>NC_086101.1:173246119-174620619 GCF_963921235.1 Mobula hypostoma
TCCAATTTGGTTATCGGAAATGACAGATGGTAAAACATTTTCAATCCTATGGGCCAAAACTTTAGATAGGATCTTAGTATCAACATTAAGTAAAGAAATTGGTCTATAAGAAGAGCATTCAGTTGGATCCTTATTCTTTTTAGGGACAAGCGAAATGGAAGCCTCATAAAAAGATTGAGGAAGTCTGCCCGACTTGAATGAATCCGAAAAAACTGAACATAAATGAGGTATAAGCAGTGAGGAAAAGGTCTTGTAAAACTCTCCAGAAAATCCATCTGGACTCGGAGCTTTCCTCCAATGTAATGAGAGCACAGCCACAACAATTTCCTCAAAAGAAATAGGTTGTTCCAACAATTTTCTGTTGTCAGCAGAAATTGTAGGAATGTTTAGTTGGTCTAAAAAATTGTTCATTACAGTGTTATCCTTACAAGATTCAGAACTATAGAGTTTAGAATAAAATTCTCCAAAAGTATCATTTATTTCTAAATAATCAGTTGTCCTATCACCATTAGCTTTGCATATTTCCTTAATCTGCTGTTTAGCTATAGAGGTTTTAATCTGATCAGCCAATAATTTACCTGTTTTATCTCCATGAATATAAAATTGACTTTTATCTTTTAGAAGTTGGGTTTCAATTGGATAGGTTAAAAGAGATCATATTTAGTTTTAGTTTCAACAGGTCGTTTATATAAGGCAAGTTCTGGAGCCAAGGCATACTCTCGGTCTAATTGTTTCAGCTGATTAGCTAAATCACTTCCCTCTTTATTAGCTTTTTTCTTAATTCTTGCAGTATAAGAAATAATTTGTCCTCTAATATACGCCTTAAAGGCATCCCATCTGATAAGACTAGAAGTCTCCTCTAATGTATTCTCTTCAAAAAAGAAGAGTAATTTGTCTCACCATAAACTTTAAAAAATCTTTATCAGATAACAAAGTTAAATTAAATTGCCAAAACCTATTTGTTTGAAGAAGATCAGGGAGATTTAAAGATAAGAGCACAGGAGCGTGACCTGAGACAGCAATCCCTTTATATTCACAGGATCGAACTGATGGAATCATTTGGCTATCGATAAAAAAAAAATCAATCCTGGAATATGTATGATGGACACGAGAGAAAAATGAATATTTCTTGTCTACTGGATGAAAAAATGCCAAGCATCAACAATACCACATTTCATTAAAAAAGATTTAATAAACATAGTTGATTTATTTGATATCATTAGTTTAGAAGATGAACAATCTAAAGCTGGATCTAAGCAACAATTAAAGTCTCCACCCATCACCAATGAGTACAGACTTAGATCTGGCATAAATGAAAAAAAAACACTCAAAGAAAGCTGGGTCATCTATATTCGGAGTATACATATTGGCAAATACCATTAGCTTGTTATTTAGTTTCCCTGATACTATAACAAAATGCCCATTAGCATCAGAAATTACTTTATGTTGAACAAAGGGAACTTTATTATCTATAAGGATCAAAACTCCTCTGGCTTTGGCCTGAAACAAGGAATGGAAATGGGAACCACTCCACTGATTAAAAAGTCATGAATTGTCACACTTATGTACATGGGCTTCTTGAAGAAAAACAATTGGTACTTTAAGTTTTTTAATATAGGCAAAAACCTGATTTCTTTTCACGGGGTGATTTAGCCCTTTCACGTTAAAACTAAGTAAATTAATACCTTGATCCATTTAAAAACTATTTTTAAGAAAGATTAAAGTAGCAATCAGAGAAATGTATATTAAACCCAAATAATATACCTTGAGATATATTAACTAAGCAACAGAATTGACTAGATTCCCAAATCAGCTTCAAGAAAAAACTCCCCATCCCCTTCCCTCCTCCCAAAGTGAGAAAATCAGTCAAAGAACAACTGCTATCTACCCCCACTGAAAAAATCCCCTTAGAAAGCCTGTTGGAGCTGCTCCAAAGAATTCAAGGTTACTTACTGTTCCAACCAAGACTAAATAATACACAGAAAAAAAATATGCTCAGACAGGTTTATCAAACAGAAAGAGCGGTTATTCATACTGAAAAATATTGAACAGTCATTTAAAAAATATATAGTATTTCTGTTTTTTGCAATTATTAAAATCTATTCAATATATGTATAGTCATTTTTTTGAGTCTAAAAATTCTTGTGCCTGCTCCTTCGTACAAAACAACTTAAATGATCCATCTTCCATTGTGAATCTCAGCTGAGCTGGAAAACGAAGAGAAGGCTTAAAATTTTGGCTGTATAGCTCCGCCATAACTTTTTTAAACTTAACATGTTCTGCCATAACTTCTGATGAAAAATCTTCAACAATATGAAACTTCTGACCTTGGTAATCAATCATACCTTTTCCATGGGCATCATGAATCAGACGGTCCTTTATCTGAAATTCATGAAAACATATAATGACTGATCTTGGCTTTGATTTTGAAGTCGATCTGTAGATAGGCGATCTGTGAGCATGAACAATCAAAGGCAGAGACTTTATAATATCAGGGAATAATTCCATCAAAAGGTTTGCAAAGAATTCTTTAGGATTATATCCTTCTGTTGGCTCTTGAAGTCCCAAGATTTGTAAGTTGTTCCTCCTACTTCTGTTTTCCAAATCAATAATCTTCTGTCTCAGTATTTCGTTGGACTTGGATTGTTTTTCATACAGCTTTTGCAAATCATCCATTCTCTCGTCCAGTACAGTAATAACCTCTTCATGTTCCTTTATCTTCTTATCATGCTTGGTTAGAATTGCTTGAATATCGTACCTATTTGTTTAATTTCAGCGCTGATTTGTTGCGAATCAGCTGACACTTCTTTTCTTAACTGTTGAAAATCCTTAGTAAGCTTTTAAATAGCTTTCAAAGCTGCTTCAGTAGTCATTGTAATATAATAACTCGTCTATTTCAGACATCCCACCTCTCCCGGAAGTTCCGGGAGTCTCCCGCATATTGATAGCGACTCCCTGATGCCCGGAAATTATATACAATATCCTGGAAATCGATTTTTTTTAGAGGGAAGGGGAGAGCGAGAGCAGAAGTGGGAGCGGGAGAGCGAGCATCCTGATTGGTCTCTCTTCGTGCTAAGTAGACCTATCATTTTTCTCTGTAGGCGGGCTTTACAGTCGACCTCAAAAATAATGAGTGTTTGCAACAGTGACTTTTCTATTGCCCATGGTGGGTTAAAACGTAAAGGACATGTTGAGGTGAGTTTAACAGGTGTCATTCATTCACTAGCATAGCTAACGTTATTTAAACTAGCTGGCTAGCTGCTAAAAGGAGCTACTCTATTGATGTCCTACGTGATGAGGCCAAACTCCCTGTAGACCTGCTGAAAGTTGTAATAGAATAAACATGATAATATAACCTCATATAAGCACATATTTTAATGTTACATTTGCTGCATATACCCAACTTGGTTTACAGATTAGACAAAATCACTAAACAAAGTATTACCTGCACCCTTGGAGGTCGACAGGCGGAGGGGGGGGGAGATATGGGGTTGCGGGGATCAGGGGTGATACCTCCCTGAAATGAATTTTTGCAGGGTGGGATGTCTGGTATTTAAAAAGGTTGGAAACAAAAGTAAGTAAGCTAGGAGCACCAGCAGAGAGCTGTTACTCCATCAGCGGCCACCAGGCAAATCCTCCGTGAATTTCAACAACAGACCTTAATGTGATACCCTTTGCTCCATTCAGACTAACAGACACAATTGATGATTAAAAGATAAAGAGGGAAATGTGGGAAAAGCCTTTTCTCATGCAGTGACGATGACCTCAAACTCATTGGGTGTAAGGGTGGTGATAAAGGAGCCAATTAGGAGTTTCAAAAGGGAATTGGATAGTCACTTTAAGAAAACAGTTTACAGGGCTGTAGGGAAAGGTCAGGACAAGGTGAGTGGCTGGATTCCTGCAGGGAGCCTGCATGGACTCAGTGGGCTGAACAGCTCCCTTCTGCGCCAAAATGATTTTAAGATTTGAGTCATTTGGTGCATCACAGAATTCTATTCAGAAAAACAAATAAAGAAAGACATTCTAAGGAAAGCAAGGATTCTAAGTGATACTTCAAGCATGGTTTCTGAGCTAATAAATTAGAGAAGCATGAAATAGAAATTAACTCAGTGTAAAGCATACTGCATCACACTTGACCATTAGGTGAGCAAAGGACCAATTCACCCAATGTTTCCCTGCTGATTCTGTTTCAGCATATTATTCAGAATGTGTTTCCTTAAATTGAAACAGTTATTTCCCTGACCATCTTTGCAAAGAGCTGAATGAATGAAAATCTTTCCTCCAAATGGTTTAGAACTGCTTAACAGAAAAAGCACTGTTCACTGTTTGTCACGAGAATGAAACCTTTCTTCCTTCCACTGGCAGCTTTGGGTGCAATCCTCCCACATTGACTTGCCTGCTGTGCAGGAGGGAGAGCAATTGGCCATTTGCATCACCTGTGTTGAAGAGCTAGTGCTTTTATGAGGTGATCACAAGGTGATAAGTCAGGGGTCAAAAACCTCTGCAAGGAATAACTAGGAAAAATGTCACAGAACCGTCAGAAGAAAAAAAAATGGAATATAGATCTGTACAGCCCCTTCAGACCATGATGTTGAGCCAATACTTTAGCCTGTTCCAAGATCCATCATTCCCATGTAGCCAGAGTCAAAATCAGATTTAATATCACTGGCAGATGTCATGAAATTTGTTGTCATGCGGCAGCAGTATATTGCAATACATAATAAAAACTGTGAATTACAGCATTATAGTAAATTGCATAAATCCCCTCATATATTCTCCAATTATCTTAAAACAATGTCCCCTCATATTAGGCATTGCTGCCCTGAGAAACAGGCCTTGGCTGTATGCTGTGCTTATGTCTTATCTTATACACATCTATGAAGTAACCTCTCATCCCTCTTTGCTTCAAAGAGAAAATCGCTAGCTCACTCAACATTTTCTCACAATACATGATCTCTTATGCAGGCAGCACCATTCCCTCCTGTCTATAAGGACTCGGTACATGCATACTGCCTGGTTTAGAGAGTATGCATTATAATCAGAGTTTAAGGGAGCTAGGGCTTTACTCTTTGGAGAGAAGGAGGATGAGAAGAGACATGATAGAGGTGTACAAGATATTAAGAGGAATAGATAGAGTGGATAGCCAGCGCCTCTTCCCCAGGGCACCACTGCTCAATACAAGAGGACATGGCTTTAAGGTAAAGGGTGGGAAGTTCAAGGGGGATATTAGAGGAAGGTTTTTTACTCAGAGAGTGGTTGGTGCATGGAATGCACCGCCTGAGTCAGTGGTAGAGGCAGATACACTAGTGAAGTTTAAAAGACTACTAGACAGGTATATGGAGGAATTAAAGGTGGGGGGGGAGTTATATGGGAGGCAGGATTTGAGCGTCGGCACAACATTGTGGGCCGAAGGGCCTGTAATGTGCTGTACTATTCTATGTTCTATATTTACTCCTTCAGCATGTGGGTTTCGGCTGGGTGATCCAGTTTCCTCCCAAGTTCCAAAGATGTATTAGTTCGCAGGTTAATCGGTCACATGGGTGTAATGAGGCATTGCGGGCTCTTTGGGCCAGAAGGGACTGTTACTGTGCTGTATCTCTAAATAAAATTAAAAAATAATATATCTCCTCTGTATCCTCTCTAAAATGATCACATTCTTCCTGTAATGAGGTGACCAGAATTGAGCACAATATTCCAAATGTGGTCCAAGCAGAGCCGCAAGGTTACCTCAGAGGTCTTGAACTCAATCCCCAGACTAATGTAGGCCAACATATCATACGTCTTCATAACCACCCTATCAACTTACATGGCAACTGTGAGGGATTGATGGATGTGGACTTCAAGATCCCTGTTCCTTCACATTGCTAAGAATCTTGGCATTAACCTTCCATTCTGCCTTCAAGATCAACCTTCTAAAGTGTATCACTTCATACTTATGGATTGAACTCCATAAGACCATAACACCATAAGACATAGGAGCAGAATTAGGCCATTCAGCCCATCGAGACTGTACCGCCATTCCATCAGGACTGATCCTGAATCCCACGCAACCCCATACACCTGCCTTCTCACCATATCCTTTGATGCCCTGACCAATCAGGTAACTGTCAACTATCAACAAGTTTGAAAAGTTATTTTTAAAAAACGCAAACTAAGTATCAAATTACGAAGACTACTTGTTTTTCCATAGATGCTTCCTTGCCTGCTGAGTTCCTTCAGCATTTTGTGTGTGTTGATCTAAGCCTCTTATCATCTTGTTCACCTCTAATCCTCTTTTGCTCTAAAGAGAAAAGCCCTAGGTTACTCTTTTACTTTTTCAATAACACATCTGATAGAATCGTTGCCTCACAACTCCAGTGACCCAGGTTCAGTTTCAGCCTCCTGTGCTTCCTGTGTAGAGCTTGTGATGATGTGGATTTAATCAGGGAGCTCTAGTTTCTTCCATGTCACATAGGTGTTTCTTTAGTAGGATAACTGACCACAGTAAGTTGTTGCTCCTGTGTGGGCGAGCGGTAGGAATCTTGGGGCAGAAGTGGAGAAAATAAGTTGGACAGGTTAGTGTAAATGGGTAATGGTCTACATTAACTCAAAGGGCCTGATTCTATCCTGTATGACCCTATGACAATTTTGTACTAACAGGCATCCATCTATTTCTTACTTCAATTCTTGTCAGTGAAATAAGTAACGAAAATAAGGGAAAGAACTGGCAGGTACTGAAGTGATAAAAGGTACACACATCTTCCGCAAGTTTTGAACATCCGAATTACGGACACTCCACAGAAAAGAAGCGTTGTCGCAGAAAATCAGCATCCATCATCAGGGACCCCCACAACCCAGGTCACGCTCTCCTCTCGTTGCTGTCATCAGGAAGAAGAAACAGAAGCCTCAGGACTCACACCATCAGGTTTGGGCACAGTTATTACCCCTCAACCATGAGGCTCTTGAAACAGAGAGGATAACTTCACTCAACTTCAATTGCCCATCATTGAAATGTCTCCACACTTTCAAGGTCTCTTTGTCTCATGTTCTCGATATTTATTGGTTATTTACTTCTTCTTATTATTAATATTTCTTTTTTAGTATTTGCACAGTTTGTTGCCTTTTGCACACTGGTTGAGTACCCAAGTTGGTGTGGTCTTCCAACAATTCTATTATGGTTATTATTCTATTTTGGATTTATTGAGCATGCCCACAAGAAAATTAATCTCTAGGTTGTTTATGTTGACATGTATGTATGCTTTATAATAAATTTACTTTGAACTTTTGTACTTTGAACAAGCATTTGGGAGACCGTCAGGATGGTTAAGAATGGATTTGTCAGCTGCTGCAGGCATCTTCTGCTGGGTGGGAATAGAGTACTTTCCTGTGCCTCCTCTCCCCACGAACTCCCCCCACCACCAACCCCCAACCATCTCCCAAGCCACAACAATCAGAGACTGGATCAAACTGAGCAGAGCTGGGAGTGCTGAACAGACTGACTGACTCACTCAATGAGTTACAGAAGCCAGCTACATCCACTCTCCCAACACCATCACTCCCGTGCATCTAAAAAAAGGCTGCATTATACAAAAGTATTGAGGTTCAATTATTATGGTGGGACTGCATGGTGAAGAAATGAGGCAGGAAGATTTGGGAGTAAGTAAGCTTACTCCTAAGTGCAAAGGTGATAACTCCATTTTATAAAATCACCTCACACACCTTCGGTGTGTAAAATGTGTGCTGTGTTTAACGAATCAAAGGGACCTGCTCTGAAACATCAGTACATTTTCCCTCCATTTCATATGCTACACCATTCTTAACAGCAACAGTCTACTGATAGTTTATGTGCCAAATCACAGCAGGGAAGGTGGTTTTTTGTCTTGAAGGAATGCTCTCCATGTCAGCCACAGCAATTGTTCAAAAGATTGCCATGAAGAGGAGGAAGAGGTTCTGATTTCTGCAATGACAAGCTACTGTAAGACAGTCAAATTTATGGAACTGATCTGCTGAACCAGCTGATCAATGTTCAGTTAGGCAGGTTTAAGAAAACAGCAAAGTCCCAACACGGATATTTTAAATCATATACAGTCAGCAATTTAGTTCAGATTTTGCTTCCTGTTTCACTGAGTGAAAAAAAACACATATTGTAGATTGCACATTTTTCACCAATTTCAATTCTTAATGAGAAAATTATTCACATGTATATTTGATACTGAGGAAATGATAACTGTGTATCGTTCCTGGATACAGCTGGTCTAATGTGCCTGATTGTAGGACTTCTGAATGCAATTAATTTTTATGCACCTTTTGTGCATAACATTAGGACAAATTGGTCCAATTTCTAGGCAAAATTTTTAGACTTGCAGCACTTTCAACATGTTTTCCGTCCAGTGAAAGAATTTTAGAATTCTCAGAATGGAAAAGACTTCATGTTTATAATACAAATATATTCCCAATGATTATATAAGGAAAAGGCACACTATTTCCTAAATGCCTTGCTCTTCACATTATAAGCAACTGCATATGCTACAATACACTTCTACAGAACTCTATTTCATCTGTCTCAAGTCCAATTTCCAACAAAGCATTCGAGGGTACTAACTCAATATATTTCCAGTTTAATACAGTGTTACTGAAGACGTGCGACAGCTTACTGGTGGTTTGAAAGCAATGGAATTTGATTAAAACATTATTAATAATGAATTTTTTTGAAGTAAGTTGTGGTAAACTATCATTGCAAGCTATAAAGAGGTGAATGAGGGCAACATGAACGCAAGAGATGTGCCCTGCTTCTGCGCTGCAAAATCGATGCACTTGGAGTTGGAGCCGTGCTGGTTGGAGTGGATGAATTGGAGGGGAATAGACAGGATGGAGGAGTTCTGATGCCTGTCTAATTTACCCTGGTGCAAGGATGGATCGCTCTAAGTGCCAAGCCAATTTGGAGAGGTCGAGAACAACTTCTTCGGCAGCAAAAGCGAATTGTCGGGCGGCATATTCTTGGGCCAGAGTCGTTTGCCATGGCAAGGCCCAGGTCCTGACGCAAGGTACAATACACTGTTCGGACAATCTAAATGCTGGCCTAGATAGACTTGAAGACAGGGTGTTGGGCGAGATTGAATCACTCTTAGCACCAAGCCAATTTGAAGAGGTCAAGAACGGTTTCTCTGATAGCAAAATCTAGGTCTGCACCAGAACGCTGGGTGGTGTGTTTTAGGCCCAGAGCGACTCACCGCCCAGTTTCTAGTGCAAGGTTTGGATAAATTAAACGCCGGCCAAGATAGTCTGGAGGCTCCTCTCTCTGCGATGTTAAGGCTGTGAGATTGCCCCCGGCTGCTATGCTTCGCGTTGCAAATTTTGCAACGACTTGCCCCACTAGTATGATAGCAAGGCTTTGGGCCTACTTGGAGCTGCTCTGGGGATTTGGATCTAAGGACTCATTTTGGTTCAGAATGTTGTTGTTGCTCACTTCTATTGTTTGCCTGATTTCTTTTGATCCTTTTTCTCTTTCTCTGTGGGCACTGGAGGTTGGTCTTTCTTTAATTGAGTTCTTTTGGTTTGCTTTGTGACTGCCTGTAAAGCAAATAAATCTCAAGGTTGTATAATTTATACATTCTTTGATAATAAATGCCATTTGAATCTTTGAATATATTGTCTGGATGTTATTTCCTTCAAATATTGGCTTCTGGAGGTGACATTGCTGCCACAGTGGATACTCATGGTCTCAATCCTGATAAATCCTGCAAAATTGACCTTTATCACTTTACTAAAATTTGTGCTGCACTGACACTTAAAAGTATGCACAGAAATGCAAAATTGACATTAAAATAGTGTTAAAAGTGAGCTCACACTGTGCAGTCTGATTGTGTTAGTGCTCAGCAGCAGAAATGACAAGTAACCTCAACTTAAGGGTCAAAATTGTCAAAAATAGTCCAGGTACCATTTGGCACCTCTTTTAATTGCTGAGCTTCCTTCATTTTCTTGTCCTGGTATTGATTGGCCTTGCACTTAATTATATTGGAGTTAAATAAGTTGCTAATGAGATCACACATGGGGTACTGTTTACCCAGTTCTGGTCCCCCTGTTATAGAAAAGACATTGACAAGCTGGTCAAGGTGCAGAAGAGATTTACAAGGATGCTACCCAGACTAGGAAGTCTGACTGATTGGAGATTGGCCACCCTGATTCTTTATAGGAAAATGAGGGGTGACCTCAGAGTAATTTATAAAATCATGGATAAGGTAGATGATCATAGTATGTTCCCCAGGATTGGGATGTCCAAAACTAGAAAACACATAAAAGAATTGTGAAGAGAAACTCAAAAGAGACCAGAGAGGTATCTTTACACAATTTGGGGGGGGAAGAAAAACAAGTTATTTTGTAAGTATTACTTTGAAGTAATTATTTCTGCAAGCGTGTTAATATGTTTGAGTTAACTTTATTTTTCATTGAGAAAATATAATATTCCATTAAATTGTTTACTGTAGTTTTAAACTTTAATATTGCCAAACGTCGGCATCATTTAAGACATTTATTGAAATAATTTGCTGTTGAAAGGAACAAACTCTCTATCTTCCCAATTGCCTGGCTTTGCCAGACATGAAAGGTCATCATGGTGTCTGAGGCAGACTACTGCACCCTGGCTGCCTGGCATCCACTTGTAACCGAACTGTTCCACTAGATTCTGCAGAACAGGGTGACCATACAGATACATCATCCTCACCCAGTCCAGAGAAATACGGTGCTTGACAGACAGCAGACAGTGAATCTAAACTGATCGACCCTGCCCAGCAAGAACTCATTGAATTCAGCTCGAGAGATCATTTCTCAGTTCAGTCATTCTGTTCTGGTAATGAATATGTTTGCTGAAATGGGTTCAACGTTCTTGATTTTGTAGCAACTAGAATAACATTTCAATTTATCTCAAGGTAACACTACAATAAAGTAAATATAGGAATATGGAACATAGAAATTTACAGCACATTACTGGCCCTTCAGCCCACAATATTGTGCCGACCATGTAACCTACTCTGCCTAGAATTTCTCTACCGCATAGCCCTCTATTTTCAAAGCTCCATGTACCTTTTAAGAGTCTCTTAAAAGACCCTATGGTATCTGCCTCTACCACTATAAAATCCACCCACTTTTTGGATCAATTCCTTAACTTTTAGAGGCAATAGATTCATGCTTCAAGGTAAGAAATGAACACCATTCAAACTTCTTCCATCTCACCACCATCCTCACCTAACACAAACTTGATGCTTTGTCAGAATTTCTGCATTAAGTATCCTGGCAGTGCCAATATTCCACATTAGGCTTCGCTGTTTCAAAGAGATCTAGTGCAGGAATGCTATTCCTGAATTTATACTATTTTTGCACACTTCAATTCACCTGGCCTAAGGTAGCTCAATCATAACCATCTGAAGTTGACATGAAAATATTGTTTTCCAGAATCTGACTGTGATGGATTTCAGGCTATAACCCACAAATGACACAATCAACATTCTGAGGAATTGTACTGACTTGTTGGAGAATGCCTGGGGGAGCGACGATAGTGGAAACAAAGTCTTGTTCTGCCGACATTTAAACTCAACTGTCGCGCTGAGGACTGAACCACCCAAGAGCATAGATATTTTAAGTGTTTCCCTACAACATGGGGATTAGCACTTGCTCCTCATTGCAAACTTTCAACTTCAATCCAAGTTCTCTGCTGAAAATGTGACTCATGCTGCAGCATGATCCAGTGGGGTGGAAAAGATAACCAGTATCCTGCTTCTTTTTAAGTTGAGATACGGTACAGAACAGGCCTTTCGAGCTGCACTGCTCAGCAAGCCACCAGTTTAATCTGAGCCTAATCACAGGAAAATTTACAATGAAAGTTTGATCGAGGCACAACTGCGCAGGCGCGTGGGCGTCAGCCAGTTGGACCGGTGGGAAGAATTTAAAAAGAAGACATCTTTATATTGCGGGCTTTCGGTAGAGGGAATCAGAGTAGGAGGTCTTTGGCTCATCGGGGCTTCGATGATAATGGGTTGAGGCAAGGTAAGTTACTTGTGAAGAATAAGAATAGGAAGTATGTCTGCGAGGCCGATGTTCTGTACTGGGTGTCAGATGTGGGATGTCCGGGAGACTCCCAGCCTTCCGGATGGCCACATCTGCGCATGGTGCATTGAGCTGCAGCTCCTTAGGGACCGGGTTACGGAACTGGAGATGCAGCTCGATGACCGTCTGGAGGTCAGGAGAGGGAAAGGCAAGAGTCAGATACTAGAGCGTACCTCTGTGGGTGTCCTCCTGAACAATAAGTACTCCTGTTTAGGTACTGTTGGGGGTGGAGGGGGGGGAAAACAACCTACCTACCTGGAGGTAGCAGTGGCTGGCATCTCTGGCATAGAGTCTGGCACCATGGCTGAGAAGGGTAGGGAAAGGAAGAAGGCAGCAGTGATAGGGAATTCTATAGATAGGGGGTCAGACAGGCAATTCTGTGGAGCAGGAAACAAACACGGATGGTAGTTTGCCTCCCAAGTCCTGGGTCCAGGATGTTTCTGATCACATTCACAATATCCTGAAGTGGGAAGGTGAACAGCCAGAGGTTGTGGTACATATTGGTACCAGCAAAATAGGTAGGAAAAGGGAGGAGGTCCTGAAAACAGACTACAGGGAGTTAGGAAGGAAGTTGAGAAGCAGGACCTCAAAAGTAGTAATCTCGGGATTACTGCCTATGCCACACAACATTGAGTATAGGAATAGAGTGAGGTGCAGGATAAATGCATGTCTGAGGGATTGGAGCAGGGGGCAGGGATTCAGATTTCTGAATCATTTGGACCTCTTTTGGGGCAGGCGTGACCTGTACGTAAAGGATAGGTTGCACTTGAATCTGAGGGGGACCAATATCCTGGCAGGGAGGTTTGCTAAGGCTGTTGGGGAGAGCTTAAACTAGAATTGCTGGGGCGTGGGAACCGAACTGAAGAGACGGAGGAAGGGGCGGTTGGTTCACAAATTGAGAAAGCTTGTAGACAGTGTGAGAGGGAGGATAGGCAGGTAATAGGGAAGGGATGCGCTCAAACTGATGGTTTGAGATGTGTCTATTTTAATGCAAGGAGTAGCGTGAACAAAGCAGATGAGCTTAGAGCATGGATCAGTACTTGGAGCTATGATGTTGTGGCCATTACAGAGACTTAGATGGCTCAGGGTCAGGAATGGCTACTTAAAGTGCCAGGCTTTAGATGTTCAGAAAGGACAGGGAGGGAGGCAAAAGAACTGGGGGCGTGGCACTGCTGATCAGAGATAGTGTCACAGCTGCAGAAAAGGAGGAAGTCATGGAGGGATTGTCTACTGAGTCTTTGTGGGTGGAAGTTAGAAACAGGAAGGGGTCAATAACTCCACTGGGTGTTTTTTATAGGCCACCCAATAGTAACAGGGACATCAAGGAGCAGATAGGGAGACAGATTCTGGATCGGTGCAATAATAACAGGGTTGTCATGATGGGAGATTTTAATTACCCCAATATTGATTGGCATCTCCCCAGAGCAAGGGGTTTAGATGGGGTGAAAGTTATTAGGTGTGTTCAGGACGGTTTCCTGACACAATATATAGACAAGCCTAAAAGAGGAGAGGCTGTACTTGATCTGGTATTGGGAAATGAACCTGGTCAGGTATCAGTTCTCTCAGTGGGAGAGCATTTTGCAGATAGTGAGTACAATTCTATCTCCTTTACCATAGCATTGGAGAGGGATAGGAACGGACAAGTTAGGAAATCATTTAATTGGAGTAAGGGGAAATATGAAGCTATCAGACAAAAACTTGGAAGCATAAATTAGGAACAAGTGTTCTCAGGAAAATGTACTGCAGAAGTGTGGCAAATGTTCAGGGGATATTTGCGTGGGAAAGGATGGTAGGGTACAGGAACCGTGGTGTACAAAGGCAGTTGAAAGTCTAGTCAAGAAGAAAAGAAAAGCTTACAAAAGATTCAAAAAACTAGGTAATGATAGAGATCTAGAAAATTATAAGGCTAGCAGGAAGGAGCTTAAGAAAAAATTAGGAGAGGCAGAAGGGGACATGAGAAGGCTTTGGCGGACAGGATTAAAGAAAACCCCAAGGCATTCTACAAGTAAGTGAAGAGCAAGAGGATAAGACATGAGAGAATAGGACCAAACAAGTGGGACTGTGGAAAAGTGTGTATGGAACTGGAGGAGATAGTGGTGTACTTAATGAATACTTTGCTTCAGTATTCACTACGGAAAAGGACCTTGGTGATTGTAGGGATGACTTACAGTGGACAGAAAAGCTTGAGCATATAGACATTAAGAAAGAGTATGTGCTGGAGCTTCTGGAAAGCATCAAGTTGGATAAGTCGCCGGGACTGGACGAGATATACCCCAGGCTACTGTGGGAGGCGAGAAAGGAGATTACTGAGCCTCTGGCAATGATCTTTGCATAATCAATGGGGACGGGAGAGGTTCCAGAGGATTGGAGGGTTGTGGATGTTCTTCCATAATTCAAGAAAGGGAGTAGAAATTGCCTAGGATATTACAGACCAGTGAGTCTTACTTCAGTGGTTGGTAAATTGATGGCGAAGATCCTGAGAGGCAGGATTAATGAACATTTGGAGAGGCATAATATGATTAGGAATAGTCAGCATGGCTTTGTCAAAGGCAGGTCGTGCCTTACGAGCCTGATTGAATTTTTTGAGGATGTGACTCAACACATTGATGAATGTAGAGCAGTAGATGTAGTGTATATGGATTTCAGCAAGGCATTTGATAAGGTACCCCATGCAAGGCTTATTGAGAAAGTAAGGAGGCATGGGATCCAAGGGGACCTTGCTTTGTGGATCCAGAACTGGCTTGCCCACAGAAGGCAAAGAGTGGTTGTAGACGGGTCATATTCTGTATGGAGGATGGTGACCAGTGGTGTGCCTCAGGGATCTGTTCTGGGACCCCTTCTCTTTGTGATCTTTATAAATGACCTTGATGAGGAAATGGAGGGATGGGTTAGTAAATTTGCTGATGACACAAAGGTTGGGGGTGTTGTGGATAGTGTGGAGGGCTGTCAGAGGTTACAGCGGGACATTGAATGGATGCAAAAAGGGGCTGTGAAGTGGCAGATGGAGATCAACCCAGATAAGTGTGAGGTGGTTCATTTTGGTAGGTCAAATATGATGGCAGAATGTAGTATTAATGGTAAGATTCTTGGCAGTGTGGAGAATCAGAGGGATCTTGGGGTCCGAGTCCATAGGACACTCAAAGCAGGTTGACTGTGTGGTTAAGAAGGCATATGTGCATTGACTTTTGTCATAGTCATACTTTATTGATCCCAGGGGGAAATTGGTTTTCATTACAGTTGCACCATAAATAATAAATAGTAATAGAACCATAAATAGTTAAATAGTAATATGTAAATTATGCCAGTAAATTATGAAATAAGTCCAGGACCAGCCTATCGGCTCAGGGTCTCTGACCCTCCAAGGGAGGAGTTGTAAAGTTTGATGGCCATAGGCAGGAATGACTTCCTATGACGCTCTGTGCTGCATCTCGGAGGAATGAGTCTCTGGCTGAATGTACTCCTGTGCCCACCCAGTACATTATGTGGTGGATGGGAGACATTGACCAAGATGGCATGCAACTTAGACAGCATCCTCTTTTCAGACACCACCGTGAGAGAGTCCAGTTCCATCCCCACAACATCACTGGCCTTACGAATGAGTTTGTTAATTCTGTTGGTGTCTGCTACCCTCAGCCTGCTGCCTCAGCACACAACAGCAAACATGATAGCACTGGCCACCACAGACTCGTAGAACATCCTCAGCATTGTCCGGCAGATGTTAAAGGACCTCAGTCTCCTCAGGAAATAGAGACGGCTCTGACCCTTTTTGTCAACCATGGGCTTGAGTTCAAGCTGTAATGTTACAGCTGTATGGGACCCTTGTTATACCCCACTTGGAGTACTGTGCTCAGTTCTTGTCACCTCAGTACAGAAAGGAAGTGGAAACTACAGGAAGGGCTGCAGAGGAGATTTACGAGGATATTGCCTGGATTGGGGAGCATGCCTTATGAGAATAGGTTGAGTGAACTTATCCTTTTCTCCTTGGAGCGATGGAGGTGACCTGATAGAAGTGTACAAGATGATGAGAGGCATTGATCGTGTGGATAGTCAGATGTTTTTTCCCAGAGCTGAAATGGTTAACACGAGAGGGCACAATTTTAAGGTTCTTGGAAGTAGGTACAGAGGAGATGTCAGGGGTAAGTTTTTTTACGCAGAGAGTGGTGAGTGTGTGGAATGGGCTGCCGGCGACAATGGTGGATGCAGATAAAATAGGGTATTTTCAGAGACTCCTGGATAGGTACATGGAGCTCAGAAAAATGGAGGACCATGGGTAATCTAGGTAATTTCTAAAGTAAGTACATGTTCGGCACAGCATTGTGGTCCAAAAGTCCTGTATTGTGCTGTAGATTTTCCACGTTTCTTAAAAATTAACCTGCCAACTGGTATGTCTTTTGGACTGTGGGAGGAAATCAGAGCACCTGGAGGAAACCCACGTGGTCATGAGGGGAATGTACAAACCCATTACAGCCACCAGCAGTAGGAATTGAACCTGGGTCACCTGTACCGTAAAACGTTGTATTAACCACTACGCTACCGTACTTTTGATACTGGAGTCTAGGAGGTGAATAATAGCTTTGTTAGGACATTGGAGCCAAGTCATAATGAAGGCCTACCCAGTCTCCAGACACATACTCGTGGGTGGGAGTGATCAGCAATGAGGAATGTTAGATTATATTCGCCCTTCTCTGTTTTGAGAAGATCCAAGGATCATTGGGAGCGAGTTTTACCTTCATATCCCATACCCACAAGTCCCATTGGAAAGGAAGTAAGTGGAGCAGATTGCCATCCTGTTACAGATCTACTCAGTTTTAACTTTGATAGTCATACTGCACAGAAGTAGGCCCTTTGGTTCACTAAGTCTTTGCCAACTGTAAGGTACCTATCTATACTATCCACAGCAATGACTTGGTGATTCGAGTGTCCATTCAGATAAATTTTAAATGTTGTTAGAGTACATACCTCCACCAGGACTCACGCTGCCATTTAACACACAAAATACTTTAGATTAAGATTACCAACACACTGTTTTATTCAAATCAGAGTACATGCTGACAATTGGACATTCCAGTTTCCCCGGAACTCAAAAACCTGTTCTTACTAGCAATCCAAGGACAGGTTTTTTTTCACCTTACAACTCTAAGAGCCAACACACAGTTGAATCTGAATTAATGGGCCCACAAAGTTGGTCTGGCATCCCATCTGCGGGTGATGGTGCAGGCACTCTGATTGGCTGCAGCTACCAGCAGAACAAGAGCAGATAAAGGGATATGGTTTGGCATTCTTTCTAAAAGTCCAAGACTCAAAATGCTCACAGGCAGTTATGAGACAAAGGCGCAACTGGTTGTCTGTAGAGAGGACCTATGGACTCACTTTCAAATAATCTACAACACAGGTTCTCAGTATTATTTATTTATTTGTATTTGCACAATTTGTCTTCTTTTGCACATTGGTTGACAGTATTTGTGTGTAATTTCTTGCATTGATTTGATTGCATTTCTTTGTTCTGATGTGAATGCCTGTAAGGAAATGGATTTCAGGGGAGTGTGTGGTGACATATATGTAGTTTCATCATAAGTTTACTTTGACATTTGACTGAAATGACTGAATGGCATCTAAATAAATAAATCAGACATGTTGGAAAGGGAAGATGAAGTTGTGGGTGACTGGTGGTGTGGGGAGCCTTCAAGTCCTAACCCAGTATGAATAAACCCCTGGACAATAGAGCTATTGCCGAGGCCAGTAACACGTTTTAACAACCATTAATAAGGGATATGTTATTACCAAATATGATCAATGATGAATACCTGATAAGTGTTACTGCCTGGCATAACACCCTCTCTTGTCTCTCACAATGAACAAAAGACTTCTTATTAATCACTGGCCAAGTTTCACGTCTCATCTAATCTTACAAGTAAAAAGTAATGCTCCCCAACCTGAATTCTCCGCTGCTTTTTTTTACATCAGATTATCGTTTAATTATTAAAGCACACATATCACTTAAAAGAAGTAATCACTGCCTAATTGCTGGTAATTTTTTACTGTTGATTTCTAGATACACAGATTTCAGATACCAGTGAGAAAATGTGTGGACTCTGGCTAGACCAGCACTAAGTAAATGACACAAGAGATAATTGGTGTTGATTCATAATGAAGACGCACTCTGTGACCTCTTTGTTATATACATTCAGTACCTAATAAAGAGGCCTTTCAGTGCATGTTTGTGGTCTTCTACTACTGTAGCCCATCCACTTCAAGGTTCGCCATGTTGGGTGTTCAGAGATTATCTTTGCACACCGCTGTTGTAATGCGTGGTTATTTGAGTGACTGTCACCTTCCTGTCAGCATTTTCACCCACAGAACCGCTGCTTTCTGGATGTTGTGCTTGAGAACCGCGGGAACTCAGCAGATTCTGAGATATTGAAACCACCCTGTATAGCACCAACAAACATTCCGCAGTCAAAGTCACTCCAGTCACGTTTTTTCCCCGTGCTGATGTTTGGTCTGAACGACAACTGAACGTCTTGGCCATGCCCACATGCTTTTATGCATTGAGTATCTGTCACATGATTGGCTGATTAGAAATCTGTATCAATATGCAAGTGTAAAGGAGTACGTAATAAAGTGGCCACTGAGTGAATGTTTGATGTCAGACAATAACAATATTGATATAAATAGAGTCGAAGAGTTCTACAGCATGGAAACAGGCCATTTGCCCCACTCACCCAAGCCAATCATGGTAGCGACCAAACAAGGCCCAGTTTGCGTGCATTTGGCCCACTTCCATATCCCTCTAAGCCAGGGGTTGCTGTAACGTGCTTCGGAAAGTCTTTACGGGTCATATGAAAATGGACACCCACTTGAAATCTATTCCTGGTCTCACCAATAACACAGGGTAGTGAAGCCTCCTAAAACCTCACAGAGCATAACCCTCTGCACAGACCCCACCCTTCAAAAGCCCTCCCTGTTAGATTCTTCTCCTTTCATTCATGCCCTCCTACTCCCATCCATACCATTCTTGCGCTCTCCACCTTTACTCAGTTCCTGCATTTTAGCTCAGTAACTGTATAGCCTCTTCTCAATTCCACCCTCCTTTACACATTCCCTCCCTCTCAGCTTTAACCTTTCACCTAACCCCTCTGTTTCAGCTCTCTCCATCACACACCACCACCTCATTCCCCTCCCCATCTAAGGTCCTTCATTCTGCCCCACCTTTTCAGCTTCCCTTTCACATCACCTCCTCTCACACCCACCCCCTTACCTCCCCCTCCGTTCACACCATCATCTTACATTCCTCACTCTTGACACACTCTGCCTCATCACACCCTTTCCCCTCATATCCTCTCCTCTCATCGCTCTCCTTCAACTTTATCCCCCTTCCCCTCTCTTCAACCCCTCTGCTCTCTCTTTACATCTCTCTCTTATCACTCTCTCCTCTCACCTCACCTCCTTTGAACTGAATTTTTCCCTCATTCACTCTCGTCCTACCCACCACTCCCGGCCCCTTCTCTCAAACCAATCCATCTTAGTGCCTGCAGAAGACTTTCAAAAGGGAAATTGAGCAGTCAGAGGTTGTGGTGCACATCGACATAGGTAGAAAGGGGGAAGAGGTCCTGTGAAGAAAGTACAGGGAGTTGGAGAAGAGACTGAAGAGCAGGATCTCCAAGGTAGTAATCTCTGGATTACTCCCATACCACCTGCTGGTTAGGACAGGAATAGGATGATAGTAAAGATGAATGAATGGCTGAGGAAGCAGTGCAGGTGGCAGGGTATCAGATTCCTAGATCATTGGGATCAATTCTGGGGAAGGCATGACCTACTAGAAAGGGACAGGTTACACCTGAACCCAAGGAGGACCAATATCCTTGCAGACAGGTTTGCTAGAGCTACTGGGGAAGGGTTAAACTAAGTTGGCAAAGGGTTGGGAACCAGAGTGATAGTGTTGAGGATGGGTCAGTTGAAGGTGCAGTGTGTAGTGAAAATGTGAGGAAGGACAGGCAGAACAACAATGACTGGAGTTTCAGGCAGGAATTCAGAAGGCGCGTGATACATTCACTTAAAAGGAAAAGGAGTATTCTAAAGGGAGGATGAGCAACCGTGGCTGACAAGGGAAATCAAAGACAGAATGATAGCAAAAGAGATGGCATA
The DNA here is from genome assembly GCF_963921235.1 of Mobula hypostoma. Taxonomy (NCBI): domain Eukaryota; kingdom Metazoa; phylum Chordata; class Chondrichthyes; order Myliobatiformes; family Myliobatidae; genus Mobula; species Mobula hypostoma. Next base: position 173,266,343 of record NC_086101.1, read on the forward strand.
TAATATAGCAAAGATTAGTGTGAAGTTAGAGGATTGGGAAGCTTTTAAAAACCATCAGAAAGCAACTAAAAACTATAAGGAGAGAAAAGATGAAATATGAAGGCAAGCCAACCAATAATATCAAAGAGGATATGGAAAGTTTTTTTTTCAGATGTACAGTATAAAGAGTTAAAGAGAGGTGAGAGTGAATATTGGACTGCTGAAAAATGATGCTGGAGAGGTAGTAACGAGGGACAAAGAAATGGTGGACAAACTTTATAAATATTTTACATAAGTCTTCACTGTAGAAGACACCAGCAGAATGCCAGAAATTCGAGAGAGTCAGGGGGAGGAAGTGAGTGTAGTTGCTTTTACTATGGAGATGGTGCTTGGGAAGCTGAAAAGTCTAAATGTAGATAGGTCACCTGGACCATATGGGCTACACCACAGGGTTCTGAAAAATGTAGCTGAAGAGATTGTTGAGGCATTGGAAATGATCTTTCAAGAATCACTAGATTCTGGAATGGTTCTGGAGGACTGGAAAATTGCAAATGTCACTTCCCTCTTTAAGAAGGGAGGGAAGCAGAAGAAAGAAAATTATAGGCCAATTAACCTGATTTCAATGGTTGGGAAGATGTTGGAGTCCAGTATTAAGGACAAGGTTTCGGGGTACTTGGAGGTGTATGATAAAGTGGGCCAAAGCCAACATGTCTTCCTTAAAGGGAAATCGTGCCTGACAAATCTGTTGGAATTATTTGAGGAGGGCCGAATGGTGGCACAGTGACATCAGCGCTGGACTCTGGAACGGAGGTTCCTGGGTTCAAACCCAGTTGGGTCCGCTCTTGAGTACGCTTTCCATCGTGCCGTGTTGAGTGTCGAGATCGCAACTCGACCTCGTAAAATAAAGGGAAAGATACTGCGAAATGTCTGTGTGAAGAGTGGCTCGCCACACAGTCTCTCTCTCGCTCCGCGCCTTGTAAAGACATGAAAAAGACATCGTCCCGCCAACATCGCACACGCACGGACGCACGCACGCAGATGCACATGCCAAAAACAAAGGAATTATTTGAGGAAATAACAGGCAGGATAGACAAAAGAAAGCCAGTGGATGTTGTTTACTTGGGTTTTCAGAAGACCTTTGACAAAGTGCTACACATGAGGCTGCTTAACAGGATAAGAGCCCATGGAATTTACTGGAAAGGTGCTAACATGGATAGAAGACTGGCTGATTGACAGGAGGCAAAGATTGACAGGAATAAAGAGGACCTATTCTGGTTAGCCGCTGGTGACAAATGGTGTTCCACAGGGGTCTGAATTGGGACAGCTTCTTTTCACGTTATATGTCAATAATTTAGATGTCAGAATTGATAGCTTTGTGGCCAAGTTTGTAGTTAATACAAAAATAAGTGAAGGGGCAGGAAATATTGAGGAAATAGGGAGGCTGAAGAAGGACTTTGACAGATTAGGAGAAAGGGCAAGGAAGTGGCAAATGGAACATACTGTAGGAAACTGTATGTTCATGCACTTCTGTTGAAGGAATAAAGGCACAGACTATTTTCAAAGCAGGGAGAAAATTCAAAAATCAGAGGTGCAATAGAATCTGGGAGTCCTTGTGCAAGCTTGCCAAAAAAGTTAACCTGCAGGTTGACTTGGTGGTAAGGAAAGCAAATACAAAGTTAACATTAATTTTGAGAGGACTAGAATATAAGACCAAGAATATGATGCTAAGGCTATAAGGCATTGGTTAGACCACACTTGGAATATTGTGAGCAATTTTGGGCCCATTATCTAAGAAAAATCGTGCTGGCATTGGAGAGGGTCCAGAGGAATTTCATGAGAATGATTCTGGGAATAAAAGGGTATGAGGAGTGTTTGATGGCTCCAGGCCTGTACTTGCTGGGGTTTAGAAGAATGGGGGGGGGGGGGGGGTTTCATTGTAACCTATTGAATACTAAAAGGCCTAGATAGAGTGGAAATGGAAAAGATGATTCCTATAGTGGGTGAGTCTAGGATCAGAGGGCACAGCCTCAGAATAGAGGATGTCCATTTTGGACAGAAATGATAAGGAACTTCCTTAGCGAGAGGGTGGTGAATCAGTGGAACTCATTGCCATGAGCGACTATGGAGGCCAAGTCTTTGAGTTTATTTACAGCAGTGGTTGATAGGTTCATGGTTATTCAGGGTGTCAAAGATTATGAGGAGAAGGCAGGAGAATAACGTTGAGATGGATAATAAATCAGCCTTGATGGAAGGGCAGAGCAAACTTGATGAGGTGACTGACCTAATTCTGCTCCTATATCTTATAATCTTATGGTCTAAGTTGCTCTAGAACCTTTCCACAGTTAACAGTAATCTAAACAAAGCACAGATTAATCCAATACCATGACTGAGCCAAAGCATGTCCATTACCAAGTTAATAAATTGAAATGGTAAAATAAATTGCAGCACTGGCTTTTAATTACAACAGTACGGGCAGCCCTTTACAGGACGAGGTATCAATAAGCAGATCAAAAGTGTCTTTCCTATTCACACCTCTCCATTTATAGAACTTACTGGCTGGCTCTAAGGGAAGGCAATTAGCTGATATACGTATGTCTACACTTTAACTCTTTACTGCAAAGTTGGGCTTCTCCCTAGTTGTCATACTGAATAATACTTAATTTCCTGTTCAATACCACTGTAAAGGGGGTGATTTCTGACACAGAAGGAAAAGCTTGCCTCTGTTACCATCTGCTCAAGACAAAGGAGAAATCTGTAAATTAATAAAACATTCTATCCTGCTGAACATGTTAATAAACTTTGGTAATTGATTGTGCATTGCCAGTTTCTAACTTAGAACATAACGCAAATATATATACATATATATCACAGATCTTCACGATTGAAGTAAGTGTCCACACCATTGCTTGTTCTTCCGCATTGTCAAAGTTCAGAAAAAAATATTACATTAAAAATGACAACGTGCACTACATCTCCTCCAGGAACAAAATAACATTTGAATTGGAAGGGGCAACAATGAGCTATCTGAGATTCGCAGAGTGCACAGGAGGAGGCCACTTAGTGTGTCAGACTGGTTTCTGTCCCAGCTCTCTGATCTCATTTGCCTGCTCAATCCTCAACTCCTATAATATTTTCCTCAGTTAATGTTTTTCCAACCACCCCTTGAACACCATAACACTGCAGTTATTTCCTGGAGTGAAGTAATCCAAAAGTAGTTTTCTTTCAATTATCTCTCAGGACTCCACAAAAAGCTAAATAAAACAAAACTGAGTGTTCATTGGAAAAGGAAAGATTACAGGGGATCAATCCCAGTACTCCATCCCCTCAATTTTTATCATCAAAGGCAAAGATATTTTTTCTGATCTTTGTTCCCATATATTATTTCTGTCTCATAATTACTTCAGTTTTTAAATACTGTACAGTACTGTGCAGATATATTTCGAGGGTGCCTGAGACTTTTACACAGTACTGTCGTAATTTTTGTTATTGCACTATACTGCTGCCAAAAAAAAATCAAATTTCATGACATATATGAGTGATAGTACCCTGATTCTGATAATGGGTCTCGATTTTGCACTAAGAGTGTGAAGGGGACAGCGAGTGAGTGGGAAGGGGATAGGGAGAGAGTGGGAAGGGAGCAGGGAGTGGGGAATCATGGTTGGGAAAAGGGGAAGGGAGAGAAGAGGGAACTGGAAGCACCTGAGAGACATTCTGTAATGATCAATAAACCATTTGTTTGGAATCAAATAACCTTGCCTGATAATCTCAGGGCTGGGTGTGTCTGCACCTGCACCACCCACCACCCTCACCACCCCACCCCACCCATTCCCTGGCACTCCTTCTCTGCCACCGGTCTCACACTCCTCCCACAGCACTCCACCATCACCATCCCCCTCCGTCCCTAGTACTCCTTCTCTGTCACCTGTCCCACACTCCTCCCACAGCACTCAACCATCACCATTCACCACCCCCCTCCGTCTCACCCTCACCACCCCACCCCCCATTCCCTGGCACTCCTTTTCCGTCACCTGTCCCACACTCCTCCCACAGCACTCAACCATCACCATTCACCACCCCCCTCCGTCCCTCGTACTCCTTCTCTGTCACCTGTCCCACACTCCTCCCACAGCACTCCACCATCACCATTCCCAACATCCTTTGCTCCCACCAGACTTACAAACTTGCTCTCCACTCCACATTGACAAATACAGTACCATGCAAAACTCTGAGGCACCCTAGCTATATAGATATGCCTAAAACTTTTGCATAGTACTGTATGTCAAATGAATTTACACTCGATCATGAGCTAAATACATAATTTCAAATCCCTGTTGAACTTTGGAGTAAATATTTTTTTCCCTTCCTAATTGCTTTTAATTGCTTCCCTTTAAATCCTAAGGACCTCCAGTCCCTTGTTCTGGATCGGCATGGTGGAGGAAACAGTTGATTTCTCTCCAGCCCCTTAAGGGCACCCTAAATAATCTTTTCTGAGGAAGTAAGACCTGGACTTCAACCTTTGGGTGTGGCTGTAACTTGTTAGAGTAAGATTCTGCTCCTCCTCTCTGATAGGAAGTAATTATGTATTGAGGTTGGCTTTTCTTCAAAGTCTAATGCATGGTTAATTTGCCAGGACAATACAAGCAGTAGTCTTCAGCCGTTGGGGGCTGATTCTCCGTTTAATCAGATGATGGTTGACATCTAACTCAATTCCACTTCCCTACCTTGATTCTTGCCACCCAAAGGACAGGACAGCAATGGAGAGAAGAAGAAATAAAACATATAATATTCCAATTTACACGAATTTTACATTAAAAAAGGAAAACATGTGGTTCTCCAAGTATCAAGTTGAGAATCCCAAACCTTTCCAACTTTATCTGAGGTACAAGGAGGAAGCACCACTATTTTGGAGGATGTGTACAGTGGATAGTGATGAAAACATTTGTGGATGTTAGGATGATACAGAAATGGAGGAATGGACAGAAGCATTGCAGTTGATGTTTATTGAACAGAAAGCCAAATTGTATGCTATTAAGAACATTAAAAGAAAGTTGATAAGATACTTGAGGATGATAAACTTACAAATAATGGATGAATCATACAGCTGACACACTAAATACAACTCCTCTTTCAAAGGGCAATCACAGAAGCAACTGGCCTAAAGGATCCCCGGAGTCTGAAGAGTGCTAAGGTTCTATGTCACTTGCAACTCTTGATCAGGATTGGAAACAGAAAAAATGAGCACAGATTAAAAGAAAATATGAAATTGGTTCTGAAGAAGGGGTGGTCATAAATAAAGAGAAAGCCAAAAAGCTCACGAAAACCAATGTCTGGGTAGCGTCTGTAAGATAAGATGTTATGCATCCAAAAACGTCAACTGCTGCAGGATGGTTGTTAACTAAGTTTCCACATCAGCTTCATTCTTTCAACAGATGTTCACTGAGTGGCTGAGAGTTTCCAACAACCCCTACCCTTTTATTTCAAGATTCCAGCATCTGTAATTTTTTTAGTTTCTGTTTATAGCATCAACAATCAATGATTTTCAGATAAAGTCACAGATGGTTCTTTCATTCCTTGCATCTGGCAAGACACCACATTCGCCACTTTTCTAGATGAAGACTTACAATATACCGATCAGCTTACCTGACTAGAAAAGGTTCTTAAATGGTCTTCCACGCTGTTCAGTCTTGTTCGTTTTGATGTTCAACTAGTTCATTTTCTTCATAGCTCCAAGGGATCAGTTCATCAATCTGAGCTGTCTGTTGGGACATTAAAAATTAAAATTGACTACTAACTTTAAATTGTTAAGTTTTCCATTCTGGGTACTCAGTTTTAAATAATTAATGTTGTTTAACCAAATAATTCAAGAAATTTATTGACTGCTTAACTTCTATTTTTTTTTTTCTTTTTGCAAACTCATATCAAAAAAGTTATACCAAGAAGGAAATCTGTGCAACTTTTATTGACCTTGCCCCAGTTCACTGCTGTTCTTCCAATAACCTTTAATATTCTCTTCAAAATTCTTACACAGTTCCCTTATAGATACAGTCTCTGTTCTTGTCGTACTTTCTACTTGTGCTAAGCATAATTCCAAGTGAATAACAATTATTGGTGCATCCCCATCAATTGTCTAAAAATGTAAACATTTTCAAGTTTCAAAGCTCCTTTTCAAATCTACCTTGTACTATCTGTCCTTGCAGGGCAAAGAAATGACGTTTAATATGCTGCTTATAACTTTATTTTCTGCCAATTTTGAAGAATTTTATTTCCCAGACATAAATCAGAGAATGTCATCTTGCTGAAGCAACAATATGGGCAAATGTGAGGGGACACATGAAAATGATAAGAAAAAAAAAGAAATAAATGTGGAAATAAACAAATGTTCAAGATATATTTTATAAAAAACAGTTTATTTCTCTGACATTTAGTAATGTATTCAAGAGATATGAAGGCAGTCTTTTTATAAATCTAATTGGCATTCTGCATATCTTCAATATTTTAAATTCAGTTTCAGGCACGCTTTCATTCTTGCTCTTTCTATTCGTATGAACACCAAGAAGAAATTGGGGGGAGGGGGTCAGTGGCTAGGTTTGTTTTGCTACTTTTGCTACTGATCCGCAAGTAGATTCCCGCTTAACCTTACATGATCCCATTACCTGGAAAATGCTGATTGAAGGCCGTCTGATGTCCTTGCCAGATTGGTGCAGTACTTTGCAACATAAAATCTATGTTTTGGAGGAAGGTCAAGTGAAGTTGGTGGAACTTAGAACCTCCTTGCCACAAAGACTCATTTGTTGGACATGGTCATTTTCATAGCGAGCTAGGCAGTCATGCAAAATAGATATTGGCCCTGGGGCTCACTGACTTCATGCTAACCATCAGGCAACCATTTACATTTCTCCCATTTACTGTACTTGGGAATAATATTCTCTTGATAAGACCATAAAGCTATAAGACATAGAAGAAGAATTAGGTCATTCATCCCATCGTGTCTGCTCCACTATTCCATCGTGGCTGACCCAGATCCCACTCAACCCCATACATCTGCCATCTCGCCATATCCCTTAATGCCCTGACCGGTATCAGGATATTCCCATTAGATCAATCCATATCATATCACTCACCTACATAGTAGGAGCAATTTACAGTGGCCATTGAACCCACTAATTCTCACAACACTTGGTGCAGGGGGAAACCAAGGCACGTATTTACTCTGGAAATGGACAAATTCCACACAGAATGCACAGGTTGTGGTTGTGCCCTGGTCACTGGAGCTATGAGGTAGCAGCTCTACTCGCAGCATCACCATCCTGCCCAGTATATCTGGCACTTTTGTGGCAAGGACAATTACTTGTCACTTTACCAGCTCAAGACTTTACTTTGCCTAGGGTGCTGCTGCAGGCAGGCATGGAGACTTCATTTACTGAGTTGTGAATAGAATTGAACAAAAATATTGACTGAAGATCTTCTTGGTGATAATTAACTTACTGAACAAGAGCAGAAAAGATTAAAGATTATATTAGGTTTTATTTGTCACAGGGACATCAAAACACACATTGAAATGCAGCATTTGCATCAAATCAAAACAGTCATTAAAAAAAAGATAGAACAAAAGAACTGGGTTTCATTTAAAGAAGAATATAATAGAAATGTAATGAAGCACTTTGAAACTTGTTTGGACCACACTTTGTGTACTATACACTTAATTTCCATACTGCACAAAGAACAAAATGCTAAGGAAGAAGGTGCAAAATAGATTCACAGGGATGAAGTTTTGAGGGCAAGCTGAGCAGGCTGGCATTTGCTGCTTGAGAAAAAGGGATGTCTAATAGAGACCGTCTGCAATTAAAGCAAAGTTTGATGAGAGAGAGGTATGGAAATTGCATTCAAAACCTCAAGAAATAGAGGGCTATTCTGCTATGTCAGATGAAAAAGGGTGAGGAAAAGCATACAAATATATTCTAACTGACTAGACTATTTGGGGCCAAATGTGATGTTAAGACAAGCAGTAGTGAGCTCATGAAATGTTGAATGATTACTGTTGGATAAATTTAGATATCTGGCCCGTTGGAATAGAAAATTAAATGAATGAAAATTACATTTAAAGGAGACATATTAGAAACAAGAATGAGCCATTTTGTCATTCAATTACATCATGATTGAACTGAACTTCAGCTGCATTTACCTGTCTTTGCCCTATTTCCTTCCTCACCATCCCGTAATAAGACGTGACATACATAATATTAAATATATCTATTGACGCGGCAATCACAAGCTTTTAGAACAGACAAAGTTCCAGGTTACCACTATTTTTTCTTTGAAAAAAATACTTCCAGATTTCATATCAAATTGGTCTGTTTCTAATTTTAAAATCACAGCCCATTTTTCTTGATTTCGACCAGCAACGCTGTCTGGTTGAAATACTGATAGGTTGATAATGTCAAAAGTAATCTACCAGGTGTAGTTTTGAAATCGGAGAGAAAATTCATCTTGAAGGAAGTTTAAAATTGGTGAACTAAATCACCTTTTAGCTGGACAGTCTGTTCCTCTCCCCACTGAGACATTTTTTTAGGCAGGAAAACGGATGACAACTCGTGAGAGAACAGTGGTCTGGATTAGAAGGGCAACTTGGCTATCTCAGGTTGAACCTGAATGTCAGCTCCATTGCTAAAAGATTTCGTATCCAAGCAAATACCAGGCAACCTCACATTTACTCCACTGATGTCTCGGATTCAATTTTTTTCCCCCTCTTTGAAGAATAGGCTTATTTTAAGAATGGTGCCTTGGGATTTCTGTGAACTTCACAGGCAGTTGAGATTAGGAGCTGAGCATTTTAATCCTTTATAAAAACAATCTGTTTTCTGCATCAGGGATCTCATTATCTTCATCATATAGTTTTGTTTCAGCACAGGGCTGTTGGCAGCAGGTATTGGGAAATAAGCACCATGGTGCAGCAAATGAGAATTACATTCACAATGATAATTTCAGTTAAAAACAGTTTCAAATAATAATTTCAAGACGACAGCTGAGAAAAACATGCCTGGACCAGTGTGAGTAAATTTCACAGTATATATTTATAACGTACAAAAAATCCCAATGGGCTTTGCAGGAGCATTATCGAACAATGTTTTACAGATGGCAGTTGACCAAAGCTTGGGCAAAGGGATAACTCTCAGGGAGCACTTTAAAAGAGGATAGAGAGGTGACAAGGTTTCAAGAGATATTCCGGAGCCCTGAGCTATGGCAGCTGAAGACACAGCCACCAAGGATGGAGGGTTCAAATTCAGGAATGATCAGCATAATTAGAGAAACAAAGATATCAATCTAGTGGTGTTGGAGAAAATTAGATAGGCAGTGGTGAGGGATTTGTAGGCAAGTGTAAGAATTTTAAAATTAAGTTTTTCTCAGCAGCAACCCATTGTAGGTTAGCAAATACAGGGAGGTGAACAGAAATTGTTGGAAGCTAGGGACATGGCATTTTGGATAAACCTACGCTTGTAAGAAGATTGGCCTTGACTGCAATAGGGTGATGTGGGGCAGTGATAAAGGGAGGATGAGTAAAAACCAGAGTTCCTACTGGCTGACTGTTGCATCAGAATGCAAAGAAGGTACAATGCCATTCCTCGGCTTGAATTTTCTATATTTTCCCAAACTAAGTGCAGAAAATACATTGAACCACAAAGCTATTTTAGTATGAAATCAAAAAGATGACGTTAGAGATGATAAATTAGTTAGTTGTTTAAAATATAAGGATTTTGTTAAATTATATTTTAAATGGTTTAGTACACGAGATGCACCAATACAAATATGTTTTATCACATGGAGTCAATATATAAATGAAGTGCATATATTTATTTGTTCATTGCTGGGTTATTTCAAAGTTCAAAGTAAATTTATTATCAAAATACATACGTGTCACCAGGTACAAATTTGAAATTCATTTTCTTCATACTCTATAAACCCAATGACCATAACAGAATTAATCAAAGACCACAGCAACAGGATGGGCAATCAGTGTGCAAAAGACAACAAACTACGCAAATATAAAAAGAGAAAAGAATAATAAATAAATAAGAAATACATATCAAAAACATGTGATGAAGGGTCCTTGAAAGTGAGTCCACAGGTTGTGAGAACAGTTGAATGATGGGGCTAGTGAAGTTGAGTGAAGTTATCCCATTTGATTCAAGAGCCTGATGGATGAGGGCTAATAGCTGTTCCTGAGCCTGGTGGTGTGAGTCCAGAGGCTCCCGTACATTCTCACTGATGGCACCAGTGAGAAGAGAGCATGGCCTGGATGGTGGAGGTCCCTGACGATGGATGCTGCTTTCCTGCGACATCACAAAGTGTAGAAGTGCTTAAGAGTGGGGAGGGCTTTAACTATGATGAACTGTGCTGTATCCACTACGTTTTGTAAGATTTGCTGTTCAAGGGCATTTGAAGCACAGAAGTAGTCAACAGATTTTTCTGTATGACAGATACGACGGGTGATTGATAAGTTCGTGGCCTATGGTATAAGGAGTCATTTTTAGTCATGTGCTAGAAAGAATAGCACATTTATTTTTCAACATACCTACATTTACGCACTTAGTCCAGCGGTCGTGGAGCATACGGATCTTGGACATCCAGAAAGTGTACACAGCAGGGGTGATTGATAAGTTTGTGGCCTGAGGTAGAAGGAGATGAGTTATGCAGCTCTTGTTACATGCACATGTAGATCAACTCTTTGAGTGATTATGCAGAGAGTTTGAAGTTAATAACTCATCTCCTTCTACCTTAGGCCACAAACTTATCAATCACCCTTCGTATATTGAAAGTGAGTTAGACCGTAAGATATAGGAGCAGAATTAAGCCATTCAGCCCATCAAATCTTCTATGCCATTCAGTCAGGGCTGATTTATTTTCCTTCTCAACCCCATTTCTCCAGCCTTTTTCTCATAACTCTTGACACCCTTGCTAATCAGGAACGTATCAACCTCCGCTTTAAATATACTCAATGACTTGGCCTCCACAGCTGTAATCTCTGATCCGTGTTGTGTTGTTATATAAATTATCTATTAATTGACTTCAGTGGAATGAATTTCATAGGCAAGTACATTGCACTGATAGACCTAAATAGCACGTTTAGTGTTACTGATCAGGAATTAATTTGAAGGCATTGGAAAATAAGGGTCTGAATAGAACTGAGGAAAGACGGACTCATGGGTTACGGGTACATAATTCATGGAAGATAATGACACAGATTATTTTAGTCTTTAGTGATCCTGCCTGGGGATTAATGACCATGAATATGTGGCTTTTTATTCTTTCTAACATAATGTATCACCTTGAAATCATTTATATTTAAGTTGATTGGAGAACTTTGAAGTGCAAAAGTGGAGAGAGGCAGCAATTTCAAGTTCCTGGATGTCAACAGCTCTGAGGACCTAACTTGGACGCCACATATTGATGCAGCTATAGAGAAGGCAAGACAGTGGCTATATTTCATCTGGAGTTTGAGGAGATTTGGTTTGTCAAATAATATACTCGAAAACTTCTACAAATGCATCACTGCCTGGTATGGGGGGTGGGGGGTGGGAGCTACTGCACAAGATTGAAGTAAGTTGCAGAATCTTGTAAAATTAGTCACCTGTAACCTGAGCACCAGCCTCCGTGGTATCCAAGACATCTTCAAGGAGCAGTGCTTTAGGAAGGTGGCATTCATCATGAAGGACCCCCACCACCCAGGACATGCCCTCTTCTCATTGTTACCAACAGGAAGGAGGTACAGAAGTCTAAAGGCACACACTCAGCAATTCAGGAACAGCTTCTTCCCCTCTGCTATCTGATTTCTAAACAGACATTGAACACTCCATCACTACTAGTTTAATTTAGCTATTTAATAGACATATATATACTTGAAGTAACTCAGTTTTTTTCCTCTATATTTATTTATCATTTATTTCACTGTACTGCTGCAGCAAAGCTTGCAAATTTCACACCATATGCCAGTGATATTAAACTTGATTCTGATTGTCCATTATGAAAGATTTTTAGAAGTCTTCACAGTTTCTATGGACCACATTTATCAATTTGGAGCTGCCAGCAAATTTTGACATAATACTTCTGATTTTGAAATCCAAATAATTAATGCAAATTAGAACTGAGTCAAACATTTAGTCAGAGGGTAGTGAATCTATGGAATTTGTTGCCACGGGCAACAGTGGAGGCCAAGTCATTAGGTGTATTTAAGGCAGAGATTGATAGGTATCTGAGTGGCCAGGGCATCAAAGGTTATGGTGAGAAGGCGGGGTGTGGGACTAAATAGGAGAATGGATCAGCTCATGATAAAATGGCAGAGCAGACTCGATGGGCCGAATGGCTGACTTCTGCTCCTTTGTCTTATGGTCTTCTGGTCTTACCATTGGAAATGCTGCTTCTGGGATGAGATCACAAGCCAAGACTCAGTCTGCCTATGCAAATACAGATTAAAGATCCAATGAGTCTCAATGGAAAGAAAGAATTGATCCCTTTGATATCCTGGCCAACTTTCATTGATACCTTAAATAAAAACCTAATTTTTTTTTTTCTGGAGATTTTATTGTGCTGAAATTAACTATTGCATTTTCCTTTTTACAAGAAATTAAAATGTGGTGCATTTCTGGAATCTTGAATACATTTTTAAACCAACAACCTTCTTGGCTGGAGGTGGATGTTAACGATCTCCATGATACAATTACAAAAATAAGACAGGCCAGCTCTCCTTAGTGTCCTGATCAATTTTTAATCCTCAGTCAACATCAGTAAAACTACATACATGATTTATATAACATTATATTTTATGGGCCTTCCAATATCCATGCTGGCTACTGTGCTTCTGAAATTATTGCATTGCCTGTAGCGTTTATTGACACCTGGACATAGGAATACAAAAAATTTCATTCTTAAAAATTTATTGGGTGTAAAATGTTTTGGGACATCCTGAAATTCTTTTGCACCTGCAGAGCAAACAAACTGACTGGTCAGGAATGCTGGATAATTGAGTGTTTGGCATCTCTATTTTAGAATGACATTTCACATTTACTTTTGCTCCTCAGTAACAGAAAATGATGTGGACATAAAACCATCAATAATTGTGCAACAGTCAACCAACTCTGAGAAAGCCTCTGTAAGAACATGCAAGAAGCCTTCTCATTTGTGAGCCACAACGTTGTAATGAATGCAATTCTTGGCCATTGCCTCCCACATCCTCTTTTCTCACACACATCGTCTACCGCTTCATAACTGTCCTCCTCAGTTGGACACTAATCAGTGCAAGTTTGTATTCAGTGCTATTGCAGACAGTAGTACAGCACTTCCTTACAAAGGGGGTTAATAATGAAGATATGCTTTAATTCTCATAACATACTGTTTCAGAATATTTACCGATAGTCTCACCTTCCAACAAACAGAGAGTTTATTGATTCCAGGCTCCTACGCACAGAACTGCACAGTGTAATATTTCACTATGTAGCAAGAAAAGGCATGTTTTTTTAAAGGCAATCTTGAATGGGCCAAGTTCATGAGGAATGAACTGATCCGTAAACGATTTGGAAGCAGTAAGCCCATCAATCTTAACTTCGGTTTTGCCGCACTTTTCAGTGGGCTTTTGTTACAGAGAAGCCAGCCACTATCATCAAATCATTCCATTGTAAAGTGAGACAGTGGCATATTTAGCAAAATAGATGATACCTTTAGCCTAAATTCCCATGCCATTAGACTTGTATTCTGTACACTGAAATAGCAATGACAATTAAACTAATGAGAGCTAATTCTGACCCAGCAGGTCCCTCCCACCAGTGGATCACTCTCATCAAGAACAAGCCTCTAATTTGGAAGATCTTTCCCTTTTTTCGTTTTGTTTCATGTGTGGCCCTTGCCTGGCAACAAACGTCTTACTTCAGGCAGCACCAGCCCCTGGCTTGTTGCTCTTTGAGGTTGAAAGGAAAACTGCTTGAACATTTGACTTCTCTTTCAAATAAAAGGTTCATTTTCCAGCTTGTGAGTGCCAGAATCACATTATTAGGTACTGCTAACAAGTGTTGCCCAAAGCATCCTGTTTCTTTTAAGTGTCTATTGAGGAACAGCATCTTTTTTAAGCCTGATGAGAGAACACACATGTATACAGAGTTCTGGCTAATATTGCCTTGGAAATAATTATTTATTATGATTGGCACATACAACATCTTTCCCCCCACCCCCCCCCCACACACACACTTACTTCATGACACTAACTGCATTTTCGGCACACACAGAGGACCACAACCCTGTTGTAAGGTTTGAAGGCTTGCGTGTCTCAATGCCTCAGAAAGCTATGTTGGCTGGAATCAGAGCTTTATGCGCTGGCTGTTAGTAGGGTCATCCATGCCAAACAGGTCAAAGGATAGAGGCCAGACTAAGAGTGGTCACTAGTCCTCTAGGTTCGGGGGTTCAGCTCAGGGCTAACAGTCCTGACTGGTAAGACAAAACTGTTGCTGAGACATCAATGAAGAATCTTTCTACATCTGTACGCGATGCTATCTCTAAGTTTCCACCTGGGACTTGCATGACTGACAGCAGCGAAAAGCAAGCTACAGACATGATGAAGGAAGCCCTGCCAGAGATGGAGGAGCTTCACTGATGCCCTGAATGCCAGTGGCATGACGGGCAGTATGTGGGTAGGCTACTATACATTGCAAGGCAGGAGGATCTGGAGAATTTTAGAAGAAGCTGCTGAACTTTTCTTTTATCGATCCTTCTGCATGTCCCTATATAGTCTCATCAAAGAAACACAGAGCAAAGTTGTTGATTCTTTATTACAAACCTCTCTTGTATCTTTCAATTTACCAAAGCACGATCAGTGCATGTTTTCAAAGTAGAAGAAAAAACTCTAACAGTCAAATCACAAGGCAGCTGTATATTATGTTTATGTTTATTTTATGTTTGCTTACCAATTGCCTTCCGCATTGAAAATTTCCAGTTATTGCCTTTCTTACGCTTCTGTATATCTTGCAGTTTGATCTCAATTCTGAACTGACACAGCACTGCTGCTTCGTTTTAACTTTTCTCCCATTCATATTGTTTAATTACACACTCACCTGCTCTACTCATCTCAATCAAGATGTTACTGCAGTAGAAAAGATTTAAATCAAAGTTTTATCTCTCCAACCATATGCTAATACATAGCAAGTTTTTGAGTCACCATAGTAGGGTAGGTGGGAGGGATAGGAAAACTACATTTTTATTGTACAGAGTGGGCGGTTGCTTAGTCTGTTGCTAAGAGGCAGTCTAGCCCAGACAGTGGCTTCCCTAGCTGGACGTGCCTGCTGGGACAACGAATTTTACAGCAGGTCTGGCAGCTTGCCACCAGCCACAGAAGGCTTTTGCTGCAAA
Organism: Mobula hypostoma; assembly: GCF_963921235.1. NCBI lineage: Eukaryota > Metazoa > Chordata > Chondrichthyes > Myliobatiformes > Myliobatidae > Mobula > Mobula hypostoma. The sequence continues at coordinate 173,281,709 of NC_086101.1, forward strand.
ACACTGTGCAAGCATCCCACTGGTGGCAGTGCATTGAATAGTAATTTGTAACTGGGAGTCCTTATTGCCAGGTAATAGCCTCCATTACCACAGGGACCGCACTTTGAAGGTACTTTGTTGGCTGAAAAGCACGTCATTACAGAGCAGCAAGTTACTGAAAAGCAAACGACTTGGTCATTGTCACATTGATGCTTGTGGGTCACAGTCATAGAGTAATACAGGCCCTTTGGCCCAACTAGTCCATGCCAACCATCGTAACCTCCCTGTGGGTCCCAGTTTCCCATGTTTGCTTCAAGTTACAACCCCTCCATGTACCTATCTGAATGCCTCTTAAATGTTGCAATTGAATCCACCTGTATCGCTTCCTCTGGAAGTTTATTTCAGTACTATTTTGGCAAATTTTAATTGGGATGGCCTGCACATAATGAGCACTGAGCTGAACTGAATATGCATGGACTCTTTTGATTTTGTGTTTTATATCCTGTGTTCTTTATGTTTATTTTTGTTGCCATTTGTGCAATTTGTTTTTTTTTTGCACATGGGGGAGATGTTGCTCTTTCCCTTTGAATGATGCCCATGGTTTTCTATGTTTCGTGGCTGTCTGAGGGAAAGACAAATCTCAGGGTTGTATACTATATACATACTTTGATAATAAACGTACTTTGAATGTTTTGTGTAAAGAAATTGCCCTTCAGTCGCTTTTAAAAATCTCTCCCCTCTTGACATGCATCTCTGTCCTCTAGTTTTGGACCTGCCAACTCTAGGCAATAGACTGTGAACATCTACCTCATCACAGCTCTCATGATTTTATGACGGGTGATCACCCTCATTCTCCAGTGCTCCGGGGAATAAAGATCCAGCATGCCCTACCTCTCCCTATAACTTAAGCCCCCGAGTCCAAGCAGTGTCCTTGTAAATCTCTTCTGCACCTTCTCCACCTTTTCCTAAATACGATGCTAGGACTGATGAAGGGCCAGCAGGCTAAGTATCTTCTTCATTACCTTGCACGGGCATGCTCCTGCACTTCAGAGTCAGAATCAAAATCAGGTTTATTATCACCGGCAAGTGTCGTGAAATTTGTTAACTTAGCAGCCGTTCAATGCAATATATAATATAGAAGAAGAAAAAACAAGTAATCAATTACAGTATGTGTATATTGAATAGATTAACAATTGTGCTAAAAACAGAAATAATATATATTAAAATTGAGTCATGTTCAAATATTCAATGTCCATTTAGGAATTGGATGGCAGAGGGGAAGAAGCTTTTCCTGAATTGCTGAGTGTGAGCCTTCAGGCTTCTGTATCTCCTTCCTGATGGTAACAATGAAAAGAGGGCATGCCTTGGGTGCTGGAGGTCCTTAATAATGGACACTACCTTTCTGAGACACCGCTCCTTGAAGATGTCCTGGTTACTTTGTAGGCTAGTACCCAAGATGGAGCTGACTAAATTTACAACCTTCTGCAGCTTCTTTCGGTCCTGTGCAGTAGCCCCCCCCCCCCATACCAGACAGTGATGCAGCCTGTCAGAATGCTCTCCACAGTACATCTATGGAGGTTTTTGAGTGTATTTGTTGACATACCAAATGCTCTCAAACTCCTAATGGAGTATAGTCGCTGTCTTGCCTTCTTTATAACTGAATCGATATGTTGGTGAAATTAGGGAGAGAAGAAAATGAAGAAAACTTAAAGAAACCTTTTCTTATATTTTAAATGACTAGCACGTACTTTTTAATATGAAATGTGCATCGATAGTTATACTGCGTGTTCTTATGGAAGCCCCTTTGCATTGTGGTCCTTTGTAATCAATCATGTAAAGAAAAAGAAAAAAAACAGCATCTTGTATTTTTACAGCTAGCCTTTACATGCAAGTGAATCAAAAGTCTTTCCACCGTGTTCAAAATGTAATTAAAAATACCTTTCACTTAATGTTATGTGTGGGCTATTAATTCTTTCCTGGGCAAACTGCATTTCAAGTCAGATGAAGTGCATTTACAAAAAGACCTTGTTCAGTATTCTTTGCGAGTTCAATAATGAGGAAGCCAATGTGGCGATCAATGTGACATTTTCACACATTCTTCTGTGCAAATTGGGTAAAATATCGAGAGGAAGAGTTGTGCGTGAATTGTGAGTTCTCAGAAGGGTGAGGGGAAAATGAACCTCAGGAGAGCTGATACTGCACTAATGATTTTGAAACTAAAGTATGCAAGCCATCAAAATGCTTTGCTGCGCCTTTTGAATCCCATTCACCCCCAGCACACTCATGGCTTGGTGGCCAAGAAGCCTGGAGACGGGGTGTGAGCCCATGGCCGACCCCATTTCTCGCCGATCTCACCAATTAAAGTGTGGAGGACGATTGAAATCACTGAGGACTAGAGCAGAAGGAGAGCGGGTGTTCAGTGCTCCTGAGGGTGACCAGTCTCTCCTCTCACTCGCTGCTGCCAGAGTCCTGGGCCTTTGCCAAGGTGTAGTTGACACATTTTGTGGATTGGACTCTATAGTTCACGTTATGATGCGTTTCTGGTTTCAGATCACTCATTTTGTTGCTGTTTTGTGCAATTTTGATCGGGGCAGTCTGGCTCTGCGACCTGCAGTCAACAGCACTAAATTGAACTGAACAGAGCTGAACTGAATAATCCTGGGCTGTTTTGATGATCTATGGTTTGCTGTTTTATATTCTGTGTTTTTCTCTCTTGATTTGCAGTTGAGCAATTTGTTCTTTTTTAGTGCTTTGGGGGTTTGATGTTCTTCCTTGAATGGGTTCGATGGTTTTCTTTCTTTGTTTCATAGCTGTCTGTGGGAAGACAAGTCTCAGTATCAAAGTATGTATACTGCATGCATACTTTGATAATAAATGTACTTTGAGCCTTTGAATCTTGCCCTGTGGTGCGTACACAGTTCAGCTGACTTAACCAGCTCAGTGCAAATCAACAGTCCAATAGAGCAGCAGTTCACAAATTAATCCAATGCCTGTAGAGTTTGAAAGAAGCGTGGTATCAATCCCAAGCATCTGGCTTTCAGGGAGCATCAGGGAAACATATAAGGTCATTAAAAGTAGTCCAAACACTAAACAAGATTTAGTGCAAGGCTTATCTCTGAAGCTTTGGAAAAGTTTCACTCATTGCAAAGTTGCTGCTGATTTTAATGTGATTTACAGATTTAGCCATGTAAACACAGATGGGAATTTTACAAGTATCTACTGTATTCTTCCATGCTAAGGTTCTCATTCTGCACCTCAGGCCTGGAAGAGACAGCATTATTTGCAAGTCCATCACATGCCACTTAGTTCATGAAATTTTCTGCTTTACCTGATTGCCAGAACCTCTGGTGGTTTGTGTTTTAGTGTTTTTAAGTCTATTAAAATTGAAATAAAGCTCTCTGTAACTGGCACAGAATAAGCAGGCCAGCTTCAACAAGACCTAGAAATCTTGAGAACTCTCAATATACAAACTGATGAAGGAACTCAGCAGATCTGGCAGCATCTATTGAGAGGAATAAAGAGTCAACATTTTGGGCTAAAACACATCGTCATCACTCACGAAGGTCCCGATGGAGGGTCTCAGCCCGAAACACAGACCCTTCATTCCTCTTAATAGATCTACCTGATCTGCTGAGTTCCTCCAGTAGTTTGCTGGATTTCCAGCATCTGCAGGATCTCCGGTGTTTAGAACTCGTCATATTTCAGGTATAGCACCACCACCAGAAATGATCAGGTCAATTGAAGTAAAATTCAGGAAGAGGTTAGCAATGGAAGTTGAATCACTAGCATTAATATTAGACAATTGCCCCAAAGTTGAAACCACCGTCTGCCAAAGAAATAAAGACCACTTCAATGTTATGCCATCATTGCTAACGTGACATAATAAAAGAAAAGGCTTAATGAATTTCCAAAGTCACGCCAAGGAACTGAAAGTATTGTTACCCAAACCCAGCCTGCCATATTCTGTCTGGTACAATCCTAATTAATTACACAAGAAATACAAACCAAAAATTAAAAGTTTATTACACACAAAATGCTGGAGGAACTCGGCTGGTCAGGCAGTATTTACCTACGATGGTGCCATTAAGGAGCGACTGTTTGCATGCAACTCTGATGGGAATCATCAAATATTCCCATTCAGGACTACTATAGCTGAAATTCATAGGCATAGCCATGGGTACTTCAGTAAGCAGCATCGTTTTGAAATGTTTTAAAAAATTTATCAATACTTAAAATCGATGAACCTCAGACTGCAGACTTGGGTCATGAAAGCGTTTTCCCTTTAAGAAAACGGAAGTGGGGATGGTGTGCCAGTCTGCAAGTACAATTGAACTGCAGAGGCCTTACACCCCCATTCACGACTATCTCGTTGGTGAATGCACAGTCTCTGGTGAATAAAGTTGAATATCTCAGAGCAAGATTGCTGTACCAGAAGAACATCAGGGACTACAGTGTATTTTGCTTCACAAAACATGGCTATAGCCCGCCATTTCGGATGCAGCGCTGCAGCTCGATGGTTTCATAATTCTCTGCAAAGACAGGGTAGCTGAGTCTTTTAAAGGCAGGGGAGATAGAGAATGCTTTATGATTAGCTCATCATGGTGCATAAATGTGGCAGTTCTGTCTCAATCCCGCTCATCTGACTTGGAACATCTAGGGTTAAATGTCATCCATTTTAATTGCCATAGGAGTTTTCTACCATCATCCTGGTAGTGGTGTGCATTCCACCTCAGGCCAACGTCAGGCAGGCATTGGACGAACTGAGCAACATAATCAGCAGGTACAAAACTGTGCACCCTGATGTCTTTCCTATCACTGAGGGAAATTTCAACCAGGCCAGCCTGAAGAAATCCCTGAACAACTGACACCAACATATCACCTGTGGAACCAGAGGAGCCAGCACACTTGACCATTGATAAGACCGACATCAAGAATGCCATCATACCATCCCACACCCACACTTTGGAAAGTCTGAACTTCTGGCTGTACTTCTACTCCCACTGTACGGCCAGAGACTAAAGCCCACAACATCAGTGGTGAGAACCAAGACGGTATGATCAAAGGAGGTGGAGGAGTGCTTATAGGACTGCTTTGAGTTGGTGGACTCAACATTCAGGGATTCATCTTCAGAGTCCACTTGTCACAGACTTCATCAAGACCTCTGTGTTTGAGTCTTTGTCTGTGTCTTTGAGAACATACTGGACACACCCAAGTTAAAAGCTGTGGATGAACCAGCAGATTTATAGTCTGCTGAGGGCTAGATCTATGGCATTCAAGACCAGTGATCCAGAAATATACAAGAAGTTCAGGTATGACCTATGGAAGGGTATTTTAAGAGTGAAGGAACAATTCTGATTGAGGTTAGAGATGTAATCGGATATACATCAGCTCTGGCAGGGTTTGCAGGCTATTACTTCCTACAAAGCGAAAACCAACATCATAAATGCCTATGATACTTCACTCCCAGATAGGCTCAATCCCTTTATGCATGCTTTGAAAGGGAGATTTAACTATAATTGTGCGAATCCTTGCAGTATCTGGTGACCCCGCGAACTGTGTCATGGAGGCCAACGTCAGAACTTCTTTCAAAGGGTGAACTCTCACAAGGTATCATGCCCTGATGGTGAACCTGGTGGGGCTCTGAAAACCTGTGCCAATCAACTGGTGGCAGTGTTCAAGGCTATCTTCAGGCTCAGACTGCTGCAGTTAGAGGTTCCCACCTGCTTCTAAAGGGTGACAATCATACCAGTGCCCAAGAAGACAAGGTGAGTTGCCTCAATGACTATTGCCCAATGGCACTCACACCTACTGTGATGAAATGCTTTCAGAGAATAGCTAGAATCAGCTAGAATTCAGCTTAGCTAGAATCAACTCCTGCAGGGACCTGGACCCTAATGCATTTACCCTACCACCACAATAGGTCTACAGTAGATGCAGCCTCACTGGCTTGGATCATCTGGAAAATATCCATACACAAGTCAGCTTGCTGTTTATTGACTGCAGCTCAGCATTCAACACAATTAATTCCTCAGTTCTAATCAACAAGCTCCAAAACCTGGGCCTCTGTACCTTCCTCAGTAACTGCAACTCGACTTCCTTACCAGGAGACCACAGTCTGTGCAGATCAGAAAAAATACCTTCTTCTCGTTGACAATCAACACTGGTGTACCTCAAGGATGTGTGCTTAGTCCACTGCTCTACTCTCCCTTCACCCACAATTGTGTGGCTAGGGACAGCTCAAATACCATCTATAAATTTGCCAGTGCCACAAATATTGTTGGCAGAAATTCAGCTGGTGATGAGGAAGTGAGATTGATCAGTGGGTTGAATGGTGTCGCGGCAGCAACCTTGCACTCAATGTCAGTAAGAAGACCAATAAATTGATTGTGGACTTGGGGAAGGGGAAGTCGAGAGAACACACACCAGTCCTCATCAAAGGATCAGAAGTGGAAAGAGTGAGCAGTTTCAGATTCCTGGGTGTCAACATCTTTGAGGATCTATTCTGAGCCCAATATATCATGCAATTACAAAGAAAGGTAGAACAGCGACTATAATTCATAAGGAGTTTGAGGAGAATTGGTTTGACAGCAAAGACAGACGCAAATGTCTACAAGATGTACCGTGGAGAGCATTCTAACTGGTTGCATCACCCTCTGGTATGAAGAGGCCACTGTACAGGATGGGAAAAACCTTCAGCGAGGTGTATATTCTGCTACTCCTTCATTGGGCACTAGTCTCCTCAGTATCCAGGACACCTCAGAAAGGTGGCATCCATCATTAAGGATCCCCAACTGCTCAGGGCATGTCCTCTTCTGATTGCTACCAAAGCTGAGGTATGCCTGAAGACGCACACTCAATGTTTCAGGAACAGCTTCTTCTCCTCTGCCATTAGATTTCTAAATGGACAATGAACCCATGAACACTACCTCAGTATTTTTTCCTCTCTTTTTGCACTACTAAATTTTAATTTTTCAGTAATACTTCTTATTGTAATTTAGTTTTTATTATTATGTATTGCATTGTACTGCTGCCACAAACAACACATTTCATGACATATGCCAGTGATAATAAACCTGATTCTGGAGAGGAATAAGTGGTCAATATTTTGGGCCAAAATGCTTAATCAGGACCAGAAAAGAAGTGGGGAAAAAAGCCATGGTTCCACACTAGGTCAGATCTTTTCTTGTAGAGGTCATTATACTGTACATCTACATGGAGAAACAAGCTTTTGCACTCTCTGATCCTCCATTTTATTGAATGATGTCAGTGGGCTGCTTTTAAAACAAAACATGACTTGAAGGTAGGTAGACATTTTACAGTTAAATCCATACCACCTTATCGCGATTCTCCATTTGCTTACAAAATGTTTCTGTTATCGGATCACCCCAGCTGCACAAGAAAATTCTGCAGCAGTCAATGTGGCCTGGTAGGAACAACATCAAATGCCTGAAATAGATATCTCATCCAGAAGAACAACGATTCTTTGTGGACAAAACAAAACCTGTTGAGTTTATAGTCCATCTGGCTGTGATATTTGGCTTCATCATAAATGAACTGCATTATCCCTACAAAATAACATTTAAGTAAGGATCAACCTTCCTGTTTTTGAATTCTGCTCAACACAGTCAACGCTTTGGATGTACTGGGTTCTCTTGCACTCAAGTTAGAAAAGTTCGATCAGATTTTGAAGTCACTGGAATTCTTGACATTCAGGTTGGAATGTGACTCAATCATTACCCAACAAGGATGGGCTTTAGCCTATTGTATTCCATGGGATGAAGTCCAAAGTGAAATTGGAGCATTGAATATCAAATAAATATAAAGTAAGTCAGACAATTTTACCCCTTCAGGTTCTCCTTTCTGCAATACCGTCTTTTTAGCTTTTAAATATAATGAGTATGAATGCAAAATATTGCTGCATAGCTTTGGGTGGAAGGGAGTAACTTGATCAACAATCTAAGTAATTCACAGACAATCCCTTCCTTACACAGAAAATTGAATCATTTATCTCTCAAAATGTTCACTGACCTGCCACAAGGAGTTTAAAAAAGCAACTAAATCAGCACTGCATGCTAAGCTTAACTCAACACAACTGTTGCAAACAGGATGCAAAGAGGACAATAGTCACACTATGGTTATGTTATTGGAACAGTGGTGAGATCCAGACTGGTGACCAAATGCCACGGCAGCAATTGGGAAGCTGAGTCAGGAATAAGAAGGTAGTGTATGTCAAGACATCCTACCCTGCTTCAGCAACGTCCTTCAGGAAAGGATCCTGATGTGATTCTACACCCCACAGGAATGCAATTGAATGCAATGACATTTACAAGGTGCGCTGTGCTGCCAAAAGAAAGCAGCTGCCATCGTCAAGGAAGCCCATCATCCAGGCCACTCTGTTTCCTTGCTGCTGCCTTCAGTCCCACACCATCACATTCAGGAACAGTTGTTACTCTTCAGCCGTCAGGCTCCTGAACCAGCATGGATAGCTCCACTCATCTCAACAGTGAACTGATTCTACAACCTATGGATTCACTTTCAAGGACTCTACAACTCAAGCTCTCAGTATTATTTATTTACTTATTTCTTTGCTTTTTTTGTATTTGTACAATTTGTTCTGTTTTGCATATTGGTTGTTTGTCAGTCTCTGTGAGTTTTTCATTGATTCTGTTGCATTTCTTTGTTCTCCTGTAAATACCTGCAAGAAAATGAATCTCAGGGTAGTATATAGTGATATACAGTGTATATAAGCAGCTGGTGGTAGACCTGAGGAGAGCTAAGGTACCGGTGACTCCTGTTTCCATCCAGGGGGTCAGTGTGGACATGGTGGAGGATTACAAATACCTGGGGATACAAATTGACAATAAGCTGGACTGGTCTAAGAACACTGAGGCTGTCTGCAAGAAGGGTCAGAGCTGCCTCTATTTCCTGAGGAGACTGAGGTCCTTTAACATCTGCCGGACGATGCTGGGGATGTTCTATGAGTCTGTGGTGGCCAGTGCTATCATGTTTGCTGTTGTGTGCTGGGGCAGCAGGCTGAGGGTAGCAGACACCAACAGAATCAACAAACTCATTCGTAAGGCCAGTGATGTTGTGGGAATGGAACTGGACTCTCTCACGGTGGTGTCTGAAAAGAGGATGCTGTCTAAGTTGCATGCCATCTTGGTCAATGTCTCCCATCCACTACATAATGTACTGGTCGGGCACAGGAGTACATTCAGCCAGAGACTCATTCCACCGAGATGCAGCACAGAGCGTCATAGGAAGTCATTCCTGCCTGTGACCATCAAACTTTACAACTCCTCCCTTGCAGAGTCATACACCCTGAGCCAATAGGCTGGTCCTGGACTTATTTCATAATTTACTGGCATAACTTACATATTACTATTTAATTAATTATGGTTCTATTACTATTTATTATTTAAGGAGCAACTGTAACGAAAACCAGTTTCCCCCAGGATTAATAAAGTATGACTATGACTATGACTATATAGTTTGATAATAAATTTACTTTGAACTTTGTCTCCTTGTTGCCATCGGCAGATATTCAGCTCAACAGGAATGTGCATGAGCAATTAATGCTCCCCTCTCTGATGACACCCGAACTACATATTGTAATTTTCCCTGGCAAGTTTTTTACCCTTCCTTCCAAACCTTGCATGGAGGTTATTCCTGTGGGCACGGGATGCTGATATATCTTCTTCTTCAGCTCATCACCCCCTACTGGGACATAGGCAGCTGATAGCAGCTCACCAGACTCCTCAGTCCTGGGCCAAATGTTGATTGACACTGTAGCTTTTGCTTTCACATGCGACTACAAACGTCTTCTAGGCAAACATCCTTCCTCTCCCATGGATAAGGACTTTGGAGCTTCTGTTGGTGTTTCTGTAGCACTGGGTTTTTAGGGGATGGGGTTGCTAGGCCCATGCCCAATCCTCCTGCTTTTGCAAACATGAGGAAATCTGCAGATGCTGGAAATTCAAGCAACACACACAAAAAACAACAGGAATTCTGCAGATGCTGGAAATTCAAGCAACACACATCAAAGTTGCTGGTGAACGCAGCAGGCCAAGCAGCATCTATAGGAAGAGGCGCAGTCGACGTTTCAGGCCGAGACCCTTCGTCAGGACTAACTGAAGGAAGAGTGAGTAAGGGATTTGAAAGCTGGAGGGGGAGGGGGAGATGCAAAATGATAGGAGAAGACAGGAGGGGGAGGGATAGAGCCGAGAGCTGGACAGGTGATAGGCAAAAGGGAACAGGAGAGGATCATGGGACAGGAGGTCCGGGAAGAAAGACGGGGGGGGGGGTGACCCAGAGGATGGGCAAGAGGTATATTCAGAGGGACAGAGGGAGAAAAAAGAGAGTGAGAGAAAGAATGTGCGCATAAAAATGAGTAACAGATGGGGTACGAGGGGGAGGTGGGGCCTAGCGGAAGTTAGAGAAGTCAATGTTCATGCCATCAGGTTGGAGGCTAAGATCTTGCGATCTTTGCCTAACAATAGATCTTACATCTACGGACTCCAGAGCCTGCCGGCCCCAACGCTAGCAGGCATGAACTTTCAATTGCGGCCCCTGCCATTGATCTCGGCGGCTCCAACACCTCAGGACATATTCAAAACCCGGACTCCAGCAACGACCATGGACACATTCGAAGTGATTACGCAACCACCAACTGCAACTCCAGCCTTGAACACCAGGCCGGGTCTTTATGTGCTGCTGTTGTGACTCCCGTCTCCCCTTCCCCCACCACCACTCCGCAGCCCCGTCTTCCTCAGATCCCACCGTCAGCTCCTGGGCCCTCAGAGGCTCCATCTTCCTCTCACCCCAACCCTCCCCTCTCCACTGACACCCCCAGCCTCCCCCCTCCCCCCTCCCCCCTCTGATCCCAGCTCTCATCCGTGCCGGGTCTTTACCATCCCCTCCGACCTTCAACTGTCGGAGGCAGAACGCTCTGTTCTCAGTAAGGGCCTCACGTTTGTCCCCCTTCGCCCACACCTCAGCGAGTTCCGTGTTCGCCACGATGCGGAACTTTTCTTCCGCCGTCTCCGTCTCCGAGCCTACTTCTTTGGCAAGGACTCTTCCACCCCCACCGATGACCCCTTCTCTCGTCTTCAACCCGCCTCTTCTTCATGGACACCCAGCTCTGGTCTTCTGCCTGCTCTGGATCTCTTTATTGCCAACTGCCGACGGGACATCAACTGTCTCGACTTCACGGCACCTTGTCCCCATTCCAACCTCACTCCTTCGGAACGCTCTGCTGTCCACTCCCTCCGCACTAATCCTAACATTATTATTAAACCCGCTGATAAAGGGGGTGCTGTTGTAGTCTGGCGTACTGACCGCTACCTTGCCGAGGCACAGCGACAACTCGCGGATACCTCCTCTTATTTACCCCTCGATTGTGACCCCACTAAGGAGCACCAGGCCATTGTCTCCCACACTATCAATGACTTTATCCGCTCAGGGGATCTCCCATCCACTGCTACCAACCTTATAGTTCCCACACCCCGCACTTCCCGTTTCTACCTCCTACCCAAGATCCACAAACCTGCCTGTCCTGGCCGACCTATTGTCTCAGCTTGCTCCTGCCCCACCGAACTCGTTTCTGCATACCTCGACACTGTTTTATCACCCCTTGTTCAATCCCTTCCGACCTATGTTCGTGACACTTCTCACGCTCTTAAACTTTTCGATGATTTTAAGTTCCCTGGCCCCCACCGCTTTATTTTCACCATGGATGTCCAGTCCTTATATACTTCCATCCCCCATCAGGAAGGTCTCAAAGCTCTACGCTTCTTTTTGGATTCCAGACCTAATCAGTTCCCCTCTACCACCACTCTGCTCCGTCTAGCGGAATTAGTCCTTACTCTTAATAATTTCTCCTTTTGCTCCTCCCATTTCCTCCAAACTAAAGGTGTAGCTATGGGCACCCGTATGGGTCCTAGCTATGCCTGCCTTTTTGTTGGGTTTGTGGAACAATCTATGTTCCGTGCCTATTCTGGTATCTGTCCCCCACTTTTCCTTCGCTACATCGACGACTGCATTGGCGCTGCTTCCTGCACGCATGCAGAACTCGTTGACTTTATTAACTTTGCCTCCAACTTTCACCCTGCCCTCAAGTTTACCTGGTCCATTTCCGACACCTCCCTCCCCTTTCTAGATCTTTCTGTCTCTGTCTCTGGAGACAGCTTATCCACTGATGTCTACTATAAGCCTACTGACTCTCACAGCTATCTGGACTATTCCTCTTCTCACCCTGTCTCTTGCAAAAACGCCATCCCCTTCTCGCAATTCCTCCGTCTCCGCCGCATCTGCTCTCAGGATGAGGCTTTTCATTCTAGGACGAGGGAGATGTCTTCATTTTTTAAAGAAAGGGGCTTCCCTCCCTCCACTATCAACTCTGCTCTTAAACGCATCTCCCCCATTTCACGTACATCTGCTCTCACTCCATCCTCCCACCACCCCACTAGGAATAGGGTTCCCCTGGTCCTCACCTACCACCCCACCAGCCTCCGGGTCCAACATATTATTCTCCGTAACTTCCGCCACCTCCAACGGGATCCCACCACTAAGCACATCTTTCCCGCCCCCCCCCTGCATTCCGCAGGGATCGCTCCCTACACAACTCCCTTGTCCATTCGTCCCCCCCATCCCTCCCCACTGATCTCCCTCCTGGCACTTATCCATGTAAGCGGAACAAGTGCTACACATGCCCTTACACTTCCTCCCTTACCACCATTCAGGGCCCCAAACAGTCCTTCCAGGTGAGGCATCACTTCACCTGTGAGTCGACTGGGGTGATATACTGCGTCCGGTGCTCCCGATGTGGCCTTTTATATATTGGTGAGACCCGACGCAGACTGGGAGACCGCTTTGCTGAACATCTACGCTCTGTCCGCCAGAGAAAGCAGGATCTCCCAGTGGCCACACATTTTAATTCCACATCCCATTCCCATTCTGACATGTCTATCCACGGCCTCCTCTACTGTAAAGATGAAGCCACACTCAGGTTGGAGGAACAACACCTTATATTCCGTCTGGGTAGCCTCCAACCTGATGGCATGAACATTGACTTCTCTAACTTCCGCTAGGCCCCACCTCCCCCTCGTACCCCATCTGTTACTCATTTTTATGCACACATTCTTTCTCTCATTCTCTTTTTTCTCCCTCTGTCCCTCTGAATATACCTCTTGCCCATCCTCTGGGTCACCCCCCCCCCGTCTTTCTTCCCGGACCTCCTGTCCCATGATCCTCTCCTGTCCCCTTTTGCCTATCACCTGTCCAGCTCTCGGCTCTATCCCTCCCCCTCCTGTCTTCTCCTATCATTTTGCATCTCCCCCTCCCCCTCCAGCTTTCAAATCCCTTACTCACTCTTCCTTCAGTTAGTCCTGACAAAGGGTCTCGGCCTGAAACGTCGACTGCGCCTCTTCCTATAGATGCTGCTTGGCCTGCTGCGTTCACCAGCAACTTTGATGTGTGTAACACACACAAAATGCTGGTGGAACGCAGCAGGCCAGGCAGCATCTATAGGAAGAGGTATAGTAGACGTTTCGGGCCGAGACCCCTCCCACTTTCAAATCTCTTACTATCTCTTCTTTCCGTTAGTCTTGACGAAGGGTCTTGGCCCGAAACGTCGACTGTACCTCTTCCTATAGATGCTGCCTGGCCTGCTGCGTTCCACCAGCATTTTGTGTGTGTTGTTCCTGCTTTCATAGCTGGCTTTAGGACTGTCCATGCAGAGTTATGCTTAGGTGTGTGCCTCTTAAATTGTATCACAGTTAACTCTACCAGGAGTTGATCGCAGATGTGCTCAACCATATCCTTACATGTGTTACACCTCGTGGGAATTGCTTAATTTGGTGCTTCTGGCAGCCTATGCACACTTCGAGCCTCTGGAGAAGGGCTCTGAGCGACGAACGTATAGTAGATATGTCAAACCACCAAGGGCCTGTCACTCACAGTCTTAAACACCACCTGAAAAAGTCTGTAGGTTTGAAACGGATATGCAGCATGAATACAGGTCTGGACAGCCCGTACCACCACTGGATTATCAAGGTTTGGTGTATCTGCACAAAAGGTAGTGCTCACTCGTATGAGGAAGCTGGAATAGAGGAAAAGAGAACATCAAAATTTAAGAACCACTAACATTCCCACCCCTCTGCCACCTGTGTGGAAGGAATTTTCAATCCCAGATTTATCCAGTCAGACATCTCTGCACATATTGCAATGCTACAGATCATGTGTCATGGTCTTACTTGAGAACAAGTGGTGAACAACAATAATACCCTGTATCTTTGCTCCACACAAGCCCCCTCCCGTAATCCTCTGCATAACCTCTAGTTTTTCCATTTTCTTCATATGCATGTTCAATTGCCAACTAAAACATCAAATTACAGTGGGATTGATGATGGGGCTGGAAGGGGGTGGTGGTGGTGTGAGCAGTTTGGTGAAAACCTGGCAAATAAACCGAAGATGTTTGCAGTTGTTTGGTGTCTCCAAGTCTGCGCAAGACATATAATGGCATGCCAGTCTTCAATAAGCACATTGGTTCTTCACTGATGCTAGTAACCTGTACAGCAGAGACTCCCATCCTGGGGTCCACAGACCTCTCAGTTAATGGTAGGGGCCTATGCCATAAAAAAGTTTGGGAACCCCCGCAGTAGAGTAATATTTGTAACTCAGGTAGATTTAGGAAAAAATCCTGTTGTTACTATTGAGGAGAAGTATCATATATGTCCAAACATGGCATCCTCTACTGCCATGCTGAGGCTCTCAGGTTGGAGGAGCAACACCTCATATACCGTCTAGGTAGTCTCCAGTGCCTTGGTATGAACATAGAATTCTCCAACTTCCGGTAATTCCCTCCCCCTCCCTTCCCCCATCCTTATGTCACTCTGCCCCCTCCCCCAGCTGCCTATAACCTCCCTCATGGTTCTGCCTCCTTCTACTACCCATTGTGTTTTCCCCTATTCCTTCTTCACCTTTCCTGCCTATCTCCTCCCTGCCTCCCCTCCCCCACCCCTTTATCTTTCCCCTTACTGGTTTTTCACCTGGAACCTACCAGCCTTCTCCTTCCCACCATCCCCCCATCTTCTTTATAGGGCCCCTTCCCCCTACAGTCCTGACGAAGGGTTCCGGCCCGAAACGTCGACCGATCCTTTCCACGGATGCTGCCCGACCTGCTGAGTTCCTCCAGCATGTTGTGAGTATCATATCGGGTGCCATACAAAACAAGAATATTCCTCAATTAATTTTAAAGCTATACAGCTTTGACTTGCTCCTGATGAACATGTCCAGTAAAGAATCTGATGCTTGGATAGGTTCCTTCCCCTTGGGGTAGCCTCGGCATAGTTTTGGCTTTGACAAACAGCCCAGCTGGATGGGGCACACACCAGCGAACATACTCACAGCCACAAAATACAATGCTGGCAAAGCTTGCAATGCTAAGCTGCATGAATATTTATTATCTTATGTCTTGCCTACTTTTAGAAAAAAAAGAGTAGGATTGTTTTCACTGAACCAGCAGCAAGATACGCACAGAAGATTTCAAGTGTGAATGAAAACTTCAATAACATAAAACTGAAGTAAACACAATGATTGAAGTGAAATAGATGCATCTGTTGATGACTGTTTATTTTATCCGTTAATTGCCAAATGTTTCTGTCCCTTTCTATCACTATTAGCTATTCACAAGATAGAAAATACAAAGGTTTCGAAGGTTCATTTAATATCAGAGAATGTATACAGTGTACAACCTGAAATTGGTAATCTTCACAGACATCCACGAAACAAGATTGCTGTCGAATACGATAGAAACATCAAAGCCTCAAAGCCCCCCCTTACCCTCCTCCCTTGGCACAAGCAGCAGCAAAACCATCGATGCTCCCACTCACACCAGCGGAACTGATACCACCCCCACCCACCCTGCGCCCCCCCGCCATGAAAGTGACAGTGGAAGTCTCTCCAAGGAGACCTTGATCCGAAGTGCATCTAGACTACAGTCCACCAGCCAGCACTTCAGTATCTCAGACAAGCTCTGTTCCTCTCCATCGAGAAAGAGAGAGGTTGTTCCTGCGACAATATGAACGGAGACCAGTAGCTCACTGTTCCTGTTAGAATCTTCTATGTGGCTTCTCCAAGCCCCCCACGTCTCTCACTCTCCATCAAAAGAGAGGGAGAGGGAGAGATCACTTGAGTGAAGGGGCTTATCTCCGACAGCAGCCAGCAGCTAGCAAACACACCGCCTGCTGTCTTGGTGTTCCAGTCTCGACGTTTAAGCCTCACACGATGCTTCAGTCAGTGAAATCGGCAAGGAACTGTGTCATCCATAGGGCTGCTCCCTGACTTCTGACCTCCCAGTCCTGAGGACGCACGTCTTCCAGGCCGTTCACGGAGACAGCAAAGTGCTAGGCTATACAGTTGGTCTGAAAACCCATTGCTTACGAAGAACCGTAGTTTGAAATGTAGATCACAGACTCTGAACAATTCAACTTTGTACTTGAGAATTGATGCAAATCGTTCTCCCATCTGGTGAATTGGTTCCACTACTCTCATGGGCTATAAGCAAAATGAACTGAGGTTGCTTTAAGGATTAAACAATGTTAGTTTTTTTAAATATAAAAGGTATGACACTAGGCTCAAGTGGACAACTGGAAAGGATTTCAAGTAACAAAGGTTTAGGAGCCTTTTGTCCAGTTTCAGATGGTGCTGAGGAAGCGCAGCAATGAGTTGCTAACGGCAAATAAAACTTCTTATACTTTATTTATCACTACAATCAACAGCCTGTAACTCCGCCTTCAGAGCAGAACTTTTGAACTGCCGGTATGACCTGGCATTTTTATGGTGTGAACTAATGTCTCGAAGGTGCAGGACAGTTGTGCCGTGGCATGTACACGCTGAATCGAAGTGGTGGGGCTGGGCACAACAGCAAGGAACAGGCCAATGTTTGGCCATTGCTAGAGTGGGCTTGGAGCAGATTTGAAGCAGGAGATCTGTTTGCAAGGCAAGGCAAAGTTAAGTTGGTGGGGTTCGGGCCCGAGAAGTGAGAAACAAGCTGATATTTGATGTTTAATGCTGGGCCAGATTGGAAACTTGGGTACAGGACAAATCAAGGTGGGGGGTACAGGACAAGTCGAGGAGGTGGGTACTGGACGAATCAAGGTGGCGTGTCCCAGATCCGAGAGCATACCGAAGTGGCAGGAACAGGTCTGAAAACGAGAAACGACCAGCTGTTTGGTTAATTTTAAGCACTGGCCAGATTGAAAAGGTCAGGGTGTCGTGGCCAGAAGGGAGGGATGGGCCGATGTTCAGCTCACTGATCACAAGGTTTAACCACCTCTGTGCTGAACTGTGGCCTGCAACTAGTGGGCTCCTGGACCAACTGTGACTGGCTTCGTGGCTAGGAAGTGACTGCCATGAACTCCTGTTCTGAATGTTATTTGCTTACTTTTATTGTTTGCATTTGGTGGCGCGTGGCCAAGTGGTTAAGGCGTCGGTCTAGTCATCTGAAGGTCGCTAGTTCGAGCCTCAGCTGAGGCAGCGTGTTGTGTCCTTGAGCAAGGCACTTAACCACACATTGCTCTGCGACAACACCGGTGCTAAGCTCTATTGGCCCTAGTGCCCTTCCCTTGGACAACATCGGTGGCGTGGAGAGGGGAGACTTGCAGCATGGGCAACTGCCGGTCTTCCACACAACCTTGCCCAGGCCTTCACCCTGGAAACCTTCCAAGGTGCAAATCCATGGTCTCATGAGACTAACGGATGCCTATATATATTGTTTGCACGATTTGTTTTTTTCTACACATTAGTTGTTTGATGATCTTTTTATAATGGGCTCTATTGTGTTTCTTTGTTTTGAGGCTGCATATAAGGAGACAAATCTCAAGGCTGTATATAGTATACATATTTGATAAAAATGTACTTTGAACTTTCTGGAGTACTCCTCCCTCTCTGTACTTGCCCCTCTCCTGCCTGAGGGGCCGAGTTACCTATTTGAGTTCCTAACTTGTAAATTCATTCAACGGATTATCAGTTTTTTACATAAAATGTTAACTCTCTCTCTATTTCCCTTTCCGAGTTACTGATCAGTGTTTCCAGCATTTTCTGTTTTGGATCTCTTCATTTTACTACAGTACCTGACATCTTTTTCTCTAATCAAGTCTGGAGATGTCAAAAACACTGTACCTGAAATTATCCAGCATCCCATCTTAGTGACTCCTCCTCAGATCTGTAAGACTGAGAGAGTCGATGTTCTCTTAACCTCTAAGAGACCTTTTTTTTGTACAGTACATTATTTTTGTTTCTCCTTTTGTTCCTTTGTTCCATATCTTTTTCATTACTGGATTTAGAAACTAAAATCACAAGGGAACTGGTAGAATAGCATGGCTTCATAGGAAAATCTTGAATTGGATTGTCATGCATGCAAAGTTCACATTTATAAATAACAGGTGTTCAATATTAAAGGAATGACTTGTGTATAATTTTAAATTGATGTATACTTCACAGCACATCTTAAACCTGATTAAAATCATTCATAAAAATAATTAGTTCATTTGCCAATTAAAGGATTTTTCCCCTGAATAACTGTGACAAAAATAAATAAATGGATTTTTTTTATGTCTATAATCAGCTTTGCACAACATGCTCCATTGGAGCTGACAGTGGGAGTCTACAATCAGTACATCTAAAATGTTTTGTGTTTCACTCAAGTCTAAGGCAGTCAGTGGGGATTTGGTAGGTGCACTTGGTCAGATCGAAAATGCCCCAGCCTGCTTAAATCTAATTGCAGAACTCAGCTCCTGTCCTGTGGAAGTAGGTCTTGTGTACATATCCCAGGGATAACTGAGTATTCGCACTGACTGACCTTGTGTGGGAGACTGTTTCCCTGACATCCTTACATCTTGTACTGAATTATATTTGCTATAAAAATTCTGGTCTATATTACCTCACCTGGACCAAAATAAAACATAAAGTCTACCCATGTATCCAAGAGATGGCATGTGTACCACGACTGAAATGCACTTAACAGTTCAGAAAGCCCTGGATTAAATCTGTCGTCAGCAGGACAATAGTTGTATCAGACGAGCAAGCCTCAAGCCTAAACTGAGACTCAAGTTCTAATCACACCAATGGCAACTGTTCAATTTAAATGCAGTTAATATCTAGAATTAGCAAGATAACATCAGACTCAGTAATAGCGATGGCAAAATTCCTGGGTGTTGTAAAAGCCCATCTGGTCCATAAGTGCTGATCAGAGGGGAATCCTGGCAGCCTGGTATGGATGCTAGTTCATTCACAGCCCTGTAACATTGCCACTGCTTCAAAACAAAGTTGTTCCAAAATGCCATTCACTACCTGTGATTACTTTTTCCAGCTAGTGAATCTGTTTAGGTCAACAACACTTCTCTTTATCAATTAATAATAACCAGAGCTGAAGTGAGAAAAACTTCTCTGCAGTTGACTGCCAACAGAGTCAATAAATAAATAATAACCATCTGTAGGACAAACCTTTACTTTAAGGACTTGATATCAAATCTCCTGGAGATTCCAGAATACCTTGAAGTTTGAAAGTTCAAAGTAAATTCATTATCAAGGTACATATAGGTCACCGTATACAACCCTGAGATTCATTTTCTTGTGGGCGTACTTAATACATCTGGAGAATAAAAACCATGACAGAATCAATGTCAGACTGCACCAACTTGCCAATGTGCAAAAGACAACAAACTGCGCAAATACAAAACGAAAGATATAATAAATAAATAAGCAACAGCTATCAAGAACATGAAATGAACAGTCTTTGAAAGTGAGTCCATTGGTTGTGGGTTGTATCACTGGCTAAAGCCAGTGATACTTTTCCACCCAGAGTGTACCGCAGAGTAAGCTTGCTGCAAAGGCATTTACACAAAGCGGGGTGGGACCACTGAAGTTAATATATTTCAATTTTTAATTTCCTCTTTTAGATCAGAAGATTGACATCAACTTTCCCTAACCCTGAGGCATCCCAGACTTTCATTTGTGTGTTACATCAGTTGGACGGCTTTTCTTGTTTTGCAGGAAGGTCGGCATAGAGGATAGACTTCATTTACCAGAGAATTGCCCTTAAGCCTGGCTAAAGGTTATGTTCACCTCTAGAATATGCTGCTATCATTTTCTCTCTCATGGAACCCCCTAGATGCCTCCCTATACATTTTGTTTCAGGTTCACTACTTTCTCCTTCCAGGCCATATTTGAGGACCCCAGGTCATCAATCTGGAATCTTAATATTCTTTCTCTTTCCACAAATGCTACTTGCCTGCTCAATATTTCCAACATTTTCAACACAAGAGATTCTGCAGATGCTGGAAATTCAGAGTAACACACACAAAATGCTGTAGGAACTCAGGAGGCCAGGCAGCATCTATGGAAAGGAATAAACAGTCAACGTTTCTGGCCGAGACTCTTCATTTGGACTGAGTTCCTCTAGCAATTTGCACATGTTACTCCAACATTTTCAACTTTGTTTCAGATTTACAATATTTGAAACTATTGTTTTTCAAAGTTCAAAGTAAACTTGTTATCAAAGTATATATATGTCACCATATGCAATTCTGAGAGTTCTATTCTTGCAGACAGACTTAATAACTCCAAGAAACACAATAGAGTCAATGAAAGACTGCATCCAACAGGACAGATAAATGACCAACATGCATAAGGTAACAAACTGTGCAAATAAAGAGAAAAATAATAATAATAAATAAATAAGAAATAGATATTGAGAACATAAGATGAAGGGTCCTTGAAAGTGAGTCCATACGTTGTGGGAACAGCTCAGTGATGGGGCGAGAGAAGTTCAGTGAAGTTATCCCCTCTGGTTCAGAAGCCTGATGGCCGAGGGGTAACAACTGTTACTGAACCTGGTGGTGTGAGTCCAGAGGCTTCTGTACCTTCCTCCTGATGGCAATACTGAGAAGACAGCATGGCCTGTGTAGTGGGTGTCCTTTCCTGTGATGGTGCTCTAAGTAGTGTCCTCAATGGTGGGGAGGATTTACCCATGATGGACTGGGCCATATTCACTACTTTTTGTAAGATTTTCCATTCAAGGACATTGGTGATTCCATACCAGGCCATGATGCTCCCACTCAATTAAATTGAATTGAATTGAATTGACTTTATTTCTTGTATCCTTCACATACATGAGGAGTAAAAATCTTTATGTTACATCTCCGTCTAAATGTGCAATGTACAATTTATAGTAATTTGTGATAAATAGTATGTACAACAGGACAGTCAATATAGCATAGAAATACAATTGTATCAGTCTGAATTAATTAGTCTGATGGCCTGGTGGAAGAAGCTGTCCTGGAGCCTGTTGGTCCTGGTTTAATGCTGTGGTACCACTTCCCGGATGGTTGCAGTTGGAACAGTTTGTGGTTGGGTTGACTCAGGTCCCCAATGATCCTTCGGGTCCTTTTTACGCAGCTGTCACTGTAAATGTTCTCGATAGTAGGAAGTTCACATCTACAGTGGGCTGTCCATACCACGCTCTGCAGAGTCCTGCAATTGAGGGAAGTACAGTTCCTATACCAGGCAGTGATGCAGCTCTCAAATGAGCCCCCATAGAAAGCTCTTAGGATCTGGGGACTCATGCCAAACCTCTTCAACCATCTGAGGTGAAAGAGGCCCTGCTGTGCCTTTTTCACCACACACCCAGTATGTACAGACCAAGTGAGATCCTCGGTGATGCTTATGCTGAGGAGCTCAAAGCTGTACACCCTCTCAACTCCAGATCCACTGATGTCGATAGGGGTTTGGCTGCCTCCACATCTCCTGTAGTCCACAACCAGCTCCTTTGTTTTTGCGACATTGAGGGAGAGGTTGTTTACTTGACACCACTGTGTTAGGGTGTTAACTTATTCTCAGTTTACTCTCAACCACACATCTGTCGAAGTTTGTCAAAGTTTTAGACATCATGCCAAATCTTCGCAAACTTCTAAGGACGTAAAGGCGCTGCCATGCTTTCTTTCTAAATTGCACTTACATTCTGGGCTCATCCTTTGAAATGATAACACTGAGGAATAGTAAGTTGCTGATCCTCTCCACCACTGATCTTCCGATGAGGACTGGCTCATGGGCCTCCAGTTCTCTCCTTCTGAAGTCAATAATCAGCTCCTTGGTCTTGCTGACATTAAGTGAGAGGTTGTTGTCAGTGGCACCACTCAGCCAGATTTTCAATCTCCCTCCTATATGCTGATTGTCACAACCTTTTGATTCGGCCAATAACAGTGGGGTCATCAGCAAACTTAAATAAGCAATTGGAGTTTTGCTTGACCTCACAGACGTAAGTATACAGCATTCTGGAAGTATTTCAGGATACATTACTCTGAATTAGTTTACTTTTACTTTTGCAAGTGCCAGTTGTAATCGGATTTTTGCATTCTGCTTCAATTCTAACAAAACCGGGTCTGGCCAGACTTTCAATTATCGGCTCTTGAACTTTTGCCACACTCTCCTTTTGCATTAGCATTTCAAGGTCAGGACCCTTTCACAATCAGGCCAAATTTGTCAAAGAACTGAGGTTAAAGATTTAAAATAATTTGTAAATGGTGACAAAAGGAAATGTTGCAGAGAATTGTGAAGTTCTGGGGTGGTCTATCAGAGAAGACAAAACCAACCATATGAATAATTTTAAATGGGGGTTGAAGATCAAGAACAATCAGATTTATGGACAAAACAGCAGTGACCTAAGATTAGGCAAGACTTCTCCACAAGCACAATGGGCTGAAAAGGTTTCGTAACTGCCTTACATTTGTCTGATACCACGAGCTGACCTCCAGGTTAAATTTCCTAGACACTGTGAACGCAGCTGAGCTTGAACCCGTCTAGTGTTCTGATGAAGAGTCGTAGACCCGACTGTTGACAATTTCTTTGCCACCGATGCCACCTAACCTATTTAATTTTCTCAGCACTTTCTGCTTTTATTTCAGATTTCTAACATCTGCAGTTGTCCAGATTTTGACTCCGTCTTTGTCCGATGGTCATAGCAGTACTAAGTGACCAGAATCAAGCATCCCTGGCTGATTTGCGTTTGTCTGGGCCAGGGGATTTACAGTAGCCAATGGTGTCTTAGCCGCTGGGCTTGCAGATGAAAGCTTTTGAGTGCATCTTCATTCATATGCCAACAATAATAAACAAATACCAATGCAACCTTGAGCCTTCTACACTGGAAATTAACTCAAACACCGGAGAAGGTAAAACTCAGGGGGTTCATGACTAACTTGGTTTGTTAAGCATGCAAGGCCCCCATCTGTGATTCAGTTATATCTTCTGTTATGCCAATTTATCCCTTATTAATTCAAAAACAACAAATTTCCAACCTTTCAGCCTTTGAAAGCCAGTGTTTCCTGTGGATATGAGCTAAGTGGACCACAACAGTGTGTGTCCAATCTTAGGTCTGTTTGGAATTAAGTTCAAATCAGCCTGGGGAGACAGCAGGGACACTCTAACTGAGCATGGATATCCACAAGTGATTAAGAACCAGCCTCTTGCTTAGGGTGAGCTCTGCTGGAAAATGAGTGAGCTGGGCCTGTGGGAGGAAGAGGTGCAAGCCATTCCAATGCCTACAGCTACAGCCTTCTGCCTGAACACGATAGATCCTGCAGATGCTGGAAATCCACAGTAACACAAACAAAGTGATGTCCTGAATAATATTACTAAAGAACCCATTAACACTTAAATGGTTTATGGTGTCTGTGAGTGAAACAATTTTATTTTTATTTAGAGATACAGCAGTAACAGGCCCTTCCAGCCTAACAAGCCCACACCACCCAATTACATCCAAGTAACCTATTAACACATACATTTTTGTATGTAATAATTTGATTTATAACTAAATCACATTGATCTCTTCAGGATACAAGAGACTCTGCGGATACTGGAAATAGAGAATAAACGATGAAGGGCTATAGCCTGAAATGTTGACTTGTTATTCCTCTCCATAGATGCTGCCTGACCTGCTGAGGTACTCCAGCATTTTGGGAGGAGAGGGAAACATTTGAACACAGGGGAAAATTGTCTTAAACAATAAGGGTAAAAACTGCACATACTCTAACGTACATTTAGCAAATAATTTGATACAAGCTTTTGGAGCAAGTTCTTTCAGAGAAATAATTTTCTTGAGAACCATACGCAAGTACACTAACACAAACCTCCTCTGCCTCTGTGATAGGAAGACCTTTTAGTTACATTTGATTACTATTTAGAATTCCACAAGCATATCACAAGGAGATGGTCATTATAGGTCTAAATGACATACTACCAAATATCCTTCGATTCACTATTAAATATAGAAAGCTCAACCAAATCCATATCTAGGTGCCGCTTATCTCATTCAATTTCACCCTTCGAAAGGCAGGACCTGGAGCATAAATTCGCAACAAATTTAGTTGAACTGGTAGTTTAAATTGGCCAATTGCTGGATGCAAGAAGTTGGATTGAGCCTGAGTCCATTTTCTGGGTTTATGTCATTTAAAATGGCAAAGACCAAAACAAATCAAGGCACCATGTGTACTGGAAAGTAAGCGATCTTCCACAGTTTGGGATTTTTCAAGGGGTTTCACCTGTCAAAGACATGAATACAAGAAACTGGACCTACTTACACAATCAGAAGTAAGAGTGCCAAAAGTCAAAACGGTATTCAAGCATTCGCTGTCATAACAACCACTCTCCACCAAAAAATCCACAATTTTGCATTGTCTTACATCTCAATTTTATCCCTTTCTACTGGATAATGAAAGCCTTGAAAATTTGTCATCTTTAAAGCCCTAAAGTCATCAACCTCAGGGCCACACAGACTAAAGCAAACAAAATAAGCATAGCATGGAGATAGTGTTCAGCTATTGTTGGAGATCTACACATCCATGTTCCCACTCTGCTCACTTCATCCCACAAGAAAACTATCTTCTGGAGGACCACCAATAGGCAACCACATCAAGGTGCTGTGTATCCAAGACCAGTAGACAGTTGCTTTGTTTGCTACTATTACAGGAAGAAATGTTCGTACCTTCATGCATTGTTAGAAATATTTTTAGACTTGCATCTAAAAATTGTCTGGAGTTTTGGGATTAGCTAAATTCAATGCTGGTCAGAAAAATAAGAGTTACATTTATCATTCAAAAGTTGGGTGATACCAAGGCAGCTCTATAGCAGGCACTATATCTCCTGCTTCATTTTCATCAGTGGACTATGTGATGGAAGTATCAGGAGCAGAATCGCAAACTCTACACAACTTCTGTTGACCTCATGAAAGCCTTCGACACTCTCTGCCGACAATGCCTGTGGAGGATCATGTCAAAGTTCAGTTGCCCCGCCAAATTCATTCAGATGGTACGCCAGTTCCATGACGGCATGATGGCCAGAGTGCTGGACGGCGGAGAATCCTCTGAGGCGTTCCCAGTCACCAATGGTGCCAAACAGGGCTGTGTGCTCGCACCCACACTGTTCAGCATGATGTTTACTGCCATGCTGAATGTTGCCTTCCAGGGTAGTGATGCTGGAATCAGCCTCAAGTACAGAGTGGATGGGAAGCTCTTCAACCTGAGGAGACTTCAAGCTTTTACCAAAGTGAAGGAGACTGTTCTGAGAGACTTCCTCTTTGCCGATGACTGCGCCCTGTATGCTGGCTCGGAGCCAGAGATGCAAGTCAATATGGACAAATTCTCCACAGCTTGTGACAACTTTGGACTCACGATCAACATCAAAAAGACCGAAGTCACGCACTAGCCTGCCCCTGATGCACCGTACACAGAACCCAAAATCACAGTCAAAGGACAGAAACTACAGGCAGTGGGCCAGTTTACTTACCTTGGCAGCACACTCTCCCGAGCAGTGACTATTGATACAGAAGTTAACTGCAGAATAGCGAAGGCAAGTTCTGCTTTTGGTAGACTGCGCTCCACTGTATGGGAACTTCGAGGAATCCGTCCAGCAACAAAACTGAAGGTCTACAGAGCCGTGGTAATCACTGCCCTCCTGTATGCCTGTGAAATGTGGACTGTGTATCGAAGGCATGCAAGACAGCTCATCCATTTCCACATGACTTGTCTTCGCAGAATATTATGCATCAGATGGCAAGACAAAGTATCAGACACTGAAGTTCTTTCTAGAGCAAGTCTGCCATCAGTCCACACACTGCTGATGAGAGAACAGACCCGGTGGGCAGGTCATGTCATCCGCATGCTGGACGAGCACATACCCAAGCAGCTCCTTTTTGGGGAACTCTCTGCTGGAAAATGCTCGCATGGAGGGCAGAAGAAATGTTACAAAGACACACTAAAGGCCTCCCTGAAGTCGTTTAACATAGACACGACCTCTTGGGAAATGCTGGCACAAAATCGCCCTACCTGGCGCGGCCTCATTCACAAGGGCTGTCAACCTTACGAAGCAAGGCACATTGCTGAAGCACAACATAACCGCGAGCTGCGCAAGTCCAGAGCCACCAGCGCAACAACTGCAGTGCCTACACATGTCGGCCCAACATGTGCCAGGACATTCCGTGCCTGAATTGGCCTGACCAGTCATCTTCGGACACACCGCATCCAGACTCAAAGTGACTAATGGTGTTGAGGTCTTCGTCGACAACAATGGATGAACCAAGCATGTGATGGAAGAGCAATACCTCATATTCCATCTGTTAGCCCTCAACCTGATGGCATGAACTTCAGTTTCTCAACCTTACCCCTATTCCCTCTCTCTTTTCCATTCCCCATTCTGGTTAACCTCTCACATACCCTCCTCTTGTCTTTACGCACCCATCACCTTCCTCTGGTTCCTCTCCTGCTTCTTTTTCTTACATTATCCACTGTCCATTCCTATTAGATTCCTCCTTCTTCAGCCTTTAACCTCTCCCACCTATCACCTCCCAGCTTCTTACTTCATTCGCCTTCCTTCACCTTTCCCCTCATTTGTCTCATCTATTACCTGCCAACTTTTACACCTTATTCTGGCTTCCATCCCTCTTCTTTCAGCCCTGATGAAGAGTCTCAGCCCAAAACTTTGTTTGCTTATTCCTCTCCATAAATCCTGCCTGACTTGCTGAGTTCCTCTACTTCCTTTCCAATTTAAAAAAAAATGAGCCTCTTGATGCATTTCATTTCTATAGAGGGGATGAAAAAAGGCTCAGATCTGGTCTTAAATCAACCCTGAAATATTTACTCTATTTCTCTTTCTACGGATGCTGACTGACCAGCTGTGTTTTTTCCACCATTTTCCTTTTATTTCTGCTTTAATCGCTGAGAATTCCAGAGCTGAGCTCAAGCCTCTATCCTTACATTATTTTGTCCAAGTGACTACTCCTTTAATGTGAGTTTGCCTTCGAGTCCACAGAGTATTTGACAAAATCACAATGCTGGAGGTCTTGACCCAAACCACTGACTGTCCATTTCGCTTCATAGATGCTCCTGACCCGTTGAGTTCCTCCAGCAGTGTGTGTTTTTGTTCCAGATTCCAGTATTTGTATCGAAAATATTTAACATTGGTTGCTTGAGTCAAAACTGATCCTACATACACAGAACTGTTAGAATCAGAGGACATTTGAACAAAATAAAAATGAGAAGTATGGCAGAAAGTTGAAATAAAACAAAATGGTGGAAAGACTCAGCAGGTCAGCTATCTTTGAAAGAGAAATGGAGTTGATATTTCAGGTTGAATGAGGGCTACCAATATTCTCAGTTTTTATATTTATCTGTATAACTGGTTTACCTTTCCACATACCACCCACCTCTCCCCCTCCTCATCTCAGACTTTGAACGTGTACAGATAATCCCCAGGCAAGTGAGAATTATTTGCGAGGAAAACATTCAGAAAGAATTGAACCCAACAGGCATGAGGCAGCACACATATAGTAAAGCCAGATTCATTTTGCTTCCTGAATAAGCTTTCCTTTCTGTGGAGAATTTCCCAGGACTGTTAAGAGCAGTCCCATGATGGTGCTCGAGAGCGTACAGAGAAGATGCATGCGGAGATGAGAAGAAATTATTTCATTCAAGCAGTGGTGGTCTGGAATTTGTTGTCTGAAAAGGTGATAGAGCTGAAACCCCCTCAGCACATTTAAAAAATGCATGAATGAACATATGAAAACCATAACTTATAAAGCTATGGTCCAAGATTTGGAAAGTGGGTTAACTTTTAAGTTCATTGTTGGCTAGTGGGTTAGGATTGGGCTGAATGGTCTCTTCCTGTGCAACACAATACACATGAAATGTTGGAGGATCTCAGCAGGTCAGGCAGCATCCATGGATATTTTTGTTTCCCTGAGTGGGCAAAATGGCTGGTCTGAAGGTGCAGGGAGATGGAGGAGTTTAGCTCATCAGGTCGGGTAGGCTCGTGGCCACCTCTTTCCACTTGTTGCTGATGTATAGGAACAAACATGCTTTAACAGCAGGAGAAGGAGTGTAGCAACATCAGGAAAGGTTTCACCAGAAGCTTCGTGCTCTGATTGTCTCAGCAACTCGGACGTGCTGCCTTTACCCACTGAACCATCAAGAGGCTAATGAGTTCTACAAAGGTTAATCAAACTTTGTGAGCCCGCTTGCTGCCTCCTGTCACCAGATGGCTCCTCGTCACTCCGCTCTCAGAGGTACCACCCACCCCAACCCCTGGTTTCAGAGCTCAGACTCTTCCCCTCCCCCCACAGATTCATTCCTAGAATAATACGATCTCTACCTGCTGTGAGAAAGTGTAAAAACAAATCCTTGCATTACCGCTGCAAAACTAATTCACTGACTCTAATGTACTCTGAGACATGCAGAGGGTCTGAAAGGTGTGACAGAAATGCAAGCCTTTTATGAACATTATCCTCCCTCTTTTCCTCGAGGAATGCTTGACCTTACTAACAACTCTGCCTGAAGCTTCGTTGTCGCTGCAATGTGATGTCACGGCGCATCACTCACTGATTTTCTAAACCGCTGAGAAATCATCTTCCTTTCCAATTTAAAAAAAATGAGCCTCTTGATGCATTTCATTTCTGGAGAGGGGGAGAAAAAAGGCTCAGATCCGGTCTTAAATCAACCCTGAAAGTTATTATAAATCGTTCCTTTGAATGAAAATAGTCAACACACAGGGAACACAATACTGAATGGCAGATGCAGTAACCCTGTTTTTCCATGCACCTGTGAGTCAGGCCATAACTCATTTGTCAAAGGCATGACCATTTAACATCGCCTTCTATTCTGCACCAGTCCTTCATCTTCTACATTCCAGGGTGTGCTTATACAAAGAACCTTTTTTTTTAGCTCCTCAGTCTGTCTCTTTTTCCCTCTAAGCACCGGAGTGAGCTGGATTCCCCTTCCCTTTGTGGCTCCAGTCCCACTGTGTGTTGCAAAACGCAGCCTGCCTCCCCACGCCCCCCCCCCGCGAGCATGTGTCAGCAAATGCTGGGCTTCACGGCAGTGTGAGGTCCTGTGCTCTCATGTGGCGCGCACACCTGCACCCCTCTCCAGCAGGCACCGCCGTTGACTGACAGAAGGAAATCCCCACGGAACCATCCTGTCGACACACCAGGCGAGATCAGCACAGACTAGGGGAAGAGGTATCCAAAGGCCACGCCAGAGGAATGCAGCTCATAAATGAGCCTCTGAGCTCTGGGTGAAAGCTCTTTAACGAGAACCACACCTTGCAAGTGCTTTAGACATCCAAATGGGCATGTGAAATTTATATATTTATTCATTCTTTGAGGAGTAGTCATCACTGGGAAGGTCAGTGTTTACTGCCTGTGTGCTGGTGGCTAGGAAGCTTCAGGATTTAGGCCCAGCAAGGATGAATTAACTGCAATATATTTCCAAGCGAGGATGGGCTACGGCTGGAACGAACAAGCTTTTGTTCCAAGGCACCAGCTGTACTTGGGTCCTCTCGGTGGCATTCTCTTAGTTTTGGGAAACACTGCTGGAGGAGCTGAGGTGAAAAGCTTGCAGCATAAGTTGCAGGTGGTAAGCAGTTCAGTCAGTGTACCACTGGTGCAAAATTTAACACTCAAAGTAAATCTATTGTCAAACTGCAAACTGTATATGTAACCACATACGACCTTGAAATTCACTTTCTTAAGGGCATTCTCAGCAGAACCAAGAAAAACATAGAATCAATGAAAAATTCCGCACAAATACAAACAAACAACCATTGTGCAAGAGACGACAGACTGTGCAAATATAAAAAATAAATAAGTAAATAAAAGTAAATAAAAAATACTGAGCTGTGGAGTCCTTCAAAGTGAAGGTTTTGGAATCAGTTCAGGAGCTTGAAGTAGGAGGTGGAGTTAAGATGGCGCTAAACGGCGACTCCTTTGCTTACATCTTCGGAAACAGCCCTATTTCCATCTCTAATATCTTTATTTTTCCCTTTCAGGGTTCTTTTAAAGACCCTGACCTGGAGTTACAAGCAGGTTTCGGTTCTTTGCGGGAATGGGACCCGTTCTCAGGGTTTCAGGACTGACCATTGTTCGGCATGCCAAGGGTTCGGCCTGAGAGTCTGGCTCGTATTTGGAAGCCTAAGATCTCGGGGCTCTGGAAACGGGCGGATTAAGGGTCGGTGTCACGGCAGGAGACTCGTGTGTCGTTGGGGAGGCCGGAAAATCTTTTGCTGTGGGCCGGGAGACCCAAGATCTTTGCGATCTTCAGGCACAGAGCTCGTAAAAAAGCAACAAAACGGACTTTTTAACATTGTAAACCAGCGGGTTGTTGTTATGTCTCCCGCTCGCTGTAAAAATGGGGGACACCTCCCTCTCCCTTATTAGGGAGAGAGAGAACCTGTGGTTTGTCGAATGCTGGATGAAATGCGAAAGTCTTTGGGGTAACTACAAGTCTTTGTCTTTGCTATCGCCTAGCTCACACTTGTGTTCGGTAGCGGGTGCGCTTTTTTTTACTGGGGGAGGGGGTATCGTTGCTCGCTGCCGCTTATGTGGGGGAGGGGGGAGCTGGGGGGGAACTTTGGGGTTCTTACATTTAACTCTCATTCATTCTTTGGGGCACCTCTGTTTTTGTGGATGTTTGTGAGAAAAAGCATTTCAGGATGTATATTGTATACATTTCACTGACATTAAATTGGATCCTTGAACCTTCCATAGTTGAATTGTAATAATTGTTTCTGAACCTGGTGGTGTGGGACCTAAGGCTCCAGCACCTTCTACCCAGTAGCAGCAGTGGAGAAGAAGGGGTGACCGAGAGAGTACCTAGTGGAACCAACCAACTTTGTCCTGCATGATGCAGCGCCTATATTTACCCTATGTAAATATAGTACTACTGAAGCAAGTCTTAGGTACATGCCCTCTTCTCATTGTTACTGTTAGGAAGGAAGTACAGAAGCCTGAAGGCACACACTCAGTGATTCAGAAACAGCTTCTTCCCCTCTGCTATATGATTCCTAAATGGACATTAAACTAATGAACATGACCTCACTTTTTAAAAAATATATATTACTTCTGTTTTAGGTCTATTTTTAATCTATTTAATATACATATATATACTTACTGTAACTAATTTACTTTTTTCTATATTATCATGTATTGCACTGTACCATTGCTGCTAAGTTAACAAATTCCACGACACATGCCATTGATAATAAACCTGATTCTGATATATACAGCAAGGATGTCTAAGACCTTTGTACAGTACTGTAGTAATTTTATGTATTGCACTGTACGACTGCCACAAAAAAAAACAAATTTCATGACGTACCTGATTTGAATATGGGTCTCTATTGTGGACTGAGAGCGGGAAGGTGCAGGGAGAGGGGAATCATGGTTGGGAAAAGGGGAAGGGAGAGGGGAAGGGAGAGGGGAGGGAGCAGGAAGCACCAGAAGGACATTCTGTAATGATCAATAAACCAATTGCTTGTAATCAAATGACCTTGCCTGGTGTCTCAGGGCTGGGTGTGTCTGCAACCAAATCACCCCTCGCCCCTGGCACTCCTCTGCCACCTGTTCCATACCCCTCCCACAGCGCTCCACTCTCGCCATTCCCAACATCTTTTGCTCATGGCAGATTTACAAACTTGCTCTCCGCTCTGTGTTAACAAATACAGTACTGTGCAAATGTTTTAGGCAACTTAGGTATATATATACTTTTGCAAAGCATTGTATACATCCTCTTTTACATCCCACAATTGTTTCTGGGAGACCCTGTTAAGTCCCCCTGTGTTGCTTTCACCCTCCTGTATAAATCCAACAAACCTGTACATCAGGGTGCTGATCACAGCCTAGAGTCGGGAGTAATGCCGATTAATCTGAAGAACTGGCAGAAGCCTTTGTCTTAAATAAAGCTCGACTCAATGGCACTAAATCTTCTGCCTTCCCAGTCTCAAGACTACTGTTTATTTTCAGCCAGATGGCAAGATCGAATTACATAAATACTGTCAGGATCTGAAATCCTCTGATGCATTACCTTTCCCCCAAAAGAAACTCCCAAATAGAAAAGATAATTTTGCCACTGATGCGCTGTAACAGCTGGATGCAACCCGTCTGGTAGAGAAAATGCTGTATCTGAGGCATTAAGGACTTGCAGCACACAACCTATTTATGCTAGAGGGTGATTTTTGCTAAGGTTCTTCTGAGGTGGTGCACACCAGAAATTAGTGATAAAGGGAGGCATCTCATTATATAGTGCTGGGAGCCAACTAAATCTCTGAAACAATTAATCCCTTTCAAGAGACTGACTAAAACAATGATGGATGAAGTTATGTACTACATGATACGTACCAGGTAAAGCTAAATGCAGGAGAGAGGAGTTGTTTGTTGAGAACAACTCTCCCTACCCTTTCAATCTTTGCTGCACACAGTCAGCCAGACTGGATGAGGACTAAACAACCATATTAATTCCATTTAAAAATAAAACTAGCTGACACAAGATAATCGGCAGATGCTGGAAATCCAAGGCAAAACATTCAAAATGCTGGAGGAACTCAGCAGGTCAGGCAGCACCTATGGAAATGAATAAGCAGTTCATAGATGCTCATAGATCTAATTCCATAGATGCTGCCTGACCTGCTGAGTTCCTCCAGCATTTTGTGTGTTTTGTAAGGCTAGCTTAAATGCAGTTGATTTACTGGACCACATTTAATTTTGTCCAAACATTTTGTTTCTGGAGTCGCTACTATCAATTACGTTTAAGGCATGATAACACAGAGATATGGTTATTAGACTAATAATCCAGATAGTAGAAACTGATACAGCACAGAAGGAGGCGATTCAGTCCATCCAGGTTTGTTAAATTTGAATTCAAACCTCAGCTGCAGAAGTCACAGAAGTTAATTGAATGGAATCTGCTAATTTGTGGACTGGGACCTGGAAAACTGATTGCCACACAAAAGATATACTGATTCATAATTAGGCAGAATAGGTACTCAGTCTGCCCATTGTGCTCTGCAGTGACAAGCAAAAAATAGAGCATTGTCTGCTACTACAGAACAAATTGTTCAGAAACAAAATTCTCCAAGTTTTTCCACTGCACCAGGAGCAGCTGCACAGCCAGTGCAGAGGAATGCCCAGAAATAAGAGTTGCAGTAGTCCATTCGGTGATGTCACTCTCAGTTTGGATTAAATGGACAGGGTACTTGAGTGAATTCGTATTGGGGTGGAGATACATCTCTATCAAAGGAGGTGTGAGGACTCCTTCCCTCCACTAGCCTGCAGATCACCTTTGGGCGAGGTGTAGCATCTGCTTAGCCACCCCCCCCCCCACCAGGTGAAGCAGGGTCAGGTGAAGTCACAGGAGCAGGTCGTATGAGCAGTTGGTGCATATCGCATGTCCAGGTTATGTGACCACAGACACCATGCAGACAATCTCTGAAAAGTATTGATAATGGTTGGGGTCATTTGTCTTGTAAAGACACTGCCTAGAAGGCAGCACTATCAAACTAGAATTTGCGAAGAACAATTATGTTCATAGCCCATTATCTCCCATGTCATATGACATGACACATAATGACGATGATGAATTGAGCGGAGTGAGTATTGCAGGGGGTAGTAAGAAGGTCAAGAGTTGATTAAGTATACAGTAACAGCACCTCCAGAAGTTCACTGCACACCATTAACATTGTGTCCAGGGAACATGCATAAAATACTGTTGCACACCTTACTGCAGCTCGGCAGTTAGGAAAGTTGGCAAACTGGAGCACAGAAGTCAGATGGTCAGCTGTGCACTCAAGTGGATTTGAAGTAATGTACTTCATGAACATTGGTGCTGCTTGACATGGTATTGGTTTGTGTGAAGTCAACCAAAAGAGATTTGCCTGCCAAACAGCAACAATTCAAAGGCACTGAAGGCTACAGATTAATGCTGGTAAATGGGACTAGTGAGAGAAGTATATGATATTTGACACAGGGTGAACTGAAGGGCCTGCTGATAAGACAGTAAGACATAGAGTCAGAATTAGGCCATTTGGCCTATTGAGTATGCTCCACTGTTCCATCATGGCTGATTTATTATCCCTCTCAACCTCATTCTCCTGCCTTATGTGCTTGTAAACTCAATGACTCCATCTCCATGACAGGTGAATGGAGTTTTTAAGAGGAGAATGTTTTCCAACACAGTCGGCACCAGTGTCTTTAGTGATTCCAGACTTGGGAAGGCAAAGTGTGATCATCAGTCATGAATCCGCCTGCTGATGAGCTGAGATCAATCTATCTCGCCAACATTCACTCTCCACTTTCAACAACAAACAGGCTTGCCTCAGTCAGGAAGCTCAACCCCTACCTTCTGCAGCAACACACACAAAATTCTGTAAGAATTCAGCAGGTCAGGCAGCATCTATAGAGAGGAATAAACAGTCGACATTTTGGGCTGAGACCTGTCATCAGGCCTTAAGTTGTTTTCCTCAGAGTAAATATTGGCACTTACATTATAATGCTATATGCAACCCCAGGATCTCCCAAATAATAGTATATGAATAACAGAAATGCCAGATTGTAGAATAAACAAGACCAATTTTTGCAGTATAAGTTTGTTTTCACTGGGAGCAAAATTAGGCCATTCAGCCCATTAAGGCTCATCCACTATACCATCATTAACATTTACTGTCCCTTTCAACCCCTTCGACTACCTTCTCCCTGTAACCACTGACGCACTTGCTACTCACAAACGTATCAACCTCTGCTTTAAATATACCCATTGACTTGGCCTCCACAGCTGTCTGTGGCAATGAATTCCATGTCTTCACTACTCTCTGGCTTACAAGATTGCATCTCACCCCTGTTCTCCAATGCCAGTAATTTTTTTCTTCAGTTATCATCATCACCAGTATGTGCAGTGTCGTATGATGTGGGCTACCATGACTGTTCTTAGTAAATTTTACAGAAGTGATTTGCCATTGCCTTCTTCTGGGCAGTGTCTTTACAAAGGCATCAAAGGATATGGGGAGAAGGCAGGGGAGTGGAGATGACTGGAAGAATTGGATCAGCCCATGATTGAATGGCAGAGCAGGCTCGATGGTCCGAATGGCCTACTTCTGCTCCTATATCTTATGGTCTTAAGACAGGTGATTGCCAGCCATTACCAAAAGTCTTCAGAGATTGTCAGTGGTTGCATAACCAGGACTTGTAACATGCACCAGTTGCTTGTACG
The DNA here is from genome assembly GCF_963921235.1 of Mobula hypostoma. Classification (NCBI taxonomy): domain Eukaryota; kingdom Metazoa; phylum Chordata; class Chondrichthyes; order Myliobatiformes; family Myliobatidae; genus Mobula; species Mobula hypostoma. The sequence continues at coordinate 173,317,267 of NC_086101.1, forward strand.
ACCATCTACCATGGCTTCACATGTCCCTGATTGGAAGCAGTGGTCTAAGCAGGTGCTACACCTTGACCAAGGGTGACCTGCAGGCCAGTGGCGAGGAGTGCCTTACACCTCCTTTGGCAGAGGTGTATCTCCACACTGCCTTTCATAGATATGTGGTGCAAAACTACTCACAATTTTCCAAGTGCAGTGTTCCCAATGTCTTATAAAGCCGTAGCATTATATCCTTGCTTTTATATTCTAGTCCTGTCAAAGTTTACAGAGATAGTGATGGGATATTGCCCAGATAATCTAGTGACAGTGACTGAGCAATATGCATTGGCCAAGACACCAAGGTCTGTCCTGATAATTTAGCATTGTGCAGTGGGATCTTTTATATCCACCTGAGAGAGTGAGTCCATATAGTCCATTGCGATTAAAGTTCTTGGTTAATGTTTCAATGAGTCAGGTCCTCATTATGACCTCACACCTGCTACCCCACACCCCTCCCCCACCACTCACCACGGTACCACACCCCCTGGTTAATGCTCTGCTTCCAAAATACGATGTCTGCAGCCATTTCTGTTTCAACCATTATAGTGCAGCCCTTGCTGTCTCGGTGCCCTTGCTGCTATATAAATCTTTTTATGTATGGTTCACTCGCTTCGGGGCTGTGTCAAATTGTTTCCTACAACCATTCAAAAGTGTTCTGCTGTAAAGCTAGGCTGTGAATAGGGACCACCTGAACTCTCACACAGCTTGTTCTAACTATCCACGGGACAGATTTCTTTGAGAGTGAGTTGCCAGCGGCAATTTCCCTCATTAAGCCAAGAACTGAAAGGTTCCAATGGATAAGGAAACGAGGGCTTTGTCATTAAACTGTCAAAGAAACCTACTGAATGAGCCAGGAGTTCTTTGAGACCTCAGCGTTCCTGCATTGGCGTTAAATGATGGATCACAAATTAAAATGTTCACACGACACGGGGCAATGATTTCTGCTGATCACAAAGAGAGCAGAATGACCATTTTCTCTGTGTTTAGCAACATCATTAACATAGTCAAAGAGAATAGGCAAACACTACGAATTCTCATTGCCATCTTGGTGCATTCAAGCGACTCTTGGGATTCAGGTGTAGAAATCAGGAAGCTCCACAGGACAAAGCCAAAATAAATAGGGAATCACTTGAGACTGGAGTTGGGATAGTTATCTCCTATATAAGCTGATTTTTAGGATCAACAACAACTTGCTTCCACTTCAGTTCTGTGTGTTCTGAGGTGAGTGATGGATACCACAGACAGTCTCTCAAATAGGGTAGGAGCTATCTGACAGAATGGTCGTTGGGGACTGCATGAAGAGGATTGCACTGTGGGTCCTTCCAATGTATGATCTCAAGGTACCTTCCCTTTGAATAGTTGAAGAGTCAGGGTTTCCAGGAATTAGTTAAAATGGTGCATTTTTGCAAGAATGCTTCACTCACTCACCTCAACTGTAAAGTGATTCCATAACCTGTGGACTCACTTTTAAGGACTCTACAACTCCTGTTCTCAGTTTGTTCATTTTTTTTTCGCTATGTATGCATTTATTTATTTATTTACACAGTTTGTCTTCTTTTGCCCATTTGCAGTATTTGTGTGTAGATTTTCATTGATCCTATTGTATTTCTTTGTTCAACTGTGAATGTCTGCAGGAAAATGTACCTCAAGGTACTATATGGTAACATACAGTATATGTACTTTGATAATAAATTTACTTTGAACTTTGAGGACAACGCCGGATCTGGCATTCTCCTTCCGTGACAGAATTACAAACAGATCATGAGTTTTGGACACTTGGTGTTGGGCTTTCAAATGATGTGGCAACTGGCATGTAGTTAGGGTCTCTGTGCAAAGAGTGTTGATCGGGTAGAAGTTGGTCACAATGGTTCCCTAACACTACCAGTAAGTTGCATATTGCGTGGGGACAGATTTGGTGGTATCTCTACAGTGAATTTTGTTGCCTGCTATGAGAAGTTGGAAAACACATGAAAGGAGGAATCATGGCTGTCCAATAGATTGGCCTTGGGCTGGGTTTCAGGTTTATCCTTCAAACATGCTGTTCTTCTGAAGTTCAAAGGCTTTGCTGCTCTAGTGCCCCAAATGAATGAAAGGGTGAAAGTAGGAAGGTTGAGAATGGCCTTGCATGGTGCCCAGTGTTATTCCCTTGTCTATGCATGAAATCAATGCAAATCTCTGTTCAGCTCCAGGTTAGAAGCCAATGGGAGTTGACTGTGACTTTGTATCTTGACTGAAATCAGTGGTACCGAGTCACTATCTTCCTCTACATTTCACTTGAATGTTACAGGCATAAAAGACTATATAGTTTCACTTGCAGAAATAGTCATTAGGTCATACCATAGGGAACCATGCCCCTTGGCTGATCAAGTCTGTGTTGACCATGAAGCCTCTGTTTGCACCAAACTGACTAATCCCTTTGCACTAATCCCTTTTTATCAGTCAGCACAGTACAACTCCAGAATCGGTTCAATTCCTGCCACCGTCTGTAAGGAGTTTGTATGTTCCCCCTGTGACTTTCCTCCAGGAGTTCAGGTTTTCTCCCACAGTCCAAAGACATACAGATTAGTGTTAGTACGTTGTGGGCATGCTATATTAGTGCAGGAAGCATGGCAGCACAAGCAGGCTGCCTCCCAGCACATCCTTGCACTATGTTGCTTGTTGACAAAAACAATGCGTTTCACTCTATGTTTCAATGCATATTTCTCTCCAACAACCACATGGGTTTCCTTCGGGTGCTCCGGTTTCCTCTGACACTCCAAAGACATACTACTGGCGAGTAGGTAAATTGTCAAACACGAGGAAATCTGCAGATGCTGGAATCTCAAGCAACACACATAAAAGTTGCTGGTGAATGCAGCAGGCCAGGCAGCATCTATAGGAAGAGGTACAGTCGACGTTTCGGGCCTGGCCTGCTGCATTGGGTGTTGGCCTGAAACGTTGATTGTACCTCTTCCTGTAGATGCTGCCTGGTCTGCTGTGTTCACCAGCAACTTTTAAGTAGGTAAATTGTCCCATGATTAGGCTAGTTTAAATAGGTAAGTTGCTGGGCTGTGTAATTTTTTGCGTCGGAGGGACACGTTCCATGCTATATCTCTAAATACAGTGGATTATAGACAATAGGTGCAGGAGCAGGCTATTTGGCCCTTCGAGCCAGCACCGTCATTCACCGTGATCATGGCTCATCATCCACTATCAGTTAAAGTTGCTAATTGGGACACATTGGGATCAGTACCTTTTGGCCCAATTAAGCAGCTGCCCCAATTAGCCAATGTTTCATGGAAATAGTTAAAAAGATGTATAAAAGACAAACTGAGTAACAAATAATGTATTTCAACGAACACTACTAATACTATACAGCACTATACAACTGTGCAACATACACAAAATGCTGGAGGAACTCAGCAGGCCAGGCAGTATCTGAGGAAGAGTACAGTCAACATTTTGGGCCGAGACCCTTCAGCACCTTACAGTCAAAAGAATGTGATGCAGATGAATTCCTTTGCCTTGCATTCTTTTGACTGTAAGTGAACAAAATCAGCACAGACACCGAGAGTAGATAATGGGCTGCCATCATGCAATACTTTTGACAATTACGTCCTCCAAATCTTCAGTTTCATTGTAACATTCAAGATGGCTGTCGATACCTTCAAGTTCTTCATAGGTCCTAACTTATGAAGTCATAAAATCATTTCATTTTCACTCCTGGCCATTTCTAGCATCTCCAAGCCTGAATGCTTGTAACCACAGTGAGCAAAACAGTTCACAGAGGTAATAAATTTGTGACTGTTACTCAATAAAGTTATTGACTATACCCACAAGAAATGAATTTCAGGGTTGTATATCGTAACATATATGTACTTTGGTAATAAATTTACTTTGAACTTTGACTGTTTATAATTCTAAGCTGGGTGAAAGCAGAGTTGGGAGGAGGATGCAGAGAGGATCCAAGGAGATGTGGATGGCAGATAGTATATGATGTGGAAAATATAAGAGATGGTTATCTTAGGTAGAACAAATTAGAACAGTGAAGCTTTTTTTAAAATAGTATGACACTGAAAATTGTTGGTGCTCAGAGGGACCTGTGTGTCCTTGTATGAGAATCATTGAAGATTAATGAGCAGGTACAGCAGATAGTCAGTAAGGCAAATGATAAAAAAGGATCGGAGGAACCTGAGGGGAAACTTCTTCACTCAAAATCTGGTGAGAGTGTGTAACAAGATGTGTTCTATGCCTAATTTCTACCAATGATATACACCCCCTAACTTCACATATCCTGTTTTGCATGTTAGCTATTTTTTCGTATTAGTGTTATGTGTTAATTGTTATAACTGTTTGTTTTTCATTGTACATGTCATTTATTTTGTGCTCAAAGCTTTCCAACCAGTTAGATTACTTGCAGAAGTGGTAGATTCAGATTTAAATTTAGATTATTTTTTATCACATGTACGTTGAAACATTGAGTGAAATGTGTCCCCTGTGTCAACAACCAACACACCTTAGGATGTGCTGGGGACAGCCCACAAGTGTTGCCACACATTCTGGCATCAACATAGCATGCCCACATTGCTTGGTAGAACAACACTGAACACAGCAAAGCAGAATGCAGCAAGCAACAAAATAGCAATAGCGAAACAAGCCTCCTCCTCCCTCCCTACCTCCCTCCCACCCACTCATCATGCACATACACAGTCCTCTAACTCAGATGCAGGTTCAATTGTAACATTTGGGAAGTTTAGATAAGTATATGAATGGGAGGGGCTTGGAGAAATATGGTCCAGGTGCAGGTAGATGGGACAAGACAGAAGATCAGGTCAGCTTAGACGAGATGGGCCAAAGGACCTGTTTCTCTGCTCTGTGATTTTGAGACTAACAAAACCTCAGTTAAAGAGTAATGACATCTTACTGGTACTAAGTACTGTCCTCATGAGACAACATACAAAATATTGTGTTTAGTTCTGATAACTACACCTAAGGCTGATATACTAGCTAGAAAGGGAGTTCAGCAAAGATTCAACAGATTGATTCCTGGGATTGGATCATTGTCCTGTGAGGAGAGATTAAACAGGATGGACATACATGATCTTTAATTTTTAAGACAGGAATTTCACTGAAATATGTAAAATTCATGACATTAGATTAGATTATGAGGGCATGCAGTCCTCTTTTATTGTCATTTAGTAATGCATGCATTAAGAAATGATACAATGTTCCTCCAGGATGATATCACAGAAATACAAGACAAACCAAGACGAAAAAAACCAACAGAAACCACATAATTATAACATATAGTTACAACAGTGCAAAGCAATACCGTAATTTGATGAGAACAGACCATGGGCACGGTAAAAAAAAGTCTCAAAGTCTTGCAAAAGTTCCATCACCTCACGCAGACAGTTGAAGGAAGAAAAACTCTCCCTGCCATGAGCTTCCAGCACCACAACTTGCCGATGCAGCACCCTGGAAGCACCCGACCACGGCCGACTCTTGAGTCCGTCCACAAACTTTGAGCCTCCGACCAGCCCTCCGACACTGAGCACCAGGCACCATCTCCGCCGAGCCCTTTGACCCCGGCCCTGGCAACAGGCAATAGGCAAAGCCGAGGATTTGGGGCCTTTCCCTCCGGAGATTCTCGATCGCACAGTAGCAACAGCAGCGAAGCAGACATTTCAGAAGTTTCTCCAAATGTTCCTTCGTGGTTCTCACGTCTGTCTCCATCAAATGAGGATTGTGCACAGCCCCTACTTAACAGATACGATATCATTTCGGAGCGGCCGCGCATGCTGCATTGCGCCGCTATCTTCTTCTCCCCTCCATGGAGGATGTTTCCCATGTTCAGAACCAGCGATCACACTCGTACAATAAAGGGTCTCTGCTGTATGTTGCACATAATAAATAAAAGAAACTTTTTCAATCCTCTACCCTAAGCATCTATGGACACAGAGTCACTATGTAAATCTAAGACAGAGATTGGATATTAAAGGAATGTACTTAAATTTGGAATGATCTCACTGGATGGTATGCAAAATTAAATATTTCATTGTATCTTGGGACAATAATAAGCCAGTTTATCGATACCAACAGAATGCAGAATGCACTTCTAAGTCATCTCATTGGTTGTAAGTTGCTTTGAACATTTAAAGTTTGCTATATAAATGCACATCTTTCCTTTCCACAATATTTCCATGAGGCTTTGGTACCTTTTGTAAATAGGAAACAGGCAGACTGGTAGCAGAGGTTTCATACGGTAAAGTACAAACTCCTGCCACAATCATTAGACCAGAGCTTCCAAAAGGAAACATTTTGCCATTATTAAAATCTTGAACCAATGATGCTTATTCAAGCCAGATGTAAATGCTCTGCTGGATACTACAACTTGTCAAAATTAATGCAGAAAAATGCGAAGTAAATGAACACTGGAATTTGATCCATTATTTTTTTCTGGCGTCATGATCTCCAAGTTCTAATAATTCAATGCAGCAGAGTGACCTGAAGAGATGACTTTCAAAGGAAATGACTGAGTAGATGTTGGAGAGCTTTATGCAATGGTTATGTGCTCATAGTTTTCCAACCAGTTAGAGTTCTTGTAGAAATACATATCTCGCCATGTCCAGAGCGAGCAATGAATCCAGATGTGTTCTATACCCAATTTCTACCAATGATATGCACTAACTTCACGTATCATGTTTCGCATGTTAGCTATTTTTTCATATTTGTGTTATTAGTTAATTGTTATAACAGTTTGTTTTTGATTATACATGTAATTCAGAAACTACGATCCATCCTCTATGTTACCACTCTTGTTTCAAAAATCAAAGTGAATTTTTATTTTCTGCTCATAGTTTTCTGACCAGTTAGATTTCTTGTAGAAAAACAAGAAATTGGCCATGTCAAGAGTGGGAAATGAAGTCAGCTGTGTGTCTGATGCACACACAAGTCGCCTGGATACTGAGGCTGTGATAAAAGAACAGACTGTCCTTCAGAGAGGGAGAGAATTCAATACTACAAAAAAAATCCATAGAAGATCAATAAAGAACAGTAGATTAGGATCAAATAAACAGAAATCCATGTGGTGAATTTTTTTTTAAAAAGACGTTGCGATACTGTTAACACATACTTAGACTGCTGTGAAACAAGCTCATTTCAGTTGGTTTACTGTAAGCCAATAGGGATTTTGACCATAACACAAAAAGAAATGTTTGTTCAAGGGTACTGAAATCAAGAAGACTAAGTCCTAACATTGGTACCTTCTCTCTGGCAGTCAAACTAATGAGGTTTGTCATCACTAGAAGAGATTCTGCAGAGCGGGAAATTGTGAGCAAAACACGCGCTTGGGGAACTCGGCAAGTCAGGCAACATCTATGGAGGGGAGTAACTACTAACTCCTCTCCTGGTCTCACCTATTATCTGCCAGCTTGTAGTCCTTCCACTTCCACCATTTTCTTAATTCTGACTTCTTTCCTCTTCCTTTCCAGACCTGTTGAAGGGTCTCAGCCCCAAATGATGACTGTCTATTTCCCTCCACAGGTTAGTCATGGGTTTAGTATTCTGAAAAATAATCTACTCCCACTTCTTTGCTGGTGTTTCTACGGAAATAAAGATGAATTGTGGAGCTTGGGAAAGTACACTGACTCCTCCGTTGTAGCCACCCCCTACTATCGTTCAGCAACAGGTTCCATTTGAGGAATTCCAGTCTGAGAAAAGGCAAGGCAATACATAGTGGCCCTAAATGATGACCCATATTCTGAGCTGCAATGGTAATGAAATCATCTCCATTCATCACTTTTACTCCAAGGAATTGGAAGCAACTTCAGGATTTCTGGATATGCTCAGTTCACAGTCGAGAACTTGATACATTGTCAACAATCTAGCATCACTTCCACAGACACCATGCTTGTGCAGCCGTCTCTAACAGAGTCAAGGAAAAAAATAACTTCAACTAACAATATTCGCTCAATGCGGATACCTCAGAAATTTAAAGCCTTGATACAAGTGATCTAACTGGGTTTTCTAAAAGTGTGTTAAGCCTCAACAATGATTTGGCAAGAACTCTATAAATTCATTTCCTGTTAGAGGTACCAAATATGCTATGTAGCAGATGAGTGAATTGAAAGATTATTGCCACTGATATGTTCAACTCTACTTTGCACAAGGTAATTAGAAGTTATAGCCAATTGCTGAATCAGAATCAACATTATTATCACTGACATAAATTGTAAAGTTTGTTATTTTATAGCAGCAGTACAATGAAATACACAAAATACACTATAAATTACAAAAAGAAATATATAAAAGAATTAAATAATTAGTGCAAGGAGAGCTAAAATAGTGACGTAGTGTTCATGGGTTCATTACCAGTTCAGAAATGTGATGGTGAAGCGGAAGAAGCTGTTTCTAAAATGATGAGTGTGTGTCTTCAGGCTCCTGACCTTCCTCTCTAATGACAGTAATGAGAGGAGGGCATGTTCCGAGTGGGGGGGCGCTCCTTTATAGATGTGGCCTTTTTGATGCATCGTTTTTTGAAGATAATGGTGGAGGGGGCTCATGCCCTTGGTGAAGCTGGCTGAGTTTGCAACCCTCTGCAGGTTTTCCTTATCCTGTGCAGTGGTGCCTCCAGACTAGACAGTCATACAACCAATTAGAATGCTGTCCATGGTGCATCTGTAGAAATTTGCTAAATTCTCTGGTGTCATACCAAATCTCCTTAAACTCCCAATGAAATATAGTCATTAGCGTGCCTTCTTCATAATTGCATCAATATGAACTCTGTGTCTGGGTGGAATTTGCCCACAACACAATGAGATCTGGAGGCAGAGTACGATATGTTGATGCTACAATACAATGGATCTCAGGGATTGGAGCAGGGGGCAGGGATTCAAATTTTTGGATCATTGGGACCTCTTTTGGTGCAGGTGTGACCTGTACAAAAAGGACGGGTTACACTTCAATCCTAGGGGGACCAATATCCTGGCGGGGAGATTTGCGAAGGCTACTGAGGTGACTTTAAACTAGAATGGTTGGGGGGTGGGAATCAAATTAAAGAGACTAGGAGAGAGGAGGCTAGTTCACAACAGGGGGATGGGAACAAGTGCAGAGAGACAGAGGGGTGTAAAATGAGGGTAGAAGCAAAAAGTAGTAAGGTGAAAAGTAAAAGTGGCAGGCCAATAAATCCAGGGCAAAAATCAAAAAGGGCCACTTTTCAACATAATTGTGCAAGGCTAAGAGTGTTGTAAAAGCAAGCCTGAAGGCTTTGTGTGTCAATGCAAGGAGCATTCGTAACAAGGTGGATGAATTAAACGTGCAGATTGTTATTAATGAATATGATATAGTTGGGATCACAGAGACATGGTTCCAGGGTGACCAAGGATGGGAGCTCAACATTCAGGGATATTCAATATTCAGGAGGGATAGACTGAAAGAAAAGGAGGTGGGGTAGCATTGCTGGTTAGAGAGGAGAGTAACACAATAGAAAGGAAGGACATTAGCCGGGAGGATGTGGAATCGATATGAGTAGAGCTGCATAACACTAAGGGTCAGAAAACATTGGTGGGAGTTGTGTACAGGCCACCTAACAGTAGTACAGGTTTCCCCCGCCATCCGAAGGTAGAACGTTCCTATGAAATGGTTCGTAAGCCGAAATGTCGTAAAGCGAAGAAGCAATTACCATTTATTTATATGGGAAAATTTTGTGAGCGTTCGCAGACCCAGAAATAACCCACCAAATCATGCCAAATAACACATAAAACCTAAAATAACAGTAACATATAGCAAAAGTAGGAATGATATGATAAATACACAGCCTATATAAAGTAGAAATACTTTTCCACAATCATTGCCAGCACAGATCTCCGTAGCGAAAATCTCACGCAAGCGCCGCCGGCAGAAAATCTCATGCAAGTGCCGTCGGCAAAAACATGGCGCAAGCGCTCTCCAGTAACCTTTAAGCTATGAAGCTGCCAAATCATACCAAATAACATGTAAAAATACACAGCTGATATAAAGTAGAAATAATGTATGTACAGTGCAGTATCACTTACCGGAATCGGGACAGTGCAGAGCACACTAATGATGGTGTGTTAGGCTGAGTCGTCGCAGGCTGGGTGGTGCAGTGGCCCCCACCCTCCGGGCCACCAACCGATACATTGCCGCGAAGCACGCAGTGGTCCAGCAGTAGCCGGGACGCACCCAGCACATCTTTAAGAAAAAAGCCAAAATAAACATGCTAATTAATTACGTGCTGCCCGACACGTAACTGTCGGCCCAGATCAGTGCCGATTGCATCGCCTCTGATCTGGGCCGACAATTACGTGTGGGGTGGCACCTAATTAATTAGCATGTTTGTTTCGGCTTTTTTCTTAAAGATGTGCTGTGTGCCTCCCGGCTACTGCTGCATTCTCCGTAAATCGGTACAGTATTTGTCCGGGGCCCGGGTGGTGGGACACAGGGGTGTCATCTCATCGTCGATCAGGGCAGGCAGCTCATCTTCTCCTATGACTGCTCGCTTAGGTGTTGAAGGTCGAGGTTCATCGTCTGCTGTGGCCGATGTGGAAGGCTTGCTTGACTGCTGAGTATCGCGCATTTTTCTATCATACAGTTCTTTGTAAGGACTCAAAGAATCTTGCAAATATTCCCTAAACCTACGTACCCTTTCAAAATTAAAGTCATACTTTATCATTACTCATTCGGTTTCGATTGTTATCCTTTCCTCTTCCAACTGCGTCAGCTCTTCATCTAACAGTTCTTGGTCATGGGATGCCAAAACCTCCAACATCATCTTCGTCAGCTTCCACAAGCCAAATTCATTTTGTCCCTGCTTCGTTCACCACGATTGAAACGCTTAATTATGTCTAGCTTTACGCTAAGTGTAACACCCTTACGAGCTCTTTCAGGCTTTTCCGACACCATAGAATGCGTCTTGCAAACGACTGCTCACGTGCTCGTGTTAAAGCAATGCTGGTGAGAATGCCGTTCCGAATCCGGGGAGAGCGGCTGCTTGGGGCGTGCGCTGCTTCTTATCGCGCGCTGATTTTTTTCGTGCGCTGAATTTTTCTCGTAACAGTGAAAACACCTTCCGAATCCGGGGAGAGTGGCTGCTCGGGGCGTGCGCTGCCTTCCTTCATAACATTGAAAACACCTTCTGTTAGCAAAAACAGGGTACTAATGTAGGTCTTTCGTAACAGTGAGGTTTCGTAAAGTGAACGTTCGAAAAGTGGGGGACACCTGTAGTGAGGTTGGGGATGGCATTAAACAGGAAATTAGAAATGTGTGCAATAAAGGAACAGTAGTTATAATGGGTGACTTCAATCTACATGTAGACTGGGTGAACCAAATTGGTAAGGGTGCTCAGGAAGAGGATTTCTTGGAATGTATGCGGGATGGTTTTTTGAACCAACATGTCGAGGAACCAACTAGAGAGCAGGCTATTCTAGACTGGGTATTGAGCAATGAGGAAGGGTTAATTAGCAATCTTGTCGTGAGAGGCCCCTTGGGTAAGAGTGACCATAATATGGTGGAATTCTTCATTAAGATGGAGAGTGACATAGTTAATTCGGAAACGAAGGTTCTGAACTTAAAGAAGGGTAACTTTGAAGGTATGAGACGTGAATTAGCTAAGATAGACTGGCAAATGATACTTAAAGGGTTGACGGTAGAACTGCAATGGCAAGCATTTAAAGATCGCATGGATGAACTACAACAATTGTTCATCCCAGTTTGGCAAAAGAATAAATCAAGGAAGGTAATGCACCTGTGGCTGACAAGGGAGATTAGGGATAGCATCAATTCCAAAGAAGAAACATACAAATTAGCCAGAAAAAGCGGTTCACCTGAGGACTGGGAGAAATTCAGAGTCCAGCAGAGGAGGACAAAGGGCTTAATTAGGAAAGGGAAAACAGATTATGAGAGAAAACTGGCAGGGAACATAAAAACTGACTGTAAAAGCTTTTATAGAAATGTGAAAAGAAAAAGATTGGTTAAGACAAATGTAGGTCCCCTACAGGCAGAAACAGGTGAATTGATTATGGGGAACAAGGACATGGCAGACCAATTGAATAACTACTTTGGTTCTGTCTTCACTAAGGAGGACATAAATAATCTTCCAGAAATAGTAGGGGACAGAAGGTCTAGTGAGATGGAGGAACTGAGGGAAATACATAACTAGTTCCTGAGGATTAGAGGGTGGCTAATGTAACCCCGCTTTTTAAAAAAGGAGGGAGAGAGAAACCGAGGAATTATAGACCGGTTAGCCTAACATCGGTGGTGGGGAAAATGCTAGAGTCAGTTATCAAAGATGTGATAACAGCACATTTGGAAAGCGGTGAAATCATCGGACAAAGAAAGCATGGACTTGTGAAAGGAAAATCATGCCTGATGAATCTCATAGAATTTTTTGAGGATGTAACTAGCAGAGTGGATAGCAGAGAACCAGTGGATGTGGTATATTTGGATTTTCAAAAGGCTTTTGACAAGGTCCCACACAGGAGATTAGTGTACAAACTTAAAGCACACGGTATGGTGTAAGGTATTGATGTGGATAGAGAATAGGTTGGCAGACAGGAAGCAAAGAGTGGGAATAAACGGGACTTTTTCAGAATGGCAGGCAGTGACTAGTGGGGTACCGCAAGGCTCAGTGCTGGGACCCCAGTTGTTTACAATATATGTTAATGACTTAGATGAGGGAATTAAATGCAGCATCTCCAAGTTTGCGGATGACACGAAGTTGGGCGGCAGTGTTAGTCGTGAGGAGGATGCTAAGAGGATGCAGGGTGACTTGGATAGGTTAGGTGAGTGGGCAAATTCATGGCAGATGCAATTTAATGTGGATAAATGTGAGGTTATCCACTTTGGTGGCAAAAACAGGAAAACACATTATTATCTGAATGGTGGCCGATTAGGAAAAGGGGAGGTGCAACGAGACCTGGGTGTCGTTGAAAGTGGGCATGCAGGTACAGCAGGCGGTGAAAAAGGCGAATGGTATGCTGGCATTCATAGCAAGAGGATTCGAGTACAGGAGCAGGGAGGTACTACTGCAGTTGTACAAGGCCTTGGTGAGACCACACCTGGAGTATTGTGTGCAGTTTTGGTCCCCTAATCTGAGGAAAGACATTCTTGCCATAGAGGGAGTACAAAGAAGGTTCACCAGATTGATTCCTGGGATGGCAGGACTTTCATATGATGAAAGACTGGATCGACTAGGCTTATACTCATTGGAATTTAGAAGATTGAGGGGGGGATCTTATTGAAACATAGAAAATCCTAAAGGGATTGGACAGGCTAGATGCAGGAAAATTGTTCCCAATGTTGGGGAAGTCCAGGACGAGGGGTCACAGTTTGAGGATAAATGGGAAGCCTTTTAGGACCGAGATTAGGGAAAACTTCTTCACACAGAGTGGTGAATCTGTGGAATTCTCTGCCACAGGAAACAGTTGAGGCCAGTTCATTGGCTATATTTAAGAGGGAGTTAGATATGGCCCTTGTGGCTAAAGGGATCGGGGGTATGGAGAGAAGGCAGGTACAGGGTTCTGAGTTGGATAATCAGCCATGATCATACTGAATGGCAGTGCAGGCTCGAAGGGCCGAATGGCCTACTCCTGCACATATTTTCTATGTTTCTATGTTTCTATCTGCCATCTGGGAATAAATATTTAGATAATAAATTTTTAAAATATGTATTTTTGAAGTTATTTGATATTTCAGCTTCAGCTTTAATCATAGTTCAATGATATTTTGTTGTTTTATAAAAAGATTTAAAATTCTAATTTGTAAACTGGACGTTTTCAATCTGTGAAAATTGTGTAATGTGATTAGTTACTCAGTCAGCTGGATGATATCACAACTGCTGGATGCCAGAGATCCCTTCAAATTAACAATTAAAAGCAGCAGATCTCAGAATAGAATTTGTTCCTGCACAGAGCTTGCTTGTGATTTTTAAGGAGGAGTTTTCTTCAAGGAAACAACCTCCCTCATGTCACTGGGTAGCAATTCCGTGACCAACAAGTTTTTATTCATGACAAATATATTGCACTGAGTATTCTAAGAACAAAATATTTACATAGTGCATCCTGTTCCAATGTGGAAAAACAGGTCTTTGTCCATTGAAGTAGACTTCAGTTTAATTGGTTGATGGATTATCCTATTTTCAGCATCACAGAGACTGTAATGTCCATGAGCATTCCCAGATCATGACAACGCACTGAAGTCTACAACCAAAGCATCAATAAAGCACCAATATTGAGAGATTCTAAACACTGGAGGCAGTCCAAAGGAGATTCACCAGATCGATCAGACGATTGTCATATCACCAGAGGTTAAACAGGCTCTATTTATATTCCTTAGCATTTGGAAGAACGACGAGAAATCTTATCAAAACATACGATCCTAAGGAGACATGTCAGTGTTGATGTAGAAGTTCTTTCACTAACTGGGGGGCGGCAGTGGTGGGGGAGAGGCAGTCAAACAAGGGACATTGTTTCAATGTTAGGGGTCCCTCATTTAAGACTAAGGTGCACAGAAATTTCTTCTTATGGAGGGCAGCAAATCTCTGAGATTTTCTACCCCCACGGAGAGATGAAGGCTCAATTAATAGAAGAACTTAACATGGGGGTAGATACGCATTTCAAAGATAGGGGACTGAGGTGCCCTGAGAATCTTGAACAGGAGAGAAGGCTGGGGTAGATCAGCCATGATCACATTGATCGACAAGGCAGGTTTGAGAAGCCAGATGGCCTACTCCTGCTCCTACTTTTCCTCCATTCAGAATGGAATGAGCGTTTCAAGGGTTATATTCTATATCCAACAACTTTGCTCCAGATCCCACCCACTGTGAGTATTAATAACTGTTAGCGTCAACTTCTTAAAAAAATACTTGTGCACCACAGTAAGAGTTGAAGACATGAGCAGTAGATTAGTTAATCACTCACCTGTTACTGATTTCCTACAATTCAGCAGCTCAGTTAAGGCCAATTTGACAGAACTTGTAACACAGATTGGAGGATGAAAGCAACATGTAAACAGCTTACTCTGTTCCTATTTCACTCATGCAAAGAAAAAGCTGCAGCTGAGAAAGGAGAGACACAATAACCAAAAGACCCAACCATTAACCACAGCCACCACTTACTCTTGCCTAGAATGAACCAGAGTATTTTGTTCCGGGATTGGCCTCTCGAGCCACCTGAGGATCCATTAATAGACAACCCCTTAGGGCAGGGGTTCCTAACCTGGGGTCCATGGACTTCTTGCTTAATAGCATTGGTTCATGGCATAAAAAAGACTAGGTACCCCTGCCTGAGGAGAACATCATACTTGACTTGAGTGATCACAAGAGAGACTTTTTTTAATATTGTCAATGATAGTTAAATTCTTATCCCTTTCTCTTCCCTTTCACCCCTCCCCTCACACCAATAATCAGGAAACTGTGTGTGTATATGTGGGGGAGGGGGTGTTAATGTGAATCATCTATGCAAGGTGATATTCAGTTTAGCACTGCCTGAGTTTACTCACCATGTGGGCTGGGATGTAAAACCAATATTTGACCCAATCTAAGTAATTTTCCTTGGCAGTTCAGGCGATTGCTTCAATACAAACCAAGCTCACACTTGCTTCTCCAGCTATTGCTCCTGGCTCACAATTCATTGATTAAGGTAACTCAGTACTATTGCATGTCGCTGTTGGAAGCCAACTTTCGAGTCACAGTGCCTAGTTTCTGGATTGTATCACTGAAACCATTTTGCCACTTAGCAGTCTTCCTTATTGCAACTTTGTAACTCTTCTCTCAAGATGCCTGGGAATACCAGCTTATGCGGCACGATAGTGTAGCGGTCAGCATAATGACATCACAACGGCAGAGACATGGGTACAATTCCCACCGCTATTGATAAAGAATTCGTACATTCTTCCTGTGACTTCATGGGCTTCCTCCGGGTGCTACGGTTTCCTCCCACATTCCAAAGATGTACAGGTTAATTGGTCTCATGGGTATCATCAGGCAACAAGGGTTCATTGGGCTGCAGGGGCCTGTTGTCGTGCTGAATCTCTAAATAATCTCTAAGTAACCAATAAAAGCAGTTGTTATTGTTAAACCTTCAAACCTTGTCGTTCCCCTCTCTGTCAGTAGCAACCATTATTCCTTAAAGATGGTGGGAGGCAATTGTTTCTTGTCAATTGTCAGTCTCTACTAATACATTTAAGACCAGATTCCAGAAAAGGTATCAATACTAACAAAAGTTAAGCTTCTGATGCATGCCCTGTATCAACTTGAGCTCCATTTACCCTTCACGCCAATAATGGGTAATGTGTTAACAGCTCACTAACCAAATAAAGCTTCCTCTCCAATTACTGCTCACCTTTGAAATTCTTGTTCTTATGTTTAAATATATCAATCCACCCATGAATTTGCCCTTCCCTGTCATTGCAACCCCTCTTAGCCCCTAACCTGAAGTCAGAATTCCTCAAAACCCTTGTGAATTACCTTACTTTCAATAATAGGGCACAAAGAAATTCCAAGTCTCCGCCTCACTTTGTCCTTCAAGAGGCTGCTGAAAAAAATACTTTTTTTTGACCAAGCTTTGGTTTGCTTGACCTAACATCTCCTTCAGATGGGTGTCAGTTTTTGTCTGACTGCCAACATGTGAAGTGCCTTGAAACATTTTATTATGCGAAGGACACTGCACAAATTGCCATCCATTGCTGGGCCAAAACAAAGCACTGTGAGCAACTTTCCTTTTGCAGCAACCAATAGAAAGGCAAATGATTTTCTAACTGTTGAAACCCTGCTGTATGCAGGTGGTCAGGGGTGGTGAAATTGAGGCATAACCCATGTGGGGAACTGGAGGAATGAGGAAATCAATAAAATACTTCAAATAATAAAATATAAACAGCAACTAACATGATAATCTCATGAACTTCACAGTGCTTGAATAAAATATTTTAACCTAAGTTTTCTTTTTCAGCCAATATTTTTAACAACATTTGAAAACCATGCTACAGGCAGAGTACTCTCTGGTTGCCCACTTTACTGCAATTCTTCCCACACCCAGTACATTTCTTCCTTGTCCTGGCTTCCTTCTGTATTTTAAACAAATGGCATTTTCTATCTCTCCACACACCCTCACTGCATGGCTCTTCAGAGGAATGCCAATTACTGAAAATAAATAGCACTTTTAGATTGAACTAAATTGCTGGTAAATGAGATGTTTAGAGATGGATCATAACTCCTCATTTCAAATGTAGTACAGATGGACAGAAAACTCTGCAGCCATATGTGCAGAGAATTGGCCAATGGCATTTGGTAGGAAAGCAACCCTTCCTGCGCCTGCTGCTGGGTCCCTCATTTGTCATGCCATATTGAACCTCTTTCAAACAAAATGAGAGCCATTTTCCTTCAGGAAACAGATGTTTACACCAAATGTGGCAACAGAATGGAGGCTCAGCTGGAATGGTTCAGTTTAAAAGTAAGACTGCCTGCTGCCGTGAATCTGTACTCTTTCAGACACCAACACCATCCCATGTGTGTCTGGAAATACCTTTAGCCTCACTGCTGTTCTGGGGGCCTCACTGATTTTACTGCTGCATACTTCTGTCATTAGAAAATGATTATCTGTACTCGTCTGTCTGATTTAATAGACACAGAGCTTGTATGATTTGCAGCATGCCTAAAATTAATAGATAAAATACAAAACTAAAAAGCTGGTGAAAAGTTATCTGATGGTTCTGTCAAAGATACGTCCCCTTACTTGGAAAACAGCTTAAACTAACTTGGCTTCTGCAGAAAGGTAAGGAAATGGCAGGTTGTAAAACTAAGGATGTAAATCCTTACAGGATTTTTCCCCATTTTCTCCATACATGGCACTTACTTATTCCAGAGTCACTGAAGAAAAATTGTATTCTATAACTGTTCCCCCAAACCTTCCCCTGAAGGTGGTGCCAAGGGCCAGTTATGCTGTTGTGAGTCTTATACAACGATTCTAGTTTAAGGTGTCAAATGAGGCCACGCAACCTCTTGTGCCTGTGCAAGTCCAGAGCAAAAGTTAAGCCTGTCCTGCTTTACACCTCTAGGTCCTCAACCTTGTAGCTTACAGTATATAAGGTGCACCTTTCAGATGTCTTTTTAAATGTGATGAGAGCTCCTGCCTCCCATCTTTTCCACACCTGCATCACTCATTTATTCTTTTTTACCTTATTTCCTCACTTTTCTTACACCAATGACCTCAAACACGTGTCCCTTGTTATTCACCCCTCTGCTAAGGATTGTTGATCCTTGCTGCATATCTGATTTGGGAATCATAACTACAACAACTTGCTCCAGTGTTGCTTTTTTTCAGTTATGTCTTCAACCACCACTGTGACCAAATCTGATCCCGTTCTGCACTCGATACCAACATCTTTTGCATCTTCCATCAGTTGCCACTCTTCCAACAGTTATTGGCAGGAGGAAACATTGTGGCTCTCATTAGGGGTGCTAAATCAAATATTACCACTCAAACATGCTCCACTGGATACCAAGTAACTTATGCCACCTCAATGACTGATCTTGAATTGAGAACAATTGCTTTCTGGGCGCTGTGGGAATCAAGAGTCAATGTGGAAAGAGGGAATGGATAGGTACAACAGCAGAATACTCTTGAGAGGCCAGATGACCCAGTTCTACTTCAGCTTTCTTGTTGTGATTTTCAGATCTCTATGATTATGTACTTTTCCACTGCCTTTAGCTCCTTATACGAGTATATCCCTAAAGCTTTCATTTCCTCTTTTCAATTACATTTAATTACATTTGGTCTCCTTCTATATTGCACTGTCAAGGTTGTGATTGAGAAATTTACTGATACCAAAGGAATCAAGAGATATGGTGGATCATGTGAGAAAGTGGGCAATACATATAATTAACTTCTAAATAGCAAAGAGAGATTGTGGGCAATGAGCTAAATACTAATTGCATCCAATGATCCCATATCACTTCACTCTTGGCCCCAACATCTGCAGGAGAACTCTCAGGCCAACAACATTTTACGTGGTATATGCCCATGGCAAGCCGACTGCCATATGGCACACCCAGATCCCATCCATTGTCCAGTGAGTCTTTCACTGACCAACTAGGGTGAAAACCACTTCCAAATATCCAACTGTTATCCTGTACTTCAAGGAATGACCTCATCACTTACTCTCAGAACATCATCTCTTTATATCTACAAGCAAAGGAAGTAGAGAGAGGTTTTTTTGGGTGGTGGGTGGGTAAAAAGAATGTTCTCTGTTCTATGTAATACTTGTCATGAACAATTTTAGGAAGATATGACTTTAGCCTCAGATACAAGAATCAGTAGGATCTGGATTTTGGGGTATGCAATATTCCCTGGTCTTTGAACATTCAGCCTGCAATGTAATGCCACACCACCGACTCATCCATTGGGCCATGATATGTTCATACATGATTTACAGATGTAATGGGTAACATTTTGTAGGCTGTTTTCCCACAGTAGTTGACAATTAAACATTAGTAACTATTGAAAATCCATACGTGATCCATATTGCTGCTCTACCACAAAGAATGAATGTTACAAACATTCCTTCCTCATATCTCTTGTCCTAAAAAAAACAAATAACACTAGCTCTTTTGGAGCAGTTTAGAGGGTGGTTTGGGTTCATCTCATCCTGTTCCTTAGGCACATGGAGATCAATCTACATGGATAACCTCACGCTTCCTACAAAACTGCATCGTCGCCGCAGGCAGGAATTCCCAGTGGCCTCTTGTGCCAGGGTGGGGCTGCCCTCAGGGTGGAGGAGCAGCACCTTGTATTCTGTCTGGGAGCCAACCACCTCCACCATGGCTCAAAGACACTTCTCCATTCTATTACACACAGCGTAGGATGTTTCAATATACTGTTAGTGAATTAAAATTCAGATTGTAAACAAGCCTCTTAACCCAGGAAAATACAGTTCTGTCAGCACAGTAGTCTCTATCTGAAGAGATCATCACACTTACACAAAAGAATAAATCTAAACTCATTGCCTAGAAACTGGCCCTTTGACCCAAATTTGCCCATTCCAAATAAAGTGCCCATCAATGCCCATTCCAAAAGTAGAAGAGAAAATCCTTGCAGCCACCGTCAGGAAAGAGCTACAGAAGCCTAAAGCACACTCTCAGCAAATCAGGAGCAGCTGCCTTCCTTCTGCCACCCGATTCCTAAATGGACATTCAGCCCATGAACTCTACCTCACTTTTTTACGTATTATTTCTGTTTTGCACTGTTTTAGTTTAACTATTTAATATACATATATATTTACTGTAAATGACTTAACGTGTCTATATTATCATGTATTGCATTGTGCTGTTGCTACTAAGTTAACAAATTTCATGACATATGCCAGGTGATAATAAACCTGCTTCTGATTCTGATTCAGAGCTGTTTTTGAGCAATTAACTTAAAACTATTGGAAGAAAAAACTGTTTTCAAACTTTGCCTTGGCTTTCACAATTAAACCACATCTCGGGTGGTCTCTGTGACTGAGCAGCATCATCCTGTGTTGCTTTCAACTCTGGATGCAATGTAATAGATCTCAGAATGATGCCTTGAACACTGAGGTTGCCTTCACCATCACTGAACTGGGAAATGGAACAGAATTCACTGTAAAATTCACTGCACAGGAATCAATCTGCAGCGCAAATAAACACTGGGTGACAACAAGACTGATTTTAGTTGCCATGACTCTTCATAGTCAAACAGCTGGCGGACACTCAATTATTATGCTAAAGGTTTCTTGTATCATGTGGCAGAAGGCCAAATAACAGTCACACATTCATGACTCACACCCCTGCCAAAATCGTTTCAAAAATAAAGCTTTCTGATGCGAGACTTTTGAATCTATTTTGGAGGCACATGTAGGGCAAATTGCATCATTTCATTTTGGTTAATACACAGCAGCAAAGGCAAGAGAGAGAAGGAAGTGCACAAGAGGTGTAATACTGTTGAGATCCAGTTGATCATTTAGATAGGGTCCAAGATGGAAGAGAAGTAAGAATCAGTGTGCTGGAACGTATTTTCCATCACTGCAGGGATAAATCATGGTTTGCTCTGAATGCATAGATCACCAGGGGAGAGGATGAAGTTAAAAAAAAGAATCCCTCTCATTTCTCCAGAGGAGTTGCGATTATTACAATCGTGATATCTCAACAAAATAAAAGATTGCTTCTGGATGGCATGCTCTTCTCCCTGACTTGGGATTTCTCTGTTGAAAATCAATTCAGATTACAATTGGATAAAAGTTGAACTAAAGCTGGATGTGCGACAAGGCCTCAATAGACATGGGCTTGATTTTTAAATCCATTCACTGACTATTATTAAGTACAGTACGTGTATTCACAAAGGCTGTATGTGCATACAGCTATAAACTGCCACAGATTCAAGTACAACACTGTTCTCCTTTCTGTATGAGACTGATGAAAGTTGCCAGCATCCAGTCTCCAGGCCAAAACTGAGACCTCAGGCTATGTCCACACCAGACTGGATAAATCTGTAACCAAAGCTTTTTCTCTTTGTTTTGACCCTCTGTCCACACTGAAACAGCATTTTCCTCCCCCAAAAACAGAGATTTTCAGAAACGCTCTCCAGAGTGAATAAATCTGAAAATGCCTAATATCCGGCATAGTGTGTACGGGGTAACTGGCCATTTTTAAAACCGCTGTCATGACGTGCTGGAACAAATGGTGGCGGCAGTGCGGCATTTCATTGTTTTCCTGAACGCAACCTCCAACACCACAACAATATCTGACAATAGGTGTGTAACAGCCGAATGTAACATTGTATGGAACATGTTTTATACATTTAACAAGGTGCTTTATTAATGTATTGTTTGTGCAAACATTCAATAGATGCAATTGTCACTTTTGCCCAGTAACTCGTTTTATTGCACATGTTAAATACAGCAAAATAATACACAAAGACAAGGCAAAAGTAAAGGCAAACAAATGAGTAACAGCAAATTTCACTTTTGCCCAGTAACAAGCCTTATTGCATTTAGTTGTAGCTGTCATCCCTTTCATTGGTGAAGAGACTATGGCTGTCGGAATTGTTTCTGGACAAAACGTGCACCAAGTCTTTCGTTTGGCAATTTCCTTTTAAGTTTTTCTAGTCTGTAACTGGACAAACGCTACACCAAGTATACTTTTTCCTCTTCGCTTGTTTTCTGTGTGTCCTGCGCATACCCAGTAGGAGGAGATTCGCCCAAATATCAGTTCTAATGTGGACAAAGGTATTTTTAAAAACGCCTAGTGTGGACGCCTGTCATTTTCACACGAAACCGGCGTTTTCAATATTATCTGGTCTAGTGTGGACATAGCCTAAGTCAACAGCAATTACATAGCTTACCAGGTGATTTAATCACAACAAATACTAGAAACACTCACCAGGTCAAGTAGCCTTTGTGGGAAGAGAAACAGATCTTGAATGTTTCAGGTCAGAGACTCTCTTTTGGGACTTTGTTTTCCCGGACTGGATGTCTGACCAGAAACATTTAAATTCTATTTCCCTTGCAACAGATGCTGCTTGACCTGCTGTGTGTCTCCACCATTGTCTGTTTCTCGTTTAAATTTCCAGTAACAGCATTTTTATTGAGATCAGAATCAGGTTTAATATCACTGGCATATATAGTGAAACTTGTTGTTGTGGCAGCAATGCATTGAAATATATATTTTTTTACTTTAAATTACTTTAAGAAATAGACATAAAAATTACATTAAGTAAGTTGTGCAGAAAGAGAGCAAAAAAAAAGTGAGGTAGTGTACATGGGATCATTGTCCATTCAGAAATCCGATGGCGGAGGGGAAGAAGCTGTTCCTGAAGTGTTGAGTGTGTGCTGCCAGGCTCCTGTACCTTCTTCCGGATGGTAGCAATGAGAAGAGGGCATGTACTGGGTGATGAGCGATGTCCTGGTTGATGGCTGATGTTTACTATCCAGTGATTACTGCATTTGAGATCCTTTTCAACTTAGCTGCCATGTCTTCTGAGTTAGAAAGCCAATTACACTTATGTTGTTCTTCACTGACTGTCGGCCATTTAGTTATCTAGCATTTCTGAAAGCCAGTGTTAACATGCAAAACACTTCTTTGTATTTACCTTAATAACCATTTCCCTGGTTGCTACTTCAGAGAGGGGATAACTATTTATCTACCTGCTCTGCACTTCTTCTGATATAATAACAATGTACTTTGCATTTTGTATGTGTTTTTTGTACTACTTTGATGTATTTAGGCATGGAATTATCTGCCCAGACACAACTCGGCACATTATGGAAACCAGCCTCCCCTCCACAGACTCTGTCCACACTCCTCGCTGCCTCAGTAAAGAAATCAACAGAATCAAAGACTCCAACCACTCTGGACACACTCTCTTCTCACCCCTTTGATTGGGCAGAAAATCAGCCTAATAACATGTGCCACCAGGCTAAAGGACAGCTTCTATACTGCTGTTATAAGACGATTGAACTATACAGTCCCTGTATATTAAGATGGACTCTTGACGTCACCATCTACCTTGTAATGGCTTTGCACCTTATTGCCTGTCTGCACTGCACATTCTCTGTAGCTATAACACTAAATTCCATAATTCCACATTCTGCTTTTCCCTCTTATTACCTCAATATACTGACACGATCAAATAAACTCAACGGATGGCATGCCAAACAAAGATTTTCACTCTACAGTACCTCAGTACAGGTGACAATAATAAACCAATTATCTGGATTATCATGCAGACAAAACCTTTTCAGTGTATCTCATTACGTAAAATCATAAGATATAGGAGCAGAATTAGGGCATTTGGCCCATTGAGTGTCCTCTGCCATGGTTGATTTACTCTTCCTCTCAACCTGTCCTTTCCTCTCCGGCCTTCTCCCCATGACCTTTGACACACTTACTAATCAAGAACCTATCAATCTCCACTTTAAAAATACATGTGACAATAATCAATCAATTCCAGCTAACCTACAGTCAAAATAATGGGAAGACAAGCATTACACGGATTCACTTGAAGTCCTATCATGAATACCAACAAAGCTGGTTCTCGACTCTTTCTTCATTGTGTGACACTTGCACATTCTCGCTGTGACCACGCGAATTTCCCTGGGGCTACTCAGATTTCCATCTGTGTACTGGTAGGTTAACCAGCTGCTGTAATAAAATGCAACAGCAAACAATCTGCTGGAGGAACTTTGCAGGTCGAGCAGCATCTCTGCGAGAAAAAGAATAGTCAATGTTTTGGGTCAAAGCCCTGAATGAGGAGTGAATCATCGAAACTCAATGGACAGCTTCTTTCCAATGACTGATATTGCTCAATCTACTGAGTTCCTCCAGCTAATTTGTTTGTTGCTCCAGATTCCATCATTTGTGTTCTCTTATGTCTTCATTGCCATGATAAATGTATCTTTGTGTAAATGATTAAAATTCAAAATAAATTCTTTATCAAAGTACAAATATGTTACCATATACTAACTTGAGATTAATTTCCTTGTAGGCATATGCAGGAAAATAGAAACATAATAACATTTTGTAGAAGACTATACTAGACATACCACCCTGCAAAAACTCATTTCAGGGAGGTAGCACCATCAATTTGCCGGAGACTCCCGGAACTTCCGGCAGAGGTGGGATGTCTGCAATAGAGAAGCTCCTTAGCAGCTAGCCAGCTAGTTTAAATAACATTAGCTATGCTAATGAATGAATGACACCTGATAAACTCACCTCAACATGTCTTTTACAGTCTTAACCCACCATGGGCAATAGAAAAGTCACTGTTGCAAACAGTGCAGCGAGCAACACTGTCATTACTTTTGACCCCTATTAGGCAGGGGTACACTTTAGGGTAGTCTGGGGTGTCGTACGTTTTATATTTTCTTTTTTTGGAACACTCTGCCATGGCGCGCTCTCGCTCGCTCTCTTGCTCACGCGCTCTTGCTCGCCTGCTTTTGCTCTCTCTCGCGTGCGCTCTCTCTCTTTCTCGTGGTCGCTCTCGCGCTCTCTCTTGCTTTCTCTCTCTCTCACTCGCTCGCTCCCTCTCAAAAAAATTGATTTCCGTGATATTGTATATAATTTGTGGGCATCAGGGAGCCACTATTCATATGCAGGAGACTTCCGGAACTTCCGGGAGAGGTGGGATGTCTGCTATACATAATTAGACAAAGACTGACAAAAACCAATGAGCAAAAGAAAGCAAATTGTCAGAATCAGAACCAGGTTAAACATCACTGGCGTATGTCATGAAATTTATTGTTATGCAGCAGCAGTACATTGAAATACACAATAATAAGAAATGTAAATTATAGTATTGAGTATATATATGTTGAATTAAATAAGCAATGCAAAAAGTGAAAAAGTAAGAAAAAGTAGTGAAGTCGTGTTCATGGGTTCAATGTCCATAAGACCACAAGAGCATAAGATATAGGAGCAGAATTAAGCTAATTGGCCCATTGTGTCTGCTCCGCCATTTCATCATGGCTGATCCATTTTCTATCTCAGCCCCAGTCTTCTATCTTCTCCCCGTAACCCCTCATACCCTGATTAGTCACAATTCTATCTACCATTTTCTTAAATATACCTAATGGCGTGGCCTCTACTGCCACCTATGAGAACGAATTCCACAGATTCACCACTCTACGGCTAAAGAAATTCCTCCTCATCTCCGTTCTAAAAGAACACCCCTCTATTCTAAGGATGTGTCCTCTGGTCCTAAGCTCTCCCACCTTCAGAAACATCCCCTCCGCATCTACTCTATCAAGACCTTTCAACATGTCCTTTCAGAAACCTGATGGCAGAGACGAAGAAGCTATTCTGTGCAGATAAATGCATTACTGAGAAAGTGAGTTGTAAAAAGTCTTTGAAAGTTAGTCTGCAGTCATAGAATCAGCTCAGAGTGACAGTGACAGAAGTTATCCACTCTGGTTCAGAAGCCTGATGGTTAAAAGGTAATAGTTGTTCCTGAAGCTGCAATGACAAATATAATGTGACGGCAAAAGAATCAAAGGAGAGTTGATGAGTAGGCAACTGGGGGAATGAGACAGAGCAGATTGTTCTGCTGGGTGTTGATATGGGCTGAATTACAACACTACCCAGTGATGTAATAATGCCTAAGAAGGAACAACTCATTTCAGATTAAATCAGAGAAATAATTCACTTCAGATCAAATCCTGTCCAAAACTATGTCTTGAGAAAACAGATTAAGTTCACAGCCCCAAAAGTCCATCTGTGCTATCACTCAAGTCCAACCCAAACTTCCATGGTGTAAGAGTTCTTTCACCTATTGTGCAAAGTTTCAAAGCAAAATAAACAATTGCAGATGTATCAAATGACATTGACCGGAACCAGTCTCACAGGGAAAAATCTCAATGGAGAAAGAGCCCAGGCTTGCTCTGTGCTCTGCCTGTAGGGCTTTAATGAGCATCTGAACTCCTGAATGGGGATTGCCTAGACACACTTTAGTGGCTACTCTACTGTATACTTTGGTTTATGCGCCATCCTATAAAGGTTCCAGTCATTTCTGTGAAATTAAATATGGATAGTTTATTTATTTGTTGAGATACATCACGGAATAGGCCCTTCTGGCCCTTTGAGGCACACAGCCCAGCAATCCCCCAATTTAATCCGAGCCTAATCACGAGACAACTTACAATGACCAATTACCAGTAGGTCTCTGCACTGAGGGAGGAAACCAGAGCACAAGGAAGGAACGCACGTGGTCACAGGGAGGATGTACAGACTCCTCACAGGCAGTGGTGGGAATTGAACCTAAGTCGCCAGTACTGTAAAGCGTTGTGCTAAACTCTACGATACTGTGCCATCCTTGCAATCTGTGATCATTCCAATTCTGGAACAGGTAAGCAACAGGAATCTTCACTCAGTCTATAGAGGTGGGTATTTTAGTAAAACTTCCCATGAATACAGGAAATACAAGGTTAAGAGAAGACACTTTCATATTTGCGATCACTTGGGACTTTTTTTATATGAGCTATTTGGGGAGAAGAATGTCACGACATACTCTGACAGCCTGTTATGCACCTGTACCCACAATCACCGCAGCCGATATTAGATCCGTCTTCCGGAGAGTGAACCGACAGAAAACACCTGGCCCAGATGGAGGCCTCCATCATGTGCAGATCAGCTGGCATAGGTACTTACAGATATTCTAACTCCTCCCTACTCAGTCTGAGGCTGCCACCTGCTTTAAGACCACCAGCACCCTGCTAAATGAAAAAGCAAGGTAACAGGCCTTAATGACTGCTGCCTAATGGCTCTGACATCTGCCATGATGAAATGCTTTGAGAGGCTGCTCATGGTACACATCAACTTCAGCCTCCCAGACAACCTCAACCTACTGCAGTTTACCTGCCACAGTAACAGGACCAAGGCGAATGCCATTTCCCTGGCCCCCCACTCATCTCTGGAGCATCTGGACAGTAAAGACAGCTACATTAGACTACTGTTGATTGACTAAAGCTTCATCTGCAACTCCTAGACTGGGGACTCAACACCTCCTTTTGCAACTACATCTTTGACTTCCTGACCAACAGATCGCAAAGTGTATGTTTATGTAGCAACACCTATGCCACGATTATCCTCAACATTGGTCCCCCACAAGGCTGAGGCTTCAACCCACTGCTGTAACACTTTATTCTGTCTTAGACCATAAGACCATAAGACAAAGGAGCAGAAGTAGGCCATTCGGCCCATCGAGTCTGCTCCGCCATTTTATCATGAGCTGATCCATTTTCTCCTATTTAGTCCCACTCCCCTGCCCTCTCACCATAACCTTTGATGCCCTGGCTACTCAGATAGCTATCAATCTCTGCCTTAAATACACCCAATGACTTGGCCTCCACTGCTGCCCGTGGCAACAAATTCCATAGATTCACTACCCTCTGACTAAAAAAATTTCTTCGCATTTCTGTTCTGAAAGGGCACCCTTCAATCCTTAAGTCATGCCCTCTCGTACTAGACTCCCCCATCATGGGAAACAACTTTGCCACATTCACTCTGTCTATGCCTTTTAACATTCGAAATGTTTCTATAAGGTCTCCCCTCATTCTTCTAATCTCCAAGGAATACAGTCCAAGAGCGGACAAACGTTCCTCATATGTTAACCCTCTCATTCCCAGAATCATTCTAGTGAATCTTCTCTGTACCCTCTCCAACGTCAGCACATCCTTTCTTAAATAAGGAGACCAAAACTGCCCACAGTACTCCAAGTGAGGTCTCACCAGCGCCTTATAGAGCCTCAATATCACATCCCTGCTCCTATACTGTAATCCTCTAGAAATGAATGCCAACATTGCATTCGCCTTCTTCACTACTGACTCAACCTGGAGGTTAACTTTAAGGGTATCCTGTACGAGGACTCCCAAGTTATTCTTTTCACTTGTTCTATCTCAATAAACCTTTGTAAAGAAATTATCTGCAAAAACAGTATTTCATTGTATATGTGACAATAATCAACCCACTTATTTATTATTTATTGAGATACTGCACGGAACAGGCCCTTCCGGTGTTTCAGCCATGCCGCCTAGCAATCCCGCAATTTAATCCGAGCCTAATCATGGGACAATTTACAATGACAAATTAACCTACCATACAGTACGGATTTGGACAGTGGGAGACACTGGAGCAGATGGAGGAAACCTACACGGTCACAAGGTGAACGCACTAACTTCTTACAGGCTGCAGCAGGAATTGAACCCAGGACGTCTGCAGTGTAACGCGTTGTGCTAACCACTACGTTACCATTACTTGAATGGAAGCTCAAGTTACTTGAATGGAAGAGTTAAGTAATTGTTTGCAGCAGTGGCATCTCACAAACATTTTCTCTGAATGCACTTAACATTCAACAGCAGCCTGGTAGCTGAACAAATATTTTACCCCGCTGCACCTGTCCAAATAACGAACTGTCAGAGCAGTAATCTGATTAGAACTCAGGGTTGGAGTACAATGTGCATGGGCCAAGTCCAAGGTCCCGGTGAAGACTGTCAGCTTGTTGAATCAGGAGGTAGTGAGCAGAATGGAATACGGTGCATATTGCGCTATAGAATGCTGAGATCAGGAACAGAGAGTAGAACAAGAGAAATGGGAAGGACAGAGGGATAGATTAGCGGAGTCTGGAGACAACAGTCCTGATGGTTTCAGCAGCACTTGAGACTAGATGGAGTAATGTCTTGAAATATTATACCAACGACGGGAAGATGGCGGCATGACGCAGCTGGCAGCGGCCACTCCGGTGGTGATGTCTGTTATTTGTCAAGTAGGGTGCCGTGCACAATCCTGATTTGATGGAGACAGATGTGAGAGCAACATCTGGTGAAACTTCTGAAATGCCTGCTTCGTTGCTGCTGCTACTGTGTGGTCCAGAATCTCCGGAGGGGAAGGCCCCGAGTCCTTGGCTTTGCTTGTTGCTCAGCGGCTGGGGCGGGGTCAAAGCGTTCGGCAGAGGATGGTGCTCGAAGTTTTCAGACGGACTCAGAGTCCGCTGC
The DNA here is from genome assembly GCF_963921235.1 of Mobula hypostoma. NCBI lineage: Eukaryota > Metazoa > Chordata > Chondrichthyes > Myliobatiformes > Myliobatidae > Mobula > Mobula hypostoma. The sequence continues at coordinate 173,346,790 of NC_086101.1, forward strand.
GGTTGGGTGCTTCAAATGGTGCTGCATCGGCGAGTTGGCGGTGCTTGGAGGTTCATGGCAGGGAGAGTTCCTCTCTTCTGTCGCCTGTGTGAGATGATGAGTCTATCGGGACTTTGAGACTTTTTTTTTACCATGCCCATGGTCTGCTCTTTATCAAGTTATGGTATTGCTTTGCACCGTTGTAACTATATGTTATAATTATGTGGTTTTGTCAGTTTTAGTCTTGCTTTGTCCTATGTTTTCTTGTGATATTCTGGAGGAACATTGTATCATTCTTTAACGCATGCACTTCTAAATGACAATAAACAAAAACTGAACTGAACTGAACCAGGGATCAAAAGGTGTCCAGGTGTCCAGCATGCTCACAAATCAACCAATAGATAATTGACTCTCTTTTGGTTGATGGTGTCAATAGCAATACTGTACCAGTTTCGCTAATCTAGCTAAACTCATGCAGATCATAGCCACCGGGCACCAGACTATCCACAGTCTTATTACCAGTCTGCACGTGCTCACGCATTGAGATCCTAGGGATAACACTAGGACCTTTCAATCCCACACGCCTATGTTCCTTAGCTCCAATTGGGCCCTTTCCATCAATGGCAATCCTAGGACATCTACAACATGTCCAAGTAGTTTGTCGCCTACTGGAACATCCACAATGACGCAGTTCCATGATTTAAATATCATTGGCTGAGAAATCTGCAACCACATGAACTGAGAGAAAATTCAGCAGCACAGGAATCAAACATTGTAACATTTCAAATTGGTGGTTGTCTCTCGGGGTCCGAGGAAGACTAAACATTGTGCAGTCATCTGTGGATACGTACATGGCTTCGGAGGCCGAAGGATGAAGCACACATGCGGTTGCAGGTTGGACATGGAATGGCGGTTGTTGGAACAGGTGAATACACAGCTTTGTGGTGTGGGTCTCGTGCTACTGCAAAGCGCTGATTTCTGTCATCTTCAAAGTCAGATGCAGCTTTTCTGGTCAGGGCGTGCCACGCAGCCCTGTTGGCTGTGGACTCCTCAAGTTGTCAAGGCTGGAGGTCTGCCCATTTGATGTACGGTTTCAGATTGTCTTTGAATCTTTTTTTGGGGCAGCCCCGATTGCGACTGCCATGCTCAAGCTCACCGTAGAGCAGCTGCCTGGGGATTCTTGTTTCACCCATGTGGATTAGATGGCCAGTCCAGCGCAGCTGGGCCTGGAGGATCCTTGCCTCAGGGCTTCTGCTGTTGGCTTTGTCAAGGAATTCCTGGTTGCTGATTCGGTCCTGCCAGCGAATCCCCATGATCGACCGCAGACAGCGCATGTGAAACTGCTCCAGCATATTAGTTACTGTAGAACAGCACTTTTATGTAGGGACCTTTGGGTCATTAATCTGAATTTACACTGTCTTAGGTCTGATCTTTAACAACTGTTTCCTAAACCATGCTCTTATATTAAATAACAGTGTGTGGTGCATGGCAGGAGCACCAATGCCAGGTCTGCCTCAGCATGGAACTCGCATCTCATTCTATGTAATATCAAACAGTGCCATTGTCTGGTCTTCATAACAAGGACCAATGTGTTCTCTTTGAAAAAAAAAACAAAACGGTTCATGCAGCTATTAATTTCTTTCCTTTAAAGAAAGTTGAATCAGATCCTTTGACTTTAACCCTCTCTGAGGTACTTTATAAGGAAACAAAGGGACAATAACACACAAGACGACCATGTATTTGGCTCTTTTGGCTCAATGGTATGATTCCCGCAGTTCCTCAAACTTGCATCAAAAAATGAATTAAAGTTTACCAGCAGGAGGTAGTAACTCTTCTGAAAGCTACATTTTCATGGAACACAGAAGTTAATTTAGATATGAATTATTAGCAACTATCTTTGCAGTTCAGTCGCATGTTTATTGTTGTGAAGCTGCTGCTGTTTTCCATTTCAAACACATTTCTGGCTGATCAACCACAGATCAACTGCTTCATTGCACGTAACTGTGGCAAGACACAAATGAGATTAATTTTGTCGCAATATTCATGAATGTTTTGGACCATTTGTAATCTGTAGGGGAGCTAGAATGTAGGGGAAGGGTGAGATTGAAAGGATGTGGTGGGAAGGGCAGTGTTAGGGGGAGGAAAATTCTTTGATCAATATATAACTGTGACTTCTATCAGAACGAATAAAAATAATCTGGGAAACAATTCACTCTGTAGTGGCTCTGTAAAATAAGACATCAGACGGTATGTTTCCGAGGCAGAAGCAAAGCGTTGATGCTTTGAATCGGGGTGGTGTGATCTGGGAAGGAGAGGGAGAAAACCAACATTGGATTACAACAGGCCATTTAGGCCAACAGCTCTGCTGCTCGCATCTTCTTTCCTCTCTGCTCTACATCTTAAATGTATTACATGCATTTAGATGGGGTAACTCCGCAATAATGATCCAATAATACAAAATTCCCTAAAAGTGGCGTCACAAGTAGATAGGGTTGTAAAGAGAGCTTTTGGTACATTGGCCTTTATTAATCAAAGTATTGAGTATAATAGCTGGAATGTTGTGATGAGGTTGTATAAGGCATTGGTGAGACCGAATCTGGAGTATTGTGTTCAGTTTTGGTCACCAAATTACAGGAAGGATATAAATAAGGTTGTAAGAGTGCAGAGAAGGTTTACAAGGATGTTGCCGGGACTTGAGAAACTCAGTTACAGAGAAAGGCTGAATAGGTTAGGACTTTATTCCCTGGAGCGTAGAAGAATGAGGGGAGATTTGATAGAGGTATATAAAATTATGATGGGTATAGATAGAGTGAATGCAAGCAGGCGTTTTCCACTGAGGCAAGGGGAGAAAAAAAACAGAGGACATGGGTTAAGGGTGAGGGGGGAAAAGTTTAAAGGGAACATTGGGGGGGCTTCTTCACACAGAGAGTGGTGGGAATATGGAATGAGCTGCCAGACGAGGTGGTAAATGTGGGTTCTTTTTTAACATTTAAGAATAATTTGGATAGTTACATGGATGGGAGGTGTATGGAGGGATATGGTCCATGTGCAGGTCAGTGGGACTAGGCAGAAAATGGTTTGGCACAGCCAAGAAGGGCCAAAAGGCCTGTTTCTGTGTTGTACTTTTTCTATGGTTTCTATGGTTTCTAATGTGAAAAGACCATAAGGAATAGGAACAGAATTAGGCCATTTGGCCCATTGAGTCTGCTCTGCCATTGCATTATGGCTGATTTATTATCCCTCTCAACCCTATTTCCCTGTCTTCTCCCATAACCTTTGACCCCCTCCCAAACGAAGAAAGGTTAGGTATATCTTGAGGCTCATAAAAAGATTATGAATACCTCAAGGCTTAAGAAAATTCTTTGCTTTATTGGACTTGGTCTTTGCATTCTCAGGCTTAAGCACTCTAGCCAGCCTTCTATTTGGCCTGAGAGAAGCAAATATTCCCTAATATAAATTCAGAGCAGATGAGGGATACAGAATGAGCCATGCAGATTACAGTCTGTTCTACTCACTGATGCACCTGCCCACCGCATTACCAGCATGCAAGACACTAAACTGATTCAAAAATTTCATTATGCAAACATTTCTTTTCCACAAACAAGCTAAAAAAAATTGCCATCTCTCCTCCATATTAGTTTGATGATATTGTTAATCCGTAATGGTTGACAAACCGGCAAAGGCAAATCTCTGTAACTTATAATGGTAACTGTAACTGTTTTAATGCAGTTTTTCAACTCAAAATTGCATCAGATTCTACCCTTCCTCCAAACCCCCACCCCATCTCTCTCCTTCACACACTCACACACACATGGAGCAACATTGGCTACGTTTAATAAATTGGAACTAACTATATAGACAAATAGTCAGCATGGGCCCATTGGGCCAAAGAGCCTTTATCCATGCTGAATTGCTCTAAGACTCCAAGTCTCATTGAAACTGAGTTATATTGAGTTTCTTCCAAGCCAAATCTAAACCCACCACGGGAACCAGAAGCGATAACAAGAAGCCAACATTCACATGCCTCTCGTTCTCTTACACTCCAGTGAGAAATGTTCCAACATATTCAATGTCTCTCCATAACACCATCTCTTGAGTTCCAACAACATCCTCATAAATCTCCTCTGACCTATGGTTCTCAGTCATCCAAGTCATTGCATACCAAGCAGTAGTAAATCAAGGCAATAACACAGTAAGTCCAGTTGTCTTGACTCCGCTGACCTGTTTCCAGCTTAATGGCATCATTCCTGCAGCAGTGACTAAAACTGAATACAATGTTCCAAATGTGGTCTCACCAACATCTTGTACAACTGTAATATAACATCCCAACTTCTACACTTAGTTTCCTGACTGATGAAAGCCAGGCATGCCAAAAGCTTTCTTCAGCACCCTGTCTACCTGCAACACTACTTACAGGAAACCATGCACTTGTACTACTCAGTCCCTCTGTTTAAAAACACTCCTTAGGTATGACAGTAACAGTACGCTCAGGTGTAACATACAAGATGCTGAAAGGTCAGGCAGCATCTATGGATGAGAATGGGCAGTCAATGTTTTGGGTTGAGAACCATCACTGGACTGAAGCTCAGAAGTCCTGATGCTCAGGAGAACCATTTTTTTGAAAAACAACTTTAAGTTAATGGAATAATGCATGTGAACCTTGGATTCTATTCCTTCTTGCTTTCTGCTTAAGATGATCGATGTTTGAAGTTGACTGGTACTTTCTGACACAGAGTAGATTAAATGTCATCGATTGGCCATTATTATTTGCCACTAGTTCCTCTGTTAGTTCCTCTAAAAGTGTAGATGTTACCTTGCAGTTATAGCAGGTTAAAGATACAGTAAAACAACCACACAACTATTCACACAAAATATTGGAGGAACTCAACAAGTCAGGCATCCTGACGAAGAATCTTAGCCTAAAATGTCCGCTTTCCTTCCCATGGATGCTGTTTGTCTTGCTGAATTCCTCCAGCATTTTGTATGTGTTACTCAAGATTTCCAGCATCTGCAGAATCTCTTGTGCACACAACTGTTCATTTCCTTTCATTAAAAAGAAGCAGGAGAGTTCAACACAGAGCTGCATAATGTGGTAAATATTACTGCAGCACTAAATCTGGAAAACTGCTCCCAATTAAACTGTGACAGTGGGACAAGGGCGTTTGGAATCAAACAACTGAAAGGATGATGATGTAACTCCAATACTCCTAATCTTGGTTGGCAATGTGAAAACATGTTTTATGTCACCTTTATCTTGTAACACTTCCAAAAAGCCCCGCTTCGGTTTAATCAGCATTAGTTTCATAAGGGAAGCAAAAGCATTCTCACAATAATGTCATAGTACTTTGCAACATGACTTATACCGATATTAACTAACAAATTTTGCCAAATAAATTTTCCCCACACATCTTGGCAGAGGGACTTAAGTGTGTCACTGATCCATGGAACTTAAGTCATGGTTTGATTTAAGTTTAAAAAAAAAATAAAACTACATTTTTAAGGCAATCCTGCTAACTGCTCTGTGTGTCTCAGAGCCTGCCACAGGCACTCAAGGTGTGAATGAATTGCTTTTTCTGCCATTTATCTAGAAATTGGCATTTAAAAACTAAAGTGATTGTCTCTTTCAAACAAACCTTGATTGCTCATACAGCCTTACTCTGAGTGGTGGGCTAAATGATAAAGCAAAACTCCAAGTCTAAAAGTATTTAACCTGTGGTATCCACCTGAGTAATTATCCAGTTGATAGAAATGTATTCATGCAACAAAAATGGGCTTGGCGGCAGATAGATAGTTTTAATGCTTGAAGAAAGGCCATTATAGATATTGACAGACAGCAGTCATAATTAAGAAATTTGGACCTATATTAAAGTACCTTAATTACGAAGTTTCCCAGGACGTTATCTGGGTTAGAGGGCACTGCAACACAAAGCTTTAATGGCTGCATTGATTGGATACTGGGATCTGAAGTAAACTGTCCAACACTAAGTGCAACATTTACCAATCATTATGCTAGTATAAATAACTCAATCATCCTACTAACTCACGGATCTTGATTGTTGGAGTTTCAAAGGGGCCCTCCCACCCCAATTCCAAGACAGATGGCAGCACAATACCGCACCAGAGGTGTCATTGCTCGGGTGATGCTTGGCACTGCTTGGGTAATTGCTCTCTGTAAGTCCCAACATGTTCTTAAGATTGCTGGAGTGTCCACTGACAACATGACATTCGAGCTAAAAACATCAGACATATTAAAAAAACTGCAGAAAACATCTTGCTGTAAAATAATAAGCTGATGCTGTTTGATGTGCTGAATGTTCCTTGCACTTTCTGAATTTCAGATTTCCAGCATCTGTAGCTTTGTATGATTTTCATCCTGTTGTTAAGACAATTTATACATAAGCCGGTCAACTAAGAGAACAAAGGTCATAAATAAACTACATAAAGTAAGAAGCAAGGTGATTGCACTTGAAAAATGCAGTGAATGGAGTATAATTACACGCAGGGTGTGAGCAGAGAACCAATCCCACTTTCAGCAGTGCTGTGGCCAACTGTTTGTCAAATTACTCAATGTTGCCAGCTAATCATTATATGCAGTGTTAAATACACTCAATTGTCATTTTATTAGGTACCTAATGTACCTAATAAAATAGCCACTAAGTGTACGCTTGTGGTCTTCTACTGCTGTAGCCGATCCACCTCAAGGTTCAACATGTTGTACATTCAGAGATACTCTTCCGTACACCATGTTGTTATCTGAGTTACTGTCGGCCTTCCTGTCAAATTTAACCAGTCTGTTCATTCTCCTCTGATCGATCAGTCTTATTAACAAAGTGTTTTCACCCACAGAATTGCTGCCCTGTGTATGTTTTTCTTCACATCATTCTCTGCAAACTGTAGAGACTGCTGTGCATGAAAATCCCAAAGATCAGTAGGCTTTGAGATACTCAAACCACCCTGTCTGACACCAACAATCATTCCACGGTCAAAGTCACTTAGATCACATTTCTTCCCCATTCTGATGTTCGGTCTGAACAACAAGTGAACCTCATCTTGACCTGCATACTTTTAAGCATTGAGTTGCTGCCACATGATTGGCTGACTAAATACTTGCATTAATGAGCTGGTCTACAGATACAGGTTTCCCCCTCCATCTGAAGGTAGATCGTTCCTATGAAATGGTTCATAAACCGGAATGTCGTAAGGTGAAGAAGCAGTTACCATTTATTTATTTGGGAAAAATTTGTGAGCGTTTGCAGACCCAAAAAATAACCTACCAAATCATGCCAAATAACACATAAAACCTAAAATAACAGTAACATATAGTAAAAGCACTGCCTATATCAAGTAGAAATACTTTTCTACAATCAATGCCGCACTGTTCTCCGTAGCGAAAATCTCACACAAGTGCTCTCGGCAGAAACACTCCCCAGTAACCTTTAAGCTATGAAGCTGCCAAATCATACCAAATAACGCATAAAAATACACAGCCTATATAAAGTAGAAATAATGTATGTACAGTGTAGTATCACTTACCGGAATTGGGAAGACAGTGCCAAGCACACTGATGATGGTGTGTTAGGCTAAATCGTCGGAGGTTGGGGTGGTGCAGTGGTCCCCAACCTCCAGGCCGCCGACCGATACTGAACCGCGAAACATGCAGGGGTACGGCAGTACCCGGGACGCACCCAACACATCTTTAAGAAAAATGCCAAAATAAACAAGCTAATTAATTAGGTGCCGCCCAGCACGTAAATGTCGGCCCAGATCAGAGGCAACGCAATCGGCAATCGCCTTTGATCCGGGCCGACATTTACGTGCCAGGCGGCACCTAATTAATTAGCATATATATTTCGGCTTTTTTCTTAAAGATGTGCTGGGTGCGTCCCGGCTACTGCTGCATTCTCTGTGGCAATGTGTCAGTCCGCAGCTCGGGGGTTGGGGTGGTGGGACACTGGGGTGTCATCTCATCGTCGTCTGTTTCCATCAGGGCAGGCAGGTCATCTTCTTCGATGTCTGTCTGACTTGATGTCGAAGGTCGAGGTTTGTCGTCTGCTGTGGCTGATGTGGAAGGCTTGAAAAATGACAGTATGGTTGACTGCTTAGCCTCACGCATTTTTCTGTCATACAGTTCTTTGTAAGCACTCAAACCATCTTGCAAATATGCCCTAAACCGACGTACCCTTTCAAAATTAAAGTCGTACTTTTCTGCAATCGTTGCAGCGAAAATCTCACGCAGTTGCTTCACGTTCAGTTCCTGGACAACTTCAATTTCGTGCCGTTCGCTACTGCATTCAGTTCCGATTGTTATCCTTTCTTCTTCCAATTGCATCAGCTCTTCATCTATCAGTTATTGGTCATGGGATGCCAAAACCTCTTCAACATCATCTTCGTCAACGTCCACAAGCCAAACTCACTTTGTCCTTACTTCACTCACCACGATCGAAATGCTTAATTATGTCTAGTTTTTCACTAAGTGTAACACCCTTACGAGATCTTTTAGGCTTTTCCGATACCTTAGAACTCATCTTGCTAACGGCTGCTCACAGGCACGTGCTTAAGCCATGCCGGCTAGAATGCAGTTCCGGGGGAGGAGCTTGGCTGCTCAGGGCGTGCGCTATCTTTTTTCGTAACCTTCTGTTAGTGAAAACAGGTAACTAATGTAGGTCTTTCGTAACAGCGAGGTTTCGTAAAGCGAACGTTCGAAAAGCGGGGGACACCTGTATACCTAATAAAGTGACACTGAGTGTAAATGAGTAACACATTGCACAGTACACATAGTCAAAGTGTAACACATCAGGATTAACAGCAAAGGCCCCAACAACAGGCACTTCAAAGGAGAACTGGCTGCCTGTCTCAAATGGCTTCCTCTGATGCATGCACATCACATTTGTAACATTATTTTCCTTATAATTACCCTAAAAAATACAACAGGTACTTATGGGTGAGATTCCACAATCAGGATAAAAGCTATTGTGCTTTTATGGAGTTTAGAGATAACAAGTTTCATTTTAAACCAGAGATTAACAGTTATTTTCATTCCAAAAGAAAAGGTAATCTCTTCTCAGCTGTTTTTCACACTGAGTATTGTTCAAATCAGACTCAAGGGGACTGGTAGTTCGTGAGCAGGCTCCCAGTGATTATTAAATCTGTGTCTCTCAGGTGCCACTGGGATTGTCGATGTGCCAGGCGCTCAGGTCAGCTGGCTGGGCGAGGAAGGACAATGCTGCTTTGTGAATGCCAGTCACCGCAATGAGTACTGAGACAGTGCCAGCCTGAAGCCAGCTTCCCCACCCCCTGCCCTGCCTCATGGTAACAGAAAGCAACTTCAGCTCCAATCACTTCAACAGGTTTGCCACCCTTCCCTGAAGAAAACCTCAGTCTATCAGCTGTATGACCTTCAGAATATTAATAGTTTTGGAGCAATACTCATGAGGTTTTATTGAAAGACTCCTTGAAATGTGAATTATTCCCTAGTTATCAAAATATGAGCAAAGCTGGAATCAGGAGCTTTTGATTTCAAAGTTGGCAATCAAGGTACATGAGAATTGTGTTGATATTCAAAGTTCAAAGCAAACGTATTATCAAAGTACATATATGTCACCATATACTGTACTACCTTGAGATTCATTTTTTGCAGGCATTCACTGTAGAACAAAGAAATACAACAGAATCAATGAAAACCTCCTCACAAAGACTGACAATCAATGTGCAAATGAAGACAGATTCTGCAAATGCAAAAAAACCCCAAATAATAATAATATTCTTCTCTCAAAATTGAATTTTCCAAATCAACAGCTGTTCAAAATCTCCTTTCAAACTCAGAGTCAGAATCATGTTTAATATCTCTGGCATATGTCATGAAATTATTGTTTTTGCGGCAGCTGTACAATGCAATACATGATAATAAATTCAATTCAATTCAGCTGCGAGTTAGAGTAACAAGTATATCTATATATATCTATGATGGGTAAAACCTTTGGTTTTCCTTTGTGTATCTCCCTGTCAGGTTTTCAGATCACATTAAAATTCCAATCTGAAAGAGACTGAAATGAAAATTCAGCAATCACTAACATTAATGCACAGATAAAGTGCATTCTGTAAGACTCTAGAACTGTTCTAGATCTCACAGGCAGCAGTCATAACTTTTTACAAGTATCAGTGATCTTGCTCATCACCAGCAGAACATCTTCAATATTTACTCCAATATGTTCCCATGTACAAAGAAGACATGCAGAAAAAGAGCAGTGTGTTAATCAGGCCGGCCCTCTCCACCACTGCCAAGTAATTTCCATTGCCCCAGCTCGTTTTCAGCCAATCACATCCCTACTAATGTCTAACCCCCTTCTCCGTGGATTGTCACCTTGTCACGGTGGAGAAGCTTGTGTGGTCCTGAGATCCCAAGAGCGATGCTGTCTGGAGCTATGCTCCTGGTAGGGTCACCCATGGCGGTAAGGTCGAGGGTGAGGTCGCTGACAAAGAACAATCCAACCAAGACCTCAATGGTGGAACAGGCGGACGAAGTTACTTTGAACTCAACGGCTGTGAAGGCGGATGAAGGCTGCAACAAATCCATCAGCTCCAATCATCGTGGTTTCCGTGCCATTGGAATCAGTTGGTTAATTTGTGAAGTATCGTGTGCTTCTTGGAGTGCAACATCAAGTACACGTTAAACAAATACACGCATAGGCATCTTCACTCTGTGGGCCACTTCTTCAAGTCTTTCAGCAATTGGGGGAGGGCAACGGGAGAAGGCAATATGATAGCTGGAAGCTCCAGTCAAGAACCGGCACGAAAGCGATGAATACAGAAACAGGAAAGTTGTTCGGTAGCAGTATTCATGTCTGAGCAGCCCTATTTAGGATCCACTCTGCTCAACCTACACTGGGAAGGAGCTGGAAAAGGTCCCCTAAAAATAGTCTGCTTCACCCCATCCTGTCTGGAAAGCCGCATCCAGAGGGATCGCCATCATGCGGTCGAAAAACATCAAGAAGTGAAACTATGAAATTTGGAACCTGGAGTATACGAACTCTGATGGATAACCCAAACTCAGACTGACCAGAGAGGATGACTGCCTTTGTTGCCTGGGAACTCCAAAAATTCAACTTTGACATTGTTGCTCTGAGTAAAACCTGCAGAGCTGGAGAAGGGCACCTAAAGGAAGAGCAAGGTCAATACACCTTTTTCTGTAAAGGACTTGATCCCGAACAACTGAGGATCCGTGGAGTAGGCTTTGCCATCTGAAACAGCCTACTTCAGAAGCTGACAGAGCAACCACTGGGAATCAACGACCGTCTCATGACTCTACGAATCCAGCTTGTCAAGAACCAACACACCACCATCATCAGTGCCTATACACCAACTCTGGATGCTGAAGGTGAAGTAAAGATGAACTTCTACATCGAATTTGACAACGTCCTTTCCTCTGTTCCTGACAACGACAACATCATTCTCTTGGGAGACTTCAATGCCAAAGTCAGGAAAGATCACAGGTTCTGGACTGGAATAATAAGCAAGGAAGGAGTTGGCAATGGAACACTCCTCCTCACCAAATGTGCTGAACCCAACTTGGGGATTACAAATACCCTATTTCGCCAGAAAAACAGGAACAAAGTCTCCTGGCAGCATCCACGCTCCAAACATTGGCACCTCATCGACTACATCATCATACGATCTCGGGATCAACAAGATGTACTGATAACAAGAGCTGTTACTTGTGCTGGCGAGTGCTGGACAGACCATCGACTCATCTCGTCCACCATGAGAATGAATATTCGGCCCAAAAGGAAACACCAAAATCAGAACACTATTAAGAAGTTCAATGTTAACATCCTTCAAGACTTTAACCATGTACAGAAGTTCCAACAAAATCTTGAAGAACAACTGCCTCACCATCTGTAGAAGAACACTAGAATCAATTGAAGAATGCTATCATAACCTCCTGCAAAGAAACAATTGGGTTTAAGATGAAAAAACGTCAGGATTGGTTCGATGATAATGACAAACTACTCCAACAACTCATCGACGAAAAGAGAAAAGCTTTCGTCACCTTACAAAATGACCAACAATCGGCTATCAAAAGGAAACGATATCAGGAATGCAGGGCTGCAGTCCAGAAGAGCACCCAAAATCTGAAAAACCAGTGGTGGAGGAAGAAAACTCAGGAAATCCAACAACTTGCAGATGCCAACGACACTCAAGGCCTTTTCAACACAACTAAAGCTATTTTTGGCCCATCCACTCACGGTCAAGCCCCTCTCAAAAGCAAAGATTGTTCAACCATCCTGAAGAGCAATGCTGACATCAATTCTAGATGGAGGGAGTACTTTGTAGATCTTCTAAATCAAACCATCTCATTTGACAGGAATGTGATTAACAACATTCCAAAACTGCCCGTTGATGACTCCCTAAGCAAAATACCAACCCTTGAAGAAGTCAAGGAAGCCATCAAAACCTTGAAAAGCAACAAGGAAGCTGGACTCGATGGAATACCAGCCGAAGTCTACAAAATTGGAGGTAACCCGCTTCATTACCAATTGCATCAACTTCTCATCAAGATCTGGATAAATTTAGACGTACCAGAAGACATTAGGGACTCAGAAATCGTTACCATCTACTAAGGGAAAGGTGATCGATCCGAATGCGGAAACTATCATGGAATTTCCCTGTTAGCAACAGGAGGGAAGATCCTCACCCACATTATGAACAACCGGCTCAAGCCTTTAGCTGAGAACATCCTTCCGGAGACACAAGCCGGTTTTAGACCATCATGTGGAGCAATTGACATGATCTTCACAATGCGACAACTACAAGAAAAATGTCGTGAACAACTTCAATCTTTGTACATGGTATTCATCGACCTCACCGAAGCCTTTGACTGAGTATCAAGGGAACTCCTATGGGATGTCCTATCCACCTATGGATGCCCGGAAAAGTATATTTGAATCCTGAGACTCCTCCACGATGTTATGCTAACCACTGTCATGGTCAGCAACAGTAACTGTGAGTCTTTTCAAGTTAGATCAGGAGTAAAACAAGGATGCTTGATCACCCCAACTTTGTTCACCATCTTCATTGCGACAATCACCCACATCATGAAGGACGACCTTCCCCCAGAAATCGAAATTGTCTACATAACAGATGGCAGACTTTTTAATCTTGCCCATCTCAAGTCCAAAAACAAGACATCCACGAGTTCCCTCATCGAGTTCCAATACGCAGATGACAACAGTGTTCTCAGAAAACCACCTACAACAGATTCTGACTGCCTTCAACCGTGCATACACAAAACTTGCACTTACCATCAATTCCAAGAAGACTCAGGTCATCTACCAACCGTCACCAACTAAGACAAATCGGGTAGAACTATCAATTCAACTTGGCGAAACTACCCTGGAAAATGTGGACCACTTTCCATAGCTTGGAAGTCACCTCTCCTCCAATGTTGACCTTAATGACGCGATCCAGCATCGTCTTAAATGCACTGGAACAGCTTTTGGACGTTTCTGAACAAGAGTCTTTCATGATCGTGACATCCGAACAGACACCAAAATGTTAATGTACAAAGCAGTGGTGATCCCAATGCTCCTGTATGCATCAGAAACCTGGACAACATACCCACGACATCTGAAGGCACTTGAAAAGTTCCATCAACGCTGTCTTCGAACATCTTAATTATCAGCTGGGAAGATAGAAGAACCAACGTCAGCGTGCTAAATGAAGCAAAAACAACAAACATTGAAACCTACGTCATCAAGAACCAACTAAGATGGAGCCGTCATGTTGTTCGGATGAAAGACGAAAGTCTGCCGAAACAAATCTTCTACTCCCACCTTAAAGAAGGCAAACATAAAAGAGGAGGACAACAGAAGAGATTCAAAGATGTCTTGAAAGCCAACATGAAGAAATGCAACATTGACATCAACAACTGGGAAGCCAATGCCAAGGTCAGGAAACCATCATCTGAGAAGGAACAGCAACTTTCAAAGCCAACAGATGTACAGAATTAGAAGAAAAGAGAAGAAAATGGAAAGAGAGCCAGTAACAACCAACGCCCGATCTGCCATCTGGAACTACCTGTCCTGAATGCGGAAAAACTTCCAAAGCTAAGATTAGGCTCATAAGCCACTTGAGAGCCCATAAATAGATCAATGGAACAAAGACCATCATCTTTGACCTCGAGGGATAGCCATGACGGAATGTCTAACCCAATGGTCATTCAATCTTCTACCATAAGCAGAAATGGACAAGGACACCCAGGGCCAATAAGTGAAAAAAAAACTTACATCTCTGATGCTCTCAATTGACCAAAATAATTTGAACACATTTCATTTTTTTTGGCATGGTTGTATTTCTTATGAACAGTCTTTGATTATTCCTTTCACTTCCCTTTAGTTCTTTAAATTCTGCACAAGGGGTATGCAAATATTCAACAACTGAGGTAGTTGAAAGTTGCCTCTAGATAATGTGTAAATGCTACCTCAGAATATTAAATAATCTATACCAACATGTCCGAGCCACAAATAGGCGCAGGTTAATAAGTGGCAAACAATATCAACACCAGAAAAGTGCCTGGCAATGCCCAACTCCAATCAGAGAATATCTAACCTTATACTCTGGGTATTCAACAACTTTTCCATTGTGATGACCCTGCTGTTAATATCCCAGGGGTATCATTGTCTTGAAACTAAATGGACCAGTGACCACAAGTCCACTGGTTCTATTTACTATCAGCGAATGGATATAATATACAACCTGAAATTCTTGTTCTTCGCAGACATCCATGAAAACAGAACCCCAAAAGAATGAACAACAGAAAAATGATAGAACCCCAAAACCGCCTCGCCCCCCTCCCACACACAAGCAGCAGCAAAGCATCAACCACCCCCCACCCATTTCAGCAAAAAGCATCCGTGTCCACCACCCACCAAGCAACAGCAAGGCCCCCAGAGAGAGACCACGATCTGCAGTCAACAAAAACAGTCTGACATGCCACAGGCTCTCTCCCTCACTAACAAGGGACAAAGAGGTGTAACCCATTTCATAGTAAACAGGGAGACTAACAGTCACTGTTGCGGTGTTACAGTCTGCCTTGTCGCTCTCTAGTCTGAGTTCTAGTCCGAGAATCGGCAGCAATCTCTCCTCACTATCGAGAGAAAGAGAAAAAGGGAGTGAGCACTCAAAGTACAGAGGCCTCCATCGGCAACATCTGCCGCTGCAAAACTCTGATGCTCCTTCACCCATGGCACTGGCCTGGAATCAGTCATCCACAAGGCTATGCTGAACCGCAACCTGGTGCAAGTTAGACCGTATATTCTGTGGCAAAGGAATGACCTCCTGACACGCCATGTTAAAGGTAGTGCGACACGATTACAGCTTGGTGCTTCCCGGAGTTCGGAGCTCAGATCTGGCACCATTCTGTAATGAGTTTCTGTACATCCTCCCCATGGGGGTTTGCTCCAGATCCTCTGATTTCCTCCCAGAGTCCAAAGACGTACCGGGTAGGTTAATTGGTCATTGTAAATTGTTCTGTGATTAGGTTAGGGATAATTGGGTTTATCAGAGGTTGCTGGGGCGGTGTGGCTCAAAATGCCAGAAGGACCTTCTGCGCGCTGTATTGCTAAATAAAAATAAAACCTACGAAGTATGTCAGGACCATGGAATGCATCTACACTGAGTGTTGTCACAGGAAAACAGCAGCCAGGTCACACTCTCTTCTCATTGCTGCCATCAGGAGGAAGGTGGAGGAGCCTCAGGACTCACACCACCAGGTTCAGGAATAGTCATTAACCCTCGACCATCAGGCTCCGAAATCAGAGAGGATAACTTCACTCAGCTGCACTTGCCCCATTACTGAACTGTTCCCACAACCTATCGGTTCACTTTCAAGGACTCTTCATCTTATATTCTTGATATTTATTGCTAATTTATTTTATTATTATTATTATTTTCTTTATTTATGTACTTGCACAGTTTGTTGTCTCTTGCACATTGATTGCCTGCCCTGTTGATGTAGTCTTTCATTGAACCTATTATGGTTATTGGACTTATTGAGTATGCCTGCAAGAAAATGAATGGTGACAAATATGTACTTTGATAATGAAGTTACCTTGAACTTTGGAGCAAAATGACATAATCTCCATGTACCTAGATGAAAGCAGCTCCATCCAATTTCAAGAAACACAACCTCATCACAAAGTAACATACCTGATCAGTCTACCACCTTAAACCTTCATTCCGTCCAACACTATCACAACATGGCTAGAGTGAAAATGAATCATAGTTACTTGCTGAATCTATTCTGACAGTGTCTCCCAAATCCGCAATCTCTTTCACCAAGAAAGATGAAAGCAACTATATTGGGAAACACTACCTTCTGAAAGCTCTCCTGCTAGTCAGACACCATCCTGCCAAAGAAATATATTCCTTTGTTTACATTGGATCCAAATTCTTGAACCCACACTCCAATAGCATTCACTGGAAACAGCTCAGAGAGGCGACTTACCACCATTTGAAAGTTCAAAATACATATATATCACCAAATACAACCCTGAGCTTCATTTTCTTGTGGGCATACTCAATATATCAATAGCATGGTAACTATAACAGGATCAATGAAAGACCTCCCAACTAGTGTGTTCGACCAGAGTGCAGAGACAACAAACTGCGATTGCAAATATAAATACATAGCGATAAATAATGAGAACATGAGATGAAGAGTCCTTGAAAGTGAATCCATTGGTTGTGGGACATTTCAATTATAGGCAAGTGAAGTTGAGCGAAGTTATCCCCTTTGGCTCAAGAGCCTGATGGTTCAGGGAATTTGAAGTGCAAATAGGGATGGGCAATAAATGCTGCCCTTTCCAGTAGCGCTCACGTCCAGAAAAATGAAAAGTAAAAGTAAACGATTCCCTTGTGTTCCTGCTCATCCTTCTGAAGCAAGTGCTCTGTCTGCTGCAAATATGTGAGTCTCTGCAGTCACAGTCAATATCGAGGGATTGTGAGGAACTTGTCTTATGATTGGGAAGGAGACAGATTGCAAGTGCTTTTGAATACATGAAGCCCTGTTTGTTTCTCAATGACATATGTTAAAACAGGAAACATATTTAGAACAAAATAACTAATTGTCACAGCTGGTGACTGGCACTTTTACAGACTCACTCATAGTGTAAACTCATGGCGAGATATATTTTCTATTTTTGCCCCCTTTCCTGAGATTCATTTATTTACCAGATGTATATTGAAACATACAGTGAAATCTGTTGTTTGCAGTAACAACCAACACAGCCTAAGAATGCGCTGGGGGCAGTCCACAGTGTTGCCATGCATTCCGACACCAACATAGCATGCCCACTATGTTAGCAGAAGAACACATGCAACAACAACAAAACAACTGCAGAAAGACAAACCTTGTGCCTCCCTCCTACTTCCCCACTTACAGACAGTCCTCCAGCCACAGTATAGGCCATATCCAGGCCTCCAAATCCCAGACATTAAGCCTTCTAGTTCCCCCGTGGACTCGCAAACCCGGGCCATCAGACCTTGATCTTCGGTATCGTATCCAGGACTCGCCAATGACGACGAATGAGGACTCTGGAAACAGTCTCGAGCCAGCACAGCTTGCTTTGTGTGCTGACTGCTCTGAAATAGTTCACCCAAGGGCTCATACGTCATGGGTAGCTCGGTCAAGGGAGCAAACAATTATTGGAGCCTTGAACCGTTCCTCAGACAACTCCAATCATTTGTTCTCTAATCGGGTCACCGTACAGTGTTCAGAACCCACAAGCCTTGCAACTTTGTTTTAATCCAGCCAGCTCCTGAGTGCAGTAGCATCGGGCCAGACAGCATGTTTCTGACTAAAGGTAAGGCAATGCCAATACTGAAAGTTCTATCTAAATTCTACAACGTTCACTGGATGGGATACTGATGAGCATTATTTATTACCAATAAATATTATTTCTCTAAAAGTTATGACTAATAAATATTATTACTGAAAGTTATTGCTAATAAATATTATTAATACTAATAAACATTATAAATATTATTACTAATAAGCATTATTACTCTAATGGAAGCCTGTGGTCCTCTGAAACAGATTGATATTTCAAATGACCAGGTCAAACCCTTGTCCATCAGAATCCCAGCAGTATTTCAGAAATTCATTATTATTACTTTCCCATCTGCTTTGAAAAATGTGATTGCGAACTATAAGGAAAACTATTTCTTATTAAGTTCTTCCCACCCTTACAAACCAATCGCCCATCAGAGACATTCATGTTGATCCAGAGGATGGAACCCATTCTCAGACTTTATTCAACGCTGTTCTATAACTAGCTGTGGACAGAAAATAGGAAATTGTTTACTGTTTAATTTTGTCATTTAGCTTCACTTTTTGGTGAGGAAGCATGACGTTAACTCAAGCATCAGACTCTTTATGAGGTGGAGATAAAAAGGAGGAACTGGACTCTTTATGAATGAATCAAGCTCCAACATTACTAATATGTAATTATCTCAGCAATTATTCCCCCAAAATACATACTCCTCCAGTGAAAACCCTTGAAGAAGTTACATTTTACAAGATTCATATAAGATTTGTTTATACTGTGGATTTCATATTGTAAAAGAATGTCTCAAGTCATTTCTCAGGAATGTTGTCAAACAAAATTTGTCAGAGACACACAAGGAGGAACCAGAGCAAAAGCTTAGAAGTTCAAAGTAATGCAACACACATCAAAGTTGCTGGTGAACGCAGCAGGCCAGGCAGCACCTCTAGGAAGAGGTACAGTCGACGTTTCAGGCTGAGACGCTTCGTCAGGACTAACTGAAGGAAGAGTTAGTAAGAGATTTGAAAGTGGGAGGGGGAGGGGGAGATCCAAAATGATAGGAGAAGACAGGAGGGGGAGGGATGGAGCCAAGAGCTGGACAGGTGATTGGCAAAGGGGATATGAGAGGTTCATGGGACAGGAGGTCCAGGGAGAAAGACAAGGGAGGAGGGGACCCAGAGGATGGGCAAGGGGTATAGTCAGAGGGACAGAGGGAGAAAAAGGAGAGTGAGAGAAAGAATGTGTGTATAAAAATAAATAACGGATGGGGTACGAGGGGCAGGTGGGGCATTAGCGGAAGTTAGAGAAGTCAATGTTCATGCCATCAGGTTGGAGGCTACCCAGACGGAATATAAGGTGTTGTTCCTTCAACCTCAGTGTGGTTTCATTTTTACAGTAGAGGAGGCCGTGGATAGACATGTCAGAATGGGAATGGGATGTGGAATTAAAATGTGTGGCCACTGGGAGACCCTGCTTTCTCTGGTGGACAGAGCGTAGGTGTTCAGCAAAGCGGTCTCTCAGTCTGCTTCGGGTCTCGCCAATATATAGAAGGCCACATTGGGAGCACCGGACGCAGTATATCACCCCAGCCGACTTGCAGGTGAAGTGTCACCTCACCTGGAAGGTCTGTCTGGGGCCCTGAATGGTGGTAGGGGAGGAAGTGTAAGGGCATGTGTAGCACTTGTTCCGCTTACAAGGATGAGTGCCAGGAGGGAGATCAGTGGGGAGGGATGGGGGGGACGAATGGACAAGGGAGTCGTGTAGGGAGCGATCCCTGTGGAAAGCGGGGGGCGGGGGGCGGGGAGGGAAAGATGTGCTTAGTGGTTGGATCCCGTTGGAGGTGGTGGAAGTTACAGAGAATAATATGTTGGACCCGGAGGCTGGTGGGGTGGTAGGTGAGGACCAGGGGAACCCTATTCCTAGTGGGGTGGCGAGAGGATGGAGTGAGAGCAGATGTGCGTGAAATGGGGGAGATGCGTTTGAGAGCAGAGTTGATGGTGGTGGAAGGGAAGCCGCTTTCTTTAAAAAAGGAGGACATTTCCCTCGTCCTGGAATGAAAAGCCTCATCCTGAGAGCAGATGCGGCCGAGACGGAGGAACTGCGAGAAGGGGATGGCATTTTCACAAGAGACAGGGTGAGAAGAGGAATAGTCCCGATAGCTGTGAGAGTAAAAAAGTAATAATTTCTGAGGAGCACTTTAAAGGGGAAAAGAGAGGTAAAGCGACAATCTGCTGGAAGAATTCAGTGAGTCGAGCAGCACCTGTGAGAGGAAGGGATTGTTGATGTTTTGGGTCAAGGACTGAGTGGGGGCGGGGGGGGTGGAGGTGTCTAGGGAAGGAATTCCAAAGGCAAGGCAGCTGGAAGTACTAATATCCTAGAGGGTTGTTGGGCAAGAAGTGAAGGCAGAGATAACAAGAGATAAGACTATGGATGGTTGTGTATTGTGAGAATATTAACATTAATGCCTTACTAAATTGAGAGCCAACAGGGTTAAACAAGTGCAGAGTGATGAGGTAACAGGATTTGATACAATTCAGGGCAATGGAAGTATAGATTACCTCTGTATTACAAAGGTGAGGCGGTCATCCGTGTGTGGGTGGTAGCAATGCATTCATGAGGTAACGAAGATGAGCTCAGACACTTATAAAGAACAAGATGAGGGAGGAAGTAAAGATAAAGAATCAGACTAAAAATAACTTCCTTTTCAGTCTCCTTGACAACATATAATCCATGAGCCAAAGCAAATATTTTTTTCTACTTTGTGTTTTAAGTTTACTTTCCTTCTGAACATTCTCATCTCAACTCTACAGGATTCCAAACGTCTTCCAAAGCACCCTCCAGAACACTGTCCACTTTTCCCATATATCCTGGCATCTGGTGAAATAATCAGCTGGACTACAGAGATAGTCCACACACAAAGTGCGCGTACACTCAGGCACGTAAGCACACACACGCACACAAGGGAAGAGGAACTGCGGATGATGTGGGTGAATTCAGGGTTAGTGAGGGGCAATTGGAGCTGGTTGCTCCATTTTACCATCTGGCCTGAGATTGTCTAAAGTCGCTTTCATACTGTCGTCACTTTAGCTTGAATATGGAGAGAAAGGCATCTGTGAACAAAATCCCAGTGTTTAAATAGTGAAAGAAATTGCATTAGTGGTTAGCACAATGGCGTTAGAATGCCAGGAATCACCAAACGGGATTCAATTCTCTCTGCTGTCTGTAAGGTACCTGTACATTCTCCCAGTGACTGTGTGAGTTTCCTCCAGGTGCTCCGGTTTCCTCCCAGATTCTAAAGACGTGAGGTTATAGAAACATAGAAACATAGAAAATAGGTGCAGGAGTAGGCCATTCGGCCCTTCGAGCCTGCACCGCCATTTATTATGATCATGGCTGATCATCCAACTCAGAACCCAGCCTTCCCTCCATACCCCCTGACCCCCGTAGCCACAAGGGCCATATCTAACTTCCTTTTAAACATAGCTAATGAACTGGCCTCAACAGTTTGCTGTGGCAGAGAATTCCACAGATTCACCACTCTCTGTGTGAAGAAGTTTTTCCTAACCTCGGTCCTAAAAGGCGTCCCCTCTATCCTCAAACTGTGACCCCTCGTTCTAGACCTCCCCAACATCGGGAACAATCTTCCCGCATCTAGCCTGTCCAATCCCTTTAGGATCTTATACGTTTCAATCAGATCCCCCCTCAATCTTCTAAATTCCAACGAGTACAAGCCCAGTTCATCCAGTCTTTCTTCATATGAAAGACCTGCCATCCCAGGAATCAATCTGGTGAACCTTCTTTGTACTCCCTCTATGGCAAAGATGTCTTTCCTCAGATTAGGGGACCAAAACTGCACACAATACTCCAGGTGTGGTCTCACCAAGGCCTTGTACAACTGCAGTAGTACCTCCCTGCTCCTGTACTCGAATCCTCTCGCTATAAATGCCAGCATACCATTCGCCTTTTTCACCGCCTGCTGTACCTGCATGCCCACTTTCAATGACTGGTGTATAATGACACCCAGGTCTCGTTGCACCTCCCCTTTTCCTAATCGGCCACCATTCAGATAATAATCTGTTTTCCTATTTTTGCCACCAAAGTGGATAACTTCACATTTATCCACATT
Organism: Mobula hypostoma; assembly: GCF_963921235.1. Classification (NCBI taxonomy): domain Eukaryota; kingdom Metazoa; phylum Chordata; class Chondrichthyes; order Myliobatiformes; family Myliobatidae; genus Mobula; species Mobula hypostoma. Next base: position 173,368,714 of record NC_086101.1, read on the forward strand.
AAATTGCATCTGCCATGAGTTTGCCCACTCACCCAACCTATCCAAGTCACCCTGCATCCTCTTAGCATCCTCCTCACTGCTAACACTGCCACCCAGCTTTGTGTCATCCGCAAACTTGGAGATGCTGCATTTAATTCCCTCATCCAAGTCATTAATATATATTGTAAACAACTGGGGTCCCAGCACTGAGCCTTGCGGTACCCCACTAGTCACCGCCTGCCATTCTGAAAAGGTCCCGTTTATTCCCACTCTTTGCTTCCTGTCTGCTAACCAATTCCTGTCTCCACCCACACCAATACCTTACCCCCAATACCGTGTGCTTTAAGTTTGCACACTAATCTCCTGTGTGGGACCTTGTCAAAAGCCTTTTGAAAATCCAAATATACCACATCCACTGGTTCTCCCCTATCCACTCTACTAGTTACATCCTCAAAAAATTCTATGAGATTCGTCAGACATGATTTTCCTTTCACAAATCCATGCTGACTTTGTCCGATCATTTCACCGCTTTCCAAATGTGCTGTTATCACATCCTTGATAACTGACTCCAGCAGTTTCCCCACCACCGACGTTGGGCTAACCGGCCTATAATTCCCCGGTTTCTCTCTCCCTCCTTTTTTAAAAAGTGGGGTTACATTAGCCACCCTCCAATCCTCAGGAACTAGTCCAGAATCTAACGAGTTTTGAAAAATTATCACTAATGCATCCACTATTTCTTGGGCCACTTCCTTAAGCACTCTGGGATGCAGACCATCTGGCCCTGGGGATTTATCTGCCTTCAATCCCTTCAATTTACCTAACACCACTTCCCTACTAACATGTATTTCGCTCAGTTCCTCCATCTCACTGGACCCTCTGTCCCTTACTATTTCTGGAAGATTATTTATGTCCTCCTTAGTGAAGACAGAACCAAAGTAATTATTCAATTGGTCTGCCATGTCCTTGCTCCCCATAATCAATTCACCTGTTTCTGTTTGCAGGGGACCTACATTTGTCTTTATCAGTCTTTTCCTTTTTACATATCTATAAAAGCTTTTACAGTCCGTTTTTATGTTCTCTGCCAGTTTTCTCTCATAATCTTTTTTCCCCTTCCTAATTAAGCCCTTTGTCCTCCTCTGCTGAACTCTGAATTTCTCCCAGTCCTCAGGTGAGCCACTTTCTCTGGCTAATTTGTATGCTACTTCTTTGGAATTGATACTATCCCTAATTTCTCTTGTCAGCCACGGGTGCACTACCTTCCTTGATTTATTCTTTTGCCAAACTGGGATGAACAATTGTTGTAGTTCATCCATGCAACCTTTAAATGCCTGCCATTGCATATCCACCGTCAATCCTTGAAGTGTCATTTGCCAGTCTATCTTAGCTAATTCACGTCTCATACCTTCAAAGTTACCCCTCTTTAAGTTCAGAACCTTTGTTTCTGAATTAACTATGTCACTCTCCATGTTAATGAAGAATTCCACCATATTATGGTCACTCTTACCCAAGGGGCCTCTCACGACAAGATCGCTAATTAACCCTTCCTCATTGCTCAAAACCCAGTCCAGAATAGCCTGCTCTCTAGTCGGTTCCTCGACATGTTGGTTCAAAAAACCATCCCGCATACATTCCAAGAAATCCTCTTCCTCAGCACCTTTACCAATTTGGTTCACCCAGTCTACATGTAGATTGAAGTCACCCATTATAACTGCTGTTCCTTTATTGCACACATTTCTAATTTCCTGTTTAATACCATCTCCGACCTCACTACTACTGTTAGGTGGCCTGTACACAACTCCCACCAGCGTCTTCTGCCCCTTAGTGTTACGCAGCTCTACCCATATCGATTCCACATCTTCCCGGCTTATGTCCTTCCTTTCTATTGCGTTAATCTCTTTTTTAACCAGCAACGCCACCCCACCTCCCCTTCCTTCATGTAGTTAGTGAGTTGTGGACATGCTGTATTGTCATTGGAAGCATGACAGCACTCACAAGCTGCTCCCAAGACAATTCTTGGACTGTGTTGGTCATTGATGCAAAAAAAACATTTCACTATATATATCTTGATGTGACAGATAACTCTAAACTTTAAAAAGTTCATAGTACACTTCAATAACTGGGATAACTCAAAGCTTGTTAGTATACATTTAAGGTTTATGCGGGAATTACACCAAAAATTTGCACATAACAGGCTCCTGCAGTTATTGATGTAATAAAGATCACTAATTTATTTTGGTGAGATAACATGATAGGCAAATATTCACCTGGATGACAACAGATTTCTTAGGCAAGAGTCCAGCTGAGTCATTAATCTGAAAGTTGGAACAACCAAGAGCAGGGAATTCCCTCAATACTGCACTTGAACATCAGGCTAAGTGTACCCAAGACAAAAGAGTAGGACTTGAACCCATGAACACAACTGTCTGAGTCCGAGAGGCAACTGGCTGTATGTTGCTCTCACTCTATGACCTGCTTACTCAGGGCCTGAGAGCTGTTTTCTAAGACATGGCGGTCAATCTGCAGAAACTGAACCTCTTATCAATGTACCGAACAAAGCTGCCAGTTCCGACCACATACTATAATTACCACAGGATTATAGAAACATCGCACAGAATGTCTCCCTTTTGGTCCAATATAAATTCTATCTGTGTTGCTCCATTAACTTTTGTGGTTGCGGCACCTGAGACCAGCCACACCTGAATTCTGTTGTTCACGCACATTGGTAAGACTCTACATGGCCAATGCATCACTTGGCAATCCTTCAATTAGCCCCATGTGACCACTTTGTGACAACCTGGCCTTAAAACTGATCACTTAATCCTTCCCACCTGTGCTGTAACCTCACTTCTCTTTCACATGTCATGTTGTCTGATTTTAGTGAGCACGCTCTGTTTCTCTTCTCAGCTGCTTTGTCTCTTTCCCAGTTTCCATTTATTTCATACTGTTACGAGAATACACATAAAATTAAGATGTTTGCTGGCCTGGGTTAGCATCAGTGGCATCAGCAGTTGGTCTGCCACCTGCCCTCAGGGGAAGGAGAGATAAGGAACAATGGAGCAGCGTCTGGAGATGTGTAATGAAGGGACGTGGGAGAGAGAGAGCTGTCTGGAGCGGCTCCCCCTTTGAACCCTGAACTGTTTGAAGTGATGGACAGGCGATACCCCAGCAGGGGGATAAAAAGGGACAGGTTCGCTAAGACAGACACACGCCACCCGAGGTAACGAGACCCTGGAAGCGGTGCGCCTCTCACGAGTGGGTGAGAAGTATCAGACAACGACCAGGGTGGAAAGGTACGATCAGCGGGAACCCGGTGTGTGTCCGCCCTTGCCTGGGTGCCGGGTTCACTGCAGAGGATCGACCGCATCTGGAGGAGGGGTCACAGTCGGTGACCTCAGGTGACATCACCAAGGACCCGCCCAAAAGTTGCTTGTGAGCAATCTCGCCGGTCTGTGAGTGAAGCCGTTCTGAATGATCAGTTGTTCCTGTTCTATCTCTCTCTTCCCCCCACGTTGTCCATCGCCATGGCAATGATTACTGCGAACTGAACTTTGAGTCACTTTGAAATTTGGTCATTTACCCCTAGACAACGATAGAGCTTGATTGATGCTGTTATCTTAATTCTGTGCACATGTGTGTTTATCATCGCTGAACTGTTGCATTTATTATCCTTTCGATTACTGTGTTGCTTGTTTCTTTAATAAAACTTTCTTAGTTCTAGTACTCCAGACTCCAACTGAGTGATCCATTTCTGCTGGTTTGGCAACCCAGTTACGGGGTACGTATCAATACTCACTTCCATTTTTAACATTACGTTCATCAAAGTAAACCAAACAAATCTGCCCAGAGAGAAAAATTAGTGTGCCTTATTCCTATAGGCTAGATGACATGAACAGCTGCCTTACTCTCTTTCCCAGGTATAATAAGACCATTGGAACAAAATTAGGTAATTTGGCCCATCAAGTCTGTTCTACCATTTCATCGTAGCTGACTTATTATCCCTCTCAACCCTGTTCTCCTGCTTTTTCCCCATAAACTTTGATGCCCTTACTAATCAAGAACGTATCACCTCCACTTTAAATATTCCCAATGGCTTGGCCTCCACAGCTGTCTGTGGCAATGAGTTACACAGTTTCACCATCCTCTGGCTAATGGAATAAGCAAGGTGAGTTTTATTGGATGCTATGAAAACAGGATGCACACTTTTTTTTTCCCCCCAGGATGTTACCTGGATTGAAACGTTTCAGTTTTATGGTGCAAATGGACAGGTTGGAGTTGTTTCCCGGAGGAGGCTAAGGGGTGAACTGAGAGAAGTATATAAAAATTATGAAGGGATAGAAAGAGTAGATGGATTTTAAAAATCCCCTCCTGTGGTCAAACACAAAAAGGCATAGTTGGTAGGAGTTTTACAGGGGACTTGAAAGGATTTTTTTTTCCACACTCAGTAGTTAGAGACAGCAAGATGCCATTGTTCATAAAAGATGCCATCAGATGATTTACCATCTCCAAATCATCCAGGCCAGTCGAGTAACTGTTTTTCTCAAATCAGCCATGATGAAATAGCAGAGCAGCTCAATGGGCCAAATGGCCAAATTCTGCTCCCATCTCTTATGGTTTTATAGTCTTATGGAAGTAAGTTCTTCAGTGCACCGTTCATATTGCGTACAAACTCGCATGTGCACACATTCAACTTCAATCCCTCAACATTCCCATTGACTCCCTATGGATTCTACTACTCTCCCAGTAGCCAGCTGGAGATCAGGATGGAAGATGGCTTTTCCTGGCACCTTTCACATTGAGTCCTTGGTGGGTGAAGAGGACTTGGTGGGTTTTAGGGAATGGGATCCGGATAGGTGTAAATTCAAATCCATGGTTGGCTGAACCTGACTGCTGTTATTCTGAACCTGAACTGAGTGGCTCACTTCTCCAGAGACAACCTGACCTATTTGACAGATTATCTGCAGAACACCTTGCTCAGATATCGACACTGAGGCAGACTTGATGTCCATCTTGCACTATTCCCATTTTATTCCCCACACATTCCCCTGGATTTTACCATTCTAGCCTACACCAAATACGAAATGGCCATTTTGCTCCTTTTGTTAATTACAGGTGTCCCCCACTTTTCGAACGTTCGCTTTACGAAACCTCACTGTTACGAAAGACCTACATTAGTTCCCTGTTTTCGCTAACAGAAGGTGTTTTCACTGTACGAAAAAAGGCACTGCACGCCCTGAGCAGCCGCTCCTCCCCCAGATTCGGAATGGCATTCTAGCCGGCATTGCTTAAACACATGCCTGTGAGCAGCCATTAGCAAGATGAGTTCTAAGGTATCGGAGAAGCCTGAAAGAGCTCGTAAGGGTGTAAAACTAGACATAATTAAGCTTTTCGATCGTGGTGAACGAAGTAAGGACAAAGTGAGTTTAGCTTGTAGAAATTGACGAAGGTGATGTTGAAGAGGTTTTGCTATCCCATGACCAAGAACTGATCGATGAAGAGCTGATGCAGTTGGAAGAGGAAAGGATAACAATTGAAACCGAATGCAGTAGCGAACAGACCGAAAGTGAAGTCGTCCAGGAACTGAACGTGAGGCAACTGCGTGAGATTTTCGCTGCAATGATAAAGTAAGACTTTAATTTTGAAAGTGTACGTTGGTTTAGGACATCTTTGCAAGATGGTTTGAGTGCTTACAAAGAACTGTATGATAGAAAAATGCGCGAGGCTAGCAGTCAAGCAAGCCTTCTGCATCAGACATGGCAGATGACGAACCTCAACCTTCGACATCGAGGCGGGCAGAGATAGAAGAAGCTGACCTGCCTGCCCTGATCGACAATGAGATGACACCCCAGTGTCCCATCACCCCAACCCCTGGGCCGCGGAGAATGCAGCAGGAGCTGGGACGCACCCAGCACATCTTTAAGAAAAAAGCCGAAATAAACAAGCTAATTAATTAGGTGCCGCCCGGCATGTAAATGTCAGCCCAGATCAGAGGCGATTGCTGATTGTGTCGCCTCTGATCTGGGCCGACATTTATGTGCCGGGCGGCACCTAATTAATTAGCTTGTTTATTTCAGCCTTTTTCTTAAACATGTGCTGGGTGCATCCTGGCCACCGCTGGACCCCTGCATTCTTCGCAGATCGGTATTGGGTCACTGCCCGGAGGGTGGGGGCCACTGCACCACCCTTACCTCCGACAACTCAGCCTAACACACCATCATCAGTGTGCTGGATGTCCTCCCGATTCCAGTAAGTGATACCACACTGTACATACATTATTTCTACTTTATACAGGCTGTGTATTTTTAGGTGTTATTTGGTATGATTTGGTAGCTTCATAGCTTAAAGGTTACTGGAGAGAGTGTTACTGCCAAGAGTGCTTCCATGAGATTTTTGCTACCGAGAACAGTGCAGAAAATTATTGTAGAGAAGTATTTCTACTTTATATAGGCTGCGTATTTATCATATCATTCCGGCTTTTACTATATGTTACTGTTATTTTAGGTTTTATGTGTTATTTGGCATGATTTGGTAGGTTATTTTTGGGTCTGCGAACGCGCACAGATTTTTGCCATATAAATAAATGGTAATTGCTTCTTTGCTTTACGACTTTCCAGCTTACGAACCATTTCATAGGAACGCTCTACCTTTGGATGGTGGGAGAAACCTGTACTTCTGGCTTTTCATTGTGCCTGAGCAGATCGGAGTGAAGTACTTCCCTTCTCCTTTACCACTTGAGTTCTTAAAACAATCCTCTAGCTCTGAGTCATTATTCAACTAATTAAGTTAGTAAGAATTTATTTCTGGATCACCCTAACTTCAAAAAAACAACTCCAACATGTAGACTGACTTGATTATATCCATAGAGGATTTAGGGCATCTTTATAAGAAAACAATGAACAGCAATTTTCAAATGATTTAAAAAGCACAACGTCACAACATAACTGCTTCTGATACATGTCAATCAAATCGACTCAGATATCATAAAATCATTTGCAGTGTTGACAACTTTGTATCAAAGACTTACAAGTAAAATGGGCACAAATGCCTTTCTTCTGACATGAAAAATATTAATTCTACTCATATCTCATAACACTGCTCATCTTAATCTTCATTCTATCTCCTGTAGTCCATGTTGCCAGAAACAGAAAGTTTTTCACTCATCATGTCCTCATATGTTGGACGTGTTTGTAATCATCTTCTCTCACATCAAAAGACCCCTCAAAATCCATATTGTTGATTGTTAAAAGTTTGCTCATCTGTATCTTACTCAAAGGATGTCAAGGGCATAGGGGTGATTTTAACCAGTCATAACACTTAGTGGCTCATTTGCTTGACTTTGACCGGTCTTGTTTTCTAGCCCGTGGCATGAACCCTCAGGCAATTTGTAAAAAGAGGCGACTAACCTCATTCCCCACTTCTCACTGAACCACACTGTCTAACTGAAACCTATCACTTACACATTTTGAATTTGAGGTTTTGAAGAGTTTTAAAGATCTTTTTTTTTAACCAGCAACAATGCATGAACATAAGCCATGGTACTTTTCCTGATCCTAAAACCAGCCTACCCCCTTTCCAACTGTGGATTTTTCATTACAAAGCCCAGCTTCGTCTGGAATTGAAAACATGCAAAATGGTTCTCTTCATACTCACAATGAGAAAGGGAAACTTTCTTGAACAGGAGTTGAAACAATCCAAAAATTGGTGAGTTTCCATTTATACTGATATAGAAGGTGATGTGGCCTGAATACTGTAAATGCTTGGAGCATGTGGAGTAAATGCTTGACTTTGTATATATTTTCTCATGGCTCCGTCTAAGTAGACAATGGATGGGCCTGTTCCGGGCGCAGACCTGTGCGATAAATATGGAGATCCTGGTCTGCCCAGAAATCAAGATCTCTCTCTCGGCCTCGCGGATGTGATCCAAAGGAATGCGAAGCAGTACATTTGGCATCAGCTTGGCTGCAGAAGCTGCCGGGAGGTGACGTGATATGTCATCCAACCGCCTTAGGGGCTCCACTCCGGATTTGTGTAGGGTTTACTCCTTAGCCTTCTCTTCTCCCGAAGATACCCAGAAGGCAGCGGGATCCATAACCCTGGATAGGGGCCCATACCGGGTCCTGTCAACCGGAGCCAGCTGAGGCCAGGACTCGTGTAAGGCAGGGTCATCACGTCCTGTAGTAGTGACATATGGAGCCACTACCCGCTACCCAATGTATATACCTTAGACATAGGTTTAGACATACCTGATTTTTTTTGTATGTGTGCCATAGTTGTATCTGTAACTGCTGTTAGTTGTGTGATCTAACACAACTAAAGGTATTAGGTCAAAAATCAAAAATGTTCCTCTATTCTTTGCTGATCATCTCATGACTTGTCCCATACATCTATACATGTTGCACTGCACGACTTGTCACTGAATATCAATATGGAGACACAAGTGACCACAAATGCCTGACCTGGATGACGGAGCTAATGACATTGCGGCCAAGTGTAGAGACAATGCCAATCTGGATAGAGGAACAGGTAATGCCACAGAGGCAGGGGCTCTGCAGAAGGACTTGGCCAGGTTAGGAGGGTGAGCAAAGAAGTGGCAGACAGAGTAAAGCATTGGAAAATGGGGAGTTATGCACTTTGATAAAAGAATAAAAATATAGGCTATTTTCTAAATGGGGAGAAAATTCAGAAATCAGAGTTGCAAAAGGAATTGGGGTTCCTTTAAGGTTAACTTGCAGGCTGGGTTGTACAGAAGGTAACTGCAATGTTAGCATTCATTTTGAGAGGACTAGAACATAAAAGAAAGGATGTACTTGCTTAGGCTTTAAAGGATGTCGCTTAAACTGCATTTGGAAAATTTTGTGCTACTTTGGGCCCAACATCTAGGGAAGGAGGTGCTGGCCTTGGAGAGGGGCCAGAGGAGGTTCACAAGAATGGAAGGCTTATCATATGAGGAGCATTTGGTGTGCCTGTACCTGTACTCGATAGAGTTCAGGAAGATGAAGGAAGATCACATTGAAAGCAAAGACAGACTGTGAGTTACCACTTCTACCAATGCCACCACAGACAGGTGCCACAGGTAGCTTGGTGAGGTCAAAGTCAAGTACATTAATCCCTCGTGATGGTTCATTAACCTCCAGCCACATTCTGGTAGCTATGTCCTCAGGATCAGCCAGCTCAGTCTGTGGTGGTTCTACCTGCACTGAATATTGAAGTCCCTCACCCAGTATATGCTCTGTGCCTTTGCTACTTTCAGTGCATTTTCCAGGGGCTCAGCATGGAGAGCCTGGCCAATAGATTGAGCAGAATGAGAATCAAATATTTGTCACACTAGAATTAGACATGTTTGTGAGTTCACTACAGTGTTTTCCCTGTCACACACCAAAAAAGTTTCAATACAGAAGCCTTTATCCCTTCACATCCAAGATAGAACATCCACTAGTACAGTATGTATTCTAACACATTTTTTAAACTGATCAGCTTAAAAAAGTGCTTTTTCATTGTTAGTTCTGCAAGTGGCTTGTTCGAGAATTTATCTTTGAATTAGGAGTTTTTCTTGAGGCAACAACCTACGAGTAGTACAAGATATCCCAGCACAATTTACCGCTCCTTTTAGATTCATTGCACATAGTCATTGACTGCAATGAAATTATTCAGCTTTAAGGTTGGCTTAATCTGCTCAGTGACAAGACTGAAATAAATATTTATTTGTCTATAAAAAGCTCATTCCTGTCATAAGATTTATCCTTCTTTAAACAGAATACAATCCAGTCTTAATAAATCTCCCTCAGTTGTTTGTTATGAGACCAATGGGCCAACCTCCTAATTTTCTCATTAGTTCCTAGACTGTGCTGTGGGACATTACAAAAGGAAGCACCTTGTTGTAGCATGCCAAACACTTGGCTCTCAAAGCCTACAATATAATAAGGGTGGCAAGAATGTTAGTATTTTAATTATGATGCTATATATCCATGGTGATTACACAAGTCAGTGTATTATTTAAATTGCTAACTAAATAATAGAGAAACAAACCATTAATTAAAACATTTAACTGTAACAGTTTGGATGAATTTGGCTGAGGAATTCCTTTAAAGGAATTCTGTTCTATTCCTGCTGGAAAGCAAAGCTGAACTTCAGCCCAGAATCAAATGAGGGCCTGCTCACACTGATGACAATGGGGAATGATGGAGGATTTCCAGTGGCCTGACACGAACTCATTGCATGAACCTTTGCCAACAATCAAAAGCATGTCTTCGTCTGATGTTGTGCCATTAATACAAGGAGCTAGATACTCTCACAGGTAGCAAATGGCATACAACAAACTGGACAATTTCTGCACGCACAGCAGCAACTGGGTCTCAACTTTTTGTTTTACAGAGCAAAGGTTGGAGGAAGAAAATAATCAAACTCCTTTCCTACACAGAGAAACCCACAACAAGAAAATCAAACACAAGGGAAAGCAAGGGTATAAAGTTCAAAGGTCAGAGGTCCCTGCACCTCTTCTTCCCCTGGGCCTCAGTACAAATGTGAAGATTTTTTTATTTCTGAAATATCTGAGTCATTTGAGATCCACAGAGTAAAAAAAAACATTGCACAACATCAATCAAGGGAACTCTTGTGATGAATTGCAGCAATGTACTGTGGGTTTTACACAGCAGTTTTAATGGCCTACATCAGTCTGTGGCTATATATAAAGAGAAATGGGCTCCTCTCCAAAATTAATACTTCATCTTAATTTACAACAATTATTCTACATAAACAGAGCACTGTTACATATGTACTCAAATTTTTCTCCTGAATGGAGACAATATTTGAAAAGCATCTTAAATTGAAGAAAATGAAGGATGAGTTACATTTATATCTACCTTTCATATCACTTCCACATTTTCCCAAAGCACTCCATAGTGAATGAAGCATGTTTGAAAACTTGTCGTGGTTGCAATGTCAGAAAGACAGCTGCTATTTTATGTACAATAAGGTGCAATGTTGTAATTTTGTACTGTTGAATCAGGGGTAGATGTTGGTCAGCACATTGGGGAAACTCCCTTGCTATTCTTTGAAATAATGCCATGAGGACTATTATAACCACCTGAGAAAATATGTGAACCTTGGTTTGATGATTGGTAAGAAAGTAGTCCCTGAAGTGGCTAATTAAGTAATGAGTTGGAAGATGCATTTCGTCCATTTGAAAATCACTGCCCCTCTGGTTCACATAAATCTCCCTCAAACATATTACTCATATTTAACTTGATAACGAACTATGCCAAAATTTAACACACAGGAAAGCATTCCAGACAGACACTGCCTGAACAATTTCAGATGCAGATAAGGCCAAGCTTTTGTGGAAGGTTTCTGGTGGTGGGGTGAGTAATTGTACCTCAAGCAGGCACTGAACATCCAAAGTGGCCAGGACAATCAAGCTCTATAAACACAATGTATGGTTATCTCAGTGTGCTTGACGATTTGTTGCTTACTGATCTAGAAATGAGTTGATGCCATTATAATACAAGGACCCAAGCTTCCAAAAATGTGCACCCCCACACATATCCAACACCACCTACAATATGGAGGCATGCTGTGACCAGGAGAGGAGTCCGAAATCAGGTAGACCATAGAAAAGCTATAGACCACGATGTTGTGGTGACCTACGGAACACCTTCGTAAGGCCAGTGATGGTGTGGGGATGGAAATGGACTCTCTCACGGTGGTGTCTGAAAAGAGGACGCTGTCTAAGTTGCATGCCATCTTGGTCAATGTCTCCCACCCACTACATAATGTACTGGGTGGGCACAGGAATACATTCAGCCAGAGACTCATTCCTCCGGGAAGCAGCACAGAGCGTCATAGGAAGTCATTCCTGCCTGTGGCCATCAAACTTTACAACTCCTCCCCTGGAGGGTCAGACACCCTGAGCCGATAGGCTGGTCCTGGACTTATTTCATAATTTACTGGTGTAATTTACATATTACTATTTAACTATTTATGGTTCTATTACTATTTATTATTTATAGTGCAACTGTAACGAAAACCAATTTCCCCCGAGATCAATAAAGTATGACTATGACTATGACTATCATGATCAATCAAGTACCTCCTTCTTACACAGCCCGTAACCTTCCATTTTTTTCTACATCCATGTCCTTATATAAGATTCCCTTATACATCCATATTGTATCAGCCTTTACCACCATCCCTAGCAGTGCAGTCCAGGCACTTACCACTCTCTGTGTATAAAACCTACCTCCCCTACAGTTTTCTCTGTTCACCTCAAACCAACGTCCTCAGCTTGTGCTGTCCTCAATGACAAATCCAGTAATGAACTCAGAAGAAACATAAACATGAGAAAATCTGCTGATGCTGGAAATCAAAAGCAACACACACAAACCGTGGGAGGAACTCAGCAGGTCGGGCAGCATCCATGAAAATAAATAGACAATGTTTTAGACTGAGACCCTTCTTCAGGACTGGAAAGGAAGGGGGAAGATGCAAGAATAAAAAGGTGGGGGGAGAGGAAGCTGGGTAGCTGGAAGGTGATAGATGAAGCCAGGTGAGGAGGAAAGATAAGGGCTGGAGAGGAAGGAATTTGATAGGAGTGGAGAATGGACCATAGCAGAAAGGGGAAGGGGGAGGGGACCCAAAGGGAGGTGATAGGCAGATGAGAAGATGAAAAAGATCAGAATGGGGAATTGGGGAATTGAGGAGGGAGGTAATTTTTACTGGAAGGAGAAGTTGATATTCATGCCATCAGGTTGGAGGCTGCTCAGACAGAAAATAAGATATTGATCCTCCACACCGATGGTGGCCTCATCTTGGCACACGAGGAGGCCATGGACTGACATGTTGGAATGGGAACGGGAATGGCCAATGGAGAGATGGAACATGTTCACGAAAAGAATTGTCAGAATGCAAATTGTACCTCAGCACAGAGGCAGGTGATCATCACAGATAGATGTGAGGGGGAGCTAAATATCTGCATATGCTTCCAGCTTTTTTCCCCTCCCCTGATGTGAAGGAAAAAACTCTGTTCCCTGTTAAAAATGTGAGTGAGGAATTGGAACAGAATCCCTAGCAGTCTGATCTGGATGACGAGAAATCCAAGTTCTGTTCCAATCAACATTGAATCTTTCACCTCTTTTAGGGTAGTGAGAATTTGTCTGAATTTTAATGCAGCAAAAAATCCATATGAATCCACATTCTTGACCTTCAGCACTTTTTTCCCATGTGAAAACATTTATTCTATGTAGTTGAGCCAAGAAAATAAATTATCACAGATTTCTAATTTGGACGACAATAACGAATTAGATGTCGGGGTGCGCAAACAGCTAAGAGGACACTACTACATATGGTATGGAAAATGCAATGAAAACAGTGACAAGCTAAAGTCAATAATCCTTTTCTTCAGTCAAATGGCTGGTTTAGAACTACAATTCCAGATCTTGTCCGTGGTTAGTTCATTAGCCTAATGCACCAAATAACAGTGTAGTTATCTTCGTAAAGTTAATTTGTGTTAAGGCTCAGTTTTGTTCGATGGCAAAAGGTAACAGTTGTTCCTTATCCTCTCTTCTCTCTGGCAACCCAACAGTGCAGAGTGGCTACAGTGTGAATCATCTACAAAAAGCAACACACATCAAAGTTGCTGGTGAACGCAGCAGGCCAGGCAGCATCTCTAGGAAGAGGTACAGTCGATGTTTCGGGACCCTTTGTCAGGACTAACTGAAGGAAGAGCTAGTAAGAGATTTGAAAGTGGGAGGGGGAGGGGGAGATCCAAAATGATAGGAGAAGTCAGGAGGGGGAGGGATGGAGCCAAGAGCTGGACAGTTGATTGGCAAAAGGGATATGAGAGGATCATGGGACAGGAGGCTTAGGGAGAAAGAAAGGGGGAGGGGGAAGCCCAGAGGATGGGCAAGGTGTATAGTGAGAGGGACAGAGGGAGAAAAAGGAGAGAGAGAAAAAAAAGAATATATGTAATAAATAAATAACGGATGGAGTACGAGGGAGAGGTGGGGCATTAACAGAAGTTAGAGAAGTCAATGTTCATGCCATCTGGTTGAAGGCTACCCAGATGAAATATACGGCGTTGTTCCTCTAACCTGAGTGTGGCTTCATCTTGACAGTAGAGGAGGCCGTGGGTAGGTATATCAGAATGGGAATGGGACGTGGAATTAAAATGTTGGGGCTCACCAATGTTGAGGAGCCACATCAGGAGAACCAGACATAGTAGACGACCGCAACAGATTTGCGGGTGAAGTGTTACCTCACCTGGAAGGACTGCTCAGGGCCCTGAATGGAGGCAAGGGAGGAGGAGGATGGCCAGGTGTAGTACTTCCGATGCATTCAAGGATAAGGGCCAGGAGGGAGATTAGTGGGGAGAGACAAACGGACAAGAGAATCATGGAGGAAATGATCTCTGCAAAAAGCAGAGAATGCGGGCTGGGGGAGATAAAGATATCTATGGTAGCAGGGTCCCGTTTAAAATGGCAGAAGTGCTGGTGAATGATGTGATGGATTCAGAGGATCACAGATGATAGGTGAGGACAAGTGGAACTCTGTCCCTTTTAAGGTAGTGGGAAGATGGGGTGAGCACAGATGTCTGCAAAATGAAGGAGATGCAGGTGACGATGTCATCAATGGTGGAGAAAGGGAAACCCTGTTCTTTGAAGAAGGAGGATATCTCATATGTCCTGGAAAGGAAACCCTCATCCTGGGAACAGATGCAGTGGAGACAAAGGAACTGAGAAAAGGGAATGGCATTTTCACAGGAGATAGGGTGAGGAGAGGTGTAGTCAAGACAGCTGTGAGAATTGGTAGGTTTATAAAAGATATTGGTAGACAATTTGTCCTCAGAGATTGAGACCGAGAGACTGAGAAAAGGGAGAGTTGAGTCAGAAATGGACCGAGTGAATTAACAACCATGGCTGTCATTGTAGTAACACAGTGATTAAGTTATTGGAATAGTATCCTAATCTGAAGATAAATTTGAATCCCATCACGGCATCTGGGCACACAGATTCAAATAGATTTCTAAATTAGTTTATTATTGTCACATGTACCAAACAACAGTGAAAAGCTTTGTATTAAATAATGTTCAACACAAAACTAACATGTTGCCATATAAATCCAATTGTTGCACAAATGTCTCAGGGGAAGAAATCTGCCAATTTACTTTGTCAAAGATTCACAGAACAACTCAACACAAATAACAGGCTCTCCAGCCCAGTGAGTCTAGTGCACATTCACTCATTCCCAATTTCTTGCATTCAGCTCATATCCATCCATGCCCTACCCCTCCATGTATCTAAGTGCTTCTTAAGTAATGGATTGTACCTGCCTCAACCACTTCCTCTAGAAGCTCATTCCATATACTCACCACCTTCTGTGTTAAAAAGTTGCCCCTCAAATCCCTTTTAAATCTTTCCCCTCTGACCCTGCCCATTAGTTTTGGACTCCCCTCCCCTAGGGAAAAGACTCTTGCCATCTATCTTATCTATGCCTCGCATAATTTTAAACATTTCTATAAGGTCACCGGCCATACTCCTGAATTACAAGAAATAAAGATCTACCCTGGCCAACCTCATCCTAAAACTATGGCTGTCTAGTTATGGCAGCATGCCTGTAAATATTGTCTGAATTTTTTCCAGTTTAACCCTGTCTTTTCTATAATAGGCTGACCAAAACCGTACAGAGCACTCTAAGTGCGACTTCATCAACTACTTATAAAGCTCACTATACTCAGCATCCCAACTGAGAGAAGCCTGTACGCTACACACATTTCAGAACCCTGTCTATCTGTGACGCTGCTTTCAATAAACTATGCACTTGTACTCCTAGGTTTCTCTGTTCCACTTCATTCCCAAGTGCCCTGCCAGTCATAAAAATCCTACGCTGGTTTGACTTTCCAAGATGCATCATCTCACACTTATCTGTAGAGAAGTCCAGTTACTACTCCTTGGCCCACTTCCTTCAGTGATCAAAGTTCCCTCTACAATAAACTTCTTCACTTTCAACAACAGTGTCTAATTTCATGTCATTTGCAAATATTTGCTGAACAAACTTACTGGTTATGTCAGATGTCAATGACTACTCACACCACTGTCTGAACTACACATGACTGTGAGCCATTAACAATGCAGTTGACCCTTAACTGCCTTCTGAATTGGCTAAATATTGGGTGGAATAAATATTGGGACATCCCATGAATAAATTAATAAACAGAGAAGAATGTAATGATTAATTGTGACATAGCTTTGCAATTTTCCATGCGGTTTGAATTGGCAAAAGAACTGGTCCATGAAATTTATTGTCAGGCATTAAAGAGATTTAGTGAGACACTTAAGGTTCTCCATGAATATACAACACCAAACAGTCTACACTCTCAGGTTGGCGGAGCAACGCCTTTTATTCCATCTGGGTAGCCTCAACATGGTCTCTTGAAAACTGGTAATCGCCCCCCCCCCCCCCACCATACTCCATTCCCATTTCTCTCTCTAACCTTATCTGCTTACCTGTCCGTCACCTCTCTCTGGTGCTCCTCCCCCTTCCCTTTCTTCCATGGCCTTCTGTCCTCTCCTATCAGATTCCCCCTTCTCCAGCCCTTTATCTCTTTCACCAATCAACTTCCCAGCTCTTTACTTCACTCCCTCACCCCCCTCCATTTCACCTATCACCTACCATCTTGTATGTTTTCCTCCCCTCCCCCCCATCTTCTTACTCTGACTTCTCATCTTTTTTTTTCATTTCTGATATATGATCTTGGCCCAAAACACTGACTGCTTACACTTCTCCATGGATGCTGCCTGGCCTGCCAGCTTCCTCCAACATTTTGTGTGTATCTCCAACAGTAAATGGGAATAATTAATTTTGCTGAACAACTGGTATCACCAATAGGTGCATAGTGAATAAAGTTTGAGGCTAACTTCCTTTATCGCCAGTGCTACTATTCGGAAAGGTTTGCCCGAGGGTTTCCAAATGGCTGATTCTATCCACTTAATAAATGCACTCGCAGGCAAATAACAGGACACCACAGGATACAAAGTAGGAGGAAAACCTTCAAAATAGTCCCCGCTATCTCTATGCAGCAGAACGGAAGAAGAGGGTAAGATTATTTTTGGGAACAGTAGGTGGTCCCTGCAAAAAGCCTCAAGACATTTCTGAGCGAGGTGATAAAGGCATTTTTTCTTCCCACTTCAAAGAAAAGGCATACACACCTATTTTGAAGCGCCATCGTCAACAGCTTAATCTGCCCACTATGCAGTGAGCGGTCACAGCAAGAATTGGGATGAATATGAGACAGTAATCATTTTCAAAGTAGTACCTAGCACGTAGCTGAAGAAAACAGCTTAAACAACCAGACAAAAGACACAGAGACTTTTAAAGATATTTTGCTAATTAAGATGCATGAAACTTTTCCTACTGCTATCGTTGCTTTTCAAACATTTACAGCATTGGTGCCAGTGCATGCTACCAGTCTCACATGAAATTAATGAGTATCCTAATTGCATTTAAATGGATCTGTATGATTCAGTTGTTAATAAAGACATAACAAGAACATAACCATTAACCCCTTAGAACGCACTGATGGTGTTATGAACTCTGTATAAAATTTCCAATTCGGCAATCGCGCAATTAAGTATGTTTCGGAAATCTTCAGTCATCTGAGGCTTGCTCAAATAATGGCCATGTATGTATGAATAAATGTCAGTCAGGTTGCTAAATTGCCTTTTCATACTCATTTACCCCTCCAACCTGTGATGTGGAACAGCAAACATTTGTGTTTTTTTCTCTCTCCTGAGCTTTGCAGTTGGTTCAAGAAATGCAAATACAAATTGACCATGGCCAATTACTACCAGCGATGAGTCCAAGCTGTACAAATGTCAGCACTTGCCTGCGTAGTCTTTCTGCTGAAGCAGTGTCATTTTGGTGAACTGTGGCATTTAATGATCATTTTATTGCTACCACAAGAAGTTGACCCCTAGAGGACTGCAACAGCCTTTGGACACCACGTCCAAAACATATTACGTTGTTTAAAAGGTTCCAGGCTCTTAAGCCTGTGCATGGGAAATTTTGTTAATGCTCAAGTGCCATTAGTGAGCTAGTTTTATCAGCATCGATAGGCTCACAGATAAAAGCCTTAAGCCTAGAAAACATAAAAACAGGCAAGGAAAGGGTTTGCTGCGTAGTGGACTAGGCCATGGAAACAAATTGATGAAGACATTGAGTAGGGCTGACGGTATCACAAGACACCAAGAGTTCTGGAGGAACTCTGCAAGGCAGGCAGCATCGATGGAGGGAAATGGACAGTCGTCACTTTGGCTTGAGAGCCTACATCTGGACTGCTGACTGAAAGAAAGAGGGAAGATGGCCAGTATGAAAAGCTGGAGGGAAGGGGTGCCAGGATAGAGGTAACTGGATCCAGGTGATGGGGGTGATTGGCAGATGAGGGGAAGGGGGAAAGTAGGAGTGATGTCAGAAGCGGGGAGGTGATGGGTAGAAGTGATGAAGGGATGAAGATGATGGAGAAGAAGGTGGAGCATGGAATAAGAGGAGGGAGGCAGGGTAGGGAACCAGTGAGAGGAGTGTGTGGATGTTGCAGTTGTCTGTGTGTTTGGACAGGCAGGAATCAGACTTCATCAAGTCAGTTAACTTACCAACAAGGAGTCTCATTCATCAGCCAATCAATCAACTAATCCCAGTGGATCTTTGGTACTAGAAAACTTTACAGGGTTAACCGTTGGCATTTGTGAAGCAATTCAAAGTTCAAAGTATACTTATTATCAAAAACTATTTATGTGACCATATACTATCATGAGATTCATTTTCTTAAAGACATTCACAGTTAAGCAAAAAAGTACAATAAAATCGATGAAAAACTACACACAAGCACACTGACAAATAGCCAATGTACAAAAAAAATAATAAGTAAATCAGAAAAGAAATGATACTGAAAACTGAGTTGTCGAGTACTTGAAAGTGTGTCCATCTGTACTGGAATCATTTCAGAGTTAAGGTTAGTGAAGTTATCCACGCTGATTCAGGAGCCTGATGGTTGAAGGGTAACAATTGTTCCTGAACCTGATGATATGAGATAAAGTAAGGAAGGCCAAGATGTACAAAATGAGGTACGATTTACCTGAACACGATGTGAACAATAACACCACACAGAGCTGTAAATCGTGGTTGAGCAAACGCATTCTTGCCCTTACACTTTATCAACATGGGTAACAAGAATCTTAACAGATAATTACTTCTCTTACAGGCCAGCTGCATTGTTCAAAGCTAAAAAATGGGTAAGCTTGGTGTCTGTGGACCTTAATTTTACTTATAAATGCACAGAGCTTTCCAGAAACCAGAACTAAT
Source organism: Mobula hypostoma (assembly GCF_963921235.1). NCBI lineage: Eukaryota > Metazoa > Chordata > Chondrichthyes > Myliobatiformes > Myliobatidae > Mobula > Mobula hypostoma. Next base: position 173,388,037 of record NC_086101.1, read on the forward strand.
GCAAGACTAACTTTACCCTGTCTTGTTAAATTCTGCCTCAAATTTTAAAACCTCCATGGTCTCAACCCTTCCCATCTCTATAGATCCTCCCATTCCCAACATGGTTGGACATCTGAGCTCCCCCGATTCACTTGAGCATCTCTGGATTTAATTTTCCTGTCAGGGCCAGTCTTTCAGCTGTTAAACCCTGAACTTGAGAATCCCTTCATTAAATCCCTCTACTGCTCTTTCCACCAAGTCATTTCTCATAAAACAATATTTCTTTGACCAAAGTTATGGCCATTTATCCTAACATTCCCTTGCAGAGCTCAGCCTATTTGATAATGCTCCTGTGCATTGCTCTGGGATTTTTTTGTGGGGGAGATAATGCTTTGGGCTCATACACAGGAAGTTTGGGAGTAGTAACTGCTTCTCTGCCTGCCATGGGAAATGAACCCATGACAGATGAACAGCTGCAGGTTAGATTAACAAATATTAGTGTCTCCATTTAAACTCAGCTCAGTAGAGCTCTTTTTTTTTCTCATCTCTATTAATAGAAAACTGATTGACATGATGCTAGATAATGATACCATCACACAAAAGTGGTAAGAAAAGAAACATTTTGCCCGACTTTTGGTGCCAAAGATTATACGCTGTGTGAACCATCTTCCTTTATCCTGCCTTATCTCTCATATTCTCATCCAGCTGTTCTCATTCACCTCCAGTTATGCAGCAGCATATTACATATTCCAACAATTCCCTGGAGAGAAATGGAAATAAAAACCGAACATGCCAGAAATATACATTCAGTGGCCACTTTATCATGTACTCCTGCTCATTAATGCAAATATCTAATCAGTGTATCATGTGGCAGCAACTCAAAGGATAAACACATTCAAACATGATCAAGAGTTTTAGTTGTTGTTCAGACCAAACATCAGAATGGTGAAGAAATGTGATCTAGGTGCCTTTGACCGGGGAATGATTTTTGGGGCCAGATGGGGTGGTTTGAGTATTTCAGAAACTGCTGATCTCCTGGGATTCTCATGCACAACAGTCTAGAGTGTACAGAAAACATACAGTGAGTGGCAGTATTGTGAGCACAAAGATGCTGCTGATGGGAGAGGTCAGAGGAGAATGTCCAGATTGGTTTAAGCTAACAGGATGACGACAGTAACTCAGTAACCACACGTTACAACAGTGGTGTGCAGAAGAGCTTTACAGAATACACAACATGTCAAATCTTGAAGAAGATAGACTACAGCAGCAGAAGACCACACTGGGTTCCACTCCTGTACCTAATACAATGGCCACTAGGGTATAAAAGTAACAAGGAATATTGGAAATATTCTGCCAGTCAGCCAGCATCTGTGGAAGTAAGAACATTGTTAAGGTCTCAAAGAGAGGACCTTTTGCCAGCTCTGACCTGAAATGCTCGTTTAAGTTTCACTTGCCACAGATACTGCCTGAACTGCTGAGTGTTCCCATGCGTTCCCTGCTTATTCTTTAGAACAGGGATTCCCAACCTACTTATGCCATGGACCAATATCATTAAGCAAGGGGTCCGTGGGCCCCAGGTTGGGAACCCCTGCTTTAGATGAAGGTAACATTGATTGAGTGGCTGCATATGAAGAAAATGCAACATCCAGTTCCAGCAGAAATTTGGTAATTCTCCTGTCAACTGGGCTTAGTATAGGGGTGTATGGGGTGTCAGGGAGGGGTAGCACCTCTGGTGGGGGAACATGTCGCGTTCTTTTCAAGGCGGTTAGTCCACCTTTGGTCCCCACCTGGCACTCAGCTCTCACCTGTGGCTCCCCGTAGCTGTTTGCATGCGACAGCGGCCACACCCCGGGCAACGGCTCCTACAAGCTGGCTAAACCAGGTGAGGGTAGCCGATGGGTCTCAAACCCTCGGTGAGATAGGGAGTAGTTTATCCCAGCATGTGAAGACAGACTCTGGTGGATAGAGTGGACGAGACTAATGGAAGGTCCAACAGTCAAGAAGGCGGTCTCTGTAAGCATCGTGGAACGTGTAGAGCAGGACAAGACACAGAAGACGTCCTGGTCATCCACTGCGCCTAGTCCCATCTCCAGCCGTCTCAACTCTGTCCTGCCACTGGATCCAGATGGGAATTGGGAAGAGGGAGTGAGGCTGATACTGCGCAACTGTCCCTCACTTAAATCCAAATTTCGCGCTAGTCTTGACACCGTCATAATGGTGTTGAGGTCCTCATCGACATCGATGATGGACGAACACATACACCACTTCTGTAATTGATTAAGTTTGGGGTTTTTTTGTGCATTGAAATTATATATAACTATCCTCCTATCTTGGTCTTCTTATTTTGGAGAAATTACCCTGAAAGAAGTTGCTATAACTTCTGTTTCCTTTGCTCTTTTGCATATTGTCACTATTACAGTGTTATCAATGAGTATACTGTTATTAAGTTTATCTATCCACTAATATTACCGCACCCCCCCCCAGCCAAATATTAAATCTTGATGTTTACAACACTGTTAGAAGAACCTGTTTTACTCCACAGTTTGGCAACTTCTGTAAAGGTGGCCTGGATTTTTGTTTGATCAGAAACAGAATATTAATAGATCAGCTTGTTAATCCAGGCAAGGATGATACTGTTCTTCAAAACAGAGGAACAACAGGTGGTGATATAAACCTGGTAACATAAAAGCTGTCTGCAAGGCAAGGAAATTCATGGTTAATATGTTAAGATTATAAGGATACGAGGGACTGATTGGCCTAATTTCACAAACCTGCTACATTCATATGGATGAGGTATTATCACCAGGCAAATCATCTGAAGTTCAGTGGTATCATTTGTCTGTCACTCAGATCAATACTTGGCCGGACCTCTGGCTCTCTTCTTGCTCAAAATAGTTATATTAATGGCAGTAGGTTTCAATGCATTTCTGACCATTAAAGAAAAGAAAACAGATGATGACAAATCCCACTTAACTAAGTAGTAGTTTCTTGAGGCACATGTTGAATATTTCACAGAGTAAGAGGTTTGTACTTACAGGAGTAGGTCGTGCTGCCCATCACCATCCATACCAACATTTTTGCCGACTAATTCACACTTATTCCATTTGGCCACATTGAAACCATGTCCACTATATGCACACAATCTGTTGGCGTAGGAAGCAGCAGCAGTAAACCCACTTCAGCAGATTCAATAGCAGTCTGTTCCATTGTATGGAACTAACATTGGTTCTGATGTGACAATACTGACAGAATATGACATCTCCTCCAGTGCTTCAGTGGAGCAAAGGCAGAGTCCCTGGCTGAAAGCATTAGGCAGATTTCATGTGGAAACAACTTGCTCATGGATTCTCCTTGATCGTTGCTGTTCCTTTTCGCGCCCTGTGGCACATCGGGGTGTATTTTCGCCATTTCTGTAGTATTTGACTGTTTTTTACGGGGTCGAGTTGCCAGCTCAATGCTCAATCCAGCACGGATGTAAAGTGTGCAATGAGCCGGCTGGATTCAAACCCAGGACCATTGGGCTCGAAGTGCAGTGCTGATTCCATTACACAACTGGCTGGCATTTCCTAGGTACTCACTACCTATGTATTCCAGGTTCAGTGGTCTTCCAAAATGCATTACCAACCAAATGCCTTATCTGGAAGAACTGCTGCAGCATTACAGTGCAGTGAATGTAAACTTTCATCTCTTACTGTATCGAGGCATTCAATAGCTGCACTGTTTCTGATAGTGTGTGAAGCTGCTTATACACGGTCAAGAAAATCATGCCGACTATGCACAATCTCTTCATGTTGGAGGATTTTCCACAGCTGAGGTGGATCTACCTGTGATAAAGATTGCTGTTTGTTATTAATCTAATTACAATCCTGGATTTGCTGATTTGCATGAAAATTTCATTTTTAAAGTCTTCATCAATAACAAGTCCTTAGTGCTCCCTGTTTAAATTTCATGCCTCTCGACCTGAAAAAGGACCTCCTGCCACCTTTGAAACACTGCCTTTTTCTCTGACTGCCTGAGCTCAAATTATAACAAAATCAAAGCATCCTGACAGAAACTACAGTCATTTGGTAGCTGCCAGTCACAAATAAAAACTGCTGGGGCCAATACTGAACCAGGAAGAGAGAATAAAATAGGCAGTACACAGCCACAATTATATAGACCATGAAATTAGGAGGATGGCAGCTATTAACATGACCTTGCGCATAAACAGATGATACAGTCATTTTGACATTACATATTATCACCCCTTGTTTTATCTACAGTAGTTCTATGTCTTAAACAGATCTCTTGTCTTAATCCAGCTCAAGTGCACAAATACACTGCCATGGAACTCAATGTTATGAAAACTTCAGGATAAAGATAAAAAAGAAAATCTCATAGGGCATGGTTTAAAGATTAAAACTCATTAAGGTCAATTTTCGGGTCCCTCCTGGAATTTAGGGGGCTTTAACAACATGGAGGTCATAAATCATATCACACACCAAAGAGCCTGTTTGCATTCCCGTAATAGGGTACTGTCACACAAGTAAAGCTCTTGGGTAACTCAATGGCCCCCAACTTCCAAATATAAAGGGATTAATGTATTACGATGAGGGGTCTCTGGCCAAAATGGTGACTGTATATTCCTTTGCATAGATACTGCCTGACCTGCTGAGTTCCTCCAAAATTTTGTGTGTTGCTCTGGATTTCCAGCATCTGCAGAAAATCTTGTGTTTATGAATCCGACAGTGTCTTGATCAACCCAATGATAACCTGATGAAGGATGTAGGCCTGAAAAGGCAGCTTTCTAATCATAGAAACTGCCTGACCTGCTGAGGTGCTCCAGTATTATACATGGGTTGCTCAAGATTTACAGCTCCTGCAGAATCTCTTGTCCCATTGATAATGTGGGCACTTGCCACTAGGAAATTCCTACCCTCCACAATCCTTCGGTGCAGCCTTGAAATGACAGTACATATGACCTGCCGTAACTCACCGGCCAGTTTAAGTGTTCAAAATATCATATTTGCCTCACTGTACACCAAAGTAATGTCCTGCCATCTGCAAACTCACATGTAGGCATACAAATCTACACAACACAAGACCACTCTTTGCATGCTAGCCCAGACAGCAGACACTTGGCCAACTGTGGGACACACTGCAACGTAGACTACTCCTACCCGACTCAATCTGAGTACAGAATTAAAAAGGCAAATCAATGCAGCCTTGCAGAGCTCTGCACAACCTGTTCTTGGTAAGATTTTGGCATGGCGATCATCCTCAACATACAGGCCAGGATTTGTCTTTCACTTGACATCACTACTTGCTATCCATCTAGCAGCTTGCTGTGCACAGACTGGCCGTCACAATTTTCTCTTTCATGTGAGTGATTGCGGTTCAAAAGTATGTCTCTGATTGTCAACATTGTGAAGTGTTTGGCATTGGGGCGTCTTGATGTTATGGCCCGTGCTTTATAATGCAATTCTCTCGTTTCCTTCATGGAGACCAATCTTACCCCTGTCAGTACTGGATCTTCCTTCTTTAACCCAACTCAAGTTTTATACTAGAAACCAATATTGCTAATAAGAAGTGTCTGACTTTGAAATAGCATGTCTTGCAACAAAAAAGCAAAACACTCAGTACCTCGCACATGCTGGTTGCAACTATAGCCATCAAAAAACTTAAGGCTTACTACAAATGCAACTCCAAGTCCGAATCCAAGGCCACTGGAGGTTGGAGGCCAAAGATGGCCTGTCCTGGTTTTCAGCACTTTGTGTATGTACAAACGTACTTGGGTGTGAGTGAGGTATGGCGCTTATTCTGATGTATCTGTGCTGGTCCTGCCAGCAAAGTAGGCAAGCTATTTTGGCGCCACAATGTGTGGCGCAACTTGTGGGCACACCCTCACGTGTGCTCATTATCAATGCAAATTATGTATTTCACTGTATGCTTCAATGTACATGTGATAAATAAACTTCAATCTAAAAATGTGTGACTGCTCGGTGTTACGATTGTACATCTGTGATGAGGGATGCATAAGAATGAAGCTCTCTTGACTTCTATCGACCACACTGCTCACTCCTAACTGAGCTTTGTGCTTGGTAGAGTCCCATCAGGTGAAGAGCTGTGGTGCGAACATCAACCACCAAGGAATACAGGTAGCACCATGTCCTACTGCTTCAATTGAATCTGCTGCCCAGTGACTCCTGTTTAGATGCAGACCACAAACCTTTGCAGAAATTGGTTTTTTTCCCCTCACTTTAAAATTATCCACAGTGAATGAACTAGATAGTAATTAACTGGAATTGCAAGCTGATATTTTCAAGAATGGGTTATTTTCGGAAGTACTTTACAAGTGAATAAAGAAAATTATGGGGCCGTGCAGCCTTAATGAGCCATCAATTTTGTTGCTCGTGTTACAGCTGCAGCAGACTAAATACATGTAAACAATTTCCCTGCAATGTGAAATTTGTTTAAATTTAATTCTAGTTAAAGCTGCAATGCACCATGAATCTGTTTGTGCAGTTTAAACCCCTCAGAATTAAATTACTTCACTTGAATCACCAAAAATCAATCTGAATGTGATGTGCTTCTGCGAGTTATTTTCAATACACTTCCAAGACAAATATCACACATATACAAATGCACTGACCCTCATCACCTATATACTTTTCCCATTGTACATGTATCGTCTATTCTGCAGCCAGAATTTTTAAACTCTGTGGCAACTTTATTAGGTACCTCCTGCAACAAAGTGACTGTATATTTCTGGTCTACAGCTGCTGCACCATATTCACTTAAGGTATGGCTCATCGTACATTCAGAGATACTCTGCTGTACACCACTGTTGTAACACATGGTTACTTGAGTTACAGTCACCTTCCCGTCAGCTTGAACCAGTCTGGCCAACCTCCTCTGACCTCTCTCATTAACACAGTATTTTTGCCCACTGAACTGCTGCTCACTGGATGTTTTATGCTTTTTGCATAATTCTTTGTAAACAGTAGAACAGGAGATCCCAACCTGGGTTCCACCAACACCCCTGTGAATGGAAATGCTCCACTGAGAATCTCTCTACTAGAGACTGTTGTGCATGAAAATCCCAGGAGATCATTTCCTGAAATACTCAAAGCACCCTGTCTGGCAACAATAATCATTCCACAGTCAAAGTTACTTAGATCACATTTCTTCCCCATTCTGACATTTGGTCTGAACAACAATTGACCTTCTTGACCATGTCCGTATGTCTTTATGTATTGAGTTGCTGCCACATGATTGGCTGATTAAATGTTTGCATTAATGAGCGGGTGTACAGGTGTACCTAATAAAGTGGCCAGAGAATGTATTTGAAGAACTTACATTACTGCAATGCTTTTCGTGTAGTGGAACATCACAAGTTGATTGCAGATGTGTTATCAGACAAGAGAAGACTGACTCCGTGCCAGACATGACAACATTACAATGGGCTGCATTTCTGGGAAGTAAAGGAACATCTCAAATGGATACAGAAAAGCAGAGCGTTTTGGGGAAAGAATTCCAGTGCTTAAGGCTTAGACAGCTGAAGGCAAGGTTGACAATGGAAAGATGAAGGATTTTGTGGATGTGTTAGAGGCCAGACTCACAGCTGAGCCTGATCCAGTTGTCATCAAACATCACAAGCATACTTGCCAATGATATTCAACAGACAGTATCATGAGCAGACACATTTAGCGCTGTGTTATAAAGACTCCTACTGTAATTGCTGGTGTCAGATAATTTAATACAGATGAGTTAGCCTGAAATCTTCCTTATCTACGTCTCAGGTCCACATCAGATTGTAATTCACCACTGAGCTGTTGAAGAGGTCTGGCATTGAGGCTTTAATGAACATCACTTTATCCAGATGCGGCACTCATAACTCCTATAAAAGGTAGTATTTTGTTAAAGGTCTGACAGAATGTCACAAACAACAAAATAACCCTTGCCTTTCAGCAATCATATTGGACTAAATCAAATGACCCTCTCTGAGCTCTCTTCTACTGGGTTTCAGATGCAGCATAAAATCACAAGCTAGTCATTTATGGAAAGATGGCTTATATTTTTAAAAAATCCTTCGTAGCTATGTTAGCCTTTGACCACGTGCGATGATTTGCAAACCTAGATGTGGTGAAATGCAATTCTGGTTAATTCTTAAATGATAGGTATTGGACAATAACATAACTCCATATCATATTTGAATGGAATCAGATATAAACTTTAATCTTTCTACGTCCTCCTTCATAAAAAGATAGCATGCGACATTTTCAAAATTTATTTTCAGAAACTGGGTGCATTAGATTGGCATGCCATCAAAGTTTCTGAGAAATGTCAACAGATGTGGAGTGGAAACCATTTTGACTGGGTACATCAGGGCCTGGTATGGAGGCCCCATACCAGCAATGCAAGATGCTACAGAAAGTGCAGTGCATGGGTGGCTCTACCATGGTGCAGCTCTCTTCACCACCTAGAAGAGGTAATGTGTCAGGAAGGCAAAATCGATCATCAGGAACCCCCACCATCCGGGCCATGCCCTCTTCTTGATGCTGCCATCAGGCAGAAGCTACAGGAGCCTCAAGACCCACACTTCAAGGATCAACAACAGTGTATTCTCCTCTGCCATCAGGTTCCTGATTCAACCCAGAAACCTGAACAGTACCTCTGATTCAAGTGTATCTCTCTCTCTCTCTCTCCTTCCATTACTGTCATTATGTTTATATTGCCAGGTAAATTATGTATAAATTATGTTAATTTAATTTTAGGTTCACTTTCAATCCCTCATTGCCCTTGAGAAAGTGACGGATAGCTGCCTTCATGAGTCGCTGCAGTCTTTCTGGTGAAGATACAACCGCAAAGGAAATTCAGGATTTTCCCTCATAATAGTAAAGGATCGCCAGTCTAATTTAGTCTGAAGCTTGGAGGGGAACTTGTGAGCGTGTATTGTCACATGCCAGACACTCTTGTTCATTTTATTGGATATTACATGCATATCCACACCATTACTTGATTGCACATTACACCAAGCAAGTCCGATACACTCTATATGATGCTGCAGTAATTAGACCAGCTCCCTTGCAACTCGGGGAAGCTGGGCTTGATCGTAAATTGCGGTACTGTTGGGATAGAATATGCTCATTTCCCTGCAATTCCCTGGTTCTTTCCACATCCCAATGACATGCAGGTGGGTTAATTTTCTCCTCGAAATTCTCCCTTGGTGGAGGTAAATAATAAAAGGGGGGTTGAAAGGCAAGTGGTTTTTATTAAGGTTCAAAGAGACTGAGGGAGAGAATGATCAATGAAGACTGAATGGCCTCATTCTGGATCATAAACAGTGTCTGTCTCTCACTGTGTTTCATTTAGTGGACAATAATCACTGCGGACAGCTTGGATGGGAGCAGCCCAGAGAAGTTGACTAATGGTTAAGCATAATCAAATGTCTGGTGACCTGGGAAATCTGTCAGCAAGCCAGCAGGTAATCCTAGCTCCAGAATGGTGAGAGGTGCTTGAGTGAAAATGTGCAATGCGAGGCACATTAGCTTGCATTGCGAGAGCTGTAAATTCACATTGCCACAGTGTCAAAGATTTCTGAACTGGACAACACTGAGTCTCTTTATCTCTTGTGCAGTATTTCTCCAATGATCCGTCAATATGTTAATAAAAAGGTCACTGCATACAAATGAATTAACAGAGGTCAGGTATTGTTTAAATGCCCTGTTTACAGGGTGTAGCTGTTTGTCTTCAATTTTCTTAATTGTAAAGTAACCATTTCTTTAGCTCTGCTTCTTCCCCTGTTCATCCATCATCAAGGTTTGGATTGCTGCAATTCCATTCTTTGGAGCTGCAAACCTGCAAATGAGAACCAAACAATTCCCACTTTGTTCACTTTTGAACCCAAGGCTTTCACCTTTCAATCCAGTTGGGTTCTTTGGGCCCATGTCAATTACAGGGGGAAAAAAATCCCTGCATTGATCTGGGTTCCAGTCGTCCGCAGCGCTCGTCAGTGGTGCATGGATCTGCACTAAACTGCAACAGTGAGCAGAGTTCAAGTTCCTGTTCAGTTTACTGTTGTTCAACTGAACACAAGTATGCCACCAAATAAAACAACTCTCCTCCGGACACGAAGAAACCTGCAGATGCTGGAATTTCAAGCAACACACAAAAAAGTTGCTGGTGAACGCAGCAGGCCAGGCAGCATCTCCAGGAAGAGGTACAGTCGATGTTTTGGGCATAGACCCTTCATCAGGACTAACTGAAAGAAGAGCTAGTAAGAGATTTGAAAGTGGGAGGGGGAGGGGGAGATCCAAAATAATAGGCAAAAAGTTGAAGAGCCGAAGAAATTATAGATGGGGAGCAGTGAGAGATGGTTTCACTGAACCTCCCCCTCCCACTTTCAAATCTCTTACTAGCTCTTCTTTCAGTTAGTCCTGATGAAGGGTCTCGGCCCGAAACGTCAACTGTACCTCTTCCTAGAGATGCTGCCTGGCCTGCTGCGTTCACCAGCAACTTTTATGTGTGAACTCTCCTCTGGACCAAGGTACACAACACAGTACATATAACTCACACACATAACAAATAAAGTACCACGAATTAATTAACAAATAATAAGGTGCATGTAAGATACAAGTTAAAAAGTAAACAGTATAATGCTACTGGAACTTCATACGTGATGAGACCGTATAATGAGATTCATACATGATGGCAGCGAATTCAGCAGTCTTACAGCCTCAGGGAAGAAGCTGTTTCCCATCCCAACAGTTCTTGTCCTAATGTTATGGTACCCCCTGCCTGATGGTAGGGGGATCAAAGAGATTGTTGGATGGAAGGGAGGAGTCATTGACAAGACTAAGGGCCCTGCATAAGCCAAGCTCCTGGGTGGAACAGACACCCCAATGGTCCCCTCAGCAGTCCTCGCAATCTTTTGTCAGGACTTGATTTCAGATGCCTTGCAATTCCCGTAACAGACTGTGATACAGCTGATCAGGACACTCTCGATGGTGTTCCTGTAAAAGTGCTTGTGCAAATGACTGTTAACACTCTGCAGCAAGGTGAAACCAACAGTGAAAAGCAACAGTTACCCTGGCCCCGCTTAATGTATTTCACAGTTCAAAGTTCAAAATAAACTTATTATCAGAGTATGTATATATCACCATATACTACAGGCATTCACAGTAGGAAAGAGAAATCCAATAGAATGAATGCAAAACTACACGCCAAAACTGACAGCCAATGTGCAAAAGAAGACAAACTGCAAATAAAAAATAAATAAACTCTACTGAGGTCGTGAGTTGCAATATAATGTATTTCCTACATCACCCCAATCTTGTGCCATCTGAGACAGCAGGCAGTGGAATTTGTAGGAAGAAAAGCTGCTAGAAGAACTCAGCAGTTTAACAGTACAGGTGTCCCCCGTTTTTCGAATGTTCGCTTCACGAAACCTCACTGTTACGAAAGACCTACATTAGTACCCTATTTTCGCTTCAGAAGGTGTTTTCACTGTTACGAAAAGAAATTCAGCGCGCAATAAAAAATCAGTGCACGATAAAAGGCAGCGCGCCCCAAGCAGCCGCTCTCCCCCGGATTCTCTCCGGCACTGCTTAAACATGAGCCTGTGAGCAGCCGTTTGCAAGATGAGTTCTATGGTATCAGAAAAGCCTGAAAGAGCTCGTAAGGGTGTTACACTTACGGTAAAACTAGACATAATTAAGCGTTTTGATTGTGGTGAACGAAGTAAGGACAACGTGAGTTAGGTGCCGCCAACATGTAATTGTCGGCCCAGCTCAGAGACGACGCAATCAGAAATCGGCACTGATCTGGGCCGACAATTACAGGCGGCACCTAATTAATTAGCATGTTTGTTTCGGCTTTTTTCTTAAAGATGTGCTGTGTGTCTCCCGGCTACCGCTGGACCCCTGCGTTCTTCGCGGCAATGTATCGCTCAGCGACCTGGAGATTGGGGGTCCACTGCACCACCCAAACTCCGACGACTCAGTCTAACACACCATCATCAGTGTGCTCGGCGCTGAACCAATTCCAGTAAGTGATACTACACTGTACATACATTATTTCTACTTTATATAGGCTGTGTATTTTTACGTGTTATTTGGTATGATTTGCCAGCTTCATAGCTTAAAGGTTACTGGAGAGCGCTTGCACCGTGTTTTTGCCGACGACACTTGCGTGAGATTTTCGCTACGGAGAACAGTGCAGTAATGATTGTGGAAAAGTATTTCTACTTTATATAAGCTGTGTATTTATCATATCATTCCTGCTTTTACTATATGTTACTGTTATTTTAGGTTTTATGTGTTATTTGGCATGATTTGGTAGGTTATTTTTGGGTCTGCGAACGCTCACGAAATTTTCCCATATAAATAAATGGTAATTGCTTCTTCGCTTTACGACATCTTGGCTTACGAACCATTTCATAGGAACGCTGTACCTTCGGATGGCGGGGAAAACCTGTATCTGTGGAGGCAAAGGGATAGTTGACGTTTCGGGTCAAGACCAGACTCTGCATCAGGACTGATAATGTAGTGGGGAAAAAGCCAGCATGGAAAGAGGTGAGAGGGAGAGGCAAAACTAGGGCTTGTAGGTGATAGGTGGAACCAGGTGAGGGGCAAATGATGGGCAATGGAAACAGGTTGAGGAGAGAAGTTGGTTGCCGGGGCGTTGGTGTTGAGATAGAGGCCAGCTTTCCACCTATCACCCAATCTGTACCCCAAAACATTTCCTTGTGATTCAAAGGCTGCAGTTAATCGAAGATGCCCCTCTTTCTTCCTCCACTATTACACCAACCCTTTAACTCAGTAAAACATACCGTCATCCAGAAAATTCACTCTCTGTGACAGGATCAGATTCAGGGATCTAGGTAGTGGCACTCTCTGCAATGCAGAAGAACGCACAGCAGGCATACTCTACTTTTGCAGCGTGAAGGGGAGGCAGGGAGAACGTGAGCGTCAGTGGATGTGATCCCACACAAATTCAGCTGCAGGCAAGTACTTTGAAAGGGCAATATTGTGTGGAGGACTGCTGCTTATGCAGAATGAAATGCGTAGTGGAAGGAATAAATGAGAGTGTGCAAAGCAGCAAGGAATTTGCTTTTCTCATGCTCCCTGGTTCGTGAGGGCCAGTTTTTCAGCATCCTGTCAGTCACCAGTCATCTTGACACCTGCCCTGCTGAGTAGTGCAGGCTCCTCAGAATGATTCAGGCAGTGTTTGTCAGTGCTATTTCATGACCCGCACTATGATACGTGGCAGCGTTACTTTTAGTATATGCATGCTGTGCACTGATACACAGGCGGCAAACTAGCCATCGGCCAAGCCTACTGTGGAGTCGTTTCATCCAGTAGCCAACTCTTGGTCCGCAGTGCAGGTGGTCATAAAATGAACACATCGCGTTGACCCTAGGATACCAGGCATGGCTCTGCGTGGTTTCAATACCAACTCTAATAGTCACAGTATTTACAGTTCAAGTCAGAAGTTCACGTACACATTAGCCAAATATATTTAAACTCAGTTTTTCACAATTCCTGACATTTAATCCTAGAAAACATTCAGTTAGGATCACTATATTTTAAGAATGTAAAATGTCATAATAATAGTAGAGAGAATGATTTATTTCTTTCATCACTTTCCCAATGGGTCAGAAGTTTACATACACTTCGTTAGTATTTGCTAGCATTGCCCTTAAATTGTTTAACTTGGGTCAAATGTTTTGGGTAGCCTTCCGCAAGCTTTTCACAGTAAGTTGCTGGAACTTTGTTCCATTCCTCCAGACAGAACTGGTGTAACTGAGTCAGGTTTGTAGGCCTCCTTGCTTGCACATGCTTTTTCGGTTCTGCCCACAAATTTTCTATTGGATTGAGATCAGAAAATGATGTCAAGTCTGGTTCATCCTTGGGAGCAATTTCCAAACCCCTGAAGGTACCACGTTCATCTGTACAAACAATAGTACGCAAGTATAAACACCATGGTACCACACAGCCGTCATACCGCTCAGGAAGGAGACGCATTCTGTCTCCTAGAGATAAACGTACTTCGGCGCGAAAAGTGCAAATCAATCCCAGAACAACTGCAAAGGACCTTGTGAAGTTGCTGTAGGAAACAGGTAGACAAGTATCTATATCCACAGTAAAATGAGTCCTATATCGACATAACCTGAAAGGCTGCTCAGCAAGGAAGAAGCCACTGCTCCAAAACTGCCATAAAAAAGCCAGACTACAGTTTGCAAGTGCACATGGGGAAAAAGATCTTACTTTTTGGAGAAATATCCTCTGGTCTGATGAAACAAAATTTGAACTGTTTGGCCATAATGACCGTCGTTATGTTTGGAGGAAAAAGGGTGAGGCTTGCAAGCTGAAGAACACTATCCCAACCGTGAAGCATGGGGGTGGCAGCATCATGTGGGGGTGCTTTGCTGCAGGAGGGAATAGTGCACTTCACAAAATAGATGGCATCATGAGGAAGGAAAATTATGTGGATATATTGAAGCAACATCTCAAGACATCATAAGATCATAAGACCATAAGACAAAGGAGCAGAAGTAGGCCATTCGGCCCATCGAGTCTGCTCCGCCATTTTATCAGGAGCTGATCCATTTTCTCCTATTTAGTCCCACTCCCCTGCCTTCTCACCATAACCTTTGATGCCCTGGCTACTCAGATACCTATCAATCTCTGCCTTAAATACACCCAATGACTTGGCCTCCACTGCTGCCCGTGGCAACAAATTCCATAGATTCACCACCCTCTGACTAAAAAAATTTCTTCACATTTCTGTTCTAAAAGGGCGCCCTTCAATCCTTAAGTCATGCCCTCTCGTACTAGACTCCCCCATCATGGGAAACAACTTTGCCACATCCACTCTGTCTATGCCTTTTAACATTCGAAATGCTTCTATAAGGTCTCCCCTCATTCTTCTAAACTCCAAAGAATACAGTCCAAGAGCGGACGAATGTTCGTCATATGTTAACCCTCTCATTCCCGGAATCATTCTAGTGAATCTTCTCTGTACCCTCTCCAATGACAGCACATCCTTTCTTAAATAAGGAGACCAAAACTGCCCACAGTACTCCAAGTGAGGTCTCACCAGCGCCTTACAGAGCCTCAATATCAGATCCCTGCTCCTATACTCTATTTCTCTAGAAATGAATGCCAACATTGCATTCGCCTTCTTGACTACTGACTCAACCTGGAGGTTAACTTTAAGGGTATCCTGTACGAGGACTCCCAAGTCCCGTTGCATCTCAGAACTTTGAATTCTTTCCCCATTTAAATAATAGTCTGCCCGTTTATTTTTTCTGCCGAAGTGCGTAACCATACACTTTCCAACATTGTACTTCATTTGCCACTTCTCTGCCCATTCTTCCAATCTATCCAAGTCTCTCTGCAGTCTCTCTGTTTCCTCAGCACTACCGGCCCCTCCACCTATCTTCATATTGTCAGCAAACTTAGCCACAAAGCCATCTATTGCATAATCTAAATCGTTGATGTACAATGTAAAAAGAAGTGGCCCCAACACTGATCCCTGCGGAACACCACTGGTAACCGGCAGCCAACCAGAATAGGATCCCTTTATTCCCACTCTCTGTTTCCTGCCAATCAGCCAACGCTCCATCCACGTATGTAACTTTCACGTAATTCCATGGACTCTTATCTTGTTAAGTAGCCTCATGTGTGGCACCTTGTCAAAGGCCTTCTGAAAATCCAAATATACAACATCCACTGCATCTCCCTTGTCTAGCCTACTTGTACTTTCCTCAAAAAATTGTAATAGGTTTGTCAGGCAGGATTTTCCTTTAAGGAATCCATGCTGAGTTCTGCCTATCTTGTCATATGCCTCCAGGTACTCTGTAACCTCATCCTTGACAATCGACTCCAACAACTTCCCAACCACCGATGTCAAGCTAACAGGTCTATCATTTCCTTTTTGCTTCCTTGCCCCCTTCTTAAATAGCGGAGTGACATTTGCAATATTCCAGTCCTCCGGAACCATGCCAGAATCTATCGACTTTTGAAAGATCATCGCTAATGCCTCCGCAATCTCCACAGCTCCTTCCTTCAGAACACGAGGGTGCGTTCCATCTGGTCCAGGAGATTTATCTACCTTTAGCCTATTCAGCTTCCTGAGTACTTTCTCTGTCGTAATTGTGACTGCATACACTTCTCTTCCCTGCCACCCTTGAGTGTCTGGTATACTGCTGTCTTCCTCAGTGAAGACTGATGCAAAATACTTGTTCAGTTCCTCTGCCATCTCCTCATCTCCCATTACAATTTCTCCAGCATCATTTTCTATCAGTCCTATATCTACTCTCACCTGTCTTTTACTCTTTATATATTTGAAAAAGCTTTTAGTATCCTCTTCGATATTATTTGCTAGCTTCCTTTCATAGTTAATCTTTTCTCTCTTAATGACCTTCTTGGTTTCCTTTTGTAAGGTTTTAAAAACTTCCCAATCCTCTCTCTTCCCACTAATTTTTGCTTCCTTGTATGCCCTCTCTTTTGCTTTAACTTTGGCTTTGACTTCTCTTGTCAACCACAGTTGCATCCTTTTTCCACTCGAAAATGTCTTTTTTTTTGGAATATACCTGTCTTGCACATTCCTCATTTCTCGCATAAACTCCAGCCACTACTGCTCTGCTGTCTTTCCCGCCAGTGTCTCTTTCCAGTCAACTTTGGCCAGTTCCTCTCTCATGCCACTGTAATTTCCTTTACTCCACTGAAATACTGACACATCAGATTTCGGCTTCACTTTTTCTAATTTCACAGTGAACTCAATCATGTTATGATCACTGCCTCCTAAGGGTTCCTTCACCTCAATCTCTCCAATCACCTCCGGTTCATTACACAATACCCAATCCAGTACAGCCGATCCCCTAGTAGGCTCAACAACAAGCTGTTCTAAAAAGCCATCTCGCAGACATTCTACAAATTCTCTCTCTTGAGATCCAGTGCTGACCTGATTTTCCCAATCTACTCACATGTTAAAATCCCCCACAATTATTATAACACTGTCCTTCTGACAAGCCTTTTCTATTTCCAGTTGTAATTTGTAGTCCACATCCCTGCAGCTGTTTGGAGGCCTATAAATAACTGCCATCAGGGTCCTTTTACCCCTGCTATTTCTTAGCTCAACCCATAAAGATTCTGCACCTTCCAATCCTATATCACTTCTTTCTAATGATTTAATATCATTTCTTACCAATAAAGCCACGTCTCCCCCTCTGCCTACCTTCCTATCCTTCCGATACACTGTGTATCCTTGGACGTTCAGCTCGCAGAGACATGCATCCTTTAGCCAGGTCTCAGTGATGGCCACAATATCATACCTGCCAATCTGTAGCTGTACAACAAGATCATCCACCTTATTCCTTATGCTGCGTGCATTTAAGTACAACACCTTAAGACCAATATTTGATACTTTTTGCTTTGATTTCACTGCAATTTTATTGCACTGCAACTTATCCCAATGGCTACAAATTTGCCCCATCACCCTGCTTATCTTTCCTGACATCTTTACTGCTCACTATCTTAGATTTACTTCTGTTTTCCCCTTCCTCCGCTCTATCATTCCGGTTCCCATCCCCCTGCCAATCAGTCAGGAAGTTAAAGCTTGGTCGTAAATAGGTCTTCCAAATGGACAATGACCCCAAGCATACCTCCAAAGTTGTGGCAAAGTTGCTTAAGGACAACAAAGTCAAAGTACTAGAGAGGCCATCACAAAGCCCTGACCTCAATTCGATGGAAAATATGTGGGCAGAATTGAAAAAGCATGTGCTTCCAGGTGAGGCATCACTTCACCTGTGAGTCGACTGGGGTGATATACTGCGTCCGGTGCTCCGGATGTGGCCTTTTATATATTGGCGAGACCTGACGCAGACTGGGAGACCGCTTTGCTGAACATCTACGCTCTGTCCGCCAGAGAAAGCAGGATCTCCCAGTGGCCACACATTTTAATTCCACCTCCCATTCCCATTCTGACATGTCTATCCACGGCCTCCTCTACTGTAAAGATGAAGCCACACTCAGGTT
Organism: Mobula hypostoma; assembly: GCF_963921235.1. Lineage (NCBI taxonomy): Eukaryota > Metazoa > Chordata > Chondrichthyes > Myliobatiformes > Myliobatidae > Mobula > Mobula hypostoma. The sequence continues at coordinate 173,406,039 of NC_086101.1, forward strand.
GGAGGAACAACACCTTATATTCCGTCTGGGTAGCCTCCAACCTGATGGCATGAACATCGACTTCTCTAACTTCCGCTAAGGCCCCACCTCCCCCTTGTACCCCATCTGTTACTCATTTTTATGCACACATTCTTTCTCTCACTCTCCTTTCTCTCCCTCTATCCCTCTGAATATACCTCTTGCCCATCCTCTGGGTCACCCCCCCCCCGCTTGTCTTTCTTCCCGGACCTCCTGTCCCATGATCCTCTCGTATCCCCTTTTGCCTATCACCTGTCCAGCTCTCGGCTCTATCCCTCCCCCTCCTGTCTTCTCCTATCATTTTGCATCTTCCCCTCCCCCTTCCAGCTTTCAAATCCCTTACTCACTCTTCCTTCAGTTAGTCCTGACGAAGGGTCTCGGCCTGAAACGTCGACTGCGCCTCTTCCTATAGATGCTGCTTGGCCTGCTGCGTTCACCAGCAACTTTGATGTATGTTGCTTCAGTTACACCAGTTCTGTCTGGAGGAATGGAACTAAATTCCAGCAACTTACTGTGAGAAGCTTGTGGAAGGCTACCCAAAACATTTGACAACAAGTTAAGCAACTTAAATGCAAATACTAACAAGGTGTATGTAAACTTCTGACCCACTGGGAAAGTGATGAAAGAAATAAAAGCTGAAATTAACCATTCTCTCTACTATTATTCTGACATTTCACATTCTTAAGATAAAATAGTGATCCTAACTGACCTAAGACAGGGAATGTTTTCTAGGATTAAATGTCAGGAATTGTGAAAAACTGAGTTTAAATGTATTTGGCTAAGGTGTATGTAAAATTCTGACTTCAACTGTATGTTTCAATAAGATCGCCCACTATTCTTCTCAACTCCAGATAACACAAATCTAACTTCTCTAGCCAGATATGGTTGATCACACTCTCATCACAGAAATTTGCCTAGTCAAAAGTAAGAAGTTAAATTTACTCAGACTGAAGATAGTCATTGCCAGTTTCGTGTGTGGGTGTGAATGTTACTTGTCACTTATCAGCTCAGTCCTAGATCTTACTGCATATGCATTGCTTCGTTATCTGTGGAATAATTGAAGCAACAGAGTATTGTCTACGCATCAGTGCACATCTGCATTGCAGACCTGATGAAATAACATGAAGTGATGAAGCTTTGAGAATGACTAAGCCTAGGATACTGCTCTGTGGGTTCAGTCAGCCTCCTTTATAGAGGATGAGGTTTTCCTTAGTTATGGTGGAGTAGTGAGATGGCCAAGGATCCTGTTTCTGCTCACCTTTGTTCCATAAAAGTTTTGTTTTAATTAAGTAGTTATTCACTGGATGTGCACAGCCCACTTGCCCATTCCCAGCTAAACCACAACAGTCAACCACATTTTTGTGGGTCAGTTCTGATGAACCTGAAATGTAAATTATACTTCTCTATCTGATTAAATGAGTATTGTATTTCAAGCATATTTTAATATATATTTCAAGCATGCAGCACCCGCACTGGGTCCATGGTCACATAAAGGATATACACTCAGTGGACACTTTATTAAGTGTTTCCTGTACCTAATAAAATGGCCACTGAGTGCATGTTTGCAACCTTTTGCTGCAGTGCCCAATCCACTTCAAGGTTTAATGTGTCTTACGTTCAGGGATGCTGTTCTTAACACCACTGTTGCAACATGTGGCTACTTGATTTACTGTTGCCTTCCTGTCAGCTTGAACCAGTCTGCCCATTCTCCTCTGATCTCTCTCATCTTTACACCTACAGAACTGCTGCTCACTGGATGTGTTTAGTTTTGTGCACCATTCTCTATAAACTCTAGAGCAGGGTTTCCCAACCTGGGGTCCATAGAACCCCCTGCTAATGGCAGCAGTCCATGGCATTTTAAAAAAATATTGGGAACCCCTGTTCCAGAGACAGTTTTCCATGAAAATCTCAGGAGACCAGCAGTTTCTGTCATACTCAAACCACTCCACCTGGAACCAAAACGCATTCCACATTCAAAGTCACTTAGATCACCTTTCTTTCCCATTCCAATGTCTGACCTGAACAACTGAACCTCTTGATCGTGCCTGCATGCTTTCCAGCACTGACTTGCAGCCACATGATTGGCTGATTAGATATATGCATTAATGAGCAGGTGTACAGGTGTACCTGATAAAGTGGCCACAGAGTGGAAGAGAACCTGATTAGATTTTACACTGATCGTAGTGATCGTGGCTAGCTTTAACAATTACTGTTTAAAATTATTTAATTAATTATATTTAAATTCACCAGCTGTTATGGTGGCAATTGAACTCATGTTTACAGACTATTAGTCCTAGCCCAAATGTGCACAAATCCTCAGTGCCAAACTCAGTCAAATATGATTTTTGAGAGTAATTCTTACCTCAGCTGCACAAATCAGCTCTTTTGCCGATGCTTGTAATAAAATTAGCTGCTGAATGTTCCAGGAGAAACCCAAAGCAATGATTGTGGAAGACACTATTGGAATCCTGTCAGGATATCTATACATTCAAGCAGTTCCTTTACCTGGTTTGAAATCAGAACCTATTTTTGATAAACTAACATTCCTTTGTAGAGGAAATCCTGATCTTACTTTGAGACCAACATCTCACAGCTAAATGAACATAATACTTGAAGTTCCTAAAGCCCAAATTCCCACCAATCTGCAATCCTGTTTTTAATCAAACTACCCAACAGAACAACTGACACTGAATTAAATCATTAAGGTATTTTGATCTTTCCCTTGGTAAAAATAAAATCCCGCCCATGGATTTTCTATTTTTAAAGCTAACTTTATCATGGTGGGCAGATCAGTTTGGGTTCAAACATGGAATACCCTAGAGGCCAACACATTTTAGCTAATGAAGTAGGAAGATATTTTCTGGGGTTTCAATGGCAATACTAAGAGAACACTCAAAGATCTTTACTTTGAGACGGGCTATTAGTGAAGGACTTATGAGGATCACTATGAGGCATAGAGGTGCTCAGCAACAAGAAAAAAACTACTTATTAATGAAACCTGCATTGAACAATAGTTCACCAGGCTTATCCAGTGAATAACTCATTTGTGTAGACAAGTTTGCACATTTGGTCTCTGGCTGGTCAATGTTTATCCTGGGAATCTCACTCAGGGAGAATGTGAGCATATCACAATTGGTTTTGGTATATGCGAGAAGAGGAAGGAACTGGTTCAGAGTAGCTAATTTCTATCGTTCTCCACCAACCTTTGTTAGATGTACAAACGTATATCTGCCAACACTGGATGATTCGTCAAGTCTCGGCTCTGATGTACCCCACTGCATTCACACCCCTTTTCATATGTAGGAAATAATAACTGCCATCCCATTTTCAGGATTGCCTATGAATGGAGACAACCAGTAGAAGGCATCAGAGGGAAATGACACTCTCAATGGAGAAAATAGTGAGAGGAAAGATACCAACAGAACTATCTTTTTTTTTCAGAAATCAACAAGATTGGAGGTGTAAAACATTGAATCTGAAGAGATGTAACTGGGATCCAGGGACAAATTCCCCCCCAGCTGCATTCATATTTTTTACAATTTATTATCAAAGTACATACTGTAAACATCGCCATATACTACCCAGAGATTCATTTGCGGGTATTCACAGTAAATACAAAGAAATACAATAGATTCAATGAAAGCCTGCGGCCAAAGATGGACGAACAGCTAATGTGCAAAAGACAAACTGTAGAAATATGATAAATAATATTGAGAACATTAATTGTAGAATCCTTGACAGTGCGTCCATAGGTTGTGGAATCTGCTCAACGTTGAGGTGAGCAAAGTTATCCACTCAGGTTCAGGAGCCTGACGGTCAAAGTGTAATAACTATTCCTGAACCAGATGGTATGGGACCTAAGGCTCCTGTAGCTCCTGCCCAATGGCAGCAGCAAGAAGAGAGCATGGTGAGGGGTTCTTCATGATGGATGCTGCCTTCTAGTGCCTTTTACAACTTTGCAGCTTCCAGAAACATTTTGTCGATAATGAACAATTGCAACAATAATCTACATTTATTAGCGACGTCAAATGTAATAACATTTCCCAAGACAGTTCCACACAAGAGCTTGCAGATAAAATCTGACATTGAACCATTGTAACAACCGATTATGATAGGTGACGAAAAATCATGGTAGTAACAAATGACTTGAAAAGAGTGCACAAGTAGCAAATCATGTTATACTTGCAGCCATGACACAAAAACACTTAAGAAAAGTTAAAGTTTAGAAAATATTGACGATAGAATAAAATCTCATCCTCAGGGACAAAGAAAAAAAAGACACAATAACTAATAGAAGCTTTGGTTATTATACCTATTATTAGAAAATGTCAGCCTGAATTTGCCAGCGTCAGGTGAAAATCACTGAGATTTCACTGACATCCATTGTTACTGGCATTTTTGGAGAAAAATTACAGTAATGTGAATGAGACTTATAAATAATTACACTGCATAGGTAAATACCTAGACACTAGAAATTAATTAATTTTAGTTACCACTGTAGTTAATTGGACTGCTGAGGTAGAAAGGATTTTGAGAGTATTACTCCATACCCTTCGCACACAAGAGTTATTCTGTCCGAAATAGCGGGCAAGCACACAAGCATATTACAGTTCATTCACAAACCACTGAACATTCCTGTGGACAAAGTGCAAAAGAAACTGAAGGTCAAGCCAGTCACCAAAACATATTTTTGTTGTGCAGATTTCTTTGCTTTAAGTCCAAGATATATTTTTTCAGCAGGCACTGTAAAGACGTTTTATTTCCTTCTGTGGAAATAATGATCAGAAAATTTCGCTAAAAATAGTGCTAAATCAGATATAAAAATTAATTCACTGCAGCTGACCAAATACAGACCAACAAAATATTGCAAAATGCTCCAAAAGAAATAGAGACATCTAGTCTGTTCACCTTCATCTTAACTTTTGCCTGATGGCTACCTGCACCTTTTTGATGATCGGTTATAAGAATTAAATGTTTAAACATGCACTGGGAAAAAGATTTCAAATAAAGGTAAGCAATTGCAAAAAGCAAAGACTATTTTGCTAAAATATATTTGGTGCAATCGGAAACATACACTCCAAAAGGTTAAGCTGTGCATCCCAAAGGCATATGATTAAAGAAATATAATGGTGTCTACTTAGGTGCAATTCTGATAATAGGATATGCCAAGTCTCTTGGAAATAACCAAACTTGTGATTCACCACAATGAATGGAATGCTTATGGTGCTAAATAAAAGAGTCTTGATAATCAGTTTAGTCTTCAGATTGAATGAATGCTACAACTCAGAGTCTTAGAGAGTAAAGCTAGTCCCCTAATGCTGAACTGTAGTCACTCCTTTTACATAAAACACAGAAAATTAAAAAAGACAGAAGTGATTCTGCAGCTGTTGTAAATACAAAGTAACAAACACAAAATGCAGGAGGAACTCAGCAGGTCAGGCAGCATCTATGGAAATGAGCAAAATGTCAACTTTTTGGCCCGGGTCCAGATAAAGAGTCTTGGCCCGAAACATCAATTATTTATTAATTTCCAGATACTGCCTGACCTGATGAGTTTCTCCAGCATTTATGTATGTTACTGTGAATATAACAGATTTTTTTAAATTTAGAGATATGGCACAGCAACGGGACCTTCCAGCCCAGCGGGCCCGCGCTGCACAATTACACCCGTGTGGCCAATTAACCTGCTACTCCTTACGTCTTTGTAATGTGGGGGGAAACTGGAGCACCTGGAGGAAACCCACATGGTCAAAGAAAGAACATACAAACTCCTTACAGGTAGTGATGGAATTGACCCTCGGTCATCTGCGCTGTAACAGAGTTAACTAACCATTCTGCTACCTGCCCTCCACACCCCCCAACCCAATTTTTAATGCACTTACAATATTTCTGGACTGAAATTTCTGATCTAACTCCTGGTAAGATTGATTAATGCTCTGAAAGAGCAAAGACGGGTTTGAAGGGGATAACTACATTCACTTGCCCCATCATTGAAATGTTCCCACAACCAATGATCTTTCTTTAAGGACTCCTTATCTCATTATCTCATGTTCTCATTATTTATTGCTATGTATTTATACTTGCATTTGCACAGTTCGTTGTCTTCTGCGCTCTGATTGATTTTTCATTGATCCTGTTAAACCTACTATTCTATAGCTGAGTATTCCTACAAGAAAATGAATCTCGAGGTTGTATAGGGTGACGTATATGTACTTAGGTAATAAATTTATTTTGAACTTTGAACACTTACCCAGGGAACAAATGGAATTTCATATTTTGAGGCACAAAATAAGACATGAAAACTAAAGTTAATTCTCTAATTTGGAAACATATTATCAAACCTTTGCACTAATTTCAGCATCAAAACATCCTCGGCACAATATTACACAAATATATGGTTATGCACCTAATATGTTTTTGCCATCTCTACCTCCTACAATGCAGTTTTCAGACTTGCCATCCTTGCAACTGACATGAATGTTTATAACATTGATACTGCTTTAACTTGGTCAAAAAACTGTGTGAATAATTGGGAGCTAAGAAAATGGATATAGAAACAGAACAGGGAAACCAATCGCTGGACTTTGGATTACATCAGTATCAAATCAAAAGCATGTTCAGTGAGACTGAGGAAACATCAGTGACTGGTTTGAGAATGATTTTTTTTCCTTGTTTGCCACTAGACTTAAGAATGATACTGATCAGATTAAATTCACTTAGGTTGTTTATCATAGAGGGAAATGTGCAGTGGCTTCAATCATCTCAGTTTGAATCCTGGTCCCGGACTTGAAAGGGCACAATTCTAACCCTTTGCTCCAACCATTCTTGTTACTTATCTTTCCGCAAGCGGGTTCATTCTGTTGACATTAGCTGCAATTACAAGGGCCATCAGCTTGCACCAAGAAGCCACTCAAGATTCAACAAGAGACCTTGCACAAAGGTTCCATGATCTAGCTCCTATTTAATGTGAACTGTAAAATGTACAAGAACAAGCTAAAAACATGGCATGTTGCTACAATCATTCAAAAACCTCTTCAGCATCCCCTGCTCATCTCCAACAAACTATACGCTGACATGCAGAAGAGCCTCAATCAATCACCTACAAGGTTAATACAACCTAATAACGCCAGTTTGGATAGAGACTGACGAATAACAGAGCAGCTCATTTTAAATTGATTACAAGTGTGGGACTCAGCATTCACAATGAACACAGTCCTCCACAGCAAATCTATGCACAAAAGCATTCATCTTCATTATATAAAAAAAATAGAATGAAATTGCATGGAATTAAAGCTGAGTACTGTCGGTGGTGGTGGAGGGAAGGGATTAGTGGTGGAGCGAGGGAGGATGATTGATGGGAATCAGATTTCTATCAATGCTCTGGTAAAAATTACAGGAACATAATAATAAAAATAATCTAATCATTAATGGCCTCTCAATAATGAAATGTAAACTCACAATTAAAATTGATACGAGAGCAAAATAGAGCACAACATTTGGAAATTTTTTTGTATTTACATATCACAGAAATTAGGACAAGAGGCCATGCTTCCTGTCGAGGTGGTACAAGTGCAAACCAGCCAGTTTGGCTCTGCAGCACTGCATTTTTCCCCTTTCAAGTATGCTGATAATCCTGCAGCAGCTCAATCCTCATTACTTATATTGGCACTTATTTATTTACATGCTGTATTTTATTTTAGGTTTACTTACAGTATTTAAATTTAAGTTCCTCAACAACCACAGTGTGATTTGAACTCATGTCACTAAGATCAGCGATTTAGGTGTTCGCTTAGTAATTTAATCCCTTTTCCCACCTACCCTAAGCATTGACAGAAAATTTAGCCCCATCCATCAGGCTGCAAAGGAAAGTTATAAGCAGCCTTGTTTATAAAAAGGTTCATCAATCAAAAGAATGTTAGATAACTGTATTGTTCACTAAATGAACTGTGATCACTTTCTTGTTTTGGAGAAGTACTCAGAGCAAAAATTGTCCTCTATTGCAACTGTGCCCTTCTGCATTCTGTACGAATCTAATACACCACAAGGTACGAATTGTTTCAAGTGTTTTCCCCTGATACTACACCAGCACTCATTTTCTTGTTGCAATAATAAAATATAAAGAGATTTACATGTGCTGTGAGATGTAAAGAAATTTCATTACTCTAAGAGTTAAGAAGCCAATGTACAATAGTACTGCATATTATCTGAGTAATGATGTGTAAACCTTTCCCCTTTTAATTGAAATCTCTATTCTCTTGGCTCACTGTGCAATGGAGAAAGATTCCACAGCTGCAGTGTTCCTTTGTATGTGGATCAATTAATAGTCAATCAGAGAAGCGATGTTCCAAAATTTTACCCAAAAATACCACTGTCTCAGTTTCACTTCATCCTCGGCTCTGCCACTTACGCTGGGGTTATGAATTCTATCGGCACAGCAGTCCTCTTGCAGTTTTCTTGTGCTTGAGTGTAGTCGGCAATGTGCAATAGTTAGAGTTTAATCCTTCTAATGCCTGATGCCCACAACTAGTAGGACAACTCACTGGCTCACAAACAGGAACAACATTTGTGGGGAGTTTCCACTACTGACTCCCATCCCCCCACTCACCCACAATGTTGTCAACCCTCCCACCAGCCTGGCTAAATGTAGCACTTTCATCCCCATGCAAGTTGAGATGAGCCAAAACATCACAGGAAAAGGGTCAAGTCTGGAGACCTTCAACTTCTGTGGTACTTATTAATGTAACATTTAAATACGCAGTATTGTAATGGTCAAAGTCTATTGAAAAACCCTGATGGATGATCATATGCTCAAGTTTAGATTCGCTACTCTTCGGCGACATGCAAACCTGAAATCCCTGTTACATTTGCAAACTTAAGACCAAAGCGTTCACAGGTTCAATGCCTTTTTCAAGGTAGGAGAAATTTATACTTTCCTTACATTAATGCACACAGTAGTAGTGTATTACTGAGGTTCTTGAAAAGTAAATGATAGCAACAAAGCACTCGGGAAATTAGGGCCAAACATAAGGCCTCACTTAACCCACACTCAAGCTGCTTTCTCTGTCTCACTCACGATACAATCTCGACTCATTACTCACAATAGTCCAGAGTCCCCAGATGATCAGTAAATTCAGACCTCACTTGCATACCAGTCACTAGCAGAAATTAGTAACTCAGGAGTGCGAACTAGATACTGCATCGATGCTGAATGCTTCGCAACACCAAGTAACATCACTTACAAAAGCTCCCCTCCCCCGCCTGCCTTCCCTGCAGGGTACCTTGCCACCCTGATGCACAATTGGAAGATATTGAGAGTTCTGAGGAGGGATTAACTTACTTTCTTTAGCTGCGCCTACAACTTTGCAATGGCATATCCAAATTTTAACTCTGTGTGCCCTGTCTTGCATGACAAACAGCAACAGCACTGAAAATTAGCATGTTCCAACAAAATGTGGCCCAAACTGTGTCCCCAGTGCACTGGAAGATAACGTTCTTACTTACTATTTATTCTGCTATTCTTACATCCGCTGACTTTTCTAAAATCGATTTATTACAGAGTTATGACACTGTTAACAGTCGGTATCAGTGGATATCTCACAATATCTAACAACTATCCTGAATATAACAAGGCCAACTTTATTCCACTTTATGCTGCCCTCACAAGTGCCTCACATTTTCAGAGCAGTCTGGCACAGAACAAAGCTTATTTCTACTCTTCCGATCATCTTCAAACCATCTAAAGACATGGCAGTGACAAACTGATTTCGGATCCCCATCACCCAGGACATGCCCTCTTCTCACCATTATCATTGGGAAGGAGGTACAGAAGCCTGAAGGCACAAACTCAGCGATTCAGGAACAGCTTCTTCCTCTCTGCCATCCGATTCCTAAATGGACATTTTATTATGCCACTTTTTTATTATTTCTGTTTTTTCACTATTTTTTAATTTAACTATTTAATATTCATATATATACATACTGTGATTGATTTTAAAAACATTACCATGCATTGCATTGTACTGCTGCTGCTAAATTAAGAAATTTCACAACATATGCCGATGATATTAAATCTGACTCTGATTCTGAGAGTACAATTTTACACTGCTTTTGAATATGGAAGCTCGGGTAACATTTACTGCAGTGGAAAATCACTGCAGGAGGCTCTAAATTCGGAAAAAAAATAATAAAGATTTAACAGTCATAAATCTCATGCAACATAAGAAATTTAAGTTTTTTTCCATCAATATTTGGATAGCATACAAAGGAAAAGCTCACTCTTTTTAAGCTGTGAAGGCCACCTATATTAATACAATTACTTCAGACTCAATTTCAATTCAGGAAATGAAAATATCCAAAAAGTTACAATAAAGTAATTCTCAACCTTCTGCCCTACTTCCAAAATAAAGTCACCTAAATTAATACCATGCATTGCCTTTCTTGGAGCTACAATACAGTCATCTTATCCCAACCAAAACCCCCAGATGAAAAGATGAATTGTACACAGAAAGGGGGCAGACTGGATTTCCACAGTACTGCTGAGCTAAGGAAAGGTATTTTAGGAAAACGACAACACACATGGGGAGAAAAACTCAATCTCATCGTTTTTCTTCCCTATTCTGTTTTTTTTTTGTTTGCTTCTTTTAGTCTTTTCTCGATCTGCCTCGATTATTTTAAGCTCCTCTTGTCTTTAAGTGCCTTCTGATTAATGAAGTCTTAAGTTTTCTGAAATAAATCTGTCCTGCACTGGATCAATTATGATAGAGTATGGCCTCGATCAAGTTATTCATTACCACGATCTTCATAACCATGGGCGAGTTTCACCAGAAAGGGCAATTTTTTTTTGCTGCAATGAACTTCTGTCAGTTACAAAAACGGAAACAGATCCGTTTCGTGTCGTAAACGAGCTCCGTTAAACAGGTTAAACTACCTGTTGTTTCGCAAACACTGAACTGTGAGCAAGCAATGCGTTGACCCAACGAGGACCATTCACACAAACGTCGCCTCGTTCCTAAAGTTCCATTCGTCCTCCTGAAGCTACTTTGCAACGACCTGGTCTCGGCTTTTCTTTCCCAAATTCCAAAAACGACTGGAAATCTCACTAATCTATTTTACTATATCATTTTATGCTCAAAGAACCCGAGTTGCAAAACATAGATCCGCTCCCTCACCTTGAGAAAGACTATATGCTTTTATGCATAGATACACAGACACGTTATAGAAACATGATTTGTTTACTTGTATTCAACCTTTTTTTTCCACGGGACACCAAATTATTTGCTTATGATCCGGTGTTTCGCCTAATTAATAATTCTACTTTTATAGGCTGGGATGATAAGGGATTTACATTGCGAGTGTTTTTTTTTATTTAATCTGTTCGGCATGAATCGGGAGAAACTGGGTCGTAGAAATCTCGCCTGCTTGAAAGTCCAGGAAATACAAATGAAATAGGGTTTAATAAGAGAGTTAGAAAAGAACGGCAACTGCTGTCCGAATGATACTGGCTGCCTCAGGGAAGGTCCCGGGAAGGGGGGACTGTGTGACGGTTCATAAGGATAAAAATAAAGCATTAAGGAACGGTGTCTCCATCTTAAGGCGCTAAAGAATAAGAGAGGAGTCCACGCCTTGATTACAACTACAGGATGGACAGTGGAAACATTAAGTCCAGTGTTTCCGACATAGTCAAAATGAACAATATTTCCCTCTCGCACATTAAAGTTAATAACCGACTGTGATGACATTATAGAGATGTGCACCGCGTGTGACAATGCTGAAAGACTGAAGTTTTCGGACGTCTGGACTATGTCCCGATTCGGCTGCAAACCGGCCTTGCCTCCTCAGAGATCCCACAAAGTGCAGAGGGACGCGTGAGGGATAAGCGCCCAGTAGTTCGAAGTCTGGAAGGGCGCGTTGCAAACTTCTGCCGGAGAGTGGAAGCAGGAGTGAAGAAAAAATTCCTCGACTCCGCACGGATGCCACAACTCTTTATCTGCAGCGGTAGGCAAAAGTTGGAAGAGCTCTTCCTGGTCAGTTCCGGGAGATGGGCAAACAGTCAAAAGCATCACACTGATATCTGCCGCTCTGTTTGTCCCTCCAACCTCCACCACCCGCAAAACACTTTACACTCTCCCTACCTAATAGTAAAACGACCCGATTCACCATTCAAAACAAGCCGATTGCTTCTTCAGAGAACAGACGCTTTGCACAGCTCGACTGAAAGCAAGTTAATGAATCACAAATAGTGTTCAGGTAGGTGGTATAACATGTGTCTGAGAGAATGAATCGCAACTTCCGGAAACAACTGGTCAGAGAAACAACACAAATAAAACTCAATAACATCCTCCAGCCGGGGGAGGGGAGGGGAGGGGAGGGGGTGCAATCTGAAGCACTACCTTATTCTTCCACCCACTTCACTGTCAACAACTCTGCTTTATTCAACTCTACTTTTTAATCGGTGTTCGGGTGAGCCCACACAGAGAGCCACAAGACAGAGGGGAAAAAAATAACAGTTGACAAAACGATTTCAAGTAGCAACTTCCAACATCAACAGAAAACATTGTTTCTTATTCCAGCCTTGTACTGTTAAAGAAATCCTTCTGTCTAGTGTACGCAGAAGTAATAAACAGTTTCATTGAAGAATGTTCGCATACACATGTAAACTAAACAAAAACGTATACATACCGGTCGTTTTTTTGTCTGTGGTACGCAGGTGAAGGGAGCACACACAGTTAGTCTCAACAAATGCAGAGTGAAAGAGAAAGAGAGATGGGGGAGCGGACCAGGACCGCGCTGTGCTTGAACAGCTCAGTGTAGTGTGTGAATGGAGCAGGCAGCGACTGCTGATCCTTGTGTAGTTAACTGACAGGCACACATGCCAGTGCGCCGCCACACAGGACCTGACCCAGCAGCTGGGGCGAGCGGGCTTCCTCCTCCCACACACACACACACACACACAGCGAAAAAAATACCCGGCAGATCAACCGATCACTGTTGGGGGAGGGGGTGTCCTAGAAGGACACCCTTCTTTTGGCGGGCTGGCGGATGGAGTGGGGTGGCGGGGGGGGGGGGAATGCTTTGGGATGAAGGTAGGCGGGAGTGGTTGTGCTTTGTCGGTGGTGCTGGCGTTTGCTTGTGATCCACACACACACACACCCCAGTCTAGCGAGGCTGCTGCAGAGAGCGCCCGTCCTCCCTCACTGTGTCCAATCAGTGCATGAACGATTCAATGATTTAAGGGGTCAGCCATAAATAAACCTGGTGGTGAATTATGCCTCGCTTCTTGCTTTCCGAAACTGCCATGCGATGGGACGCAGCTAATTACTACCACCAACAACACGACATGGTAGTTTGAGGTTGTACTGCACCGCGCTCTCGTTAACCTTTGTGCGTCAGCTCTAAGTACCCGCCATAGGTCCCCTAAACCTCTTGTGTTTTCTATTAGTGTTATGTTTGAGGTTGTCTGAGAGGACGAAATGTTCTTTTATGTGGCTTTGCTGAGGTTCTCGTGATTAGGATCTGTTCACACTTTCCACTTTCAACATTAAAAATATTATCCCCTCTATCGACCAACCCCCAACCGTCTAACGTTTGGAGGTAAGTGTTCAGTGGAATGTGTGTATAACCCTGTCCTGACTAAATGCACAATCTTTATTCCGCTTTAGGGAAGCTCTGTGTCAAGGAACAGCACATTATTTTGTTTGTTTGCATATGGAGATTGTTTGTTGAAAAAAGCTAGACGACTTATCGAACAGAAGTTCGGATACCATGTACCAACTTGTAAACTGGGTAGCAATCGTGTTAATTATTCATAGGCTGCCACCAGGAATGAAAATGGCAGTGGACGTTACTGGGTTTGTTTTCTTTGAAAAGCCATGGTTGCGAGTAAAGAGAGTATTTTTAGAAGGAAGACCTCATATTTGGTCTACATCACGCGTCCTCCCAGTCGCATGGAATGTAGTTAACTCCCAATATTCCCAAACAACTCGGATAACTTCGCAGGTTCCAGCAACAGACTCTCCGGAGACAATCAACGTAATAACGTGATAAGTAAATTATTCATTGTATCCTTTGATCTGGCAAAAAACGCACGCAATCTCTTTTCTTCTTGAAAATTATATAAACAGTGTGTATTTAGGCGATTTTTGAGTACGGGAAGGGGATACGTGAATGTACAGCAGGGACTCGTTCGCACTTTTCTCCCAGTCGGACTTTCTTCCGTCACTGATCGAACTCTTATTTTGCTGAACAGCGGGAGGACGGAAGAGCCGACCTGGAGGCGACTGATACTTTTCTCCCTGTGCACCGCTTCTCTCCTTCCCTTCCCTGGTCTTTGCTCAGGAGTTCAGTGAGCAGGATGTCCGAGGGAGACAAAAAAAATCACAAAAGGGAAATTAAATGTACTTCCCTTCCCGAAAAGGATAATGTAAGGTGCTTCAACCCAAAATGGACGTACGTGGATTGTATATGTGGATGTATTGTATACAAGAACCTCCCAAAGTACATCTACTTAGGCAAGATTCAGTTCATTTATTTCTAAAAATGCGACATCGAAACAAATCCAACACACTTGCTTTAGTTTATAATATTTTGAGGTAGATTTCTGATAAACTCCTGGTACTGTGTAAAAAAAAAGTGAATGGAATTTAATGAGGCTCCATTAAATCCATGGTTTTGTTTCGCGAGTAAACTCCCATTGGCGGCCCATTTTTTTGAAGTTCAGCCGCAACTTGAATGCGCCAGATAACGTAGAAGTAGGTCATTTCCACGCGTCCAGAGCATTGTCTTGAAACAAGCGTGGAGGTTTCTTGATGTGTAACACAGAGCCCTGAATACCACATTTAGATCCTTACACTCAATTTTGTGCCAGGATAGTTGAAGTTTGTATTCAGCTGTTGTCAATCTGCAGTTGCTCAGTTGGGGCTTCTCGGATACAACGGAGGATTCCGAACGCAAATAATTTTTCACTTTAGATTCCATGGAGGTTCCACACATGGGTGACAGGACAAGACATCCCAACCAAATTCCCTGGTGTTTAGAAGAACCTTACTTAGCAGCAAGAGGCGACTCCACGGTGTAGATGTTGAAAACAGAACAATGAAAAAACTCAAAGCAACACACACAAAATGCTGGAGGAACTCAGCAGGCCAGGCAGCATCTATGGAAAAGAGTAAACTCCCCCGCTCCCGGTTTCACCTATCACCTACCACCTTGTATTTCATCCTCCCCTCTCTCCACCTTCCTTCTCTGACTTTTTTTCTCGGCCTGATGAAGGGTCTTGGCCTGAAAGGTGGACTGTTCCCTCTTTTCCATAGATGCTGCTTGGCTTGCTAAGTTCCTCCAGTATTTTGTGTGTGTTGCTCTGGATTTTCCAGCATCTGTAAATTTTCTCATGTAAATAAAATAACTCCACATGGATAGGGCTACAATCATCACTACATTCACATCACCTAGTTTCACTTTATATACATACAATCAGTCTATGTATTTATCAACTATTTGCATATTGTGTTTGATATGATTGTGTTCATACACAGTGATGTGTATGTTATTGTGTTCTTTACGCTTAGTGTAATCTTTACACAGCTTTGCATCCGGCCTAACCATCATTTCATTCTCCATTACACTAGTGTACTGAAGAATGCCAATAGACAATGTTGAACCTAGAATGGCAGAATCAAGTTTATTATCACCGGCATGTCATGTAAAACTGGTTAACTTAGCAGCAGCAGTTCAATGTGATGCATAATCTAGCAAAGGAAAAAAATTAATAAAATAAAAACAATAATCATCATAATAAATAAACAAGTAAATCAATTATGTATATTGAATCGATTTTTAAAAATGTGCAAAAACAGAATACTGTATATTAAAAAAAAGTGAGGTAGTGTCCAAAAATTCAATGTCAATTTAGGAATCAGATGGCAGAGGGGAAGGAGCTGTTCCTAAATCTCTGAGTGTGTGCCTTCAGGCTTCTGTACCTCCTACCTGATGGTAACAGTGACAAAAGGGCACACCCTGGGTGCTGGAGGACCTTAATAATGGACACTGCCTTTCTGAAACACTGCTCCCTAAAGATGTCTTGGGTACTTTGTAGGCTAGTACCCAAGATGAAGCTGACTAGATTTAAAACCTTCTGCAGCTTCTTTCGTTCCTGTGCAGCAGCCACTCCATACCAGACAGTGATGCAGCCTGTCAGAATGCTCTCCATGGTAGAACTATTGAAGTTTTTGAGTGTATTTGTTGACATGCCAAATCTCTTCAAACTCCTAATAAAGTATAGCCGCTGTCCTGCCTTCTTTATAACTACATTGATATGTGGGTCCAGGCTAGATCCTCAGAGATCTTGACACCCAGGAATGTTGAAAAGGTGTTGACTTGCTCCTTTGTTCACCTACAAATTTTCTGATGATACAACCATTGTTGGTAGAATTTCAGGTGGTGACGAGAGGGTGTACAGGAGTGAGATATGCCAACTAGTGGAATGGTGCCGCAGCAACAACCGGCACTCAACATCAGTAAGACGAAAGAGCTGGTTGTGGACTTCAGGAAGGGTAAGATGAAGTAACACATACCAATCCTCATGGAGGGATCAGAAGTAGAGGGAGTGAGCAGCTTCAAGTTCCTAGGTGTCAAGATCTCTGAGGATTTACCCTGGTCCCAACATATCGATGTAGTTATAAAGAAGGTGAGACAGCAGCTATTCTTTATTAGAAGTTTGAAGCGATTTGGCATGTCAACAAATACACCAAAAAGCTTCTATAGTTGTACCATGGAGAGCATTCTGACAGGCTGCATCACTGTCTGGTATGGAGGGGCTACTGCACAGGACTGAAAGAAGTTGCAGAAGGTTGTAAATCTAGTCAGCTCCATCTTGGGTACTAGCCTATAAATTACCCAGGACATCTTTAGGAAGTGGTGTCTCAGAAGGGCAGCGTCCATTACTAAAGACCTCCAGCACCCAGGGCATGCACTTTTCTCACTGTTACCATCAGGTAGGAGATACAGAAGCCCGAAGGCACACTCTCAGCGATTTAGGAACAGCTCCTTCCCCTCTGCCATCCGATTCCTAAATGGACATTGAAACTTTGGGCACTACCTCACTTTTTTTTAATGTACAGTATTTCTGTTTTGGCACATTTTTAAAAATAATCTATCCAATACAGGTATACGTAATTGATTTACTTGTTTATTATGTTTTATTTTATTTATTATTATTATTTCTCTCTCTCTGCTAGATTGCATATTGCATTGAACTGCTGCTGCTAAGTTAACAAATTTCACGTCACATGCCGGTGATAATAAACCTGATTCTGATTCCTCCATAAATGCTCTTTGCCCCATTGAAGTCTTCCAACATACTATTAAAGCTTCAATGAGCTCTCTCCTCATCCTTCTAATTTCCAACGAGTACAGTCCCAGAGCTACCAAACGTTCCTCGTATGATAACCCTTTCAATTCCATAATCATCCTTGTGAACCTCCTCTGCACCCACTCCAATGCCAGCAAATCTTTCCTTAGATGGGGAGCCCAGAATTGTTCACAATAATCAAGATGAGGCCTCACCAGTAACCCTTCCAGATTCTAGTAGGTTTTGTGTCTTCCAATGTTTTTTTGCTGTTAGGAGTGCCACAAACCATGGAGACATAATTGCATGATAAGGGGCTGTTCATTTAAAAGTGAGGGTCACAGAAATATCTTCTCTCAGAGATTGGTGGTTATCCAGAGGATCATTACTGCAGAAAGTAGTGGAGGCTGGATAATTAGAAATACTTAAAGTGGAGTTAGATAAATATCTGACAGGTCAAGGAAATTATGGCTGTAGGGCAATGAACTAGAACAAGAAATGAGTTCAGTATTGATCCTCCATGATCATGTTGAATGGCGGGACAAGCTTGAGGGGCCTGGCAGCCAATTCTTTCTCCTATTTACTTGTGTTCTTATTTTTTCTAAGATGAGAAAACTATATGCTGCACATAGTTTGACATTGTCATGCAGTTAATTTTCAAGACACAGAATCTGAGAGTTCTCTTGGCATAGCCTATTTTGTGCTCTTTTTCACAACTCTTTCCAGTCTACGAGAACAACAGAACATGGCAAAGGACAGCGCTACAACCTAACAAGGGTGGAGGGGCAGTGGTCCAAAGGCACCGGTGGGAGGAACTGCACAAACTTTTCAAAGGTGAACTTCAGTTTAAAATAAATACATTGAGGATTCGGCCTATGAGAGGAAGACTTTCACAGTTGAAAGAACATTATAGTGTGACTTTAAAATTGTTATTCATTGCTCAGACTATGGGCATTACTGGCAAGACTAGTATTCATTGCCCTTCCTTGAAAGGGAAATAGTCCTTGAAAAAGTACTGGTGTGCTGACTTCCCAAACTTCTGCAGTCACTCTTGTAAAGCGAATCCCATAGAGCTGTTGGGGAGTGCTGATGATGAAAGAATAAGATATTATCTAAATTGAGATGTTCCAGGGTGCACCTTTAGTCTCTTGTGAGCCTAGAATTATCAGGGTAATTGAAATTTTTTAAGTGAGACGCAGTCAAGATGTAAAGCATACAGGGTATAATATCCTAATATTCCATTCAGAAGAACCATGTGCAGCCAGTTCATAACAGACCTGACAATGGAAAGGGGACAGAGTGCAATTAAGGATATGGTTCTGGGGTTCCCATCCTTTTTTATGCCATGGACCAATACCATTAAGGAAGGGATCCATGGACCCCAGGTTGGTAACCCAAGATTTAGCTGAAGAATCAAGGCATGTCTTAGGTCATATAAGAGGTACAACGCTAAAGCTCTAACAATATGACATTAAGTGAATGGGGTGGGGCATTCCAGTCGACATGGAAGCCATGTAACCTGAGTTGTGGCAAGAAATAGGTCTCAAGTGTCGGGCTTGTCTGCTGCTGCAGACCAGGTGAGAGACAAGGAAGTGCTACAGTGTGGTTGAGCTCGGCTGGGGCCTGGCCTCTCCTGATGGTGCTGCCCTCCCATGTTTGAGCTATGGAATGACAGGCTGGATTGCATGCACCTATACACTGCCGGGAGACTTACCACCAATTGTTGCACATTGTTGCTCAGGGTCTTGGACTCTATATGTTTTTTTTTCAAGTAAATATGCTTCTTTGCTGGATATTTTGAATTTTGTTACTTGCTATTTTTGAATGTTTGTTTGCTATTTTGAATGCTTTGCACCTCGGCCCCAGAGGAAGGCTGTCTCGTTCAGCTGTTTCTGTGGAGGGTCTGAATGATAAATAAATTTGATTTGATTTGAAATACTGTAAGAGAGGAAGTATTCAGGAGTTTAGCATAGTTGAAAATGTGCAAATCACTCGGCCAAGATGAAATACCAGGTAGTCAAAAGAAGGAATGGATGAAATTGCAGAAGCTTTGCGTGTTATTTTTTCCATCCTTCTGAGTTAAGGATTAGTGCCAGAGCATTGGAAGGCAGCTAATATTCTACTGCTATTTGAAATTGGAGGAAGGGTTAAATTGAGTAATTACAAGTTAGTTAGTTTAACTTTATTGATGGGCATGTTTATTTGATTCAAATCAAAAGGGACAGAATAAACCTTCATTCTGATTAATCAAGAACAGCCAACATGGATTTGTAAAGAGAAAAATTATGTCTGACTAACTTGACTAAGATTTTGAGGAGGTAACAAAGAGGGTCAATGAGGGCAGTGTTCAGTTTAAGCTGGTGTGGGTGAATCTCAGTGACGTCTGGCTGGTGGCTAATGAAACAAAAAAAATTTGTTAATCACTATTTTCCTGGTAAACGATCATCGTAAACAATAGCATGTAACTTGCCTTAGGATTTGGAGGCAATGCGATGTGGTAAAACTGAGGGTGAAGCGAGGCAGTGGGCCCATCGCTAAGAGCAAGGAAGACCTGAGGTTCAATCGATTTAAAGTGCTGGCCGAATTGGAAAGGTTCAGTACATGCCAAATCGAGGCAGTAGGAAGCGACTGAACCCGATGTTTGGATGATTTAAGTGCCAGGTCAAATTGAAAAGGTCAGGGTGTCAGGGCCAGGTTGGGTCAGTTTGCTGTTCCACTCTGTGTTGAACTAAGGGTCTATGGATAGGACTGTTTTTGTGGACTTTAGTTCAGAACCCTATTTGCTTGCTATTGTTGATTTGTTTTTTTCCCCTCTGTATTTTAAGTGTTTGAAGGTCTTTTTTAAATGTTTTTTTGTTGTTGTTTTGTTTTGTGGCTGCTTGTAATGAGATGAATCTCAAGGTTGTATAATATATACATACTTTGATAATAAATGTACCTTGAACTTTGAACTTCTGTAACTCTTTTCACAGGGTCTTGAATTGGAGGCTGTTTTGAAGGATGTAAAACCTCACACAAATATCCAAGGTAGAGTAGCAAATTGAATCCAAGGTCTGTGCAGCGGCAGGAACCAAGGGAAAATGTTTTCCAAATATTTTGAGTCGGTAGGTTTCCAAAGGGTTTGGTACTTGCTTTGTTGGTTTTTGCAATAACTTAAATGTAGAGGACATTATAACAAAGATTGCAGATGACCCAGCAATTGACCATGACAGAGAGGAAGAAATGCTTGAGCAGAGAAAGATATAAACAGTCCGCTCAGCTGGGTGGAAAAGTGGCAAATAGAACTTCATGCAGAGAAGAATGAAATAATACATTTAGGGAGATGGGAAACGGGGATGGCGCAGTGGCAAAACTTAGAGTTAGTCTTCCTTCAGTTAGTCCTGACGAAGGGCCTCGGCCTGAAATGTCGACTGTACCTCT
Source organism: Mobula hypostoma (assembly GCF_963921235.1). Classification (NCBI taxonomy): domain Eukaryota; kingdom Metazoa; phylum Chordata; class Chondrichthyes; order Myliobatiformes; family Myliobatidae; genus Mobula; species Mobula hypostoma. The sequence continues at coordinate 173,426,818 of NC_086101.1, forward strand.
TCCTGGAGATGCTGCCTGGCCTGCTGCATTCACCAGCAACTATGATGTGTGTTGCTTGATTTCCCAGCATCTGCAGAATTCCTGTTGTTTGCCCCTTTAAATAATGTTTCAGAGCGAGAACGGATGTTACACTTCCAACTGTAACAAACAGCCTCCTGGAAATAACTCATCTGCTGGAGCAGCATCTGTTGGAGGAAAGGAATTGTCGGCATTTCGGGATAAAACCCTGCAGCAGGGTTTCAACCTAAAACACAAACAATTCTTTTCCTCCAATAGATACAACTCAAACTGTTCAGTTCTTCCAGCAGACTATTAGGTGCTCCAGATTCCTGCATCTGTGATCTCTTGTCTCTCTGTTACACCTTCACGTGTCTGCCTGCACATTCAGCTCATTTATCTCATGAACTACAGTTCTTACATTAATAAGACCATCAGATAGGAGCAGAATTAGGCAATTTGACCCATTGAGTCTGCTCTACCATGGCTGATTTGTTATCCCTCTCAACCCCATTCACCTGCCTTCTCCACGTAACCTTTAATGCCTATACTAATCAAGAACCTATCAAACTTCACTTTAAACATACTTAATGACTAGGCTTCCACAGCCATCTGTGCAATGAATTCCACAGATTCACCACACCATGGCCAAGGAAATTCCTCCATATCTCTGTTCAATAGGAATTCCCTTGTGATGGTTGAAGCCTGCCAAAAAGTCAAAAAGTTTATATTCTACACTTCTGTTGTTCTGCCATCCAACCCCACTCACTAATTTTCAGCCTTCTTATTCCAGATTTGATTTTTCTTTCTTGAACATCTGCTCATAATATTGCCATTGCACTGCTGGAAGAGCAAGCATCAGAAAAGAAAAGGCACAGAAATGGCTTCAGACTGAGAAGAGGCTGTCAGTACTATGACCTGCCCCTCTGAAATAGGCATACACACAGTGGCCCCTCTGTACACTTGCTCATTAATGCAAATATATAATCAGTTAATCATGTGGCAGTAACTCAATGCATAAAAGCTTTCAGACATGGTCAAGCAGTTCAATTGTTGTTCAGACCACCAAACATCAGAATGGGGAAAAATATGATCTAAGTCACTTTGACCGTGAACGATTATTGGTGGTTTAAGCATCTCAGAAACCGCTAATCTCCTGGGATTTTCACATGCTGCAGTCTCTAGAGTTTACAGAGCATGCTGCAAAACAACATCCTGCGAGCCATTGTTCTGCCTTGTTAGGGAGAGAGATCAGAGGAGAGTGGCCAGAGTGGTTCACACTGACAGGAAGGCAACAGTAACCTGAATATCCTCATATGATATCAGTGGTGTGTAGAAGAGCATCACTGAATGCACAACACGTCAAATGATACTCTATAGTGGCAGAAGACCAAACTGCATTCCACTCCTGTGCCTAATAAAGTAGCCACTGAGTGTATGCTCAGTCATTAAAATTATTAAGAAACTGAACAGAAAAGTTAAAACAAACTCAAATTTCTCTAACTTGAAACAGAGTTTTGACCAAAAACTTTAACATTCCTTTTCTCCCACCGATGCTACTTGACCCTCTGAGTTCTTCCAGCAGATTGGTTTGATGTACCATAAGAACTTCTATAATATATCGCTGGATTTCCAGTACACAGAAGTACGAGGGGTGATTGATAAGTTTGTGACTCCTTCTACCGTAGGTCACAAACTTATCAATCACCCCTTGTAAAGGAGAACAAAGTAATTGTTATTCTGGATCTGATGCAGCACAAAAAAAAACACTATAAGAACACAATAATAATAATAATAATACAACACAATTACTATAAACATGTAAGGTACACCGATTGATTTTTGTCCATAACGTTTCACTGGGCAGAGGAGTGACTGATAGGAAATGATAAAGTAATAGTGGTTGGGAGTGTGGAGAGATGGGTTAGTGGGTGCAGATGTTGATCAGCCTTACTGCTTAGGGAGAGTAACTCTTTATGAGTCTTATTTCTATTATAGTCCAAAGATATTGTGAGGAATAGAGGAGCAGATTTATAGGGAAAGGTCACTGGGCCCATGAAGATGCATATATCAGGAAGTTTTTCATTTACTACAGCTCTGCATTCAGGACTATCAACCCCTCAAATCTAATCAGTCAGCTAGATTCTCGATTTCCTCACTTGCAGCCACCAATCAGTTCAGATTAGCAACAATATCTCCTCCACAATCGCCATCAGTGCTGGTGCACCTCAAGGCTGTGTGCGACGTCCCCTGCTCTACTTGCTTTACACTTATAACTCTGAGGCTAAGCACAGCTCCAATGCCATATTTAAGTTTGCTGATGACATCACCATGTGGGCCAAGTCAAGGGTGGTGAGGAATCAGCATATAAGAGAGAGACTGAAAATCTGGCTGAATGGTGCCACAACAACAACTTCTCCCTCAATGTCAGCAAAATCACAGAGCTGATTATTGGCTCATGGAGGAAACCAGAGATCCATGAGCCTTTTCCATCAGGGCATCAGAGATGGCGAGAATCAGCAACTTTAAATTCCTCTGTATTATCATTTCAGAGGATCTCTCCTGGGTCCAACATGTAAATGACATTACTAAGAAAAGATGGCAGCGCGTCTACATTCTACAGCCATGGATTTTGTAGGAAAATCCTACAAAAGGTAGTAGATTCAGCCCGGTACATCACAGATAAAGCCCACCCAACCCTTGAGCATATCTACATAAAATGTTGCCATCGTTAAGAAGCATCCAGCATCACAGATCCTCACCATGCAGGCCATGTTCTTTTCTCACTTCTGCCATCAGGTAGAAGGTGCAAGTGCTTCAGGAGTTGCACTACCAGATTCAAGAACAGTTACTACCTCTCAACCATCAGGCTCTTAAACAAAGGAGGTTAACTCCACTCATTCTATTTCTGATGTACCCTCAACCAGTGATCTCACTTTAAGGACTCTTTATCTTGTTATTTATTTATATTTGCATTTGCGCAGTTTGTTGTTCATTGATTCTGCTTACAGTTACTGTTCTATAGATTTACTGAGTATGCCTGTAGGAAAAAGAATCTCAGGGCTGATTGCGGTGACATGTATGTGCTCTGATAATAAATTTTACTTTGAACTTACAAGTTTGCGAAAACGGTATGTCATCTAAAACTTTGGTAAACTTCAATAGATGCACGGTGGAGAGTATACTAACTTGTTACATCATGTCCTGGTATGGAAACATCAATGCTCTTGAATAGAAAAGAACTATAAAAGGTAGTGGATACAGCCCAGTCCACCACAGGTAAAGCCTTCCCCAACATGGAGCACACATGCAAGGAGCACTATCGCAGGAGAGCAGCATCCATCATCAAGGACCCCCACCATCCAGGCTATGCTCTCTTCTAACTGCTGCCATCAGGAAGAAGATATAGGAATGTTCAGTCCCACACCACTAGGTTCAGGAACAGTTAGTACACTTCACCCATAACCAGAGGGGATATCTTGAACCAGAGGGGATAACTTCCATCATCCCAACACTGAACTGATTCCACAACCTATAGACTCACTTTCAAGGACTCTACAACTCGTGCTCTCAATATTTATTGCTTATTTATTATTATTTTTTTTCTTTTTGTATTTGTCCCTTGATTGTTTATCTGGCTCTGTCACGTGCAGTATGTCATTGATTCTATTGTGTTTCTTTCTACTTACTGTGAATGCCCGCAAGAAAATGTATCTCAGGGTACAAACGTTTGTAGTATATGCTGACATCTATGTACCTGGATAATAAATTTTATTTAAATTTTGAACTTTGAGGATGAATAGGTTAGGACTTTATTTCCTAGCGCATAGGAGAATGAGGGGAGATTTGATAGAGATGTACAAAATTATGAGGGGTATACAGTAGATAGGGTAAATACAAGTAGACTTTTCTCTTTTCAAATCTTTTTATTATATTATTCAAAAATAACACGAGTACAGTGAAGTAAGCAATACTTACAATGTCTCATGAAAAAAAAACATTATTTTTAAAGATTGAAAAATTTTGGTGATAATAAAAAAACCCTACTAAGCTGAAAAAGTGGGAAAAAACCCCATTAGGTGTACAACCCTGGAGCCATGCGTTATACAAAAGGCTTCTAAAGATAAACATCAAACCGCCAGCAAGAAAAAAAATGTACCAAAAATTTACAATTAGACTTTCTACAAGCAGGTGTTTTTCCATTGAGTTTGGGTGAGGCTAGAACTAGGGGTCATGGGTAAAGAGCAAAAGGTGAAATATTTAAGCGGAACTTGAAGGAGGAATTCTTCACTGAGAGGTTGGCAAGAGTGAGGAATGAGCTTTCAGTGGAAGCAGTGGATATGGGTTTGATTTCAACATTTAAGAGAAGTTTGGATAAGTACATGGATGGGAGGGGTAGAGGGTAATAGTCCACGTACATGTTGATGGGACTAGTTCAGTGCCGGCTGACTGGGCCAGAGGGCTTGTTTCTGTGGTGTAGTGCTCTATTAGCCTAGATTCTCTGACTATGACTCCAGCAACATTCATTTAGCCAGCTGCCTGACATAATCCAGAAATTGAATGGAGGCCATTTTGCAAGTCAACATGACATTTGAATGAATTGAAGGGAGATGAGGGTGAAAGAAAGCATTGGATCTTTTTTGTTTTAACCTCCCAGAATGAGGAGTTTCGGCTTCAACTATTTTTCCCAGTGATTCATTCCTGTTAATGATCACACACCCCCCCGCCCCATGTAAAGGAATGCTTCCTGAAATCTTGAGTAATGAAGCCATTCCAGAGCCCTTAAGTCGTGACCTCTTTTCATTGTGAAACAATGCTCCAAATTTGCTTTCTGTGTCCTGTTACATGAAGATTGGAGTAGAACTTCGCTCAATTGGAATTCTTGTAGAATCATTTGTAGATTCATGATCTGAATTCATGAAGTGAATGGATGAATTACTTCAGTTCTTGCCATCTAGGAAGGTGACTCAAAGGGCTTTTTGTCTAAGTGTTTGTGAAATTATGTCACTGGCCTTTTAAAAAAAAGCCATCCTAATTTGCACTGGGAACTCTGTACACAAGCAAATCCAAAGCAGGCACAAAGCTGGCATAAGTTTAACGAGAGTATGTAAAACCACTGTCCTGGTCAGAAGCCAAGGTGAAAATACACCCTGCTGACTGTGCGTTTCAAACAGGTAGAATCTGTGGGAGCTTAGGCTGATACAGAGAGAATCTTTGATGTAAACGATGTTTCTCTGAGTACCAGGGGAAACACTGATGTAATGCCAAACCAGAGCCATCTGTACCTGCCGGCCTGTTTAGATTTAAAGAGCAGATTATTAAGAAGTTTCTGCCAAGACTGATTTCTGTCAAGGGCAGCTTCCTCTGAAAGCCATCCTGTAACAGTGTGATACTGCCCAAAGGACTGTAGCATATGCTTTCACCACCCCTTCTTTCCAAAGTGTTCTTTTTCATAGTTGAAGTGTATAAAATCCCAAGTTGTAAGGAAGCTAGGATGAGATCTCTGATGCTCCAGTGACATTAACTGCGTTTTCATTTTTCTCCCCCCTCTCACATTAACCTGAGAACCTTGACTTTCTCAGCAGACTATAACTGATTACCCATGTGTGAGTCTTGATCGTCAGCTTCAACCTGTTTCTTTGACAAGAGGAAGAGGAATCACAGCAGAGCTTGATATTTTCTGTACTCCACCCGCTTGTGATAACAGCCAGCTGTGCAGTGGGCAATATTAATCAGAGATGTCACAGCAAAATACAAATGCAGCCTATACAACAAAACCAGTGAAAAGATTTATCACAAACCATTTTGATTTTTCAATGTACATTTTTAATCTTTAAAAAGTCCTTAGTAGATTTCTGCAGATGCTGGTATCTGAAGCAAACGACAAAATGCTGGAAGAACTCAACGGGTCAAGCAGCATCTGTGGAAGTACAAAGGCAAGAAAATCTACAGATGCTGAAAATCCAAGCAAAGCGCACAAAATGTTGGAGGAACTCCGCAGGCCAGGCAGCATCTATGGAAAAGTGTAAAAAGTCAATGTTTCAGGCCGAGACCCTTCATCAGGACTGGGAAAAAAAGATGAGAAGTTAAGCAAGAATATTGTCTGGCCTGCTGAATTCCTCTAGGATTTTGTATGTGCTGTTTTTGAAGATAAATGGACAGTCAACATTTTGGGTTGAGACCCTTCATCTGAATTGGTCCATGCAGTTCTGCATTACAAATCCAACTCAGTGGTTGTAAAGTACAGCTATTTCCTTTCAACCATTCACTTCTCAGACCAACTGGCACAACACTAATCACTGCACTAAACTCTGAACACTTGCAACAGCCAGTGGAATAGTTTCAAGCTTCTGTCAAAGCGTAATGACCATGTGAATTAAAACTTCATACCAGGATCTGACTGCATAGAGTTGTTTAACTTTCTGGTGTTGTACTGAGGGTGTGCTGTATTGTTTAAGATGCAGACTTTTGGATCAAATATTACAGCACCTTTGAACAGCCACTCTCACTAAAATAAATCAGGGTAGTTTTGAGAATGCCAAAGGAAAACCAGATTCAGTTACAATTACACTTGAGAAAATCTTGCCGTGTGTAAAGCAAATCTATAACATTTCAGATGTACTCACGGTGTGTGATGTGTCTTGAATTGTTTCTGAAAGGTAATGATAAAGGACTGTACAAATGCATTTATTCATCACACTGACCAAAGGTTTCCTTGTGCAACATTCAAAGAACCATAAAAACCTGCCATCGCTGCATCTTTGAGTCGTTGTGTTTTGTTCTACTTTTGTCTGTAAGTCTGCACATTTTTCATCCTCAAGAATCTACTCAACTCCCTTTCAAAATTATTCATGAAATCAGCTTCCAAGTACAACGTTCCAGATCCTAACAATAGCCTGTGAGATAAAAGCCCTCCTCGACTCTCCTCAATACATTGCCAATAATTTAAAATCTATCATATCTAGGTATTGATCCAGAGGGAGTATTTTTTCTCCATCAGAATCTATCATCAGCTTGAATAGTAGGAAGCCATTTTGTAACATTCCTGTTCCAAGGCAAGGTGTCCCAAACTTTTCAATGTGCATTGCAGATTTACAATGAGTATTTTAGAGTTTGTTATAATAATGTTGTGCCACTAAATTTCTAAAATAGATTTTATGTGCAGTTGACAAATTGGCCAGATATATTTGCCAGTCAGTTCTGTCTACATCACGGATCTGTGATGGGATTAGTTCCTCCGTGGTCCTCATGACCTGCTACAGCCAACAAGTGAGAAGCATTTCTGATTCAGAAACATCAAATAGACATAGCTTTGTGTTGTTGTCTTTGACTGAGATTGAAACAAACCACAACATAATGATGAGCTGTCTGCTGACACTGAACAGTTAACCTCAATACCCAAGCTTTCACCATGAGCTTCAGACCACAACACCAGGCATCATATCAGAGGGATCTTTAGTCTATAGGATGCTTTCAGCAATCCATACTAAAACAAATATCATCTACTGCTGGAAGGTCATCACCATGGTGAAGGACGTACTTTGGACTAACCTAAAATTGTTGATTTTCTAGTGTAGTGTGTCTGTAAATTAATGTTACCCACTGGCACATTCCACGGTGCAGGAGTACGCACGCCAATCAGGCAGGAGCTGGAGAAAGGGTGTGGCTGTTTGAGGGTAAATTCACATCAGACACGTAGGAGTCTAGTCTAGTGTTCAGGTCCAGCAAGTTGTTGTGAGGATGAAAGATAAGGTGACAATATTCAAGAACCTTGGATGACAAGAGATACTGAAAGTTCAGTCAAAAAGAGAAAAAAGAAGTATATGTCACCCTTAAGAGCATGAAATCAGACAAGACCTTTAAGGAATGAAAATAAAGTATGAAAGAACTTAAAACGAAATTAAGGGGGCTAAAATGGTCCAAGAGATATACTTAGCAAGTAAAATGAAGGAGAATAGCTTATATTGGGAGTAAGAGGGTAACTTAGAAAGGGTAGTTGACTCAAGAAAAAAAAAGAGAAGTTTCATGTCTAGAGCCCGAGGAAGAGGGTGAGATACTAACTGAGTGCTTAGTGTCACCAAGGAGAATGATGTGGATGATAGTGAGATTAGGGAAGAGTATGATGGTATTCTAGAGCACATTGATATAAAAAAAGGAGGTGGTGTTGGATGTCTCAAAGATAACAAAGGTGGATAAGTTTCCAGAACTCAATGGGATCCAGGCTATTGAGAGAACTAAGGGAAGTAATTGCTGTGGCCTCGCCAGAGATCTTTTTATCCTTCTTAGACAGGGGCATGGTGTCAGAAGTCTGGAAAACAGCAATGTTGTTCCATTGTTTAAGAAGGCAACAGAGATAATTCAGAAAAATCTAGGTGGGTAAGCCTTATGTGAATGGTAGGGAGACCACTATCCTTAGGGACAAGATTTATTGCATTTGGAGAAGCATGAACTTATAAACAATTGTTAGCTTGACTTTGAAGGAGGCTTTATCTGACAAATTTGAATATGTATTTATGAGGACACGATAAAGATAGATGATGAGGGAAGGACAGTGAATGTTTTCTACATAGACTTTAGCAATGTTTTTCATGGCAGGCTCATTCAAAAGATTAAATAACATGGGATCCATGGAATACCAGAGGGTAAACTGGATCCATTACTGGCTTGGGCAAAGAAGACAGAGAGTGATGGCAGAGCGGTGCTTTTCAGATTGAAAGTCTGTGACCAATGGTGTTCCACAAAAATCAGCACTGGGACATCTGTTGTTTCTAGTATGTATTAATAGGTTGGATGAAAATGTGTAGGTGGTCGCATGAGTTTGTAGAAACATGAAAATAGGTGGGGTTATGGAAGGTTGTTGAAGTTATACAGTTGTATACAGATTAGTTAGAAATTTAGGTGGAAAAATGACAGAAGGAGTTTAATCCAGATAAGTGCTCATCATGTTCTTCAACTAATGTGAATAACTTCACTCACCTCAACACGGAACTGATTCCACACCCTATGGACTCACTTTCAAGGACTTTACCAATTACGTTCTCAATATTTATTACTTTTTTATTTATTATGATCTTGTTATTTTTCTTTTTGTATTTGTACAACTTGCTGTCTTTTGAACATTGGCTCATAGTCTGTCTTTGTTGTGTGCGTTTTTTCATTGATACTCTTGTGTTTGCATTTACTGGGAAGGCCCTCAAGAAAATGAATCTCAGGATAGTATGTGGTGACAAATTTGTACTCTAACTTTTGAACTTTTAAGTGAGCGTTGTTTTATTTTGGGAGGTCAAATGCAAGAGGAGATTACATAGTAAATGACAGGATGCTTAGGAGCATGAATGTAAATAGGGATAGAGTCATAGAACACTACTACACAGAAACAGGCCCCTTGGCCCATCTAGTCCATGCCAATCCATTAATCTGCTGATCTCATTCACATGTACCTGGACCATAGCTTTCCATACCCCTCCCATCCATGTACCTATCCAAACTTCTCTTAAATGTTGAAATTGAGCTCACATCCAGCCCTTGCATTGCAGCTTGTTCCCATTCCTCTGAGTGAGGAACTCCCCCCTCATGTTCTCCTTAAACATTTCAACTTTCACCCCTACCCATGACATCTGTCCCTTGGAGGGTCAGACACCCTGAGCCAATAGACCGGTCCTGGACTTATTTCCTGGCATAATTTACATATTATTATTTAATTATTTATAGTTTTATATTGCTATATCTATACTCTATTCTTGGTTGGTGCAACTGTAACAAAACCCGATTTCCCTTGGGATCAATAAAGTATGACTATGACTATGACTAATTCTAGTCTCACCCAACCTCAGAAAACACCTGCTTGCCTTTACCCTATCTATCATTTTGCGCCACACATTTTCATGGAGCTGAGAATAGCTAGTATTCACTGGTTTTTAGCTGACTGATAGGGAAGTTTAAAATTTGGTTGCACTGTTATCTGTACTTCAGGAGAACAGCACCAGACTTTGCAGTATATAAACTGGTGATTCCACTTCCTTGGTCTCAAATAGAAGTTTTGTTGTACAGCTCTGGAATTGGTGAGGATAAGGAAACTACTTTTCACAAAAAAATGACATGCTGGCACTTCACAAAGCCAATCCAATTTTACAGATTTTTTTAAAAACTCCAAATTGATATGTTTATATAAAAAAACACAACATTAAGTTTTATTAACTAAATCTCATTTTTTTGTGCAACATACACGAAATTCTGGAGGAACGCAGTAAATTAGGCGTCATGTATGAAGGGAAATTGGCAGTTGATATAACAGGCCATGACCCTTCCATTTCAGAACATGTTGGCAGAAAGCTATCAATGTAGCTGGATTTTGACTTATGTAAGAATTTTGGAAATCTTGGCCCCAATTCTAAAGTATGGTTTTCGTGCAACAGTGGGGCATCTTTGATGATATATGAAAACTTATATCTCACTTTCGAAGGAGTGCAATGTAACCCAAAGTTCATGTTATTCCACAGATGATGCTCATATCTCTTTACCACAATTAAACATAGCAATTAATATTAAAAACCTAAATTCTGAGAATTAGGCAGTGGGAAGTTTTATTACCACCTCCCTGCTACCATCTTTCATAAAATGCTGACCGCTCAGAATCAGAATCAGGTTTAATCTCTCCAGCATATTTTATGAAATTTGTTATCTTTGCAGCAGCAGTAAAATGCAATACATGCCCTTTTCTCACTGTTGCCATCAGGTAGGATGTACAGAAGCCTGAAGGCACACACTCAGTGATTCAGGAACAGCTTCTTCCCCTCTGCCATCTGATTCATAAATGGACATTGAACCCGTGAGCACTACCTCACTTTTTTAATATATATTTCTGTTTTTGCATGATTTTTAATCTATTCAATATACATATACTGTCATTTATTTATATTTTTTTTCTTCTTCTATATTATTGAACTGCTGCTGCTAAGTTAACAAATTTCCTGACACATGCCCATGATAATAAACCTGATTCTGATAATAGAGAGAATAAAAATGTGAATTACAGTAAGAATATATATATTAAATATTTAAGTAAGTCGTGCAAAAATAGGAAATAAAAAAGTAGTGGGGTAGTGTTCATGGGTTCAATGTCCATTCAGAAATCAGATGGCAGAGGGGAAGAAGCTGTCCTGAATTGTTGAGTGGCTGCCTTTGAGCTCCTGTACCTCCTTCCTGATGATAACAATGAGAAGAGAGCATGTCCTGTGTGATGGATGCCGCTTTTCTGAATCACCGCTCCTTGAAGATGTCCTGGATACTACAGAGGCTAGTGCCTATGATGGAGCTGACTAATTTTACAACACTCCGCAACTTAGCTCGGTCTGCTACAGTAGCCCCCATACTAAACAGAGGTGCAGCCAGCTACAATGGTCTCCACAGTACATCTGTAGAAATTTGAGAGTGTTTTGGTGACATACCAAATCTCCTCAAACTCCTAATGAAACTTTGAAGTAATCCAAAACTTTGTTTCCTGACTTTCAAGGGGCCCATTCATTTATTATTTCAGTGTTGACTAATCTATGTTGGCATCCGGTTCAATTTTAGTTCTCATCTTTGTATTGCTGCCCTTCCATGACCTAGAGTTTCTTTCACTTTTCAGACACTTCCATACATACCACAAAGGCGAGTTGTACAGCATTGTAACTCTGGCCATTATGCATCAGTTCATCTGTTTGCTTACGGTGGCCTTGTCTTCAGCTTCCTCAGTTAAAGGTCATCTGTCTTGTCTTCCTCTTTGGCCTGGTTTGATGTCTTACTTAATTATTGTGAAAAGTCTTGGAATGTAACACTGTATTAAAGTTACTATACGAGGCAAGTTTTGTTTTACATCTGCTCTTCATGCCATGTCCTGTGAATATCACTGTCAGACACCATAAACATAATGGATGTTGATGACACTTAGTCAGGGAGTTGAGGAGGGTTTCTTTGAAACACAGTATATTGATGGGATCTTGAACTTTGTATCTGGCAGCTGATTCCTTGCGTAATTTTTGAGAGGGAGTTCGGCAGGTTCTTGCAGAAGAATAGATGGACTTTTGACCCAAAGCACAAAAACAAGCAGCTCTTTCAAAGACATGGCAAACACACATTTCTTTTCATTCTGTGAATGTAATATGAGGAAACTGTTGGACAACGTAATGAATAATTGTATTTTTACAGTCCTTTATCACTACCTTTCAGAAACAATTTAAGATACATCACACGTGAGTACACCTGAATTGTATGACCAATGTCAATTTGTTTTAGACACACACACACACACACACACACACACACACAAATACACATGGAGTTGTAATATATTGTGAAATTTGTAAACAAAACTGAGTTACAAACTACGACCACTCCTATTTGAGTTCTGACTCTACTGTCATGGTGACTGCACTGCAGGCATGTAACACGAACCAGCTGAATTTAATTTCTCCATGTGTCACACCCTGCACAGTCTGGTGCTTAACCACCATTGTTTTAGAGTCCTTGAGTAATCTTGTTGGAAAATACCATTCTGCATTGTGTAGGTTTTCATTGTGAAACAGTTGAACATATACTAAATACAGTGTGAAGTATATAAGGTTGAAAGAAATTAAATGTAGGCTTCATTACAATCTTTGGGGGTTGATAGTTTTCATTTAAAAACTTGTTAAATTATGGGAGTGACTTTAATTTAATTCACAGTATTGTCTTGCATTACTTGCAATCTATAGAGCTTTGTTGGGTAATTTAGTTTTCATTAGAAGGGAAGTAGTAAGGGATTCCCCCCCCCGCCCCCAAATTCTCCACACCACCCTCCAGTCCAGTTGGTGACGGTAATGTACCTTTAAGTTGAACTGCCAACCACCATAAATAGTCAGAACAAAAAGAGGAAGCCCTAGATTTCTCAACATGAAACTTGCGTTTCAATTCTAATAATCCACTGAATAAGATGCTGACTTGAGAGCTAGACTCATTTGCCTATGTCCCTCTGAACCAGAGGTTCCCAACCTTCGGTCCACAGACCCTTTGCTTAATATATAACCTTATAACAATTACAGCATGGAAACAGGCCATCTCGGCCCTTCTAGTCCGTGCAGAACTCTTACTCTCACTTAGTCCCACCGACCTGCATTCAGCCCATAACCCTCCATTCCTTTCCTGTCCATATATCTATCCAATTTAACTTTAAACGACAACATTGAACCTGTCTCAACCACTTCTGCTGGAAGCTCGTTCCACACAGCTACCACTCTCTTGAGTAAAGAAGTTCCCCCTCATGTTACCCCTAAACTTTTGCCCTTTAACTCTCAACTCATGTCCCCTTGTTTGAATCTCCCCCACTCTCAATGGAAAAAGCCTATCCATGTCAACTCTATCTATCCCCCTCATAATTTTAAATACCTCTATCAAGTCCCCCCTCAACCTTCTACCCTCCAAAGAATAAAGACCTAACTTGTTCAACCTTTCTCTGTAACTTAGGAGATGAAACCCAGGCAAATTTTAGTAAATCTCCTCTGTACTCTCTCAATTTTATTATCTTGCCTATAATTCGGTGACCAGGATGTACGCAATATAATTCGGTGACCAGAACTGTACACATAGTATTGGCCCATGGCATAAAAAAGGTTGGGAACCCCTATGAGCCTTTCCTATTCATGTACCTGTCCAAACGTTATATAACATTGTAATTGCACCCTCTTCTACCACCATTCCATTTTCCTACTACCCTCTATGTGGAAAATGTTGCTCCTCGGTTCACCTTTAAATCAATCCCCACTCAGCTTAAATATATACTCCCTGGTTTTATATTCCACTGCACTAGATAAAGGACTGTACCTATTCACCGCATCAGTGCCCCTCATGATTTTATATACATACCTTTACAAGGTTGTCCTCAGCCTCAACCTATCTACAGAACATAAAATGGTACAACACAGGAAAAGCCCCCAGCCTGCAATCTTGTGCTCGACTAATAAAGCTAATGGCTCAAATTCCTTCTGCCATGCACGTTTGTCTCACACACACACACGTACACATGCACACACAGTTGAGATGGTCCATATCCCTCCATTTTCGGCATGCTCACATGTCTAAAACACCTAGAGTCATGGAGTCAGAGAACACTACAGCACAGAAATAGGCCCTTCACCCAACTAATGCATGTTGAATTATTATGCTGCTTACTCCCGTTGACCTGCACCTGGACCTTAGCCCTCCATATCCCTCCTATCCATGTAGCTATCCAAATTTCTCTTAAATTTTGAAATCAAACCCACATCCACCAACACACACAAAATGCTGGAGGAACTCAGCAGGCCAGGTAGCATCCATGGACTGCCAAAGGGTTTTGGCCCAAAACGTCAACTGTAATCTTTAATATAGATGCTGCCTGGCCTGCTGAGTTCCTCCAGCATTCTGTGTGCGTTGCTCAGATTTCCAGCATCTGCAGATTTTCTCTTGTTTGTGCTTTGACCATATCCACCACTTCCACTGGCAGCTTGTTCAACACCATCACCCACCGGTGAGTTTAGTTTCCCCTAACTTTCCATTTAAGCATTTCGCTCTTTATACTTAATACATGACTTCTAGTTCTAGTCTCACTAAACCTCAATGGAAAAAGCATTGACCGTATCTCTACTCCTCATAATTTTGTACAACTCGATCAAACCTCCCCTCATTCTCCTGTGCTCCGGGGAATAAAGTCCCAGTCTTCAACCTTTGCCTATAACTCATAACCTCTGTCATATTTGCCTTCACCATCACCCCTGGTAGAACATTTCAGGCACCAACCATTCTCTGTATAAAAGAACTCAACATCTCATCCTAAAATAATTGCATCAAACTTCCAGTATTAGACATTTCATCCATGAGAAAAAGTTGCTGGTTGTCTACTCTATTATGCCTGAAATTATTTTGTCCACATCTATCGGGTCTCCCCTCAGCCTCCACTGCTCAGAGAAAACAACCCTAGTTTGTCTAATCTCTCCTTATAGTGCACACTGTCCAATCCAGGTAGTGCCCACTTAAGGCTACGTAGGCAGAAATGCTCACCAACTTTTGCAACTCCCATTTGAAATTTTGCCAGTCCACTTGATGGCTTAATGACATGAATTTAATTTAAATCATGCTCAAGTGCAAACATTTCACAAATCAACTGCATCCAATTTTATAAAGTTTCCTCTTTGGGCACTTAGGCTACGTCCACACTATGCCGGATAATTTTGAAAACGCCGGTTTCCGGTAAAAACGACAGGCATCCACACTAAGCGTTTTTCAAAATATCTCTGTCCACATTAGACGGATATTTGGGCGAATCTCCTCCTACTGGGCATGTGCAGGACACACAGAAAACTATCGAAGAGGAAGCGTTTGTCCAGTTACAGAGTAGAAAAACTTAAGAGGAATTGCTCTTGGCTCTCGCGCAGGAGGACTTAAAACTAAAAAAAAACAAATACTGGAGCGTATGGAGGCAACTGACAGGGAGTTCACGGACAGTATGACCCAATGACGACGAACATTGAAAAACTGACTAACTGTTGCATTAATAAAGCACCTTGTTAGATGTATGAAGCATGTCTGCATCAGTGTTATCTTGTATTTTCATACAACGTTCATTAGGCTGTTACACATCTATTGTCAGAGAAGTACAATAAATAGGTAAAATACCTTAGTTCTTGGTTCTTGATCCTCCAAAATATTCCGCATGGAATTTAAACTGGAGGTGGTGGAGGGAGAAAACAGGGCAAAGTGAGTATTCTTATTTATTCAGTAAACTATGGGTCAAAGTATTTGGTGAGTACATTTCTAACTCTTCTGGCTTCAGTCTCGTTGCCGTCTGTTCTGAAATCGTTAGGTTATGTGGGAGGTTGCGTTCAAGAAAACAACGAAATGACGCGCTGCGGCCATCTGTTCCGGCACGTCATGACAGCGTTTTTAAATAGTCAAAAAAGCTCACTTTACAATTTAACTCTCACGCCGTTCACACCGACTGCACGTTATAACAGCCGTATGGGAGTGCTTGCGCAGTACCAAGCAGAAGCAGAAAAAACATTGTTGTTGTGGTGTTGTCATGACAGCATTTTTAAATCTCTCTGTTTACCCCGTACACACTACAACGGATATTAGTTGTTTTCAGATTTATTCACTCTGGAGACTGTTTCTGAAAATCTCCGTTTTCGGGGGATGAAAACGCCGCTTTAGTGTGGACTGAGGGTCAAAACGAAGAGAAAAAGCTTTGTTTTCAAAATTATCCGGCGTAGTGTGGACGTAGCCTTAGTGATTGCTACTTTATCCTTGTGCTATCTTTTCTTATGGAACTCCTAGGCCTCAAAGCTGAATTTTTAATACCCATCTTTGTTCAGGTCAAATGGATATTTGCAAGTACTCTCATGACCTACAAGTATAAGCAGACAATGAGGTCATGATAGATGATGGCACCACTGCTCCTCAGGCATTACTTGTTCCCAAATGGACTGACCTCGAACGATGGTGCAGGATGAATTCATTAAAGTAATTGAATGACATTGTGATGAAGAATATACATCTGCTCAAAGTTGCAGGCTTCTGAGGGGAAGTAGGTTAAATTAAGGGTGACTTCGAATCAAACTTTCCTTCAGACTGAGAAATTGGGTTGCTGATACTTTATCAGTCCCAGCCTTTGGTTATAGGTTGATCAGTGCCAGTCCCTCAGACATTGTACCATGTGGTATGTTGAATGAACTAAGTGTTTTTGTTAAAAAAAAGAAAATGCACAATTTCTTTACTACATGTCCACTATCTGAAAGCAATTGGGGAGGTGTTTTTTTAAAAGGAGATAGAAGTTCTGAAATTGATATGCAAAACATGTACTGAACAGATAGTCACAATGCTTAAAGGGGTGTGCAACTGGTGTTAACCTGTTGCATTATACATTAGGTGCAAATGTAACAATATTCCTCACAAACATGCTCCCACCCCTCAATATCTCATTGTCCCATGAGCTCGTTTGGCTTTCCCTTGAGATTTTTATTCTCTGTTACCACACTAGATGTTCTTGTGGACTCGCCAAGCACTGGTTCATGTGTTGTTTTCTTTTAAATCCACCTTCCCAAAATTGCGCCAAATCTGAAGACAGGAGTTCCTGCAGAATCCTGAGTAATACACAAAATTCTGGAGAAACTCAGCTGGTCAGGCAATCTTTGGAAAGGAATAAACAGTCAACGTTTTAGGCTGAGACCCTTCATCGGGACAGGAAAGGAAAGGGGAAGAAGCCAGAATAAGAAGGTGGGGGGAGGGAGGGAGGAGGAGGAGGAGGAGGAGAAGTGCCATCTAGAAGGTGATAAGTGAAGCCAGGTGGGGGGGAAGGTAAGGGGGCGGGTGGGTGGGCTGAATTGAAAAGCTGGTAGATGGAAAAGGTAAAGGGATGAATAAGAAGGAATCTGATAGGAGAGGAAAGTGGACCATGGGAGACAGGGAATGAGGAGGGGCACCAGGAGGAGGTGATAGGCTGATGAAGAGAAGAATGAGGTAAGATGAGAGCCAGAGTGGGGAATGGAAGAAGGAAGGGCGAGGTGGAAAAATTCCCCCTCACCTGGCTTCACCTACCACCTTCTAGCTTGCAATCTTTCTTCTACCCCACCTTCTTATACTAGTTTCTTCCTCCCTCCTTATCAGTCCCAGTGAAGGGTGTTGGCCCAAATCATCAACTGTTTATTCCTTTCTAGAGATGCTGCCTGACCTGCCGAGTTCCTCCAGCATTTTGTATCTGAACCAAATCTATACTGACAGATTAAAACCCAGATGTCAGAGGTGAAAGGCTTTTTTAACTGCTTTGGTTACATTTTTGACGTATGTCTCTGTAATTCTTAAATTGTGTGCTTCTTTATTAAGACCATTATTTTTCTGTTGAAAACAAAACAATGACAGTTAATTGTGTGAAATAATATTATGCTCCGTGCCCTTGGGTGTGGAATGTTATCAGCTGCCAAAGTCTGGTGCTTTGACACACCCCTGCATATTGGCCACACTTCAAATGGAAGCTCTCATTAGAGGAAAAAAAGTGTTTAATATAAATGTCTCAACGATAACTCTTAATTGCAAGTAAGTATAGGGATTACTGAAGTAATGATGTTGTTGCTAACAGTTGGAAATATTCACTAAACAAAAGCAGGATACCTAAATCTAGAGCTTAAAATGGCCTTATTGATACATTTTACAAAAGGAATAGAAACATAGAAAAACCTACAGCACCATACAGGCCCTTCGGCCCACAAAGCTGTGCCGAACATGTCCCTGCCTTAGAACTATCTAAGCTTTACCCGTAGCCCTCTATTTTTCTAAGTTCCGTGTAGCCATCCAGGAGTCTCTTAAAAGACCCTATCGTTTTCACCTCCACCACCGCCGCCGGCAGCCCATTCCACGCACTCACCACTCTCTGCGTAAAAAACTTACCCCTGACATCTCCTCTGTGCCTGCTTCCAAGCATCTTAAAATTGTGCCCTCTCGTGTTAGCCATTTCAGCCCTGGGGAAAAGCCTCTGACTATCCACACGATCAACATTTTAAGGCACAGTATATGTCCCACTGAACAGACATCTATAGCTATACACTCAAGCCACTTTATTGGGTAACTCCTGTACTTCCTGTACCTAATAAAGTGGCCACTGTGTATGTTGTATGATGAGTGTATGGACATTGAACCCATGAATACTACCTCACTTTTTTATATTGTTTTTATTTTGCACTATTTTTAATTTAGCTATTTAAGGTACATGTACTTATTGTAATTGACACATATTTAATTTTTTTTCTCTATATTATTATGTATTGCAAGGTACTGCTGCTGCTGAGTTAATAAATTTCATGACATTAAACCTGATTCTGATGCTCATAGTTTTCTGCTGTTTCAAAGTTCGACATGTGATGCATTCAGAGATGCTCTTCTGCACACTCTTATTGTAATGTGTGGCTATTTGAGTTACTGTCGCCTTCCCACCAGCTCAAACCAGACTGGACATTGTCCTCTGACCTTTCTCATTAACTAGGCATTTTCACCCCAGAGTATACCCCTCAACCACAGTTGTATTGTCTAATATGAACCACCAGAGTGCCATGTGAGTGGCTGAAATATTGTAAACTGTATGGAAATGCCTGTAAAGAATTCAGAGTTGTTGAATGATTTATTGTCAATAATCTTATTGTGAATAAAGTTTATTTTGATAAAAAAAATCCTCACAAAACTACCATTCACTGGGTGATTGTTTGATTTTTGCAGCACTCTCTGTAAACTCTAGTGATTGTTGTGGGTGAAAATCACAGGAGATTAGTAGTTTCTGAGAAACTCAAACCACTCCATCTGGCACCAACAATCATTCCACAGTCAAAATCACTTAGATCACATTTGTTCCCCATTCTGCTGTTTTGTCTGAACAACAACTGAACCTCTTGACCATGTCTGTGTGTTTGTAATCATTATGTTTCTGCCACTTGATTGGCTGATTAAACATTTGCATTAACGAGCAGGTGTACAGGTGTATTTTATAACGTGGCTATTGAGAGTATTTTGAAAGAGAAACCTTGGCCAGAACTTGTTGGCAATGATGAGCTGACTTTGCTCATTGCTGTCTTTTGTGATAACAGAAACTTACTTTTCTCAGATCCGCTAATGCTGACTTGCCAGAAATGTCACATATAGTAATTGTAATGAATTAACATTGCACTGTCATTCAAAGTCAACTCATTTGGGAACAAATAGCATCTTGGAAACAGTGGTGCCATCATCTGTTGTGACTTAATTGTCTGAATATAAAAAAAGTCACAATAGACTGTATATATCTTTCACACTGCAGATACCACAGTTTTTTCCCATAGATCTGCTCCTGAAACAAAAGATTATTGTTGACCTACTTATTTGAAATTTACAAACAGTTTTGCCAGGCCACTGATTAACCAGAGTTGTTTACAACTAGATTTTCTGGATTAATCAGTTTCCAAGCAATTTGCCAAGTTAGCAGTTGTAAATGACAGTCAATCTTCCGATCAAAACTTCACCATGAGAAGTGTCACAGAAAATCAATTAACAGATTTATCATGACCTGAATGCAGCTTCGGAGGAGAAATGAAGATAAGAGATGGACAGCTGGAAGATGAAGGAAACATTAGGCTGGGTATTGTGCCACAGATGAAGCATGAGGAGGTTCGAATCTACAAATGTAGAATTATGAAGATAGGGAAGAGACGGAAGACTCCTGGGATGAACAAGGAGATCTAGTCCTTGAGTACAGCATCGGGACAAGTCATAAGAAAGGCAAATACAATTTGGGCTCAATTATTTATGATTGATATTAATGGCCCTAGAGGAGATGACAAATGCAAGATATGAAAGTTTATCATGTCATGTGGGATATCAGGACTCGGCAAAAGGATATTGCTTGGTTGAGTGAGCATGTGTAAACCTTGTATTGGGAATTTAATGTGGGAAAGTGTGAGGTTTTGTACTTTGTAAGAGGAAATCTAAACTTTGATACAAATACAAGAAAGTTTCAATTGAGTGACGTACAGAGGCATCCAGGTGTTCTCATACACATGAATTACAAAGAAGTTAGCAAGTTTAGCAATGGTGGTTATTTAAAACTGAGGTCCATAGCTTTCGTTCCCTAGAGGGTGGTGAATCTCTGGAATTCTCTACCCTGGTGGGTTATGAAGGTGAGATCATAAGGGGTGTTAAAAGTGACAGATTAGGGATTGAGGTTTATGGGGAACTGGCACAGAAGAGGAGATAAGGCCCAAGGCTGGTCAGCCAAGATCACTCTGAATAGAAAAGTAGGCCCAAATGGCTGCGTGGTCTGCTTTCTACTTTCAAGTAACAAAGAGTACATAAACAAGGAAGAAGCAATGAATGTATCTGGTATTAATTCTTCTCTTCTGGCCAGTTGGGACTTCTGGTTGTCTTTTTTTTATCATATTTAGTTTAACTGATTTTTGCCTTTGTTACTTGTTCCTGTCTTTCATCCTATCACAGACCCACTCTTTGTTCTCTTCTCACCAGACCCCACACTGGGGTCATACAATTGTACAGCACAGAAACAAGACCTTTGCACTCCATTTACACACTGAGCATTTTGCCCATCCACACTAATCCTATTTGCCTTCTCTTGGTCAGTGCCTCATCAATCTCCTGTCTAGATGTCACTTTAATGTTGTGAATGTATTTAACTCCACCACCTCCTCCGACAGCACATTCCATACATCAACAAATCTGAGCATGAAATCTTTCTCCACAACTTCCCTTTAAAACTTTGTTTTTGATACCCCTACCATAGGAAATTGATGCTATCTATCCTAACAATGCCTCTCATGATTTTATATAACTCTTTCAGGTCACTCATCAGCCTCTTTCTCAACAATATAGATAAGTCCAGCCTACCTTATCTTTTCCCATAACTAAATTCCTCCAATTCAGGCAACATCCTACAGATCCTGCTCTGTCCTCTCACCTTCTGACAGTGTGGCTACAAGAACTGTACAATACTTCAATCATGCTCCAATGATTCTTTCAAACTCATTGTCGTATTATTTGTGTTTTTGGTTAAGGAATCATTGACCTGAAACAAACCTTCATTTCTCTCTCTTCATTGTTGCTGCCTGACTTGTTCCATATTTCCAGCATCCACAGTATTTTGTTTTCATTATGAAAAAAAGAACATCAGTTTGATTCTGAGATCAAATTTCACAGTGGCCAGTCTTTGAAAATGGTCATTTGCTTCCAAGCACTGGAAAAAACAAATGAATATAAATGGTTTGGGGAACTGAATGTGAAAATCCTACACCTTCTATAAAATGCTAGATTAATCCTGGAGCAGAAATTCATCCTCTGATTCATGGGCTAATGCCACAATACATATTCAACTTGTTTCTGAATTTTGAGTTATTCCAACTTCATGGAACCAATATTTTAAAAGAGGAATCCAACACACACATAGCTCTTTACACAGAAGGAACATTTCTATAAACTACTTGTTATCTGTTTTGTCCCTGTTCTCCTACAATAGTGAATTCAGATTGCTTTATCACCTTGTCCAACCTTCATTTCTGCCACAGTTTGCAGCCAAATGTTTCTTTCATCCTCCAGCTGTGTTCCTCTCCATCTCTTTCATCTTATACTGTGATGACAACTTTAAATATCTCAGCCTAATATCTATTGCCTCCCTTCCTTTACCTATCTACTTAATACTTTCCTAAACCTATCCCTTTCACTAATCTTTCTGTTGCTTATAAAGCGCATAATTGTTCCCTTTACCTGATTATTCTGTTTCTTTGTGGAAATGTATGGATTTCATGTAAGAAGAATTATTAACATTGAAATTTTAAAAAATAAATTAAATTTTAAGTTTTCAAAATCAAGATTCTTGTTCGGTTTAGGAGATCAGGAGGTATGAAACAAGGACTGAGTTAATAGACGGGGTAGATATCAATGATCATCTGATTGAATTTTAGATAGCTCTACACAAATTTAAGTTGTTACTGTTGCATATGACATGACTCCATCGTGATACAAGGAGTGATTGATAAGTTCGTGGTCTAAGGTAGAAGGAGTCAATTTTAGAAAACCTAGCGCATTTATTTTTCCTACATTTACACACTTAGTCTAGCAGTCGTGGAGCATACAGATCCCTTCTTTGTAGAAGTCGGCGTCTTGGACCTCCAGAAAGTGGTCCACAGCAGGGGTGATTGATAAGTTTGTGACCTAAGGTAGAAAGAGATGAGTTATTAACTTCAAACTTTCTGCATTTTCACCGAAAAGAGTTGAACTGCACATGCATGTAACGAGAGCGGTATAACTCATCTCCTTCTACCTTAGGCCACGAACATATCAATCACCCCTGCTGTGGACCACTTCTACAAAGAAGGGATCCGTATGCTTCACGACCACTGGACTAAGTGTGTACATGTAGGAGGGGACTATGTTGAAAAATAAATGTTCTAGGTTTTCTAAAATTGACTCCTTCTACCTTAGGCCACGAACTTATCAATCGCTCCTCGTAGTGTACGTCAGACTCTTCTGTCTCATCTAAAAGTTCACACAATATGGAAAAATTCAGCAGCCCGACACTTTTCCCTGAAGGGAGTGTTTTGTTTTAACTAATTCTACCAATGTGACAATTGGAATTAAAGATTTAAAAGCCAGCTTCAATTATGAGACTTTATTTTTCACAGGTTATAAATACATTCTTTATGGACTGGTTACACAGAGTGAACCAGTTCTTTTAAAGATCTCATTAATGCATCTTTTATGGAACTGTTTTATTCAGAGTGTTGGATCAAGAGTTGGGGGCCCACATTCTCTGGTGTATATATATATACACACACACACTCTCTCACACACAGCTGTTCACAGGAAATCAGCATCCACTAGGGACTCCCATCACACAGGTCATACTCTCTTCTCATTGCTGCCATCAGGAAGAAGGTACTGGAGGTTTAGGACTCACACCACCAGTTCAGGAACAGTTATTACCCCTCAGCCATCAGGTTTTTGAACCAGAGGGGATAACTTCACTCAACCTCAATTGCCCCGTCATTGAAATGTTCCCTTAACTGATGGACTCACTTTCAAGGACTCTTTTATGTCATATTCTTGATATTTATTGCATTTTATTTATTATTATTATTTCTTTCATTTTGCATTTGCACAATTTGTTGTCTTTCACACACTGGTTGTTTGCCTTGTCGGTGCGGTCTATCATTGATTCTAAAACAAGAGAAAATCTGCAGATGCTGGAAATCCAAGCAACACACACAGCACGCTGGAGGAACTCAGCAGACCAGGCAGCATCTATGGAAAAAAAGTCAGCCCAAAACATCAACTGTACTTTTTTCTATAGATGCTGCCTGGCCTGCTGAGTTCCTCCAGCATTTTGTGTGTGTTTCATTGATTCTATTTTGGTTATTGGATTTATTGAGTATGCCTGCAAGAAAGTGAATCTCAGGGTTGTTCTCTGGTGACATATATGTACTTTGATAATAAATTTACTTTGAACTTTGATTTTCACAGTAACTTGGGAAACAAAGTAGAACACAGTTTTGAATACTAGTCTGTAAATACACTGCAAGCCTGGTTAATCTCCCTATTGTGCAGAGTCCAGCAATCACCACTTCCCACAACAGTTCAGTCAGCTTAAAAGAAAAGATTTGTAACAGGTGTAATTTTGTTTCCATTACATTCAAAAGTTTGGGATGTTTGGGGGTGGGAGGAAAGCTGTAACTGGTTTTAATTGTGTATTAGAATTTACCCAATCAGTTGAGGAAGACTGAAGTGCCAAGTCTTTACTCTGAAAAAGAATGCCACAATGCCATAACCATTCAGAATTTCTGCTTTCGGCAGAAGCTATGAACACAGTGGGACTCTGAATGCTGCTCTGTGTCATTTTTTAATCCCCTCCTGGTTTTCTCCTGCGCCTGACTTCATGCTGTGATGAAGTTATCATAGAAGACAGCTTTACTTTCACCAATGAATTCATATCCCAGTCTGCATTATCCCCAGCAGATCAAAACTCCGCTTTCATCGGATGGCATTATCTGCATAGAGAAAGGCATGCAATTGCTCAATAATTTCACACAGACCATTCAAGGTTCTGTGGAGAAAAAAATAATTCACCAGGGCACACAGTTTCAGCCATGCACATAGGGATTGATAAAGAGAACACCCTTTGTTTTCACTCAGGGAGGGGATCATTGAAAACTTATTTTCTCTCTCACTCCCACCAACCTTCTTTTCATCTTGATCTGAGTGAGCTTCAAGTGCTGGGAAAAGAAGACCTAATTGTTCAAATATCTCTGAGGAGTTTGAGTGACAAAAAAAAACACTAGTTCTGCTCAAAAATTGGCAGTGAAAATTCAAAGTGCAGGTTGGGAGCTGTGCCACTGACTCTATTAGCCATGCCTCTGTGAAACTCAACAAAGCAGCTGTCATTTAAATGACTGCACAACTTAGAAATGGAGCCAGATTTGTTGTCTATAAAAATAACAGAGAATATGCGTGGAAGGTGTGTTTTTACCTCTTGAATCAATAATTATAACACTTAAGGTGTAAATATAGATTATGGTATATATCTGTGACTCCATCAATTTCATTTCTTACTTTTCATTCAGTTTTTTATTTTTAAAACATTTGACACGCATGGTGATAAATGGTGACATTTGTCAGAAGCATGTTTTCATCTCAGACCGTGACTGTTTGCTGTTGAGGAATAAACTATAGTAAATGAAGCCTACACATTTTGAATTGATGCTATCAATCAGTTAATGTCTTCTCTTCTGGCCACCTTTTATTTTTTAATCAACACCAGCATTTCTGGTTCATTCTGAAAGTGATGGGGATCATTTGTTTTGCTGGGATTTCCCTCCAAAGTTGATTAATAAAAGGAGGAGAGTAAATATCAACATTTGACTTTCAAACGTTAATTATTTTCTGGGGGGGATTGGAATTTGGTTGAGTTCCTTAGAAACATCATTGGAAGTACAATGATTTTCACGAACAGAAATAGTCAACCTTGAGAAGAAAATGTGGCTGGTGGTGTCCCATCCACCTACTACCTTTTTCCTTCTTGTCCATCATAATAATAGTTGACAAATTGGAATACCTTGCACAAAAGAAAGTGGTTGTGATTGCTGAAGACCCATCAGGGTATTGTCTTAGGCCCAACCAGTTTTTCATTGCACCATGGTTTTTTTCTTCCATCATAAGGTCTGAAATCGGGTTATGAATTGACAGCAGAACCATTACAGACATCAAGAAAGAGGATGTGCTGGAGCTTTTGAAAAACATTAAGTCTCTGGGACAGGATGACACATCTCCAAGGCTACTTTGGGAAGTGAGGGAGGAGATTGCTGAGCCACTGGCGATGATCTTTGTGTCATCAATAGGGATGGGAGAGGTACCAGAGGATTGCAAATGTTGTTCCATTTTTCAGGAAAGGGAGTAGAGATAACCCAGAAAATTATAGACCAGCAAGTCTTACTTCAGTGATGGGCAAGTTGTTGGAGAAGATCCTGAGAGGCAGGATTTATGAGCATTTGGAGACATATAATCTGATTAGGGATAGTCAGCATGGCTTTGTCAAGGCAGGTTGTGCCTTACAAGCCTGATTAAATTCTTTGAGGATGTAACAAAACACATTGATGAAGGTAGAGCAGTGGATGTTGTGTATATGGATTTGAATAAGGCATTTGATAAGGTTCCCCATGCAAGGTTCATTTAGAAAGTAAGGAGGCATGGGATCCAAGGAGACCTTGCTTTGTGGATCCTGAGCTGGCTTGCCCACAGAAGGCAAAGGGTGGTTGTAGATGGTTTGTATTCCACATGGATGTCAGTGACTCGGGGATCTGTTCTAGGACCCCTCTTCTTTGTGATTTTTATTAAGTGATTTGGATGAGGAAGTAGAAGGGTGGGTTAGTAAGTTTGCTGATGATGCAAAGTTTGAGGATGTTGTGGATAGTCTGGATGGTGGTCAAAGGTTACAGTAGGACATTGATAGGATGCAGAACTGGGCCATCCTGATAGTCAATAGCATTACCATGTTAAGAGGAATGCTGGGGCGGGGGGGGGTGGGTTGTTGGTGGGCACCACTGAAAAAAACTCTACTGCACTAGCTACAACATATTGTAAGGGCTGGTCCCTGTGACCAGGTGGAGAGGACTCTGATTTTCCTGTCACATTCCAAAGATGTACAGGTTAGGGTTAGTAAGTTGTGAAGGTGCTATATTGGCTGGATGCATGGCAGCAGTTGTGGGCTGCCCCCAGCGTATCCTGGGGCCGTGTTGGTAATTGATGTAAATGATGCAATTCACTGTATGTTTCCATGTATATGTGACAAGCAAAGTTAACCTGGTCTTGTCTGCAATCCAGTGGGGAATTATTCATGCAACAATATCAGAAAACCATTCCACTATCTACTGATCAGAAGCATGAAAGAATATGCTGAATTTGGCTGGAATGCCATTCCTACAATAGGGGTATGACAGGATAGGACAGAGTAAGTACTTGGATAGGGAATCTTTAGAGCAGGGGTTCCTTTTTTATGCTACAAAACAATACCAATAAGCAAGGGATCTATGGACCCCAGCTTGGGAACCACTTGCTTTGAGGGATATGGACCATTGCAGGCAAATGGGACCATTTCAGTAAGGCAACTTATTTGGCATGAATGCATTGGGCTAACGAGCCTGTCTCCAGCTCTATGATGCAAGAAGCAGCCAATATGACTGGCACCCCATCAACCACCCTAAATATTACTCTCCTTCGCCATTAGTGAATAGTACTTGCGCTGTGCATCAACTACAATATGCACTCCATTTACTTCATAAGCTTTCAACATGTGACAAATCTGTGATCTCTGTTCCCATGTTGGACAAGAGTAGCTGGTGGATGGGAACACCACCCGCCATATTTTGTTCTCTAGGTTACATTATGGCCATCATTTTACGTCCAATAATGCTTTTAAGGAACTCAGCTAAATTCCAACCCACAAAACAAAATTCCTGCTCACTAATAAAGTGCAGACTGATTGTGTGTTCATGGTTTTCTGCCTCTGTAGCCCATCCACTTCAAGATTCAACATGTTGTGCATTCAGAGATGCTCTTCTGCACACCATTGTTGTAACATGTAGTTATTTGAGTTACTGTTACATTTGTGTCAGCTTGGACTGGTCTAGCCATTCACCCTTGACCTCTCTCTTTAACAAAGCGTTTTTGCTCACAGAACTGCCACTCTCTGGAATTTTTTTGGGTTTTTTTGCATTATTCTCTTGTAAACTCTAGAGAGTATTGTGCATGAAAATCATAAGAGATCAGCAGTATCTGAAATACTCGGAACACTCTGTCTGGAACTAACAGTGATTCCACAGTCAGTCACCTAGATTGCATTTGCTTCCCCCGTGCCAATGTTTAAACTGAACCATGTCTGCGTGTTTTTGTGCAATGAGTTGCTGCCACTTGGTTGGCTGATTAGATATTTGTATTAACAGGTGTACAGGTGTAACTAATAAAGTGGCCACTGAGTGTATCTGAAATTTGATGGCTGGGTCCTCATGAATGCCCCCAGGTGTGAGTTAGACTCCTTCAACTGAAAGATTACACAAAGTTCTCCTATGCCAGACAGCCACCCCCTTTGATAATGAAAACAACAGGAATTCTGCAGATGCTGGAAATTCAAGCAACATACATCAAAGTTGCTGGTGAACGCAGCAGGCCAAGCAGCATCTATAGGAAGAGGCGCAGTCGACGTTTCAGGCCGAGACCCTTCGTCAGGACTAACTGAAGGAAGAGTGAGTAAGGGATTTGAAAGCTGGAGGGGGAGGGGGAGATGCAAAATGATAGGAGAAGACAGGAGGGGGAGGGATAGAGCCGAGAGCTGGACAGGTGATAGGCAAAAGGGGATACAAGAGGATCATGGGACAGGAGGTCCGGGAAGAAAGACAAGGGGGGGGGGGACCCAGAGGATGGGCAAGAGGTATATTCAGAGGGACAGAGGGAGAAAAAGGAGAGTGAGAGAAAGAATGCGTGCATAAAAATGAGTAACAGATGGGGTACGAGGAGGAGGTGGGGCCTTAGCGGAAGTTAGAGAAGTCGATGTTCATGCCATCAGGTTGGAGGCTACCCAGACGGAATATAAGGTGTTGTTCCTCCAACCTGAGTGCGGCTTCATCTTTACAGTAGAGGAGGCCGTGGATAGACATGTCAGAATGGGAATGGGATGTGGAATTAAAATGTGTGGCCACTGGGAGATCCTGCTTTCTCTGGCGGACAGAGCGTAGATGTTCAGCAAAGCGGTCTCCCAGTCTGCGTCGGGTCTCACCAATATATAAAAGGCCACATCGGGAGCACCAGACGCAGTATATCACCCCAGTCGACTCACAGGTGAAGTGATGCCTCACCTGGAAGGACTGTTTGGGGCCCTGAATGGTGGTAAGGGAGGAAGTGTAAAGGCATGTGTAGCACTTGTTCCGCTTACACGGATAAGTGCCAGGAGGGAGATCAGTGGGGAGGGATGGGGGGGACGAATGGACAAGGGAGTTGTGTAGGGAGCGATCCCTGCGGAATGCAGAGAGAGGGGGGGAGGGAAAGATGTGCTTAGTGGTGGGATCCCATTGGAGGTGGCGGAAGTTATCAGTTTAATTACTTACCACCATTCAGGGTCCCAAACAGTCCTTCCAGGTGAGGCATCACTTCACCTGTGAGTCGACTGGGGTGATATACTGCGTCCGGTGCTCCCGATGTGGCCTTTTATATATTGGTGAGACCCGACGCAGACTGGGAGACCGCTTTGCTGAACATCTACGCTCTGTCCGCCAGAGAAAGCAGGATCTCCCAGTGGCCACACATTTTAATTCCACATCCCATTCCCATTCTGACATGTCTATCCACGGCCTCCTCTACTGTAAAGATGAAGCCGCACTCAGGTTGGAGGAACAACACCTTATATTCCGTCTGGGTAGCCTCCAACCTGATGGCATGAACATCGACTTCTCTAACTTCCGCTAAGGCCCCACCTCCCCCTCGTACCCCATCTGTTACTCATTTTTATGCACACATTCTTTCTCTCACTCTCCTTTTTCTCCCTCTGTCCCTCTGAATATACCTCTTGCCCATCCTCTGGGTCACCCCCCCCCCCGCCTTGTCTTTCTTCCCGGACCTCCTGTCCCATGATCCTCTCGTATCCCCTTTTGCCTATCACCTGTCCAGCTCTCGGCTCGGCTCTATCCCTCCCCCTCCTGTCTTCTCCTATCATTTTGCATCTCCCCCTCCCCCTCCAGCTTTCAAATCCCTTACTCACTCTTCCTTCAGTTAGTCCTGACGAAGGGTCTCGGCCTGAAACGTCGACTGCGCCTCTTCCTATAGATGCTGCTTGGCCTGCTGCATTCACCAGCAACTTTGATGTATGTTGCCCTTTGATAATGATGTGAGTTTCTTTCTTTCTTTTTAAATCTTTTTATTGAGTAAGTATACAAAAAAGGTAAGCCATATAAACATTAATACAATGTTAAAGTATAATAAAATTCCAAAAGATAACAATACCAAAAAGAAAATACTACAAACAATGTAATTTAAGCATAAGAAACCAAGATAACATAATAGTATACTAGATTTTATATATATCAATGGAAAAAAAGAAAAAAAAAAACCCCAAAAAAAAACCCACCGTGCAACTAACTAAAAGCAAAGCAAAGCAATGGGCTAACTTGAAACCAAACAGAGTTAAACTTAAAATCACGTCCTCAATCCCGACCTCCATTAAAACAGTGAAGAGAAAACAAGAAGGGTAAATATTACATTAAATGAAAATATCGAATAAAAGGTCCCCAAATCTGTTCAAATTTAAATGAAGAATCATAAAGGTTACTTCTAATTTTCTCCAGATTCAAACATAAAATCGTCTGATGGGATTCCCAATGGAAATTAGCCTCTTTGAGCAGTTTTGAAGGAGAAGATGAGGACCTTAGGAAGAAAGCTTTTCAAGCCTGTCTGCAAAAGCGTTTCTCTTGCACCTGCAGATCGGGGTGAACATACTAGGCTTGAACAAATAACTTCATCTCTCAAAAAAAACTGAGATGACAGACTTATTAGTACACAGGCAAGGAATGCCTGACTAAGCAAGGTTGGGTGCTTCCTTCCATGTATCTGACCAAATGATCCAGTGACATTTGCACGCAAGCACGTAGGATTACATAGAACATGTGGCATAGAAACAGATGATGCTCCTGTTTATAAAAATAGATGAACCTGTTCATTTTACAATCTAAGCTCCTCTCAAGTCTCTTCTATCCTTCTTCAGCTAAATTCATACGTCACTCTGTATCCTCTTCTCCCTCATATACTTGTCAAACCTCCCTTTAAGTACATCTATACTATTGGCTTCAAACATTCCCTGTAGTACATTGCTGCATTCTTCCACTCCATTGGGCTGCTCTCTATCTTCTTCCTTATGAGAAAATATTTCCAGTGAGTTCATTGCTGAAAATACTGCATAGCAGCAATCACATCCGATGTGGACTGTGATTGGAAGCAACCATCAAGAAACAATGACCCCTTGATTTGTTAATCCGTTTCAAACTAATCTTTTGTTGTCTTGAATAATTTCTTACACCCCTGCTCCAATCACATCGTTCCATTATATTGCACTCTTACAAATTAACATGTTTGAAGTTGTTTCAGAGAAGCGCTAGCGAACAAAACTT
This sequence comes from Mobula hypostoma, assembly GCF_963921235.1. Lineage (NCBI taxonomy): Eukaryota > Metazoa > Chordata > Chondrichthyes > Myliobatiformes > Myliobatidae > Mobula > Mobula hypostoma. Next base: position 173,458,029 of record NC_086101.1, read on the forward strand.
TGAACTGTGCCACCTAATAAAATATTTCAGGCCTGGACAGCATAACCTCAAAATTAAGGGGTGACCTGTTAGGAGAGAGGTAAGGAGGAATTTTTGTTTTAGACGGAGTGTAGTGAATTTGTGGAAAGCTGTGCCACAGACTGTGGAGTCGGCCAAGTCCATGGGTATATTTAAGGCAAAAGTTGAAAGTTATCTGATTGGTCAGCGCATCAACAGTTATGGCGAGTGGGGCAGGTGTGTGGGGTTGAACGCCATCCATGAACAGCCATGATGGAATCACAGAGGAGACTTGATGGGCTGAATGGCCTAATTCTGCTCCTGTCTCAGGTTTGGCTAGATTCTGGAAGGCATATTCAACTCTGGACCAAAATCCTAATTAAAAGACAATAAACTGATTTCTGGAGAAAGCAAGAACAGTAGAGATCTGAGAAGCGAGGACTGGTTTCCCACAAATCGTGATTTTGGAAGCTGAATCATCAGCCACCAATATTGGAGAGTACAGAATCCGAGATGCATTGGAGGTAGGAAATAAAGGTGGGTGGCAGAGCTTGAAGGAACATTGGTATGAGAGTTAACGCTGCAATGTTTTGGTACATAAAGAGACAGAACTCAGGAACACCGGAAAATAGCAGGAGCTGGCCATGCGGTTTGTGTTGAATGTGTGGTTTCTTAACACAAATGATGCATTTCACTGTATATTTTGATGTACATATGATAAATAATCTGAACTTGAATTAAGCCTGTCTCACCTTTCAATATGATGGTTGTTTAGGAATCTTCTGTGCCTTTTTCCCAAAGCCCACAATTCTCTAATCTCCAACATAATAGCTACCTTCTATGGAAATAACTCTCATGGTATAGCCTCCAGATCACCCCGGAGCAGACAACTCCAGAGATTCACAATCTTCTGCAAGAAAAAAAATCCCTAATGCACCCGTTTGGGGTAGCATGGTAACAAAATTAATAGTCACTACCTCAAAGCACCAGAGACTTGGGTTCAATCCTCACCTCGGGTGCTGTCTCTGTAGAGTTTTAATGTCTCCATGTGACTGCATGGATCTTTTCTAGGTGTTCTGGCTTCATCTCACATCCCAGAGATATGTGGGTTGGTAATCAGAAAACACAAGAGATTCTGCAGATGCTGGAAATCCAGAGCAATACACACAAGATGCTGGAGCAACTTATCAGGTCAGACAGCATCTATGGAGCAGAATAAAGATATGACTTTTTGAGTCAGGTCAAACTCTAACAACCATAATTTGGTTGCATCAGCCATGATGGAATGGTGGAAAAGAACCGATAGGCCAAGTGGCCTAAGTCTTCTCCTATCTCTTTGATCTTATGGTCTGATGGTAACTACCTAGTTTTAAGTAGAATCTGTGTCATAAAATGTACTGATACAGTCTGGAGTACATTTCTAAGAATAGACAATGAGTTTTGTCGCTGAAGATATTTGAGGCTGAACTTCCAGGACATAATGAACATTATGTGGGACATTCTGCATCACTGTGTGTTACTGAAACTGCACTGCAGCAGACAGGAAGGTTCTACAACTCATAGCCAAAGCTGCCTAATGCATCTCTGGCTCCATTCTACCCACAATCGAGGACATAAATACAGAAAAGTGACAATAAAAGACCAGGAATATCATGAAAGATCCTACTCACCCTACTTATAGACTGTTTGTCCCAATCAGGGAAAAGGTTAGCATCACTTTATGTACATACAATCAGTCTAGCTATATAGCAGTTACTTGTACAATGTGTCTTATACAGTAGGATTGATTTCATATTTATACTTAACATGTTTTTATTGTTTTCTTTATGCTTATTGCATTTTTTTGACAAATGACAACAAACACTGTTGAATCTGGAAGAACTTAAGTGGAAGTGCAATATTCATATATTGAAGAAAGAAAATAAATAATATTGAATCTTGAATATCTTAATATTGGTTTGAATATGAAGCATGCATGCACATACAGTTTGCCTCACAGACACTGGATATGAATCAGAAAAGCTGGCTCATTATTTCTCTCCCTGTATCCATCACTGAGACCAGATAGGATAATCAATTTCAAGACCATCTTCTGTTAGAATCCAACAATCATATCTAAGAGCCTTGTGGTATATTTGGATCAGTCCCACATGTATGATGTAATGAGCAGTAGTTATATTTTACTGCATACAATAGCCTATTGTATGTTCAGTCACCAAACAATTATCCTGGCAAATTTATGGATTTCCATTTTGAATTTTCTTTTATTTTCTGGATTGCATTGGTTAATTGCTGAATCAAACTTTTTGAAGTTTTGTGATTGTATCACTGCCATTTACCACCCCTGTACAAAAATTTCCTTCACTGCTGTTAGTGATGCTGGCCTCTGTAACCTGTTGGTGGTAATATCCCACCCAATGTGATTTCAGGAACACTGCCGCAGTTAATGAACAAAGTTCTTTAAAATTAGCCAGTGTCAGGGCATGGTATCACTAACAAAACAGGGTGATGTTTATTCAGTATTATGAATGCACAAAAAAAGTGAAAAGTCCTCAGGATCTATCATTCCACATGATTATGGAGAGGGGAGAGGTGAATGTTGAATCAGCTATTTTGTGATTCAGTTGATTCAGTGAAACATTTAAACAAAAGAAGCCTTGGGTATGAAATAAATACAGAAAATGCCGGACACATTCAGCAGACCTAGCAGCATCAATGGGAAGAGAAAACAGAATTAATGTTTGAGGTCAAAGACCCTTCATTAGAGCTGAGCTTTTCTAAAGACTTCGGTTCCTTCAACTCGTTGATCTTATGCTTCACCACTATTAGAACACATTGGCATTGAACTCTCACTATTTCATTCCTGAATGCTTCCAACTGGCTGCCTGTTGAATTAATTTCAAGAAGCAGCTTCTGAGCCATGGCTGCTCCTTCCCGCCTTGTCATATTGAAATTGGTCTTCACCAGTTTAAGTTTATAATTTCCTATCTTTTGTTACTACTCCCTCCCTTGCATTGTCCTTGTGAATCTCCTCTGCAATTTTGTTTCTGTTAGAGTCATCAAACTCTTCATGAAGTGTGTTGACAAAGTGTATAGAGAAATCTAACAGCGGCCTAAATAATTTTTCATACCACTGTTATGTGACATCTCCTCTCTTGTATTCTTATCCCTTGGTAAAAGAAAAGTGTGTATGCTGCATGCCTACACAATCACCTCATCCACTATCCTGCATCCTCATGAATTCATAGGCATACTCTCTCAAATCCTGTAGTAACTCAAAGTGCTCTGTTTTTTATTGTGTATCTCTGCGCCTTAATCCAAGTACAAATGCATTACTTCACAGGTGAATGGCATTCATCAATACAAGTGCCTTCTTTTAAGACAGGTATGGTTCCAGGCGGAGGAGATATTTCCTCATGATCATGAATGAAAAGTATGCTTCCTCTCTGTCCCTGGTCATGAATGGCTCAATGTCAATGTAAACTCTTCTGCTTTTGAAAGACAGGCTCAGTTTCTTCTTTCAGCTCTTAATATACATACATACAGAAAGGTGCTGGAAAAGGGCCAGCAATACCTTGAAGGATCCCACCCACCCTACTTAAGGAGTGTTTGTCCCATCGGAGAAAGGCTACACAGCATTCACACCAGGACCACTAGACTCAAGACCAGTTACTGTACTTTCCCTAAGCCATCAGGCTGATCAACACATCCACCCATTAATCCACCCCACCTCTGCTTCTTTATCATTTCTTTTCAGAGTGTTCATATGTACAAATACTACTGTACCTAGTGTCACTTTATGTACATACAATCAGTCTGTGCATATAAGCTGATTGTATGTACTGTATTTATATTTATTCTGTTCTTTATGCTAATTGTAATTTTTGTTGGTTTAAATCAGATCCGGAGTAACAATCATTTTGTGGTGTAAATGACAATAAACAATTTGGAACCTTGGGTATCTTGGTGAAAGTGCATACATAAGGCACAATGTATTTGCACATTTACCACAAGGGGGAAGCATACGGCATCTCACATTCAAGTTGAAGTACAACTTTCTCATTATTTTCTACGAAAGCACAACACATTAATTTTAAATTGTGTGCTCTTTTAAAAATTAATTAAGTAAATCACAAATTATGAAATGATATAAAAGGCAGGCCTCAGAGGAAGCCTAAATTTCATAGCCTGTCAGATCAATGTTGATTTCTGCAATGAACACCAGCTTTATTTGCTTCTCATAACTCTCTCCTCAATCAATCTTGCTGTACTATCTACACTCAGATGCTTGCCTCCTTCTGGTACAACATACGCAGAGACGTTGATTGGTGCACAAACCAAATAATACACAAATATCTGGTAAGGAGGGAATCCTTCTGTCCTCCCCCAACCAAACGTGTTTGATTCTTAACTTCCCTTTGAAGTAGCGCCTCAGGAGAGTGACCTCCACTTTTCTGCAGAGAACTAACAGCAGCTGTGAAAGGAGAGAATCAACCACTGCACCAGAATATGTGGATCCTGGATCAGCTTCTATGGCCACCTGAGGACCCACTAATAGACAAACCTTTAGAAGAACATCATACCTAAACTCGTGTGATTGCACTACTAGACTCACAAGTCAATTGGATTAAAGTATTGGAAATCTAGAGATTGGCAATATTTGTCCTTGCTAGCAATACTGTCAACCAAAAATTAATAGCATTCCTTCAATTCCTTCCAGGATATTGCATAGTGCAAGGGTTTCCAACCCAGGGTCCATGAACCCCATGGCATAAAAAGGTTGGGAACCCCTGGCGTAATGTATAATTACCGAGTGATTCAAATACTCCTTTGCCACAGGGTGATGTAGAAGTCAACTTCTTATCTCTCCATATCTCCTTTATAATTTGTATATTGTACATTGGCATTCACTGTACATGTGATGCAATGGTCCAAACATTGAGTACAAGGAGAGCTGCCTAACTTTATCAAGTATTTCACTAAATTGCATTTGCTGATAGCACTTTAAGTTCAAGTTTATTGTCAACTGACTGTCCATATATAGGGAGAGAGAAACCGGGGAATTATAGACCGGTTAGCCTAACGTCGGTGCTGGGGAAACTGCTGGAGTCAGTTATCAAGGATGTGATAACAGCACATTTGGAAAGCGGTGAAATGATCGGACAAAGTCAGCATGGATTTGTGAAAGGAAAATCATGTCTGACGAATCTCATAGAATTTTTTGAGGATGTAACTAGTAGAGTGGATAGGGGAGAACCGGTGGATGTGGTATATTTGGATTTTCAAAAGGCTTTTGACAAGGTCCCACACAGGAGATTAGTGTGCAAACTTAAAGCACACGGTATTGGGGGTAAGATATTGGTGTGGGTGGAGAATTGGTTAGCAGACAGGAAGCAAAGAGTGGGAATAAACGGGACCTTTTCAGAATGGCAGGCGGTGACTAGTGGGGTACCGCAAGGCTCAGTGCTGGGACCCCAGTTGTTTACAATATATATTAATGACTTGGATGAGGGAATTAAATGCAGCATCTCCAAGTTTGCGGATGACACGAAGCTGGGTGGCAGTGTTAGCAGTGAGCAGGATGCTAAGAGGATGCAGGGTGACTTGGATAGGTTGGGTGAGTGGGCAAATTCATGGTAGATGCAATTTAATGTGGATAAATGTGAAGTTATCCACTTTGGTGGCAAAAATAGGAAAACAGATTATTATCTGAATGGTGGCCGATTAGGAAAAGGGGAGGTGCAACGAGACCTGGGTGTCATTATACACCAGTCATTGAAAGTGGGCATGCAGGTACAGCAGGCGGTGAAAAAGGCGAATGGTATGCTGGCATTTATAGCGAGAGGATTCGAGTACAGGAGCAGGGAGGTACTACTGCAGTTGTACAAGGCCTTGGTGAGACCACACCTGGAGTATTGTGTGCAGTTTTAGTCCCCTAATCTGAGGAAAGACATCTTTGCCATAGAAGGAGTACAAAGAAGGTTCACCAGATTGATTCCTGGGATGGCAGGACTTTCATATGAAGAAAGACTGGATGAATTGGGCTTGTACTCGTTGGAATTTAGAAGATTGAGGGGGGATCTGATTGAAACGTATAAGATCCTAAAGGGATTGGACAGGCTAGATGCAGGAAGATTGTTCCCGATGTTGGGGAAGTCCAGAACGAGGAGTCACAGTTTGAGGATAGAGGGGAAGCCTTTTAGGACCGAGATTAGGAAAAACTTCTTCGCACAGAGAGTGGTGAATCTGTGGAATTCTCTGCCACAGGAAACTGTTGAGGCCAGTTCATTGGCTATATTTAAGAGGGAGTTAGATATGGCCCTTGTGGCTACGGGGGTCTGGGGGTATGGAGAGAAGGCTGGGGCGGAGTTCTGAGTTGGATGATCAGCCAGGATCATAATAAATTTCGGTGCAGGCTCGAAGGGCTGAATGGCCTACTCCTGCACCTATTTTCTATGTTTCTATGTTTCTATATACAACCAAATGAAACAATGTACTTCCAGACCACAATGCACCCACACGTCACACACAGCATATACAACAAAAATATTACTACAAATAAATGAATGAAATACAATTCAAGGTGCATGTAGTGTGCTGCACAGGTAAATAGTAAACAATAAACAGTACGGTAAGCAGTTTGCTGTCCTAGTAACGAGACCTCTATGGTGGCAGGGTATTCATTCATCTCAGAGCCTGTGGGAAGAAGCTGTTATCCAGTCTGGTCGTTCTTGTCATGTACCTCTTTCCTGATGGCAATGAGTCAAAAAGATTGTAGGTTGGGTGGTAGAGATCGTCAACCATGCAACCACCCGCTAATCCACTCAAGAAGCTTTCTACAAATGTAACACCATTTTATTTTGGTTATTAAAATTTCATGATTTACTTTACTGAATGATTTCTGAAAACTACTTGCCCTCACTGTTTTCTGTGGTACCACCATCCACAAAATTTGAGAAACCTTCAACTGATCCCACCAAGTTGTTGGGGTCCTTTTGACCCTTTTGAGAACTATGTAGAACTAATGTCAGATGAATATCCTCACACTTTTCTTCTTCAACTTCATTACCTTTTTGATGAAGTGAAACTACAAGGGTATCCTTACAGCCTGTGGATCAGGCCCTGACCTTAACTAGATGTAAAGATATCAGCAAGAAATGTGTAAACATAAAGTCCATGGGTATATGTCAGCTGCTATATTCTAAGGCGTCTGGCTCCATATAAAATTATAGACTCTCTGATTCAATGTTTTGCAGTTTTACAGTGAGCATTATCACCTCCTTCTGATATCTAGGCACCATTTTTAGGATTAAAACCTACTGAGAAGTAATCAATTTATACTGCTAGCCCTGGGAGTTCATTCAAATCCAACCCTGGAAATCTTTAAATTGCTCTGTGCAGTTTCTATTAGTTTCCTAACTCTAAATAGAGCTTAAAAATAATCTTTTACCATTCACCTCTCCTTTGTCAACTACCTGCTTCTCTTATGACTTTCAGTTATATGCAATTTCATTTGTTCCAAAGTGAACAAGCACAATCTAGGCTTACAAAATGCTGGAGGGACTCAGCAGGCCAGACAGCTTCTACGGACGAGTTGATGCTTCAGGGCGAAGCCCTTCTTCATGAGTCTCTCCGGCATTTTGTGTGTGTCGCTCTGGATTTCCAGCATCTGCAGATCGCATTGTGTTTTCGAAACACAATCTAGACAATCTCTGCTCAGAACAGTAACTCCTCTGAAATAACACCAGAAAATGGTGGACACACTGAGCAGGTTGGGTAGCATCTTTTGGAAAGAGAAGCAGATTTAATGGACGGCACGGGAGCATAGCGGTTCGGGTAACGCTATTTCAGCACCTGTTATGTGGTCAGGGTTCAATTCCTGCTGCTGTCTGTAAGGAAAAGGAAGATTCTCCCCATGGCTGCATGGCTTTGCTCCAGGTGCTTCAGTTTCCTCCCACATTCTAAAGACGTACAGTTAGGGTTAATGAGTTAAGGGCGTGCTATGTTGGCACTGGAAGCATAATGGCACTTGTGGGCTGCCCTGCACAATCCTTGGTGATTTAATTTGATGTAAACAACTGTATGTTTTGATGTACATGTGATAAATAGAGCTAATCTTTTATAATGTTTGAAGTTGAAGACTCTTTGTCAGAACAGTGCTGATGAAGGTTCTTGAAACTAAAAAGGTATTCTAGTCCTACTAATTTACTAACTGTTTCTAGCATTTTAAGTTCTTTTTTTAAAAATTTCAGATTTCTGGCATCTGCATTTTCATGTTCCTTCACTGTCACTCTCACTGATGGCATTGTGCGTATACCTACACCATGAGGCTGTCAGCAGTGCAAGAAGACAGCTCGGTATCGCCTTTCCCAGGGCAATTTGGGGTGCACAGTTAAGTACTGGCTCAGCCTGCGAAGCCTACGTTCCTTGAACAAAAAGTTACAAGGCACAACAGGTGGAAGTGCTACCTCACAGCTCCAGTGACCTGGGCTCTGCAACTGCCGATGTGGAGTTTGTATGTTCATCTTGAGACTGTGTGATTTCCACAGGGTTCTCCGGTTTCATCTGGGAAGATGCCTGGGCATGTCTAGTCCAGTGAAATTTTAGTTTTGGCTTAGAGCAAGACCTTCGACTTTGTTCAAATTCTTTTCCTCTAGTTTTACTTCAATGGCTTCCTTCACCGGATGGTCCCAAAAAACTAATGGCACGGCACTGTAGTTTACTGCCACCAAAGTCAATCCTATGGGCATTGCAAATGCAAAGTTCTACTATCACTGGTTTCTCCGGGTAACCCAAACTCCTGTGCTCTTTGATGTGGGTTTCCTCTGTGCATCCCATCTGGCCAATATACACTGCTCTACATTCACAGGGAATGCTGTAAATGGCAGCTGTCCTGAGTCCCAGATTATTATTGGCCTGCATAAACTGTGATTAGAGCTTCTTTATGGCTTTGTGGATGGTATTAATCTGGTATTTCTTCAGGATCCTGGTGATCCTTCCAGGAACTGTGATTGGGTCCCTCCTCATTATAAAGTTTCCTAGTTTTTCCAATGGCCCTTTTAAGGGCCCGATTGATTTCTTTCGCTTTGTAGCCATTCTGTAAGAACATCGTGCGTAATTATCTTATTTCCTTGAGGAGACTCTTAGGGTCCGAAATGGTTTTTGCATGGTTAATCAAACTAGAAAGAAATGTTCTATGTTGGCAGGCGTGATGATGGCATTGATTAACCATGCAAAAACTACTTCAGACTTGGAGAATCTCCATGCAGAAATACAATTATGCATGACGTTCCTACTGCATGGCTGAAAGATGAAGGAAATCAATTGGGCCTTTAACAGGGCCAACGAAAAAATGAGGAAACTTACAATGAAAAGGAACCCATTGCTACCACCTGTTTTCCTTATGTTTCCAAGGTTTCTGGAAGGATTGCCAGGATCCTGAAGAATTGCCAGATTAGTACCAGCCTCAAACCCATAAGGAAGTTCAAATCACAGCTAATGTTCGTCAAAGGTGACCTGGGTGACCTGGTGAAGGAAGCCTTTGAAATAAAACTAGTGGAAAAGAATTTTAACAAAGAAGTTGTTCTCGCTCTAAGTAAGAACTGGAACTCGATCGTAAAAAAAGGTGTGTCAGTGAGAAACCTGATTAGATGGGGATAAACCAATCAGGAGGGATGGACGAGGGGGATATAAATACCACAGGACTAGACATGACCAGGCATCATCTCTGATGAAGATGACAGAGTTTATCATCAAACCAATACCTGTGCTGGGCTGGAAGCCAAGAAGTGTTTATTCGTCATATACGCTGGGGAACCATTAGATCCTTTTTGTGTGAACATGTGCTCAATTGTCCATGTGAACTTGGTGGGCTAGGGGGCCTGTTTCCATTTTATAAGATAATAATTTCCTACCATGTAAATTTCCCCAAACCCTCTTTAATGCTATCACATTTTTCCTGTACGCTATAAATTTTACATCCCCTTGGCTCCTCAAATGGTCAATTCCTTGGATCTATTTTTGTTTCATTTCAATTTGCCTTTCTACATGACCAGCACTTCACCTTTTCGAACACCCTTCTTTTGACTTTCAGCATGTGTTTGGTTATTTGTTTTAATGGTGGAAACACTGCTGCTTCCAGAAATCTGAAATAGAAACAGAAAAGGCTGGAAATAGTCTGCAGCTAAGGCAAAATGTGCACAGAGTGTTCAGATGAAAGGTCATTGAAAGTAAATGTAATCTGTTTCAATTTCTATGGATACTGCCCGATTTGCTGAGTTTTCCCTCCCTTTCCTGCTTGCAATAGCTTAATTTATTTGTACTTCAAAAGCTTTAAGGACTTTGGATTTAACAATAGCTTCTCACCAAGTTGATTGAACCAGTTTAATCCAGTTTATGTCTTTTAGATTTTAATACATCTTGCTGTCCTAAATTGTGAATAGGCAACAAATAATGAGCATAATGTCATTAGATTTTTAGTTGTTCAGTAAACCAACTGAAATCTGATGGCATTATGGGAATTATTGCTTAGATGCAAGCCAAGGTGGAATCTTATCACTAAGGAGAGAATTGTAACACCCCTTTGTGGGAGAGCACTACAGGAGGGGATTTAACTTTAGAGTGATCGAACATATCCTAGAAATGCCTAGTACCATTTTAATACTGGGGGGGGGCGGTGCGGTGATACTGTGCTCTCCTTTGGAGAAGTCCGATGTGTCATTATGATATTTCATTCAGGTTCCTGGTGTATACTTGTAATCAACAGCTGCTTTTCCCAGAGCTCAGGAAACCTGACGGCTGAATAGAGAGAGAAGCAAGGGATAACACATCTGATAACAGTTTCAATTATTAGGAGACCACCAAGCAAATCATTTGCTGCAATTGACCAAGAATGCTCCCTACCCCCTCCCTCTATCCAAACCTGTTATCCTTAAATGCCCAGCAATCTCCCTCTTGAATTCCCAGTCCAGCTCAGCCCTGTGGTTTATCCGACACCACTCTCCTGGTTGCCTGCGCAAGCTCCTCCCTTTCCCCTTTTCTTTCCAGGTTGCCCCTAACAACCACTTCCCACCCCCTCCCCTGCAGTTTTCTGGCACAGACAATTCCCTCCTGACAGCAGTACAACCTTTCAATCTGGTCATGTACCTGATGGGATGAAGGATAAAGAATCATAATAAGTTCCGACCACTGGGACCTCTGAGTTCCTTGGGTTCCACCCTCAGCTCTTACTTTGAAAATAAATGGGCCACATATTTCCTGAACAGTATGAACATAATAAAGTAATGAATCAAAATGTAATGGGTAATTCCTGCCCAAATGACAGGCTATTCCATAAAATGCCCAACTCTGAATAAGCAAGGGACCTGTAACTCCTCTAAGATGTGGGCACTTGCAGTTGAGATTTTCACAGGGACCTTAACAAATAGATAGAGTAATCAGTGTTGCTGCATATTCTGAGAATATTACATCCTTGGATATAACAATTGTACCACCTCTGTTCTTGCTGTCTGAGAGCATTCAATTTACAGTGACACAAATTAAAATATATGAAGCAACTGCACTTCACCATCCACTGGGAATGTTACACCCTTCCTGACTATATAATGAGTATAATTTCAGACATTTTCCCCATTTATATTTAATCGAGATTTATCAGTTTTTTTTAAACCTGACCCACCTTTGCTGTGCCTTATCACCTCTTTAATTATTTCATTTCTCCTGTCTAGTTCTGAATGTTCTAGTTGCACAGCCTATTGTACAGGTAGAATAATCATTCCGTCTGTACCTTACCCTGGCCTCTGATCTCCTTGACTATCCTCCTCTAAAGTCCCTCCTCCTGCTCAAGCAGAATTTACAACATGGTGCGATTTACTGTGCCGTGTGAATGAACACCATTAAACCACTTCTTAAATTATGCCCTAACCTGCCCTATGCTGGACTTCATCACTAATTAATTTCTCTTGTATGACAGGTTTCATTAACTGTAGGTTGCTAAGCCAATATTGTGCAAACATGCAAGTTCACCTTTAATTGGGGCTTAAAAAGCTCTTAACAAAAAAAAATTGTTAACACATGAATTACCCGTCAATGTGTGTTGATCGAAGTTGACCCCTGAGGGATTTCTATGTATGAGTAAAAATGTGCTAATATTGCCAACAGTGTTATTGCACAAAGTTATTACATATTTATAAACATTTAATGCTTGCCTTAGCTTTAATGCATTGAAGTACTTTATCCACAGATAATTCCAAAAGAGCAGGACAGATATATAAAAGTAAAAATATGTAGATACTAGAAGTCTGAAATATTGTTGATCATAATACAATTTCCTCCACTGTGTGGGATCCACTTTCGTTCCGACTGTAGGGACGACTCAAAGCTTCCAATCATACTGATTCTCTATCCCTACTTCATTTCAGTCTCTTCCTTGTTCTACATTCTTTGAATGAAACTGAATGCAAGCTGAAGGAACAGTTGGGAATGTTACAACTTCCAGACTATCCAATGAGTACAACTTTCTTATTCAACTCTATTTTCCTCTGGATTTATCATTTCCTTCCATGAACAGCTTCATGCTCTCCTCTCGCTGCTGCCATCAGGAAGAAGAGTTAGGTGCTTTAGGAGTCATACTGCCAGGTTCAGGAACAGTTATTACTTCTCAACCATCAGGCTCTTGAACCAAAGGGGATAACTCCATTGAAATGTTCCCAAAACTTATGGACTCACTTTCAAGGAACCTTCATCTCATGTTCTTGATATTTATTGCTTATTCATTTATTATTCTTATTATTTATTTCTTTTTGTATTTGCACAGTTTGTTGTCTTTTGCACATTGGTTGAATGCCCAATTGCTGCAGTGTTTCATTAATTTTATTATGATTATTATTCTATTATGGGTTTATTGAGTATGTCCACAAGAAAATTAATCTCAGGATTGCATATGATGACATATATGTTTTTGATAATAAATTTACTATGAACTTTGCACTATCTTTTTTCATTTGCCCAGCACTACCCACTTCTGCCTTGCACTATGATCTTTTCAGTTACCTCATTTCATCTGTCTTGCATCCTGTCATAGAAATTCCCTTCAGTTCTTTCTTCCTGCCTGCACTTTCCATGGCATTCTTAATCTTCTCATCTCCTATGTCTTATATTCTGATGAAAGCACATCGATATGAAACATTAACACTGCTCCAAAGATGCTATGCTGCCTGACCTGCTGAGTATTGTCAGCACCATTTTTACTCTTTGACAATATTGTAAGAGGTCAGCTATCATTGTAAATTGTAATTGACCAGTTTGTGGTGACTCACTATTGTGCCAACTGTCAACAATAACAAGTTATTAACAGCAACCTCTTTCTCCGCCAGGCTTCATCTTGACCACCCAATTGTTCCCAACAGGTGGATTTTGAGACATTCAAATGATACTGGTCTTCAGGTGATTCTCCAAGTGAATTTATTGTTGCACAGGTGAATTACATTAAGACTCAATGTCCAAATCTAGGTTTGAATTTAGGTTCACAATGTTCAAAACTGACTCACTAAATTTGAGCTAAATACTATAGCTGTTATAATGGGCTTCAGCACTACAGTGAAAACTGACCAGTATTTCAAATAACCTTCGCACCTTGGCTGCCACAAGAAAGCAGAATCCACCCCATACAGGCCATGCTCTTTTCGCTCTACATCAATCAGGTAGAAGGTACTGGAGCCTCTCCTGAACCTAAGTGGAAATCCTTACTCCTCTCAACACTGAAGAATCCACAAACTACAGACACACTTTCAAAGACTCTACAACTCATGTTCTCAGTCTATATTTGTCTTCTTTTGCACACTTTTCGTTTGTCAGTCTATTTGTGTACAGTTTATCACAAATTCTATTGTACTTCTTTATTTTCTTGTAAATGGCTGCAAGAAAATGAATTTCAAGGTTGTATATGGTGACGCCTATGTATTTTGAATTTACTTTGATTTGGCTGGAAGTGTGTGAGCGAGAGGAAAGAAAGAAGCTTGTGTTTTTATTGTTCATTTTAAAGCAATCTTAGATGCTTTGCAGTTGTAGTTCTAAAGGGTTGCACTGATTGTAATCATAATGCAGGAAAGACAGGTGCAAAAGTGAGCACATCAAGGTCCCACAGCAGCAGTGTCATAGGGATCGAATGCTGGCTAAGACAAACAAAACAGGAGCTATGCCTGGCTCCTCTTTCAGATAACACCATGGATTTATTTAACATGTTGTCAGGGGTGGACAGGATTAGTATTAGGCTCTGCTACATTTAACTGCTAAAGAGCATTATAACATGAACTGTCTCGCCTCACAGTTCAATTATGAGTGCTTTGATATGATCCAGAGGGTATATAGCATCCACAGAGAACACAAGAAGACATCGAGCCCGCTCTGCTGTTCCATCATGGCTGATCTATTATCCCGCTCCACCTCATTCTCTTGCCTTCTCCCTGTAACCCCTGATTCCCTTACTAAACAAGAACATATCAGCCTCTGCTTTAAATATACCCAATGACTTGGTCTCCACAATTGTCTGTGGCAATGGAGTCCACTGATTCACCACTCTCTGGCGAAACAAGTTCCTTCTCTTCTCTGTTCATAAGGGACATCCTTCTATTCTGAGGCTGTGTGATCTCTGGTCCTCTACTCCCACACTACATAAAAAATATTCTCCACGTCCACTCTATCTAGGTTTTAAAATATTCAATAGATTTCATTGAGAACCCCTGCCAAAATGCCAATAGCTTCGGCAATGAACAAGATGGGAGAAGAACAGTGTGCAAAGGGTTGCCATGTTCCTCACTCTACGATCGTCAAGCCAATGGATCAACCTTGCCTCAAGGAGGAATGGAACCAGCGGCAATGCTAGGTATAACTAACGGGGGTGAGGGGCTTGAACAGGATGAATGGCATGCCAAACGAGAAAAGCAGCATGTGGAGCAATCTCATATCCAATGGAGCAGATAACACCATTACAGTCCTATCAGATTCAGATTCAGGTTCGTTTATTTATCACATGTATAACATGCAGCGAAATGTGTAAACAACCAACACAGCTGAAGGATGTGCTAAGGGTGATTCACAAGTGCTGTCAGATATTCCAACACTGACATAGTACGCACACAGTGGGCATACAGAACAACACGTCAACAGCAACAAAATAGCAAGTCCCTTTCATTCCTCTCACCCACTCACACAAGCAGACAGACATTCAACCCAGCCCCAGGACAGACTGCCTCAGGGCCTCTGGTTCCTGATGAATCACTTCTTCAATATTACGGACACATATCCGCACAGTTCATGAGATGTAGATTTCATACCCAGCTGTGAATGGTGGTTGATCAGTGAATAGGTGACAGAAGGATGAGGTTCCAAGAATAACCCCATCCTCAACGGTGGTGGTTCCCAATATGCAAGTGCCAAAAAGGCTGAAACATTCACAACTACGTGTAGCATGTTGGCAATTCATCTCAGTTTCCTCCTGAGATACCCACCATTACAGAAACAAATCTGATTTTCACGAAACAAAATCAAGAAATGCTGAGAGCAGTGATACAGCAGGAAACAGATAACATTCCCCAGCTGTATTACTGAGCACCTGAACTCCAGAACTAGCTGTACCTCTAGCCAAACTTTTACTCTAGAGTTATAACACTGGCATCTACAGTATATTAACGACTTTGACGTGGATGTTGGAGGCCAAAGTGAGGATTCTGAAAAAATACTCTCCACTTGCCTGAAGGAATCAAACTCCATTAATTCTCAAGAAGCCCAACAACATCAAGGACAAAACAGCTATTCTGATTGCCAGTCCTACCATGACCGGAAACATTTATTCCCTCCCCTGCCTTTGCAGTGTCTGTCTACAGTATATACTGCCATTAATCATTTAGCTTACTCTGATAGCACCTTTAAATCCTCTGGGTCATGCCACCAAGATGGAAAAAGGTGACTGTAGACATAAGGGAACATCAGAATCGAGCTTTCTTCCAAGATGTACACTACTCTAAACTAGGTATACAGTGTTTGTCATTCATTGTGACTGAGTCCAAGTCCAGGATCGAAGTTCAAAGTAAAATAAATTAATTATCAAAGTACATATACGTCACCATATACAATCCTGAGATTCAACTTTGGATGGGTCACCGGCACAAGTCTCTCCGAAGTTTCATCAGCACATCCAGGTGAGCACTTGGGGAGATAGCACACTCAACTACTGCTACTCTCCATTCCGCAATGCTTACAAAGTTCTCTTTTGCCCAGCTTTTGGAAAATCAGATCACTCTTCAGTCCTGCTTCTCCCGACATACAGGCAGAAGCTGAAACAAGAGGCGGCCATAGTTAAAACTAACAACCGTTGTTTCAATGAACTGGTCTCCATACTGCAGGACTGCTTTGATGACATGGACTGGAATGTCTTCCATGATGAAGATGTCTCTGAGTTCATGGATGGAGTCATGTGAGTCATCCGGAAGTGCATTGACAATATTGTCCCCCAGAGTCAGTCAGGGTCTTCCTGAACCAGAAACCCTGGATCAGTAGTTCCATGCGAGCAGCACTTACTGTGTGACACAGAGCCTATGTTGCCGGAAATCAGCAGGAGCTTAAGAAAAGCGGCTACAATCTGTGCAAAGCTATCAAGGCTGCGAAACAACAATAAAGGGAGAAGATTGAGTCAAGATTCACTATGAATAGCACACGTGACTTGTTGCGCGGATTACATACCATTGCAGACTTTGAAGCCAAACATAGTGTAGCTGCCAATATCGCGGCTATTTTCCCATGTAAGGTCAATCTCTTTTACGATGTCGCTAACTCTGAGCCTCTGAGGAAAGCCACCGCTACAGCCTGTAACCTGGTCATCTCTGAGGCTGAGGTACGCAGATGTTTCCAACAAGTGGACAGTCACAAGGCTGCGGGACCGGATGGCATCCCAGGGCGAGTACTCTGGATATGCACAGCACAACTGGCAGTTGTTTTTACAGACATTTTTAATATCTCCCTCTCCCAGTGTAGAGTGCCCTCCTGCTTCAAATTATCTACCATTGTCCATGCACCAAAAAAGACCAAGGTAACATGTCTGATAGACTGGCATCCTGTCGCACTCACCTCAATAATAAGCAAATGCTTTGCGATGCTGGTCAAGGACTACATCTGCAGCAGGCTACCACCCAAACTGGACCCTCTACAATTCACCTACTGACCCAACCGATCGGCAGATGACACAATAGCCACTGCTTTACATACCATCCTTACACATCTGGAGAAGAAGGACGCTTATGTAAGAATGCTGTTCTTGGACTACACTTCAGCATTCAACACCATAATTCCCTCCAGGATTGACAGGAAGGTCAGAGACTTTGACCTTGACCCTGCCTTGTGCAGTTGCTTGCTGGAATTCCTGTCAGATCACCGGCAGGTGCTAAAAGTGGGCTCCCTCACCTCCACCCCTCTGACTCTCAACACAGGAACCCCTCAAAGCCGTGTACTAAGTCCCATCCTTTACTCCCTGTCTACCCATGACTATATCGCCATCCACAGCTCTAATCTGCTAATTAAATTTGCTGATGACACTACATTGATTGGCCTAATCTCAAACAATAACGAGGTGGCCTACAGGGAAGAAGTTATTTCTCTGACACAGTGGTGTCAAGAAAACAACCCCTCCCTCAATGTCGCAAAAACAATGGAGCTGAGTCGTAGACTACAGGACGAATGGAGATGGGCTAACCCCTATTGACATCAATGGATCTAGGGTTGAGAGAGTAAACAGCTTTAAGTTCCTCAGCATCCACATCACCAAGGGCCTCATGTGGTCTTTACACACCAGCTGTGTGGTGAAAAAGGTACAACAGCACCTCTTTCGCCTCAGACGCTTGAGGAAGTTTGGTATGGGCCCCCAAATACTAAGAACTTCCTACAGGGGCACAATTGAGAGCATCCTGACTGGCTGCATCACTGCCTGGTATAGGAACTGTACCTCCCTTAATTGCAGGACTCTGCAGGGAGTGGCGACAACCCAACACACCTCTAGTTGTGAACTTCCCATGATTCAGGACATTTACACAGACAGGTGTGATAAAAGGGCCCGAAGGATCATTGGGGACCCGAGTCACCCCAACCACAAACTGTTCTAGCTGCTATCATCCAGGAAACGGTACCATAGCATAAGAGCCAGGACCAACAGGCTCCAGGACAGCATCTTCCACCATGCCGCCAGACTGCTTAATTCATGCTGATTTGAGTGTATTTCTATGTTACATTGACTGTTCTATTTAGAATAAATTACTGTGATTTCACATTGCACATTTGGATGAAGATAGAAAGATTTTTATTCCTCATGTAAGAATGGATGTAAGAAATAAAGTCAATACAGTTCAATAAATCTAATTTCTTTCAACTCCTTTCTTACACCATTTAGACTGCAGTAACTCAAGGTGGTGACCCTTTACCATCTTCTCAAAAGTAACTAGGAATGGATGATAAATCCTGGCCTTACTACCAATGGTCAGAACATGGAGAACAAATAAAGGAAAGCATACTTTAAGAGCCATAACGTGCAGGACTATGAGCCAATTGCCTGAATATGAAAATAGGTCATAGAGACAATGGACCACGTGAGGCAACATTTCACCTGCAATCTGCTGGGGACATCTATTGTGTCTGGTGTTCCTGATGTAGTCTCTTTTACATCAGCGAGACCCATTGTATTTTAGGGGATCACTTCATTGAGCACCTCTGCTCCAGCCGCCAAAAGTAGAACTTCCTAGTTGCCAAGCATTTCATTTCTGATTCCCATTCCCATTTGGACATGTCAGACCATGGCCTCCTCTTGTGTCACAATGAGGCCACCGTAAGGGTGGAGGAGCAACACCTTATATTCCGTCTGGTTCGCCTCCAACCTGATGGCATGAATATCGATTTCTCTTTCCGGTAAAAAAAAGTTCCTTTTCCCTTCCTTTTTCTTTTATTCCCCACTCTGTCCTCTTGCTTGTTCTCACTTGCCACTTACCTCAACCTGGGTTCCCTCCTCCCTCCCTTTCTCATCTAGTCCAGTCCCCTCTCCTATCCAATTCCTTCCTCTCTGGACCTTTACCTTTCCTATCCACGTGGCTTCACCAATCACCTTCTAGCTGTTCTCCTTTGCCTTTTGCCATGTTTTTATTAGGGCATCTTCCCCCTTCCTTTCCAGTGCTGAAGAAGGGTCTCTGCCTAAAATGTCGACTGTTTATTCATTTCCATGGATGCTGCCTGACCTGCTGAGTTCCTCCAGTATGTTGTGTGTGTTTTCTTTGGATTTCTCATGTTTTCTTTAAATTTTTCATGTTTATGATGGACTGAATGGCCTCCTTCAGTGTTATGAATTTTCTATAATTCTTGAGTTCAAATTTGAGCATGTTTTTGTTTTTCTGGCAATATCTGATGGGATAAGTTAATGTGAAGAAATGCCTGTTGGCCTTTTATTATCTGTGCAAGTGGCCCATTTACCTCACAAAAAGAATTCTATCTCTGCTGTGGCATGGGCAGAAAATGGCCACTAATGAGCCAATTACTCACACAGTCTTATACACAGTTATTTTGATCAATAAGTTTTTAATAAGTTAAGATTTTGTTAGCTTTTATAGCAAATTCAGGATCAGCCAGCTTGATCTCATTTACTTCCTTGCTTGATGTGTTTCTTTGACACAGTGCAAGGAAGTTCTTGCAATTTAAAATGTATTTAAACTGATTGTGGCCTCTGTTGGCAAATGTATACCACAGCTTTAATGTCGCTTTAAACTAGGGAAACAAAGCAGGACGCCAAAGGTAATCATGATTCTTTGTAATGGTTTGATTTTTAAAAATGGTCCTGAATGTAGGGCTTCCTTTTTCAAGCAATTTTTGGCCCAATCGTGTCCCTCTGAGGCATTTTAATCAGAATTTGGCACAGGCACAAAAAGGACTACATTATTGAGAAAAGGAGAAAATATTACAGGGCACAGGGAATGAGACTTGAGATTAAAGCAAAAGCTCTTTGGAAGATGATGGAAATGAATGCTGGCCCTTGACGAAGGGTAAATGATTACCCAAAGGTCGTAACAAACTGCCCATTGCATTGATGGAAACTTTACAGGGGGATTAATGATATTGGCACTGTACAAGGAGATCATCGAGGTCAAAACAGAATGTGATGACATCAGAGTAGGAGCCAATATTATTAAATGCTTTGAATCTGTTCACAGTCTGATGTTATTTGCCAGACTTGGCAAGGACACAGTGCGCCTGCTGTAAAGCTTCAGAGTTGGATTTACCAACCCTGATTGGAAATAGTCCTGGAGATTCTATCACATGGCTTTCTGCCCTGTGAAGTGATCTTTTATTTTCCCAATCCCTGACACTTTTAAGGCAAAAGTATGCTTTCTCAGATAATTACAACCAGCCCATTTTTTCAGTCTATCTCTGTGACTTTTCTTGCCTGTAATTTCATCAAGTGTCTGAGAGATGAATGTTTGATTCCTGATGACATAATGCTTTGACAACACCCAAATAGCTTGCTGGGCTATTTCAAAGGGCATCAAGATTCAGCCACATTGCCAGGAGTCCAAAGATACGTTGGCTCAGGAGACATAAGAACACCTGCTACGCAGGTTGACTGTGTGGTTAAGAAGGCATACGGTGCATTAGCCTTCATCAACCATGGGATTAAATTTAGGAGCCGAGAGGTAATGTTGCAGCTATATAGAACCCTGGTCAGAACCACTTGGAGTACTGTGCTCAGTTCTGGTCACCTCACTACAGGAAGGGTATGGAAACCACAGAAAGGATGCAGAGGAGATTTACAAGGATGTTGCCTGGATTGGGGAGCATTCCTTCTGAGAATAGGTTGAGTGAACTCGGCCTTTTCTCCTTGGAGCGACGAAGGATGAGAGGTGACCTGATAGGGGTGTATAAGATGAGGGGCAGTAATCATGTGGATAGTCAGCGGCTTTTTCCCAGGGCTGAAATGGTTGCCACAAGAGAACACAGGTTTAAGGTGCTGGGGAGTAGGTACAGAGGAGATGTCAGTGGTAAGTTTTTTTTTATAAACGCAGAGAGTGATGAGTGCGTGGAATGGGCTGCTGGCAACGGTGGTGGAGGCGGATATGATAGAGTCTTTTAAGAGACTCCTGGATAGATACATGGAGCTTAGAAAAATAGAGAGCTCTGGGTAACCTTCGGTAATTTCTAAAGTAAATACATGTTCGACACAGCATTGTGGGGTGAAGGGCCTGTATTGTGCTGTAGGTTTTCTATGTTTCCTAAGTTATTTGAGTTTCACAACCAAAGCGTGATTGATCGCCTGCATATTTTGATATTAGATTAGCTAATGAATTAAGCACGAACAGTAATTAATTCCCCCATTTCTCTCGTCGTTCTTTAACTTGTACCCTAGATCATGTGTCCAGGACATTGTTCTGATCTAAGTTCCTGGGAATTCTTGGACAGCCTTGAGGGTTCTTATGTATCATTGGGAAATAAAGTGCAAGCATTGGCAGTGGAATTGAGAAACTGAAGACACAGTTCTCAGAAGGTTGGTCATGCACAATGATTGATTGGCATTGGATTTGTCACTAATTGTTGGGTCCAATCTGCCCAGCTATGTTTACCATCCACATCAATAGCCCACAGCCTCCCCTCATCTGTACTTGCCAGATCTGGAGGTCCAATCAATGTACCAAGCTATTCCAAACTCCAACAGTGAGGCCAGAGGGGCATCAAGGAATCCGGCAGAGTCCAAATGATTCCTTTCCCCAGCAGCATCTCTGAAAGTGCCAACGGGTGTCAATTGCAAAATATGTTTGGATCATTTTATTAAATTCATATGTCTAAGTCATTCAGAGACACTTACAAACTTTACCAAATAAAAAAAATAACTAAACTCACGGCAGGCAGCTTCAAGTAAGGATTTAGGAACTCAATGTTTTATGAACAGCTTCTTGCCATCCCTCCCCAACACCCCATCAGACTTCGGAAAGGACAATAAACCCATAAACACTATCTCTCTTTTGTTTTATGCTCTCTCTTTCTCACTATTTATAATGTGCACCCAACCAGGCAGTAATGGCTGATGTGAGGATGCTCTTTGTGATGACAGTATAGAATTGCACCAGTACTTTCTAGAGAAGATGGAATTTTACCATCTGCTGCACGAAGTACATCCTCTGCTGAACCTTCTTGTTAATGGAGGAGATATAGTTCTCCTGCATGAGGTCCGGTGGAATAACGATGCCTTGTGCTCACTTCCATCAGCTGGCACCTGGTTGTCCCTTCTCTGTCTGTTGCTTATTGCCAGAAGCAGACTTTGAAGTAAATTCTGATTGCGTGGAGTGAGAAGAGTGCAGGCATTTCAGGTAAGAAATTAAATTTAGAGTAAAATATTAAAATACGGCCTTTCAATTTAAAATAAAGCCTTACCTAGAGCTGACTGACACAAGTTACCTCAAATGCCCAAAGCTTGCTCTACTCATCAGGAGCACGTTCAACCAGGGTTCTCTTAGTTGCTGAGTGGCCCGTCTTAAAAGTGCCCAGCTCAGATTTTCAATAAAGCTTGAATCCCATCAGTTTATCTGTATCTGTTGGTCAAGTGCAATAACATTGCTAAATCTGAGTGCTTGTTTTCACATCTGATAACTGGGGAACCTGAAAACAATGTTTACACTGTAAAGATGTGCAGAGCTTGTATAGGTCCTGGCAGCTTGTCCAGATAAGGTTTAAATGTGAAATATCTCATTCACAGTGGAGGGGTAATTGGGACGGTTCAGTGCTGTGCAGCAACACTGCAAAACATTTGTGACAGATTGTTATCTGCTAGCTAATGGGAGCACATTTTAAAAGAGCATAATGATTCCCCAGCAGAGCTCACCTGTCCTTCACTGGGATACCATTTGGTCAGTCTTGGTTGTCATTTACGACCGACTTTCTTGCAGAACACTGTAAAGGCTCTTTGCCATTCTTCGAACACTACACTTCGAACACTACACCCCAAGAGTTGCTCATTTACTTGAACATTGAGATCAGGTTGAACACCTCCACCTTTCAAACAGTGCACTTAAAATGTCAACCAGGTATGGTGCACGAATCCATAAGCTTGCAACTTGGAAACAAAGATGCTACCACTGAACCAAACTGACATTTGATAAAAGTGAAGAAAGTGATGCTGGATGACATAAACATTCTTTTTCCCTTCACTCGTCAGTACCCATATACAGCTCAGGCTGCAGGATAACTCCCTGTTCCTTGCTCGGCAGGAATAGTCTAATTAATCTCAACAGAATCTTTCAGACAGACACATGCTGCTACCTATAGATAACTTCAGAAGTCTTTGTCATCCAATGAATATCACAGATCTTTCAGTTCCCATGGCCACAATAACACATCAAAATCCTTTCCACCACTTAAAAGGCTAACATAGATATTCACTTCCTATGCAAACACAAGTATATTAAACTATATTTGGTCTCGCAGGAGCTTTCTTCATTCTTGATAGCATTCCTTTAATGGCGAACATGAAGTATTTTGTTTAAACTTTATTTCTTTGCTCATGGATTGACAGATGATAGAAAAATGTAATAACATTGGTGATTTTTAAACATGCTGTCAGGATAGGAAAGTTGTGACTTTGAGGAACGATTGGATGGCAAGGCTCGTTTCATATGTAAAGGGAAAAGCTGAGGGGGGACATTATTGAGTTACACAAAATTACGAAGGCCGATGATGGATTTAAAGGGAAGAAATATTTTACTCAGAGGAACGGTCAAAAGCCAGGGAGTGGAAAGTAATTGGTGAAGGATTATTGGGCAGATGAGAAATATTGTTTTCATCCAGAGGGTGGTAGGGATCTGGAACTCATTCACATGCACCTCTTTTACCTTGTCCAGTTCTGTTGATGTAGCCTCTTTTACCACGAAGTCAGACAGACCAGGTAAAAGATTTGCAAAGCATCTCTGCTCTGTGCACAATGCCATCCCAAGTTTCCAGTTGAGTGTCCTGTCAATTCCCTCTCCTACAGGACATGCTGTCTACCCTCATCCTTCTCCACTGCCAGGTTGGAGAACTGCTCTGCCTAATCCAAAGTACAGGAAAAATACTTCATATTCCACCTGAGTAGTCTACAACCCAATAGCATGAAAATTGAATTTTCCAGTTTCAGGTAACCCTCCTTCTGCTTCCTTTCTACCCTCTCGCTTCTTCCAGTCTTCCCTGAAGTTATAGTCTCTGACCATTTAAAAACCCTTTGTTTTTCTATTCTTTCTACCAAAGTGTATCTCTTCACATTTTTCCACATTATGCTTCATATTTCTGATGATTCAGTCAATATATCTATATGTTCCATAGTTTCTCTGTATTTAACTCGTCAAAAAGCTTTGTGCAAACTTGAATATATTGGTCCCTTCATTGTGAACAACTTAGGCTCCTGCATCTAACCTTGCGCCAACCCACCAATCAAAATGCCTGAACTTGAAAGTAATCCATTTATCCCTACTCATTTTTTCGAATCAATCTTCAATCCATGCAGGTATTTTTCCCCAAATCCCTTGCACACTAATTTTGCTTGATTAAAAAGTCAAATACATCCTGCCCAATTGTTCATTGTTTTCTATTCTACTTATCAGAACTTCAGAGAACTGCAACAGTTCTCCAAACCAGTGAGAACTGGTTTGTTAAATAAATCCATGTTGATGCTGCCCGATCTCATTATGTTCTAATTACTTTTTAACATTTCCTGGACAATAGATTACAACATTTTCCCTATTGTTGATGTCAAACCTTCTTCAAAATCATTCACAACCAAAGAATCATTTTCAGGCTTCCTGTCTGTGTACCTCTTCAATTGAAGTAGCTGCCAGTTTGCAAACATGCCCGTTAAAAGTGTTTTCAGTTACATAAATTGACAGCATCAAAATTTGCATTCAATCACTTTTAGAATCATCTATTTTCTCCTTACTGGATGAAGAAATAACGTAACAAATGTGTTTGTAGCCCATAGTTTTAATGAGATTGGCTTTTTACAAGCCTGTTTTATTTAATTCAAATTATTTATTGACAATTTCCTCAAATCCTTTGTCACAGAATTGAGGACACATATAGAGCCATAGAGCACAGTAACAGACCCTTTGGCCCATCCATTCTGTACTGAGCTGTTATTCTGCTTAGACCCTTTGACCTGCACATAGAACATAGCCGTCCATACCTTTCTCATCCATGTGCTTATCCAAGTCTCTCTAAATGTTGAAATCAAACCTGCATGCACCAATTCCACTGGCAGTTCAATCCACACTTTCTTGACTTCTGAATGAAGAAGATCCACCTCAGAGTTGCCTTAAATATTTCACCTTTCACTCTTAACCTATGGCCTCTAGTTCTAGTCTGTATTAGAGAATCAGGCCCTTTATCCCACCTTGTTTTTGCCAATTATCAAGTAACTATCTAAACTAATCCCATTTTCCAGTACCAGGCCCATAGCTTTCAGTGTACTGCAGGTTCATGTTCTTGTCCAAGTATGTGTAAGAATGCTTGCTTCTATTCAAGCAATGTGTTCCAGATTTCAACCACCTTCTGCAAGGGTCAATTCTTCCTCAGATACCTTTACATTAAAACCAAAAGCTGTTTTTCGTTATGGGGAAAACTTTCCAACTATTCAGCCTATCGATATCCCTCTGACCTCAATACAGACCTCAATCTGGTCACTCCTTGGCTTCCTTTGCTCTAAGGAAATCAAATCTAGTTAATGTGGTCTTTCCTGAAATGGTCCATCCCAGGCAACATTCTGGTAAATCACTTCTGGCACCAAATCTAATTTGGCCTGAAGTAGAATCAGAGCCCAATGCCGGCTTCATGCCATGCTGGCCTCATGCTATTCAGTAAGCCAAGCATTCGATGTAGATAAATGCCCATCAGAAGTCAGTTTTGAGAGCAGAAAAGTCACTGAAGGTGCAAGGAAGGCTCTTTTGTAAACGTCATCTAGGTGTAGAATAGGTAGAAAGTCTTCAGAGTATTGTGAAACAGCTGGCCAAACAAAGCCAACTTGAAGTTGGCCCCTTAAATTGTAGGAAAGTTGAAAAGCAGGCTTTGTTCAAATGATGTCATTTTCATCAACTGGGGAATTTATGTTGCAACAAATGGCCCATTGGATCAAATTTCTTGGCAGCATTAAGATTCAGAAATTGTTGAATTTTGCTCTATTCTGGTGTTAAGCCTTATTCCAACAGCATCCATCCTATTGAACCCTCTCAGGATTTTTATGTTTCAGTTAAGTTACCTGTCATCCTTTGATTGATATTCTATTGTGTGATTTGCTCATAAACATTCAAGATTGTTTAATGTCACTTCCAGTACTCAAGTTTAAAGGAGAGTGAAAGAGTTGTTACTCCGGATTCAATGCAGCGCAAAAAAAGCCCACAATACTATGAGGAACATAATAATAAAAAAACACAATACAGTAAATATAAAGATAGCTTATATACATAGATTGATTGTATGTTCATAAATGATGCTAGGCACAAGAGTGCCTGGATGTCAGGTGACTTTAACAAGAAGTGATGAAGTCGAGGTGATGGGGTTGGTTGGTGGGTGGAAGTGTTGATCATTCTTACTGCTTGGTGGTAACTGGTCTAACTGCTGGTCCTGGCGTGGATGCTACGTAGCCTCCTCCCTGATGGGAGTGGGACATACTGTCCATAGGCAGGGTGGGTAGGAGCCTCCATGATATAGTTGGCCTTTTCCCAGCATCTTTTTGTATATATGTTGCTGCTCGTGGGTATGCTGGGCAGTTTTAGTTACCTCTCCTGCTCATCTGTAGAAGGCCCTGAGTAAGGACGTGCATAGTCCAGCTCTCTTCAGCCTCCTCAGAAAGTTGAGGTGTTGGTGAGCTTTCTTGATTGTGTGGGACGTGTTCATTGAGTCGGGGACAGATGCAGAGAAAACATCAACAGAGGCAGCGGAAAACCACGCACAAGTCATGTTTAAAACAATGAGGCTAACTAAGGGTGAATATCAGAATAATGGTCTGAAGTTTCTAAAACCCTTCAGAAAAGGTCTGCAGGTCTCAAATTACATTTGAATGTAGGCTGATAATGAAGGAGTCAAAAAATTAGAATGAGAGATGAAGGGGAAGGAATTCTAATGTGCTGGCATGAATCTGCTAGCAAACAGCAGTAAAACCTAGCACCCAGACACTTAGATCAATGTTTAGGGCTCATATGTCATTCATTTTAGCCAAGCTCACACATGGGCATTGTCCCATTCACAATTTTTCACTGCTCTCTCCACCCAACCATCAGCTTTGTTTTGTTTCAATCTTTTTACTTCCAAACCTATTCAAATACACGAAGACTAATTAAACACAGCTCAATTTGCATTGGCTGTGTGAGCACAATCAGCTTTAAATTCAGTTCTGCTGGTGAGTCCCAGCAAGCTATCTGGAGATGTCAATCATGTGTCAGTAGCGACAAAGGTTTATGGAAAAGTGATTTCAGTTTGTTCAGGTTTCTCGACATTTCAGATTAACTTTTGTTTAAATGCTTGTTGGATCTCAATCTTTTTAACTGAGGCGAAATTTAGAAATGTACAGAATTCCCAATGGTTGGCAGGAACTTTTGTCTCAGTTTGGTACCCTATCATTCATTACATATTTGTTTAATTTTCCATACTTATCAGCATAAAATACCATGAAGGAGATCAAATATCAATTTTCACTGGAGGGAAATGTCAGTCATTTTAAATGTATATTCTGATTACCCAGTTTGGTGCAACACACACAAAATGCAGGAGGAACTCAACAAGTCAGGCAGCGTCTATGGAATTGAATAAACAGTCAATGGTTTGAGCTGAGACACCATCAGGACTGAAAGGTGAAGCCGGGTGGGTGGGAAAGGTAAAAGGCTGGATAAGGACGAATCTGATCGGAAAGCGTTTGTGGAGAAGCTGGATAAGGAGGGGCATCAGGGGAAGGTAAGAAGCAGGTCAGAAAAGGTCAGAGCCCAGAGCAGGGAGTAGAAGAAGAGAGAAGGGGATGGAGAGAAGAAAAAAAGAAAATAGGTTACCAGAAGGACAAATCGATACTTATGCCATCTGGTTTGAGACTACCTAGATAGAATAGGAGGTACTGTTCCTGCACCCTGAGAATTTCTCCATCATGGCAGAAGAGGAGGCCATAGACCCACATGTCAGAATGGAAATGGGGGTACAAGTTAAAATGTTTTGGCAACGGGAAATTCCACTTTTGGTGGATGGAATGCAGGTGCTCGACAAAAGTCCTCAAATTTTCGTTGGGTCTCACCAATGTAGAGGAGGTTGCATTGGGAGCGCCAGATACAATAGACGGCACCAACAGATTCAAAGGTAACCCTAGCTCTAACCCTGAAAGGAGTTGAGTGAGGAAGTGAATGGGCAGGTGTAACATTTCTGTCACTTGCAGGGATATGTGCCACAAAGGAGATTAGTGGGGAGGGACAAATGGACATGGGAATCATAGATGGAGCAATCCCTGCAGAAAGTGGAAAGTTGGGGGGAGAGTAAAGATGTGTTTAATGGTGGTATCCCATTGAAGATGGCAGTCGTTGCAGAGAATGATGTGTTGGATGCAGAGGCTCATGGGGTGGTTGGTGAAGCCAGGAGGAACTTTATCCCTGTTAAGCTGGTGGGAAGATCGGGAGAGCGTAGACGTCTGGAAAATAAAGGAAATGTGGATGAGGGCAGCACCAATGGTGGAGGATGGGAAAACCCATTCTGATGTCCATAAGACCATAAGACATAGGAGCACAATTAGGCTATTGATCGAGTCTGCTCTGCCACTCAATCACTGTCTGATCCTTTTTTTTCTCCTCCTCAACCCCAGTTCCTGGCCTTCTCCCCTTAACCTTTGATGCCATGTCCAATCAAGAACCTATCAATCTCTGCCTTAAATACACCCAGCACACTGGGCTCCACAGTTGCACGTGGCAACAAATTCCACAAATTCGCCACCCTCTGGCTAAAGAAATTTCTCCGCATCTGTTTTGAAAGGATGCCCCTCTATCCTGAGGCTGTGCCATCTTGTCCTAGACTCTCCCACCATGGGAAACATCCTTCCCACATCTACTCTGTCTGGGCCTTTCAATATTCGAAAGGTTTCAATGAGCTCCCCCCTCATCCTTCTGAATTCTAATGAGTACAGACCCAGAGCCATCAAATGTTCCTCTTATGATAACCCTTTCATTCCCAGAATCATCCTTGTGAACCTCCTCTGGACCCTTTCCAATGCCAGCATATTGTTCTAAGATGAGGAGCCCAAAACTGTCACAATACTCAAGGTGAGGCCTCACCAGAGCCTTATGAAGCCTCAGCATCGCATCTCTGCTCTCATATTCTAGACCTCTTGAAATGAATGCTAACATTGCATTTGCCTTCCTCACCACTGACTCAACCTGCAAGTTAACCTTTAAGATGTTCTGCACAAGGACTCTCAAGTCCCTTTGCATCTCAGATTTTTGGATTTTCTCCCCGTTTAGAAAATAGTCCGCACACTTATTTCTGCTACCAAATTGCATGACCATGCATTTTCCAACATTATATTTCATTTGCCGCTTTCTTGCCCATTCTCTTATTTCTGTCTAAGTCCTTCTGCATCCTATCTGTTTCATTAACACTACCTGCCCCTTCACCAATCTTCGTAGCATCTACTAACTTGGCAACAAAGCCATCTATTTCATCATCTAAATCATTTATATATAGCTTAATAAGAAGTGGCCCCAACACCGACCCCTGTGGAACCCCACTAGTCACTGACTGCCAACCAGACAAGGATCCTTTTATTCGCACTCGCTGCCTTCTTCCAATGCTACCTTTTTCAGAACCTTAGGATGCAGTTCATCTGGTCCGGCTGACTTATGTACTTTTAGGTCTTTCAGCTTTTTGAGCAACTTCTCCCTTGTAATAGTAATTGCACCCACTTCTCTTCCTTCACACACTACAACATCAGGCATACTGCTAGTATCTTCCACAGTGTCTTCCTGGAAAGGAAAGCCTCATCCTGGGAGCAGGTGCGGCAGTGACAAAGGAACTGAGGAAAGCAAATAGCATTTTTATAGGAGACAAGGTATAGTATAGTCATGCTAGCCATGGGAATCAGTAGGTTTATAAAAGATGTCAGTTGACAGTCTGTCTCCAGAGATGGAGACAGAGAAGTCAAGAAGGGGAAGTGAGGTGTCAGAAATGGACCAAGTAAATTTAAGTTGATGAAATTGACAAGCTCAGCATAGGTGCATGAAACAGCACCAATGCAGTTGTCAATGTAGTGCTGAGAGAGTTGTGGAGTGTTACCATGGATGGCTTGAAACATGGACTGTTCCACGGAGTGAAGGAAAAGACAGACAAAGCTGGGGCTCGTCCAGGTGCCTTGGCTGCTCCTTGAGTTTGGAGAAAGTGGGAGGAGTCAAAGGAGAAATTGCTGGAGATGAGGACCAGTTCTGCCAGACAGAGGTGGGTGATAGCATAGGGGAACTGGTTGGGTCTTTTGTTGAGAAAGAAGCGGAAAGCTTTAAGGCCTTTTTATGGGGGATAGGAGTGAACATGGAATAGATATCCATAGTGAAATTGAGGAGGTCAGGGTCAGAGAATTGAAAGTTGTTGTGGAGATGAGAGCATGTGAAGTGTTGCAGATGTAGGTGGGATGGTAGGTAAATAGAAACACCAATTTGGTGATTCTTTTTTCCCTCCTTACATCAGCAACACGGCAGTGGAATTTGTGAGCAGTTTCAACTCTTGGGATTGCACACCTTTCACATCCCCTCATAGTCCCAGAACACATTATACAGAATCAAGAAAGTTCACCAATACTTTATGAGGAGGCTGCAGAGAGCTGGACAATGCACATCAATACTCATGACCTTCTACAGATGTGCAGTAGAGAGCATCCTAACATTCTGCATCAATACATGGTACAGGACAGGAAAGCTCTTCAATGGGTAGTCAAAAAATGTCCAGTGTATCACTGGCACCAGCAACCCACCACCACCACTTTACCATTTGCGGTTAGTTACCGTATGTGCAGATACTTCTCTGCCAAGTGTCAATTAGTGGAAATACAATCAATCAATATACATTAGCTGTCTTATGCAATTTGCAGTACTGTATTTATTGTGTGTGTTTTTTTAATTATTGTGTTCTTTGTCTTATCCTGTGTTTTTTTTTTCTGCTGCATCTGAACCAGAGTAACAGATACATTGTTCTTTATATTTGTGTACTGGAAATGACACTAACCAATTTTGAACTTTGAACTTTAAAATTCCAGCTATACTACAGTCAAAAAGTGAGCCAACCCTTCTGCCTTCTGACCTCCTCCATTGTACTTTATTCTTGAAAATTTCCGAGGCATTGGTCCAAAGTCAAAGTAAATTTATTAGCAAAGTGTGTATATGTCACCATAGCTTTGGATTCATTTTCTTCCAGGCATTTGAAAGAAAATAATGAAATTCTATAGAATTTATGAAACACAATATATAAACAAAGACTGACAAACAACCAACGTGCAAATGAAGACAAATTGTGAAAATATAAAAAATAAATACTGAAAACATGAGTTGCAGAGCTCTTGAAAGTGAGTCCGTTCCTTCCTCCAAAGTGTCAAGCCTCTGAATAATGAATGTCCATGTTGCCACAGAGAGAGAAACAACATGTAAACATGCCATGTACTTCCTTTGCTTCATGACATGTTTCATGTTTTTCTCAGATGACAATATATTGCTTACAAGAAAATGATGTCCCTTGATCATTTCCATGTCAGCAATTAGGTTGTGACTGCCATTTTGGATGGACAAATTCCTGCAAATGAGTGTGCAGAAGCTGACCTCTAGCCAAAAGATTATTATATACAGTAGCTTTACTGGTGTATCAAGCATACCTTTTTGCATGTTAATTAATGGTACCTCAAAATAATAAAACAGACTGAGCAACACATTTCATTTACTTTAGTTTAGAAAAGCACATGAGCCCACTAACTGCAGGGGTGGAGGGGGGAGAAAACCTCTGGAGATTCTCACTAGAAATGTCCACCTGCCTCTGAGATAGGTTTCCACCGCAAAGTATGGTTAGCCAAATGGTAAAGGATGTTGCTGACCAAAAAGTTGACTCTTTATTCCTTTCTATAGATGCTTCCTCACCTGCTCCGTTCCTCCAGACTGTGTTAACTCTAGTTTCCAGCATCTGCAGATTCTCTTGTGTTTAGCTAAATGCCAGATAGTTTAATGAAAAGAATTGTAAGAAATAGATATGGTTTTGGTGGGGTTGGTGCGGGAAGAGGGTGAGAGAAATGATTCACCCCCCTCCTGGCCTGCTCACTTCTTCAATATGATCATAACCATTCAAAGTAGATTATTGCCCAACTTCTCCATTCTTTTATTTACAAAGTGTGCTGAAGTCCATGAATCTCATCTTTGAATATATTCCACTCTCATGTATTTGTCCTAATAATATGAAAATATGGTAATCTATTTTCAAACTACCTTAAAGTGATGTGCAAAATTGAAGAGAGTTCAGTAAGTTAAATATATGATAATTTTCATCTCAATGAATCTCAGAGTGAAACATTCATTAAACTAAATAGGACACATATTAACTCAACTTTTGTATGCAAATTGCTAATTAGGGATTAGCATTCCTTTAAATCAAAAATCATGTTATATCTGAAGAAGCTACATTTGTTTTGCTAAAAGGAACTTGGATGAGACATTAACATAAGTGTCATATTGAGAAGGTATATCAAATAACTCAATTTATATCTAGATTTGATTACAAATTAGAAATCCTTTAGTAATATGTTAAGCAGCAATTACACAGGGTAAGCAGTGATGCGTTTTTAGATTTCAAAGGAATTAATGTTCTCCCCCAGGTAGTGATACTATTTATCTCAAATGATCATGCACGGATCTCTCAGCCAACCTGCTATAAAATAACAGATTTTCCTATTTCCACTGGTCAGAGCACTCTGAACAATAACGTCAAATGACTCGGATTAACTCTTACATTCTCCTCTGAATGTTATGGGATAATTGAAGTAGCTGAAGATCAGATCTTCATGCTAAGCATTGGCCTTTATCCCTCTTTCATGTAAAACATATATTCTTTTCTGCTTTACATTTTATGCAACAAGAGTTCATTTTGCCTCAAAAAAATTTGATTTAATGGCTTAGGCAATGTAACAAGTGAATACAGAATCACCGATTGGAGTTATGGCATACAAGGAGGACATTTGGCCTATCTGGTTTATACTGAATATATGCAACAAGCAAGAGGTCTACTATCGGTACAAAAAATCATTCCTTATACTTCAGGTATCCAGTTCCTGTTTGAATGCCTGAATCTGATCTCTCTACTATTCTTGGCAGTGCTTTTCAGTCTAGAGCTAATTGTTAAGTTTGTAAAAATGCTTCTCCGAGGACAGTCACCTTGTCATGGCGAATGGGGTTGTGAGCTCCCGAGCTCCCGAGAGCGATACTGTCTGGA
Source organism: Mobula hypostoma (assembly GCF_963921235.1). NCBI lineage: Eukaryota > Metazoa > Chordata > Chondrichthyes > Myliobatiformes > Myliobatidae > Mobula > Mobula hypostoma. Next base: position 173,491,536 of record NC_086101.1, read on the forward strand.
GCTTAGCTTCTGGTAGGGTCACACCTGGTGGTAAGGTCAAGGGAGAGGTTCCAGACAAAGAGTGATCCAACCAAGACCTCAGCAGCCGAGCTGGCAGACGTTGACGACATATCACAGTGGTAGTGAAGGTCGAGGAAAGCTGCAGCAGTGAAGGATCCCCAGTCATCATCTTGCACATCATACTGCTGGGCACAGACCTTGACCTGTCAAGGACCATGAGGCGGCTACCCGTGCATCAGCCTCCCAATGTTAAACAAAGTCATGTACAAGCATTCTCCATTATCGGAACAACACCTTAAAACAGGGGTTCCCAACCTGGGCTTAGTGGAATAAAAAAGGCTGGGAAGCCCTTTCTTAGAAGAACATCATACTCTACTCAAGTGATTGCAATACTATGTATAAATAATAAAATCTCTTAACTTTAGGATACTTTGTCATGTCATTCCATGTTCCTGGTTTCAAACCACTCCACCAATGGGGACAGTTTCTCTCCATTTAGGGGGGCAGAGTGATGCAGTCAGGGCTGCCTCACAAGACCGGTGACCCATGTTCAATCTGACCTACGGTGCTGACTGTGCAAGGTTAATGCATTCTTAATACAGCTTCTCCAGTTTCCACCCAAATTTCAAATTCCCACAGGTTGATGGACTAATTGGCCAATGTAAAATGCCTGTGGTGTGTCGATAACTGTTATAATCAAGGCGGAAGCCAAGCCCAAGGGAATATGAGGAAATGTTTAAAGATTGGATTAATGTAGGAAAAGTGTAGGTTGGTAGTTGATGATTGATGTAGACGATGATTGATGTAGACTAGCTGAAAAGTTTGTTTCCATGCTGTATGATGCTATGACTCAACTCTCTCTATATCCTTAACAGATTCTATCCCAGTGTCTTATTTTCAAAGGAAAACAGCCCAAGCTTCTTCAGTCTAGTCCATAACTATAGTCCTACAGTCCTGTAAGAATCTCTGTAAAATTTCTCTGTATGCTCCCTCAGGTCTCACCATTCTGAAAGTGTGACACTCAGAACTGAACAGATCCTTTAAGTTAGGCCAAATCAAACCAAGCTGAAGGCTCCATATAGCTTCCTTTATACTCCATGCCGCTATGTACAAAGCCTTAGACCCCTGCAAGCTCTTTTAACCTATGGACTCACTTTCAACAACTTCTTATCGCATGTTCTCGACATTTATTGTTTATTTATTGATTATTATTCTTTTCCTTTTGTATTTGCACAGTTTATTGTCTTTTGCACACTGGTTGTTTGCCTGTCCTGTTGGGTGTGGTCTTTCAATTATGTTTCTTAAATTTATTGAGTTTTCCCATAAGAAAATGAACTCAGGGTTGTACTTGGTGACATATATGTTCTTTGGTAACAAATTTACCTTGAACTTTGAACATTATCAACCTAAAGTAGGAGGGTTAGGGGCCAAATGCAGGCGATTGGGACCAGTCAGCCAGATGTTGGGGATGGCATAGACCAGTTGGACTGAAGGGCCTGTTTCCATGCTGTATTATTCTCTGACTTTTTTGAGGAATGGAAGATATAGAGGCCATAGCAATACATGGTTCAGATTCCTTTTTGCCCATTAGACAGTGATCAGATTGGCAATTACACATTTTATGTACAAGGCTCCAAGGTGCCCTGTAGAGGATGCTCTGATTGCATTTTGTCACATGAATGTTAATTGACCATGCAATTTCCAAAAAACCTTCTGTTTGTGCACCTGGTAAAAATTAGGCCCAAATGATCAGCCCCAAGTGATGGCAATGGTTAATTCCATTGCTCAGTATAAACTGCATCAACCTCTGTCATCTGCACGAGTACAGTTTAATTCAAAATTCAAAGTTCAAAGGAAATTTATTATCAAAGTACATATATGTCTTCAAATACTTCCCAGAGATTCTTTTTTTTTTATGCAGGCAGAACAAAGTAGAACACAGAAATATGATGGAGTCAATGAAAAACTACACAGGAAGACTGACAAGCAACAAATGCACAGAAGATAGCACAGAGCACCAAAAGATGATGCCTGTGCTACCCTGTTCCTTCACAGGGCAACATTGACTTTCACTGATTTACTGAGAATTGTTGGGCTTATTGAATGGGATGTAACTGAGTTTCTGAAAAAAAGTATACAAAACTATAATTACATCTGGTCCCAAAAAATTAACATTCACTCGTTAATATCATTCACTCAGAGTGACTTTGAAAACGTCTATGACAATTGTAATAGAACTTTTAAAAAAGTTTGTGATATTTAATCCACTGCCTTAATTCTACGTATATGTCCGAATCATTTCAGTATTGTCTGCAAAATATTTAATAAACTACTCCCAAGCCAGTGCTTTCTCCTTGGCTGCTGTCAATGGAAATTCCTCTATTGGACTGTGGGCTTAGTCCATTGCTGACACCAGTGTTTTGGGTCCCAAAAATCCTTCAAAGAAGCTGCCCATAAGAGAGACCTGTCAAAATCTATGATGCAGAGTCCATTATGTGTTTCTAGCAGCTTTCCTCGAAGTCTTCTACTCTCTGATTCTACTTGGTGTCCCTCACTTATCAGCTCTGAGTTTATGTGGCATCATTCTCATCTATAATCCTGAAACATTGAAGGTTCAAGACCCACTCCAGAAACTTGAACACAAAAATACAGGTGCACATTCCAGATGAGTGGAAATGTATTGGGCAGTTAAGACCCTACCTATTCACTTAGACAGGAACAAAACACTGCATGTCTCAGTCTCTGAAGGGAAGGTGATTTATTTCTAGTGTGCTAGCCATTCTTCACCCTCATTACTATGGAAACAGTTTACCTGGAGTTTGCCAATTGCTGAATGTGGGAGCTTTCTTTGCCATGTTTCTTCCAACAATAACTACACAGTACAACTACTTCACTGGTTATATGGTGCTTTGGGAAGATGAGAAAGACAGTACATAAAAGTGAGATTTATTTTGTTTTTTGTTTGGAAAATTGGTTCAGATAAAGTTTATGGCATCCTACTGCTAACGTCTGATGATGGTTACTCTACCCCAAACACTGAAAGCTAGCAATTTGCAAAAGGGGAAAAAAAATGTATAATGAAATCTGCACAAATGCAGAAAAATCATAAAAGCAATTAAAGCTACTATAATTTTCTTTGATTAATTCTATATCAAATAGCCAGGGATTTAGTGTGAAAAAGCTTATACACAGAAAGAATTATGGATATGAATAATGTTTTTATAGCCTTCAAATATATCTCTGCAATGCAAAAAAAAGAGTATTGTTTTTTTTTCCAGCTACTTCATCAAAAGATTTAAATTGAGTGGATATGATTGAATCACCTTTTGCCCCAGGTGCTTGGAGGAATTTCTCTTCAAATCATTTTGAATAGTTCCTCGTGCTGCACATTGCTTAAATCACCAGAGCAAAATGTGCACAGGATTCTGCTGGGGGAATTAAAAATGGGAGAACCCATATAGTTCAGCGTTAATTCATCCTCTCGAATACTTGACATGGATGGCCCGAACACAGTTCTTTCAATTCAGTTTGAAACAAAAACACATTTCATTAAACTGATTATTAAAGCCATTAGAGCCTTGTCATGAGCGGTGATGTCAGCAGTGAACAATCACTCAATCTGCCCTTGGCCCTCTTACTGCACGTTCTACTGCTCGAAACCTCTTGTGTAATAAGATTGGATGGAGCTTACTATTTTATATGTAAATCCATCGAATAACTACAGGCAAGTTGGTGGCCCCTCATTTTCTTAGCAAGTGGCCAGAACAATGCCTCCAGCAAGTATCCTTTCTTCCCGAGAATGCTGCAATTTCATTGAGCCGATGTTAATTGGTACACCACAGCACTAAGTATCTCCATAAAAACAGTGATCTAATTATTTCAGCTTTCATATGACACAGCATCAGGACATGTTAAAGACCCTAACTATCAGGGATGTCAGTGAAGAATATAGTCACTCCGAAAGGAAGAAAACTAACGCCTTTCTTCGCTGCAGGTCAAAGCCGAGAAAGTGTTGTCTGAGTGTCACTTTCTATTTCAGTCTAACAAGTTTATTGTGACAAAAAAAGCACTTTACCAAAGTCAACAGACAGTTCAGAAAATCACCATCTTGTAGATGTCTCTATATGATACCCCTATTAAATTACTAATTATCTTGTATTTTACTCTACTCTTTAATTTTCATTGCAAAGAATTCTCATGATGATTGAGATTGAGCTTCATAATAGGACCGAGATTAGGAAAAACTTCTTCACACAGAGAGTGGTGAATCTGTGGAATTCTCTGCCACAGCAAACTGTTGAGGCCAGTTCATTGGCTATGTTTAAGAGGGAGTTAGATATGGCCCTTGTGGCTACAGGGGTCAGGGGGTATGGAGGGAAGGCTGGGTTCTGAGTTGGATGATCAGCCATGATCATAATAAATGGCGGTGCAGGCTCGAAGGGCCGAATGGCCTACTCCTGCACCTATTTTCTATGTTTCTATGTTTCTATAATACCATGTGCCATGATTTTATCACTTGTTAAAACCTTTACAGATCCTCAGTTGTTGCCCATTCATTCCCAAGATCCCTCTGCTGGTTTGATGTGTTTGTATTCCTATTTGCTCTGTTTTGGTATCTGATGTAATTTCTATTGTCTACTCAGTGGCAAATTTACTAGGACTACCTGTACACCTGTTTGTTATGCCCGCTTCGCTCCCACTGCTACTGCGCGATCGAGAATCTCTGGAGGGGAAGGCCCCAAATCCTCGGCTTTGCCTATGTCTGTTGCCGGGGCCGGGGTTGAAGCGCTTGGCAGAGATGGTGCTCGGTGCTGGAGAGCTGGTCGGAGGCTCGGAGTTTTTGGACAGACTCGGAGTCGGCCTGTGGTCGGATGCTTCCAGGATGCTGCATCGGCAAGTTTGCGGTGCTGGAGGTTCACCATATGCATGAGATGATGGGACTTTCGGGAGACTTTGAGACTTTTTACTGTGCCCATGGTCTGTTCTTTATCAAATTATGGTATTGCTTTGCACTGTTGTAACTATATGTTATAATTATGTGGTTTTAGTCAACTTTTCAGTCGGTTTGTCATGTGTTTCTGTGATATCATTCTGGAGAAACATTGTATCATTTCTTAATGCAAGTATTACTAAATGACAGTAAAAGAGGAATGTGTGTCCTCATAATCTAATCTAATCTAAAAAATATCCAATCAGCCAATCATATGGCAGCAATTCAATGTTGAAAAAATATTGTAGACATGGTCAAGAGGTTCGGGCCAAAACATCAGCTTGGGGAAGAAATGTGATCTAAGTGATTTTGACAGTGGGATGATTGTTGGTGCTAGACAGGGTGGTTTGAGTATCTCAGAAACTGCTGATCTCCTTCTAGTTCTCCAGAGTTTACAGAGAGTGGTGTGAAAAATGAAAAAAAAAACACCCAGTGAGCAGAGCAGCAGTTCTGTGGGCAAAAATGCCTTGTTAATGAGAGAGGTGAGAGGAGGATGGCCAGACAGGTTCACGTTGACAGGAAGGTGACTGTAACTCAAATAGCAACACAATACAACAGTGCTGTGCATGCAACGAGCACTCCTGAATGCACAACATGTCGAACTTGAAAGAGAATGGGCTACAGCAGCAGAAGATCACACCAGGTTCCACTCCTTCAGCTAATAAAGTGGCCACTGAGTGTATGATAGGTGTAATTTAGCAACCGTACATTGAAGCTGACTGAAGCACACTCCGTGGCAAACCACTGTGCTATTTCTAATCTTTCATTACAACACTAACTGCTGAAGAAAAGCAAAATATTGTAAGCATTGGAAATTTAAACATTATGTAGATGTCAAACAGCATCTGTGGAGAGAGAAACAGAATTAATGTTCAGAGTTTCATCTCTATTAGATGAAAGGTCAATGATCCAAAACACCAACAATGACATCTATTCCTCTATTTAACTGCAGAGACAGCTCAAACATTGCTTCACTGATGCTCCAATGCTTTGGGATGTCCTGAGGCTCTATGTAAATGCATATCTTTTCCATCCATTTTAGATACACTGCCACATTATTTTTAAATAGAGCTAATAGATTTACAAGCCAGCGGTCCCCAGCATTATAATTGCCTTTACCAGCAGCACTGTCTCTGTCACTCAGCAAACAGAGTATGAGCAGCACTAAAGAGTATTTCTACCTTCTTTTTCGGACAGCAGTCCATAAACTAACTCTCCACTCTTCTTCAATCTAATTGCATTGTGAAACAGTCTGAATCGCCTCTTCCCTCATTTTTGTTCCTATAATGTAAAATCTGAATTTTATTTTTCACTCTTCTGTAAAGTTTTTTTTATTATATGCTTCATTTATTTTAATGCTTCAACTGAAAATCTCTTTCTGTTGTCATTTAGCACGTTTTCCCCAAATGCTGTGAATACAATTGGAATGGGAGATTATCTCTTATGATTTACTCTCCCCATGTGAAAGTGGATACGTTACACAGAATGAAGATCCTGGACTAATCCCACAAAAAAATTCTGGTTAAAGCAAACATTTCCTGATGTGAAATTTTGTAAAAGAATGGTGTCATTTGTTTCATAGTTTTCATTGGAGCAAAACTGGAAGATTCATTAGAGAAAGGAATCAAAATGGGCTTCTGGGGACTACTGAATATATTTTTAAATGTTAGTGATCCCAGGCATTCTGAAATAAAATAGCACACATCCTGTACATCTGAAAATGCTGGAAAGGCATGATCAGTGATGAAAATAACTGAGTTACTATTTCATCAATAACTTTTTAGTTGATCTGATGAAAAGTTGATGACTTAAGCTGATCATTTTTTTCTTTCTTTCTTTGCAGATGATGCCTGACTTGGTATTTCCTCTATTTCCCAATAATCTAGTTTTCCTAATTATTCAGGTGTCCTTGGTTCTAGTGTATCCAAACACTCACCATAACTGAAGTCATCTAATCCAGGCAACTTTGTTTTAACTGTGAAATATTACAAGACTGAAACCAAGTCTGTTTTTATAGAGTATCTCAGGAAGTGAGTGAAATGCTCTGGGATTCTGAGATAAACATAACAAAATATAAAATTCCATATATTTTTTATGAATTAATTTGGCATCAGAGATTAGATTTCTCTTTTCTTTCTTAAAATTTCATGATCATAAAGTTATTGAGTTGAGCAATGCAAAAATGGCCATTCAGCCAGTTATGTCCATGCCATACTGTTTGTCCATATAAACTAATTTTATTTGTGTTTACAGCAAAACTCTCCTCTGCCTAAGTGTCAGTCTAAATGCATCTACATAGTCAGTGTGTCTGAATCCACCATCTCCTCCAGCAGTGAGTTCCAGACATCAAACACACTCCTTCCTCTCCCCACAAACCTGCACTTTCTGGCTTTTGATACACCTACCATGGGAAAATTACTCTGACGATCAACCCTGCCTATACCTATTATAATTTTATATATCTCTATCAGGTTACCCCTCATTTTCTTAGGTTCTAGTACAGCCAATCCTCTTCCCTAAACTAGTATTCTTCAATTCAATTCAGGCAATGCCTTGGTGAATCCCCTCGGCACTCTCTCCAGCACAACCACACCCTTTTTACAGTACAGCAACTGGAAGTGCATTCAAAATTCCAAGTGCGGTCCCACTAGTGTTTTGTAGCATTGTAACATATTGTCTCAACTTTTAATTCTTTGCTCCAACTTAGGCTGCCTGGCCTGCTGCGTTCACCAGCAACTTTTGTGTGTGTTGCTTGAATTTCCAGCATCTGCAGAATTCCTGTTGTTAACCTACCTTCCCGTATTGTTTGTGTTATTTGGCTGATCTCTACAGCTGTTCTTGAGTAAAACTATGACATGCACTGTCCTCCAGTTATTTGATATCTCATTTTAGCTGGAAAAGTATAGTAGCCTGGGACACACCTCATCAAGCTCTGTCGATTTATCCACACTCGTACCTATTGGAACAATTAATGTCTCTTTTTGTTTTCTATTTCAGTAAGAAGTTGTGAGTTCCAGAACTGTAAATGTTTCCATTTTAGAAGGTACATCCCTTCTGAGAGAAAAATTCTCAACATCTATCTTCCAGGTCCTGAACAACACATAGACGTGGAATGACTTGACCAAGGCTTCCTTATATCAACTGAGAGGCTGGATGCCTGTTACAAAGATCATAGGGTCATAAAAATATATGGTTTGGAAAAAGATACCTGTGGCTTAAGTTGTCCATGCTGAATAAATGCCTACTTAAGCTTAGTCCTGTTTGGCTCATATAGCCTATATGCTTCTACACCTTTCCTATCCATTAATGACTCAATATAAAGTCAACATAAGCAAAGCAGGAATTGTGGAATGTGTGAGGAAGCTTATCCAAGCCAACAATTCTGTGCACGGGAAAAAAAAATTCCCAATGCAAACTACAAATATATTTCAAAGCTGATATTTTGCTTCTTGACCCACTTTAAATGAAAGTTTGATTCTTGCCGACTCGCTAGAAATTTTGGATTTCCTAGGCAGGTAGATTTGTTCTTTAAGTTAGGGAATAGGAGGGAATATAGAGGCCCCTTTCTAGCCTGGTGTGTCAAGACCAGGTAACAACAGGGGTTCAGATGGAGGAAGTGTCTTTTCATTAAAATGTGAAACAATGTTTCTTCTTCGAATCTTGCTGGTGAGTGTTTTTTGTACCAAACAAAAACAGTGTGCTTTACAGTAAAGATTGGCCAAACAATTTCTGCTCTATTATATCCTGATTGTACTCCTTTCTAGAGAAAAGGAGCTGAAAAGATACACCATTAATTGAACAGAAGGAATTATTCTTCTGAATTTCTGCAAGATGCAGATTGACTGTTTGGAAGAACAGCTCCAATGTCATACTCTTGGCCACCCAGTTTGGTCAGTACATGGATGGCTATCAGGCAGAGAAGAACTTTGTTAAGTTCTGCACTCTCTTCTATTCCATTTGTAACTGTTCAGATAATGAAGGAGTTTGTGCCTAGATGCAACAAGATCAAGGACTGGTAAGTGAAAAACAGCATATGTCATGGGGATTGACCAAGTCCAGTGAGAGACAGTGTGCAGTAATGAATCAGGGCCTTGGGCTCTCACAGCCTATGATTTATTATCTTTATTTATTTTATTTATTCAGAGATACAGCCTGTGTTACCCAATTACACTCATGTGACAACTAACTAGTAAACTGTACATCCTTGGAATGCAGGTGGAAACCAGAGCACCTGGAGGGAACCTAATTGGTTACGGGGAGAACATAGGCTCCTTGCAGACTGTGGCAGAATTGAGTCCGGGTCGCTGGTACTGTGAGAGCATTACACTAGCTGTTAAGCTACTCTGCCGCCCCCTAAAACATCTCATTGTAATCATCTGTAATTTCACGACCCTGGAGCCTTTCCACTTTCCATATAGTAGTCAGGCTAGAAATGTGGCACAGCTAGTGGGGTCACCACCTCGCAGTGCCAGAGGCCTGGATTCCATCCTGAACTCAGATACAGTACACTTTGCACAGTCTCTACAACAGTGTGGGTTTCCTCTTGTTCTCCAGTTTTCTCTCACATCCCAAGTACATGCAGGTCAGTAAACTAATTTGCTGTGTTAAGTTGCCCCAGACATGTAGTTGAGTGTTAAAATCAGGCTGGAGGTGTTTGCAATGTTGGGAGAATAATACTTTGTTTTTATTTTAGAGATGCAACACAGTAACAGGCCCTTCAAGCCTACCAAGCCCGCCAAGCCCGCGCGCCCAGTTAGATCCATATGACCAATTAACTTGCTAACCAGAACGTTTTTAGAATGTCGGAGGAAACCAAGAAAGACCCACACGGTCATGGTTATGCTATTTGTCACATGTACGTCGAAACATGCAGTGAAATTTTTAATTTGCGTCAATGACCAACACAGTCCGAGGATGTGCTGTGGGCACCAGCAAACCCATACATCTTTTGAATGTGGGAGGTAACCCATGAGGTCACAGGGAGAATATACAAACTCCTTACGGACGGTGCTGGGAATTGAACCCGGATCACTTGTGCTGTAAAGTGTTATGCTAACCAATAGTACAAATGGGTGGTTGGTGGCCATTTTGAATTTCATGTGCCAAAAGGGCCTGTTTCTGTTGTGACCTTTCTAAAATACGACTCATAATTTATTCTTGGGTTCAGTACTTGATGGCAGGACCAGCTTTTATTGTTCATCTCAGATAATTCCTGAATTTAATGGGTTGTGATACCATGTCAGAAAGCAATTAAGGATCAAATTATTGCTCCGTGTGTGGAGTCAAATATACCGTAAGTCAATGTGGGTAACAGTGTCTGACGTTTTCCCTAAGGGATTTTAGTGAGTAAATTGTGCTTTTTTATGATGAGCTAGTAGTTTGGCATATATTCACAACAATGACTCACCACAACATTCATAAGGTCAATGAGAGATGGACAATAATTGCTGTACTTATCCGTGATACCCAGATCCCTTGTCAAAGTGTTTGAAATGAAGTATACTTATGAAGTTAGAAGGAACATAAAATAACATTTAGTGTTTGAAGACCTTCTGGATATATCTTAGTCATCAATGTATACTTGTGAAGTTAACTATGTAATTCATGGTTGTAACAATATTATTGGAAGTGGCTAACACAGAAATGCAGATACTGGAAATCCAAAATTAAAACAGGCAATCCTAGAAACACTCAACAGATCAAGTAGCATTAACAGAGGGGAAAAAAAAGCAGAGTTAATCTTTCAGGTCAAGGACCCTTCATTGTTATAAATTGCAGAGAGGCTGAAGGTGGAGATACTACAGGGACTGCCCATGATAAGGGGTGGCATGGTAGCATAATGGTTATTGCAATGCTTCGCATACAGTACAGCACAACACTTCATAGTACGGGTTCAATTCTTGCCGCTGCCTGTAAGATTCTCTCTGTGACCACGTGGGTCTGCTACAGATGCACTGGTTTCCTCCTGCAGTCCAAAGACCTACCGATCGGTAGATTAATTGCTCATTGGAAATTGTTCCGTGATTAGGCTAGGGTTAAATTGGGGCATTGCTGGGCAGCGTGGCTCGAAGGGCTGGAAGGGCCCATTCTGTGCTGTATCTCAAATTAAAAAAATTAAAAATAAGTGTGCAAACAAAAATTGTTAATGTAACAGTTACTTAAAATAATTCACAGAGAAATAGTGCATCCCAGAAGTTTCAAAGTACTGTACTTATAAGGGGTTTTCAGAACAAGCCTATACTTGCTTAAAAAAAGCTCTGGGGAGGTGGGTGTTAAGATTGTCTGCTGAATCACTCCACACAGTTATCCATTGATTCTGCAAGTTGCAATGTTAATCAGCCCTTTTGAGTAAGCAAGTGAGCCAGCTCTTTGAAACCTGGGGTTTTAATTGGGTGGGGAGGAACAGTTCTTTAAATATTCATGATGATGTCCTTGGGGATCTGAATTACTAATTTAACTGCAGGATATTGTGTCAGAAACCTCGAAGCAGGTGGTCATGGTAGAAGTGACAGTTCCGTGGGAAGACCAAATTGAGGAGTATTTGAATGTAAGAAAGCCAAATACTCGGAGCTGGTAGAAAATTGCCAAAGACAGGGGTGGAGGGCATGATGTGAGCCTATAGAGGTTTTGCCGGCCACTTTGCTGAACCTACTGTCTCTTTGGCCTTAAGGAGGCTGCAAAGAAAAGAGCCATCAGGACCATCATAGAGGCCACTGAACGCGCTTCCAGATGGCAATGGATCAAAGACCAATGGTGCCACCAGTGCTGCTGGGACACAAGCTGAAGCCTGATCAACCCTGTCTAGGTCACTTGGGTGAGGGTGTCTGATGTTGAAAGACCCGAAACAGCCAATGATCCCAAGTAACATCACTAATGTTCTAGCATTTCCTAGGATGTACCTCCCCATCACTGAGGAAGTGGTTCTGGCTTTTCTACCAAGTGGAGTCCACTTACATCCTAGAAGAAAGAAATATTCACTATTTTTCACTGAATGCATAATCTCCCTCCTCCTTGACCAATGGCCAGACCTCCATTCTTACTGATTGACTTACCTTATTGCTGGTGATGTTCTTCTGCCCTACTATCTAACCTAGGATGAACCCCCTAAGTTCAATCCATCACTAGGAAGCCTCTTTATCAGTGGCCACTTTATCAGTTACCTCCTGTACCTAACCGTACACAGATACTCTTCTGCACACTACTGTCACAACACATAGTTACTTGAGTGACTGCCACTTTCCTGTCAGCTTGAACCATTCTCCTCTAACCACTCTTATTCAGAAGGCAGCTCTGCTCACTGCATTTTTACTTCAGTTTTTTCGCAGCGTTCTCTGCAAACTCTAGAGACCACTGTGCATGAAGATCCAGGAGATTAGCAGTTTCTGAGATTCTCAAACCACTCCGTCTGGCACCACAGTCAAAGTCACTTAGGTCACATTCTACCCTACCCTGCTGTTTGATCTGAACAACAACTGAACCTTCTGACCATGCCTGCATGCTTTCGTGCATTGCGTTGCTGCCACATGATTGGCTGATTAGATATTTGCATAAATGAGCAAGTGTGCAGGTGTACCCAATACAGTGGCCACTGAATGTAGCTACTAAGTTTTGTTAGCAAGTTGACATACACTTGACTGATCCCTTTCCAGGTCAAACATCTTTGGTAGTGAATGCCATGGGAAAAAAGCGGAATGAAATCAAGTAATGAGGAATGGCACATGAATTTTATATTACTTCCTGCTCTATGTCCAATATTTAAATGAGCCTGCTGATGTGTGTACAATCACGTTTGCATATTCTATCTCACAGATAATTTAGTGACACCCACTTATTATTCCAGCAATTTATATTCCATTTCCATTATATCGCAAGACCAAATATCAGACCATATCTAATTGATTACCACATAATTATCCACATTGTTTTGTCCAATTAAAGTCAAGATCTTGTCAAAAATACATTGCAGGTCCTAGAACTCTGACTTGTAAAATTAGCTTGTTATTACTGTTGCAAATATTCTGCCACATTAATAGTTCTCACTGTAGGTTTGATCAAAGCCCTTCTGATTCATGGGAGAGTGCGGTCAATGAGCTGTTAAACCATCAAAATGTAACAATTCTTCAGAACTAATGGGTAACTATTCAAGCTCTGGCAACTGCACTCCAGAACAGATGATAGCCAAACCTCAGTTGGTGTTTGCATGGAAATTCAGATCGAAGATGTCATTGACTCCTTAACTGAAATTTACAAGAGCATAGGTCTTCCACTCAACCAGGAGTCTCAACTAACCTGTTCCCGTGGCAGCACACCTCCTGACAATAAGGGTTCATGATGAGACCCTGAGAAAGACTTCCCATCACTCTGGAGTGATCTCTAGCTGAAGGCAGACTTTGATGATAAAAATCTTCACCCTCCTAAATGCACCAGCACAGCTTTTAAGGAAAAAGGGTATATGAAGATTACAATTTCTGATCTGGCATAAAACGGAGGATTTCCTGGGAAACTGTGATCCCTCCCTCCAATGTGCTTTTGAGATCTGACATCTTGCAGCACCCATTTTAAGGTACTGGAGAAACACCAAAGAGGAACACAGTACAGTAACGGAAAAGGCTCTTTTGCTCACCGTATTTGTGCCAAACATGGTGCCTCATTAAACCAGCTCCATGGCCAATATCCCTCCATTCCTTGCCTGTTTAAATGCCCCTTAAAATTGCTATTATAGCACTGTGCAAAAGTCTTGGGACATAGAAACACAGAAATCTACTGCACTTTCAGGCCCTTCGGCTCACAATGTTGTGCCGACCATGTAACCTACTCTAGAAACTGCCTTGGATTTCCCTGCCGCATATAGCTATGGTACCTAAGACAACAGGACAGTACTGTAGTAATTTTATGCATTGCGCTGTATTGCTGCCACAGAAAAAAAAGTCCTGATATGTGTGATTGATGTCTGATACATACCTGATTCTGATATGGGCCTCTATTATGAACTGAAAGTGGGAAGGGGACAAGGAAAGGGGAATCACGGTTGGGAAAAGGGGAAGAGGGGTTGGAAAGTACCAGAGACATTTTGTAATCAGCAATAAACCAAGCATTTGGAATTAAATGACTTTGCCTGTTGTCTCCGGGCTGGGCCTCTCTGCACCCAGTGCCACCGCCCCCCACCACCCCGGCACTCCTTCTCTGCCACCTGTCCCTCACCCCTCCCATGGTGCTCCACTCTCACCATCCCCAACATCCTTTGCTCCCGCCAGATTTACAAACTTGCTGTCCACTCCACATTGACAAATACAGTACTGTGCAAAAGTCTTAGGCACCCTAGCTATATAAATGTGCCTACAGCTTTTTCATGGTACTGTATTTCTGCTTCCATGACCTCAACATAGACAAAGGATCTAGCACTCTCTGTGTAATGAAGTTGCCTCATAATCTCCTTTAAAAAGGTTGGTAAAGGTGGCATTTTGCATGATGGTTTTCATCAGTTAGGACATCAAGATTAGGAGTAGTGGCATTATGTTGCAATTATATAAATCGTTCATGAGGCCACACTTGGAGTATTTCCCACAGTTTTTGTCATCCTGTTATAGGATAGACACTGGCAAGCAGCAGAAGGGGTAGAAGAGATTTATGACTATTCAATCTGGACTAGAGGGTCAGAGTTATAGGTAGAGGTTGTCCATGGTAGATCTTTATTCCTGGAGTGCAGGAGAATGAGGGATGACCTCAAAGAAGTTTATAAAATCAGGAGATGTCCTTTCTCATGTCAGGGTATCCAGAACTAGAGGGTACAGACCAAGGTAAGAGGAGAAAGATCTAAAAGAAACCCGAGAAGTAACTTCTTTACACAGCAGTTAGTGTGTACCTGGAATGAGAGGCTAGAGGATGTGGTTGAGGAGGGCACACTTGCAATATTTCAGAGACATTTGGATGGAGGTCTTTACATAGAGGGGAGTGGCTTGGTGAGTAATGGGCTGAAAGTGGGCATCTGAGACTCACAGGAAAGCTGCTATGGTTGATGTGGACCAGTTGGGTCAAAGGATCTGCTTCCATGCGACATTACTGAATGACACTGATATTCTTACATTTAAACTTCTCAAATGAAACACTTCCTACTTATCTGACCTGTTAACCCTTTCCTTAATCCCCAACTGCAATCATCCCAGGCCCTCCTGTCACCACCACTCCCTGTTCTTTGTACTATCTCCTCTCTTCACTTTTACACTTGATTCCCGACAGTAACAAATTCTTCCCCCCACAGATGCTCCTCCACTGCTGAATTTCTTCAGTAGCTTATTTGTGGTTCATAGCTTGTGACTTATTGAGCCAAGACATGCTTCTCATTGCCCCACAAGTAATTGGATTCGGCCTATCTCACCTCTTTTTTCAAAAACAGCTAAGTTTTCCATAGACTGTGGAATCTGGAAAGCATTGCTTAAAGATTTCTGTTCTTTGGAGTTACTGGTCTGGAAATTCCATACCACTGAACAGACAATAATTCAGTGGCACTGCATGGAGAGTACACATATTTTTTTTACAGTACAGAAGACCTGTGAGAGGGCTTATGCTGTTTCCATGCAAAAGACCACTCCACTACTTACTCCATCGTTGTGGAGCAAAAGAACTAAAAGAACTACAGAACTAAAAAAAAAATCACACCATCTGTTTTGTGCAAACAAGAATTGTGGAAATGTTCTCCATTTTGCCCTCTTTTCCCAGCATCTCTGAGATACCCGTTTCTGATTCTGAAGTATACTGCAGGGCATCAGAATGAGAATTGATCGTGTGGATAGTCAGAGGCTTTTTCCCAGGGCTGAAATGGCTAACGTGAGAGGGCACAGTTTTAAGGTGCTTGGAGGTACAGAGGCTATGTCAGGGGTAAGTTTTTTTTAATGCAGAGAGTGGTGAGTGTGTGGAATGGGCTGCCGGCAACGGTGGTGGAGGCGGATACGATAGGGTCTTTTAAGAGACTCCAGGATAGGTACATAGAGCTTAGAAAAATAGAGCGCTATGGGTAACCCTAGGTAATTTCTAAAGTAAGTAGACGTTTGGCACATCATTGTGGGCCGAAGGGCCTGTATCGCGCTGTAGGTTTTCTATGTAATATTGACGTGTTTATATTAGAATATACAGACTGTTGTATTTGATAAAAATGAAAGCTTTGCAGTGTAAGTTACATTTGTGAGGACCCCACCAGTTTAATTTGTGCAGAAAATGAATAGAACTCTTCAATAATTCCATGAATTAGTACAGCTTACTAAATTGCATAACTAAATTGTAGTGGTTTACAGCTAATCAACCCATTGATACTTCACAAATGTGAGAGGATCTACAGATGCTGGAAATCCAAGCAACACACACAAAATGCTGGAAGAACTCAGCAGGCCAGGCAGCACCTATGGAAAAAAGTAAAGTTGATGTTTCTGGTTGAGACCCTTCAGGAGGACCCAATCCTGCCAAAGGGTCTCAGCCCAAAATGTTGGCTGTACTTTTTTCCCCATAGATGCGGTCTGGTCTGTTGAGTTCCTCCAGCATTTTGTGTGCGTCCATTTTGTGGGATTGCTCCCATTGATGGAGGTGACAGTTTGGTGTGTACAAATTGCTATACTTGTGTAAATAAAAAGCAAACCCAGCTAATGTATTGCATACCAAGCATTTTAAGACAAAGCTAAGAGATGCAGTATGAGCTATCTCTTGCAAAAGCTCTGAACACCAGGCAGTATAGTTTTTGTTTGCATTTTACTTGTAAGTGCTTCTGGAGGTTTTACACTCTGTATTTACGTTAGAGCTGCCCTTTGCAGACAGTGTCTTGTTTGTTGAGGCACACAATGTGAAGTCTCCAGGGCTGCATATAATATATAAACTCATGCTTCTGTTCATTTGTACCTGTGTCAAGTTTCTGATGTTATCACTTGGAATTTATCCACTGACATTAAATGATCATTGCAGACATTCTCAGCCACAGAGTTCAGACAGGACCAACCACACAAGGCAACACTCACAACACGCTGGAGGAACTCAGCAGGTCGGGCAGCGTCCGTGGAAATGATCGGTCAACGTCTCGGGCCGGAACCCTGACGAAGGGTTCCGGCCCGAAACGTCGACCGATCTTTTCCACGGATGCTGCCCGACCTGCTGAGTTCCTCCAGCGTGTAGTGAGTGGTGCTTTGACCCCAGCATCTGCAGATTATTTTGTGTTTACCAACCACACAAGACTGTACAAGTGGCACAGTTTAGTGGAGAAACCATACTACAGTTATTTGTGGTTGCAGGAAGCTATGAAATGTAGATGGGTCATCCCTGTTTGATGGAATTTAGCAGTTATTGTTTTACTATTATCATCCAAGCAGAATGTATTACAACAGTGTATTAGTCTGTGTATTCAACAATAACAAATGTAAACAGTACAAGATTACCAGTAGTGAGAGATTTTAAATAATCCACGAGGCAGAAAATCAAGTGGAGATGAAAATAGGTGGATGCTCTTTACTAGAGCCAAATCAAAGACACTAATATGGTGTATAGAAGGAGCATCCTTGATATAAATCCACCAAAGACCTTTGTGTTAGGAAACTTTTTTTAAAATTACACACACAAAATGCTGGAGGAACTCAGCAATCCATACAGTATCTATAGAAAAGAATGAACAGTCAACATTCGGGCTGAGACCCTTCATCAGGACTGGAAAAAAAGATGAGGTCAGAAGGTGGGGGGGGGAGGGGAGGAAAGAGTACATGGTAGTAGCTGATAGGTGAATCTGGGAAGGGGGAAGGGGGAAGGGGTGAAGTAAAGAGCTGTGACGTTGGTTAGAGAAAGAGATAAAGGGCTGGAGAAGGGGGAATGGTGAAAGGGGCAATTACCAGATGTTTGAGAAATTCACTTTTAATTTTTGTTTCTAACTTCAGATTCACTTGCCTCAGTTCAGTCAATGGCTTTGTTAGTCATAAGGCTCATTTGATCGCAGTGCCAACTGGGACTACACGAATACAGTGTTCAGCAGTAATTAAACCAATCAACGTTAAAGTGCACCATTAACTTTACACGACTCAGGTACACACAAGTCCAAGCAATCAATACATTCTCCAAGCAGCCAAATTATTTGTGTTTTGGTCTGCATTTTGTTTTATTTAATGCTATGGTTGTAATCCATGGGGAACTATGCATCCTAAACAGTCATTAATCAGCTTAAACTGGGATCACAGCAACAGCACAGTTCATGCTATTATCCATTCGGATCTCCATTTGAATGCAATTTTGCAATGTTTAAAATAAAATTGTGTTAACATATTGTTGTTTAGGATTGGTGCAGATGGCTATATCTCTTGGGGGAAATATTTTTGTTGGCACAACAACCAAAATGTCTTCTGTATCAGTGCATATTGAATTTGGGTCCAGGTGTTGGAATGAAGCCAATCCTTCCCTTTTACTGGTATCTTACATTACTTTTAAATATATAGGATTCTTTCACTGAGGTTTACAGCAATCAACTTTGTGTACTGGAGAAAAAGAAAATTAAAAGGCTTCTCTGCTGCAGATAAAATAACACCTACTTCATGTGAATTTTCTTCAGGCTTGGTGATAGAACAAAAACAGAAAATGCCAGAAGCATTCTGCAGCTGATATAGCTGTTTAATGAGGAGTTAATGACTCGGATTGTTCCCTCTACATAGATGCTGCCTGACTTGTTTCATATTTCTCTCACCTGCAGTTTTTTTCTTCTTCTGACATGATTGATTGGAAAAGGGAGAAATCATTCAGTATTTTCCAGAGAATCCATAAAGAGTGCATTCCTGCTCTTCCTTCACAGCACTATAGGGTATTGACTTACAAAAATTATGCTGGAAAACAGAAGAATAACTCAAATGTGCTGACAATGTGTACAAATCTGTCAGAGTCTGTAAATACTTAGGATTTACAGTGAAAACTTAGGATCCACTGTTAGGGGGGAGTTGCACAACTGAATTCCTAATGTTTCTTGTCTCTTAACAAATTTAGACTCCCCTTCTGAGCATTTGCTGCTCTGTTAAAATATCCATGTGCCCAAATAATTTAACTTCTGCTTTTATAATCATTATAGTGGTAAAACAAGAGTCTGAAATGCTGGAAATCCAGCGTAACACGCAACGCACTAAGTACTGAAGGAACTCAGCAGGCAGGCAGCATCTATGGAGAGTAATAAAGAGATGACATTTCAGGCCGACACCCTTCATCCTTCTTTATGTTCACATCCTGTGTCTTTGGCATAACTTTCAAACTTTCCCCTTTCTCCGTGTCTTTTGTACCCTCTTATTTCCTTTTGTAACACCTCCTGTGTGCGGGGAAGACTGGTAAAGAGGTGGCATAATGGTGCAGCAGATAGCACTACAGCCTTAAACCCTCAGGGATCTGGGTGCGACCTTACCAGCCGTGTGTAGTCACCATTTAACCTCTGTATTCCATATATGCATTGATCATTTAATTAGCAAATGAAAATGAACCCCTGAATGGTAGAGTAAACAAATGGAATTTGACAGGCTTGAGTGGAAGTATTAACTACAGGGCTACATAGAAGTGAAGAGATGGGAGTTATATAACTGGTGGGATTGCATTGTAGGGAGCAGTCATTGCCCTGTTGGGCTCAGGGTCAAAGGGGTATGTGAAGCAAGCAGGAAAATGGAACTGAAATATAAAGTATAAAACATAAAAATAAGAAAATATGAAAATATGAAAAACTGAGTCAAACCACCATGATCTTATTGGTGGTAGATCAGACTTGAGGGGCTTAAGGCCTAATTCTGCTCCAACAACCCTGAGTTCATTTTCATCATTTTACTTTTGGTTTCAACATAAATTTCAAGTAGTCTTTATCTGTACACATACTTCAACTGAATTAAGTAACTATTAATTGTAGCATTGGTTAAATATTAGTATGCAAACTGAGTTTAACATTAAGTATATGGTTAAGTGTTCAGTTCCCTTCTCTGACTTTCATTTCATACTGATTTACACTAAACCTGTCAAACCTACACAAAGTTTAATTTTTTCCACTGCATCTATTCCATTCCTTGAGTGTTCATGGATGTTTTTTCCCCATAAGGTTCCACATTGAGCATAGGTGGTCAGATTCCAGTGATTACAGGTGAAAATCAATGCAGAAAACTGAAAGAGCAAAAAAAGACCTTCTCCTCTCCCTACCTTCAAATTCAGACTTCTTCCCACTTCCCTTCCAGTCCTGATGAAGGGTCTCAGCCCAAAACATTGACTGTTTATTCCTCTCCATCGATGTTGCCAGACCTGCTGTGGTCCTCCAGCATTTTGTGTGTACTACTTCCAAAACAGAAAGCAGGGTTCAGCTTTGGAGACATTTTAAGAAGGACGTCTCTCATTTATAATAGAAGCTTCTAGTGCTTCATTTGTGGTACTCCCTTTAAGGTTCTGCATTGTAATTTAATCCAGCTATGCTTACTTACTTTAATATAATTATGTATCACTTGGCAGCAGCTGGGTATCTCCAGATAGAATCATTTCAATCAGAGTGAAGCAGATTTCATGTAGTTATGTGGTAATTGAAATTTCTCTGCAGAGTAGGCTTGGACTCATTTTATAAGTGCACACAATGAATTGGCAATCTGTTTGCAGGTGTGACCACTGAAGGGCAGACCGCTGGTTACCTGTAACCTGGATACCTCTATGTTTTTAAAATTGGATGCAATTTCTGTTGATTACTAAAAGGCTTCCTTCAGAAAGACAGTCAAAAAGCCTCAGTAAAATGGGTTATTAATTTGAGACTGAAAGCAAGGTGGCTACAAAACTTTCTGCATTTTCATTTAAGACAGAGCTAATAATTTTAGAAGATTTTGCAAACAGGAATATTTCTTCAGTGCTTTCTGACTCTGGAGGAAAAATAAACTTACCTCCAATATTATAAAATACTGTGACTTACCCTGTTGAAATTACTTTGAAAGCGACATAGACTGGTTTTGTTACAGGAGCACAGTCAAAGGCAATAGGGCATAGTTCCTCTACAGGTTGAGTTGTTAAGGGTAGTATTTTGATCCCAATAAATTAGATCATTATTTAAACCGATCCTAGGGATTCCACAGCAGCACACACAAAATGCTGGAGGAACTCAGCAGGTCAGGCAATATCTATGGAAATGAATTTACAGACTTCAGGCCGAGACCCTTCTTCAAGACGAGGCATTCCATCACTTCCGGGTGCCTTGAAGACCATCTCGTTGCAGAGCAGCTCGATGGATACGATTCAATATTCCTGTTTCAGACTGATACAGCTGAGGATCACAACCGCTTCCAAGGTCTGTACAGTTAACAAAGATGTTTTAAGGCAATTGAACAATTTATCACTGTTGAAAACCAATGGAAACAACGGTGATTGTGGCCATACTGCTTGTCGGACTCCTCGAAGGAAACGTGACTGCTGAAAAGGGATATAGGTGCGTTAAAGAAAACGGGGTTTTCAATTTCCAAACCTGACTATCTTACTGGCAAAACTATAGTCTCTAGTAAATAAAATCGAAGATCTCAGAGCAAGGGGGCTGTATCTGAAGGACATTAGGACTGTTTGCATCCTTTGTTTCATGGAATCCTGGCAAACCCCCTCTGTACCAGATATAGTGATTCAGATGGATGGGTTCACTGCACATCATCAGGATAGGACTGTTGAGTCTCTCAAAAGCAGAGGTGGAGGTGTATGCCTCATGATTAACTCCTCTTGGTGTACAAATGTATCAGTGATGTCCCAACTCTGCTCACCAGACCTGGAATATCTCACAGTTAAGTGCCGTCCATTCTACCTGCAGCGGGAGATTTCTGTGATCATCTTGATAGCAGTGTACATTCCACCTCAGGCCAATATCAGATAAGCTTTCGGTGATCAGAGCGATGTAATCAACATGCACAAAACGGCACACCCTGATGCCCTCACCATCATTTTGGGGGATTTTAACCAGGCCAGGTTGAAAAAGTCACTAAATAACTACCATCAACAACTCACTTGTAGTACCAGAAGAAGCTGTACACTGGACTGCTGTTACACCACTATCAAGAAGTTCCCACCTGCTTCAAAAAAGCAAGAATTATACCAGTGCCTAAGCAGGGTGATATTATAATATCGTCGAGTAGCATGTACATCTACGGTGATGAAATGTTTTGAGAGGTTGGTCATGGCAAGAATAAGTTCCTGCCTCAGCAAAGACCTGGACCCACTGCACTTTGCCTATCACCACAATGGGTCTATGGTAGATGCAATCTCAATGGCTCTTCACATGGCCTTAGATCACCTGGTCAATACAAACACCTCTGTCTGTTTGTTGACTATAGATCAGTGTTTAACTCCATCATTCCTACAGTCCTGATTGACAAGCTACAGAAGCTGAGTCTCTGTATCTCCCTCTGTAATGGGATCCTCAATTTCATAACAGGAAGACCACAATCTGTGCGGATTGGTGATAATATCTCCTCCTCACTGACAATCAATACTAGTGCACCTCAGGGGTGTGTGATAAGCCCACTATTTATACCCATGACTGTATGGTTAGGTATAGCTCAAATACCATCTATAAATTTGCTGAAAATACAACCATTGTTGGTAGACTCTCAGATGGAGATGAGAGGGCTTACAGGAGCAAGATATACCAGCTAGTTCAGTGGTGTCATACAACAATCTTGCACTCAACGTCAGTAAGATGAAAGAGCAGATTGTGGATTTCAGGAAGGGTAAGATGAGGGAACATAAACCAATCCTCATAGAGCAATCAGATGTGGAGAGAATGTGTAATTTCAAGTTCCTGGGTCACAAGATCGCTGAGGGTGTTACCTGGTCCCAACATATCGATGCTTGAAAGAAGGCAAGACAGCAGCTATATTTCATTAGGAGTTTGAAGAGATTTGGTTTGTCACCTAAAACACTCAAAACTTCTACAGAGCATTCTGACAGGCTGCATCACCATCTGGTATGGGGCAGGGGACTACTGTACAGGACTGAGAGAAGTTCAGCTCCATCTTGGGTACAAGCCTCCATACTTCAAGGAGCAATGCCACAGAAAGGCGGCGTCCATTACTAAGAACCTTGCATCACCCGGGACAGGCTATGTTCTCATTGGAAAGGAGGTACAGAATCCTGAAGGCACATACTCAGTGATTCAGAAACAGCTTCTTCACCTCTGCCATCTGATTTCTAAATGGACATTGAACCCCGAACACAACCTAACATGTTTTTCATATATTATTTTTGTAATGCACTATTTTTAACCCAACTATTTAACACACACACACACACACACACACACACACTCACATATATATTTACCGTAATTGATTTACTTTTCTTTCTTTATATATTATCATGTATTGCATTGTCCTGCTGCTGCTAAATTAAGAGATCTCATGACATATGCCGGTGAAAATAAACCTGATTCTGATTCTGATTCCACCCTGCGTATCTGTGCTGATTTGCAACTATATTATGTGTCAGAACCCAACTGTTTTAAGGTTGTTCTTCTCAGATTTGAACAGAGTCATTTGAAGGTGGGTATAAGCATATTTTACGACAGATGCTCCTTTTTTTCTCATTGTAAATATAAAAGTGGTAGGTTTGAAAATGTGTATAGTGTATGGGAATTGGCTGGTGGTGAAGGTCCAGTGCTTTGACAGGTCAAGATAGAGATTAAATAATTCCTATGGCAGCAGGTTAGATGATAAATAGACAAATATGTAGATAGCATCTATGAAGTATCTATTAGTGTCTTGCACTGTTCCCTGTAAAGGGAGTTTTGGTACTTTACTCTTCAAAAGGTTTTCACTCCATTGCATTATCTCAGTAACCATATTGAATATAGGTACATCAAGTAAGGAATAACAGGCCTCAAATCTGATGGCATTCTTGAGATTTGAATAGATCATTATGGCTGTTCTACATAAAACAAAATATATAAGATTAGAGCCATAAGTAGACAATAAATCCATGGAATTCGTTGCCATATATGGTTGCAAAGACCAAGTCATTGGGTATATTGAAAACAGAGGTTGACAGGATCTTGATTTTAAGGGCATGAAATGTTAGAGGAAACCGCAGGAGAATGGAGGTGAGGGGATAATAAATCAGCTGTAATGGAATGGCAGAACAGACTCAATGAAGCAAATGGCCTAATTCTGCTCATTTGTTTTATGGTCTTATGTAGATTCATGGAAATATGCATAAAACAGGACATTGAGATTGGACTGACCATCAGTCATCCATTTGCGCTATTCCTACATCAGTCACATTTTATTTTATTCACCCCATATTCTGCTTGATTTCCCCCAAAACACCCCTCTCCCCACAGATTCTGCCACTCATCTGAAATCTAGGGGCAATTTACAGTGGCTATTGAGTGATTGATTTGCATAATTTGGGATGGATAGGAAAACAATAGCAGCTGGATGAAATCCATGTGGTTACTGATGCCTCGATTTTTTGAACTACCAGTAATTCCCTCCCTCTCCTTCACCATTCCCTGTTCCCATTTCCCTTTCTCACCGTATCTCCTGACCTGCCCATCACCTCCCTCTGGTGCTCCTCCCCTCCCCTTTCTTCCATGGCCTTCTGTCCTCTCCTATCAGATTCCCCCTTCTCCAACCCTGTATCTCTTTCACCGGTCAACGTCACAACTCTTTACTTCAACCCTCCCCCTTTCCTGGTTTCACATATCACCTACTACCTTGTACCTCTTCCTCCCCTCCCCCCACCTTCTTACTCTGACTTCTCATCTCTTTTTCCCTCAGCCCAAAACACCAACTGTTTACTCTTTTCCATAGATACAGCCTGGCCTGCTGAATTCCTCTAGCATTTTGTGTGTATTACTTTGATTTCCAGCATTGGCAGATTTTCTCTTGGTTGTGACCCATCATTTAGGACATGCCCTGTTCTCATTGTTACCATCAAGGAGGTGGTACAGAAGCCTGAAGGCACACACTCAACAATTCAGGAATAGCTTCTTCCCCTCCGCCATCAGATTTTTGAATGGACGGTGAACCTGTGAACATTACCTCACTACTTTTTGTTTCTCTTTTTGCACTACTTATTTAATTTAACTTCTGAAATAGTATACTTCTGAACATACTTTATATGCCAGTGATATTAAACCTGATTCTGATTCTAATTCTGACATGAAGACAGCAAAATCATGACTGAACTTGTGATGCAGCTGCTCTCATAGCTGCACCATTCTGTTGTCCACGATCAAAATTAGAGATTAAATATTAGCTTTATTTGTCACAAGTACATCGAACAAGATGCTGTCATCTACCTGCTGATCAGAGCCTACACCCATTTGGACAAGCAGGGCAGCACTGTGAGGATCACATTTTTTAATGTCTCAAGTGCCTTCAATACCATACAGCCCTCAATACTGAGGGGAAAGCCTCGTTCAGTGCAGGTTGGTACTTCCATTGTATCCTGGATAATGGACTACCTGTCTGGCAGACCACAGTTTGTGCGGCTTCAGAGCTACGTGTCAGACTTGGCTATAAGCAGCCCTGGGGCCCCATAGGGAACTGTATTGCTTCCCTTCCCATTTACCCTGTATACCTCAGACTTTAGATACAACACTGAGTCATGTCATCTGCAGAAATTCTCTGATGACTCAGCAATAGTTGGATGTATAAAAGGAGGACAGGAGAATGAATACAGGACCCTGGTGGAGGACTTTGTCAAATGGTGCAAGCTGAATCATCTGCAGTTCAACATCAGTAAGACAAAGGAGATGGTGATGGACTTTAGAAAGACTAAGCCTGCACTGTTCCCAATTACTATTGATGGTGAGGACCTACAAGTACCTGGGGGTGCACCTGGATGACAGACTGGAGTGGAGCACCAACACAGAGGCTGTGTACAAGCAGGGCCTGATGTCGCCTATACTTCCTGAGGAGACTGAGGTCCTTCGGGGTATGCAGGCCTCTCCTTCACATGTTCTGTCAGTCTGTTGTCTCCAGTACAATCTTTTATGTGGTGGTGTGCTGGGGCAATGGCATCAACCTGGGTGACCCCAACAGGCTCAGTAAACAGATTAGAAAGTCTGGCTCTGTTATAGGCGTCAAACTGGACCCACTGGAGGATGTGGTAGAACAAAGGATCCTGTGGAAAATCCTGGAAATTCTGGACTATCTTGCTCATCCTCTCTATGTCACCTTGGAAGAACAGAGGATCACTTTTAGAAATAGACTAAGATAACTGTGCTGCTCCAAAGAGTACTATATGAGGTCATTCTTACCCTTGACCATTAGGCTCTATAATGAATCAACATATGGGCGAGGAAGTGATGAATCCTTCCTGTTGGACTGTTTGAGGTAACTTATTTTTTTTTATATCCTTTCATACTTCTCTTCTAATATTTGTATATTTGTATATCTGTGCACTTGTAATGCTACTGTGAAACTGTAATTTCCTTTGGGATTTATAAAGTATCTATCTGTCTTTCTGAAACACACCAAAACAGTGAAAATGTATTGTTTTCTGTCAAATCAAATCAGCGAGGATTGTGCTGGGCAGCCCGCAAAAGGTGTCAGGCGTCTGATGCCCACAAACCACTAAAACTAACCCTGATCTGTACATTTTCAGAATGTGGGAGGAAACTGGAGCACCTGGAGGAAACCCACACAGAGATGGAGAAAATGTACAAACTTCTTACAGATGGCGGAGGGGGGTGGATTGAATCCTGAATGGTGATCACTGATGCTGTAAAAAGACTGCCCTGAGTGCCACATTACTGTGTCATCCCTTTTTATGTCTTTCAAGTTATGGGTGACACACAACCTGTGCAACAACACAAGGAACTCTTCTCCCTCCTGCCATCTGGCAAAAGGTACCGAAGTATTCGGGCTCTCATGACCAGACTGTGTAACAGTTACTTCCCCCAAGCTATTAGACTCCTCAATACCCAGAGTCTCATCTGACACCAACCTACACACACACACACAAACACTCAACTGAACACTACTCCACTCCCTTTGCAATTTTTGCTCATTTCTTTCTCAATTTCTGCTAAAACGTTGTTTACATTTACATCATTTATTATTATATTGTAATTTGTCCTTTACTGTGCCTATTGTCTTGTTTATTAATTATTGTACTGTCTTGCACTGTTTTGTACACTTTATGTAGTCCCATGTAGGTCTGAAGTCCAATGTGTTGTTTCAGGTAGTCTAGTGTAGTTTTGTGTTATTTCATGTAGCACCATGGTCCTGGAGGAACATTGTTTCATTTTTACTGTGTACTGTACCAGCAGTTATGGTTGAAATGACAATAAAAGCGACTTGACTTGACTTGGAATGATGAGTAAAACAAATCATCCTTTATGAAACCCTTTGAGGGAAGAAAGTCCCAAAAGTTTTATTATGTAGCATAATGTTTGCCTTTTCTACATATTTAAATTTCCAAGAAAGTTGTAGCTTAAATTAAATCGTGAATTTATTGCACGAGTGTGAAGTCCTTGATTAACCAGCGACCACCAATGCAGTCCTTCTACATTAACAGAGTTCTCAACAGCGTGCTACACACTTACCTGATTCTCACCTCAACCGACACCTGAAATTACGGCCCTCTCAACACAGACCTGTTTTCATGTAATTTAGACAACTCCAAAATCCCTCCTACTCTGCCAGCTGATCTCAGTCATATTGCCACATCCCCACTCATGTTGACCATGACACTCCAATCCAATCCTTCAAGTCTGTTCACAGCCTACCAGACAGTCCCACAGAAATAGTGACCCAGGCCCGAGAACGACTTCCTTTCTCCCATTACTAGGAAAGAATCTTAGGATAGGTCCTTGAGCATCAAGCAAGTGAGGCCTACTGGTTGTTTGCCAGTCTTTGTGTGTAGTTCTTTTGTTGATTCTCATGTATTTCTTTGTTCTACTGTGAATACCTGCAAGGAAATGAATGCTAAGGTAGTATATGGTGACATATACACACTTTGATAATAAATTTACTCTGAAATATATTTTCAGCATAGCCTTTTGTTTCTAATGCACGATTAGAATTGTGGTGGAGAAATTTGCAAGTATTTGCTCACCATTGCAACACACCCATTTAACACACATTTACAAATGCTGAATAAAGTACTGGACAAAATAGTTTTACTTGCTTTTATTAAGGCATTGGGACAATGAATTGAATTATTAATGTGCACATGTGTAGGTGCAAGCATGTGAGCATATGTATGGATAGATAATTTGAACTAAAGAGGCATAGGAATTTAGGTGTTACGTATAGATACAATGACAGATTAAAGATCCAGTGCTGTTTTCTTCACACAATGGACTACTTAAACTTGGAATAAATTTATGCAGAGAGTGGAACCCTAATGGCATTTCAGAAATGTGCTTGAGTGATTTGTGGACATTATCATCGATAAAAAGAGGTGAGAAGTTTATGCGTTACTTTGCCCCCTCTTAAAATCACAGAAGAATTTTGTCAGATTTTCCACCTCTGATTTGGAAAACAAGATTTTTTTTAACATATCCAAAGACCACCACTGGGTCAGAACTGAGTGGCTGAGTCACGATGTCTTGTGTCTGACTGCCTGGAGAGGTTTGAAAGACAAGTTTTGATTTTGCAAAAACTCTTCAGAACAGCATTTCTGCAAATTAACTTGAATTACAGCAATATTTATTTGTGTCTATTCACAATAGTACTGAATGTTTTATCTAGTCTATCTTGGGATAGTTCAATAATATGTGCTTTGTCCTGTGTGTGACTGTATGTACTGTACTTTGGTCTCTGAGGAATGCTGTTTCATTTAGCTGTATGCATGTGCATGGTTGAATGACAATTAAATTAGAAGTTGAACTTGCATTCAAAGCAGAAGTGAAATTTTTGTTTCCTTATCATTAAAAGAGATTGTGAGATGGAGGAAAAGACGTAATTTCCAAACGTACGTACCTTAAAAATGTCAATGTTCTTTTGTGGTTCACTTCTCATCAATTCTTATGCACTCTTCTTTAGAGCATAAGGCAATTAAGTGTCTTTAACTTGAATACAATACAGTGGAAACCAATTAATGATAAAAGAGAAAATTTAGTCATGCATGGATTTCCAATACATTCTGAATAAACATTGGTTCAAAGGAAAAATATTATTGATTTTAAGCATGATATAGAGATGATCATAAATTTGCAGTTATAAGCAGATTAAGCAAAAACAGCAATGTTTCATCTGGATGTAATTAACCAAACACTGTAACCTCTAAGATGAGAGTTGTGTAGAATTTATGTGAATGATTGAAGTGTGCAGGCAGTGTAGGTATTTGGATAGAATTTGCAGAGAGTTCTATTATATCCAGATAGCAAATACACTCAGTGGCCACCCTATTAGGTACACCTGTACACCTGCTCGTTAATGCAAATATCTAAACAGCCAATCATCTGGCAGCAACTGAATGCATGAAAGCACGTAGGTAAGGTCAAAAGGTTCAGTTGTTGTTCTGACCAAACATCAGAATGGGGAAGAAATGTGATTTAAGTGATTTTGACCCTGGAATGATTGTTGGTGCCTGTTGGTGTGATTTGCGTATTTCAGAAAGTGCTGATCTCCTGGAATTTTCACACATAATAGTCTCAAGAGTTTGTAGAGAATGGTGCAAAAAAAAAACAAAAGAAGAAAATTCAGTGAATGGCAGTTCTGTGGGAAAAAACAACTTATTAATGAGAGAGGTCACAGAATAAAGGCTACAGGAGGTACCTAATAAAGTGGCCACTGAATACAACTTCTCAGACATGAACAACTGACCCATGCTAGACTTCTGCAGAGTGCTGTACTGAGCAAACTCAAAAGATCAACTGGGATCACAATAGTCTTGCTATAAAT
Organism: Mobula hypostoma; assembly: GCF_963921235.1. Lineage (NCBI taxonomy): Eukaryota > Metazoa > Chordata > Chondrichthyes > Myliobatiformes > Myliobatidae > Mobula > Mobula hypostoma. Next base: position 173,521,365 of record NC_086101.1, read on the forward strand.
AATTCTGAGGTTGATTGTCAATGGCTCAGTTGTACTGTGCAAGGTATGTTTTCCCCCTTAGTTATTTTCCTTGTCTCAAAGCGGAGATAAAGTCTAATATGTCACTACTCTTGTTGCTGATGTCTGCAGAAGTGAGAAAGCCGTTGATATTTAACAGATTATATCTGCTGTTTCTCCTGTCACTTCTGAAGACTGCAGCAGCAGTGAAATCTGGGACTGGATCTCACTGGCAAATCTTGGCTGCACTGACTGGAATTCCACCTGTATTTCAGCCATTTGATTTGATAATTGGTAATTGGTTTATTACTGTCACAGATACCAAGACACAGTGAGAGCTTTTGTTTACACACCATCCAGATAGACCATTTCATACATATGTACATCAAGATAGTGCAAATAGAAAAACAATAACAGAATTCAAAATATAGTAGCAGATTTAAGAGGATATTATTAGTGATTCTTAAAGTTATCAAACTGAGATTTAACTGAGTAGAATGATTGTACTTTACTGATGATACTGCCTATACTTCTCGCCTCAACAGTATTTCAGCCAGCATAATCACAGACTCCATTCACCCCAGACAATCTTCTTCTCTCCTCTTTCATTGGGCAGAAGATACAAAAGCTTGTAAAAGCATACTACCATGCTCAAGGACAGCATTTACCCTTCTGTTATAATACTTTTAAATAGTTCCCTATTGCGATCAGTTGGACTCTTCCCCTCTCAATCTACCTCTTATGAACTTGCACTTTATCGTTTACCTGCACTACACCTTTTCTGTGGCTATTACACTTGACCCTGTGTTGTTATTGTGTTATCTTCAATGCATTTCAAGGTATGTCAGTATACACTCAGTTGCTAGTTTATTAGGTACCCCTGCTCAATAATGCATCGATCTCATCAGCCAATCAAATGGCAGCAACTTAATGCATAAGAGGTTGTCAAGAGGTTCAGTTGTTGTTCAGACCAAACATCAGAATGGGGAAGAAATGTGATCTAAGTGGCTTTCTTAGAAAAGTGAATTTCTTAGAAACTGATGATCTCCTGGTATCTTCACACACAACTGTCTCTAGAATTTACCCAGAATAGTGCGATAAACAAAAAAAAATCCAGTGAGTGAAAGTTCTGTGGGCAAGAAAATGCCTTGTTAATGACAGAGGTCAGAGGAGAATGGCCAGACTGGTTCAAGCTGGCAAGAAGGCAACAGTTAACTCAAATAGCTATGTGTTACCACAGTGTTGTGCAGAAGAGCATCCCTGACTGCATACCATGTCAAACATTGAAGTAGATGGGCTACAGCTGCAGAAAATCACAGATATAAACTCAATGACCAATACACTAGGTACAGGAGGTAAAGGAGGGATCTAATAAAGTGGCCGCTGAGTGAATGTGCAAGAGTAAACCAAACCCAAATCTAATTCCAATTAAAATATTTGCAATGAATAGATCTGCTGAGAGCCGTTTGCAAAGAGTTGCCTTCCTCTGATGCCATCTTGGGAAGTCGCTAGTAAACACAGTGCATGAAGCAGTAACAGGATTCCCTTCTCAACACAAATATACAAGATCATTTCTGGGGTTATACAAGGCAATCTGAACCTACAGATCTGTGTTCTGGTGTTCTGCATTCAGGCTGTCAAACACAAATTATCAGATGGCAGATGGCGATGCGTCTGTCAAGATGCTCTGTTGCTGAAGTCCAGAAATGGCCATCTTTTTGGCTGAGACTGCTCAGCTTTGGGAAATTGCCTTTTTGATCCTCCCAGGATGGATCTGTTGCTGGATCCACAACCCCGTTGATCTTAGAGGGGTTTAGACCATAAGACCATAAAATATAGGAGTGGAAGTAGGCTGTTCGGCCCATAGAGTCTGCTCCGCCAGGGTTCCCGGAAGGAAGGGAAATGAAAAGCATATTCTCCTTATTAAAATTATTTTTATCCAATCGTGTGACATGGTACATAATGAAGATGATGATGATGTGTGCTTTAAAATATTTATAACTGTGGTTACCTGATTTAAATTATATTTACATTATTTTTCTCAGAGGTATTTGCTGTGGAGACCAAGTTATTGGATATATTCGAGGCAGAGATTGATACGTTCCTGATTGGTAAGGTTAGTTGGGGTGGGGGGAGTTGGTTCAAGGATAAGGGGAGAAGTGAGACAATGGGTTTGAAAAAAATCAACCATGATTGAATAATGGAGCAGATTTGATGGGCTGAATGGTCTACTTCTGCTCCCATATCGTGACTGGAGGGAAGTATTTGGGTTATTGGCAACAATATGCATGGATAGCATCCAGTGGTTGCTGGGTTTGTTAAAAGTCTCAGCCGTGTGAACAACAGGTTTTCAATAAGCAAGCAATGGGCCACAGCAGGAGCATCCACACCTCTGCCCTTGGAGCGTCTCCACTAAACCACCTGAGAGTGTGACACAGGCAGAGTTGCTGACATCATTTAAGAAGTGCCTAGATGAGACCTTGAATCATGTTGGCTTAGAAAACAAGAGGCTTGAAGATGGGATTACCACAGATTGGTTGACATAGACATGATTGATAAATGGCCTGTCCATGCTGTATGATTTTGTGACCCTTTGCCAAAAGAGGGATCCATGCTTTTGATATACGAGTCCCCAAGTCTTTTACAACATTTCAACTTTACAGAGTTTTCAGGTAAAGTGTATATTTGAGTTCCTATGAAGTATTTCCATGAGGAAGATCCTAATGCAGAGGGCAAACTGAAGAGCAACTGTCCACAAACTATCAAGCTAACATGATAAATTTGGTTGTTGGCCTCATATTTAACAATATCTACCAAAACTTACAAATAGAGAGTGTGAAACAACTCTCTCAGAGAGATTCTACTTCAGCAGGTACCTAAGGAGTTAGACAGCTGTGTACTGTGGTACAGAAGACATGTTCTTTCAGATGATCATTAGTCATAAAGCACTCAGGTGGTAATGCATTTCACAGAGGCATGGCTGTCAGTATTAAAAGCATCTGTGATAGACAGTTCTTCAGAATTGTTCTTCCACATGAAATCTCTAAGCCTCCGTTGCCTGCTGTGTCAATCTGACAAATATCTTCAACAAGGGTATAAGTTCAGCTGGAAGCATTGGTGCTGCCCTACTAATCATCCATTCTACTACACTAAAAGGATCTTGTTCTTGCTTTTCTGTGCTGCATTGGTGTGAGCTTTTTTCCTGAAGCATCTGCATTTAATGTCCCCAAATACTTTTCTGTGGAAATAACTGATGAAATTTACCAACAGCATCCTTCTGAGCAGACACATCTTCTACAAAATAGTGCCCAGCTAATTTGTTAAGCAAATTTTGAAGACTAATACTCCTGATTAATACACAAACACGAGGAATTCTGCAGATGCTGGAAATTCAAGCAACACACATAAAAATTGCTGGTGAACGCAGCAGGCCAGGCAGCATCTCTAGGAAGAGGTACAGTCGACGTTTTGGGCCAAGACCCTTCGTCAGGACTAACTGAAAGAAGAGCTAGTAAGGGATTTGAAAGTGGGAGGGGGAGGGGGAGATCCAAAATAATAGGAGAAGACAGGAGGGAGAGGGATGGAGCCAAGAGCTGGACAGTTGATTGGCAAAAGGGTTATGAGAGGATCATGGGACAGGAGGCCCAGGGAGAAAGAAAAGGGGGAGGGGGGGAAAACCCAGAGGATGGGCAAGGGGTATAGTGAGAAGGACAGAGGGAAAAAAAGGAGAGAGAGAAAAAGTATGTGTGTATATACGCAGACTGGGAGATCGTTTCGCTGAACACCTATGCTCTGTCCGCCAGAGAAAGCAGGATCTCCTGGTGGCCACACATTTTAATCCCACGTCCCATTCCCATTCTGATATGTCTATCTACGGCCTCCTCTACTGTAAAGATGAAGCCACACTCAGGTTGGAGAAACAACACCTTATATTCTGTCTGGGTAGTCTCCAACCTGATGGCATGAACATTGACTTCTCAAACTTCCGCTAATGCCCCACCTCCCCCTTGTACCCCATCCGTTATTTATTTATTTATATACACACTTTCTTTTTCTCTCTCTCCTTTTTCTCCCTCTGTCCCTCTCACTATACCCCTTGCCCATCCTCTGGGCTTTCCCCCCCTCCCCCTTTTCTTTCTCCCTGGGCCTCCTGTCCCATGATCCTCTCATATCCCTTTTGCCAATCAACTGTCCAGCCCTTGGCTCCATCCCTCCCGCTCCTGTCTTCTCCTATCATTTTGGATCACCCCTCCCTCTCCCACTTTCAAATCTCTTACTAGCTCTTCCTTCAGTTAGTCCTGACGAAGGGTCTTGGCCCGAAACGTTGACTGTACCTCTTCCTAGAGATGCTGCCTGGCCTGCTGCGTTCACCAGCAACTTTGATGTGTGTTGCTACTCCTGATTAATGTTGCCTAAGCCATTCACCAGAAGGAACCTGGGAAGCATAAACCACTGAAAACAGCAGTCAGGCTTCAATTATACTGATTGCAAATTTTTAAAACCCCTGTTTTAAAGAAAATGCAGTTGCTGTAAGGACATTAAAGATAAATGTTATTGTGATCAATGTAAACTTTGGTTCTGTTTAGGTACTGGCTTTTAATTTTAATATTCTTGAGATGCAACTTTATCTTAATTAAATCGCAAAAATCTGATGTTATCAGCAATTGTGATTTACCAGCAACATTGGAACAATGTGCATTTCCAGTGCAGACGGGAGGTTACAGAGGTCTGATAAAGAAATGTTTTGCTACATTTCTTATGTGCCCTGTAATATTTTAAATTCAGACAAATGCCTTTGAACAGGGGCACTGCCACTTGTATTCAGGATATCAGCTACTGTCATTGTGTGCCTTAACAGAATATATGCTTCAGCATTCCCCTGACTATTTGCTTGTTGGTTGGTGGTTTAACATAAGTGTAACACAAGCAAGCTTTGATGTCTCTGAGGGCGCCACAGAATATAAATAACAATTACCGTTGGTACTGAGTGGAAATCTCATCACTATTCGAGGCCACTCAGTATACACAGATAAACCCACCGGATAGCTTGCTAGCTTGGAGGACGTTTGGATAGAGGGAAAGAAAACCTGCACATGGTTTACTGAGGGTAGCAGCTGAAACAAGTTTGTTGAATACCTTACTGGCAGGACATTGGCAACAGAGACAGGTGAGCATTAATTCATGAAGCCTGCAACAAACTCAGGGACACAAGCAATGTCAAAACTGTGAATCCACATCAATTGACTGCACTCTGTAGTCTCAAAAATATCTGGTGACTGTCAACATCTTTCAGCGCTAAAGAGCAATTCAATTTTCACGAAGAAACTGCCTACTGATTTTTATCCTCCATTATTATCTACTTTTCCCATTGATCTTGCATTGTGTCATTTTTATGACTACCTTGAGCCAAGTATTAATCTGGTCACAGATTATACCTTGACATTTGCAACTAGTGACCATTTTAGTTCTTTTACAACTCTTCCATTACCAAAAACATCCTTGCTTAAATGCAGCATAGCCAGGAAAACAAGCATCAGGCAATGGCCATTACCTGCGAGACTTTGGAACACCCTGCTACTCCCAGTACCTGTTAGCTATGACAGCGCTATACTGTAGTATATTTAATTTTATGTTATATATACACATTGTTAACTTGTATAGTCCATCTACACATTTTTATTCTGTTGATATTATTGTGTTTATATTATTTGATGTGCTGAATGTGATATACTCTATTGTGTTTTGCATTTTGGTCCCAGAGGTATGTTGTTTCATTTAGCTGTATACATGTCTATGGCCGAATGACTATAAACTTGAACTTGAATCAAATTGAGGGAAACAAGAAACTGCAGGTACTGGGACTTGTTGCAGGGGTCCATAACCTGGGGTTCACAGACACCTCGGTTAATGGCAGGGGTCCGTGGCATAAAAGTGGTTTGGGAACCCCTGTGTGCTAGAGTAACTGAATATGTTGGACAGTGTATGTGGAGAAAAAGGAATTGTTGAAGTTTTGGGCCAAAGCCATTCATGCAGACTGAAAGAGTAAACAGGACTAGCAAGTATTAAGAGCAGAGGGGAAGGTGTGAGATCGGGGCCAGACGGTGATAGTGGATGGAGGAGGGGTGAGGGATGATGGAAGATGGGGCGAGGTGGGAGAGGGTAAGATGTGGAGTTGGAAGGCAGAGGAAGTAGAACAGGGTAGACAGAGCCAAGTGAGAGGATGGAGGGAGAAAGTGGAGGCAGCTGTCGGAGCGCGAAAGCAAGGATACAAGGATGACAGTGCTGGAATCTGTTAAGGAAGAAAGGAGGTCATGGGAATCATTAGGAGAGAGGTGGAACCACAAGGGGGAGGGGGGAAGTCTAATGGGGGAAATGCGTTGGCAGTGGGTGGGTGGAACCAGAAGGGGGGCAGCGTGATGAAAATGGGTGTTGGGGTGTTGGAGGGAGGGGTATGGGAAAGGGGATAAAATTGGAATAACCAGACGTGGATCAGACAAAGAGAGAGAAAGAGACAGGAGAACACAGGGGCTAAGGGAAAAAATGTTTAGAATGAGAGACAGAAGGGGGACCTGAGTAAAACATATCAGATATTAACAGTATGGCTGTGAAGTGGATGTATTCTATTGAGAAACAAACCAAAAATGGAGATAAACTTTTATCTCTGAATAGGCTGAGAATCCTTAGAATTCTCTTCTTCAAAGATTGGTGGGAGCGATATTTGAATATTGTTGAGGCAGTGGTAGATAAGGTATAGAGAGCAATGAGAAAACTTGTGGTAGGTAAACAGAACATTGAGTCAGGCTACAGTCAGATCAGCGATGATCTTTTCTGGTGGAACAGGATTAAGGTGCTGAGCAGCATAATCATAACCTTAACACATCTGTTTATCTGCATGTCGTCTAATGTGAAACAAGCAGTCAAATTACTCAGTAAAGAGGGTCTTTTTAGTGTGAAGAAAAATAAGACTACAGCAATTTCTCATATCACAAATGATATAATCATTCTCAGAAAATGCAGTACATGGAGGATAATTATGCACAAAGTATGCATACAAATCAATCTCAGTCACAACGAACAATGTTGTCATCAAGCATAATTAACAAGGGAATTACCCAAATATCTCCACTGAGACTGAGGCAGCGTTTTCATCAGAGGCAGTTATCTAGTTTTGATCTTTCTTTGTGCAACTAATGCCTAAAAGACCAAGAATAACAAATTTGTAAGTGGAATATTCGACATGAATTAGTTCCCTGATTAGCATCCTTCGGATCAAACGTCTGCTGTAAGTGGGTGCAAGAAATGTTGAAATATCTACTAAAATTGAGGTCAACAGTATTTAAGGGAGCCTGATACATAAGCTCCTGTGAATTTAGCAGAACAAACTCTGTCCAGATTGGGCTCAGGTCATGCTAACACTATACTGGGAAAGTCCTCATCCCAAACCAATCACCTTTATCTCCATAAGTGGGCTGTGGTCTCACTTTCATCCTTTATTTTCCCTGAGCTAACTTCAGATCCACATGAATCCACATGGCAGCTCTTCAATTCATTAATACTTTGTACTCAATGATTGTGAATAATTTAGAAATGCATAATGGGGAATCGTCCTTGCTGAGATTGTCTCCTTTCGTTCATGTTGTTTAATGCTGAGTGCATTTGTAACTATCTATCTGCTGCATGACACAAACTCTATGACAATTCATATTCTTTTCACAAAGGGAAATTGCTTTATTATTAATGGTAGCATTTCAATTGTTCCATTAAATAGAGGCACTTGTTGAAAGGTCAAATTCTTGAGGTATAAATGACTGATAACTAATGTGCTCAATAACTGCAGATGGAGACTGGGAATATTTCTGCCATTATCAGGTTCAGTTGAAAATTGGATTTGTTACACATACACCAGTATCCACAAATATGATCCCAGTAATTAAACTACCAAACCATTGGTTATTTACCAGATATAAATAAGTGGGCAGTCACTACCATACTCGACTGACTGCTGGTCTGTGGAGTTTCAAAACTCAATGTCTCCACATTGCAAGTAATATTGGCTCATCCATATTACAACTTTCTGCTGCTGAATTGTCATATGTTAAGACAAATGTTGGTAAATTGGGTCTTTATTTTGTATTCATAAGGCAACTGTTACTATAGAGTGATTGTGTGGTGTTATAATAGTTGCCATCCCAAAGTCATTTTAGATGTTAACAATGCAAGAAGTGCCAACTCATTAGCAGCTCCCTCTGGGTGGGATTCCTCCACATTAAAACCTGAGAGGGATTTGCTCTCCTTTTTAAAAGGCAAATTCAAACTTTGTTCAGCAGTGCACTTTAACTGAATCCTGAGAGAGATCTGGTCTCCTTTTTAATAGGCAAATTTAGCAGTGCACCTGAACTGTATTTTGAGACCTTTCCATCTTTAAACCAGTCACAACAACTGAGAAAAAGAGTGCCTTATACAGTAAGCATTCTTCAAAGGACAAGATTGGTTATCAGTTCTGTTATCATTGTAAAGACATCAGCTGTGAGGGACCCATGTATAAGTTTGAACTCAATTAAATAAACAGGTGAATAATATCATAAAAGCAATGAAACTTCAGGGGAAAAAAGAAAATCCATTCATTGTATGTTTGTTACTAAATTAGCAGTTGATGTCAGATATAAAGAGATGGTCTAAAATAAATATTGACTGAATTCATTCAGTGGAAAGATACATACGCACTGATCCCTGTAGCTTGTGGCACTCCCGAGTTTCTTCAAATGCAATCACTTCTATTTACTGTTGCTTTTGCCCTTCAGAAAGTTGCACAAATTCCTCAGGAAAAAAGTCTGTAACACACAGCAGTTAATGCATTGTAAATTGGGTGCGATATCCAATTCAAACAAAATTTCAAATCATAAATCACAGCAGCTGTTGCAAAGCAATGTTATTCAGGCAGCTGCTTTGATTTTTTTGCACTAAGGGTAGAAAATCCTTGCTTAATCTCGTGAGTCAGCTTTTCACATTGCATTACTCTTCACCCATAACAGAAAGCGGACTGATTGCAGATTACTTCTTGTGCAAGGTAAGAGCTGGCAAGCTATTTATTTTTACTGAGAGATCACGCTTTTCCCTTCACCTCACCTCCGATCTGTCAGACAGATGGTGATGCAAACCATGCAACCAGAAATAAACGATTGTAATTTTATTCCAACAATGATACAAAAAGAAAATCTGCTTCACAGCACCTTTATTTTAAATCTTTCAACTGAAGACATGTTAAGAAAAAAATATGTTGAGTCCTTTTTTAACCTTGTAGTCAGAACTTTGAAATGCTTTTTGTTTAAGTTGAAATGAGGATTGATTGGTGCATTGTTGCTTTAATTTAAGCTCAGTCACAAAGTTTACTCCAAATTAGTCAAGGATTTTTACTACTGTTGGGTTAAAAATAGCAAATTCCTCTTTCATCGTGGAACTTGTATCTTACTCGAAAAGTATGTCTTAGAAATCTGTAACAGTTTGTGATCTCAATCTCCATTTCAAAGAACATAGATGTGAAGACCCACCAAATGTTTTGCTGACTAAACCAGTACTGAGAAGTAGCATATAACTCAAAGTTCTAACTTCAACTCAACTCCAGCAGAAATGTCCTTATCTTTTGTGGCCTGCCCCACAGGGAACAAGGTACTCTTCAGTTGGAAGCTTGACATTAACTCAAACTCTGACACCGGACTCAGTTCAAAGGCAGAACACAAAACATCGTTTGTGGAGAGGTCAGAGGGACTTTGTTTCTGGGTTCACAGGCTTGACTCAAGGAACAATTAGTGCATACAATTCAACTTCATTCACTTGAATGAGATTGATAACCTTAATTGAACTTAGTTGAAGGGTAAGTGATCATTTTTCTTTGTTTTACTTAACCTTGATATGTTTAATGGGACTTAAAAGTATTTCAGAATCTTTCTGCAGAATAAACAGTTTTAATAGTTTTACACCATCTTAAAATGTCTTTACCACCTGAATTCATGTCACCACCCACCGTTTCATTTCAAGTGATGGCTGCAGTGGAGAGACCTCCATGAAGCTGGACTCCTGGAGGTTGCAGAAAATACTTGAGGTGGAGGGAATAAACAGGGAGCAGGCCAGATTGAACACAGTCTGGGCTTTTCATAGATAATGCGGAGTGCAATAATATAATGGTGCTACTCAAACATAAAGATTAAAGATTTGCTTTATTTTGTTTTGAAAGATACAGTGAATATCAACAACCAACATGGTCCAACTGTATGTGTAGAGGCAGCCTGTGCCTGTCTCATGTCCTAACATAATATGCCCACAAAACACAAATCATAACCTTACATCTTTTAGAATGTGGGAGGAAACCCATTGGTCAACTCCTTACAGATGGCGGTGGGAAGTGAACCCACACCACTGACATTAATCACTACTACACTACTGTTCCACCCAAACCACCTTTAGCATTAGTTTATTAATTAAATTATGATAAAATCTGATTTTCAGAGGAAAATCGCATTATCAAAACTCATGTGGTGCAGGGGATGTCACTGAAGTCTCCAGACTAAAGAATAAGACAGAATGTTTAGAAGGGATAAGAATTTAACATCATGCAACATGAAGACAAAATTGAAGAGAAAGGTGGTTAATACAGGACTGAATGTGTTTTATCTGAATGCACATAGTATATGAAATAAGGTTGATGATCTCATAGCACAGTTTGAAATTGGTAGGTAGACGTTGTCGTTGAAAGAAGATTACAGTTGGGAACTGAACATCCAAGGATATTCATCGTACTAAAAGGATAGGCAGGTGAGCAGAAGGGGTGGGGTGGCTCAGTTTGTAAAAATTAAATCATATCCTCAGAAAAGAAGTGTCAAGAGTGTCAAAAGAAGTGACAAATTACAAGGGTAAAAAGACACAAATGGGAGTTATACATAGGCCTCCAAAAAGCAACCAAGCTGTGCAGTACAAATTACAACAGAAGATAGAATAGTTCTGTAAAAGAGCAATGTTACAATGGTTATGGGGAATGACAAAATGCAGGTAGATCGGGAAAATCGGATCCCAAGGAAAATTATTTGTAGAATGTCTATGAGATGGCTTTTTAGAATAGCTTGTGGTCGAGCCCACCAGAGAAAGGGCAACTCTGGACTAGCTGTTGATTATGAAGATTTGACAAAAATTAGACCAAATTTGATTAGGGAACTTAAGATAAAGGAACCATTAGGAGGCATTGATCATAATATGATAGAATTCACCCTGCAGTTTGAAAGGGAGAAGCTAAAATTGGATGTTTTGGTAATACAGTTGAGTGAAGATAACTACTGAGGCATGAAAAAGGAGGAGGCCAAAGTTGATGGACGTTTTGGTATTACTGTTGAGTGAAGATAACTACTGAAGCATGAAAAAGGAGCAGGCCAAAGTTGATTGAAAAGGGACAACAGAGCAGCAACAGCTGGAGTTTGTGGGAGTAACTTAGAAGACATAAGATCAGTTCGTCCCAAAGAAAAAGAGGCATTCTAAGGGGATGTTGAAGCAATTGTGGCTGCCAAGGTAAATCAAAGTCATCATAAAATTAAAAATTAAGAAAATGAGGGCATACAATATAGCAAAAATTAGTGGGAATCTAGAGGATTTGGAAGCTTTTAAAAACCAACAGAAAACAACTAAAATAGAGCAATAAGGAGAGGAAAGATGAAATATGAAGGTAAGCTAGCCAATAATATAAAGCAAATACCAATTTTTTTCGGAAACATGAAGTGTAAAAGAGATGCAAAAGTGGACATTGGACTGCTGAAAAATGACAGTGGAAAGGTAGTAATGGGGGGGGGGGGAAGGAAATAGCAAATGAAATGAATAAGTATTCAGTGACACACTTCACTGTGGAAGATACCAGCAACATGACAGAAATTTAAGATTCAGCGGGCAGAAGTGAATGTAGGCAGTAATACTAAGGAGAGCGTACTTGGAAAACTGAAAGGCTCGAGGGTAGATAAGTCAGATAGAGATAGATGAAGAGATTGTGGAGGCATTAGTAGTGATAATTCAAGAATTACCAAATTCTGGAATGGTCTGGACAACCTGGAAAATTGCAAATGTCATTCCACTCTTTCAGAAGGGAGCGAGGTAAAAGAGAGGAAATTATAGGCCAGTTAGCTTGATGTCAGTGGTTGGCAAAATGTTAGAGTCAGTTATTATGAATGGGGTTTAAGGGTACTTGGACACATACAAGAAAATTGGCCGAAGTCAGCATGGTTTCCTTAAGGACAAGTCTTGCCTGACAAATAAATAACAGGCAGGATGGACAAAGAAGAGTCAGGGAAAGTTTAGTTGGCTTTCCAGAAGGCCTTTGACAAGGTGCTACACATGAGGATTTGAAACAAGATAAGAGCCCATGGTATTACAGGAAAAATAATGACATGGACGGAAGGTTAGTTGATGGGCAGAAGGCAAAGAGTGGGAATGAAGTGGTCCTTTTCTGGTTGACTGCTGATGACTAGTGTTCCGCAGGGGTCAGTGTTGTGTACACTACTTTTTACATGATATGTTAATGATCTGGATGATGGACTTAATGGCTTTGTGGCCAAGTTTGCAGATGATACAAAAATACACAAAGGGGCAGGTGGTTTTGAGGAAGCATGCAGTCTACAAAAGGATTTGGATCGATTAGAATGGGAAAAGAAATGGTAAAATCTTTGAATTGCTAAGTCATTGAAGTAGCACAGCTTCTTTGAACCAGTCTGGTTCATATAACACCTAGGTTGAAATAAATGTGGTTAAACAAAGCTTTTATGGTTTTGCTCTTCAGGCCCTCCTGCACAATTTCCTGAACACATGGCTGTTCTAATCCAAGAAAATTGCAAAACTGAAGCTCTAGTTAAGTTACAAATATTTAATTTAATTTAATTTTAACAAGATAAACTATTTTCCCTGTCACATCTGATTTTTACTATTAGTTGCTGTAGAAAGGCACCAGTTTCATTGAATCCAGGTACATAAATTGTCAATAAGTGAAAATTAAAAGAAGAACACTGATGGTGGAGACCCAAAATAAAAGCAGTTCAGGTAACATTTGTGAAGAAAGAAACAGAAGATCTTCATTAGGTAATGTGGATAGGCTCTTACCTACAGGAAAGATATCTATAAGATTGAAAGAGCACAGAGAAAATTTACATGTTGCCAGGACTTGAGGGCCTGAGTTATAGGGAAAGGTTGAAAAGGTTAGGATGTTATTCCATGGAGTGTAGGAGACTGAGGGGGGATTTGATAGAGGTATATAAAAATATGAGAGGTATAGATAGGGAAAATACAAGCAGGCTTTTTCCACTGAGGTTGGGTGAAACTAGAACTAGAGATCATCGGTTAAGGGTGAAAGGCGAAATATTTGAGGGGGAAGTTCTTCACTCAGAGGGTGGTGCGAGAATGGACTGAGCCACCAATGGAAGTGGTGGATGCAGGTTCAATGGCAACATTTAAGAGAAGTTTGGATGGGAGAGTATGGAGGGCTATGGTTCAGCTGCAGGTCAATGTGATTCAAAGGAATAATAATTAGGCATGGACTCGATGGAACAAAAGACCTGTTTCTGTGCTGTCGTGCTCTGTGACCTTATAATTTGAGGGTTATATGGTGCCACAGGGCACCCAACCTTCAGGTGCTACATGATGTTTTGGGTCTCCAATGTAATAACAGGAAGTATGCGCGAGCTTCTACAGAAAACTGTTCGATCTACTGTATTGGATAAAAGAGAAAACAGGGGCAGCCCTTTACCCATGTGCAATTTATCAAGTCAGTCACTTTGCTCGTACAAAAGGTATGATGCTGTATCAGATCCGTGACTGCTAGTGGGAGCAATTCATCATCTTTCATGCCCCAGTCAATGGTGCCAATAACTGCCCTGGCACTTTCACTATTACCGTGTTGCAATACTTTACCTGTCTCTGTCACAGAATGTGCTAGATGAGAGGAAATTTCCTTTAGCTCACATTTTCATCAATAAAACTATTCCATGGACTACTGCCAGCAACCGTGAATATCTAGTACTGACTTCAACTATTTTCTTAAAAGAAGGCAGCGACTCCGTTAACTCCAAAACTTGCACTCAATACCAGCCAGACCGAAGAACTGATTGTGACCTCCAGAAAGGGTTAGATGAGGAAACACATAGAGGGATCAGAAGTGGAGAGAGTGAGCAATTTCAAGTTCCTGGGTGTCAATATCTCTGAGGATCTAACCTGGACCCAACATATCGATGCAGCTACAAAGAAGGCATGGCAGCGGTTATATTTCATTCGGAGTTTGAGGGCATTTGGTCTGTCACCAAAGACATTTTCAACTTTCTACAAATGTACCATGGAGAGCATTCTAACTGGCTGTATCACCATCTGGTACGGGGGTGGTGGGGGCGGAGAGGCTACAGCACAGAATCGAACTAAGCTGCAGAGCATTGTAAACTTTGTCAGCTCCATCAAGGGCACTAGCCTCCATAGTATCCGGGTTATTTTCAAGGAGCGATGATTCAGAAAAGTGGCATCCATCATTAAGGACCCCGATCACCCAGGTCATATGTTGTTTTCATTGCTACCATCAGGAAAGAGGTACAGGAGCTTGAAGGCACGCGCTCAAGGATTCAGAACAGCTTCTTCCCCTCTTCTATCTGATTTCCGAATGGATATTGAATCCATGAACACTACCTCACTAACTTTTTATTTTTGTTTTCGCAATACTTATATAATTTAACTATTTTACATGTATATATTTACTGTAATTCACATTTTTCCTGTCATTATGTACTGCATTGTACTGCTGTCACAAAGTCAACAAATTTCTCGACAAATGCCAGTGATATTAAATCTGATTCCGATTCTGAAACTATCCTACATCTGTTTCTATTTTGTATAATAATAATCAGTCCCCATTAAAACTACTCCATTGACCATAATGTGGCTTGAACAGTTCTGAGCTTGAGAAGGATACTGTTTCATTATGTGTCTTCCCCCCTTCATCACCAAGCCCAACATTCTTTCACTTCCAAAACACTCTCATCTTTTGTCCTAACTCTCTTCCAAAGCTGCTGAGACCCCAGGTGCAAAGGCAGGCAATAAGCAGCCAATTAGCATCCAGTTCTTTATGCTTAGTTTAAGACCCCGTTCCCAGGATCTGAATGATTTTACATCCCTGTGTAAACCATCCAGGACTCCAATACTTCCCTGCAGCTTGCTCCAATTCACCATGCCAGAAGTTGATCTTTCAGTCATTATGTCCCTGCTATTTGGAATTCTTTCTGAACACAGCATTTCATTCCTCTTTTTCTTTCATAAGTCTACCATGAATTGAATTAAGCCATGTCTTCAGTCCCCAAGTAAAATCTCTTTCACCTTCTTATGCCTTCTCCTGTTGCATAGTAACAGGCTGGGGTGAGAAAAGAATCTTAACTAGCAAGTTTCCCAAAATCGTCTGTCGATTTTCAAAAAAAAAATCTTACATAGATCCTATTTAATCTACAGCATTCCTCTCTCCATTGTGTCCTTATTAAAAGGAGACAGTATTACACTCAGTGCATGACCTATTTTCTGAATGAGGTTTCAGTTCAGGTTGAAGCATCTGTGTAAACTCAGGGTCTCTCTCCAAGGACAGAACATGACTTTTGTAGGTGACTGAAGGTGTTTTCGATTGCGCTGCACATTTATCTCTTGAAAGTAATTTGAGGCTAACCTTCCGCTTGATGTTGCCTTAATCTGGAATCTCTCTGCTCAGTCTCCTTTACTCGCGTTTCAGTTCCTCTTTGTTCTTGCTCCAGTAAACAACAGGAGATTTACATGAGAAACATTTGTAGCTTTCTTCTTTTACTGAGAGAGTTTTTTCCTTTGCAACCTACACCCCCCCACCCGAACTCCCAACTGCCTGCCTCCAACCCAGACACCACCCCCCACCCATCCTGCTCCTCACGGATGGGTGTGAGCATGTAAGCAGCCAGGAAAATTGATTTCTCTTTCAAGATTTCTGACTTGTATTTGATGTTGACGCCGTAGAGTTGTGAAAGTTTCTCTGGGGCTACATTTTTGAGCACTGCGCCGATTTGAGCAACCTAACTGCATCAGATATCTACAAGTACCATGAACCATCTGTTTTGAGGCTGTGTGCAAACAGAGATTAAATATAGCAGTAAAAATAGTCTCAGACCATACACTGTTAGCAGTAAGCACCAAAACATATTGCATAGGGATTGGCAGCTGGCTCAGATACCCAGTAATGATGAATGCCAAGAAAGGATCTGGATGAGTTCTTGTATTTCTAAAGTATCTATTGCTTAACTCAGGGGTTCCCAACCTTTTTAATGCTATAGACCCCATTTATTAACTGAGGGGCCCATGGAACTTTAGACTTTAACTGCTCCATTTATATCGTATTGCAGGTGAACAAATAGAGAAAATATAGATTGAAACTCTTTCTTTTGAATGATAGTTAAAGAAATTTGTACATTCTTCTCATGACCCTGATGGTTTCCTCCCACAGTCCAAAGATCTACTGGTTAACTGGTCCTGATGAAGCGTCTCGGCCTGAAATGTCAACTATACTTTTTTCCATAGATGCTGCCTGGCCTGCTAAACTCCTTTAGCATTTTGTGTGTGTTCATTGTAAATTGCCCTGTGATTAGACACTGGGGATTGCTGAACGGCGTGCATCAAAGCACCAGAAGGGCTTCTTCCATGCTGTACCTCAACAAACAAGTAAATAAATAGTTCAAAGCCTTCACAACAGTGTTGTAATGTGCCCACCAAAACTGCACAAAAAATCCTGATGCGGTTGAACAAAAGGTTTACAGTATACAGCTGCAACAACTTTCTGATTCTTATACGCAGTGCCCTTATACACTGTCATCATGTCAGTATAATCTGATAAAACAGTCCTCCCATGCATTATAGAATTTCGAAGAAAGAAGTGGGATCTCATTGAAACTTACTGAATTTGGAAAGGTCTAGATAGAGTGGACATGCAGAGGATATTTCCATTAGTGGTAGAGTCTAAGACCAGAGGGCACAGCCTTCGAATAGAAGGGCATACCTTCAAAAGAGAGGTGAAGAGGAATTTCTTTTGTTGAAGTGTGGTGACTCTGTGGAATTCATTGCTACAGACAGCTGTGGAAGCCATGTCACCAGGTATATTTAAAGCAGAGGTTGGTAGGTTATTGAATAGTAAGGATGTCAAACATTACAGGGAGAAGGCAGGAGAATGGGTTGAGAGGGAAAATAAATTAGCTATGATCGAATGGCACAGCAGACTCCAAGGCCCAATTCTACTCCTATGAATAATAGTCATGGTCTTATCACCTGCAGCCCAAAACTGTTGCAGGCCATTCCCAGGGATGCAAAGGTGCTGCTCTTGGCATCATTTGTATGTGTTGGCATCCTGAACAGTGCATGGCAAGCTGATCGGTCTGCTCACCTGTGCCAGGCTACCAGACAAATCTTTAAGCCAATACTTTCATTTTTGACCATGCCTCGATGACTGCCATGTGGGTCCTCCACCCCTTCAGCTCTCAGCTTGGCCAGTACAATAACTCTCAATCCCCACATAAGGCAACATCTGGCGCAAGTGAAAATGGGGGGATCTGGAAGTCCTGCTGCACATTCCAACCGAATTGGGCGGCAATGTAGACCTGAGACTGTGTGAGGTCTTTTTTGTTTTCCCTTAGGATCATCTTTACAGTAATAGGGAGACTTTTCATTTGCATTAAGGAGAATATCTCAAGAGGAGTGTCTTTTTTAGTAAGTTTTTCCGGTATTTCCAAGGGTCAGCATTTCCATGATCAGCTGTCCTTTTGAATTTGACCTTGTAATTGCATCCTCCGAGAAACAGAGCCCATCTCTGCATTCTGCATTCATGCTGCTGCTGTCAGTGGAATATCCTTCTGTGAAGATGGGCACCAGTGGCTGTGATCAGTAATGAGGGTCAACTCTCTCCCATACAAGTACTGGTTGAAATGTTTTACACCCCAAACCAGACTCAAGGCCTCTCTGTCAATCTGTGTGTAACTTTTCTTTGCAGTGGTAAGGGACCATAATGCAAAGACTATGGGTGTTCACTTCCATCACTCTTAACATGTGACATAGCTGAAACTATACCACAAGGTGAGGCTTCACAGGCAAGCTTCAATGGACGGTATGGATTATGATTTGTCAATACAGTGTTTAAGGTCACCATTTCCTTTACCTATTTGAAAGCCACCTCACACTGCTTTGTCCATTGCCATTTCTTTCTGATCTCTAGTAATGAGTTGGGGTAGAGCACAGTAGCCAGATTTTGCAGGAAGCTATTGCAGTAATTGACCAATCCCAAAAAGACCACGACTGTGACTCATCCTTTCAACATGGGGCATCAACCACTGCTTGACCTTCACAAACTAAATAACCTCTCAGTGCATCATTAAGCCCATTACTGAAAGGACAAAGCTCAGACAATCTCTTCATTTCAGCCTCATATGCCGAAATGTACTCCCCTTCCTTTTGATTCCACTTATGAAACCTAAAGTGTTCTGTAATCTTCAATGCTTTTGTTTCAATGTTGTTGTGTAATTTCACAATATCAGCAAAAGTTCATTTCAGCTGGTTTGGTTGGAGAAGTTAAACTTCTAAGCAAACTGTATGCTCTTTCACCTATTGCACTCAGCAAAACAGGCACTCATTCCTCATTGGCTATTGTATCTGCTTATAATACTATGCAATTCACTCAGTGTACATTAGCTAGTTATCTTTTGTGCAATTGAACATGTCTATCTTTCCAATGTTTCCAGCCATTTCTGCTTTTTTAGAATTTATGATTATTATCACCCTGTACTCACTGTTTATGAACCTATGAATTTGTCCATTTTCTGCCTTTCTTTGAACTTGAATGTCTCGCTGTGCTTTTTTAAATTGAATGTCTGTCTTGCTGCACTTCAACAGGTTAGGTAGTCACCTCCTTTTCATTTTAAATCCTCCTCATCACCACCATAATGCTTTGTAACTCCAAAACATAAAACCGAAAGAAAAACAAGGAACCAAGAGATGGGCATTTACTTTCATTATTACTTTAGTGAGAGCGCACATATGATGTGGTGACATAATGATGCATGCCATTCATGTACTTTGACATATAACCCATGATGAATTATTTAAACAAGCAATTTATGTTTTATATATAGTTTTATGTTTTTTAGACTCTAAGTTTTTGCCTGTTTTTCTTGTTGCCAGTTGTGTGATTTATCTTTTTGTGTATGGGGGTTGATGCTCTTGTTGCTGTTTGCATGATTTGTTTTTTTGAACTTGGGGTATTGATGATCTTGTTGCTATTTGCACAATTTGCTTTTGTTGCGTGTGGGACTGGGTGGTTGACATTGTTCTTTGAATGGCTACTATAGCTTTCTTTGTTTCATGGCTATCTGGAGAAGACGAATCTCAGAGTTGTATACTGCATACTTTGACAATAAATGTTCCTTGAACCTTGATAGATACAGTATTACTCAAATATTACTGAAATATTAAATACATAACAAAGAGAAGTTGGACAAACTTAAACAACAGGAATTCTGCAGATGCTGGAAATTCAAGCAACACACATCAAAGTTGCTGGTGAACGCAGCAGGCCAGGCAGCATCTCTAGGAAGAGGTACAGTCGATGTTTCAGCCCGAGACCCTTCCTCAGACTAACTGAAGGACCTTCAGTTAGTCCTGACGAAGGGTCTCGGCCTGAAACGTTGACTGTACCTCTTCCTAGAGTTGCTGCTTGGACAAACTTAGATTGTTTTCTGTGGTTCATTGAAGGCTGAAGGGAAATCTGATAGAGGCTGATAAACTTATGAGTGTAGATATGGTAGATTATCCGACTCTTTTTCCCAGAGTAGAAATGTTAAACAGGCAACACAGTAGTGTAATGCTTTATAGTGCCAGCTGTAAGGTTACAGGTCAATTCTTGCTGGTGTTTGTAATGAGTTTGTACATTCTCTCCATGACTGCACAGGCTTCTTCCGGATGTGTTGGTTTCCTCCGACTTTCCAAAACATTATGGCTACGGTGACGTTAGGTGTGGGTGTGCTATGTTGGCGCCAGAAGCGTGGTGACATTTCAGGGCTGCCCTCAGCGCATCTCAGATTGTGTTGGTCATCGACACAAACAATGCATTTTATTGTGTGGTATGTTTCGATGTAGATATAACAAATGAAGCTATTTTTTTTCTTTACTGGAGTACATAACCTTGTAGTGAGAAGGAGAATGCTGAAAGGACATGCAGGGTAAGTATTTTATGCAGAGTGTCGAGCGCCTGAAACACACTGCAGGAATGGTGATGGTGAGAAGTAGGCACAATAATGGTGTTTAAGAGGCATTTAGCAGGCATTTTAACATTTGGGTAATGGAGGGATATAGACCATATGGAGACAGATAGGCTTTGTTTAATTTTTCATCATGTTTGGTCCAGGCATCATGAGCTGAATGGACTGCTCCTGTGCTGCACTATGCTACAATCTATGTATGAATCTGAACTCCAGGACAATAAATACAGAAGCACTCTATGCATCCTATTATGTCCATGGTGACTGCTTCCTACAGCCAGTTACAGCTGCTGTGCCACTGTTCCAGTGACTTCAGTCTTCTGGTGTTCCCACAACCGATGGTCGCAATTTGAAGCCTCTTTATCTTGATACCTGATGTTCTTGTTATTTATTGCTGTTCATTTATATTTACATTTGCAAAGTTTGTTGTTCATTGGTCCTGTTTGCAGCTACTGTCCTATAAATTTGCTACGTATGCCCACAGGGAAAAAAAGCATCTCAGGGTTGCATGTGGTGACATGTACGTACTCGGATAATAAATTTTACGTTAAATTTTGAACTTTGAACTAGGTTCACTCCTGATCTCTGGTACTGTCTGTATGAATTGAGCAGAAAGGTTTTCAGACTTCAGTGGTTATATTATGATGAAAGTTTAAATAAATTAACCTGGATTTCATAATACTTTGGGATAATTTGACCAAAGTATTCAAAACATTAGAGGAACTAGAAGCAGATGAAGTAAGTTGATATAAAGGAACAATTTCTGATGATGAAGACATCTGAGTACAGGAGGCACAGTCTAATAATAGAGCCAATCTTATCAGGAATAACGTTGGGTAATTCTTCCATTGCAATTGGTTGTTGAAGTCTGAAGTTCTCAGAGCGGTAGACACCCCTGCTGAAATCCGGAGGAAAACAACAGGGGGGGGATCACAAAGCCGAGGAAAGAGAACCGGGTCGAGACAACAGAGACTTATGGAGAAGAGGAGTTCGGTGGGTAATACCGTTCCGGCTGACCGTAAGTGCACTGAGAGCGGTAAGTGTGAAGGAGTTGGGGGCTTACTGTTCAGGCTAACAACAAATGGAGCAATCCGGGGTATATTACGATCGAGGAACGTGTCTGCAGACTGGATATTGAACTTTTTACTGTTGGACGTCGGCCACATTCCACCGTGATACAACACTTGGCGGCACGGGAGGTCGTTCCTGTCTGTGGCCATCGAACGTGCAGATCCTCCCATGGAGGGTCAGACACCCTGAGCCAATAGACTGGTCCTGGACTTATTTTCCATCTGGCATAGATTGCATTTTGGTGTTTGATTGTTGGGGTTTTTTGTATTGCTATATTTACGCTCTATTCTTGGTTGGTACGGCTGTAACGAAACCAAATTTCCCTCAGGATTAATAAAGTATATCTATCTATCTATCTTGGCAAATACTGATCAATGCTAGCTAAACTGTTGCTTTAATTACAAGACTGATAGAGTTTCGATAAACAAATATTTTATGGGAAATAGAGAAAAATGTGTTATGAATTAGCTGTAGAGCATCTATCATTTCATTCTATGGCACTGCAGCCTCAAGGCAATAAATTATTTTATTCCTGAGTTAAAAGGTTCCCACTTAATTGATTTTCCCCTTCAAAAAGCAATGATATCTGTGGTTACTCAGCCCATCCTCCAATAGGGCATATCTCTGCCTTACTTGAAACCCAGCAGATCAGGCAGCATCTATGGAGGGAAATAAACAGTCGACATTTCAGGACAAGACCCTTCGTCAGGTCCTGATGAAGGGTATTGGCCTGAAACATTGACCCTTCCCCTCCATAGATGCTGCCTGACCTGCTAAGATTCTTCAGCATTTTGTGTGAGTTACTCAAGATTTCCAGCATCTATAGCATCTTTTGTGCCTCGTTTGTTGCTCCTTCCTTCCCGTGCTGCCTTTTACCTGAGTAAAAATAGAAAGATTCTCAAACATATTTTCTAAACCCTCCAAGGCCTTCACTCTCCCAACCTCTGTAACTACCTCCAGCCCCAAAGCTGTCTGAGCCTTTTGTTCTCCTTCAGTTCCACCCCTTTCACATTCTCGACTTTAAAGAATTAATCTTTGGATGCTGGACCTTCAATTGGCTGGGCTTTTAAATTGTATCATGCTCTTCCTACATCTCTTCATCTTGCTCATTTTTATAAGCTGTCCCTCAAAAATATAACTTTTTTCAAGCAAGCAAACATGAGGGAATCAGCAGATGCTGGAATTTCAAGCAACACACATAAAAATTGCTGGTGAACGCAGCAGGCCAGGCAGCATCTAAAGGAAGAGGTACAGTCGATGTTTCGGGCCGAGACCCTTTGACAGAACTAACTGAAAGAAGAGATAGTAAGAGATTTGAAAGTGGGAGGGGGAAAGGGTGGAGTTAATGGATCTTTTTTATGTTCAGTTATGAAGAGATTTGGAGGCTTAAATTACATATATTATTTGGAGTCTGTGTCTGTATACGTTAAGTGTTATTAATGTAATCCTGACCTCTTTATATCATTATTATTGTTATATTTTTCAATTCGAAACTTAATAAAAAAGATTGAGAAAGGGATAGTGGATTGGTTAACCAATCGAAGGCAGAGTATTGGTATAAGTGGGTGTTTCTCTGGTTGGCAGTCAGTGGTGAGTGGGGTGCCACAGGGGCCAGTGCTGGGCCCGCAGCTGTTTACTATTTACACTGATGATTTGGAAGAGGGGACTGAGTGTAGCGTAGCAAAATTTGCTGGTGACACTAAACTGAGTGGGAAAGCAGATTGTACAGAGGATGTGGAGAGTCTGCAGGGGGATATAGATACATAGGTTAAGTGAGTGGGCCAAGGTCTGGCAGATGGAATACAACGTTGGTAAATGTGAGATCATTCACTTTGGAAGGAATAATAGACAAGCAGATTATTATTTAAATGGTGAAAGATTGCAGCATGCTGTTGTGCAGAGGGACTTGGGAGTGCTTGTGCATAAATCGCAAAAGGTTGGCTTGCAGGTACAACAGGTTATTAAGAAGGCAAACGAAATGTTGGCCTTCATTGCTAGAGGGATTGAATTCAAGAGCAGGGAGGTCATGCTGCAACTATACAGGGTACTGGTGAGGCCGCACCTGGAGTACTGTGTGCAGTTCTGGTCTCCATACTTGAGGAAGGATATACTGGCTTTGGAGGCAGTGCAGAGGAGGTTTACCAGGTTGATTCCAGGGATGAAGGGGTTAACCTATGAGGAGAGATTGAGTTGCTTGGGACTCTACTCTCTGGAGTTCAGAAGAATGAGAGGGGATCTTATAGAAACATACAAAATTTTGAAAGGGATAGATAAGATAGAAGTAGGAAAGTTGTTTCCACTGGTAGGTGAGACTAGAACTAGCGGACATTGCCTCAAGATTCAGGGGAGAAGATTTAGGACGGAGATGAAGAGAAACTGTTTTTCCCGGAGAGTGGTGAATCTGTGGAATTCTCCGCCCGGGGAAGCAGTTGAGGCTTCCTCACTAAATATATTTAAGAAACAGTTAGATAGGTTTTTGCATAGTAAGGGAATTAAGGGTTATGGGGAGAAGGCAGGTCGATGGAGCTGAGTTTATGGACAGATCAGCCATGATCTTATTGAATGGCGGGGCAGGCTCGATGGGCCGGGTGGCCTACTCCTGCTCCTATTTCTTATGTTCTTATGTCCTCCCAGGTTTGGGATCAAGATCTGGGGGGTTTTGGTGAGAAGGGAGAGATTTCACTTGGAAAGGGATCAGTATATAGAATAAGTTGCAAGAAGAAGTGGCTGAGACTAGTACGTTAACAACATTTCATAAAGAAGTAGCACAGGTACACGAATAGGAAAGGTTCAAAGGTTCAGAGTAAGTTCATTATCAATGTAATCATATGTCACCATATTCTACCTTGAGAGTAATTTTATTGTAGGCATTCACAGTAGGACAGATGAACACAATAGAATTAATGAAAAATTAGACACAAAAACTGTCAAACAATGTGCAAATAACAGAAACTAGGCTAATTAAAAAAACAATAAATAAGTACATTAACATACTGAGATTTAGAGGGATATGTATCAAACATGGGCAAATGAGACTAGGTTACATGGGAGTCTTTGTCCACATTGACCAGTTGGGCTGGAGGGCTTGTTTCTGTGACTCTGACACTACGACAATAATCAAATCCAGATGCTTCATAAAGAGTTATATGAAAAGGTTTCACACAATCCAAAAGGAGATATAGCGGCAGGTGAGCAAAAAACTGTTCACAGAAATACCAAAGGAGTTTGAGCAGTTTTTATAAGGAGCTTAGCACCTAGGCAGCTAGAGGCACACTCGCCAATAGTGTTTCAATGTCAAGGAGTTCAGTGTTAGTCTGGATCTCACCTGTGGGATTCATAACCAGCTTTTTGGAATCATCTGTGAATGAGCTATCAGCTGATTAAGACAGATTAGCAGAAACTTGGTCATGTTCCATGGTGTTCTTCCAGCAGTCCTGCTGGAAGTACAGTTAAAGAGTGCTGGATGGATGGTGTGTCGTCTATAAAAAGTAAGTCCAGAGCACTTCCAACTCTACCTGATTTTAATGACTATTTTTCTGATAATTATACTTAGGTTTTGAATAAGATGCAGATTTCTGATACCTTAATATGGATGATATATAAATTTCCAAGATGCCCTTAATGCCATGTGAACCCTGATAAGGGAAATAGAACAGCTGATAATTTTCATTGATCTATATATCTACATATATTTTTATCAAACATAATAAATAGATATCTCACAGCATTGTCTCACAACTGAGTTTTCAGCCAACTGGATTTTGGCTCATATCCTTATTACTTGGCTGGCTCTGTACACAATATAAATTTTCTCAATTTGGAAGGTCTACAGTGGCTTTGCGATGCCAGCTGTCATGCAAAAGCACATCCAGAACCTCCAGTTGCCACATCACATTTTTATAAGCATACAAGCAGTCTGCAGCAACTTTCCCTCTTGTCCACGATTTATCTCTCAAACAATGATTATCACATTCATCTTTGTGAGACCTTGCTGCATACAAAGTGGTTAACATATTTCCTACTGCATCTCAGAATTACTTCAATAGCTATGAAGTGCTTTGATAGGTGCTGAAGTTGTGAAGACCTAAATATCAAAGAATTTAATCAACATCATCCCTTTCTCGTTCTCTCCTACCCCAGCTCTCTTTCCTCTCTCTTCTTGTCTTCCACACTTTCTTCTCCTTTTCTCTCTCATCCTCCCCTCTTACTCCTCACACCTCTCTCTTATCCCTTCTCTCTTCATCACTCTCTCTTCATATTCTCCGATTCTCTGTTCCTTTTTTCCCCTTTCCTCTTATCTTCTTCTTGCCCATTCCCCTTACTTCACTAATATATAGCATCCTCATTACCTCCCCTCTTCCCCAACTCCCCCAGAAAACTTTTAGTCTCCTTTGTAGGACAATATGGTTTCCAGTAAATGCCTCTATATAGTCATGCAACAAAAATCAACAGTCTAGAAATGATATTACTTCTTAATGCATGTGCTTGGAATGGAGCCTAAATGGATCTCCTCAAAACTGGCAAAAAAAAAAACAGTAGTCACAAATAATTGCCTCAAAAAATTCATTGAATTTTAGCCTGCATGATTTCTGGTAGGAGCAACATCAGTGTGACACAACATTTGCCACTTTGCTGCACACTTCTTAGTACATAATGACTATTTGGCACGATGATCATCATGCATCGTAGCACAAGATTGGGCCCTGATTTCAGGCTGACTCTACAATTGGGGAAATAGCTCATTATGAAGACCTTCCAACATGCAGCCTCCCTCTTCTCTCATGGCAACCTGTATTGCAGCTGATAAGGAGACTGTTATGACTTTGATGGACTGACCATCAAACCAATTTTGTGTTGGGTGTAATTTGCCTTGGGTACCGGGGGCGGAGGTACATTGTCAACAAAGGAGGCGTAAGGCGCTCTTTCCCTCTCCTAGCCTACAGTCACCCTTGGTCAAGGTGTAGCACCTGCTTAGCCCCCTTATTAGGGTCACATGAAGCCCTGGGAGCTGGTGCTGGATTGTCGTATGAGCAGCTGGCGCATACTGTATCATAAAACTTGGTTATGTGACCACTGAACCCAGGCAGACAATCTCTGAAGAGTAGTGATGATAGCTGAGGTCACCTGTCTTGCAAAGACATTGACCAGAAGAAGGCAATAGCAAACAACTTCTGTAGATAAATTTGCCAAGAACAATCATGGTGAATCATGAGAGAGAAAAAAAATAATGCTATGTAATCCAATTTCCAGATAAATCTCTCAGGGAGTAGAGGATCTTGGGTAAATGAACAGCCAGAATCCTTAATATTGATCTATTTTCTCCTTTCCTATTCCTTTCCCCTCAGTTCAGAGACAGAGAGGTTACACACTCCAGAGAACAGTTCATAACCCCTCAATGTCTCATGCAATTCAGGGCGATACAAAAATGGGCTAATAATCATAGAAAAATGTGAAGACAGTTTTGTTGGAACTTCTTGGTGACAGACTTAACTGAATCTTGCCTTGACGCTAAATGTAATTGTATGCCCTCCGGGCCTCATCCCCTGATCTCTATTATGGGCGTAGTGATGTCATGAAATGAGTGGAGGAGTCTAAACTTTGCAAAGAGCAGGGTATAGTGAATTGGTATTACTTCAGAACACTGTTAACGATCCCTTCCACTATTGGTGGCCGGGTGGAGACTTACCTGGCAGTATTTGGCTAGGTTAGATTTTTTGTAGGGTAGAATGTAGCTATATTCCACAACCCTCTGAATCAAAAGCACAAATGCCATTACAAAGCCACGTCAACACTAAATATATTTCATATTGCATGTGTCATAATAATATGTGACACTTAACAGCCTCAATTTAGCTCTTCTCTCTGATATCCCATCTGAGATTAAGAATTGGCAAATGAATCCTTTTGTGCCGTAGTAGATTACTAACGTGGTAAGCGGTGTCACTGAATCAACTCTTAATGTACAAATAAAGCTGCAGAATGTTATAATTATTTTCCCAATGCTTAAGCTGGAGCCAAAGAAGGCAGAGTATTTGGCAGAAAGCTTCAGCGTCATAAGTCAGCATTGTGAATTGGAGCGTCAACGCTTGCCACAACAGACTGCTGGGATGTTTCTCCTTCCACAGAACCCACCCACTTCAGTGAGTTGGCTAATCTCACCTGTGCTAACTGCTTCTCACAGAATGTGACTGATAAAACATAAACACAGGAGATTCTGCAGATGCTGGAAATCCAGAATAACGGGCACAAGATGCCCGAGGAGCTCATTTCTCCAACTTCAGGTAATTTCTCCTCCCTCCCCCTTCTCTATATTTCTATTCCCCATTCTGGTTCCCCTCCTACCCTTTCTCTTCTCACTTGCCTGTCACCTCCCTGTGGTGCCCCTCCTTCTTCCCTTCATGTTTCTTCCACTAATCACTTCCCTGTTTCTCACTTCATCCCCCTTCCCCCACCCACGTACCTCCCCCCTCACCTGCCTTCACCTACCACCTTCAGGGTTGTGCTCCATCTGCTCCCCACACCATCTCATTCTGGCCTCTCCCCTCTTCTTTTCCAGTTCTGAGGAAGGGTCTTGGCCCAAAATGTCGAGCCTTTATTCCTCTCCATAGATGCTGTCTGACTTGCTGAGTTCCTCCAGCACTTTTTGTGCATCATAGATAAAAGCCTGGCATCAGGATGCACTGTACACTAACAAGTCATTTTGGGAATTTCTACACTTCAGTATTCTGCACACCCTCTGACTCTTGAACTCGGATTCCCAATATGTACACGGCTATGTAAATTCCAGCACAGCATGCTGAGGTGTGGTGGTGGGAGCAACAGATGATTTAACATTCAGAAGCAGGAGGAGTGTGTGACAAGTATAAATGAAGCATACTGACCTGAGGACTTTGAATTCTCACTTGGGCAAATATGTATACGAAGTTAAAATGTATAGCCCTTTCAAAAATTGCAATGCCTAAAATAATAACAAAACAACAGTGTCAGGAGAATGTTGGGAACTGCTTGAAGGATGTAGCCTTTTCAATCCATGAATGAGATGGGTGAGCCAGTCTTGGATATAATGATCAATTGAAGCGGAATCTATTCCACACTGGAAAGTATTTAATCGGGTGAAATACGTCAATATATTGGGGTAATTTTTCCTCAGGATAGATAGATAGATAGATATACTTTATTGATCCCGAGGGAAATTGGGTTTCGCTATAGCCGCACCAACCAAGAATAGAGCATAAACATAGCAATACAAAAACCACAAACAATCAAATAACAAAATGCAAACTATGCCAGATGGAAAATAAGTCCAAGACCAGTTTATTGGCTTGGGGTTTCTGACCCTTCACAGGAGGAGCTGCAAGTTTGATGGCCACAGGCAGGAACGACCTCCCGTGCCGCCCAGTGTTGTATCTCGGTAGAATATGGCCGACGTCCAACAGCAAAAAGTTCAATATCAGGACTACAAACACGTTCCTCGATCGTAATATGACACGGATTGCACCATCTGTTGTTAACCACAACAGTAAGCACCCAACTCCTCTACGCTTACCACTCTCAGTGCACTTCCGGTCAGCCCGAGTGGTCTGGAAGCCGTCCATGGAAAAGTTTTGATCGGGTATGTCCTCGTGCAACCCCGTTTCAGTGAAACGCATAACACTGCACTCCCGAAATGTTGTCTGACGCCTGGCTAGCGCCGTGAACTCATCCATTTTGTTTCCCACCGATAGGATATCAGTTGTTTT
This sequence comes from Mobula hypostoma, assembly GCF_963921235.1. Lineage (NCBI taxonomy): Eukaryota > Metazoa > Chordata > Chondrichthyes > Myliobatiformes > Myliobatidae > Mobula > Mobula hypostoma. The sequence continues at coordinate 173,550,478 of NC_086101.1, forward strand.
GCTTTGTAGATGAGCTTGGGTCTCCATGTCTCAGCCAGTCCTGGTCAAAATACTTGTCACGATCACCTGATGTGTAGAGAAATACTCTCCAGTGCTATTTCTGAGCTGACACCATTTCTATAACTCGTCATCAAAACATTCGACTTAGTCCCTGCTCCCCTTGTATGACGTCTTGAGAATTACACTGGAATGGCATCAACTTGTAAAAGTAATTCTCTTCCTTTCTCCACAGGTGTTGCCTGACCACCATGTACCTGGAACATTTTCTGTTTGTATTTCAGATTTCCAGCATGTGCGTTTCCTTTTTCCATTTTGATTCCCTCAAGAGTTTGGTTGTTCAGAGTTTGATAGGTTCTTGATTAGCACAGGGGTCAAAAGTTTATGGGGAGAAGGCAGGAGAATGGGGTTGTGAGGAATTATAAATTAGCTGAGATAGAATGGTGGAGCAGACTTCATGTGCCTAATGGCCTAACTCTGCACCAATGGTCTTATGGCACAATCACAAATGGAAAATCTGTGAGGTTTTTCCAACTCTGACAACTCCAGCGGGACAAAGCACTCTACCAGTGATCCTTGAGATTATGGGACGAAGATGAGAAAACCTGCAGATGCTGGAATTCCAAGCAACACATGCGAAGTGCTGGAGGAAATCTGCAGGCCAGGCAGCGTCGTGGAAAAGAGTAAACAGTCAACGTTTCAGGCTGAGACCCTTCATCAGGACTATTTTCTCTTTTCCATGATGCTGCCTGGTCTGTTGAGTTCCTCCAGCATTTTGTGTGTGTTGCTTAAGACTGCAATACCCAGGTAACCAACGAGGAAGAGTATTCCAGATTTGATTGGTAGTGGTGGGTATAGCTTCTGTTGTCACGGTGCTGATTCATAATCCACCAAAGCCAAGGGCATTGGAACACTGGGCATCATCTTACAAGAAATCCTCTTCCCCAGACTTCACACTGAAGGGATCCATAAAACTTGTTTTTGTCGAACTTCAATCACATGAGCAGAATTGACCCAACCCTCGCCTCTAGACCCGACACCCTGCCTTTTCAATCCATCTGACAAAATAAAAGGTAGGGCGACAGGACCAGAGGTGAGGGTCGGGTTGGTTCTGCTCGCTGATCCATGACACTTACTCCGCTCTTCATTGCATTGAGGCTGAGGATGTGGCCCGCTCTGGGCTTCGTGTCTGCAGGCCTACTACGGCTGCTCTGGGCTTCATGTCTGAGGTACATACACAACCTGCATCTGCAGGTTTTATCATGTTCGTGTCTTGAGGAGTCACTTTCATTCTAAATGCTATTTGCTTACTTTTATTGTTTGCACGGTTTTTTCTCTCTCTGCACATTGGGTGTTTGTCAGTCTTTTTTATGGGTTCTTTCAGGTTTCTTGTTTTGGGACTGCTTGTAAGGAGACACATCTTAGCTTCGTCCTCCTGTTCCACCGTTGAGGCCTTGGTTGGATTGTTCTTTGTCAGGGACCTCACCCTTGACCTTACCACCATGGGTGACCCTACCAGGAGCATAGCTCCAGACGGCATCGCTCTCCGGATCTCAGGACCACACAAGCTTCTCCACCACGACAAGGTGACAATTGGTTGTAAAACGTATTCATATTTTGATAATAGATGAACTTTGAACTTTGAACACATGTAACGGTGCATTGCAAATGGAGGGATGCTGCTAGAAAGTTTGAGGGTGATTTTGGAGCTCGATGCCGTCACAATCCATGAACAATGTTCCCTCTAATTTTTAGTACTCAGTGTATGCAAAAAATCTTACGTTGTGCAAATGTTTTTCCTGTGACAAAAGTATGTGCGCACTGAATGCACACATGGCACAGTTTACGCAGGTTTACAAAATATTTGACAAAAAACTGCACAGAATAACAACAAAATAACATACATATTTAAGTCGCTCAGTTATTTTTTTCTCTCTCCTGTCTTTGGCATTTACCCATTCTTTTTAATCTCTATCTAGACTAATAGACCTTCCATCCAATTGATAGCTTTTGATTCTCATTAACATATCCAAAATGACATTCACCTAAACGGTTTCTCAGCTTGATTTTGAGTTGATTCATGAGGCTAAAACCTCGCTCACAGTCTGCACTAGATGCAAGAAAGGTTTCCCCAATGTCCACCAACTGTGCAAGGTTGCAAAACTGTTCATTTTGAAGTACAAATGCCACCATTTGAGCAAAGCTTGAAATCAGATTGGATTTAATTTTTTCTTGCACGGAAAATTTGAAATCATTAAACTGTCTAACTATTACAGTATTTTCAGCTAGAAAATCATGATATTTTAGACATAAGGCATTAACTTGTTCATTGCCAAATGTGAAGTCACAATCTGCAATTGTGGAGAAATTAAAAGCTGACCATTCTTGTACCTCATCTTCAGGAAACCTTTCTTCTAAATGAACACAAAGACTATAAAAGTCAACAGCGAAATTGTATCTACTGTGATGTTTTCTTCACGTTGCTGGCTTAGCAAAACTTTAACTTTGTCACTCCACGAAACATTGTCTCCCAGATACTGCTTTCTTATCTTGTTAATTTTGCCTCGCGCAAAATGAAGTGAATTAATTGGTGTCAGGCCACTCTTTTGCAGAATCTTGCACAGTGCAGCCGGTTCATCAAAGACATCACTTAAAACCTGTAAAGCTACTTTGTATGTGATGTTTATCAATTTCTTGTACAGTATTTAGCTGCAGGGTTATTTGACTGATCTTTTTCAATAAAAACTTAGTAAGCTATCTACAGGATTTGAAACGGATTTTTGTAAACTTTACAATGTGAACACTGTCCGCCAAAGATGGCTGCCGCCGTGATGTAGCTGTACAAACCGGAACAGGAAAGGTGAGGTGACGTAAATTAGTGATGTGCGTTGAGGTATTTGTAAAACTGACTAACCAGTTAACAGAAACATTTAGCTAAAAGATTATTTTCATTAAGTATAATTATTAATTACTACATTATTTTAGGTAACTAACCTTTCATGCGCACATTAATTTCCTTTGTGCACTGGTTGAAAAATGTGTGTGCGCGCACGCAAGCACACAGCTTAGAGGGAACATAGTCCATGAATTGAACTTTACAGGAGAGACATTGAGAATTTGCCTATTATTGTTGGGGATACATTTTCATGACAAGGGTTGATACACAATTTACACAGTGTGAATAAGCCTCAATGAAATGAAATCTGCACTATTATTCCTGCTATGAATGGGATAGAATTCTTTCAGTCTATCAATTAACCCTTAACTATAACATACTGCAACAGAGAGCTGGTGGAATGCACAGCAAGTTTTATTCTACTTTCTCTAAGAGTTTAACTACAACTGGGTTTATATAAAAAGCAAATTAATTCAAAGAAACGGCAAGAGAGATGAAATGAAAGAGAAATACTTGAAATAAAAGAAGCAGTCATCAAAGATTAAAATACATTTCATTGAAAAGTTTTTTTCATGATGCTTTTTTCAAAAAGATTATTGGATGAAAGAGTCTTTCATGGAGATTACCATCATCGAGCCCCCTGTGAACATCCTAAGGGCCACTTTAGTCTTGAAGCGTAAATGGACTTGTTATGGAAGCAGGTCAGAGGCTTGGTATCCTGCAGTGAGCAACTCACCTCCTGACTTCCAGTGCTTTTCCACCCTCTGTGCAGCTCAAATCAGAGATGAGATAGAATACTTTTCACTTGCCTAAATGAGAACCGCTCTGAAAACCTTTGAAAACCTTCTCAAATCAATCCACTCAACTGGCACTTTCAGTACACTGGGGCTGCAGTGCATACAATGGACAGCTTGAGTCTGCCAGTGTTTCCTCAATTGCAACTGGCAAACCAATGGCCTTTGCCCCCTTAAAGGACAGGGGTTGAGGTAACATGGGAATGGCGTACCCCCCAGTTACACACCACATCTCATGAATCCTGACTTGGAAATTATATGGCTACTCCTGTATTATCACTGGGTTTAAATCTTGTCACCATGGGAGCACCTTCACCTGGATTGAAGTTAAAGGTCATCATCATCAAATACAATTAAGGATAGCCAGCAAAAGAGGACTTTGCTGGCAATGTCTACATTCTGTAAAAACGAACAAAAACAATTATACTGGGGACATACAGTATACACAAGTGTTTCTTTAGATGCTGGAAATCCTGAGAAACATAAAATGTTGGAGGAACTCAGCAGGTCAAGCAGCATCTATAGAAAGGAATAAGCAGCTGATGTTTCAGGCCAAGACCCTTCATCAGGATGCAGGCATATGGTATTCTGATTAGCTTGATCAGGTAACTGAAAAAGCCAATGAAAAAAATGGAGCAGATGTAAACATCGGCTTTAAAACAGGCTTCAGATAAGGAACCATGGTATATCCAGCAAACAGGATCACCTGGGAATAAAGGGGAAATGTAAGCAAGGTGCGTAATTGAATAAATAATAAGAGGCCAAGATTGCTGATAAACATATGTTTACCTGACAGAAGAAAACCAGTAGGGCTCCCAGAGTTGGAAAGCAGCTTCTTTTATTTTCCTCTGGCTATCGAGAGGGTAAAGGGAAGCAGGAAGGACAAGATCCATGATCTATGTAGCAAAGTCCATCATCAAGGACCCACCACCCAGGACATGCTATCTTCTTGCTGCTGCCATCTGGAAGAAGGTACAGGTGCCCCAGGACTCTCACCACCAGGTTCAGGAACAGTTATTATCCCTCAACCATCAAGTTCATGAACCATGGGGAATAACTTCACTTGACCCATTGCCGAACAATTTCTACAACTGTTCCCTCATTTCAAGGACTCTTCATCTCATGTTCTTAATATTTATTATTTATTTTTAATTTCTTTTTGTATTTGCGCAATGTATTGCCTTTTGTACATTGGTCATTTGTCCATCCCATTGGGTGTGACCTTTCATTGATTCTATTGTGTTTCTTGGATTTACTGTGTATGCCGGCAAGATGATGAATCGCAGGGTTGTATATGGTGACATATATGTACTTTGATAATAAATTTACTTTAAACTTTGAAATATGCACTAAAGGAAGAGGTGTCAGAGCTCTGACTTCAGATAAGATGTTAATTCAGGGCACTTCATGTTTTCTCCAGTGTACATAAGTGATCAGGCAGTACCATTTCACAGGACGCAGAAGAGGTGATTTCCAATAATTATGCCCTTAAAGAGGCATGAATGATGCAAGAACAACGTAAGTATTCTTTAATTTCCTTTCTAACTCTCATTTTTATCAACAATACTAACTCCTCAGCTCCGACTCCCTTCAATTTCCCATGATCCTAAGTTGACTTCCTGATTTCCTCTGACCACTTCCTAGCCTTCCCTCCTCCATCTGCAAATCACCTGTCCGCAATTGTCTCCACCTATTACTTGCCAGCTCATACTCCAACCCTTCCCTCCAACTTTTTATATGAGCTATCTCCCCTCTGTCTTTCAGTCCAGGTGGAAGGTCACAGCCTAAAATGTCCATTGCCCATTTTCCTCCATAGATGCTACCTGACTATTTGAGATCTTCCAGCCTCTTGTGTGCTGCTCTCTTCAACGTCAGCTACCTTTGACAATCTTTTACTCTGCCCCTTCCCAAAAAGAAGCAAGTGCTTATCCCTAAATCCAAAATTTCTCTTCTTGAAATAAAAACAGAGAATTGTGAAGAAGCTCAACTGGACTGACAATATCTATGTACAGGGAAACAGATTTAATGTTTCAAATCAATGACCTTTCAATCAGAACTGAGAGAATTTGGAAATAATATATTTGGAATTTGGAATAACACACATTGAATTTGAAGATAAAGATGGAAGGGCTGGAGAGAACAAATGGAACTATGGTTTTATGGATTGAAAAACACAAGTTTCAAAGTTCAAAGTAAATTTATTATCTAAGTACAAACCTGAGATTCATTTTCTTTTGAGCATTTTCAATAAATCCACAGAATAATGAACATAACAGAAACAACAAAAGACCACACCAAGTTGGGTGTTCAGCCAGTGGGCAAAAGACAACAAACTGTGCAAGTACGAAAAGAAAGAGGAAATAATAATAATAATAATAATAATAATAATAAAAAAATAAATAAGCAATAGACATGAGATGAAGAGTCCTTGAAAGTGAGTCCCTTGGTTGTGTGAACATTTCAATGATGGAGGCAAGAGCTAAGAGGGTGACGAAGGACAGTGGCCAACAAAAGTTGTGTACAGGAGAGGTGTGAATTGGAAAGAGAAATGGAAGTTCACAGACTAGAGCAAGAGCCAGAGGAATACCAAAAGCTAAAAATGAGAGATGGTAAACTGAATTTGAAGGTTAGCTGATGATATTTAATTCACTCCTGAGCTCTGAGGGCTGTGACATATCAGTCAGAAGATAAGGAACTGTAACATGCACAGGCAGAAGATGAGGGACTGTATCATGTACAGGCAGAAGATGAGGGACTGTATCATGCACAGGCAGAAGATGAGGAACTGTAACATGCACAGGCAGAAGATGAGGAACTGTATCATGCACAGGCAGAAGATGAAGAACTGTAACATGCACAGGCAGAAGATGAGGAACTGTATCATGCACAGGTAGAAGACGAGGAGCTGTAACATGCACAGGCAGAAGATCAGGAGCTGTAACATGCACAGGCAGAAGATGAGGAACTGTAACATGCACAGGCAAATGAGGAACTGTAACATGTACAGGCAGAAGATGAGGAGCTGTAACATGCACAGGCAGAAGATGAGGACCCGTAATATGCACAGGCAGAAGATGAGGAACTGTAACGTGCACAGGCAGAAGATGAGGAGTTGTAACGTGTCCAGGCAGAAGATGAGGACCTGTAATATACCCAGATAGAAAATGAGGAGCTGCATAATGCACAGGCAGAAGATGAAGAACTATATCATGCACAGTCAGAAGATGAGGAACTGTAACATGCGCAGGCTGAAGCTGAGGAACTGTAACATGCCCAGGCTGAAGATGAGTAACTGTGTCATGCACGGGTAGAAGATGAGGAACTGTATCTTGAGCACACATTGATTTTACTGTGTAGATGTCAACAGCAAAGACGTAGGAGTGTGTTAAGCAATGTTGTGATGGGTTTAAAGACAATAGAATAATCTAGGCTGGACCTTTCCTGCAGTACTCGGGTAATGTATGTTTGAAACACTGTCTTTGTTCAGGGAATTAATCCAGGTCTCTCTCTCAACTACCAATTCTGTATATCGACCTCTTGTACAATAAATATGAACTCTTAATTTCTCAGTCTACTACATCATGGTCCCTGCACCTTATTTGTCTACCTGCACTATACTTTCTCTGTAACTGTAACACTATATTCCGCATTCTGTGATTGTTTCCTTTTGTACTATGTCATGTACTTGTATATTGAGTGATCTGTCTGGATGCTATACAAACAAAACTTTACACTGCATCTCAGTAGATGCGACAATAATAAACCAGTTAACAATTAGCTGTAGAGCAGCATAAGAGTTTCCCTGGTGCAATGGCTAATTCTTATCCATCAAGGAGCTTCAAATCAGACAGTTTGTTCAATAGTTGCTTGTGAGGCCGAGCAGTGAACAAAGTGGCTGCTGTGCTTTCTGCATGGTAACGATGGCAACATTTCAAAAGTGCATTATCTGCGTAAAGTGGTAGGTGCTGAGTTTGTGAAGGGTCTGAGACAAATGCAAGTTCCATTTCTCTTTCTCAGAACACAGTGACAGAAATCCCAGCATCCTGAGAAACTCTTAACTTTTGGCGAAAGAAAAGAAATGCAGCAAGCCTCCCGCTGGAGGATATGAAAGTGTACGCTTCTGTGCTTTTTCCCCAGATAAAAAAGTGAGCAATACATCACAGCATCCATCTGCTATCTGATCCATCAAAGCTTCAGCTGTCCTGATCATGTGGGAGTAGCAGAAAGTTTAGCATCACAAGGGTAGCAGGAAGAAAAGCTTATAATTGCACACCTTTTGTTTAATCTCTCTCCCTCTCCCTTGCATTTTTTCAAAAATTCTTTTATTCTCTGAATTAGTTCCTCTCTTTTTCCCCATTTACTGGCTTTACCTAGTTCCTTTTGACTGCACAGGGTCTCAGCTGCCCCACAGCCGAGAAAAGGGTCTCGAAAGAAGTCGTATTGAATTATACTTCTCTGGCTGGCAAGGAGTTTGGTCACCTTGAAATATGCCTAACCTGTGCTGGGAGCAAGCACAGTCTGCTAACCTGGACGGTCGGAATCGTGATAAACAATTTGACAGGAGGAGGGAACGAGATTCAGTAAGTTTCATTTGTATGTATGACTCATGCTACTCTGACCTTCAAAACAATAGGTTTCAGACCTTCGATCAACAGATAAACAGACCGTAGTTGCAAACAAGCACAGGGAAATACCACTATAGCAAAGTTTAAGAACCCAAGACCTTTTAACCTTTACTTTTATGTTTCTGCTTTTTTCTTTGCTAATCCTTTTTGCTCATTCACTATGGAATGGGTTCAGTCTATCTCTTGCCACAGGCCAGTTGCCAGACTAATGTTTATAGAACAGTCAAGCTACATCATAATTTGCACAGAGAAACCCATGCCTCTGGAACTTCCCGTAGAACTTTTCCGTAATAATTTAAAGGTACAACTCTTCAGCAAGAACCCTATCAGGTTAAATTTTATCTTTTAGCATAACATATTGACGGACCTTTACAATGCAACAATTAATTTATTATGGATTTGTCTCAATAAATAAGAAAATATTTTTACAATTTCCATTCAAGTGTTTGATAGCTCTTATTTTATAAAATGTTTTAATAAAAATACAGAAAAAAATTAGGACTGAATCTATTTGCCAGCTAAGCAGGGCCATTATTAATGACAACTGTTATTTATTTTACGTGGATGGTCAGGAACTCATCTACAGACTTCCTTGTGCTTTTGGTCAAGAACGTAATCCAGTTCATTAAAAGTTCAAAGTAAATTTATTATCAAAGTACGTAAGGGTCACCATATACAGCCCTGAAATTTGTTTTTTTGTGGGAATACTCAATAAATCCAATAACCATAGTAGAATCAATGAAAGAGAATACCAACAGGAAGGACAAACAAACAATTTGCAAAAGACAACAAACTGTGCACACACAAAAGGAAAAAAAATAAACAATAAATACGGTGAACATGAGATGAAATGTCCTCAAAAGTGTGTTCGTAGGTTGCAGGAACAGTTCATTGATGAGGCAAATGAAGATGAGTGAAATTATCCCCTCTGGTTCAAGAGCCTGACGGATGAGGAAACTACGACCATTCAAAGAGGGGAAGGATATTCCAGACTGGTATCAAGAAACCCTGTGTAAACAGCAAAGGAATGGGCCACCTCACTGACTTTCCAGATCCCTGTCTTTCAGCCACCCCTTGTCATCTTTACTGTGGTTTCCACAGAACTGGGGTGGAAGTAAACCGGAGAAAATCTGCAGATGCTGGAAATCCAAAGCAACACACACACCAAATGCTGGTGGAACTCAGCAGTCCTAATGTTGGGTCTCAGCCCAAAGTATGAACTGTTTACTCTTTTACATATCATGAAGACCCTGGAGAGACTCGTCCTGGAGCTGCTCCGGCCTATGATCAGGCCACACTTAGATCCCCTCCAGTTCGCCTACCAGCCCCGACAAGGAGTTGAGGATGCCATTGTCTACCTGCTGAACCATGTCTACGCTCACCTGGACAAGCCAGCGAGCACTGTGAGGGTCATGTTTTTTGACTTCTCCAGTGTGTTCAACACCATCCGCCCTGCTCTAATGGGGGAGAAGCTGACAGCGATGCAGGTGGATGCTTCCCTGGTATCATGGATTCTTGATTACCTGACTGGCAGACCACAGTACGTGTGCCTGAAACATTGTGTGTCCGACAGTGTGATCAGCGGCACTGGGGCTCCACAGGGGACTGCCTTGTCTCCCTTTCTCTTCACTATTTACACCTCGGACTTCAACTACTGCACAGAGTCTTGTCATCTTCAGAAGTTTTCTGATGACTCTGCCATAGTTGGATGCATCAGCAGGGGAGATGAGGCTGAGTACAGGGCTACAGTAGGAAACTTTGTCACATGGTGTGAGTAGAATTATCTGCAGCTTAATATGAAAAAGACTAAGGAGCTGGTGGTAGACCTGAGGAGAGCTAAGGTGCGCTGACCCCTGTTTCCATCCAAGGGGTCAGTGTGGACATGGTGGAGGATTACAAATACCTGGGGATACGAATTGACAATAAACTGGACTGGTCAAAGAACACTGAGGCTGTCTACAAGAAGGGTCAGAGCCGTCTCTATTTCCTGAGGAGACTGAGGTCCCTTAACATCTGCCGGACGATGCTGAGGATGTTCTACGAGTCTGTGGTGGCCAGTGCTATCATGTTTGCTGTTGTGTGTTGGGGCAGCAGGCTGAGGGTAGCAGACACCAGCAGAATCAACAAACTCATTCGTAAGGCCAGTGATGTTGTGGGGATGAAACTGGACTCTCTGACGGTGGTGTCTGAAAAGAGGATGCTGTCCAAGTTGCATGCCATCTTAGACAATGTCTCCCATCCACTACATAATGCACTGGTTGGGCACAGGAGTACATTTAGCCAGAGACTCATTCCACCGAGATCCAACACAGAGTGTCATAGGAAGTCATTCCTGCCTGTGGCCATCAAACTTTACAACTCCTGCCTTGGAGGGTCAGACACCCTGACCCAATAGGCTGGTCCTGGACTTATTTCCTGGCAATAATTTACATATTACTATTTAACTATTTATGGTTTTATTACTATTTAATTATTTATGGTGCAACTGTAACAAAAACCAATTTCCCCGGGATCAATAAAGTATGACTATGACTATGAATATGACTATGACTATTTTCCATAGATGCTGGCTGGCCTGCTGAGTTCCTTCAGCATACTGTGTGTGTTGCTTTGGAGTGGAAGCAAGTCGTAATTGAACCCCAGTGGCTGCCTAAGAAGATACTTATTCTGATGCTTGAACATTCTGTAGACACAGAAGTTGTTCTCCTATCACAGTCAAGGTGGTGTTTTGCTCTTGTTGACACAGGAGGGCCTTGCCTGTTAATATCTCCAGACTGACCTGTTTAAATTACTTGATTACTACCATTTCCCCATTCAGTGCTTTTCAGCATGAGAAAGGTTTCTGACATGAGCAAAAGCTGGTGATTCTGAAATAGTTCTGAGCGATATTAAACATAGAAACATAGAAAATAGGTGCAGGAGTAGGCCATTCGGCCCTTCAAGCCTGCACCGCCATTTATTATGATCATGGCTGATCATCCAACTCAGAACCCTGCACCAGCCTTCCCTCCATACCCTCTGATCCCCGTAGCCACAAGGGCCATATCTAACTCCCTCTTAAATATAGCCAATGAACTGGCCTCAACTGTTTCCTGTGGCAGAGAATTCCACAGATTCACCACTCTCTGTGTGAAGAAGTTTTTCCTAATCTCGGTCCTAAAAGGCTTCCCCTTTATCCTCAAACTGTGACCCCTCATTCTGGACTTCCCCAACACCGGGAACAATCTTCCTGCATCTAGCCTGTCCAATCCCTTTAGGATTTTATACGTTTCAATCAGATCCCCCCTCAATCTTCTAAATTCCAACGAGTACAAGCCCAGTTCATCCAGTCTTTCTTCATATGAAAGTCCTGCCATCCCAGGAATCAATCTGGTGAACCTTCTTTGTACTCCCTCTATGGCAAGGATGTCTTTCCTCAGATTAGGGGGCCAAAACTGCACACAATACTCCAGGTGTGGTCTCACCAAGGCCTTGTACAACTGCAGTAGTACCTCCCTGCTCCTGTACTCGAATCCTCTTGCTATGAATGCCAGCATACCATTCGCCTTTTTCACCGCCTGCTGTACCTGCATGCCCACTTTCAATAATTGGTGTATAATGACACCCAGGTCTCGTTGCACCTCCCCTTTTCCTAATCGGCCACCATTCAGATAATAATCTGTTTTCCTATTTTTGCCACCAAAGTGGATAACCTCACATTTATCCACATTAAATTGCATCTGCCATGAATTTGCCCATTCACCCAACCTATCCATGTCACCCTGCATCCTCTTAGCATCCTCCTCACAGCTAACACTGCCGCCCAGCTTTGTGTCATCCGCAAACTTGGAGATGCTGCATTTAATTCCCTCATCCAAGTCATTAATATATATTGTAAACAACTGGGGTCCCAGCACTGAGCCTTGCGGTACCCCACTAGTCACCGCCTGCCATTCTGAAAAGGTCCCGTTTATTCCCACTCTTTGCTTCCTGTCTGCCAACTAATTCTCTATCCACATCAATACCTTAACCCCAATACCGTGTGCTTTAAGTTTGCACACTAATCTCCTGTGTGGGACCTTGTCAAAAGCCTTTTGAAAATCCAAATATACCACATCCACTGGTTCTCCCCTATTCACTCTACTAGTTACATCCTCAAAAAATTCTATGAGATTCGTCAGACATGATTTTCCTTTCACAAATCCATGCTGACTTTGTCTGATGATTTCACCGCTTTCCAAATGTGCTGTTATCACATCCTTGATAACTGACTCCAGCAGTTTCCCCACCACCGACGTTAGGCTAACCGGTCTATAATTCCCCGGTTTCTCTCTCCCTCCTTTCTGATATTGTATCAGAATACCAAGCCACGGAGTGGCCTGACCTTATTTATGTACTCTCATCATTGAACTTCTCTCTCGCTTCACAGTGCACTGCCTCAGGATGACACTTGGTATCATCCAGAACGCCAGTCACCCTGGACATTCCCTTTTCTCTCTCCTGTCTTTGAGGAGAAGATACAAGAGTTTGAAAGCCTTGATTCAAGATTCAAGATCCAAATTTATTTATCACATCTACATCAACACATACAGTGAAATGCGTCCTTTGCACTAACAACCAACACACACGAGGATGTGCTGAGGGCTGCCTGCAAGAATTGCTACACAATCTAGCTCCAACATAACATCCCCACAATGGTCAGCAGAAGAACACATAACACAACAAAACAGAACAAAACAAGTAACAAAACAACAATAGCAGAACAAGCCCTCTTCTTCTGCTCCGACAGTCTTCTGACCCCAGGACATGATAAGTCACTGGACCTAGAGTCTTCAATCCCTAGACTTTGGCTGTTGTTTATTTCAGTGTGTGTGTGTGTGTGTGTGTGTGTGTGTGTTTGTTGATTAAGTATTCTTGTTCATTTTAATAATTCATTCCAGGTTATGTATCAATACAAGCATTGCATACATCATCACTCTACCATGTGATAAGTGCATGTGTCTTGATTAAAGTAAAGATCAAACTAAGACTTGTATGATTCGGCTCTTGTTTTCCCTTGAATTAGTTTAATGTTTTGAAGCTACAAAACATAACATTGGTCATCAGACTTAGACTTCTGGCCTTCCCCTGGACCCCTGAATTAGCCGATGACGGGACCCCGAACTCCAGGCTGAAACTGCGGGCTTGCCGATTCACTGGCCCTTGTCCTGCCCACATGGACACACAATCCCGAGACCCACCAACCTGGGACAGCTTACCATCCACGGATGTTCTTCATCACACATTCACATCACTGGTCTTCAAGTGTGGAGGTTGGCTGTCCACACCCCAGAACAGTTTCTCCTCCATGGTTAACAAACTCCTGAATCAATCCCCTCTTTCATATGCTTTCCTGGTGGTGTTGCCATGTTAACCCTATCTCACTTGATTATTCCATTATCGTCACTGTACTATTTGCTTGTTGCATTGCTTCAGATTGTATTACAGTCTTTGTACCATTCTGATGTCTGTACTGAATGCCCTATTTATTGAATTTATTATTACCACATAATCTGTGAGCTTTATGGAAACAACAAATTTCATTGCATTCTGGTGTATATGACAATAAACCAATCTGATCTAATCTTTTGCAAGAAACATATAGAATATGGAAGGCTGTTCAGTCTATTTTAATAAATCCACCTCAAGAAATTAAAGTTCCCACTGCTGCAAGTCCACTCCACATATGTCACTTCTTGTTGGTGTAAATCCTGAAAATTGCCCTCAAATTACTGGTTTGGACACAACATCCATTTACTTTCTACCTGCAGTTTAATTTAGAGTTAAGTTTACCATGTTCTCCATATTCTTATACCATGTTCTTAATAATTTTACCTATGTCTGATGTGAATTCACCTTTTCAAGTTTACATGCTCAAAAGCTTCTTCAGTCTTTACTTATATAGCACTTGCCTGACTTTGGAGGTTAGGCCTTCAAATGTTGCAGGGCTATTATTATTCCTTGGTGATGTTTACTGCTGATGAAGGATCTTTGCCCAAAACATCAAATCTTTATTCCTCTGCATAGATGCTACCTTATGAGTTCCTCCAGAATTGTATTACTGTTACTCTGGATTTCTAGTATCTGCAGAATCTCCTGTGTAGGTCTTTCCCTTTCAGGTCACAGGCAGCAATTACAAATCGAGCGTTCCTCATCTGGGTGAGGGTAACTCAAGAATCCTAATCCTACTGAGCATCAAGGAAAGCAGCTGCTGCTGTTGTTTTGTTCCACCATTATTGATGCATCAAAGCTGCAGTATGCACCACCTACAAAATCTACCACAAATATGCACCTAGATATCTCCAAATCACTTCCCCCATTCAGGATAGGTATCACTGAGAAGGGCATAAGAAACAAATTCATGGGACTTTCCTCCTCAGGGACTACAACCTTGTCGTGGCTTGGAGGCTTGTGTGCCTCAGTGTCCCAGAGAGCTATGTTGGCTGGAGTCAGGGCTTTATGCTTTGGCTCTTCGTAGGGTCACCCATGCCAAACAGGTCAAAGGGTAGAGGCGAGACTAAGAGTAGTCCACTGGTCCTCTAGGTTCGGGGGTTCAGCTCAGGGCTAATAACCCAGAATGGTAAAACAAAATTGTTACAGAAACAACAATGAATAATCTTTCCACATTTGAGTGTTACAATATTCCTGAGTCTCCAACTGGGAACCACATGATTGGCAGTAGTGAAAACTGAGAGGAAGCTACTGATATGATGAAGGACGCTTTGAACACTGCCAGAGATGGAGGAACGTCATTGCTGTCCTAAATACCAGGGTGTAAACATGGGAAATTTCTAATTTGTAATCAATCCTCAATTGGAAGTATATTGCTGATCCTTCACCACCACAGGATCCAAATCCCGAAATCCACTCCTATCTGGACTATTAGAGTACCTTCACTAACAGGACTGCAGTGGTTCAAGTTGTTGAGATGGGCTCACAACCATCTTTTCACAGGCAGTCTCGGATGGACAATAAGTGCTCACTGCTGGATCCTGAAAATGAATTAATCAATAAAAAGAAGCAATTTGCTGCCTTTGGAATCTGCGCTGAAATGTTGCCAGGAAGGTCATGTCTGAAGGAAACCAGAAGTAATGCCTGTTGTGTTGGAGATTATGTGGATGTCATAAAAAGGGGCAAATGTGTCTCTAGCCTCTTCCCAGAAAATAATTGCTCGCTCCCAGCTATCACCATCTGTCTCAAGTCAGCAGGGCACAAGCACACAACCACAAATACAACCTCTCTTTCACTTAATCCCACTAAACAGGCCATTGGACAACTACATTCGCTGCTACTTGCAAACTTCTGAGCAATGTGAGTCCACGTGTTGTTAGTGTAGCTCATTTTGGAATAGGATTAGCAGGATTTGGATGGTAAAACACTCTTTTGAGAAGTTGTCAGAACTGGAATTAAATGTTTGATGAAGTTGTCTCTATGCAAATTGGCTCCAACATTTCAATAGTGCCAACACATTACAAATATTTAAGTGGTTGGAAAAGTATCTGGAGTGTCTTGAAGCTGTAATTAGAACAACACGGGCCATAAGATAGCTTTCTCCTTTGCATGACAGTCTGAAAATGAAACAGCATTATGTGTAAGTTACAGGCTTACAATTAAGTTGTTTTATTTAACAATTACGTTGTTTATCGTCTCTTATCTGTAACCACCTCACAAAGCAGAGCCTTCATGTATAACGTATAGATCTGGTTTGCTGCATGAATTCCTCAGCTGTCAATCTCATTTGGTTACAAACAATGGAAAGATATATTTATTCTAGCTGAAACTTGGAACAGAATTTAAATGTTTTGTGCTGATTCTGTATTCTGTAGGGGTGTATGAGGTGTCCAGCAAAGGAAAGCGCTCCTGGTGAAGGGACTTGTTGTGTCCATTCTGGGGCAGTACACTCACCTTTGGTCCCCACTGGACACTCAGCTCTCACCTGTGGCTCCAAGTAGCTGTTTGCACGTGACAGCGGCCACACCCTGCCACACCACTTTAACAAGCGGGCTAGAATCCAAAGACGTACTGTTTGTTAGGTTAATTGGTCATTGTAAATGGTCCCATGGTTAGGCAAGGGTTAAATCAGGGGTTGCTGTGTGGTGCAGCTTGAAGAACCGGGAAGGCCTATTCCACCCTGTATCTCAGTAAATAAATAAATAGACAGGCAAATAAATTAAATAAAGCAGGTGAAGATACCTGGCAGCCCCATACCACGGTGAGATAGGGACATGTCTGTCCTAGCACGCGAAGTCAGCTCCAGCAGGCTGGGCCAATGAGATCCAAAGGCCAGGACAGTGGTACTGCAATGCTCTGTGGAGAGTGAAGGGTATGACAAGATACAGAAAGTGTCGCGGTCATCCATAACAATCAAGGAAGACCCCAGTCTGTGATACTTGTTCATACCACAGGACCTAGACTTCTGAGATCGAGAAAGTGGAACTGCCCCAATTCAATAACTTTTCCCCACAGTTTTCCTGTCATCGTTGGACATAATGGACAATCACCATATTCTGTCCATATTGTGCTATACAAGTACCCAAAGGATTTTTTCCAACACTTCATATTGGTTGATATTTTTCCACCTGGTATATAATTGCGTGATTCAAATATTTTAAATCAGTTCCTTAATAGGACTTCCTTTGCTAAGTGAAATGACGAGATTCAAACCAAATTACACCACAGGTATATCCCACTCCAATTTGTGCTAACTTCAGTGAATGCTATTAAACTGCAATCTTTTTTGAGTTCATGTAGAAATGTTTCCACACAAATACTAAAGAGACCAAAATATCACTTCTCAATTTTTTCTTTCTCTTTTTTGATATGAGACCCATAGAAATCTCTTAACAACTTAGAATTACAAGGGAGGAAATAGTGACAAGCCTGGCTAATCTTGCAATTTTTTTTGGCAAAGTAGGCTATGATTGGGTCGAATGGATTACAAATAACCTGGCCAAATAAATTATTCTATAACAAACTCGATTTAGTCAATCCAGAAGAAAATCAGCACCTGGGGAAAGAAAGCAATTGTTGACACTTCAGATTGAAGCCCCGCATTACGATGAGTCCGGATGCGTGTTTTTGATCTGAAACAGACAATTTCCTTCAGCCAACAGGTGCGGCTCAACACACATGAGCTCTTCCAGCAGGCTATTAGAGTAGATGAAGCATATGTGTATAAAATCAATCTCAGCAAAGCAAGCAATGTGGCCATCTCACTTGACTGACAGTCGAGTTTGGATAGCAGTAACAGGATCAGTCCAAGTCGGCATGGATTTACGAAGGGGAAATCATGCTTGACTAATCTTCT
Source organism: Mobula hypostoma (assembly GCF_963921235.1). NCBI lineage: Eukaryota > Metazoa > Chordata > Chondrichthyes > Myliobatiformes > Myliobatidae > Mobula > Mobula hypostoma. The sequence goes on from NC_086101.1 coordinate 173,568,115, forward strand.
GAAATTTTTTGAGGATGTAACTATGCAAATGGACAAGGGAGAGCCAGTGGATGTAGTGTACCTGGACTTTCAGAAAGCCTTTGATAAGGTCCCACATAGGAGATTAGTGGGCAAAATTAGAGCAAATGGTGTTGGGGGTAGGGCACTGACACGGATAGAAAATTGGTTGGCAGACAGGAAATAAAGAGAAGGGATTAACAGGTCCCTTTCAGAATGGCAGGCGGTGACCAGTGGGGTACCGCAAGGCTCGGTGCTGGGACCGCAGCTGTTTACAATATACATTAATGATTTAGTGAAGGGATTAAAAGTAACATTAGCAAATTTGCAGATGACACAAAGCTGGGCGGCAGTGTGAAATGTGAGGAGGATGCTATGAGAATGCAGGGTGACTTGGACAGGTTGGGTGAGTGGGCAGATGCAGTTTAATGTGGATAAATGTGAGGTTATCCACTTTGGTGGCAAGAACAGGAAGGCAGATTACTATCTGAATGGTGTCAAGTTAGGAAAAGGGGAAGTACAACGAGATCTAGGTGTCCTTGTTCATCAGTCACTGAAAGTAAGCATGCAGGTACAGCAGGCAGTGAAAAAAGCTAATGGCATGTTGGCCTTCATAACAAGGGGAGTTGAGTATAGGAACAGAGTGGTCCTTCTGCAGTTGTACAGAGCCCTGGTGAGACCACACCTGGAGTACTGTGTGCAGTTTTGGTCTCCAAATTTGAGGAAGGATATTCTTGCTATTGAAGGAGTGCAGCGTAGGTTCACGAGGTTAATTCCCGGGATGGCGGGACTGTCATATGTTGAAAGATTGGAGCGACTGGTCTTGTATACACTGGAATTTAGAAGGATGAGAGGGGATCTGATTGAAACATATGAGATTATTAAGGGATTGGATGCGCTAGAGGCAGGAAACATGTTCCCGATGTTGGGGTAGGCCATTTAGAACGGAGTTGAGGAGAAACTTTTTCACACAGACAGTTGTGGATCTGTGGAATGCTCCGCCTCAGAGGGCAGTGGAGGTGAATTCTCTGGATGCTTTCAAGAAAGAGTTAGATAGAGTTCTTAAAGATAGCGGAGTCAAGGGATATGGGGATAAGGCAGGAACAGGGTACTGATTGTGGATGATCAGCCATGATCACAGTGAATGGCGGTGCTGGCTCAAAGGGCCAGATGGCCAACTCCTGCACCTATTGTCTATTGAGTTACCCAATCTGTTTTGTTTTACTACTATGTCCTTTTAAGTACTGTAGTCTAAAATATGGCCAGTGAGCTGATAAGAAAGATTTCCTTAGGTGGCTCAATGTGAAGGCAAAAATTGATCCAGACTTGATGGAGCAGATTATTACCTTCAGTACTGTTCTCATTCCAGTTTTGACAAATGAAAAAAATACTTATTGCAAATGCAGTGATACAAATGCCCAGGAAGGGTGAGAAAATGTCAACATTGAGGGCTTACATATGGAGTTGATGAAATCAAAATGCATCACGTTTTAATCTGGTCAGGACTGACATTTTGTGTAAGGGGGCAGAGAGGAAAAGAAGCCTTGTTGTCATTTTTTGCAGGGTTTTTGGAGGCCACACTTGGAGTACTCCATGAAATTTGTACTCCTTACCTAAGGTACCAGGACAGATTTAATTAGACAGTAATGGTCCCGTAACAGTTAGTGTAATGCTATTACAATGCGGTGATCACCCATCAGGATTCAATTCCTGTTGTTGCCTGTAAGGAATTTGTACATTCTTCCACGACTGCGTGTGTTTCCTTTGGGTGTTCCACTTTCCTCCCATTTTCCAAAGATATATGGTTAGGGTTAATTAATTGTGGGCATGCTTTGTTGGCACCGGACGTGTGGTGACACTTGTGAGCTGCCCAGCACAATCTTCCTTGATTTATTAGGCACAGACAGCTGATGTCACTGTATGTTTTGATGCTACAATGTACCCGTGACACACAAGGATAATCTTTATATTTTTTCTTTAGAAGACTGGTTGATAGAACGGGATCATTATCATTTGAGGAGAGGTTGAGGAAGTTTGGCCTATATTCATAACAGTCTAGAAGAATGCAGGGTGTCCTTCCTATGACATGCAAGATACTGAGGGTAGATGCTGAGACGCTGTTTGCTTGGGGTGAAGGATATGGGACTGAAGGACATAATATCAAAGTAAGGAGCTTGGCACTTTAGACTTCAATACAGAGAAGTTTCTTTATGTTCAACGTTCAAATTTCAAAGTAATTTTATTATCAAAGTACACGTATGTCCCCATATACTACCTTGAGTTTCACTTTCAAGCAGACATTCACAGTACAACAAAGAAATACAAAAGAATAAATGAAAAACTGCACACAAAGACTGAAAATAATCGATGTGCAAAAGAAATCAAACTGCAAATACAGAGAAAAATAAGGATACTAAAAATACTGAGAACATGAGTTGTGGAGACCATGAAAGTGGATCCATAGATTTGAGAATCGGTTCAGTGTTGAGATGAGTGAAATGAGACTCAAAGGTATGTGAAATGAGGTTCAATATGGTAGAAAGGTAATAACTGTTTCTCAGCCTGGTTGTGTGGGACCTAAGTCTCTATCTCCTTCCCAACGACAACAGTGAGAAGTGATCATGGCCTGGATAGTGGAAGTCCTCAATGATAGATGCTGCTTTCTTGTGTCAGCACTCTGTGTAGATGTGCTCAATGGTGGCCAGTGTTTTTCCTGTATTCACCATTTATGTAGAGTATTGTAAATTGTTGACATTTTCTATCTTGTGGATTCTCAGTCACCAAGTATACTAAAAGCTGAGAATGACAGATTTTTGTACTCTCAGTGAATTAAGGGACACATGATTTGGCTAAAGAGTGTAATAGGAGTGTGATGTTATTGAATGGTGGAGCAGTATCAGTTCCTACTAAGTTCTTAGTACATGTCAACATCTTATAAAGTTAGCTTTCCTTCTGGTGTGCTATCTAATGAAGTGTTTGAATGCAGCTGGATATACATTGATTTATTAAACAATTGTGCATCGGTGCACCAGAACGTTTGAGCAATGGCAAATTATTGAGGTAATTCACAACTACTTTCCTATCAATTGGATGTAATAAAAGTCTGATGTTTAGCATGCATTTCACACCAGAAAGTGTCACACCTGAAGGTATTTCACAGGCAAAACGATTGTAACTGTTGAAGCCTCATTTCATTTGAAAAACTGAACTTTATTCGCACTGAATAATTTGAAGGAAAAACATCAGAAGGCAAGATATGCAATCCTTTGCCATCCATTTCTTCCATTGTAAATAATGTGCTTTCTCAAGAAAAGAGGTTGCTGGAGATTTATGAATAGGAACCATTCCAAACAACAGTAATTAGCCTTCACTGAGTATCTCTGTAGCAGTTTTTCACGAGGACCACCTGAGCAATGGTCTGATGGAGGCAGTCAGTTTGAACTTGGGCTCACAAACATTGCCAAATACTACAGCCATTTGATAGACTTGGTCTATCCATGATGAGCAGTCGCATTAGTAATGATGGCGCACAAATGATAGCTTGTTTGCATAAATTATGACAAGAAGACATACAAATTATTAGATAAAAGAGCAACCACTCACTCAGGGGATGTTTGTTTCTGGAGATATATAATAAATAGATACTTTTTACAACTAACAATTGAGATACATTTGCCTTGTGCACATTAACCACAAGAGATCATGAATAAGTCAGGAAGTAATTTGCAGATTAAGCTGTATTTCCCTTATCACTATATAAAATCCTGTTCACAGAAATGCTTTTACATCCGTTAATGGCTAACAAGAGGATCAAGAGATCAAGAGTTGCTCATTTACTCAGGAACTTCTCTTGTCATAAGGCTGTGGAAGCGGGTCAATTGAAATTATTTAGACTGGATGAAATGCATGATTAGAGTGCTGGAGGATATGGATTAAATGTGGGTAAATGGAGCAGAGAGATATGTCACCCAGGATGACAGATCAGAGTTGAAGGGCGAAATGATTTACTTTACTAGGGAATGTGAAAATGGAGTTGAGCATTATTCTAATTTACGCAATGTCAGATAATGAATGAACATAGAACATAGATCATAAAGCATGGTACAGACCATTCAGCCCATGATGTTGTGCCAATCTTTTACTGTACTCTCACCTTACATAGCCCTCCATTTTTCTGTCATCCATGTGTCTATAGAGCAGGGGGTTCCTAACCAAGGGTCCACGGACCACTTGGTTAATGAAAGTCTCCATGGCAAAAATAATGGTTGCTGTAGAGTCATAGACAGAAAGTCATAGAACACTACAGCACAGAATCAGGCCCATTAGCCCATCTAGTTCATGCCACAATATAAATCTACTTAGTCCCATTAACCAAAACCCAGACCATAGACCTCCCTCCCCATTCCATCCATGTATTTATCCGAATATCTCTCAAATGTTGAAATCAAACTTGCATCCACCCTGGCAGCTTGTTCCACATTCTCAAACCCTCTGAGTGAAAAAGTTCTCCCTCATGTTACCCTTAAAGATTTTCACCTTGCTTAAACATTTTACCTATCTAAGTCTTTCTTAAGTAACCCTAATGTATCTTCCTCTACCACGACTCTTGGCAGGGCCTTCCAGACACTCATCACTGTTTGTATAAAAACTTACCTCTGATATCCTACCTACACTTTCCTGCATTCACTTTAAAATGATGCCCCCTGGTATTAACCTTGTCTGCCCTGGTAAAATCTATGACTTTTATGAACAGCTATTCACTGTAATGAGCATTTCCCACATTACAATGGTGACCAACACTGCCAAAGTAGTAGTAAACAATAAACAGTTCTGCGGTGGGTGATTTATAAATATAAGTCTTTCTGTTTCTTTTTATTCAAAGATTCAAAGCACATTTATTATTGAAGAATGTATAAACTATTCACCTTGAAATTTGTCTGCTTACAGGCAGCCACAAAGCAAGAAACCAGAATAACCTAATTAAAGAAAGACCGAAAGCCACAGAATAGAGAGAGAGAAAAAAACACGCAAATCATACAAACAATAGAAGCAAGCCAACAGCATTCTGAACCAGACCAAGTCCCAAGATCTGCTCCCAGAGCAGCCAGAATAGGCCTAAGCCTTGGTTCCAATTCATCACACCAGCGGGGCAAAAGACAGATCAGTTCACAGCCTTGTCGCCATGGAGAAAGGGACGGTCATTCGTGGGAGAGGGAGCCAAATCAGTTTCGATTGTATGCTTCACATTCTACCAACAGTGCCAAAATAGTACTTCACATTTAAATTCAAGGGTGCATATCTTCAGCCCATTAATCTCTGCAGGAGTAGGAATGACAATCCTAGCTTGTATTCAAAGTGACTACCAGAAGATGTGTGGTGGTGAGATGTGGGCTCACTTAAAACAAACAATGATTGTCAACCATATTCTCAAACTGCCTCTGAAAGAGTACTCAGCAGAATGGATTCTGTCAAAAGCTGAAGGAAGTCATGGAAAGGAAAGAAATATGAATGACTATCAAAACTGGTAGGTAGAGTGAAGATTTGGAAAGGAGCTCTGCTTCTTACCATAAATGCCACAGACAGGCTACATATGCATACTTTCTATCATTTTCAATCTGAAGATATTCAGGATCCCAGATTTCCATTAAGTCAACATTTCTCAGGGAATTGTCAATCGTTGAACCTAAGCACCTTTCTTATTTACTTTGTTTAGAGATGCAGCAAAGTAAGAGGGTCTACTAGCCCAATGAACCCGCAATGTCCAATTACTTCCGTCTGGCCAGTTATCGTACAAACCTGATTTTCGAGTTGGAGAACTTGGGGTAAAAAAAAGTGATATGGCAGACTTTAACCCCGTAAATCAGCAAGTGCTTTTTTTTTTGACTTGCTAGGCTCCCCTCTCACTGTGTGGCACCTCTCTGTCACTTTATTAGGGAGTGAAAGCGCCTCTGGCATGTCAAATTGTTGGGTGAACAATTAGATTTTGTTGTACCACAGATCATGCTCTTTCTTGGGAACTTTGCTTGGTGGGTGGAGGGTGCTAATGCTTTTTGCTGAAGTGGGGGAGGGGGGTCGATACTTTTTCCTGCTGATTGTGTGTGTGTGTGAGGGGAAGTGGGAGTTGGGGGGGCTTTGGAATTTCAACATTTTTACTGTCACTCCTTCTTTGGGGTACCCTTCTGATTTTGTGGATGTCTACGAAGAACAAGAATTTCAGGTTGTACGTTGTATACATTCTCTGATATTAAATGGAACTATTGAACTACAGAGAGTGGTGGATTGAACCTGCGTCACCGGTAATGTAACAGCATGATGCTAACCACAGCCTTACTGTGCTATATTAATGTAATAGCACCTGGAATACTTGTAATAATAATAATAAGTTCTATTTAGAGTAATAATTTAGTTTAATATCTTTCATGAAAGCCAAATAAGATGTGTTAATGCTAAGCCAAAGAGGGTTTAGTTCAGATTGATTAAAGGGACATTCCAAGAAGGACTGAAGGAAGGGCAATAAGATAGAGTGGTTTCTTATTATTTACTTGTTCCTGGGTATGTGGACATCACTAATAATACTGACCTTGGTTGTCCTTCTCTTCAACTGAGGAGACAAGAGTCAACCACATGAGTACATCAGGAACCACAAGTAGGCCAGTTAATGCGAGGATGGCAAATTTCCTTCTCTGAAGCAAACAAAAGAGCCATTTGGGATTTTATGACAACCGGTGGTTTAATGCTCTCTGCTACTAACATTAGCAGGGATAGAATTTCAGAACTAGGGAGCCTTGCTCTGGAAATTATGTCCAATGATAGGAAGGCAAATAGAGTGGAAATGCTTCTGTAGGAAGGTTATTCATTAATCTGAATAGTAAGTAGTCTATTTCCAGCTTTGTTCTATATGGCAACCTCACTACAGAGATGTTATCTGCACCTTTGTCCCTTCATTTTGTCCCCTCAGTCAAAGTGCAATGTGAGAACTTGATGCTGACAGCACACATGTGGAATGTGTGATGAAAATATTTACAATTTAGTTATTTCCAGTGTGAAACAGTCCACTACAATTTTGCTATTTTTGATATCTAAGTAATCATTAAACTGCAGTGCAATCATAGACTGATTCAAATCCAAATTGACAAAGCTAGGCTGTTCACAAGGAAAATAATGTGATTTATAAAGCTATCAACTTCAACAGAATTGGACAGAAGATGACTGAAAACAGATTTCTTTCAGCAAACAGTGATAAGAATACCCTTTCAGGTTTTCCAGTCAATCATTTATAGCTGCCAAGTCTGTGAAATGGTAACTTCATTCAGTGGACATTGAATAATGTTCATTTGTTGCCTCTCAAGAATTCAATCTACACTGAATTGTGGAATGGGGGTAGAGATGATATAAAAAATACCATAAAATCATCTAGTTTCTTTTTCCGCCCATTACCATCAACCAGCACCTGGACCATAGACCGCCATACCCCTCCCATCCATGTACTTATCTGAACTTCTCTTAAATATTGCAAACTTTGTAATACTTAAAACTTTGCAAATATAAAAATTGCAATCTTTCCAAATATTAAATACACCAAGTTCCAAAACTTGGAGTACTGTGCTCAGTTCTGGTCGCCTCACTACAGGAAGGATGTGGAAACCATAGAAAGGGTGCAGAGGAGATTTACAAGGATGTTGCCTGGATTGGGGAGCATGCCTTATTTTCGCCTTGGAGCGACAGAGGATGAGAGGTGACCTGATAGAAGTGTATAAGATAATGAGAGGCATTGATTATGTGGATAGTCAGAGGCTTTTCCTCAGGGCTGAAATGGTTGCCACAAGAGGACACAGGTTTAAGGTGCTGAGGAGTAGGTACAGAGGAGATGTCAGGGGTAAGTTTTTTACACAGAGAGTGGTGAGTGCGTGGAATGGGCTGCCGGCAATGGTGGTGGAGGCGGATACGATAGGTTCTTTTAAGAGACTTTTGTATAGGTACATGGAGCTTAGAAAAATAGAGGGCTATGGGTAACCCTAGTAACCTCTAAGGTAGGGACATGTTCAGCACAACTTTGTGGGCCGAAGGGCCTGTATTGTGCTGTAGGTTTTCTATGTTTCTATGTTTTTTTAAAATCAAAGCTCATCCACCACTTCCACTGGCAGCTCGCTCCACACTGTCACCACCTTCTGAATGAAGAAGAATCCCCCCCCGCCCCCCAAATATATAAAACACCAAGTAACATTTTGGTGAATCTCTTCTGCAGGCTGGACAGTGTTTCTGACTCTGTTTCAAGTTTGTGGTATCTGCAGTTTTGCTGAAAACAATATGCTTGAGGCACCTCAGCTTTTGATAAGTCATAATCTCGCCGTTGGAACCCAACACTCAGTTTTCAAATATAGGCCATATCAAACAGGCATTTCATATTTTCAGCATTTGTTTTCTTCCTCAGAACATAGCACACAGACATCTACAAGACATTACAGGCCCTTCGGCCCACAATGTTGTCTGACCATGTAACTTGCTCTAGACCCTATTGTATCTGCCTCCACCACTGTTTCTGGCAGCCCATTCCACGCACCCAACACTCTCCGTGTGGAAAAACCTACCCCTGACATCCCCTCTGTACCTCCTTCCAAGTACCTTAAAACTATCCCCCCTCATGGTAGCCACTTCAGCCCTGGGAAAAAGCCTCTGACTATCCACATGATCAATGCTTCTCATCATCTTATATGACTCTATCAAGTCACCTCTCATCCTCCATCGCTCCAAGGAGAAAAGGCCAAGTCCACGCAACTTATTTTCATAAGGCATGCTCTCCAATCCTGGCAACATCCTTGTATATCTCCTTTGCACTCATTTTATAGAATCCATACCTTTCCTATAGTGAGGTGATCAGAACTGAACACGGTACTCCTAGTAGGGTCTGACCAAGGTTTTATATAACTGTAATATTACCTCATGGCTCTTGAACCCAATCCCATGGTTGATGGATGTCTATACACCATATGCCTTCTTAACAACACTGTCAACCTGCGCAGCAGGTTTGTGTGTACTATGGACACAGACCCCAAGATCTCTCTAATCATCTACAATGCCAAGAGTCTTACCATTAATACTATATTCTGCTTTCATATCTGACCTTCCAAAATGAACTACTTCACATTTATCTGGGTTTAACTCCATTTGCCATTTCTCAGCCCAATTCTGCTTCCGATCAATGTCCTACTGTAACCTCTGACACCCCTCCAGACTATCCACAACATCCCCAACCTTTGTATCATCAGCAGACGTAATAACCCACCCTTATACTTCCTCATCCAGGTGACTTATAAAAACCACAAAGGGGAGGGGTCCCAGAAGAGATCCCTGTGGAACACCACTGGTCACCAACTTCCATGCAGAATATGAACCACCTACAACTATTCTTTGCCTTCTGTGGGCAAGCCAGTTCTGTATCCACGAATCAAGGTGTTCATGAATCCCATGCCTCTTTAATTTCTGATGAGCCTTGCATGGGAACCTTATCAAATACCTTACTAAAATCCATATACACTACATTCACTGCTCTACCTTTCATCAATGTTTTTTGTTACATCCTCAAAGAATTCAATCAGGCTCATAAGGCACGATATGCCCTTGACAAAGCCATGTTGACTATCTCTAATCAGATTATGTCTCTCTCAATGCTCATAAATCCTGCCTCTCTGTATCTTCTCCAACAACTTGCCCAACACTGAAGTAAGATTCACTGGTCTATAATTTCCTGGGTTATGCCTACTCCCTTTCTTGAACAAGGGAACAACATTTGCAATCCTCTGGTACTTCTCCTGTCCCTATTGATGATGCAAAGATCATCACCAGAGGCTCAACAATCTCCTGCCTCACCTCCCACAGTAGCCTGTGGTATATCTCGTCCTGTCCCAGTGACTTATCTAACCTAATGTTTTTCAAAATCTCCAGCATATTCTCATTCTTAATGTCTATATGTTCAAGTGTCTCAGTCCGCTGTAAGTCATCCCCACAGTTGCCAAGGTCCTTTTCCCAGGTGAATCCTGAAGCAAACTATTCATTAAGTACCTCCGCTACCTCCTCCGACTCCATGCACACATTTCCACTGTCACACCTGATTGGTGGTCCTCCTGATAATATCAGATTTTATTCATCTTCCCCATTTAACCTCATCCTGACACTCTTTATGACATTCACTAATCTAACCACCATCTTACAGTCAGTATCATAACAGCATGCATCTTTCACAAACATAGAACTAAGCAATCCTTCAATCATTATATCGGATCAGTGATCTGTGGTTCCAGGACACCTAGCAAAGAATGGCATTCGACAATTCAATGGGTAGTGGGAGGAAAAGGCTCCAGAAACAACCCCTCCTTCATCAATGGCAGGGCCAATCATGTGTATGTTAGTAGTTTCCAAGCTAGGTGCAGCCACAAATGCCAAGTAGGTGATCCATCAGTTTCCTGAGGGATGTCCCTCAACAGAACACCGTTCTTTAATCAATCTTATTCAGTCCAAGTGGCATGCCAGTGATGGAATTCAATTTCTGCCACTGTCTGTAAAGAGTTTGTACATTCTCCCCACGTCTGCGTGGGTATCGTCTGGGTGCTCTGTTTCCTTCAACATTCCAAAGGCACATGGGTTAGTAAGGAATAGTAAGTTTGAACATGCTATCCTTACACCAGAATGTACTGCCAGGCCCAAGGGCAGCTTCTACCCTGCTGTTATAAGCCTATTGAATGGACCTCTTGTATGGTAAGATGGACTCTTGTCATCACAGCCTATCCTGTCATGGCCTTGCACCTTATTGTCTGCCTGTACTGCACTTTCTCTGTAATTGTAACAATATATTCTGCATTCTGTTACTGTTTTCCCCTTGTATTACCTTGATGTGGTGTGACGAGAGTACACATAGATTAAGATGTTAGCTGTCCTGTGCTGGCACCAGTGGGATCAGCAGTTGGTCTGCCACCGGTCTTCAGGAGAGAGAGAGATAAGGAAAACAATGGGGCAGCATTTGGAGATGTTAATGAAGGGACGGAAGGAGAGCTGTCAAGATCAGCTCCCCCTTTGAACCCTGAACTGTTTGAAGTGATGGACAGGCGATACCCCAGCAGGGGGATAAAAAGGGACAGGTTCGCTAAGGCAAGACACACACGACACCACGAGGTAACGAGACCCTGGAAGCGGTGCGCCTCTCACAAGTTGGTGGGAGTTGTGGAGGGCTGGTCGTGGGACCAAGCCATAGACGCATAGGGTGGAAAGGTACGAACGGCGGGAACCTGGTGTGTGTCCGCCCTTGCCTGGGTGCCAGGTTCACCACAGAGAAACGATCGTATCTGGAAACGGAGGGGTCACGGTCAGTGACCTCAGAAGACATCACAAAGGGCTCGCCTGAAAGCTGACTGCGAAGAATATCGAAGGTCTGTGTGGAAGCCGTTTGAATATTCATTCGTTTTTGCTCTCTCTCTCCTTCCCCTCACTGTCCATCACCACAGCAGTGATTACTGTGAACTGAACTGAACTCAGTTGAACTGACCTTTGCGTCACTTTGAAACTGGTCATTTACCCCTAGACAACGATAGAGCTTGATTGATCCTGTTATCCTAATTCTGTGTACATGTGTGTTTATCATTGCTGAACTGTTGCATTTATTATCCTTTTGATTAGAGTACTGTGTTGCTTGTTTCTTTAATAAAACTTTCTTAGTTCTAGTAATCCAGACTCTAACTGAGTGATCCATTTCTGCTGGTTTGGCAACCCAGTTACGGGGTACGTAACAGTGGTGAAATAATTTGTATGGATAGCAGACATCCCACCCTGCAAAAGCTCATTTCAGAGAGGTAGCACCACCATTTCAGGGAGGTAGCACCACCGCCTCCTACAACCCCATATTCCCCCCCCCCCAACCTGGTCGACCTCCAAGGGTGTATGTAGTACTTTGTTTAGTGATTTTGTCTAAACTGTAAACCGTTGGGTATATGCAGAAAATGTGACATTAAAATATGTACTTATATTATATTATATGATCATGTTTATTCTATTACAACTTTAAGCAAGTCTACAAGGAGTTTGGCCTCATCACGTAGGACATCAACAGAGTAGCTCCTTAGCAGCTAGCCAGCTACTTTAAATAATGTTAGCTATGCTAATGAACGAATGACACCTATTAAACTCACCTCAACATGTCTTTTACAGTCATCTGGGCGATAGAAAAGTCACTGTTGCAAACAGTGCAGCAAGCAACACTGTCATTATTTTTGACCCCTATTAGGCAGGGGTACACTTTAGTGTAGTCTGGGGTGAAATGCGTTTAATATATTTTTTTGAAACACTCTGCCATGGCGGTGTAGGACATGAAACTGAACTGATGGAGAGACAGAGGCTGACTGTAAAGCCCGCCCACAGAGAAAACTGATAGGTCTACTTAGCACAAAGGGAGACCAATCAGGATGATCGCACTGGCTCCAACTCCCGCTCCCGCTCTCGCTCCTGCTCTTGCTCTCCCTCTCAAAAAATAAATTTCCGGGATATTGTATATAATTTGCGGGTGTCAGGGAGCTGCCATCAATATGCGGGAGACTCCCAGAACTTCCGCGAGAGGTGGGATGTCTGGGAGAGCATGCAAAACAAAGTTTTTCACTGTACCTCAGTACATGTGACAATACAAAAATCTAACAATCAATAAAAGGGTGAGTGATTGGATATTCTATGGTCACCTTCTGAAACCTTAGAATGTTTACATCAAACAACAGGAATTCTGCAGATGCTGGAAATTCAAGCAACATACATCAAAGTTGCTGGTGAACGCAGCAGGCCAAGCAGCATCTATAGGAAGAGGCGCAGTCAACGTTTCAGGCTGAGACCCTCCGTCAGGACTAATTGAAGAAAGAGTGAGTAAGGGATTTGAAAGCTGGAGGGGGAGGGCGAGATCCAAAATGATAGGAGAAGACAGGACGGGGAGGGATAGAGCCGAGAGCTGTACAGGTGATAGGCAAAAGGGGATACGAGAGGATCATGGGACAGGAGGTCCGGGAAGAAAGACAAGGGGGGGGGGACCCAGAGGATGGGCAAGAGGTATATTCAGAGGGACAGAGGGAGAAAAAGGAGAGTGAGAGAAAGAATGTGTGCATAAAAATGAGTAACAGATGGGGTACGAGGGGGAGGTGGGGCCTTAGCGGAAGTTAGAGAAGTCGATGTTCATGCCATCAGGTTGGAGGCTACCCAGACGGAATATAAGGTGTTGTTCCTCCAACCTGAGTGTGGCTTCATCTTTACAGTAGAGGAGGCCGTGGATAGACATATCAGAATGGGAATGGGATGTGGAATTAAAATGTGTGGCCACTGGGAGATCCTGCTTTCTCTGGCAGACAGAGCGTAGATGTTCAGCAAAGTGGTCTCCCAGTCTGCGTCGGGTCTCGCCAATATATAAAAGGCCACATCGGGAGCACCGGACGCAGTATATCACCCCAGTCGACTCACAGGTGAAGTGATGCCTCACCTGGAAGGACTGTTTGGGGCCCTGAATGGTGGTAAGGGAGGAAGTGTAAGGGCATGTGTAGCACTTGTTCCGCTTACACGGATAAGTGCCAGGAGGGAGATCAGTGGGGAGGGATGGGGGGGACGAATGGACAAGGGAGTTGTATAGGGAGCGATCCCTGCGGAATGCAGAGAGAGGGGGGGAGGGAAAGATGTGCTTAGTGGTGGGATCCCGTTGGAGGTGGCGGAAGTTACGGAGAATAATATGTTGGACCCGGAAGCTGGTGGGGTGGTAGGTGAGGACCAGGGGAACCCTATTCCTAGTGGGGTGGTGGGAGGATGGAGTGAGAGCAGATGTACGTGAAGTGGGGGAGATGCGTTTAAGAGCAGAGTTGATAGTGGAGGAAGGGAAGCCCCTTTCTTTAAAAAAGGAAGACATCTCCCTTGTCCTAGAATGAAAAGCCTCATCCTGAGAGCAGATGCAGCGGAGACGGAGGAATTGCGAGAAGGGGATGGCGTTTTTGCAAGAGACAGGGTGAGAAGAGGAATAGTTCAGATAGCTGCGAGAGTCAGTAGGCTTATAGTAGACATCAGTGGATAAGCTGTCTCCAGAGACAGAGACAGAAAGATCTAGAAAGGGGAGGGAGGTGTCAGAAATGGACCAGGTAAACTTGAGGGCAGGGTGAAAGTTGGAGGCAAAGTTAATAAAGTCAATGAGTTCTGCATGCGTGCAGGAAGCAGCGCCAATGCCGTCGTCGATGTAGCGAAGGAAAAGTGGGGGACAGATACCTGAATAGGCACGGAACATAGATTGTTCCACAAACCCAACAAAAAGGCAAGCATAGCTAGGACCCATACGGGTGCCCATAGCTACACCTTTAGTTTGGAGGAAGTGGGAGGAGCCAAAGGAGAAATTATTAAGAGTAAGGACTAATTCCGCTAGACGGAGCAGAGTGGTGGTAGAGGGGAACTGATTATGTCTGGAATCCAAAAAGAAGCGTAAAGCTTTGAGACCTTCCTGATGGGGGATGGAAGTATATAAGGACTGGACATCCATGGTGAAAATAAAGCGGTGGGGGCCAGGGAACTTAAAATCATCGAAAAGTTTAAGAGTGTGAGAAGTGTCACGAACATAGGTCGGAAGGGATTGAACAAGGGGTGATAAAACAGTGTCGAGGTATGCAGAAATGTTCACATCAACTTTGCTGCATATCAAGAATGCTTTTCTTTATAAGTGCACTCCAATCTTCAAGGACAATTCAATCAATTAGCACCCTGTCTCTCCTGCCCCCACCTCACCCTCAAATATACGTTCCTCTCACCATCATCTTAGAGTAACTGCTGAGTGTATAATTTGCAAAATATACTACAATTACTCATTGAGACGTCATGCACATGGGAGCACAACCAGCTCTGGGTTCTCCTCCATGTCACATAACAACCTGACTTAAAAATATAGTGATGTTCCTTCATTGTCACTGGACTTAAAGGCTGAAACCTTTTCTCCAGTATACCGTGAGAGCACCTTACAGTGATGGGACTGCAGCACTTCAACATAACAGTTCACCACCATATTCCCAAGGGTAATTATGGATGTGCGATAAATGCTGGCCTTGCTATTGATGCTCAGATTCAGGAAAATGAATAAATGGCCAAAAGAACACCCTCCTTTAGTGTCTACTTCATTACCTATCCCTTTCCTTTTTTGCAGAATCATAAAAATAAATTTTGTCCAGTTCTTATTGTAAAATCATTTCTCTAAATGGTGAACTCATTTTCTATTGCCACAAGTTATATCTGATAATCTGAATATTTCCAACAATGTCTATTATTATTTCATATTTTCAGTAAAATGGAAGCAAAATTGACTAAGAAATCATATATAGTGTCACTGTATAATAATGTTTCATTCAGCCCCCCAGCAATTGATTGATTCTGTGATAAATTAAGTTGGATGCCAGCACTTAAGAATCTGACTGGCTCAATGTTATTTCAATATCAGTGTAGATATCATCACGGAACGGTCTAGTCTAATCACTCAGAGACATGTTACTCACTTTATCGCTGCATGCTATGAAGTTGTACTCAAATAGGAGGGAATTGTGACTAAATAATACAAATGAACTCCCTGATCTAACTGGATTTCATATTTCAGAATCAGAATCAGGTTTAATATCACTGAGGAGCACACACAAAACACTGGAGGAACTCAGCAGGCCAGGCGGCATCTACGGAAAGAAGCATTTTAGTTTTCGGGCTGAAACCCTTCAGCATTTTGTATGTGTTGCTCAGATTTCCAGCATCTGCAGATTTTCTCTTGTTAGTGATTTAATATCACCGACATATGTTGTGAAATTTGTTAACTTTGCGGCAGCAGTACAATGCAATACATTGTTAATGTGAGGAAAAAAACTGTGAATTACAGTAAGTATATATATAAAATAGTTAAATTAAATAAGTAGTGCAAAAAATAGGTAATACAAAAGTAGTGAGGTAGGAAATTAAAAAGTAGTGTGTAGTCCATATTTTCTTACAAGATAGGAAGCTATTTTAGCCCATTGAGTCGTTTACAGTTGACAGAGAAATCCCCTTTCCCAGTTGGGTTTCCCTGTATCCTGCTCACCCTAAAAATTCATCATCTTCCAACTATTCAGATTCTACTACATACATTCAAGGGGCAGTTTGCAGTGGTGAATTATTCTCCCAATCTTCACTTGTTTTTTTTTGACATGGGAGGAAACAGGAATACATGGAGGAAGTCCACACAGTTATGGGGAGAACATGTAGACTCCATACCAGCGGTTTAGAGGTCAGCATTAAACCGTAGTCACTAAAGCCGTGAGGCAGCATCTCTACCAGCTGCACACTTGTGCTGTGCACATCCAAAGTCAAAGTCAACTTTATTGTCAAAGTACCTACATGTTGCCATAAACTACCTTGAGATCCATTTTCTCGCAGGCATTTACAAGAACATGAATATATACAATAAAATTTACAAAAAGGCTGTGCATAAACAAAAACTGACAAACAACCAATATGCAAAAGAAAACAAAAAAGTACAAGATGCAAATCATGCAAATAAAAATACTGAGAACATGAGCTGTAAAGGGTTCTTGGAAGTGAGTCTCTGGGTTACAGAATGAGCTCAGAGTTATGGTGGATGAAGTTATCCAAGCCCATGCAGAAGCCTGATGGTTGGATGTTAATTAGGGTTTCTGCACCTGGCAGCGAGAGATCTCAGGCTTCTGCACCTCCTGTCCAAAGGTAGCAATGATAAGAGAATATGGCCTGGATGTTGGGGGTCCTTGATGACAGATGCTGCTTTCATGAAGCAAATTGACATGCAAACGAGCTCAGTGGTGGGGAGACTGATTTGCCTGTGATGAAGTGGGCTGTATCCATCACTTTCTGTAGACTTTTCCGTTGCTAGGCGTTAATGCTTCCATGCCAGGCTGTGATGCAACCAGTTAGGATACTATGCACCTATATAAGTTTGGTGTCATACCAAATCTACACAAACTTTTAAGAAAGTAAAGGTGCTGTTGTGCCTTCTTTGTGATGGCATTTCTGCACTGGTCTCAGGACAGGTCCTCTGATATGTTAACACCAAGGAATTTAAAGTTACTAACCAGCTCCACCTCTGATCCCCAATAAGGTCAGATCAACCAATCTTTTCTGATTCTGTGATGCAATTTAAATCTGGGGAACAATATGAGTCAATCATTATTGATTAGTGCCATTGCTCTAGCAAACCTGTGACAGAGATATCTAATACTTTGGATACCGAAGTATTAGTCATTTCTTCCTTTCTATTGTGAGAAAAGAATAGACCAAATAAATATATACTGTACTTTTTGATAATATTGTGTGTCAGTTTTTGGCTAGTATTAAAATCAATTTGAAAGGACATGATGTTAGTGAAAGCATACAAGCTGGTGCCATCAATACAGGTCATTTACTCCATAATTAATGGTGCTCAGCAGCACAAACATTAGGATAGCGAATGTAAATGTAATCTAAAACACCTTCAAAAGCTTGGCAGCTGGATGGAACTTGAAATATGTAGTGAGAGCTGCAGAATAGCTATAAGAATTGCTGCAGATTTACAAAGGTATGAAACAATATTCTAAAACACTTACAAACAGCTAACAAGTTAAGATGACAGAAAAATGTCACTGTGTTGTAGCTTTCATCCCTTAATTCAGTTGTGCACTGGTAATGTCACTGCTGCTTTTTCTGAATCAGCTACTTTAAATTAAAAAATAACTGCTGAGAATCCATAGAAATAAATATTTATACGGAATTGCTAACAATTTTCTACCCATGTTGTAATGGCCATTAGGATGAATTCTGAAGTTGGTTCACAGTTCTGATATCAAAGCTTGAATATGAGAGAAGGCTTGGAAACTATGGCATGTTTGGAATCGAAATCTGTTGAAAATTGTCATGTTGCAAGAGGTAATAAGTCCTGATTTGTAGATGCAAATTATATGCTGAATGGATTTGACCTTGTCCTTCAGACCAATCTCAATTCAGTGAGAGAAATAACCATTATTATTTAGTTCCGCTTCTGGTGTCAATACGGAAATTTGTTTTCATATGAAGTTTACCATTAATAAATGTTTTGCCTGCTCAGGGGCATTTATACTCATTATGATTCCAAGATGTAAATAGTATTCTGCCATGGTGTTTAAATTTTTAATATCTTCAATACAGTCTTAATTATTTCTGACTGTGAGGATTGTAGTTTGTCACACTCTTGGACTATGGCAACATGTTTTTTACACCTCAAGCACTGCAGAAAATGTACGTTAGATTTTATGAATTTTGCATTTTAGGCACCATGTCCTAACACAGAAGAGGTGACTAGTTCTTCAAATTTGTCTGGTGTTCATACCTGCACGGAAATGGGGATTTGACAATATCACCTGCATCCTAAGATTATTTTTTTTTACTCAAAATAATTTCTTGCAATGGTATAAAACAACTGTTTCCAATACAATAGTTTTCCTCTCTCAAATACTTACAATGAACAGAAACCTCATTATGACTCTGGTTTACTTCAATCTGGAACACTGAGGTCAATGGACCACAGTTATAATGCCATCTATGCAACAGTGATGATAAATGTGTTCTAATTATTTTCAGGTTTCCTGATAATTAAAACTAGCAAAAAAAAACCTGATTTACAAGTGAAGACACAAGAGACAGCAGATGCTGTTATCTAGATCAAAACAAAACAAACAGTTAGAGGAACTCATTGGGTCGAGCAGCATCCATAAAGGCAATTGGATGGACAACCAATCATGTCCTTACTCTGCATCAGGACTGAGAGAATGCCAAGGGCTGGACAAAGCGGGGAGAGGGAGGGATGAGGCAGTAGCTGGTCAGTGATAGGTGGAACCTGGTGAGGTGGGGGATAATGAGCAGCATTAAGAGAAAAAGCTGTTGGCTGAGAGTGAAAAATATTCCACAGATAGCGGCAGGTGAGGGAAGGGAAGAAGGCAAGTAAGGATAGAGGTTGGAAAGTATTAAATGTTACCACATTCACAAGGGGTGCTGGCCTGTAGGATACAGTCATTTCATTAATTTTTCAGGATCTAGACATTATTCCCACAGTTCTGTGAGGAATGAAGTGCCAAGACTTCGACCCAGTTGTGATGAAATAAGTTCAATATTTTACCAAGTTAGGATGGTGGCATTGTTATGTAGTTGCTGTCACAACATTTGTGGTGGTAGGGGGTTTGGGAGGTGCTATCAGATTATTTTAGTTAAGCTAATCTTAAAGATCTTTATCGTTATTCCATCATGCTCCCCAATGGCACTTGTAGATGGTGGTAAGACTTTGGAGTGTCAGGACCTGAGTGACTGACCCTGGGATATGAAAATGCATATCAGCACACAAGTTAGAAGCAAGAAGTAGTCCACCTGATCTGTCAAGCATCTTCAGCTGGTTAATAAGATCAGTGGACAGTATGACACCCAACCTTTGACCTGCTTTTATAGCCTAGCCATTTATGTGACTGGTGTAGATAAGTTTCTATCAATAAAGATGGCAAGTGTGGAACTCAGATGATGGTAGTGCCATTGAACATCCAGAAGACCATAAGATATTGGAGCAGAAGTAGGACATTTGGCCCATCGAATCGGCTATGCCATTTCATCATGGCTGATCCAATTTTCCTCTCAGTTCCAATTTCCTGCCTTCTCCCCATATCCCTTCATGCCCTGAACAATCACAAACCTATCAGCCTCAGCCTTAACTATACGTACAGACTTGGCTGCCACAGCTGTCGGTGGCAACAAATTCCACAGATTCACCACTCTCTGGCTAAAGAAATTCCTCCTTATCTCCATTCTAGAAGGACACCCCTCTATTCTGAGGCTTTGTCCTCTGGTCTTAGACGCTCCAAATCTACTCTTTCAAGTCCTTTCACCATTTGATAGGCTTCAATCAGGTTACCCCTCATTCTTCTGAATTCCAGTGAACAGAGGCCCACAGTTATCAAAGGCTCCTCAGCCCTGCTGAAGGGTTTCAGCACAAGACGTCAACTGTACTCTTTTCGAATAGGTGTTGCCTGGCCTGCTGAGTTCCTCCAAAATTTTGTGTGTGTTGCTCAACACTACATCCTTGCTTTTATTGTCTAGTGCTCTTGAAATGAATGGTAACATCGCATTTTCTTTCCTCACCTCGACTCAACCTGCAAATTAACCTTTAGGGAATCCTGCACAAGCACTCCTAAGTCTCTTTGCACCTCAGTTTTTTGTATTTTATTTCCATTTAGGAAATAGTCAACCCTTTCATTTCTTCCACCGAAGTGCATAACCATACACTTCCCAACACTGCATTCCATCTGCCATTTCTTTACCCATTCTCCTAATTTGTCTAAGTCCTTCTGTAGCTTCTCTACTTTCTCAAAACTACCTGCCCCTCCACCTATCTTCATATTGTCTGCAAACTTTGCAACGAAACCATCAATTCTTCCTCTTTGGGATATATATATATCCTGTGCCTTCCGAATTGCTTCCAGAAATTCCAGCCACTGCTGCATTGCCATCATCTCTGTTAGCATTCTTTTTCAATGAATTCTGGCCAACTCTTCTCTCATGCCTTCAAGTTCAATCTTCCAAAGTGTATCACTTCATAATTTTCCGGATTAAACTTCACCCAATTCTGCACCCTGACTATATCTTGTGTTAACCTACAAAAAACTTCTACAGTATTCATAACCTTTGTGTCATCTGCAAGCTTTCCCAAGTGTAGTGTTCAGAGACAGATCCCTGTGAAACACCGTGAGTCACCAAGCTCTGCTTCATTAATAGACAACCAGAAAGCTTCTATACAGATTACAATTTTGTGCAAGTGATGTCAAACTGTGTTGTACATCAATGAATCTGTTTTTTATTGCAATTCAATCGTGCAATGCATTAACAAATTTGCATTGCACAATGGATTTTTCGGGACAATATCCTTTGCTGGGCTGTATTCCAGGGAATTATCCATACCTAGCAATATCTTGCAGACGGATTTATCATGACCTTCATAGCTCAGTGTCCAATGCAATAAAACTTAAATGGCCTTACTAATTATGATATTTTCAACAATGTTATGCCAGGTTCATCAATACATATTTGTCTTCATTAGATATTACACTTTCTTTTCCAGTGAGGTTAACGTTTTTTTCCCCATAGCTTGATGTTATGTTTCACTTCAATTAAATTTCAGGTCATTGTATAATCTTTGAATACATCAAATGTTTCATTTTCTCATAAGGATGGTGTGACTGCATGGGCTTCCTCTAGCTGCTCAGGTTTCCTGTTACATCCCAAAGACAGATGGGTTATTGGGATAATTGGTAGCTATAAATTGCTTGTGTGCTGATGAGTGGAAAAATCCTGGGTATTGCAAGGAACATAGGGAGAATAAAATGAGATTTGTGTTGGATTAGTGCATATGGATGATTGATATTCATCTCAGATGGTGACGAGAGGGCATACAGGAGCAAGATATATCAGCTGGTTGAGTGGTGTCACAGCAACAACCTTGCACTCAGCATCAGTAAGACCAAAGAACTGATTCTGGACTTCAGAAAGTATAAGGCAAGGGAACACTCACTAGTTCTCCTAGAGGAATCAGGAGTGGACAGAGTGAGAAATTTCAATTTGTCAATTTTTCAGTAACTCTGAGAACATAACCTGGACCCAACACTTCGATGCAACTGCAAAGAAGACATGACGGCAGCTAAATTTCATTCAGATTTTGAGGAGATTTGGTATGTCACCAAAGACACTCACAAATGTCTTCAGATGTACTATGGAGAGCATTCTGACTGGCTGCATCACTGTCTAGTATTGGGGAGGGGGACTACTGCACAGGATTGAAATAAGCTGCAGAGAGTTATAAACTTAGTCAGCTTCATCATGGGTATTAGCTTCCGTAGAATCCAGGACATCTTCAAAGGGTGATTCCTCAAAAAGGTGGCATCCATCATTAAGGACCCCATCACTCAGGGTTTGCCTTGTTCTGATTACTACCATCAGGAAGCGGTACAGAAGCTTGAAGGAACACATTCTTCCCCTCTGCTGTCCAATTTCTGAATGGACATTGAACCCATGAACATAACCTCACTACAATTTTTATTTCTAATTTTGCACTACTTATTTAATTTAACTATTTAACATATACATACTTAATGCAATTCAGTTTCTTTCTGTATTTATTATGTATTGTAAGATAAAAAATTTACAACATATGCAGGAGATATTAAACCTGATTCCAATTCTGAAACTTGGTGGGATAAACGGCTTGTTTCTCTTGACTCTAACTTCAGCTAACAAAAACCCAAAGTTACATCCAGCCTATAACTTAGCCACATTTTTGTTTAAAGTCAAGAACTTCAATTTCTCTCTCTTTTTCCAAAAATAAGTGCTGCATTAGTACCTGGAACCAAAATATGTTAATTTGTTTATCAGTAGTGACTAATTAGAGAAGCTGATTAATTTCATTGATTCATCCAGTTTGAAAACAAAGCAGAAATGCTGCAAAAGCTCAGCACTGCAGATATTTCCTGCATTTTCCGTTTTTGTTCCAGATTTCCAACAACTAATGTACAGGGTTCCAAACAATCCTGCCCGGTGAAGCAGAACTTCATCTGCAAATCTGTTGGGTCATCTACCACATCCAGTGCTTCCAATGCAGCCTCGTCTGCATTGGTGTGACCCAACGTAAATTGGGGGACTGCTTTGTCAAGCACCTCTGCTCCATCTGCCAAAAGCCAAATTTTCTGGTGGCCAACAATTTAACTACCTATCCTTATTCCCATTTCGACATGTCAGTCCATGACCTCCTCTCTTGCCATGATGTAGCCACTCTGAGGGTGGAAAAGCAATACCTCTTTTGGTAGCCTCCAACCTGATGCCATGAACATTGCTTTCTCCTCCTTCTTCCCCATTCTTCCATTCCCTCTTCTCCTCACCTGCCTATCACCTCCCCCTAGTGTCCCCTTTCTTCCCTTTCTCCTGTGGTCCACCCTCCTCTCCTATCAGATTCCTTCATTTCCAGCCCTTCACCTTCCCCCCCCCCCGCCACCTAGCTTCACCTATGACATTCTAGCTTGTTCTTCTTCCCCGTCCCCCACCTTTTTTATTCTGATGGCTTCCCCCTTCCTTTCTAGTCCTGATGAAGCCTCTTGAATGTTTATTCATTTTCATAGATGCTGCCTGACCTGTTGACTTCCTACACTGTGTTGCTCTGGATTTCCAGCATCTGCTGAATTTCTTGTGTTTCTGCTTTTGATTTGTTATTTTAATATAATATTAATTCAACCATTTTCTTCATTACTACTAAGCATCAGTTATATCAGGCTGCTTTTTGCAGTGTTTTCATTCAGTGCCAACAATTCTTTCCTAGATGCTATTTTCCCTGATGTTAATTTCATAAAAAAAAACTGGTTACATTCATCAAAGTAAAATATGCTGCAGGAAAAGATGATAATCCAACAGTCTCCTTTGATATTGAAGGATGAACAATATGATACCATTCTGCAGCAGTGGGATACCTGGTATCTCATCAATTCTAATCTTGCAATGTGCGGAAAACAGCATAATTTTTTATATGAGGCATTGTTACTATTGAGGAATCCATACACGAAATCACTTTGATCCCGTACTAGATAGAAGCTCTTCTGAGCATGAAGATCTAAAATTGGAATAATTGCCGATAACAATTTGGTGTCCTGTCTGTGACACTAATGGCACAGCTTTCTTTCTCTGCTGTATCTCTTTTACAAAAGCTGTCATGTTATTTTGTCCTCCTAAAATTGAGGTGCGTTTGCCAATTTCTGTCATCTTGCTCAGGCATGTGGTTCATTTGTCCTCCTCTATCTGATATAAATGTTATAAACATTTCATTTGCTATTTAATGCTGCTCTCCAATTTGTCTGATCTGCTTTGAGAATGCACTGTATCCCTTAGCTCAGGCCCAGACTGATCAAAGATTATTTTCCATTATTTCTCTGTACATCCATTATAGGTCACGTTCATTCTAGATTGCAGTCTTCTGAAAATTCATCATCACATGCAACATCAGGTTATCGTTCTCCCAGAAGTAGGAATTAGTTTTGTAATATCTGGTCATTCTTTCCTAATAATGTGCATGGAAATTAATGTCTTCCTGTTCTCTCATTTTTCAATTGCTTTATTAGTTGTTAAATACACTTCCAACTGCTTTTTAAATCTTCCCCAACTTGTGAAAAATTTCCTGTCACTTGAAGGTTGTGATTTATCAATCTTAGTCTCTCAGTTACCTGATTTTATAGGTCATTTTGTTCCATTTACTTACCACTTCTCACTGTGGTATTCATTCAGTATTTCTGATAGCATACTTTTTCGTTAATGCTCAACTATTTTGAGGGTCCTAATAATCCTAAATTGAACAACAAAGGGATAAAACTACAGATTTTTACCATCGGAAGGGAGGTACAGAAGCCTGAAGGCGCACACAGAGCGATTCAGAAACAGCTTCTTCCCCACTGCCATCCAATTTCTAAATGGACTTTGAACCCATGAATACTACCTCACTACTTGTTTTTAACTTTCTGTTTTTGACTACTTATCTTAATTTAACTATTTAATATACATATATACTTACTGTAATTTTTTTTCTATATTTATCATGTACTGTATTGTACCACTGCCACAAAGTCAACATATGCTGGTGATATAACACCTGATTCTGATTCAAAGGAATTCTCATTCAACAGTTCCATATAATTTAACATTTTAATCTGATGGGTCCTCAGCAGTTGTTATTAATTGCAGCGTTTATACTTAAAGGAATGCCAATACTTGATGTGAACTTAAAATTCTAGCAAATCACATTATTCCTCCTTATTAGAATTATCCCACTTTCCAAAATCCATCTTATCAATTCTTTTTCTAAGGAAGAGGTTTGCATCATAATAGGGTCACGTACACAGCAGTAGCTTTATATGAGTTCTCATTGTTTTTATACACATGACTGTTTCACATGAAATTTGATTGTAGGATACTACAATAAGACCAATCTGTGTATAGGACATCAGGATTACATGTCTGGAAAGAACATTAGACCAATTTTGTGTCATCGACTTATACAACATGGAAAGGTACTTGGTCCATGTTGACCAAGATTCACAACTACCATAATCCCATTTACCTGTGTTTAGCCTATAATCTCTCTAAACCAGGGGTTCCCAACCTTTTTTGGAGCCTTAACATTGACTAAGGTTGAGAAACCATGCACTAAACATTTCTTAACCATGCATCCACCCAAGTACCATTGAAATATTGTTAATTTGAGCTGGAATTGTTCAAGTCACAGACCCATCAGCCCAAGGGTATTATCTTCCCCTTCACCATTTGGTTCAGCTGGAAAGGTCAATTAAGTTGGCATTGTTCCTTTTCGCCTGTCCTCTGATACCTCCGAGCATTGGCAATGGAAAGAATGACCTCACAGATTGAAAACTGAGGTCCCACCCCACACCAAAAGGCAGCCTTCGTGTTTCGTGAGTAATATATGTGGAGGCAGATGCGATTGCAAAGCTTTCATGCAAAAGCCATCAAGACTACTCAACACTTGTTCAATGATGTTTTTGAACACAATTAAAATATTTTATATTTTAAAAAAAAGTTAAAATAAATAAGAATTGTTTAAAACTCACCAAAACAGCAAGAAACAATTAAAAAATGGAATAAATAATTTAAAAAGAATCTATAAGTTAACTGATAGTTTCCTCCTAAATTCCTGGTCAGGAATCTCCATTCATGACAATGGGGATTCTGTTCCTGTGCTCACATATTCAGGCCACTTTACCGAACGTACAGAATGATGATGGAGCAGAGTGACAGATGTGCCAACACCTGTCATTCAGTAGGTTCACACAAATCTCATAGGTTTACGAGTCAGGGACTTTCCTACCTGGGAGATACCAAAGGTTGTCTCTGTACAGCTGTTCACAGTCAGCACAATTCAGGTCAATATAAAACTTATTTAAGGTGTTAAAGTTGAAATTTACTGGGTTGTATGACCTATCCACATATATTACTCAATGTTCATTTAGCATAAGCAAATGAGGATAAGCTTTTTACCTACAGTATGTTTCAGGACCATTTGCATGTAATTATATCTGACTGCTTTTGGAGGACAGTTTAAATAGAAATACATATACACATATGAAGTTGTCTTTATTGTGGTTAACTGATATCATTGGAGGAGGAGGGAGTGGGTGTAATTCCTTCCTCATTCTGTCACCACTTCCTTTCATTTCCTGTGTGAGCCCTTGGCCAGAATAACAACTGCAACACCAGATACAAGTTGTCATCATCTCTGCCTGCTCCCGTCCTAGTTAACTTGTGTCCTCATTCCTCGATTCCATTCTGTCCCCTTTGGTTCAGTCCCTTCCCACCGACACCTGTGACACATCTCATGCTCTCAATCCCCTCGCTAATTCCCTGGCCCTGACTGCCTCATTTTTACCATGCTTGTCCAGTCCCTATACACTCCTATCCATCATTAAGAAGGCCTTAAAGCTCTGTTTCTTTCTTGATGAAAGAACCAGGCAGTTCCCCTTCATCACACCCTCTTCCATCTGGCAGAACTGGTCTAAGCTCTCAACAATTTTTCCTTCAGCTCCTCCCAATTTCACCAGACTCAAAGTGTAGCCATGGGCATCCACATGGACTTCAGCAATGCCTGCCTTTTCTTAGGCTATGCAGAACAGTTTAAATTCTAAGACTTCCCCAGTAATGCTCTTAAGTCTTCCTGTGCTACATCGATGACTGCATTGGTGCTGCTTCATGCACCCATTCTGAGCTTGTAAATTTCATTAACTTTGTCTCTAATTTCCAGTCTGCCTTTAAATTCACTTGGTCTGTTTCTGACATCTCCCTTCCCTTTATTAATCTTTCTGTCTCCATCTTGATTAACATCTTTTATAAACCTGTTGACCAGCATGGCTATTGCTCTTCCCACCCTATCTCCTGTAAAAATGCGATTCCCTTTTCTCACTTCTTTTGTCTCCACCACATCTGCTCCAGGATGTGGCTTTCCTTTCCAGGTCATCAGAGATGTCCTCCTTCTTCAAAAAACAAAGATTCCTTTCCTCCCCCATTGATGCAGCCCTAAGCCGCATTTCCTCCCTTCACTCTCCGCTTTCCAGATGGATCGCTCCCTCTATTATTCCCTTGTCCATGCATCCATCCGCACTAATCTCCCTCCCAGCACTTGTCTCTGCAAGCAGCCAAAGTGCTACACCTGCCCCTATTCTGGTGTCTCCCCCCAGCACTTCCAGTCCTGAAGAACTGAGTGTTGTACCAAATTCAATTTATTGCTGAAAATATAAGGATTACACATGATATTCTTCAGAATATAAAACTGAACACTGAACTTAAGGTCAAATCCATTCTTTCCTCTCTATAGTTACTGCCTGTTTCCCATATTTTGAGTTCAGACATGTAGCATTTGGTTTATTCCCCCCACACGTCCCTCCCCCGCCACTTTAAGTTAACATTTTAACATGAGGTAAAGCTATAAAGAAGGGCCAGCTGGTGGTGTAGTGACATCATCACTAGATTTAAAGGCAGATGGTTCTGAGTTCTGACCCAGCCGGATCCAAACCTGGGCAGCTGCGGAAGAAAGGCCTGGCAATCTACTTCCGTATCTTGCCATGAAAACCCTATGGACCTAATGTCTAGGAGGTCACGAAGAGTCGAACTCGACTTAACGAATGAACAACAACAAAGGCTACAAAGAGTCAAGTTAATGGCTTTACCATGTCATCTAATGTTATACTCATCAGAATCCTACAGTGTTTTTGAAAGCAATTCAATGCACTGAATCTGCCTGGTCCCAAAACCAAATGTCGGCTTCATCCCATACAGGATGAAGTTTCAGAGATACATTTAAATCCACCTTGCATGGAAAAAGATGATTTTTTTTTTGCGAAGCTCTGTGCCTTTTTTGGAAAATCTCATTGACGTTCTTTCCATTTTATAATTTATACAAAGAATAGCAGCTGTAGAGCACTTTGAACAAATGCTTACCATTAGGCATCTATTGTTAATGATTTCATTACACAAACCATTTAAGTACTCGATCTGAGTTTGTCAGAGTACCTGTTTTCCTTGACTTAATCAGTGCTAATGTTACTGATGATGATGTACACAGCCTTGCTAAATGAGCACAGATGATTTATTCTTAAATTGATTTGGCAGCTGAACTTCAACATTGATAAATATGCTACGTTAGTCCCTTCTTTATCCGGAAAAGATTGTTGAAAGAGAGCGCACAACAGAAAATATTCACAGAAGTTACTGTTTAGCTTGATTTATGCTGGTGTCTGAACACTTTACACTTTAATGTGTTCAACAACCCATACAACAGCAATTAGTTGAAGATGAACAATGCATTGCACAACTTGGTTTATTCATCTGCAAAGATACTAAAAAATCCCCACTCCAACATCCAACTGTCCCTTGAAGCATAATAGGACCTCTTCATCATTTGTTTTCTCTATCAGCATTTTGATTAATTTTTGGCTGAAGATGAGCTCATTGTTGGTGTGGGGGCACCAATGTACGGGATTGTAAGAAGCTTCAGAAAGTTTTTGACCCAGCCAGCCCCAATATGAGTACATTGAGGATATCTTCAAAAGGCAGTGCCTCAAGGAGCTGGCATTCATCGTTATGGACCCTCACCACTCGTGTACACCCTCTTGTCATAACTACCATCAGACAGGAGGTGCAGGACCTGAGGACCTACACTCAGCATTTTTAGGAACAGCTTCTTCTCCTCTGCCACCAGATTTCTGAATAGTCCATGAACCCTTCATCACCACCTCACTATTTCCCATTGGTACTGTTATATCTTTATTGTAATTTTGTCATGAGCCCTTTAGGCCTGCGCAGCTAACCATAGAGCATTTGTCGCCAAGGTTTCTAGAGCAGCTTTATTTGTTAGTTGTTGTCTTAACCAGAGTCATTAAGCTCTGGTGCTATCTGTTTCATTTTGTCAAGTTTATTTTGACTGGCATGGGTTTTTCCATGTTCTGTGATTATTTGAAGTGGACTCCTGATTACTGCTTGATTTGACAATGATTTGTCTCGTAGTGTCACTCAGTCGGGTATTCTGCTGGAATACCAATGTATAACCTCTTGTTTCCAGATCTACATGGGAGTCTGCCATTCCTCCACACTTGGTTCATTCGTTGCCAGCACACACCAGGCCCCGCACTGTACTGTCACCATAAGACAACAAATTTCACAACTAATATCAATGACAATAGCCTTGGTTCTGATTCTGACACGGAAATTAATAAGAGTAAAACCAGTTTTGAAGGGAAGAAAACCAAATGAGTGGAGCACAAAAGGACGTTTACTCAATAAAACTCAGTTTTAGTCATCACAGTTTAGGAAGGACATCTGTTGATAGCGAGAAAGTAAAGTTTGATGTGGCAATATTTCAGTGGAGTAAAGGAAATTACAGTGGTATCAGAGAGGAGTTGGCCAATGTAAATTGGAAGGAGATGCTGGCAGGGATGACAGCAGAGCAGCAATGGCTTGAGGTTCTGGGAAAAATGACAGGGCACAGCATAGCTATATTCCAAAAGCAAAGAAATACTCGAATGGCAAAATAGTACAACTGTGGCTGACAAGAGAAGTCAAAGCTAATGTAAAAACAAGAGAGAGCATACAACAAAGCGACACATATTGGGAAGATAGAGGATTGGGAAGCTTCTAAAAACCTGCAGAAAGCAATTAACAGAATCATTAGGAGGGAAAAGATGAAATATGAAAGCAAACTAGCAAACAATATCAAGGTGGATAGAAAAACTTTTTCAAGTACATAAAAATGGGAGAGATGAAAGTGGATATAGGACCTCTAGAAAATAAAGCCAGAGAAATAATAATGGGGGAGAAGGAGAAGGCAGATGAACTAAATGTGTATTTTGCATCAGTCTTCATTGTGGACAACACTGGCAATGTGCCAGATGTTGAACAGTCTGAGGGAAAAGAAGTGAGTGCAGTTACTAATAAAAGGGAGAAGGTGCTCAACAAGCTGAAAGACCTAAGGTACTTTCGTCACCTGGAACAGATGAACTGCACCCTCTGAAAGACGAAGCGGTAGAGATTGTGGAGGCATTAGTCATGATCTTTCAAGAAATATTGGACTCTGGCTTGATTCCAGAGGACTGGTAAATTGCAAATGTCACTCAACTCTTTAAGAGGGACAGGAAGGTAGGAAGAGGGGGTAGCATGGCTCTGCTGGTAAAGAATGGCATCAAATCAGTAGAAAGATGTGACATAGGTTTGGAAGATGTTGAATCCTTGTGGGCTAAGTGAAGAAACTGCAAGGGTAAAAGGACCCTGATGGCAGTTACAAGCCTCCCAACAGAAGCTGGGATGTGGACTACAGATTACAACAGGAAGTAGAAAAGGCATGTCAACAGGGAAATGTCATGATAATCATGGGAGATTTCAACACGTAAGTTGATTGGGAAAATTAGGTTGGAATTGGATCTCAAGAGAGTGAGTTTGTTGAATGCCTATGAGATGGCTTTTTAGAGCAGTTTGTTGTTGAGCCTAATAGGGGATCAGCATTACTGGATTGGGTGTTATGTAATGAACCAGAGGTGTTAAGGGAACTTAAGGTAAAAGAACCCCTAGGAGCCAGTGATCACAATATGAATTATTTCAACATGAAATTTGACAGGGAGAAAGTGAATCTGACATAGCAGTATTTCAGCGGAATAAAGTAAACTGCAGTGGTAGGAGGGAGGAGCTGGCCAGAGTAAATTGGACAGAGATGCTGGCACGGTTGACAGCAGAGCATCAGTAGTTTGAGTTTATGAGAAAAAATGACAAGGTGCAGGATAGATGTACTCCAAAAAACAAAGAAATACTCAAATGACAAAATAGTACAACTGTAGCTGACAAAGGAAGTCAAAGCTCGTGTAAAGGCAAAAAAGAGGGCATACAACAAAGCAAAAATTTGTGTGAAGACAGAGGATTGGGAAGCTTTTAAAACCGTACAAAGAGAACTAAAAGTCATTAATAAGGAAAAGGAGCAATATGATAGCAAGCTAGCAAACAACATCAAAGATGTTGGATTCAGTCATTAACGATGAAGTTATGGAGTACTTGGTGACACAGGACAAGCTAGGACAATGTTTCCTTAAGGGAAAATCTTGCCTGATGAACCATTTCGAACTCTTTGAGGAGATTATACAAGTAGGATAGATAAGGGGAATGCAGTGGATGTTTTACCTTTGGACTTCCAAACGGCCTTTGACAAAGTGCCCCATATGAGGCTGCTTACCAAGTTAAGAGATCATGATATTACAGGAAAGTTACTGGCATGGTTAGAGCATTGGCTGTTTGGCAGGAGGAAGCAAGTAGGAATAACAGGACCTTTTCTGGTTGACTGCCAGTGACTAGTGGTTTTCCGCAGGGATCGGTGTTGGTGCCATTTCTTTTTATGCTGTATCAATGGTTTAGATGATGGAATGGATGGCTTTGTTCACAGGTTTGCAGATGATATGAAGATTGGTGGAGAGACAGGTAGTGTGAGCAACAGAAGTGCTGCAGAAAGACTTAGACAGATTAGGAGAGTGGATAAGAGAGAGGCAAATGAAATACAATGTTGGAAAATGCATGGTCATGCACTTTGGTAGTAGAAATAAATGTAGAGAATATTTTCTAAATGGAGAGAAAATCCAAAAATCTGAGATGCAAAGGGACTTGGAGTTCCTGTGCAGAACACCCTAAATATTAACTTGCAGGGAGAGTTAGTGGTGAGGAAGTCAAATGCAATGTGAGCATTCATTTCCAAAGATCTAGAATATAAGAGCAGGGATGTAGTGATGAAGCTTTATAGGGCACCAGTGAGGCCTCACCTTGAGGGATTGTGGACAGCTTTGGGGTTCTCATCTAGGAAAAGAAGTGCCATATTGGATAAGTTTCAGAGGAGCTTCAGAAAGATGATTCCGGGAATGAAAGGGTTGTCATATGAACAATGTTTGATGGCGCTGGGTCTGTACTCACTGGAAATTAGAAGAATGAGGGAGGATCTCATTAAAACCTTTTGAATGTTGAAAGGCCTAGACAGAGTAGATGTGGAAAGGATGTTTCCTCTGATGGGGTAGTTTAGGACAAGAGGACACAGCCTCAGGACAGAACAGAGATGTTTAAAACAGAAATATGAAGAAATTTCTTTCACTAGAGGATGGTGAATTTGTGGAATTTTTTTTTACCACAGGCAGCTGTGGAGGCCAGGTCATTGGCTGTATTTAAGGCAGTGATTCATATGTTCTTGATTGGACATGGCATCAAAGGTTATGGGGAGAAGGCTGGGATGTGGGGCTGAGGAGGGGAATAAAGGATCAGCCCTAATTGAATGGTGGAGCAGACTCGATGGGCCAATGTCCTAATTCTGCTCCTATGCCATAAGGTCTTATGGTCTTAATATTGGTTGATTGGTAGGAGGCAAAGAGTAGGAATAAAGGGGCCTTTTTTAGTTCGCTGCCAGTGACTAGTGGTGTTCTGCAGCGTTCAGTGTTTGGCACCCCCTATTTTTGCATTAAAGGTTGACAATTTGGATGACAGTATTGATTGCTTCCTGGCTAATTTGCAGACGACACAAAGATAGTTGGAGCGGCAGGTAGTTTTCAGGAAGCAGGGAGCCTGTAGAAGAGATTGGACAGATTAGGAGAGTAGGAAAAGAAGTGGCAGATGAAAACTAGTGTAGGGAAGTGTATAGTCATTCACTTTGGTAGAAGGAATAAAGGTGTAGACTATCTTATAAATGGAGAGCAAATTCAGAAATTGGAGGTGCAAGTAGACTTGGGAGTCCCTGTGCGGCATTCCTTAAAGGTTAACTTTCAGGTTGATTCAACAGTAAGGAGGGAAAATGCTCTGTTAGTATTAATTTCAAGAGGAAGAGAATAAAAGAGCGAGGATGTAATGCCAGTCTGGAAGAACGTTGTTTCGTTTGGTGGTATATATGCATACGGTTGAATGCCAATAAACTTGAACTTGAACTAAAGTGTTACGTTAACCACTACCATGCCACCTTCTCTCCTCAGCTTTGCCTGGCACAGAACGTTACCAAATCTTTCTCTGCTGTTATTGTTGTCTCTTTGTATGTAAGTCATCAGTATCTTCGCCCCCACTCACAATCAGAACAGCCTCTGTTTGTACACTAACTGTCAGTGTATATGGATGAATGCCACACAAATTTACTTTAAGGGTCCTTAAAACCAACATCCCATTTTTCTCAGCTGCATTCAGAGCATGTGACACTCAGTTTCAATTATATTGATAATTCATGCCGAAACCAGGTTAAATATATTTAACTGGCAATGAGGGTAAATGAATTAAATTATCCTATTATGTTGAATATTTCCAATGCACACTTGAATCAATTATGCTTTTGTATAAGAGGCAGCACTGCTCTGTTTCAGTAGGGTCTTGTTACCCTTGATTTGAATCATATCGACAGTCAGACTAGTCATTGTCAGAATAAATATACCTCCATTGTGCTCTATAACTTGTATAACAATAATCACCATCGTGGTGGTGCAGTGTTTGGATTAATGGAACAATGATTCAGAGCATGCACTAACTATCCACTGATGTAAGTTCAAATGCTTTGAAAATTTAATTTGGTTAATTCAATAACTTGAATTTTTAAAAAAAAAGTCAGCCACTGGTGGCTATAAAACCACCATAACTACATGACAAGAAGTCAGCTATTCTATCCTAGTATGGACTTTGAATTCCTCAGCAATAGCTGGCTCTTAATTGCCCCCTAAAATACCCATCCAGTTTGATCAGGCTTCTACACATGAGCAGAAAATCATGGATAAAATCAAGCAGGACTTCCAGCATCAACCACTGACATGGTAAAGATGTTCCTCTCAAGAAGACATTGTCATGCACAAGGAATCATAGACAGCTTGTCAGTTTCTTTCCCACTGTCCCTGGACATGTACCGTTCCACCAGCACAAGGATATGAAGGAGAGAGGTAGCAGCCCTGGGATGCTTCAGCAGGGAGTCCAGATCTTGTGAATGCTCATGGCACCAGGCCAGATCCAGGCAAGGAAATCTCTTAATTATTACCTAATATCTGCCCTCACTTGATAAATTAGTGCTCTGACATAGAGAGTAACTCTTGGAAGACAATCTCATAAGAATGAAGAACTACATTTAGAGAGGGCATAATTTTGAGAGGGTTGGCTTTGTTCTTTTGGACCTGGTTGTCAGTCTGGGGTAATGCCAAGTAGTCAGTGAACCAGTATGGTAGGCAGTACATCAGGTAGAGCTTCTGCCTCACAGCTCTATGATGCAGGTCCAATTCTGACCATGAGAGCAGTCTGTGGTAAACCATGTATATAGATTGTAACTGGGTTACCTGTCTGGACACGCCCCTCTGCTGACTGCTCCTGTGGCTCCTCCCACAGTCCCTGAATAAAGGCAATTGTGTCTCTGCTCCTCCCACAGTCCAGGACAGACATACAGCATGGACGTGGATCCATTTTACTGTTAATAAAAGCCTTTCAGTATTTATTCTACTTCCAGTCTTTTGGAGTAATTGATAGTGCATCACAGTCTGTTTGGTATTTGCATGCATTCCTTGTGATTATGTGTGGTTCCTGTGGATGGTCTGGTTTCCTACCACATTCCCGAAAACGTCCCCTGTAAATTATCCCTACTGTGTAGGTGGAGTTTGGGTCAGGGGGAGGGTGGAAATTGATGGGAATATGTGGAAAGTAAGTTGGGTGAGTTAAAATGTGGACTTAGCAGGCCAAAGGAGCTGGATCCCTGCTGTATCTCTCTATAACTGTGTATGCATGTATTCAGTCTTATCCTCACCAAGCATCCTCAATACTTCTTGCCGTTTCTAGCAGGATTCTACCAACAGTTACATATTCCTCTCCCCTCACCCTGCATTATTCCTAAGGGACCATTCCCTTCATTCTTATCTGAGCCACCCTTCCATCTCTACCAACCTCTCTCCTCAAAACATATTCCCATCACATTGGAGATGGAACACTTGTCTGTTCAGCTGCTCCTTTTCTACAAAGTAGCAAATCACGTGTACTTCTTGCAATTTGATGCTTGGCATTTTGTGCTTCATGAAGTGTTCTCCCATGCACTGGAGAAAGTAAATGCAGAATGGGTGACTGCTTAACGGAAAATATTTGTTCAAGTTACAAGGATGATCCAGAGCTTCCAGTCACCTGTGTCTTTAATTGTCCATCCCAATCCAATTCTGACTTCTCAGTTGCTGGCTTTCCATATTGCTCCTACAATGCTCAACATAAGCTCAAGGAATGACACCTCATCTTCCATCTTAGTTAGCTAGCAAAGCCTGTCACATCCAACAGGTTCAAGAGAAATGGGCATGTGAGAGAAAACAGGTTACTGGGAAATAAGTGTGAGAATTAGATTACTCTGGGAGCTGGCATGGAAATCATAGGCCAAATGGCCTCCCTTCTATACTTTCACAATATGGCCATTTAACAAAATGAATATCTCCAATCATAATGAGTAGCTCAAGCGCATCACTTCATCTGGCACTTTGCTTCAAGAGTAAGTCGCATTCCTTCACCTTCATCGGTCTGAGATCACTAGCCTCCTGCTGTTTCCTTCAGCTGCTGCAGCCTTCTGCTGGGAATCCCATCTCCAGTACATCAGCAGTAATGCCATGTCATTCAATGTTGAATGCAATCCATTGTGACTCAGGCTATAAGCAGTAACTTGAGGAGATGAAACACAGAAGCTACTTAAGCCTGATTTATACTTGTGCATATGGGCTACGCTGTAGCCTACGCCGTAGGCCTGATTTATACTTTTGCGTACCCCTATGCCGTAGCGAGCATGCGTAGTTGTGTCTACGTCGCTCTGCAATTCACCGCCAAAACACTAGTTGGTGGTGGGGTTTCTATGCCACTGTGTTGAGTTTCTTTGTGAGAGACATTGGCGAGGAAATGAGTTTCAAATATTTTCAGATGTCGGCAGGTAGATTTGACGATTTGGTTCATCGTCTCCAACCATTTATTTCGCATCAGTGTACAGACATGGTGGAGAAAAGCAACCGGAAATGCGTAGGAGGAAATGCGATGCTACAAAGCGGACCAATCACAGTTGTTGCGGTCTGCGTTGCCACAACGTGTAAGTTACTTTTCTGGGGAGGTGCATGTCACCCTACGGCGTAGGGTACAGCCTAAATTTGACACAGAAGTATAAATTGGGCTTTACTGTAGACCAGTCCCTTGCTTAATTATGCAGACACGAGGAAATCTGCAGATGCTGGAATTTCAAGCAACACACATAAAAGTTGCTGGTGAACGCAGCAGACCAGGCAACCTCTCTAGGAAGAAGTACAGTCGACATCTCGGCCCGAAATGTCGACTATACCTCTTCCTAGAGATGCTGCCTGGCCTGCTGCGTTCACCAGCAACTTTTATGTGTGTTCCTTGCTTAATTACCTTGCTTTTGAACAAAGGGCAACAGATGTGTCTATCCTGCTAAACTGGAACATAAATTGAAGTGCCACGTTGTCCCTAGCGAGCCACATTCACAAAAGGGGGATTGTCACTGATCACTAAATGAGCTTCCCCAGTCCTATCCTGAGCTCACCAGCTGTTTTCAGACAGGATGCAGATGACAAGTGGAAAACAAGAAAGGTTGGGAAGTATTTTTCAAAAATTAGTTTTAGGCAAAAGAATTATACCATCAAAGATCCATGTGTAGGGCACCAACTCGCATTAATATTAAATTGAATAGTTTGTCTCCCACAAATGCGACCCAATAGGCACCTCATAAATGAAATTGGTCCTGGCTAATATAACAAAATGGATGGCAACCAGTTATCATTAACATCCATTAATGTAAGATAGCATCAGATTGGATGTCAAATGATTCACTATTGCCCTTTTAACTCTATAGCCCAGCAGCAACTTTACCTCCCACCTACCAGAGGTTTCTATGTCAAATTGTTTTGCATTGCATTTGTGTGAATGAAATAATATTATACTGCAGGTCATCAAAGTACATTATCACCAATAAGCATTCTTGTCTGCCAATAGAAAATTACTCGTTACAAAGAGTCATAGATGAAGCTTACCATTGATAACTAGTAAATATCTGACTTGGGTACACACAAAATAATTTGGTTTCTCTGTGTATGGGAAGTATCAACCTAAACCTCTAGCACACTAGCATATGATGAAATTCACTAAAACATATGGCAAACTAGAAATTGGAGAATGAAAGAGGTCAATTCACGTAATAATAATGCCACTTTAATTTATCTTCCACTACGACTTATCTGGCTGTGGCCTCCAGCATTTTTATAACATGGTCCAATGCAAGATTGGAGAAAACACCACTACTTCCATCTCAGTATACTGTAACCTTCTAGGCTCAATGCTGAATTCTCTAACTTTAGTTAACTCATTGTCTCCTTCTGTCTTTATCAGGGTTGATCATTACTTGGCAGTCATCCATCTGAGATGTGGCTCAGTGTCTCTCCAGTCAGCAAGTCATAGACTTGTATAGCAGGGAAAGGCTTCTTGGTCTACTGTGATCATACACCAATCCCATTTACCTGCGTTAAAGTCTGTTGCCTTCTGTATCTTGGCAACTCAGGATCTTATCTAGATGCTTCTTAAATGCCAAAGAGAATCTGCCACTATCACATCCACTGGCAGCACATTTCAGATTCTAATCACCCTCTGTGTGGAAAGAAAGTCCCTCAGCCTTCCTCTGAACATCTGATCTCTCAGCAAAACTCTATACCTTCTTGTCTTTGACACCTCCACCATTAAGAAAAAGATACCATCCTCCTTTATCTATCCCCCTCAAAACTGCATTTACTTCTGGTAGGTCACTCCTCAGCTTCCTCCACGCCAGGGAACACAAACTCAGCCTATCCAAACTTTCCTTATGACTGTAATGCCCCAATTCAGCAATGCAATAGCGAATCTCCTCTGCACTCTGCCCATTTGTACAGCCTGATTACTGGGCATGTCCCACAGCCTTGTTATTGGCTGCACATGACATACACAAAGAAGCACGTTTAGTTTCTAATTGTTCCTATAGTGTATTTGACTAGACCTCATCCCATCATCAACATTCCCTTCATCTGGAGACACCAGGGATTCTGCAGTTGCTGGTTGCAAGCAAAACAAATAAAACAAATTAAGTGCCAGGCCAGATTAAAAAGGGCAGGGTGTCAGGGCTGGATGCCAGGGACAGGCCAGTTCAGCTTGCTGCTCCATGCTGTCTCTATGCTGAACTGAGGCAGTGGCTTGCAAATAATGAGCTCCTAAATTGGCTGCAGTGATCACTGGCTTCATGACTCGGCGGCGGCGGCGGCGGCGGCGGCGGCGGCGGCGGCGGGGGGGGGGGTCTCATTTTTGTGAACTTCAATTCTGAATGTTACTTGCTTACTTTTATTTTTTACACAACTTACTTTTTTTCTACTCGTTGGGTATTTCATGGTGCTATTGTTCTTTTTTGTTTTGTAGCTGCCTGTAAGGAGATGAAACCCAAAGGTTGTATAAAGTAAACGTAATAAATGTGCTTTGAAATTTCAACTTTGAAATCAACACACAATATGCTGGAAGAACTCAGCAGGTCAGGTGGTATCCAGGAAGGGAAATCAACAGTTGAAGACTCAGGCCGAGACCCTTCATGCAGTCCTGACAAAGGCCTTCTTACCTCTCTCTCTCCCCCAGATCTTGGACTGTAAACCTGTTTTAATTTCCACAGATGCAACTTATCTGGTGTTACAACAGAAGAGGGTCACCTTCTACCTGGGCACTAGCACACCAGCCAGGGTTAACCTGTGCTTCTCTCCAGAAACCTATGTACCCAGCACCAGCTTGGACTTCAGCTGCCAGCAACAGCTCTCGGCCTCTCTTTGTGGGGTTGGCGGTCTCCTGCGTGGAACCAGTGAACTCTTCATAGAGTCCAGCCATGGAGTGTGAATCTCCACAGGCTGTCCAACTCTCAAGGAGCAAACTCTGCCTACTAAGCCTGCACCAGATTAAACCTGAAGTAACTGCAGCAGCCTCCAGGCAAAATAATGGGGAAAAAACAGCTGCCAGGAATTAGGTATGTAATCACTTTACTTTAACCGTATTAATTGTTTTGTATTTGTATGTCTGTGCTTAAAATCTCCTAGAATAAGTTAAATTGTCTTGAAGATTTCACCTTTTAATTGTGTCCTAGTGTTTTTCATGTCTGTGAATGCAAGCTACTGGCACTGAGACAAGACGATCCTTTTGTTATAATGAACCATACTGATGTGCTAGAAGCCTGGCCTTGTAGGGGTTCCCAACTTGGGGTCCATGGACCGCTTAGTTAATGGGAGGGGGCTCTGGCACAAAAAGGATTGGGATGGCTTGGAAGAAGACAGCACTAGGATGAAGCAACACACACAAAAATGCTAGAGGAACTCAGCAGGCCAGGCAGCACCTACGGTAAAGAGTAACTAGTCGACATTTTGGGCTGAGACTCTTCATCCTCACACTTTTCCATCCTCACTCTTTTCCACAGATGCTGTTTGGCCTGCTGAGTTCCTCCAGCATTTTGTGTGTGTTGCTTTGGAATTCCAGCATCTGCAGATTTGTTTGTGTTTGTGAATAGGGGGAAGCAGCATCGGTAAGATCAGGTGGCTAGTGATCTAGGTTCTATGCAAGTTCAGCCCAGTGCTCAAAGATTCAAATTGCATTGATTATCAACAAATGTATAAATTATACAACCTTGAAATTTGTTCGCCTAACAGGAACCCAAAAGAAGCCAACTTCAAGAAAATAAGACCAACCCCCAATGCCCAGAGAGAGAGAAAATAAATCATGGAAATGATAGAAGCAGGCAGCAGCAACAACATTCTGAATCAAATTGAGTCCTTAGGTCCAAATCGCTGGAGGAGTTTGGAGTTGGTCCAGAGCCTCGGTATTCAGTTCATGATAGTGGGGGCAAGTTGTCCCAAAGTTCACAGACACAAAGCACAGCAGCCGGGGATACAGAAGAGGAATAAACATTAGATCGTAAAACAATAACCATTTAATTTTTTATGAGGAATTGGCCATATTATGAAAGGGAATCAGGACAAAATCATCTCTGGTGAGAAGACTTTTTTCCATGGTGAATTTTTTTTTGCAAATGAGACAGCACATCTCTTTGAAGGTCTTTATAAGTTACAAACTGATCCTCCTATGAATTATAACTTTAAAATATATGAGAGAAAAATCATTGGATTATTTCTAAAGTATAAATCCAATTATTTCCACGCACAGTTATTTCATGCTTAAAAGATCCTGCTGTGAAGAGGAATTTAGAAAACTTGGTGTTCAGATAGGAAAAGATCCAACCGAATCAGTAGGTGGTCTGATAATATACAAGCTTCTAGCAATTATAGTTGAGAAGTTGATATCATTTTTACTTTATCTCTAGAAGATAGATGCCTTAATTA
Organism: Mobula hypostoma; assembly: GCF_963921235.1. NCBI lineage: Eukaryota > Metazoa > Chordata > Chondrichthyes > Myliobatiformes > Myliobatidae > Mobula > Mobula hypostoma. Next base: position 173,608,611 of record NC_086101.1, read on the forward strand.
ATAAGTGGTCTTAAATTGATAATGTTCCACATTTGAATTAATGTGAATATATTGAAAACTGTAACACAAATGCATAAAAATTCTAAACCAATGCAGAATATTAGCCATACATTCATGATCAAGGGTACTGAAATGTTGTTACTTTTAATGTTATTTATTTTATTTTGAATCTTTTATAAGGGCTGATTTCTTCATAATTTTTGAGCAAAGCAGCATTATCTAATTTTTGCTGAGTCCTGATAGGAACATTCCTTTGTTTAAGATTTTTTTAAACATTCAACTCTTTGCTGAAGTGGCTGGATCTTTCTGTTGGCCGCTGATCTTGATTTTACGCTCACAATTTCCATGGTAAACATTCAACTGATGAGCCAGATAGAGGAATCAGCCCAAGCCATTCACGTGTGACAAATGCATTTCCCTCTATCAGTTATAGAGATCATGTTTTTGTTAGCAAGTAGGAAGAAACATTTCATAGTGAAAGATAAATTGCCACACAGGATTTAGTTCAGAACTAAAAAGACACTGTCTTACAGCATGGAGAAAGGCCTTATGACCCATCGAGTCCGTACTAATTCGATTCATTCTCGCCATGTTCACATCAACTGTCTCGAACTTCAGCCACTCATCTGCACACTACGGGAAATTTACAGTGGCCAATTAATCTCCCAATCTACATGTTTTTGAGAAATGAGAGGAAACTGGAATACCCAAGATTAAAGCATGTGATCACAAGTAAAACTAAATCAGGATTGGATCAAAGTATTTGGAACTGTCAGGCAAGATTCACTCTGGGTCTCAGGTACACGAAGGTCACATCATACTACTCTTTTCACTTTATAAAGTTTAAATTTTATTTTCAACAAAAATGGCACCTTTTTCCTGTCGTTATCATTATTGTTGCAGTTGTCTTAAATACTCAACAAGATGTAACAGACTCTCTCTTTTAATTGAACTTACTCTCCCAGCTTTGAAAAATCTATTCTCGGCATTGGTGCAGAGGCAGTTACATATTTTCAGTCCTAGCATTAATTGAATTCCTCAGACAAGTGAAATAGAACTAAATAGCATGAGATTCTATTGCACTGCCAGAAGACCAAGTCTTAACTGCAGTCTTAGAGGAATGCACCAACTGTGCCAGTGTGACTTTCCATACCATCACCCAACACCTTTGGTCAGACATAACAACTAACTCAGTTTATGCAGAAAATCTAAGATCTGTCTGTGAAGGAAATGAAATGAGACAAAAAAAGGTCATCTGACATTTAGATTTTTATAGATCAAAGACAAGACAGAGGTTCATTTCTATGGTTCAGCAGTTTGGCCTGACATTGAATTGAAGTCCAAGAACATATCCAGCCACAAGGACATAATACAGAAAGGAGCCAGTAAAAAGGCTAGGATCCCAACCACCCTGCTTCTGGACAGTTTGTCTCACTCCCATCAAGGAAAAAGCTACCTAGCAGCCACGCCAGGACTACTGGAATTAAAAGCAGTTCCCGCCCCACGCTGTCAGGCTGATAAACACTTCCATCCGCTTACCCAGCCCACCACCCCACTCCACCGCGACATACACATCCCCTAGCATCACTTTATGTACAGCCAAACAATGTACAGTATATAACTGTTACTTGCACATTGTGTTGTGCAGGATAGCTCTTCTGTTTATAGCTGCTATGTCTTTTATCGCGTTCTTGATGATAGTTGTGTTTTTTGAATGAATGTTGCATCAGATTTGGAATAATGATCATTCGGGGTGCCATGGTAGTGTAGCGGTTTGCACAATGATATTACAGGTCAGAGTGTCAGAGTTCAGAGTTCATCTCTGGTGTTCTCTGTAAGCAAGTTTGTATTTTTCTTCCTGTGTGCACTTGGCGATGAGATTCAAAGGGCTAGAAGGATCTGTTCCACACTGTATCTCTAAACAGAATTTCATTCTCCTTTACATTCATGTACTGAAGAATGACAATAAACAACCTTGATTTTGATTTTGGAAGAACTTTGCCTTCCTGCTGTATGTAAACCATGACATAACTACATTAAGTGATACTGACACCAAAACATGGTGCAAGTCCTCTGATTTTTTAACAAAACTATTTCTCCATTCAAAACAGCATGGTGTTAAGTTTCTGAGAGGATGCTGTATACCTTACTGAGGAATTTAATGAGTCCTTTGGGAGAAAGGAGATGCTCGTTAAGTGCAAATTGTGTTGACTCAGTTGATGTTTTGTTGAAGGAAACTCTAGACATTGGAAGCAAATAGCAAAGTAAAGGTTTTGCATGTTGTTGCATATTTAATATTTCAATAATATTTGAGTAATATTGTAAATATATCGTTTGATTAACCATAGAAAATGCCGGAGGAACTCAGTAGACCAGGCAGCATCTATGGAAAAGAATACAGTCCACATCTCGGGCTGAGATCCTTCAACAGGACTGAATGAAAAGATGAGGAGTCAGAATAAGAAAGTGTGGGGAGAGGGGAGGAAGCACCACAAGGTGATAGGTGAAACCGGGGGAGGGGGCCGGGGGGAAGAGGTGGGTATGGGAGGGAGGGTGAAGTAACTTGCTGCGAAGTTGATTGATTGGTGAAAGAGATACAAGAGAAGGGGGAATCTGATAGGATTTCCAGCATCTGCAGATTTTCTCATTTGTGATTTGATTAACCATTCCTTATTTGTTTAAATGATTTATTACGGGTTATATGTAAAAGTACGTGAATGGCATACGTCATCATGCCACTATGCTATACGTGCGTGCATCACTAAAAGTAAAAACAAAGTTTACATGGATCTCTCGTCTCCCTTGTTTTTTGTTTACATTAGTTTTAAGTTTTGGAGTTACCAAAAGATAACACATGTGGACTTTGGAAATTCATGTGGTGAAGTGTCACATCTTCAGCCTTTTAGCAAAACTAAAGACTATGGTATCTTTCAACCAAGAAGGAAAAAGCTTAAGCTGAGGAGAAATATGTTAAAGAAGGTTTGAGTGGATTTTTTTGAAATACACACAGAGTGTTTACAATCTAGAACACACTGCCAGAAGAGATGAAGTTAAGAGACATTTACACAGGAATTTAACTAGGCAAGGCATATAAAGGTACAGAGCTAATGGGGCAAATGTGATTAATGCAACTGGAGAAAAAATCAGCATGGATGTAATGGAATGAGGGGCCCTTTCTGTGCTGTAAAACTCAATGAGTGTCTCGAATGATCAGTTGCTGCAGTGAAACAAATGTGGTCAAGGGCTAAGAAACAGAGAAAGCTAATCAGTATTTATTTCTCTGGCAGGACAGAAGAATGTAGTGCAGTTCCAAAAATTCAGTCCCAGGAGCATTCATTACAGAAGATAAAACACAGAATACATCCTTCAGTTCATGACATTGGTGCTGACCATGATATTAATTTAACCTAATCTCATTAGCCTGCACACTGCCTATATCTTTCCATTACTTACTCTTGTATCTGCCTAAATTCTTCTTAAACATTTCCTTTGTACCTGGTTCGACCACTTCCCTTGGCAAAGAGCTCCAGGCTCCTCCCAGTCTATGTGTAGTTCAAAGTACATTGATTATCAAAGTATGTATACATTATGCAGCCTTGAAATGTGTCTCCTTACAGGCAGCCACAAAACAAAGAAACCCAAAAGAGCTCATTAAAAAAGACTATCAGACATGCAATGTGCAGAGGAAAAGAAAAGCAGACCATAGCTTCAGACTGAGTTCAGTCCAGAGAGGAGTAAATGTCACGGGGCCCTCAGACACTAAGCCTGGAGCAGGCCATAGCTTCAGACTGAGTTCAGTGCAGAGCCAAATTAAGGTCACAGAGCAGTGAGCAGAAACAGACTAACTCTCGCCTCTTGTCCCTACACCCTACCTTTTCAATCCATCTGGCCTGGTGTTTATATCATCCAAACATTGGGTCATTCCTCGCACTAGGACCTGGGCCCTGTTGTATCAGTACACTCTGGGCCTGGACACCTCGCTGCCATGTATTGGCCCATACCTGACATTTCCAAGTCAGCCAGGTGCTGAGATTGATCAAACCTTGCTCTCTGTTTAGGTGGATGGGCCTCAAATCTGCATCTCCTCCGCCCTGCTCACCCTGACTTTGCCTCGAATATGCCTTGACCTCAACCTGATTTTGCCTCAAACTTGCCTCAACCTCACCTCAACTTCACCATGCACGCTTTAACCCTCAACTCAGCCTTGCGTACGCTCGCCTCTCCATTGTTTGTGGCGATTGTTTACCATAAATTTTACAAGAAAAAGTATTATTAATAAAGTAATTAGATGTATTCTTTGTTTTCGCTGGGCTTCACCAGCACCATTTTAAACTGGAAGAATATTTACCTCGTTAATCTCTTATAAACTTTCTTTCTTTTCAGCCCAGCAATACCTCTACTTCCTCATGAAACTAAATGAATTTGGTATGTCCCTGTTGACTCTTACCAGTTTAAATCAGTGAATCATAGAACACATTGTCTGAATGCATAATGGTTTTGGGCAATTGCTCTGCATGGAACTGCAGAGAGTTGTGGACATAGCTCATCACCTCACAGGAGCCAGACTTCCCTCTGTGGAATTAGTCTATACTTCTTGTTGCTTTAGTAAAGCAGCCAGCGTAAACAAAGACCCCACCACTGCCCAGACATTTTCTTTTCTCCCCTCTCCGTTTAGGCAGAAGATACAAACGCACAAAATCACGTACCACTGGGCTCAAGGACAGCTTCTTTCTCACTGTTATCAGACTTTTGACCGGACCTCTTATACGATAAGATAGACTCTTGACCTCATGATCGTGAACTTTATCTGCACTTTGTTTAGTAACTTTTACACTTTATTCTGCATTGTTATTCTAGCACAATGACCAGTATCCAAGCAAGCTTTTCACTCTATATTGGCACATGTGGCTATAATAAACCAATACCAATCTTTTACTTTAAAGCTAAGCATTTTAGCCTTTGACTTGGGAAAAAGACGCTACCTACCTATCTATCTATGCCTGTCATCATTTCATATACTTACATCAGGTCATCCCTCAGCTTCTAATGCACCAAGTTAGTCCAACCTCTCCTTACCACTAATACTCTCTAATCCAGGCAATGCTGTGGTGAAATCCAGGCAATATCCTGGCAAATATGATTGAATCACCTTTTAGATTCCCTGGAGAAGGGAAGTGCGGCTTCAGAATCTACAGCTAATGTAGAGAGTGTGGTAATCCGTGAAGAAGATAATAATAGACCAGAGACTGTTGGCAAGCTGGATGAAAGGGCAGAAGTGTGGTAGGTACAGTTCAATGTAGATATGTCCAGCGTGATACAAGTGAGGTGATATATATTCCTACCAGGATGAAAGGAAATAAGACGTTGTAAATAATTCAATTTTCATGACTATACATTATAAAAGCAGCCTGAAGGTGCCTCTGAGCAAACATTTGAGTATGGCAGAAAAGTAAAGATTTAATAAAGTTCATGTAATCCTAGACTTTAAAAATAGATGCACAAAGAACAAAAGCCAATATGTTATCACAATCCTGCTTAAAATATGCAGTCTTTGCTCAACTAAAAAGCAGCAGAAATGTTAATGAGGTATTTTATAGCCTTCAATACCACATTCAGCAATCTCAGATCCTAACTGTGATCCCAATTTTTTGTCACAGGTGGAACTGATAGTGCCACCTTTGATAGATATTGTAGAGTCATTGAATGTTTCCAGCACAGATGCAGGTCAAATATCCCATCACGACTGCGTTGGCTTTCTGTCAGAGCGACTCAGTGGATCTACCCTCCCAATGCATTCCCAAATGCTTAGCAAGTTTTTCCTCAAAATATGTTTTTGCAATTCCCTCTTCATGGTCACATTGCAACCTGCCTCCATCACATCTGTAGGCAGTTCAATCCAGAATCCAAACAAATGCGGTGTAAAATGGTTACCCTTGTGTCAGTATAAAAATCATATCAATCAAATCAAGTTTCCTATCATTCAACGATACATGGATACAGCTGAATGAAACAGCGTTCCTCTGGGGTCAAGATGAAAACATCCACAGCACATTTAAAATAATGAGAAAAAAATAGTCACGCGGAAAAACCACGTACAGGGTGTATATATAGCCCAAGACCCAGAGCAATATGTCCTGTAAATTGATAGTACAGGTCCCGGCAATCCAGCCTGTCATTCCACCAATCGAACACTGGAAAGCAACACTAATGGGAGATCAGAGACTCCAACCGAGCACAGACCCCATACTATACCACCTCTGATGTCTCCTTGCCTCAAATGCAGCGAGAAGCAAGCCCAAGGCTTGAGGCCTATTCATCTCTACAACTGAGGCTACGCACCACCCACGTCACCTGCTTCACGATCAACAAAGGAACAGGCCTGCAGCATCTTACAGTCCAACAGAGTCTTGTGATCAGAAGAGAATCACCCATGACAATCTCCCATGGTTACACTGCATGCCACCTTCATGCACCAACTCCAATGCCTTTGAATAGCAGGCAGCAACATAGTCTGCACCCAGGTCATCTCTTCTAAACCCAGTCCAGCTCCTACGACCCACCAGCTGGCTCCTCCACTGACACGCCGGGCGGATCCTTTGACACCCCCGCCGGCTACTCCGATCTCACGGATGCAGTAGACCTGTAGTACCTGAAGTTCTTGAAGTCTAGTATACGCTTGTGATCATATAAAAAAACAATAACAAAGATAAAACCACCTTTGGTTAGCGCCGAGAGGCCGCTGCATCCAAGCACGCCACCATCTTACCGGAAACACAATTCTCTTCCCCTATAATATATATTCATGACTTCCAGTTGGTGATGTCTCCACCAGTCTAAACAGCCTCCCATTATCCAGCCTGTCCAGACAATGCAACATTTTACATATTAAATCTTATCTTAACCTTCCTTTGAAGGAACAGTCCCAGCCTCTCAAATATGACACTGTAACTACAGAATCCAACCCAATGCTGTTCTGGAGTGTCTACAATGCTTTTACTTCTTATACTGAGGTGAACAGAATTGAACATGATACTCCAGTTGAGATAGGGTCAGTGTTTAAGAAATAATCAGCATGACTTCACTGCTTTTATCCTCTATGCCTCTCTTGATAAAGCCCTCATGACCAAAATAATTGCGTTCCCACCTGCACTGCCATTTTCAGCGACTGGCGAACCCCTATTCTCAGGCTCCTCACTTTCTGCACCACTTTTCGAAGAATATTTATCGCCTCTCCTCATGTTTTATGAAAAAGCATCGACTCACACTTCTCTACATTCAACTTCATCCACCATTCATCTGCCTATTCCACCTGTCACTTTAGATTACATAACAATTTGTCACTATCCTCTTCACAGCTGACAACTCTACTAAGTTTCATATCATCTGCTAATTTAAAAATTGTGGCTTGGAGCCCCATGTCTAGGCCATTCAAAGAGGTGAAAAAAAGAGCCATTCACAATGATGTTCTGTTATTTTTTTGCTACTTAACCAACCAAGTATCCATGTTGTCATTATCACTTTTACACTCAGTGACCAATTTATTAGGCACTCCCTGTGCCTAATAAAGTGGCCACTGAGTGTATGTGTGTGGGTTTCTGCTGCTGTAGCCCATCCACTTCAGGGTTTGATGTGTTGTGCATTCAGGAATGCTCTTCTGCACACCACTGTGCGCGTGGTTATTTGAATTACTCTTGCCTTCCTATCAACGTGAAACAATCTGGCATTCTCCTCTGACCTCTCTCATTAACAAGGTATTTTCACCCACAAAATTGCTACTTACAGGAAACTATATTTTTTCCACACCATTCTCTATATATTCTAGAGGCTGTTCTGTGTGAAAGTCCCAGGAGATGAGCAGTTTCTGAGATACTCAGACCACCCCGTCTGGCACCAACAATCATTCTGTGGTTAGATCACATTTCTTCCCGTTCTGAAGTTTGGTCTGAACAACAACTGAACCTCTTGACCATCACATGTTTTTATGTATGAAGTTGTTGCCACTTAATTGGCTGATTAAGGTATTTACCTTCACAAACAGCTGTACAAATGTAACTAATAAAGTGGCCACCGAGTATATGTCACATACTTCAAATTTGCAGCACCCTAAGAAGAGAAGTCCATAATCATCAGATCAACTGCATGGCCCTCAAACTTTATGTTACCTCCTCAAAAAAATCCTGATTTCACAAAACTTGCCATCAACAAACTTGTGTTGGTTTACTTGAAATGGTCCATTTTCTTCCAAATAATTATTAATCATGCTCTGGATTTATGCATCTACACTTTCCCCAATACTGACTGATGTTTGCTTAATGGCCTCATCCCTATTCCCTTTGATGAGTGAAGTGCCACTCTCCAGTCCTCTGGCACCACCCCCAGATCCAAAGAGCATTGAAACATGAAGGGCAGAAAGGATAGGCAGAAACACATCCGCCATTATTATTATAAAGTTCTGTGTCATCCAAACAACTAATATAAGGACAAAGCCATGACAGCTCAGTAAAGCAACCCAAATAAATTCAAAGGTTGATACAAATGTATGGTCTTTCAGTTATCAGCGTGTTCTTTCAAGTGTGTAAGCCTTCCCTCCCGGGTAATCACTGAAAGGCAGTTACATGATTCATTCCCCCAAGTCTGGATTGCTACTCATTTCCTTTGTTTGCTCCATTAACCATCTGTCAGTCATTACATTCCTGACTTCTGGAATTCTATTCCAAAACAACTTTGCCTTGGCACCAAATCTCATTTCTTCAAAATCCTGCTTAAAGTTAATCACCTGAACACTGCCTAACATGCTCCACTGCTTCCTGCTTCGCTGTGTCTCTCCCCTGCCTGTTCCTAACTACCCAGCGGAGATTCCCAAGCCTTCGGGAAGGGAACAACCTTGCCCACTGAAGCATTCCGAGATCCTTCATTGCCTGCGGAGTGCTGCAGAGAAGAGATTTCTTGCAGTTTAATGACTTGTGCAACGTTGGCTAATGGAGGAAGGAAAGAGACTGAAACTATTCAAAGATATAACGTGGAAACCAGTTGAAAAAATAAATGCTTACAGGAAGAGGGTAACGTAAGAAGAATGGGGAGCTATTAATGCTAAACCTTTTAGCCTATCTGTCTGAACGCTAACCAAGATACAAGGGTTAGTAGTGTGGAAGATGTCACCAACTGAATGTGTGGAACAGTGAAGAAAGGGAGGAACTGTTCATAATAAGCCTTTCACAAAGTCAGCCTAACCCAATGTAAAATACCCAAACATACCTCTGTAAAGCTATCAAACTGAAAATGTATGGTCTTTACTTCGTTTAACAGAGTATAAACCTTCCTTTCCAGGTATTCACCTAAAGGCAATTATACAAGTCATTTTACAGCAATTTATACACTATAAATAGCAACAAAATAAAAACCCGATAACCCTTATCTATCGTGGAGCTGGTTAATGGATATGGCCAGTATGCTGATGACAACCGTGACTATAAAAACAAGAGATTCTGCAGATGTTGGAAATCCAGAGCAACTCACACACACAGAATGCTGGAGGAACTCAGAAGGTCAGGCAGCATCTATGGAGGTAAATAAACATTTCGACATTTTTGGGCTAAGATCCTTCAACAGGCCTGGAAAGGAAGAAGCCAGACTAAGAAAACTGGGGGGAGGGGGAGTGAAAGGTGATAGCTGAAGACGGGTGAAGGGGAAAGTGGATGGGGAGTGAAATTAGAAACTAGGAGATGATCGGTGGAAGAGGTAAAGGGGTTAAGAAGGAAGAATTTGATAGGAGAAGACAGTGGATCCTTGGAAGAAAAGAAGGAGTAGGGAAAAAGCCAAAGTTAAAGCTAAAGCAGAAGTTAAAGCAAAGGAGAGGAAGCAAGGAAGCAAAAATTAGTGGGAAGACAGAGGATTGGGAAGTTTCTAAAAGCTTGCAAAAGGAAACTAAGAAGGTCATTAAGAGGGAAAAGATTAACTATGAAAGGATGCTAGCAAATAATATCAAAGAAGATACTAAAAGCTTTTTCAAGTATATAAAGAGTAAAAGACAGGTGAGAGTAGATATAGGACCGATAGAAAATGATGCTGGAGAAATTGTAATGGGAGATAAGGAGATGGCGGAGGAACTGAATGAGTGTTTTGCATCAGTCTTCACTGAGGAAGACAGCAGTATACCGGACACTCAATGGTGTCAGGGAAGAGAAGTGTGTGTAGTCACAATTACAACAGAGAAAGTACTCAGGAAGATGAATAGTCGAAGGGTAGATAAATCTCCCAGATCAGATGGAATGCACCCTCGTGTTCTGAAGGAAGTAGCTGTGGAGATTGCGGAGGTATTAGCGATGATCTTTCAAAAGTCGATAGATTCTGGCATGGTTCTGGAAGACTGGAAGATTGCAAATGTCACTCCGCTATTTAAGAAGGGGGCAAGGAAGCATAAAGGCAATTATAGACCTGTTAGCTTGACATCAGTGGTTGGGAAGTTATTGGAGTCGATTGTCAAGGATGAGATTACGGAGGCATATGACAAGATAGGCAGAACTCAGCATGGTTTCCTTAAAGGAAAATCCTGCCTGACAAACCTATTGCAATTTTTTTGAGGAAATTACAAGTAGGCTAGACAAGGGAGATGCAGTGGATGTTGAGTATTTGGATTTTCAGAAGGCCTTTGACAAGGTGCCGCACATGAGGCTGCTTAAAAAGATAAGAGCCCATGGAATTATGGGAAAGTTACATATGTGGATAGAGCATTGGCTGATTGGCAGGAAGCAGAGAGTGGCAATAAAGGGATCCTATTCTGGTTGGCTGCTGGTTACCAGTGGTGTTCCACAGGGGTCCGTGTTGGGGCCATTTCTTTTTACTTTGTACATCAACGAGTTGGATTATGGAATAGTTGGCTTTGTGACTAAATTTGCTGATGATACAAAGATAGGTGGAGGGGCTGGTAGTGCTGAGGAAACAGAGAGTCTGCAGAGAGACTTGGATAGATTGGGAGAATGGGCAAAGAAGTGGCAAATAAAATACGGTGTTGGAAAGTGTATGGTTATACACTTTGGTAGAAGAAATAAACGGGCAGACTATTATTTAAATGGGGAGAGAATTCAAAGTTCTGAGATGCAATGGGACTTGGGTGTCCTCGTGCAGGATACCCTTAAGGTTAACCTCCAGGTTGAGTCGGTGGTGAAGAAGGTGAATGCAATGTTGGCATTCATTTCTAGTGGAACAGAGTATAGGAGCAGGGATGTGATGTTGAGGATCTATAAGGCACTGCTAAGACCTCACTTGGAGTACTTTGTGCAGATTTGGGCTCCTTATTTAAGAAAGGATGTGCTGATGTTGGAGAGGGTTCAGATAAGATTCACTAGAATGATTCCAGGTATGAGAGGGTTAACATATGAGGAACGTTTGACCGCTCTTGGACTGTACTCCTTGGAGTTTAGAAGAATGAGGGAGGACCTCATAGAAATATTTTGAATGTTGAAAGGCATGGACAGAGTAGATGTGGCAAAGTTGTTTCCCATGGTGGGGGAGTTTAGTACGAGAGGGCATGACTTAAGGATTGAAGGGCGCCCATTCAGAACAGAGATGCGAGAATTTTTTTCAGCCAGAGGGTGGTGAATCTGTGGAATTCGTTGCCACGGGCGGCAGTGGAAGTCAAGTCATTGGGTGTATTTAAGGCAGAGATTGATAGATATCTGAGTAGCCAGGGTATGAAAGGTTATGGTGAGAAGGCGGGGAAGTGGGACTAAATGGGAGAGTGGATCAGCTCATGATAGAATGGCGGAGCAGACTCGATGAGCCGAATGGCCAACTTCTGCTCCTTTGTCTTATGGTCTTATTGTCTAAACACTGGTAATTCACAAGGTTGCATTGACCAATTAACCTGCTAACTGGTACGTCTTTGGACTGTGGGAGGAAACTGGAGCACCGGGCAGAAATCCACGTGCACACAGGAAGGATGTACAAGCTTTCTTACAGAGGACTCTGGAATTGAACTCTGAACTCTAACACTCCAAGCTGCAATAGCGTCATGTTAACTGCTATGTCACCATGGTGTCCTTTCTGTTATAAATGAGCATAAAATCATAAAATATAATCAAAGTGCTTTTTGTACATCAAAACAAGCACAAAAGGTTTTGTATAATTTAATTGTAGGCCTTCGTTCATCCCTACCAACTGAGTTTGTCACTTAGTAATCAATTGTAATGAATTGTACTGTCCAGATCATCGGTATAATGTAAAACAGGTAGAGCTTTTGAGCCTCCAGACATTATTTGAGGTATCTTCAAAAGACTTCTTGGCCTTTTTCTAAGTAAACTTTTAACACTAGTTTTGCTTTTCTTAATTCTGATGAGTGTGGGAAGAGATCAATGTTGAATATTTCCTTTCCAAAGTATGGAGAATCCCGATGAGAACCCTCAGAGAGCCCTGAGCACAGGATAGGAGGATATCTCTGAAAAAGCATGGCTAAAGAGATAATTGTTTTTTTTTCACTATTGTCACATGTACTGAGGTGCAATGCAAAAATTTTGTTTTGCATGCCATCTATACAGATCATTTCACACATCAGCGCATTAGGGTAGTGCAAGGGAAAAGTAACAACAGAGTGCACAATGTGGTGTTATAGTGAAAACACAGTGAGGTGGAAAATAAAGTGCAAGACCATGACAAGCTAGATTTGTTAAGTAGTCTTATAGTAGCAGGATAGAAGAAATTGTCCAGCTGCAGTTACATCCACTGGGATAAAGTGCTTTGAGAGATTGATGATGATATGTACCAACACCAGCCTGAGAAGTAACTTGGATCCGTTCCAATCTGCCTTCCATTATAACAGGTCAACAGCAGACGCCATTTCATTGGCACTTCACTTAACCCGAGAACATCTGGACAGTGAAGACGCACACAGCAGGATGCTGTTCATTGACTGCAGCTTGACATTCAATACTATCATCCCCTCAAAGCTAATCAATAAGCTTTAAGAACATGGCCTCAATACTCCTTTGTGCAATTGGATCCTTAATTTCCTCACTTGCAGATCTCAGTCAGTTCAGATTGGCAACATCTCCTCTGCAACCTCCACCAGCACAGGTGCACCACTGCTTAGCCCCCCGCTCTACTTGCTTTACACTTATGACTGTGAGGCTGTACAGCTCCAATGCCATATTTAAGCTTACTGACGTTGGCTGAATCAAAGGTGGTGATGAATCAGATTATAGGAGGGAGACTGAAAATCTGTCCGAGTGGTGTCACAACAACAACCTGTCATTGAATGTCAGCAAGACCAAACAGAGTTGAATATTGACTTTAGGAGGAAGAGGCTAGAGGATGAGCCAGTCCTCACTGGGACATCAGAGGTGGAGAGGATCAACAACTTTAAATTCCTTAGGGTTATAATTCCAGAGGACCTGTCATTGGTCCAGCACGTAAATGCCATTACAAAGAAAGAATGGCAGCACTTGTACTTCCTTACAAACTTGTGAAGGTTCAGCATAGCATCTAAAGCTTGGACAAACCTATATAGATGTGTAGTAGGGAGTACATTGACACGTTGCATCATAGCCTGATAGGGAAACAGCAATACATTGAATGGATCACAAGTAAAGCCCTCCCCACCATTTAGCACATCTACAAGGAGTGCTATCACAGGATGATCATGGATGCCCACCATCCTTGCCATGCTCCCCTCTTGCTGCTGCAATCAGACAGGATGTACAGAAGCCTTAGGACCCACACTACCAGGTTCAGGAACAAATTCACTCACCCTGTCACTGAACTGCTTCCACAACGTATTGACTCACTTTCAAGGTCTCTTCATCCCATGTTCTTGATATTTATTGCTTAATTATGTATGTATTATTATTTTTTTCTTTTATATTCTTTCATTTTGTATTAGCATAGATTGTTATCTTTTGCACATTGGTTGTTTGTCCACCTTGTTGGGTAGGTAGAGTCTTTCATTGATTATATTGTATTTCTCGTATTGACTGTGAGTGCCTGCATGAAACTGAATCTCAGGGTCGTACACGGTGACATATGTGCACTTTGAAAATAAATTTACTTTGAAGTTGATACAGTCTACATGGACTTCACTAAGGCATTTGACAACAAGACACATGAGACACTGCTCCATAAGGTAAGTGCCCATGGGAACCAGGGCAATTGGCAAATTGGATCCAACATGCTTTAACGATAGGGAAAAGGAATGCTAATTGAGGGTGGTTTTATCATCTGGAAGCCTGTGATCACAGAAGATGGTGTAGAGACTCTTGCTGTTTGTTAGTTATATTGATGATGATGTATGTGAAATCAGAAGGAATGATTAATGATTGTGCCATTGAGGGTCGTCATCTACAAAATATTGATCAGTTGGGTAGCATGGGCAAAGAAATGGAGGATTGAATTAAATCCTGAAAACTGCTATATTTTGGGAGGACTATTAAAGCTTGGGTATATAAAATAAATGAGAATTACTGAGGAATAGAGGGACCTTGCTGTTCATGTCTAAGAACCCCTGATGACAGTAACACAGGCAGGCCTTGTCATTATTGGGCAAGGCATAGAATGCAAAGATTTCAGAGGGAATTTGAGGATGAATTTGAGGGTGGTGGATGCAGGTGTTTAGATGAGCTAAGCATAGGCCAAGTGGCTATTATAGATAGATAATACTTGACCAGTATGGTATACAAATGGATCTGTTTCTGTACTCTATGACTCTCTGTCTGCATGGAATCTCTCTGCACAACTCGGCAGAATGTGGCGTGCATTATCACTGGCATGCAATACCCCAGGAGCTCATGAAACTGGCTGGTGTTTAAATATTTCCAGTAATATCTGGAAGGCCATTTTTCATGGCAAATTCCAAGTCCTTATTCTCTCCATCCCTGTCCTTTTTCTCCTTCTTCTGTTCACTAGGACAAATTGTCCTCAGGGGATAACCTCATCCTCTCCAATTTCAGGGTCTTTTCATAGAGTCAGAGTCATACAGCATGAAAACGGCCCTTCTGCCCAAATCATCCATGCTGACGCATTCATGCTAGTCCCATTTTCCAGCTATTGCCCCACAACCTTATAAATATTTCCTATTCATGTATCTGTCTTACTGTCTTATAAAACCTGTTATTGCACCTGATACAATCATTTCTTCTGAACTAAGATAGATAACAGAATTGAGCTGGAGCTTGCTTCATCTGTACAGTCTGGGGGCAGACTTAATGCAGACACTTATGTACTGGGCAGGCAAAGGAGCTCCTTTTGTGCTATCAACAGAAGTAGCTGAACCCCATTTGAATCTGACTTTATGTGTTAGGTACTACCTAACCCTCCAGCAAAGAAAAATGATCAGTTGACCCAGTCTTTGCCTAAAACTGCTGCCTTTTTGTTGGAATACTGTCAGATCCTACCCTATATTAACAGGAGATACTTTCATTTGAAGGCAATGGAATTGAAGATCTATACAAAGCCACGACTTCCCTCCACAATTCCCTCCCCACCCCCACAAAGGAGTTGTACATAAACAGATGGCGCCTTTGTAGAAATAATGAATGAATATGGATTTCGAATAATAATGAAACATGGGCTATTAGAACAACCTTTTAGAGATAGGCTCCAGACTGTTACATCAATTTAATTGATAGCTACATTGCTCCAAAATTCAACCCTCAGCACAAAGATACTTTGCTGATTTCATCTGAACTTTAAACATAGACTTCAAAGTAGATGCTTTCCATGTTACCTGCAGTGAGTTTGGATGAGAGGCTTGCAGGTTTTCGTCACTAGGTAATGATGATGATGTCACAGGGTGGTTCCTGAAAGATAATGGAAAAGTAGAAGTGTCAATGATGCTGAATATTTCCTTCCAAATTTTATTTCAGGGCTTCACTTTAAATTCTCTTGGCATTAGTAATTTCATAGAAAGTATCTGTGGAACATTTTAATTGCAAAATTGAACAAATTCCTCAAAGCAACAGGAGTCTGACGGGTATCAACATGGATTGAAACAAGACTGCGGCCAACAGCAATCAGATGCCTTTGGTTAATGGCTGCTGCTGTCTTGCCGGTGTAAACACTGATTCTGAATTCCATCCAGATTAAATAATCCACTTGAATCTCTACCAGTTAGTTTACTAGGAAGATTGCTCGAGTCTGGGCAATTTCTTTTTGCTCCCAAAAATAGCAAAAGCATTAAAATTCCTCTAGTAGTTGGTGTTAATATGAGTAATCTTGAGTTTGTTTGTTTAATCTGCGTGTTACATTGTGTGACAAGTTGTTGGTAATAAAAACAGTGCTTCAACCACTTCTAGGTTTTCGATACTCAAATAAACAGGAAAAACAATTGGTGTCACTTTAACCACTCAGGCTGAAGGTTTGTACAACAGCTGGAAGGTCTGAATAAATTAGTGTCCATAACTTATCGTGCTGAATTCAAATTCAAGTCAGAGAAAGAAAGTGAATTAAAGAGAAGAAAAGAATTTTTAGTTTTAACTTAAAGCAGTAGCTTCAAAAATAATTAAAACCAAAAGGAACCACAGCAATACTGAATTATCAGCTCTAGAGCGACTTAATGGATGTCACAAAGTATTCAGTTTCAGTCTGGACTAATCAACTGATTTGTTTTTAATTTCAGAAGTATGCATTAATTGTTATCAAATCAACACATTCTCTTAAATACCACCAATGTCACTCATGTTTCAACCTTAAGCAATACACCAATGAAGTATTTGATAGATTGCCAGACAGGTCCCCGCACCTCAGTGTCCAGCATAGTGCATCACTCAAACCAAGTTGGATCAAGACCATAAGACAACGGAGCAGAAATAAGCTAGTTTGCTCTGCCATTTCATCATGGCTGATTTTCTTTCCCTCTCAATTCTTTTTTCCTGCCTTCTTCCCATAACCTTTGACACCCTTACTAAACAAGGACATATTAACCTCCGTTTAAAATATTTCCAATGACTTGGCCTCCACAACCATCTTTGTCAATGAATTCTACAGATTCAGCATTCTAGGGCTGAAGAAAATCCTCTTCTTTTTTGTTACAAATGAAAGTCCTTGTATTCTGACGTTGTATCCTCTCGTCCTAGACTCCCCCACAACAGAAAACATCCTCTCCATGTCCACTCCTTCTAGGCCTTTCAATATTTAATAGGTTCTACAGGGCTCGTCTCTCATTCTTCTAAACTAACGACTACAGGTCCAACACTCAAGAGCTACTAGTAGCAAAAATTAAAATAAAATGAATTTTAAAAATCTTTGCACATTTTAATACATGGAAAGATTTTTCAAAGAATCTAAGTTAACCAATATTTCCATTTACAACCCTTTGAACTATTAAAGTTCAAGGTGAAACACTCCCGGGTGAGTTAGCTGTACATGTGAAGGACGAAATGTCTACGATGTCACTCCAATATTGAATTTGAAACATGATGAAAAAAACTAGTAAGCTCCTATCAGCAATTTTAGGATTTGTGCATTCTTGTGGAAATCTTTTAAACCACTTATCATTATGCAGTTATGGGGCAGTCAGCAGTTACAAAGGAAACTGTTGATAGATGTTGTAAAATCTTGGCCAATTTCTTGTGATCCCTACAGTCACACAAAAAAGGGGAAAAGCCTATTTTATTGACAGGAGATTATTCAGCTGGTGGTGTGGTGAAAGAACTCACTCCACAAAAGATTATTATGTACTGCACAAACTAAATAATAAACAAGCAACACCAGAAGAAGATGTAATTACTTATTGGAATGCAACTAAAAGCTTCGTCTACACAAGAGATTCTGTGGATGCTGGAAAACCAGAGCAATACACACAAAATGTTGGAAGAACTCAGGAGGTCAGGCAACATATATGGAAATTGGAATCAGAATCAGGTTTAATATCACCGGCAAATAATAAAAACTGTGAATTACAGTGCCTATAAAAAGCACCCTCCCCACTTGGAAGTTTTCATATTATGTTGTTTTACAACATACTTTATACTTAATTGTCGCCAAACAATTGATACTAGAACGTACAATCATCATAGCGATATTTGATTCTGTGCTTCCCGCTCCCTGGATTACAAATATTAAATATTAAAAATAGTAAAAATTAGTAAATACTAAAGATTTAAATTATAAATCATAAATAGAAAATAGAAAAATGGAAAGTAAGGCAGGGCAAAAAAAAACGAGCAGTAGGTCCGGATATTTGGCGGGTACAGCCCAGCTCCGAGTCAGGATCTGTTCAGCAGTCTTATCACAGTTGGAAAGGAGCTGTTCTCAAATCTGGCTGTACGAGTCTTCAAGCTCCTGAGCCTTCTCCCGGAGGGAAGAGGGACGAGAAGTGTGTTGGCTGGGTGGGTCGTGTCCTTGATTATCCTGGCAGCACTGCTCCGACAGTGTGCGGTGTAAAGTGAGTCCACGGACGGAAGATTGCTTTGTGTGATGTGCTGCGCCGTGTTCACGATCTTCTGCAGCTTCTTCCGGTCTTGGACAGGACAACTTCCATACCAGGTTGTGATGCACCCTAGAAGAATGCTTTCTACGGTGCATCTATAAAAATTCGTGAGGGTTTTAGGGGACAGGCCAAATTTCTTTAGTTTTCTCAAGAAGTAAAGGTGCTGGTGGTCCTTCTTGGCAGTGAACTCTGCTTGGCTGGACCAAGTCAGGTCATTTGTGATATTGACCCCGAGGAACATTGCATCACAATGGATTTAATTTGGCTTGTTTGACCTGACCAACAGAATAAGACTCTTTCATGTTAAGGTGAAAACAGATCTCTGTAAAGTGGTCTAAATTATTTACAAATATAAAACACAAAATAATTGATTTCATAGTATTCATCCCCATCAAGTCAGTAGATGTACCTTTGGCAGCAATTAGATCCTTGAGTCTGAGTGGATAGGTCTCTATCAGCTTTACACATCTGGACACTGCAATTTCCCCCCTTTTTTCTTTACAAAACTGCTTAAGCTCTGAGATTTCATGGGGGTCATGAGTGAACAGCCCTTTTCAAGTCCAGCCACAAATTCTCAACTGCATTGAGGTCTGGACTCCAACATGTATTTTATATTTGTATTAATTTTTATCACTTTGTAGAGATCACTTTGCCACAAAGAAGTTATTTTCTCTTGATCAAAGTCAAAAAAAGGCCGAATTAAATCCACTGTGATCAATGTTGTAAAACAATGAAACAAGAAAACTTCCAAGAGGGGTGAATACTTTTTATAGGCATTGTGTGTGTTATTTGGCAGAAGGCTCCTGCGCCTTCTTCTTGATGGTAGCAATGAGAACAATGCATGTCCAGGGTGATGGCGATCGTTGGTGGTGGATGCCACCTTTATGAGGCACTGCTCCTTGAAGATGTCCTGGATGCTATGGAGGCTAGTGCCCATGATGGAGCTCTCTGAGTTCACAACTTTCTGCAGCATCTTTTGATCCTGTGCAGTAGCCTCCCACCCCCATCCCCGTACCAGAGGGTGCTGCTGCCAGTTAGACTGCTCTCTATAGAAATTCCCAGTTTAGCTTCAACCCCTGATGTTTCAGGTCAAGACTGTTCATCAACACTGGAAAGGAAGGGGAGAAGATGCCAAAATATGAAGGTGGGGAAAGGAAACAAGAACAAATTAAAAGGTGCTAAGTGGAACCAGGTGTGTGGAGGAGGGGAAGAAGTAAGAAGCTGGGAAAGGCAAAGGACTGCAAAAGATGGAATCTTGGAGGAGATGAGAGTTAACCATGTGAGAAAGGGAAGGAGGAGGGCCACCAAAGGAAGGTGATAAACAATTGGAGGAGATAGGTAAGCGGCCTGAGTCAGGAATGGAAGGAATGGGAAGGGTGAAGGGAAAAGATATCAGAAGGTGAAATCGATGTCGAGGCTACCTAGGCAGAATATGAGGTGCTACTCCTCCAACCTGAGAGTGACCTCACCACGGCAGAAAAGGAGACCATGGACAGACATGTCGGAACGGGAATGGGGATCGGAATTAGCATGGTAAGCCATGGGGAAATACCACATTTTGTGGATGGAGCGGAGTTGCTTATAAGTTGCGATTAAGTTTTGAACCACATGAATTAGAAATGAACTGCACAAGCTGTTAGGATTATTCTGTCAACTGTGGTGACTGTGTCATTCTAGGCCACAGAGCAGATGACTTTAAATGTAAAAGCATTCCAGAGCACTGGAATACCCCGCACTCAATGGATGATATATCCACAGAAATCAAGTTTTGGGTCAATCTACTAAAAAAGATCCTGCAGTAGTTTCTTGGCCAATGATACTCACTGCTCATTTATGGAAAACCACATTCAGTTGAGAGTTTGCCAAATTATATTAGGAGACTGGGGACCAATAAATGTAGTTTCTAAAGACTTTACACACTTGGCTTTCATTAGTTGTGTGTTCAAATTGCAGTTAATTAGTTTTCCTGATCCTGCTCTCTTTTGTCCATCTTCCAAATATTTCCATCATTGAATTCACACATCATCATTAAAACAAAATAGCTGAATCACTTAACAAAAGCACTTACTGCTGGTGACATTAACAGATAAACAATTGCGGATGTTTATATATTGTTCCGCTGTCTGCAGATTTATCAATGGTATTAAATAATGCACCATTGCTGCAATTTAAACAGCAAACAACAGAATGCTGTAATTACACGGTGTCCACTTTATTAGATACACCCTTTACCTAATAGAATGGCCACTGAGTGTATGTTCGTGGTCTTCTGCATGCTGGAGCCCATCCACTTCAAGTCTCAATGTGTTGTGCATTCAAAAGTGCTCTTCTGCACATGTGTGGTTATTTGCATTACTGTTACTTTCTGTCAGCTTTAACCAGTCTGGGCATTCTCCTCTCGCCTCTCTCATTAAGGAAGTGTTTTCACCCACAGAACAACCACTCACTGAATGTCTTTTTGTTTCTCACATCAGTCTCTATAATCTCTAGAGTCTGCTGTGCATGAAAATCCCAATAGATCAGCAGTTTCTGAGATACTTAAACCACCCAGTCTGGCACCAATAATCATTCCACAGTCAAAGTCACTTAGATTACATTTTTTCCCCATTTTAATGTTTATTCTGAACAGCAATTGAATATCTTGACTATTCCTGCATGCTTTTCTGCACTGAGTAGCTGCCACATGATTGGCTGATCAGATGTTTGCATTAATGAGGAGGTGTACATGTGTACCTAATAAAGCGGCCACTGAGTGTAGGAATAATCTGTCCACTAACTCTGGTAAAACATTATTTCTAATACGAGTTATTTGCCATGAACAAAACTTGTTTACCTAAATTCACCTCTATAAAAAAGTACTGAATTATTCTTTGTTAAAAGACGAATCAACTGATGAAAGAAACAATGGACTTCACAGTAAAGGATCCAAAAGGAGAACATTCAGCTCAAAATTCTTGTCTTTGAGTACAGTCTGACTGGACAATCCAAAATGAGTTTCATTACGGCCCTGCAATGCAGATTTATGCTAAACAAGAACAAATTATTTTTTTGATAATTTATTGTTTTATTTTAATTTTTATTTATAGATATGTAAAAACAAGAATGTAATGTGAAGACTTTATAAAGCACTGGTGAAGCCTGAGTTGGAGTATTGTGAGCAGTTTTGGGCCTCTTCCTTTAGAAAGGATGTGCTGAAAATGGAGATGGTTCAAAGGAATTTCATGAAGATGAATCCAGGATTGAATTGCTTGTCATATGAAGAGCATTTAATGGCTCTGTGCCTGTATTCACTAGAATTCAGAAGAATGAGGGGTGTCCTCATTTACATCTATTGAATCGTGAAAGGCCTTGATGTGGGGAGAATAGGGGGGCGTTCTTCTGGAACAGAGATGAGGAGGAATTTCTTTAGCCAGAGGGTGGCGGATCTGTGGAATTCATTGCCACAGGCAGCTGTGGAGGCCAAGTCTTTATGTATATTTAAGAAGAAGTGTTTTGATTCTTGATTGGTCAGGGCATGAAGGGATATGGGGAGAAGGCAGGAGACTGGGGCTAAGAGGGAAAATGGATCAGCCATAATGAAATGCTGGAGCAGACTCAATGGGCCGAATGCCCTAATTCTGCTCCTATATCTTATGGTCTTATACAGGATGGTAACAGGCCCTTCCAGCCCAAAGAGCCCATGGTGCCATTTTACACACGTGACCAGTTATCTTACTTACCCGTTGGTCTTTGGGAAGTGTCGGGAAACCGGAGCACCTGGAGGAAACACATGTGATCATGGGAGAAAGTCTGAACTCCTCACAGACGGTGGTGGGTACTGAATCTGGGTAGCAAGGTAAAGTGCTATGTTAACCACTATGCTACCGTGCTGCCTCATATGTTATTATCATTCAAGTACAAGGCAAGAAAATAAGCATCTGAATTTTTCGAGCACCGTTCGTGACCTTTGCTCTCCTCAGTATGTCAGTGAAGTATTTCTCAGGCATATTCACTGTTGCAATGAAGGAAATGTGCAGACACACTCGAAGCTCCCACAAATGATAATAGCCTGATAATCTACTTTGCTGTGTTAAATAATAGACATTACCCAGGGATTAACTTCCTTATTCTTCTTAGACATGGTTCCATAGATTTTTCAGATCAGCCTAGAAGTGAAGATGGTTGATAACCAGTACATGAAGTCATAGTCATACAGTATGGAGACAGGTTCTTGGGCCCACCATGATCTTGACCATCAAGAATCCATTCATAGCAATCCTACTTATTAGCTCTTGGACTTGATTCTGGTCCCACCAAGCTTGTCTAGGTACCTCAACAATGTTGTGAAAGTCTCTGCCTTTACCACTCCCTTCACTCACTACGGTGCTCTGATGTAATGGCTTTTATCATGCTCTTGCTCCCCCGACCTTGAACAAGCCTAATGATCAAATGATGACTATTCTACCTACCAAGAGGGTTCTGCTCCATAATCCTGACTGCAGTTTACATACCACCATCGGCTGATCATAATCAAACACTTGAGACACTGCATGATGCCATCTCCAAACTTGAATCAGTTCATCCTGACACATTTCAAATCACTGTCTCGTATATCGAGTAAGCTTGGTTGAAGAAATCCCTGCCCAATTACCATCAGCATATAAACTGTAGCATCAGAGATCCCAACATACTAGATCACTGCCACAATAAGTTAAGGAATGCCTACTGTTCCATGCCCAGACCGCACTTTGGGAAATCTGATCACTTGGCTGTCCTTCTCCTCCCTGCAGACAGGCAGAGGCTACAGAGCAAGGCTCCAGCAATTAGGACAACATAGGGATGGTTGCGGGAGGCAGAGGAGTGGCTGCAGGATTGCCTTGAATCGATGGACTGAGCCACTCCTCTGTGGATCTCAATGAATACAGTATGGTTGTCACAGACTTAATAAACGCAGACTCTATAAATCTAGATAAGTGTGTCCCGACAAAATCTTCCCCAACCAGAAACCCTGGATGAACCATGCTGAGGGCGAGATCAGAGGCATTCAAGGTTGGCCACCAAGAAAGTTACAAACGGTCCAGGTATGATCTCCGGAAAGCCAACTCACTGGTGAAGTGGTAATTCCAGACTATACTTGAAGGATGATCGACAACTGTGTCAAGGCTTGAATCCAATCATCTTTTACAAAGGGAAACAGTTACTACCCCTTCAACCATCAGGCTCCTGGATCAGAAGGGATACTGTCACTCAACTTCACTTGCCGCATTACTGAAGTATTCCCACAATCTATGGACACACTTTCAAGGACTCTTCATCTTACACTCTCAATATTTATTGCTTATATCTTTATTTCTTTTATGACTAATTTTAATTTTTTCTCAGCTCAAGCTGGTAAAACCTGAAGTAGGGCACAACCAAGCACACTCAATTGCTAGGAACTTTTGGTCTATTCTAACGGTGTTTAGTATTACAGCTTTTTGAAGATTTACATAAATATTGCTGTGTAGGCCTAATTCTTTAATGCCATTGTGTAGTGACTTGGGATGATACCATTTGCAGATATTATGATTGCAACAATGAATACCCTGTTTATGTTCCATAGTCTTTCAATTCCCTCTTTTAATTAAGCATATTTCTGGTATCTTTTCACTTATTGATTTCTGTATGATGTTTGTGTTATTCTTAAACCATAAGACATAGGAACAGAATTAGGCCATTCAGCCCATCAAGTCTGTTCTGCCATTCTATAATGGCTGATCCCAGATCCCATTCAACCCCATACACCTGCCTTCTTGCCATATCCTTTGATGCCTTGATCGATCAAGAAACGATTAACACGAGGAAATCTGCAGATGCTGGAATTTCAAGCAACACACATAAAAGTTGCTGGTGAACGCAGCAGTTAACTGAATGGTAGCAGACATCCCACCTCTCCCGGAAGTTCCGGGAGTCTCCCGCATTTGAACAGTGGCTCCCTGATGCCCGCAAATTATATACAATATCACAGAAATCAATTTTTTTGAGAGCAAGAGAGCGTGTGAGCGGGAGGGAAAGAGAAAGCAAGCGAGAGTGCGAGAGAGAGAGCGCGAGAGAGAACGTGAGAGAGAGCGAGAGAGAGCGCAAGAGGGAACGTGAGAGAGAGCGCGAGAGATCGCGGGAGAGAACATGAGAGAGAGCGAGAGAGAGTGCAAGAGAGAAAACAAGTGAGAGTGCGAGAGCAACCACGAGAGAGAGAGAGAGACAGCGCGAGCGTGAGAGCGCGCCAAGGCAGAGTGTTCCAAAAAAAAAGAAAATATAAAACGTACGTCACCCCAGACTACACTAAAGTGTACCCCTGTCTAATAGGGTCAAAATAATGACAGTGTTGCTCGCTGCACTGTTTGCAACAGTGACTTTTCTATTGCCCATGGTGGGTTAAGACTGTAAAAGACATGTTGAGGTGAGTTTAACAGGTGTCATTCGTTCATTAGCATAGCTAACGTTATTTAAACTAGCTGGCTGGCTGCTAAGGAGCTACTCTATTGCAGACATCCCACCTCTCCCGGGAGTCTCCCGCAAATTGATGATGCTACCTCCCTGAAATCAGTTTTTGCGGGGTGGGATGTCTGTGGTAGTGAGGGAGGAAGCATAAGGGCATGTGTAGTACTTGTTCCGCTTCCAAGGATAAGTGCCAGGAGGGAGATCGGTGGGGAGGGATAGGGGGGACAAATGGATAAGGAAGTTGCGTAGGGAGCAATCCCTGCGGAAAGCAGGGGGGGGGAGGGAAAGATGTGCTTAGTGGTGGGATCCCGTTAGAGGTGGCGGAAGTTACGGAGAATTATATGTAACCCGCTTTAAATATATGCATGGACTTGGCTTCCACTGCAGACCGTGGTAGAGCATTCCACAGATTCACTACTCTCTGGCTAAAACAATTCCTCTTTACCTCTGTTCCAAAAGGTTGCCCCTAAATTTTGAGGCTGTGCCCTATAGTTCTGGATACCCCCACCACAGGAAACATCCTCTTCACACCCACCCTATCTAGTCCATTCAACATTCGGTAGGTTTCAATGAGATTCCTTCTAAATTCCAGTGAGTACAGGCCCAAAGCTGCCAAACGCTCCTCATATGTTAACCCCTTCGTTCCTGGAATCATCCTTGTGAAACTCCGCTGGACTCTTTCCAATGGTAACACATCCTTTCGGAAATATGGGGCCTAAAACTGTTGAAAATACTCCGTGTGGCCTGACTAGTGGCTTATAAAGGCTCAGTATTATCTCCTTGATGCTATATTCTATTCTCCATGAAATAAATACCAACATTGCATTTGCCTTCTTTACCACAGACTCAGCCTGGAAGTTAACCTTCTGGGAGTCTTGCACGAGGATTCCCAAGTCCCTCTGCACCTCTAATGTTTGAATTTTCTCCCAACTTAGATAAAAGTCTGCACTATTGTTCCTTTTACCAAAATGCATTATCATACATTTCCCAACCTTGTATTCCACCTGCCACTTTTTTGCGCATTCTTCCAATTTGCCTAAGTCCTGCTGCAATCGCTTGCACCCTCAGCACTACCCACCCCTCCACCTATCTTCGTATAAAGCATCAATAATCAAATCATTAACAAACAATGTGAAAAATAGCAGTCCCAATACTGACCCCTGAGGAACACCACTAGTTACCGGCAACCAACCAGAAAGGGCCCCTTTTATTCCCACTCACTGCCTTCTGCCTGTCAACTATTCCTCTATTCATGTCAGCATCTTTCTTGTGACACCATAGGATTTCATCTTGTTAAGGAGCCTTATGTGTGGCACCTTATCAAATGCCTTCTGAAAATCCAAATAATAACATCCAATGCCTCCCCTTTGTCCACTCTTCTTGTTACTTCCTCAAAGAACTCTAACAGATTTGTCAGGCAAGAGTTCCCTTGATAGAAACCATGCTGACTTTGACTTATTTTATCATTAGTCTCCAAGTAACGTGAAACTTCATCTTTAATAATAGATTTCAACACTTTCCCAACCACAGAGGTTAGGCTAACTGCCCTATAATTTCTTTTCTTTTGCCTTCCTCCCTTCTTAAAAAGTGGAGTGACATTTGCAATCTTCCAGTCCTCCAGGACTATGCCAGAATAAAGTGATTTTTGAAAGATCATGACCGATGCATCCGTGATCTCTTCAGTAACCTCTCTCAGGACTCTGGGATGTTGTGCATCTGGTCTATGTGACTTATTCACCTTAAGACCTTTGAGCTTGCCGAGTACTTTTTCCTTTGTAATAGCAATGGCACTCATTCCTGCTCCTTGACACTCACGGACCTCTGGCACACTGCTAATGTCTTCCACAGTGAAGACAAATGCAAAGTAACCATTAAGTTCATCTGCCATTTCTTTGTCCCCCATTACTACTACTTCAACATCATTTTCCATTTTCTTGCTTGTTTATTCTGTAATAATATATTGTGTCATTTATTATGGATTTTCCTATCTGTAATAATGGATCAGTTATCCTATAATTTAGACCATAAGATAATAAGACAAAGGAGCAGAAGTCAGCCATTCAGCCCATCGAGTCTGCTCCGCCATTTTATCATGAGCTGATCCATTCTTCCATTTAGTCCCACTCCTCCGCCTTCTCATCATAACCTTTGATGCCCTGGCTACTCAGATACCTATCAATCTCTGCCTTAAATACACTCAATGACTTGTCCTCCACTGCCGCCCATGGCAACAAATTCCATAGAGTCACCACCCTCTGGCTAAAAAAATTCCTTCACATTTCTGTTCTGAATGGGTGCCCTTCAATCCTTAAGTCATGCCCTCTTGTACTAGACTCCCCCATCATAGGAAACAACTTTGCCACATCCACTCTGTCCAAGCCTTTCAACATTCAAAATGTTTCTATGAGGTCCCCCCTCATTCTTCTAAACTCCAAGGAATACAGTCCAAGAGCGGACAAATGTTCCTCGTATGTTAACCCTCTCATTCCCGGAATCATTCTAGTGAGTCTTCTCTGTACTCTCTCCAACGTCAGCACATCCTTTATTAAATAAGGAGACCAAAACTGCTCACAGTACTTCAAGTGAGGTCTCACCAGCACCTTATAGAGCCTCAACATCACATCCCTGCTCCTATACTCTACTTCTCTAGAAATGAATGCCAACATTGCATTCGCCTTCTTCACCACCCACTCAACCTGGAGATTAACCTTAAGGGTATCCTGTATGATGACTCCCAAGTCCTGTTGCATCTCAGAACTTTGAATTCTCTCCTCATTTAAATAATAGTCTGCCTGTTTATTTCTTCTGCCAAAGTGCATAACCATACACTTTCCAACTTTGTATTTCATTTGCCACTTCTTTGCCTATTCTTCCAATCTATCCAAGTCTCTCTGCAGACTCTCCATTTCCTCAGCACCACCAGCCCCTCCACCTATCTTCGTATCATCAGCAAACTTAGCCACAAAGCCATCTATTCCATAATCCAAATCGTTGATGTACAATGTAAAAAGAAGCGGCCCCAACACGGACCCCTGTGGAAAACCACTGGTAACTGGCAGCCAGCCAGAATGGGACCCCTTTATTCCCACTCTCTGTTTCCTGCCAATCAGCCAATGCTCTATCCACGTATGTAACTTTCCCGTAATTCCATGGGCTCTTATCTTGTTAAGTAGCCTCATGTGTGGCACCTTGTCAAAGGCCTTCTGAAAATCCAAATTTACAACATCCACTGCATCTCCCTTGTCTAGCCTACTTGTAATTTCCTCAAAAAATTGTAATAGGTTTGTCAGGCAGGATTTTCCTTTAAAGAATCCATGCTGAGTTCTGCCTATCTTGTCATATGCCTCCAGGTACTCTGTAACCTCATCCTTGACAATCGACTCCAACAACTTCCCAACCACCGATGTCAAGCTAACAGGTCTATAATTTCCTTTTTGCTTCTTTGCCCCCTTCTTAAATAGCGGAGTGATATTTGCAATCTTCCAGTCCTCCGGAACCATGCCAGAATCTATCGGCTTTTGAAAGATCATCACTAATGCCTCTGCAATCTCAACAGCTACTTCCTTCAGAACACGAGGGTGCATTCCATCTGGTCCCGGAGATTTATCTACCTTTAGACTATTCAGCTTCCTGAGTATGTTCTCTGTCGTAATTGTGACTGCGCACACTTCTCTTCCCTGCCACCCTCAAATGTCTGGTATACTGCTGATGTCTTCCTCAGTGAAGACTGATGCAAAATACTCGTTCAGTTCCTCCGCCATCTCCTTATCTCCCATTACAATTTCTCCAGCATCATTTTCTATTGGTCCTATACTGTATCTACTCTCACCTGTCTTTTACTCTTTATATACTTGTAAAAGTTTTTAGTATCCTCTTTGATATTATTTGCTAGCTTCCTTTCATAGTTAATCTTTTCCCTCTTACTGACCTTCTTAGTTTCCTTTTGTAAGCTTTTAAAAACTTCCTAATCCTCTGTCTTCCCACTAACTTTTGCTTCCTTGTATGCCCTCTCCTTTGCTTTAACTTTGCCTTTGACTTCTCTTGTCAGCCACGGTTGCATCCTTTTTCCATTCGAAAATTTCTTCTTTTTTGGAATATACCTGTCTTGCACCTTCCTCACTTCTCGCATAAACTCCAGCCACTGCTGCTCTGCCGTCCTTCCTGCCAGTGTCCCTTTCCAGTCAACTTTGGCCAGCTCCTCTCTCACGCCACTGTAATTTCCTTTACTCCACTGAAATACCAACACATCAGATTTCGGCTTCTCTTTTTCAGATTTCACAGTGAACTCAATCATGTTATGATCACTGCCTCCTAAGAGTTCCTTCACCTCAATCTCTCTAATCACCTCCGGTTCATTACACAATACCCAATCCAGTACAGCCGATCCCCTAGTGGGCTCAACAACAAGCAACACACATC
The DNA here is from genome assembly GCF_963921235.1 of Mobula hypostoma. Lineage (NCBI taxonomy): Eukaryota > Metazoa > Chordata > Chondrichthyes > Myliobatiformes > Myliobatidae > Mobula > Mobula hypostoma. The sequence continues at coordinate 173,637,904 of NC_086101.1, forward strand.
AAAGTTGCTGGTGAACGCAGCAGGCCAGGCAGCATCTATAGGAAGAGGCGCAGTCGACGTTTCAGGCCAAGACCCTTCGTCAGGACTAACTGAAGGAAGAGTGAGTAAGGGATTTGAAAGCTGGAGGGGGAGGGGGAGATGCAAAATGATAGGAGAAGACAGGAGGGGGAGGGATGGAGCCAAGAGCTGGACAGGTGATAGGCAGAAGGGGATACGAGAGGATCATGGGACAGGAGGTCCGGGAAGAAAGACGGGGGGGGGGGGTGACCCAGAGGATGGGCAAGAGGTATATTCAGAGGGACAGAGGGAGAAAAAGGAAAGTGAGAGAAAGAATGTGTGCATAAAAAAGAGTAACAGATGGGGTACGAGGGGGAGGTGGGGCCTAGCGGAAGTTAGAGAAGTCAATGTTCATGCCATCAGGTTGGAGGCTACCCATACGGAATATAAGGTGTTGTTCCTCCAACCTGAGTGTGGCTTCATCTTTACAGTAGAGGAGGCCGTGGATAGACATGTCAGAATGGGAATGGGATGTGGAATTAAAATGTGTGGCCACTGGGAGATCCTGCTTTCTCTGGCGGACAGAGCGTAGATGTTCAGCAAAGCGATCTCCCAGTCTGCGTTGGGTCTCACCAATATATAAAAGGCCACATCGGGAGCACCGGACGCAGTATATCACCCCAGTCGACTCACAGGTGAAGTGATGCCTCACCTGGAAGGACTGTTTGGGGCCCTGAATGGTGGTAAGGGAGGAAGTGTAAGGGCATGTGTAGCACTTGTTCCGCTTACACGGATAAGTGCCAGGAGGGAGATCAGTGGGGAGGGATGGGGGGGACGAATGGACAAGGGAGTTGTGTAGGGAGCGATCCCTGCGGAATGCAGAGAGGGGGGGGAGGGAAAGATATGCTTAGTGGTGGGATCCCGTTGGAGGTGGCGGAAGTTACGGAGAATAATATGTTGGACCCGGAGGCTGGTGGGGTGGTAGATGAGGACCAGGGGAACCCTATTCCTAGTGGGGTGGTGGGAGGATGGAGTGAGAGCAGATGTACGTGAAATGGGGGAGATGCGTTTAAGAGCAGAGTTGATAGTGGAGGAAGGGAAGCCCCTTTCTTTAAAAAATTCCTGTTGTTTGGGCTCAACAACAAGCTGTTCTAAAAAGCCATCTCGCAGACATTCTACAAATTCTCTCTCAAGATCCAATGCTGACCTGATTTTCCCAATCCACTCGCATGTTAAAATCCCCCACAGTTATCATAACACTGTCCTTCTGTCAAGCCTTTTCTATTTCCTGTTGTAATTTGTAGTCCACATCACTGTAGCTGTTTGGAGGTCTATAAATAACTGCCATCAGGGTCCTTTTACCCCTACGATTTCTTAGCTCAACCCATAAAGATTCTGCACCTTCCAATTCTATATCACTTCTTTCTAAAGATTTAATATCAATTCTTACCAATAAAGCCATGCCTCCCCCTCTGCCTACCTTCCTATCCTTCTGATACACCGTGTATCCTTGGACGTTCAGCTCCCAGCGACATGCATTCTTTAGCCACATCTCTGTGATGGCCACTGTATAACTTGTCGGACTCTGACACTAAAACTGGATCAGGCTTGTATTTATAGTAAGGTGTGGTGTCTATTATGAGTTTGTATTTTAAAGCAAGATTTTGGTAAATGATACTTGCCTCTTGATTGTGCTTGTGTACGTAATCAGATTGAGTTAAACTGCTGCAGGATCCTATAATGTGTTAGATTGTTTCTGATTTCTCTTGGCATTTTCTGCATTTATTGTCTTGAATTTGTTGGTCTTTTATTTTGTATTTTTGATCACTTGTTATGTCAACCACCTGGTCCTGTACTGCCACAAGGAACCCTCTGTTTCTGAGGAGAGGACTCCAACTCTGAGCCAGGTGTTCAACACTTCCTTGTTGACATTGAGTTTGCTCAGATTGTGGGGAAACCTTCCATGGAGGGCCATGCTTTTCCACTCGTTAACTTTTTCTTCTATAGTGATAATGTCTTCATTTTTCTGGGTTGTGCTTTCATTTAACTTGAGTGGTGTATGCTTTTTATCAGATTTGCATTTGCATGCATGGAGTGCTGAGTCTTGTTTTTGCTGATGAAAATACAGTATATCTTTAGAAGTTTTATCCGTCTGTTGTTGTAAAATGTATGTCTATTATTCCTGATTCTCATTCTCTTCTAGGTAGTGTTAATCTAAGCATCTTTGAGTGTACATAGTGTTTTCTAAAATTGGTTATTTCATTTCTTATTTTTCTTTGTAATTTTTCCAGGTCGGTTTCGGACGAATATTATGCCAAAAGGTAATGAAAATGTTTATTGTATTGGTTATATTATTACTATTGTTCTGTTTGGCAGATTTTCTTAAGCCTTGAGGTAAATTATGTCAATAGTTTTCACTCTATTGCAGTATGATTTATTTTCTTTGCTTTTTGATATCCAAAATAATTATATGTTTCATATTTATCCATTGGTTGTATTATTATTATTATTTCTTTTTTAAAATTTCTTTTTTCATTTGCACAGTTCTTTTGTCTTTTGTACATTGGTTGTCTGCCCTATTGTTGAGGACTTTCATTGATTCTATTATGGTTATTGGATATTTTGAGTATGCCCACAAGAAAATGAATCTCAGGGTTGTATATGGTGACATATATGTATTTACTTTGATAATATATTTACTTTGCATTTTGAATAACTTCTAGCTTCCAACATCCCCTGTTTGAAATTATTCCTCTTCAGATAAAGGAGATCTTTAATATCTGTAAAGGAGACACTTTCTATCCCTTACCCACAGGTTTCAAGCCTTCTCTGTGATGAGGGAAAGTTTCTCAACTTCTGCCCTTGCAGTTGTGAGCACCTTGATCAGGTCCCACTCATTCTCCTAAGCTCAATAGAAAACAAACCCATCCTATCCAGTATCTGATAATAACTGAAATTTACCATCTGAGGCAACAGCCTAGTTAATTTCATCTGCACTTCCTGCAGTGCACTCATCTCCTTCTCAGAGCGAAGTTAGCAAAAGTGGACAAGGTACTCCAGTTGTGGCGCAACAAAAGTTTTATAAAGGTCCATAAAGTTTCATAATCTCCCTGCTCTTATATCCAGGCCACAGGAAAGAAATCCATTGTGTCTCAGCCTCTTTATCTCTCTATGCTTCAGGATTCACTGGACTTTTATGTTAATGTTTTATCTTGCTTCATACCGAGGGCTCTATTACCAAGAGCTTCATTCTGAGGGCTCTAGTTTCATCTTTCTGCTATAGCCTTCATAGCCTACCCAAAAAACTCATCACCTCACACCTATAACTTCTAAAGTGCAGCAGTCTCTTTGAATTGCATGCAGGCATGAGGCAAGAATTCCTCTTTTAGTATCCATAAATTTCCTAACTTAAGGGCGAGAAAAATTTCCAATAAGCCACAGCTCTAACTCCTCCCCAGAGGTAACGAGAGATGTGCAATAACTGCAAGCCAACTCAGCATCAATAAATAAAAATAACAATGTACAGTATGCAGTGCTATTAGCTTTGTATTGCTTAGTAAGTGTGTTTGCTTGTCATGGAACCATCAATGAACCTTTGCAGTACAGATGTGAGGTGTTAAGTCCTTTGAGTCTCTGCGAGCTTCTAGCACCGGAACTCCATCAGAATTATTCTGCTACTGCTCTGCTACAGCCCTGTACATCATCCTTTTTTAAAGTGCCTATCTAATTCCTTTTGAAGTCACCAGCTAATCCTATTTCTATCACTTGTACAGAGAGTGAATTGCAAATTATAACTATTCCTTGTCTCTGGGAAAAGAGCATTGAACAGTATAGAACAGGAGCAAGCCCTTTGGCTTATCATGTCTGCACTGGTCACGATACCAATTTAAACTAATCCCATCTGCGTGCACATGGTCCATATCCCAGTTCCTCCCCGCGCCTATTTTGGCACATCAGCTGGCAAACATGCTGTTTCTTTAGCGTTTTGTCTATTTTATGAGGCTGAGTTGCTAGCTCGACGCTCAACTCAGGAAGGGTGGAACTCGTGCAAGGAGTCATTTGGATTCGAACCCGGGACCTCTCGCCCTGTATGCCCTTCTTGTTCTTGTCTCTGCATCTTAAATAGCATCTCCTCATTTACTCTAACTCCAGCAGTGAGATCTCTCATCTTCCTCATGTGTTACTCTCCTTAGCCTTTACTTTGATTTTGATTCCATGATCATCCAATTCCAAGTGAGATTCTTGTGTAAACTGGTAGACTCATATGAAGGTTAAAAATTAAGTTTTATATTTAAACCATTGAATATGAAAAGCTTTCAGATGTTACATTGTTAACAAAGCTTCCCAGCTTTGTTCTACCAGCACTATCTATACATATCCCTGTACCCAGTATCCAGTGAGCCAGAATTGGAGTCAATGGCAAATTGTAGACAATTTGAGGTTACGAGTGGGGCCTCATAAACATCCGCTGAAATTGCTCATGGGTAGTTCGTCTGGACCCCTGTCGCCAACAGAGAAAGAAAATGAGAGCGCGAGTAAGAGAACTTTCATCTCGGCAGGCTTGCTAGTATTGCAGCGCAGAAATGATGGCGCGTTAATTCATTATACCAACAAATCCTTCCGGAGCTAGTTTACTTTGATTTACTTGTTTAACTAAAATAATTTGCTTCTGGGAAATGCAAATGGATAAACTGAAGAAAATCTGAATGCTGTGAGCTGAATCCGCTCGGCCTACGCATGTCTACAGGATCATTGTCATACAATGTCTTCAAATTGGCCAAGCAGACATCAGCATGCAAGGCAAATCACTTGACAATTTTCTTGGAAATAAGCACAGAAAATAGTTAATTAAAACAATTTTAGTGCAATGTATACAAGTTGTGAAGAAACTTTTAAAGGTGTATAATTAATGTCCAAACTGATAATGCCCATTTTAAACAACCATCAAAAGTTTATATGACCCCTTAATATGCCTCTCATTAATATCTTTAAAAAGTATTCAGATAAATGATATTATTAGGATTATCTTACTGCCATTCTTCATACAAACTGGACATTTACGAGGACATACAGAGCAATTGTGACCGCTAGCTATTGGGTCTTGCAACATAAGAAGTATAATTATATTCTTGTTAATTGTCACCTGCCTATCAAAATTGTCCACATTAAAATCAGCCTATAAATCAGATCTGTACTGTGTATGTGGAATTAAAGTTAAGTGTTGTAATCATTGTTTCAATCACTGATCTTGATGTTTGAATTACAAAAAGACACAAACAGAAGAGTCCTGTCAGTCTGTTATATGAGCCTTAAGTTCGGAATGAGAAAGTGCTTTTCATCCTACTGAATCATCCTCCTCTGCTACATTAAGTTTCCTATCACGCATCTAATTATATTTTAAATAGCCCCAATACTTCTATTACCTGGCCTGCTAGATTATTCCAAACATTTATCACTTATTGAATAAAGAATTCTGTCTTAGTATCTTTTCTAAATTTACATTTTATTAATTTCCACTTATGCCCTCTGGACCCACTTTCTAGGCTTACTTTGAAGTAATAATTTGAGTTTGCTCTTCCTACACAATTTTCCTTGTACTTTGATGAATTTCGACCCCCTCCCTTTGTAGAATGTAAACCGTAAGCATCATTATCTATTGTCACACCTCACTCCAAAGTTGGCATCAATTTCTATTACTTTATTCTGATTAAAGTGCGTCCTCGTTGCTGGTCAGATCGTGCATCATACACATTTTGAATATCTGCAGTGGCAAACATGTCTATACATTGCAAATTTGCAATCATTTCTGTGGGCTTGCAAAAGCAGGAGTGGTTCCAAAGTAACATGGCATCTTTTGGGAGCATCACCTCAAAACATATTTTGCCAGATTTTGTATGAGGTGGGGGACGCCTGACATTGACAGTCATGAGCTATATAAGTTGGAGCTATAAAATGGTCATTTGGTGTCCTACAGCTCACCATCCTTAACGTCACTGCGGTTGCCATATCCAAAGTATGGTTATAGGTTGCTTCAGTGTTCAGTAAAATTCAGCATTGACTCAATTTGTTGTAATTCATGCTAGAACACATGGAATTTTAGCATGAATCAAAAGGTTTACAACACTGCATCAAACTCAGTGCTAGAATAGTACATGACATGCAAATCATGTAGACATATCATATCTCTGGTTTGTTTTACAATTAGTAAAATTTTACAGGCTAAAATCTACTTGACTGGGTCAAAATTTTACTTGATGTTCAATAATTGTCACTTATGGAATTCCCAGTTTGTTTAGTTAATTGATATTTTCATTATTGTCTTTATGTATACTTTTAACTTAGTGGTGCAATTATTATTAACCTCCTTAGGGATTTGATGTTAATCACTAAACCTCGTCCTTTGCTCTTATGAAATCAACCAGAGCACTTCGTATCTTGTCCTAGAAACTCCTTAATTCCTAGATGTTATTAATATATAGAACAACTTAATCCCTCCTGTTGTGAACTTTAAATCATCAAATGGAAAATTTAGAAATACAGTGCAAGCTGGAATGGTTAACTTCAGTTTCTATTTTTATAGCTACTTGGGTTTTAAACATTTTTTTAACTCTGATAAGCCCGATAAATCCTCATAATCTTGAAAATTAGGCCAGGTGCTGATAAACATTTTTCTTCTTCTAACCTTTTCTTTTCTCATTACCGTCTGTGAATCTCCAAAGAAGCAATATTTAATCTTTCCCTTACATATTCTGATTTCAATAGGGATAGATGGCATGCCTGATTTTGACTCAAGGAGGGCACTTTAGCCTATTTTTCAATAACCTCTCAATTCATTACCTTTAGATCAGCTGAAAGGGAAAAAAAATCACTTGATCTTATGGTTAGATGTGAATATTTTATCCAACATCAACAATAACCCAGACAGCACAACTTAAATTCTCTTATCTTTCAATTTCTGTGCAATAAATGCAGATGTCTTTGAATAATTTTGATGGAAAACAGGACAATCAGCAGTCTCAAAGAAAGGCATCAGTTGATATATTTATTCAATATTATAATAAAAGAAAAGTCATAGAGTCAGAAGCACAGGCACATAGGTCAACGATTGCTATTTCAAACTGTTGACCTATTTGTCTTACTTACAACTCTATGAATCTACTTAGAGCCTCAAAGCGGGAAGATTTCGGAATCAGAATCAGGTTTAATATCAACGGCATATGTCATGAAATTTGATATTTTGCAACACCAGTACATTGCAATACATAGTAATACAACTATAAATTGCAATAAGTCTATATACACATGAAAGAAGTAGCGAAAAAAAAGAGGAAAATGTACTGAGGAAGTGTTCATGAGTTTATTGTCCAATCAGAAATCTGATGGTGAGTGGGAAGAAGCTGTTCTTGAAACATCGAATGTGTGTCTTCAGGCTCCTGTACCCTTTCGGTGGTAGCAGTGAGAAGAGGGCACGTCCTGGCTGATGGGGGTCCTTCATGGTAAATGCTGTCTTTTGAGGCATTGACTTTTGAAGGCGTCCTGGATGCTGCAGAGGCTAATGCCCATTACAGAGCTTGCTAAGTTTACAACTTACTGCAGCTTTTTCCGATGCTGTGCAAAGGCCCTCATCACTAGATGGTATGCTTCTTCTTGACTTAATTCTTCTGCTTGATTACCAAATACAATTTGGAGACCAAATACCATATCTGCCATTGTTTATTCTCAGAAGGACAGGAGTCTAGGTCCTGAACTTGTTATGTATGGGGCAACAATAACATGAGTTTGTGAACTAGTGATCAGTACAGGAATAGTATACAGCAAATCTCTGGGTTCATGGTAGCTGGAGTGTTTAAAATTCATTGTTACAAGAAAGGCTGAACATAAACTTAGTGGGCTGCAGTTAAGACCCTAACAGATCTCCCACTATTAAAGGAATTACGTCTGCCACCCTTGTTCAGTCCCAATGACATGGGACACCAGATCAAAAGCTAAGTGATTCATTGCTGGATATTAAATGGCATGCATCTCAAATAGCCTCTGATAACCAAGTCCAGCTCCTGTGTGGTTTAACTACTAAGTTCAGCAGAACAGTTTCGACTGATAGGAGAAGAGGAAAAGGTGGGTTCATCACCATCATTACGTGCCACGTCATGTGACATGTGAGATCATGTTCTTGGTCATGAAAAGGTTTGGCAATTTTTTCTACATACAGTGGCATGCAAAAGTTTGGGCACCCCTAGTCAAAATTTCTGTTACTGTGAATAGCTAAGCGAGTAAAAGATGACCTGATTTCCAAAAGGCAGAAAGGTAAAGATGACACATTTCTTTAATATTTTAAGCAAGATTACTTTTTTATTTCCATCTTTTACAGTTTCGAAATAACAAAAAGGAAAAGGGGCCAAAGCAAAAGTTTGGGCACTCTGCATGGTCAGTACTTAGTAACACCCCCTTTGGCAAATATCACAGCTTGTAAATGCTTTCTGTACCCAGCTAAGAGTCTTTCAATTCTTGTTTGGGGGATTTTTGCCCATTCTTCCTTGCAAAAGGCTTCTAGTTATGTGAGATTCTTGGGCCATCTTGCATGCACTGCTCTTCTGAGGACTATCCACAGATTTTCGATGATGTTTAGGTTGGGGGACTGTGAGGGTCATGGCAAAACCTTCAGCTTGCACCTCTTGAGGTAGTCCATTGTGGATTTTGAGGTGTGTTTAAGATTATTATCCTGTTGTAGAAGCCATCCTCTTTTCACCTTCAGCTTTTTTACAGACGGTATGATGTTTGCTTCCAGAATTTTTGAATTCATTCTTCCCTCTACCAGTGAATAGTTCCCAGTGTCACTGGCTTCAACACAAGCCCAAAGCATAATCGATCCACCCGCATGCTTAACAGTTGGAGAGGTGTTCTTTTCATGAAATTCTGCACCTTTTTTTCTCTAAACATACCTTTGCTCATTGCGGCAAAACGTTATATTTTAACTTCATTTGACCACAGGACTTGTTTCCAAAATGTATCAGGCTTGTTTAGATGTTCCTTTGCAAACGTATGATGCTGAATTTTGTGGTGAGGATGCAGGAAAGGTTTTCTTCTGATGACTCTTCCATGAAGGTCATATTTATGCAGGTGTCGCTGCACAATAGATCAATGCACCACCACTCCAGAGTCTGCTAAATCTTCCTGAAGGCCTTTTGAGGTCAAATGGGGGGTTTTGATTTGCCTTTCTAGCAATCCTACGAGCAGTTCTCTCAGAAAGTTTTCTTGGTCTGCCATTTCTTAATTACATTACGAACTGAGGAAACAGCTACCTGAAAATGCTTTGCTATCTTCTTATAGCCTTCTCCTGCTTTGTGGGCATCATTTATTTTAATTTTCAGAGTGCTAGGCAGCTGCTTAGAGGAGCTCATAGCTGCTGATTGTTGGGACAAGGTTTGAGGAGTCAGGGTATTTATAAAGCTTTGAAATTTGCATCACCTGGCCTTTCCTAATGATGACTGTGAACAAACCATAGCCCTAACAAGCTAATTAAGGTCTGAGACCTTGGTAAAAGTTATCTGAGAGCTCAAATTTCTTGGGGTGCCCAGACTTTTGCATGGTGCTCCTTTCCTTTTTCTCACTCTAAAATTATACAAAACAAAAATAATACACTAATCTTGCTTAAAATATTGAAAAGAATATTTTATCTTTAACTTTATGACCTTTGGAGATCAGTTCATCTTCTACTCACTTAACTATTCACAGTAACAGGGGTGCCCAATCTTTTGTATGCCACTGTAAGTGGCTTGCTACTGCCTTCTTTTGGGCAGTGTTTTTACAAGATGGATGAACCCAGCTATTATCAGTACTCTTCAGAGATTGTCTGCCTGGTGTCAGAGATCGCATATTCAGGACGTGATATGCACCAGCTGCTCATACGATCATCCACATCATTTGCTCCTATGGCTTCTCGTGACCTTGATCGGGGGCCTTAAGCAGGTGCTACACTGTGTCCAAGGGTGACCTGCAGGCTAGCAGAGGGAAAGAGCACTTTACACCAAGTAAAGATCTATCTCCACCCCACTCTCAAAAGGTGGGTTAATGGTGTCTTAAAACCAGTTGTTTCAAGCAGATGGGGCTCGACAGCTGTGATTGGCAGCTCATCTCGGAGAAGGAAAATTCTGATCTCAAATCTTTGCTGCCTTGTGACTTTACCCACTCGGAAATGCCTTCGGGAGTAAACCCTGAGGAAGAATAAGGAGCTGGAGTCCCTAAGGCAGTCCTACTTTGAGGTCAATGCTGCCTGGCAACTCTGGTGACATTTCTGATGCCAAACTGTATCAATCTCCACTATTCCTTTGCATTCATCAGCTACATGGTCAACAGTTTGCTCTCCATATTGTAATGCCCTGGCGTGCGTATCATGTAGACAGCTGGGACACAAATCCATGGTCGACCAATGGAGGGCCTCAAAACATGGAGGTCTCATCTTACCAATTAACTCAAAACAATGGATCCGTTGAATTGCATTCCGTACCCTTGACTGAACCAGTTGCCTTAGATACGACCAAGGTTTTCTTGAAGTGTTGATCTGCCAGAGTATTCTAACTCTGTATCTGCATCACTTACAGCAAGGACAGAAGAGAATATCCTGGATTAGCCATTTCAAACACCTTCTCATTTTCAGCACAGGGGAAATGATTTCTTGAGCACAGAGCCTACATTTTGTGGTTGGATGGGTAGCCAAAACATTCAATCAAAAAATGCAAGCACTTGTGGAAGTTGTGGTAAGACAAGGGTTAACATGATATCCAGGCAAGAATAGACAGCACACAGAGAAAAGAGAACCCAGCAAGAAAGATCTTTGAAGAACATAGCTCCACTTTGCATTATAGGAGGACAAGATAAGCAATCCAAGGTACATACACTGACTAAGGGACAATATCAGCTTATAGTTTATATTGACTTCTAACACTTGTATTATGAATGATGTAAACACAATGAATTATGAACATAGTACTCTCCAACTTCCGGTAATTCCCTCCCCCTCCCTTCCTCTATCCCTATTTTACATCACCTTCCTCATAGTTCCGCCTCCTTCTACTACTTCGCATTGTTCTCCTGCTAATCACCTCCCTGCTTCCCCTCCCCCACCCCTTTGTCTTTAGAATTACTGTTTTTTTCAACTACCAGCATTCTTCAAATCCTCCCCAAAGTTCTTCCTTCAGTCCTGACGAAGAGTTTCGGCCTGAAACGTCGACTAATCTTTTCAACTGATGCTGACTGACCTGCTGAGTTCCTCCAGTGCATTGTGAGTGTTCCTTATGAATGATGATTGTCATAGAAACATAGAAAACCTACAGCACAATACAGGCCCTTCGGCCCACAATGCTGTGCCAAACATGTACTTACTTAGAAATTAACTAGGATTACCCGTAGCCCTCTATTTTTCTAAGCTCCATGTACCTATCCAGAAGTCTCTTAAAAGACCCTATTATATCTGCCTCCACCACAGTTTCCAGCAGCCCATTCCATGCACTCACCACTCTCTGCGTAAAAAACTTACCTCTGACATCTCCTCTGTACCTACTTCCAAGCACCTTAAAACTGTGCCCTCTCGTGTTAGCCATTTCAACCCTGGGAAAAAGCCTTTGACTATTCACATGATCAATGCCTCTCATCATCTTGTACACCCCTGTTAGCTCACCTCTCATCCTCTGTCATTCCAAGGAGAAACTCAACCTATTCTTGTAAGGCATGCTCCCCAATCTAGGCAACATCCTTGTAAATCTCCTCTGCACCTTTTCTATAGTTTCCACATCTTTCCTGTAGTGAGGTGACCTGAACTGAGCACAGTACTCCAAGTGGGGTCTGACCAGGGTCCTAGATAGCTGCAACATTACCTCTCGGCTCTTGAACTCAATCCCACAGTTGATGAAGGACAATGCATCGTATGCCTTCTTAACCATAGAGTCAACCTGCGCCCATAGAGTCAACCTGCGCAGTCAACCAAGGACAAAAGTTCATAACTTCTGTCTTTGCAAGTAAGAAATTCAAACATACATAGATTATGAAATGGTCAATATCTGTTACTGCTAGCCAATTTTGAATAAAAAATACCAGTTTTCTGTCCTGAGTTCAGAACAGTGTGGGTGATAGGGGCCATGCTGTTCTCTTGTGCACAAGCAAAATAAAGTATGATTGAGTCACAAGTGTGCATGTATTCTTGGGCACTTTATTTTATTATTGGTGACACACACAATCATTACGGATAAATTAGTTGTTTACTTTAGACCAGAGTTAAGTGTGAAAACTGCCAAGTGTTGTATCATCATAAATAATGGAAGACCCAAGGAACTGCGGATGCTGGAACTTAGAACAAAGAGACAATGGCTGTAGGATCAGAGCAGCACCTTGGCAGGTTGGGGCAAAGGAATTATTGATGTTTTGGTTCAAGACCCTGTATTATGACCCATCACTAATAATATGGTATACACCTGATGAAGCAAATCTTTATTCTGTGGTTTAAAATTTTGTTCCCATTTGTTTCATAACTTTTGACCCATTTGTTGATCTCTTAGATTAGATTAGACTAGATTTATTTATCATATGTGCATTGAGACACACAGTGAAATGTGTTGTTACAATTGACACATTGGGGCAGCCTGCAAGTGTCGCTACACATTCTGGTGCCTTCACAGCATGTCCACAATGTTCACAAGAACAAGACGCAGCCAGCTTCACAACCATAACAACAATGAAAAACAACAAGCCTCATTCCCACACACACATTTGGGCCTCCAACCGCAGGTCAGACCACCTCCAGTCCTTGGCCCAGGACTTGCACTCACAGATGTTCAGTCTCTGACCTCTGGATTCACTGACCTAGGGGTTTCCCCAGACTTGTTCACACTCGGCTTCAACCTTTGAGCTTTCACCTCTGGACTTGCTGACTTACGTGCTTCAAACATAAAAAAGCTGAGGCTTCCTCAGGCACTTGTCAATACATTTGGAGTACTGTGAGCAATGTTGGGCATTTTATCTTAAGAAAAAATATGCTAGCATTGGAGAGGGTCCAGAGAAAGTTCACAAGAATGATTACAGAAATGAAAGGGTTAATCTACGAGATGTGCATGATGGCTCAGGACCTGTGCTCACTTGTGTTTAGAAGAATGAGGGGGGTTCTCATTGAAACCTATCGAATGTTGAAAGGCCTAGGTAGAGTGGATATGGTTTCCTATAGTGGGTGAGCCTAGCACCAGAGGGCACAGCCTCAGAAGAGAGGGACATCTAATTAGAGCAAAGATGAGGAGGAATTTCTTTGGAATTCTGTGGAATTCATTGACACGGACAGTTATGGAGGTCAAGTCATTGGGTATATTTAAAGCGAAGGTTGACCGTTTCTTAATTAGCCAGGGCATCAATGGTTAAGGGAAGAAGGCAGGAGAATGTGGTTGAGAGGAATAATAAATCAGCCAAGATGGAATAACAGAGCTGAATGGCTCAATTCTAATCCTATTTCTTATGGATCTTATCAAGACCCTTGATCTGATTAGTAAAATTAATAAAATGCCCCTTTTGGTTTACCTAATTGAAATTATTTTTCCTCCGAGAGTTTGCCAATGCATATTTGAAAAAGATATACAAAAGCCATCATTGGAAGCAAATATTCCCTTTGTCCAGCTGTTCCTATTAAGCAAAATTCATGACAATTGACTTGGTATCTGAACAAATGTTCTTTTAGGGTAAATAGTTTTCCAAATGGTTTAGATTTCCACTAATATCTATCACACTGTGGCAAAAGAAAGAAAAAAATGTTCTCATTTCCTCATTAAAACTTTGCTAACTAAATTAAAAGAAGCACAGCAGATGGAACTTCCAGGTGGAAAATCTGGCATTAGTCATGAAGCACTGCTTGGAGGTTATGTGATGCTGGCTCATTTCCCTAGGTTCACCAAAGTGTCAAGCCCTGTGTATGGTAATCTGTGTTTAAACATTGTAAAATGCTTTTGTAAGTACATTATCACTCTGTTGTGTTAGAACTGCAGCATATAAGAATCAGAGTTCAAGATAACAATGGGAATTAACTGGAAACCCTGATCAAATGAAGGACGGTTCTGATTTTCAATGTCAGAGATTTTGTCGTCTTAACCATGCAGCTCAAATAAGTCAGATTTGCACATGTCAGTAACTGCATAAAGTTCATAAATATAGACAAAGGGAGAAATAAATCAACTAATATCATTCTAATGGAATGATATATTCTAATGGAAAGCATTAGATTTGTGAGGCATTCAGAAAGTGAGACTGGTACCAGCATCTCCACTGGAGTTGAATCAACACTGTCAGGCAAAGTTTTCGAAGTACCACACACAAAATATTGGTGGATCTCAGCAGATCAGGCAACATCCAAGGAAATGAGTAAACAATCGATGTTTCAGGGGAAGACTCTTATTCGGGACTGGAAAAGAAGGAGGAAAGATGTCAGAAAAAGAAGGTGGGGGTGGAGGAGGGGAAAGAGGACAAGCTAGATGATAGGAGAAGCCAGGTAGGTGGGGGAGGGAGGATGAAATATTGTAAAAAGCTTGGAGGTGATAGGTGAAAAAACGTAAAGGGCTGAAGAAAGAAGTTTCCTAAGTGTCGTTGGGCAGGGTTTGAACTATCACTCTCTGGAGGAACCATCACTCTCTTCTGCACAGAATCAGCCTCTGTCAACAAGGATGTTAAGGAGATGGACTCAGGTTGTTAATGAGGCACTGAAAGAATGCTTTGCGAGGACGGACTGGGATGTGTTACATGAGCCACACAGGGAGGACATTAACAAAATGACGGATTGTATCACAGACTATATCAAACTCTGTGAAGAACACCATCTTGCCAGCCAGGACTGTATGCTGCTTCCCCAACAACAAGCCTTTGATCACCAGTGACATGGAAGAACATTTGAATATGAAGAAGAAAGCCTTCAGGTCTGGATATATAGACAAGTACCAAGGCGAGTACAGAATGAACTGAGGGTAAAGCTGAGGGAGTGCAAAAAAGGGGAAGCTGCAGTACAAGCTCCAGCAGAATAGCAAAAGGGATGTGTGGCCAGGCACGAAGCAGATCACTGGCTTCAAATTTAAGGATAGGAAGATCGAGGGCTGCGTGGATATGCCAAGAGACAGCTGGAGAGACTATATCAAGGCAAGGCCTCTGGCTCGGACGGTATCAGTCCCAGGGTACGGAAGGCCTGTGCGAGCCAGCTGTCTGGTAGTTTGCAGCACCTCAGGCTTTTTCTGATCCTGAGACCAGAAAATATACAGGTGCTATGGAAGCTAATGTACCAAGAAAGCGACTCCGTCTAAATTTACTGACTCCAGACCAATTGCCCTTATATCTCATCTGATGAAGGTGCTGGAGAAGCTGGCCTGACTTACCTTGGACCGCAGGTAAGATCTTCATTGGACCCTCTACAGTTTGCCTGCCAACCTCATGTGGGAGTGGATGATGCCGTCATCCACCTGTTGCAGAGAGCTCTCTCCCACCTGGATGATGCTGGTGCCATTGTGAGAATCACATTTTTGGATTTCTCTAGTGCCTTCAGTACAATCCAGCCACTTCTTCTGAGCGAGAAGCTGCAAAGGATGGGCATAGACAAATCCACTATTTCCTAGATTACTGACTGCCTGACGTAGACTCCAGTTTGTACGGCTGGGTGGTTCTCTGAGATGGTGGTGAGTGACACTGGAGCCCCACAAGGGACTGTCCTGTCTCGTTTCTGTTCACACTGTACACCTCAGACTTTCAGTACACATCTGAGTCTTGACACTTGCAGAAGTTCTCTGATGATTCTGTGGTGGTTGGGTGTATCAGAGATGGACAGGAGTCGGAGTACAGACGACTGGTGGACAAGTTTGTGGAGTGGTGGGGGAGGAATCACTTGCTCCTGAATGTGGCCAAAACCAGGGAGATGGTAATTGATTTTAGGAGATAGAGGTCTGTGACGAGTCCTGTATACATTCTGAAAGAAGAGGTTGCGGTGGTGGAGGAGTACAAATACTTGGGTGTTCACCGTAACAACAGACTTGACTAGAAAACCAACATCAAGACTGTTTACAAGAAGGGGAAGAGCAGACTCTATTTTCTAAGGAAGCTGAAACCCTTCAATGTGTGCAGCAGGATGTTGGAGATCTTTTACCAGTCTGTTGTAGTGAGTGCAGTCTTCTTTGTGGCTTTATATTGGGGGAGCAGCATCGGTTCTGGTGATGCAAAAAGTCTAAATAAACTCATCAAAAAGAATGGTTCATCCTTGGCTGCAACCCGGATTCTTTTGAGTTAGTGGTGGAGAGGAGGTCACCAAACAAAATGTTATAAATTATGGACAATTAGGCACATCCTCTCCATGATCTACTGAATAAGCAGCGGAGTATCTTTTCGAACAGGCTCATTGAGCTCTGCTGTCCACCTTCCTTCCAAATGCAATAAGCATATACAACAGCTCATCTCTGTGTGACAGGAGAACACACATCATAGTACAATACTCTGTTTTATTATTTGGTACATTATTATTGCACTGTATTGCACACTGGTAAGTTATTATTGTGTATATTATTATTCAGTACTTTATTATTAGTTCATATTATTATTATATTTATAATTATTGCTATGTGTGTTTTTAAATTTTGCTGCTCTAAAGAAATAATTTCCACTCAGGATCAATAAAGTACATTATTATTAATATTATTATGAGTTGTCAAAATTAGAAATATGGGGATAATCTTCCTAAGGGAGTTTCCAGGACAGAAGATACTTTTGAGAAATTATAAAATAGAAGATTGACAATGTTTGATTGTATCAATTTCAATGAAACACGTTAAGGCAACTTTGTGAAGGGAATGCAGACAAGTAGAAGAATAATATCAGCTTTTACTGGGATACGGGTTAAGGAAAGGCAGGAATAGTAGCTTAAGATCTCAGGTGAGGTAGGAAGTAACTTGAAAAAGGAAGAGTCTTGCACTATGATAGAACTATCATGTGATGATGGATGTTGTGCTAAGAGGACCAACAATATGATGTGAGATTCAATAACTTAGCACTTGATTCATGATTAAATATACATACTGTACCCATCACTGCTCAATAAAATGAGCTCCATCATATTGTTTCTTTATAGTTTTACAATTGGCAGCAGATGTTCACCTCTGCATGCATGATTCATAAAAAGCACATGGTATCATTAAAAGGGTGATCATGATGTCTTTAAATGATTACAATAACATAACAATCCATCTGAGTTGCACAGGAATGAATAGCAATGTCTTCAAATGTTGTTCTATAGACAATCAAAAGACTAGAAAATCGATAATCTGTAGACAACTTTCAGAGACTCATGAGCAAAAGGGCAGCAATAGAAATGGATTTTAGCACCCCTAACCTCAGCTGTGGAAAAATTAGTTGAGAAAGCATAAAGGCACAGCATTCTCAAAATGCATTCCCAAAATAATACATTTCAGTCTGTATGCAACAAATGTATTACATAAGGGAGGAAAGCAGAGAAAAACAGAGTTAATGATACATCAGAGAGGTCTTTGTTTCTTTCTCCATAGATGCTGCCTGACTTGCTATATGCCTGTGAGGTTGTTGTAAGTAGATTTTTCATTTCACTGTTACAGACTTGTGCATATGACAAACTCAGTTTTGACTGAATATATCCAGCATTTTCTGTTTTTATTTTACATTTCTAACATTTGCATATTTTTGTTTTCTTTTTGAACAATTGCAAAGTTCTCAATAATTTCTGGAAATAAAGCTGGACAACTTGAAAGCAATATGCACAAAATGCTGGAGGAACTCAGCAGGCCAGGCAGCATCTATGGAAGA
This sequence comes from Mobula hypostoma, assembly GCF_963921235.1. Taxonomy (NCBI): domain Eukaryota; kingdom Metazoa; phylum Chordata; class Chondrichthyes; order Myliobatiformes; family Myliobatidae; genus Mobula; species Mobula hypostoma. The sequence continues at coordinate 173,655,730 of NC_086101.1, forward strand.
GAGTACAGTCGATGTTTTGGGCTGAGACCCTTCAGCAGGACTGGAGAAAAAAAGATTAGGAGTCGAAGTTAGAAGGTGGAGGAGGGGAAGGAGAAACACAAGGTGATAGGTGAAACCGTCTCCTTGTTTGTGTTGAGGAAATGAACAATTTTTGGTAATGGTGGTAATTTAGTGAGATTTAACATTTTATTGAAGTAGACTAAGGTACATAGTCATAAGAATTCTCACATGGGAAAAAGGGTCTTTAATAATCTAATAACTGATTTCGGAAAAGTGTACTGGAAACAGCTAGGTGAAGATTTCAGAGCAATGAAATGCATTCTAAGATACAGTGAGAGAGGAAACACAGTAATGCAGTAAGCTGGTACAGAGATCATAAGTAAGGTGGAGAGTTTTAGGCTTAGGAAGTTATTGATAGATTGGGAACATGAACAGAAAAGTGGCAAACAGAATTCAAACTAAAAGGTAATAATCTAAGATATCATTTTAAACTACGATCTACTTTATCAAGTGCTTTGTATTTACAAGTGAAGTAATATTTCAGTTATAGCATCTTGGGGGATTCTTGTCTTCATCATCCACTTCTACAAAAGGGCATTTAAATGACTATGTTTCTCTTCTCATCACTACCATCAGGAGGATGTACTGGAGCTGGATGACACACACTCAACACGTTAGGAACAGCTTCTTCCTTTCTACCATCAGATTTCTGAACAGGCAATGAGCCAACACATGAAACCTACCATACTATTTTTGCTCTCTTTTGCACGACTTACATAATTTATATTTTTAACATATGCAGTAACATGCAAAAGTTTGGGCACCCCTGGTTAAAATTTCTGTTATTCTGAATAGCTAAGTGAGTAAAAGATGAACTGATTTCCAAAAGGCATAAAGTTAAAGGTGACACATTTCTTTAATATTTTAAGCAAGAAAGCATTTTTATTTCCATCTTTTACAATTTCAAAATAACAAAAAAGAAAAATGGCCCGAAGCAAAAGTTTGGGCACCCTGCATGGCAATACTTAGTAACACCCCCTTTGGCAAATATCACAGCTTGTAAATGCTTTCTGTAGCCAGCTAAGAGTCTTTCAATTCTTGTTTGGGGGATTTTTGCGCATTCTTCCTTGCAAAAGGCTTCTAGTTCTGTGAGATTCTTGGGTCATCTTGCATGCACTGCTCTTTTGAGGTCTATCCATAGATTCTTGATGATGTTTAGGTTGGGGGACTGTGAGGGCCATGGCAAAATCTTCAGCTTGCACCTCTTGAGGTAGTCCATTGTGGATTTTGAGGTGTGTTTAGGATCATCATCCTGTTGTAGAAACCATCCTCTTTTGTTCTTCGGCTTTTAACAGACGGTATGATGTCTGGCTACAGAAAGCGTCTTGGATGGTTTTTAAAGTAGGTATTCATAATGACCTGATTATTCGTTTTGCACCATTCTACCCATTTCTCACCTCTTTCACTTCTCTCTCCTAGTCCAAATTTTCCTATGGTATTTCCATCAGCACCTTGTCCTACTTTAGCATTTAGATCTCCCATGACAATAACAATATTTTGAGATTTGCATCCATTCTTTGCTTGTTCAAGCTCTTCATAGAATTTATCTATGTCTTCATTTGCTCCATCTGTTGTTGGTGCATATACCTGTATAATTGCTCAATCAAATGGTTGTCCTCTGAATCTAACAAGGAGCACCCTTTCTGATTATGACATTTATGAGACTGGAATAATACCAGAAGAGATGAAAAAATCTGTATTTATCACTCTTCCTAAGAAACCTGGAGCAATAGAATGTGAATTACATAGGACCATAAGTTTAATGAGTCATATCACCAAGATACTTCTAAGAATTTTGATGACAAGAGCTAAAAGTAAGATACAAGCTGAAATAGGCAAAGAACAATGTGGTTTTGTGAAAGACAAAGGTACAAGAAACGCAATATTGATGTCAAGGATACTATCAGAATGAGCTATTCAAGTGCAAAAAGATTTGTTTGTTTTATCAACTACACAAAAGCATTTGATAAAGTGAAGCACAATAAGTTATTTGAAATATTACAGAAAACTCTCGATCTAGATTCAAAAGACCTCCGCCTAATCAGAAATCTGTACTGGGAACAAACTGCCGCTGTAAGAATAAATGGAGAAATGAGTCAGTTTACGAAAATCAAGAGAGGCGTTAGACAAGGGTGTGTTTTCTCCCCTGATTTGTTTAATGTGTACAGTGAAACAACATTACAAAAAATAGGAGACATCTTGGGAATCAAAGTTGGCAGTGAAAACATCAATAATTTCAGATATGCAGATGACACTGTGTTAATTGCAAGTATGGAGGAAGAACTACAAAACTTAATTGATATAATTGTTGAAGAAAGTGCAAAAATGGGTCTATCTATCAATTGCAAAAAGACAGAATGTATGGTGATATCCAAAACAAGGAGAATCCTATCTGCAGGCTGAGAATAAAGGGGGAAGACATAATACAAATACAGAACTTTTGCTACTTAGGAAGCTGGGTGACATCAGATGGCAGGTACGACTTGGACATCAAAAGAAGAATAGGGATGGCAAAAGACACCTTTACGAGAATGAAGAGTATACTGATCAATACTAAACTAGGCATGACAACCCACCTCAGAATACTGAAATGTTATGTTTATCCAGTTATGTTATATGACTCAAAATGTTGGACAATATCTAGTAACATGAGGAAACGAACTGTAGCAGCAGAGATGTAGTTTTTGAGGAGGATGCAAAGAATATCATGGACAAAACGAATATCTAATGAGGATGTCATTAACAGAGCAAACACAAAAAGAGAAATAATGTATGAGATCATGAAAAGGCAACGTAACTTCATTGGACATGCGATTAGGAAAGAGGAGTTAGAATGCACGGTAATTATGGGAAAGATTGAAGGGAAGAAAACAAGAGGAAGACAAAGACAAATGATGGAAACAGTGCCAGAGAACTGGAAATGAATACCAATGAATTGATCCACTTGACCCGAAACAGGAGTGTGTGGGTCATGGCAGTCAAAGCTCAAACTGGGCATGGCACCTGATGATGATGATGATGGTGATGTATTGCAATGTACTGTTGCCGCAAAACAACAAAATTCAAGACATACGTCAGTGATAATAAACATGATTCTGATATTGATTTACATTCAAAAATATTTAATAAATATTTAATAATTTAGTTCTTTGTAATATGTAATAAATTTACTCTGTACCTCCATTCCCTTGTGTGATCATATTCACGTAAGTTAGTGCCCTGTACCTTACGTCTCACCCACGCTGATGTCACCTCAGTGTAGTGACATTGCAGAGAGAATTGATGACATTTTCTTCTACAGACAACAGTAAACATTTGTCCAAATATTGCTTTTGGTTGGAGTAAATCCAAAGAGAAACTATGTAAAACGGCGGGAGGAGAGAGAGCAGCGCGCCGCGCGTGTGCAGCCCTCCGGTGAAAAATGATATCGTATCTGTTAAATAGGGGCCGTGGACAATTCTGATTTGATGGAGAAAAGACGTGAAAGCACAGCGGAACATCTGGAGAAATTTCTGAAGCACCAGTTCGCTGCTGTTGTTACTGCGCGGTCGGGAATCTTCCGGAGGGAAGGCCTCAAAATCCCCGGCTTTGCCTGCTGTTGGCGACCGAGATTGAGGTCGAATCGTTCGGACAGAGATGGTGCTCAGTACTCGGTATCGGAGAGCTGATTGGAGGCTCAAAGTTTTCGGATGACTCAGAGTCGGACCGTGATCAGGAATGGCAGGGAGAGTTTTTCTTCCTTCTCCTGTCTGCGTGAGATGTGGGACATTTGAGAGACTTTGAACTTTTTACTGTGCTCATGGACTTCTTCATCAAGTTATGGTATTGTTGCACTGTTGTAACTATATGTTATAATTATGTGGTTTTGTTGGGTTTTGTCAGTCTTGTGTTTTGTGATATCACACTGGAGGAAATATTGTATCATTTCTTAATGCATGCATTACTAAATGACAATAAAAGAGGACTGTGTGTCTTCATAATCTAAAACTACCCCCTCCCCAGAAAAAAAAGAAGCAATGCTGAAGATTGAGAACAGTTCTGAATTCAGCAAAAGAGGTCAAAAAGAATGATTAAGAGGGGGAAATGTGAAATATGAGAGCCAGCTTGCACGGAACATTACAGTTGATCGTAAAAGCTTTAATACTGATGGAAAAAAACATAGTGATAACATTACCTCAGTACCCCCTCAGGCAGTGTATTCTAGTTCCAAACACAGTCCGAATGAAAAATAAATACTCTTTCTCAGAACTCCTATGAACCTCTTAACCCTTCTCTTTAACCTATGCCCTACGGTTTCAGACAAAAATTCCAACTTCTACCTTACATATATTTATCTCCTCATCCTCCTCTGCTCCAAGGGAAACAAACCCTGCCAATACAATCTCTCTCCATAACTGAAAAGTCTCCATCTCTGACAACATCCTGTTTCATCTTCTCTCCAGTGTAATTGTGCCCTCCTATAATGTGGTGACCAGAACTGAACACATACTCTGTCTATAGCCTAACCAATACTTTATAATCCCCCTGTTCCTATATTCTAAGGCCTCTCTAATGAAGACAAGTATCCTTTATATCTTCTGCTCTACTTGTCTATTATACTGCCATCTTCTGGGATACTTGGAATTATACACTCCTGTCCTTTTGTTATTTGATACCCCCTATGGACCAACCATTCATTATCTACGTTGTACCTTATTAGACTTCACAAAGTGCATTACCTTGCACTTATCAGGATTAAATTCCGCCTGCCAGTGCTCAGCCCATTTTACCAACTGAGCAATATTGTTCCGCAGCTTCACTATTGACACCATCATCGATTGTCATGTCATCTGCAAACTTACTAATTGTGACTCCTATATTCACGTCTAAATTGTTAATGTTCATAATAAGCAATAAAAGTGCCAGCAATGATCAGAGAAGTGCAACACTGGTGAGAGGCTTCCAATCAGAAAACCCTCCAACTACTATCACGACAGCAACGTTGGATCCAGTTTGCCCACTTTCCTTGAATTTCATGGACTCTCACCTTTTGAACCAGTTTTCCACGTGACTGTTTACACTCGCCATTTTAGGATGCCCAGCAACTTAACCTTGGCACCAGGAGAGTAATACCCGAATATTCCTGTCACCACTAAATCTCTCTTAGACTAATGTATCCCCCCCCCACCCCACCCTCCATGCTGCCCCACCCACCCTCCTTTATGTACCACTCACAATACTGTGATCTTTTTTCTGTCTGGGGTTCTCAGAAATACATTCACTCCAACTATTTTCCAACATTAGAAACAGTTTTGGAGTGAGCTTTGAGATTTCCCTGCCTGTCTCCCTTTCACTTTTTTTTTTATTAAGTGCAATCGTGAACAATAACCAGATCAGAAATGCTGATCAAGTCAACCACTTCCCAAAGGGAACTCTGAGAGGCCAATCAGATGGTTCACTGCTGCTCAGAGATAACGGGCACAAGGGTCGCTAGCCCCTGTACCCCAGAAACACACCTGAACAGTGCGGCAGAGGTAGGTGCTATGCATGACCTGATCTGAAAGCATTATGTTGACTCCTAACTGATCGTGTTCACAGTGGAACAGCTTAGTCAAGGATGGGGTGATCAGCACAGATGGACAAATTATACCTTACTGCCCTCCCATCTTTCCTTAAGCTGCAGGGTGGCCACCTCTACCAGTCTGTGGTGGCCAGTGTTATCATGTTTGCTGTTGTGTGCTGGGGCAGCAGGCTGAGGGTAGCAGACACCAACAGTATCAACAAACTCATTCGTAAGGCCAGTGATGTTGTGGGGATGGAACTGGACTCTCTGACAGTGGTGTCTGAAAAGAGGATGCTGTCCAAGTTGCATGCCATCTTGGACAATGTCTCCCATCCACTACATAGTGGACTGGTTGGGCACAGGAGACTCATTCCACTGAGATGCAACACAGAGCGTCATAGGAAGTCATTCCTGCCTGTGGCCATCAAACTTTACAACTCCTCCCTTGGAGGGTCAGACACCCTGAGACAATAGGCTGGTCCTAGACTTACTTCCTGGCATAATTTGCATATTATTATTTAATTATTTATGGTGCAACTGTAACATAAACCAATTTCCCTTGGGATCAATAAAATATGACTACGACTATAAGGAAGAACAAGTGGGTGTAGTTAATTGGTTCCGTCAGAGTACTTTTGATCACATCCCACACAGCAGGTTACGTGTACAGTGTAACATTGAGGAAAGAGTAGGAATCTCATAGAAACCTTAATATTTTGAATGGTATCAGAGAGATTGGATAGCCGTAGGATATTCCCAGTGGATGGAGAACACAGAACCTGGAGTCAGCACCTTAGGGTGCAGGTGGTGAACCAAGATGAGGAGAAATTTCCTTACCAAGAGGAAGATGAATTCTTTATCACAGTTGAAGACTAAATCACTAGGTATATCGTGGACGGAGGAACATACATTTCTCAATGCCAAGGAACACAGGGAGAAGATGGGAACAGGGAACTAAAGTAGATGACCATAAGTTAGCTGAATCGTGAAGCAGGCCAAATGACTAAGTGGCCTGCTCTGGTTCTTAACTTTTATGCTTTTACACTTCCATGTATCAATGGCTGTTCTACAATCACTGGCCATACACAGATTGAAAGCTGTAAAAAGGAGGGGCGTTATTGTAACAAAGATCCCCTCCACCGTCACCTCTTCCAGCATTCAGCATTACAACTCCTGAGCTGACCAAAGATTAGAATTTTGTACAACATTCATTTGTTACGTGCCATGTCGTATGACCTGGGCGATCATGGTCTTTCCATGACTATGGTTGTTCTTGGCAAATTTTTCTATGGAAGGGAGTTTGCCATCACCTTCTTCTGGGCAGAATCTTTACAAGACGGGGACCCCAGCCATTTTCAATACTCCAGAGACTGACTGCCTGGTGTCAGTGGCGCATAACCAGGACTTGGGATATGCACCAGATGCTCATACGACCATCCACCTCCTGCTCCCATGGCTTCATGTAACCCTGACGGTGGGGGGGGGGGGGGGGGGGGAGCAGGGAGTAACCCAGGTGCTACACCTTGCCCAAGGGTGACCTGCAGGCTGGCAGAGGGAAGGAGCATCTTACAACCACCCTGGCACCCTGAATGCTGGATGGCACAAAAAGCTCATTGAACAAGCTCAGAGTTCAAAATCATGAAGGAATTTGCAGATTTGAAGTATCCGCTCTATGGAGAAATCATGTGATTTTGGTCTTGCTTAGTAATTAATCTGAAGGTCAACTCTAGAGTGAAGGCATGTTTCTAAGCTCTTGATTATCATTTGATTCTGTATTGTTTCAATCTCAGGTTGTACACTGGGAAATCAGATTCATTTTGTGTGAACAGAAATGAAGGTCATTCAGACCATAACATAATATATTCATGGAATTAGGGAGTCATGCAGTGTGCCCATCGTGTACAGCTAACCAATGGCGCCCATCCATAATAGTCCTGTTTTCCAGCACATGGCCTAATAGCCTTCATGCTTAGGTGATTTAGGTGCTGATTTAGACACGTATTCAGTGCTATCATTGACTCTGCTTCCACCATTCTCTTAGGCAGTTCATTCCACATACTTACCACTCCTTGGGTAAAAGTATCTTTCTTAGCCCCCTTCCAAAACTCCTACCCCTTACACTAAACTATACCATTCACCTCTGATATACGGAGTTGAGGAACAGCTTTTTCACCCAGAGAGTGGTGGATATATGGAATGCTCTGCCCCAGAAGGCTGTGGAGGCCAAGTCTCTGGATGCTTCAAGAAAGAGATGGATAGAGCTCTTAAAGATAGCGGAAGCAAAGGTTATGGGGATAAGGCAGGAACCGGATACTGATTGTGGATGATCAGCCATGATCACAGTGAATGGCAGTGCTGGCTCGAAGGGCCGAATGGCCTTCTCCTGCACCTATTGTCTATTGTCCATTGTCTATTGATATGGAGAAAAAGTGTACTTTACAATGAAGCTTCCAGCCCATTTAAGATTTTCAGGAATGTTCATGAAGTTTCTTGCTGAGCTAAGCAAGGAAGGGAACTGAATGAAGAAACCATCTGGAAATTATGAAGTGAATTAGTGGAATAATGCAAACCTAGCTTTCCTAAAAATCTTTCAGAAAGACAGAAACCAGATCTCTCCCTTGTTTGGCATGTTAAATGGGTGTTCTTTTTCACCTGAATGGCTAGTATGAGTACCCTGTAAAGAAATTTGAAATTGGGAAGTTTACACTATCCAAAAATCATTACAGAGTGATGGAGTCACAGAAAAGTACAGCACAGAAACATGCCCTTTGTCTCATCTAGTCGATGGCTAAACCATTTAATCTGCCTACTCCCATCTACCTGCACTGGGACCATAGCCCTCCTTCCTATTACTATCCATGTACTCATCCAGACTTTGCTTAAATGTTGAAATTGAGCTCACATGCACCACTTGTGCGGGCAGCTCATTCCACACTCTCACGACCCGCTGAGTGAAGAAATTTCCCTTCATGTTCCCCATAAACATTCCACTGTTCACCTTTAACCCATGACCTCTGGTTGGAGTCCCACCCAGCAGTTGCCCCATTTTGGTTGGGTTAGGATGCACTGGAGCTTTGGATGGGAAACATGTGACCTCCAACATTTGAAAATGCCTCTTTTGTACCTGACAGGTTCCCACTAGGAATTAGTTGTGTTCTCTAACACCTAGAAGGTGTGGGCTGCAGATAGAAAAAGGCTGAATTTGAAATTTTAAGCATTTCATTACAATTCTAACACATTCAATACTGTCTAAATTCGCCCCAAAATTCTATTAGATGGGAGGATCACTAATATTTCACCCAGACATTCAAATGTACTGTATGGTTGAAAAGTACATTTTACTCAAAGATTATTAGAAATGGGCAATTCTGTTTCCCAGAAAGGGTGTGGATTCAAGATCAGGTGAAATTTCTAAGAAATGGACAACAAGTTTTTGATGCACAACAGTACCAATAATGTAGCTACACTAATGGCAGACAACATTTAATGTGTCAGTTTCAATATTACATTCATGAAGAGATAAAAAAGATATTTGTACAATGTGAAATATTTCATGATAAAAGTGAAAAAAGATCAAGAGAATTGATGTTCAGCAGGTCCAGTCATCAGAGAGCAACATTGCCTCTAATTTCTTAGAAGTTTGTGCAAATTTGGCATATCATCTAAAAATTTTGACAAACTTCTATGTCAATGGAGACCATCCAGACTGGTTGTATCATGGCCTGGTGTGGAAACACCTATGTCCAAGATTGGAAAAGCTGAACAAAAAGTGGGTGATACAGCCTAGTCCAACAAGGAGAAGACCTCTCCAGCACTGAGCACATCTACAAGGAGTGCTACCGCAAGAGTGCTCTCTTCTCGTTGCTGCCATACAGAAGGAGGTACAGCAGCCTTAGGCTCCACGCTACCGGGTTCATATAACCATGTAACAATTATAGCACGGAAACAGGCCATCTCGGCCTTCTAGTCTGTTCAGGAACACTTGTTACTCTTACACCATTTCTTTCACTCAACAATCTAGAGATTGCTGATTTATATTAATTCTCAGTTCAACAATGTCTCAATTTTAAAAATTTTACAGCGGCTCTCTAATCTTTCCATGGCTTTCACCTTAAAAACTCTGTAATTTCTTCTACCTCAATAACTGTTGAAGTAAAAATGTTTTTTCATTTCTAATCTCTTGATTACTCAGAATTTATTCATACCTTTATTAACTGCCAGTTGCTTAACCCTTGATATTCTCTCCCTATCTCTTTTTATCTTTGAGATGCACCTTAATATCTACCTCTTAAGCTTTTGGTTACTTGGTACTGCATTCTGATATAGTTTTCCTTTTGTACTACCTTGGTATGGAGTGATCTATCTGGATGGCATGGAAACAAAGCTTCCCACTGCATCTCGGTATATGTGACATTAATAAACTAATTATCCCAATACCACTCAATGTGTCTTGATGTCAAATATTGTTTCATAATGCCCTTGGGTCCTTCACTGTAGTAAAGGTGCTAATTAAACTAATCACTAGAGGTTAGCAACACTATGGCTACTTTGATCACTTCGGAATAAAATAGACTTTGTTTTCTTTTGTTCTAATTGTATTGTTTCTTCTGTATTTGTTTTTACTTTATGCCTCCTTTGTGAATGCTGCTTATCTGATGCTATATGCTTCTGTAAATAATGTTTTCATTGCACCGATCCACACATGCAGTTGTGCATATGACAATAAACTCGACTTTGACTGTTCTGACTGTCCCGAGTGGTTGTTTTGTGACCTGGTATAGCAACTCAAATGCACAGGACGTAAGGAGCTGTAGAGAGTCATGACATCAACTCAGTGCATCACCGGCATATCTCTCCCCACCATTGCTGGTGCCTACAGTGCATGAGACGTTACATGAAGAAGACGATACATATATTCTCTCTATCATCAAATATCTCTACCATTTGGGCCTTGCCACCTTCTCACAGCTACCACTGAGCAAGAGGTGCAGAAACCTGAAGTTCTTTACCACCGGGTAGCTACTTTCCTGCAACCATTGGGTTCTTGAACCAACCTCCACAACCCTAATAAGTACCTCAGTATCACAACACTATTAACACTTAAGATCTCTTTACCCTAAAATTGATATTTTTTTGTTTTAATTGTTTTCTTTCCAGTATAATTTTGTATAATTCATGTTATTAGTTTCTGCTTCTCTTGTGAACGTTGTGTATCTGATGCCATGTGCCTGTGATGTTGCCACAAGCAATTTTCCCATCGCATCTATGTATAGATGTACTTGTGCAGACAGGACAATAAATGGGACTTAGAATTTGAAACTCGAGTTACTTTGCCGATTTAAGAAAGGAAACATATCACAGCAGAATTCTGAGTGTCACAAGTACTATAACTTTGAGTTACGAAGGAAAACACACGTGAGAATGTTACGCATTTCATTTGAGGAGTATAGGTGTGCAAATTGTATGAGCCCCTACCCCTGTCCCCACACTGTCTCACTTGGTAATTTGGTATATTATTATCACATTACTGATGTACAGTGAAAAGAAATTTTTTTGTATGCTATCCATACAGATCATTTTCATACAGCAGAGCAATGGAGAACAATAACAGAATAAAAGAGTGTTACAGTTCAAGTGAAGTGGCGTGTGGAGGCAGTCTGTACCGTACAAGGCCATATTGAGGTGCACTGTGAGATCGGTAGTCCATTGCATCGAACTAGGGGACCATTCAATTCTCTTATGACAGTGGGATAGACAGACAGTTGCAGGAATATCAGACTTCGGTTCAAAATACTAGAAGTTAAGTTGAAGACAGACATCAGGAAGGTTTTCTCTAGTGTTTCTAAGTAAAAAAAAACATAGAACTAGTCCATTTGTGCAATGTTGGGTTAGTCTATCTGGCTGGATGAGTTCAGATGTTGTGAACAACCTTCTCTGTCTGTATCTATTGTGCCATCATTTAAATTAGAACAATCTCAATCCAGCACATTCATGTTTATTTCTTTCTGTTTGGCATTCATATCCAAGGTCTAAGCACTTCAGAATGTACAAAGCAAAAAACACACTGCATTTTCTCTCCATTCAGTACTCGTTATAGAATATAATGCACATTGTTTCATAATTATGTAAAATTGAGGTTAAATAAATTATTTTACAGTTATAGAGATTGTTGTGGAACCTTTGCTGAGCTCAAACATTTATTTATATATGCTGTAGTCACGCGCACAAACACGCTACTAAAGAAATATACGGCGGCAGAGAGAGCTGAACTCAGAATGCCTTTACTGATTCAAAAATCGCGCGCTTAAATCTCCCCTCCCATGGGCCCCTGCGACTCGCAGGGCGGACGTGACGTCAGTCTGTCCCCGGAAGGTCCAACCCGAGCGGGTAGTTCAAACGCACTACTGCGTGTCTGCCCGCGGCTCCCGGTGGCGGTTCGAGTCCCGGGTGTGCGGGCAGCCACCCCCCCACCGCAGAAAGGTCCATCCGGGGAGTGGAGCCCCCAGTCTGTGTGGCTTGTCTGGGTGGCCAGCCTTACCGGTGTGGTGCCGGTTACCTCACTGGTTGCTCAATGTCCAAGTGTGCCGGTTTGAGGCGTCCACTGTAAAAGTCTCTTCCCGGCCACCCACCTCCATGACACACGTGGTTCCGTTGTGCTGTATCACCTTGAAGGGTCCCTCGTACGGCCGCTGTAGAGGTGACTTGTACATGCCCCTGCGAATAAAAACATACTCACAGTCTCAGAGGTCTCTAGGGGTGAAAGATGGCGTGGGACCATGCCTGGAGGTCGGGACTGGTGCCAGGGTCCCTACCTTGTCCCGCAGCCTCGTTAGTACCGCTGCTGGAGTTTCTTCCGAACCTCAGGTCTCTGGTACAAACTCGCCTGGGACCGTCATGGGGGCGCTGTAGACCAATTCCGCTGAGGAGGTGACCAGGTCCTCCTTGGGGGCTGTGCAGATGCCCAGTAGGACCCAGGGAAGCTACCTGTCCAGTTGGGGCCCCTGAGGCATGCCATCAGGGCCGACTTGAGATGCCAGCGGAATCGCTCTACCAAACTGTTGGACTGGGGATGGTGTGCTGTGAGGTAATGCAGCTGGGTGCCCAGGAGCTGCGCCAGTGCTGTCCACAAACCAGACGTGAACTGCGCCCCTCTGTCGGAGGTGATGTCCGTTGGGAGGCCGAACCTGGCGATCCAGTTTGCAATGAGCGTCCTGGCGCAGGACTCGTGTCTGCGAGCGATACGGCTTCCGACCATCTGGTGAACCTGTCTACCATGGTAAAGATATACTTGGCACCCTGGGAGACTGGCAGGGGGCCGACGATGTCCACGTGGATGTGTTGGAGCCTCCTGTGCGTCGGCTGGAACTGCTGGAGGGGAGCCTTCACGTGCCGCTGGACGTTGGCGGTCTGGCAGTGTACGCAGGTCCTGGCCCAGTGTCCGACCTGTTTGCGCAAACCGTGCCAGGCAAATCTGTCTGCTACCAGCTTGATGGACGGGTGGGCCAGGTCGTGCAGCGTGTCGAACACCCGGCGCCTCCATGCTGTTGGTTCCATGGGTTGGGGTTTGCCGGTAGACGCGTCGCACAGGCGTCGATCTGATGGCGGGCCGATGGAGACATCCTCCAACTGGAGCCCCGAAACAGCGGTGTGGTAACTCGGGATCTCGGTGTCCCACCGTTGTGCTTCCGCCAGTGCTGCGTAGTCTATTCCTGAGGACGATATGCCTACTGAGTGGAGGCAGGGGCGAGACAGTGTGTCGACGACGACGTTGTTCTTCCCTGCGATGTGGCGGACGTCCGTGGTGAATTCTGAAATAAAGGACAGGTGCCTCTGCTGCCGAGCCGACCATGGGTCCGATACTTTGGCCAGGGCGAAGGTGAGGGGCTTGTGGTCCGTATACACGGTGAAATCCCTTCCCTCGAGGGAGTACTGGAAATGCTGGACAGCCAGGTAGAGCGCTAGCAACTCTCTGTTGAAAGCGCTGTACTTCACCTCTGGCGGCCATAGGTGCTGGCTGAAGAAAGCGAGTGGTCGCCACTGGTCCTCATCTTCTGCAGGCCCTTGACCGTGCTGGGCTTGGGGAACTGGCAGATGGCCTGGACCTTGTCCGGTAGGGGAACTGCGCCATGTCGGTTGACTCTGTGGCCCAAGAAGTCGATCTCCGTCAGCCCGAACTGGCACTTCGCCGGATTGATTGCCAGTCCATGGTCGCTCAGGCATTGGCAGAGCTGGCAGAAATGTGCCACGTGCTCTTGGTGCAAACTGCTGGCCACCAGCATATCGTCCAAGTAAATGAAAATGAAATCCAGGCCGCGTCCCACCGAGTCCATGAGCCTTTGGAAAGTTTGGGCTGCATTCTTGAGACCGAAAGGCATCCTCAGGAATTCGAACAAGCCGAACGGGGTGATGAGGGCTGTTTGGGCACGTTGTCGGGGTGTACTGGGATCTGATGGTATCCCCTGACCAGAGAAGATGGTCGCTCCATGCAGGTTCGCCGTGAAGTCCTGGATGTGGGGTACCGGTTATCTGTCAGCAGTTGTGGTGTCATTGAGCCTTCTGTAGTCTCCGCAGGGCCTGAATCCTCCAGCGGACTTGGGCACCACGTGCAGCAGGGATGCCCACGGGCTGTCTGAGCGGCATACGATTCCCATCTTACGGAACTCCTCCTTGGCGAGGTGGAGCTTGTCGGGTCGGAGCCTACGAGCTCAGGCGTGCAGTGGCGGTCCTTGTGTGGGGAAGTGGTGCTGCATGCCGTGCTTGGGGTCAGCCATGGAGAACTGTGGGGTGACTATGGAGGGGAATTCCGCCAACACCCTGGCGAATTCATTACCCGAGAGGGTCACGGAATCCAGGTGGAGGGCCGGTAGTTTGGCTTTTCCAAGCTGGAAAGTCTGGAACATCTCAGCGTGGACCAAACATCGGACTTTTAGGTCGACCAGGAGGCAGTTGGCTAGTAGGAAATCTGCCCCCTAGTAGTGGCTGTGACACCACTGCCAATGTGAAAGTCCAAGTGAAATGGCTGGACCCGAAATGCAGTGAGACAATTTGCAGGCTGTACATCCGAATACTGGTGCCATTTGCAGTGGTGAGTTCAGGGCCTGGGACTGCATTACGAGTGTCCATATTCGACGGGGAGAGGATGCTGACATTGGCCCTGGTGTCTACCAGGAAGCGCCGCCTGGAGCGTCAGTCTCAGAGGTACAGGAGGCTGTCTCGGTGGCCGGCCGTCGTAGCCATTAGCGACGGCTGGTCCCGGCGTTTCCCGGAAAAGCACATGGCGGACGGCATTGGCGCACGCCTGAGCCCCATCTTTGGTGATAGAAACACCATTGTTCTGAACTTTCGTCTTTTTCTCCCGTGGGTCTCGACGGCTTCGGTTGCGGGGCCTGGGCTTTGAGGCGCGCGATCGTGGCTAGGCCGATGGAGGCTGCTCCACGTTGCTGGCTCTGCTTTAGCCGCAACCCTGCGTGGGTCGCTGAAATCCTCACTCGCGAGGAGGAGGCGAATGCCCTCTGGCATTTGCTTGAGGAACAACTGTTCAAATAAAAGATATGGCTTATGGCCGTCCATGAGCGCCAGCATATCATTCATGAGCTCGGTTGGCGTGTGGTCGCCCAGGTTGTCCATGTGTAGGAGCCGCGCGGCCCGTTCACGGCGGGAGAGTCCAAAGGTACGGATCAGGAACGCCTTAAGCTTAGTGTACCTGTCCTCCGTTGGTGGCTGGCGTAGGAAGTCGACGATCCGGCCTGCCGTCTCCTGGTCGAGCGTGCTGACCACGTAGTAGTACAGCGTGGCGTTGGCTGTAACGCCTCTGATATTGAACTGGGCCTCAGCCTGCTCGAACCAAACGTGGGGCAGAGTGGCCCAGAAAGTCGGGAGCTTCAGAGAGACCGCGCTGTGCAAGTTGCTCGAACTCATGGCTGGTCGCTGAGTCGCCGGCTCCAGATGCTGTCTGGAACATCCGGGTCACCAATGTAGTCACGCGCAAACGCGCTACTAAAGAAACACACGGAGGTAGAGAGAGCTGAACTCAGAATGTCTTCACTGATTCAAAAATCGTGTGCTTAAATCTCCCCTCCCATGGGCCCCTGCGACCCGCGGGGTGGACGTGACTTCAGACTGTCCCCGGAAGGTCCACCCTGAGCAGGTAGTTCCAGACGCACTACCGTGTGTCTGCCAGCGGCTCCCGATGGCAGTTCGGGTCCCGCGTGTGCGGGCCGCCACAATGCAGACAATGCCAGCATTTACTGCTCGCTTTTAATTGTTCCTTGGCTTGCTTAAGCTTCTCATAAAGCAGCTATGAGCTAATTACATTGATGGAATGGATCCAGTTTATCCTGCCTACAATCAATCTATTTTCCACCATTCCTCAACCAGAGATCCATGAGCCAGTCTTCGTTGGAGGATCAGAGGTGGGGAGGGTCAGCAACTTTAAATTCCTCGGTGTTATTATTTTGGAAGACCTGTCCTGTGCCCAACATGTAAGTGCAACTACGAAGAAAGCATAGCAGCGCCTCTTCTTCCTTAGGAGTTTGCAAAGGTTTAGCATGACATCTAAAACTTCAACAAACTTTAAAAGATGAATAGTGGAGAGTATATTGACTGGCTGCATCACTGCCTGGTATGGAAACACCAATGCTTTTAAACAGAAAATTCTACGAAAGTAGTGGATATGATCCAGTCCATCATGTGTAAAGCCCTCCCCCACCATTGAGCACATCTACACAAAAAGCTGTTGCAAGAAAGCAGCATCCATCATCAGGGATACATACTTCCCAGGACATGCTCTCCTCTCACTGCTGCCATCAGGAAGAAGGTACAAGAGCCTCAGGTCTCATACCACCAAGTTCAGCAACAGTTATTAGCCACCAGGCTCTTGAACCAAAGGGGATAGCTTCACTTGCCCCATCATTGAAATGTACCCACAACCAATGGATTCTCTTTTAAGGACTTGTCATCTCATGTTCTTGATATTTATTGCTTATTCATTTATTATTATTAATTTTGGTTGTATTTGCAGTTTGTTGCCTTTGGTCACTGGCTGAACACCCAAATTGGTGTGGTCTTTCACCGATTCGGTTATTGTTATTATTCTATGGATTTATTGAGTATGCCCGCAAGGCAATGACTGTCAGGGCTGTATAAGGTGACATATATGTACTTTGATAATAAATTTACTTTGAATTTTCAACTTTGCTCACCACAAATCCTGCCCTCTCCTTCCCTTCTCCTTTCTTTTCTGTGGCCTTCCTGTTCACCAGCTCACCTCTCAACATGGCAGACCATTGGGTTCACAAATTTAAATCAGGGTCAACATAAAAATTCAGTAGATCTTCCAGGAATGGCATTGATTTTTAATTTCCTCCTCACAGATTCTTTTTACGTATTGGTGCATTGAAATGACAAGTATTTACAAATTCTTTTCAATGACCAATTTAAACGATTGATGTGGATAGATAAAGTCCCCATTATTTTATCATGTTTAACACCTCAGCTAGGAAGTAACTGGGGCGAGAGGTGTGTGACGAATGGTCACTGGACAAAGGTTCAATAAGATAGAAAGGAAAGACCACCAACTAATTTTCTGTCTCAGTCTCAGTTATTTCAATATTAAATTGCAGGTGGTAAGAAATCTTCTCTGGGTTCACAGGGCTCCTTTAAATACTGAACTGGGGATTTAACAAAATCATTGGGCCCAATCTGTCACTTCACCTTGAGGCCAGTCAGGCTTCTCAGCAGGCAGCCAGGGCCAAAAAGGGAAGACCAGTTTTACAATTATTTTATGCACAGTCTCCATGTAGATTGCTGGGTCTTTAACCCCAATTGTCAAAGATCCCAAGGACAGCCTCCCTTCTCAACACAACTTCTATAGAGATGTGGTACCTGAAGTTTTCCATTGGAGTCACCTTGTGCTGTGAACTATTTCTTTGGACCCTGTTAATAGCCACTTATTGTCTCTGCCGTCAGAAAACTTCTCAATGGAGTTAACTTGAAGCAGGACATGAACATTGCAAAGGTAATTGAGGTTTGAGAGTTAAAATCTCACTGGATCTTTTCTATTATGTGCTGATCCTGTCCCAGCCCCAGTGGTTTTAATGATAACCTGCCAAGTAAACTCTGAGTGAAAATTAATGCAAGTTGTTAATAATAGAGCACGCAATTCAGCCACAAAATTAAAATCAAACAAATGCTGGTACATCAAAAACCATTGCATTTTTTATCTCCTGAAATGAAAGGTCTTCTGTGCTTAGCCAGTCACTGCAACAAATTAATAATAGATTGATAACATTCGACCCTTATCTGAAAATAAAATTGGGGTTGTGTATTTGATATTTATGTTTCTCCACTATCTGGGATGATGCAATATTTTACTATTTTGCCAAAATTGGAGAAAGAGATTAGAAGTAAATATTAGTGAGTAATGCTAGATAAACTAAGAAAAGATTGATATGATCAGAAAGCTCTTCATCTTATAATGCATAGATGTCTAATTCCATTGTCTATTACTTCCTTATCAATTTTAGACCAAACTCAATTCACTTCATCAATGTTGTGGTACTGTACAAATCAAGGAAAAGATATGTTTGGGTATGACTTTTAATTTTCAAGTTCTTAGGTGTCAACATCTCAGAAGATCTATCCTGGCCCCAATATATTACTGTAATCATGAGCGAGGCACGCCTGTGTCTATACTTCATTAAGAGGTAGAGGAGATTTGGTATGTCTGCAAAGACGCCTGCAAATTTCTACAGATGCACTGTGCAGAGTATACTGACTGGTTGCATCACCATCTGGTATGCAGCCTACAAAGCACAGGATTGAGAAAAGCTGCAGACAGTTGTGGACTTAGCCAGCTCCACCATGTGCATGAGCTCCGCTATCACCAAGGACATTTTCAAATGGTGGTGCTACCCGAAGGTAATGTCCTTCACCATTCTTCTCATTACCACCATTAAGGAGGAGGTACAGAAGTCCAAAGACACATTCTCAATATTTTAGAAATAGCTTCCTCCTCTCCGCTATTGGTTGCTTTTAAAAATAACAAAATTTATTTTCCCTGCTCTTAAATTGAATTCAGTCGGTCTGTAGATAATTTATCAAACTTCACATTGTGACACTAAATTGCTCTCCCAGGTATCCAATGAAATCAGAACAACCAGTTCCAGCTTAAATAAATAGGAACTGGCAATAAAATTCTTTATACGTTATACACTAGATACATGATGTACCTCAGGCTGTTGCAAGTATCTGGGCTCTATGTCCAGTGAAATAGTTGAATCCTAAGCCTTGTTATCCTGGACAACCAGGTCCAAGAAACAGGCTGAGATGGGTTGAACTTTGTTCCTTTGTGTTTCTGGATTGCACAATGTAGAACCAAGTTTGCAGTTCATACAATACAGTGAGGTACAAGTGCAAACTCCATTAAAAGCAGCCTGTGAGAGATGTACACTTCAAAATTCAAAGTAAATTATTATCCATGTATATGTCACCATATACCATGCAAATAACAAATACAAACAGCAGAGTAAGCAAACACATGAACTCTGCAATTCATTTTCTTGCAGGAATTCACAGTAGAACGAAGAAATACAATAGAACTAATGGAAAAACTACACAGAAAGATGGACAGACATTCAACGTGCAAAAACGATACACAATGCAAATACCAAAAAAAACCCAACGAATAATAATCCGGATATAATATTACATGATAAACAAGCAATACCAGCTTACTTAAAAGATATAGCCATTCCAAACACACATAACATATGCCGAAATCATTAAGTGAAAAACATCAGAACTATGCTGAAGTGAAAGAGGAAATTGAAAGACTATGGAAAATGACAGGATATACTTGTCCCATAGGAATATCTGCAACTGGTATCATCCCAAATTCATCACACAATACCATGAAATAATTAGTCTTACTCAGCAATATTTATGTAACTCTCCATAAGACCATAAGACAAAGGAGCAGAAGTAGGCCATTCGGCCCATCGAGTCTGCTCTGCCATTTTATCATGAGCTGATCCATTCTCCTATTTAGTCCCACTCCCCCGCCTTCTCACCATAACCTTTGATGCCCTGGCTACTCAGATACCTATCAATCTCTGCCTTAAATACACCCAGTGACTTGGCCTCCACTGCTGCCCGTGGCAACAAATTGCATAGATTCACCACCCTCTGACTAAAAAAATTTCTTTGCATTTCTGTTCTGAATGGGCGCCCTTCAATCCTTAAGTCATGCCCTCTCGTACTAGACTCCCCCATCATGGGAAACAACTTTGCCACATCCACTCTGTCCATGCCTTTTAACATTCAAAATGTTTCTATGAGGTCCCCCCTCATTCCTCTAAACTCCAAGGAATACAGTCCAAGAGCGAACAAACGTTCCTCATATGTTAACCCTCTCATTCCCGGAATCATTCTAGTGAATCTTCTCTGTACCCTCTCCAACGTCAGCACATCCTTTCTTAAATAAGGAGACCAAAACTGCCCACAGTACTCCAAGTGAGGTCTCACCAGCGCCTTATAGAGCCTCAACATCACATCCCTGCTCCTATACTCTATTCCTCTAGAAATGAATGCCAACATTGCATTCGCCTTCTTGACTACTGACTCAACCTGGAGGTTAACTTTAAGGGTATCCTGTACGAGGACTCCCAAGTCCCGTTGCATCTCAGAACTTTGAATTCTTTTCCCATTTAAATAATAGTCTGCCCGTTTATTTTTTCCGCCAAAGTGCATAACCATACACTTTCCAACATTGTACTTCATTTGCCACTTCTCTGCCCATTCTTCCAATCTATCCAAGAATCTCTGCAGACTCTCCTTTCCCTCAGCACTACTGGCCCCTCCACCTATCTTCGTATCATTAGCAAACGTAGCCACAAAGCCATCTATTCCATAATCCAAATCGTTGATGTACAATTTCTCTCCAGAAAGCCACCATAGTAAGCAGCACTAGAATAAGCCAAAAGTTCCTAGCAATTAAGAAATAAGTATGCGTGGCTATGCCTATACCTCAGGTTTTATCAATTTGAGCTGAGAAAAAAAAATATAATAATCAGAAGAATAAGTAAGTAAGAAATAGTATGTAGAGTTGTAAAGTTCTTGAAAGTGAGTCAATAGGTTGTGCAATCAGTTCAATTAGATGAGAGAAGTTATCTACATTGGTTCAGAAGCCTGATGGTTGAAGGGTAATAGGTGTTCCCAAACCTGATGGTGTGGGACCTAAGGCTCCTGGTGCCTCCTTTTCAATGGCAGGAGCAAGAAGTGAGCACGGCCGGGATGGTGCGGGTCCTGAATGGTGGATGCTGCTTTCTTGTGGCAGCACTCCTTGTAGATGAGCTCAGTGGTGGGGAGGGCTTTTCCTGTGACCGGCACTTCTCATTTCCAATTAACACATCAGTTCATTTTGGTTGCCTATTTTTTTGCCAGATAAATTTGAAGTAAGTGGGCTTCTCTGCTTCAGTGCTTTCAGTGTTTATTTTACCATCAGCTGCAGATTTGTCTTGGCAGAGCTGAAAGCTTCCATTATTAGAGCCACTTCAAGCATTAGGGTTGCAAGATTCTTTTGGGTCTGCATGGAGATCTTTTCCAGTGGAGACGAATAAAGCAATCAAGCCCAATAGCCATGCCCAGTAAGATATCATTTTATAAACCTTCATGGCCTCCTTTAGCTTACAGAGAGAAAGGGTGGAAAGAAGCCAAGCTCCAACAAGCAGCTCTTGGAATGAACACAAATAGAAAGATGAAAACAAACAAGGTGCAAATGACAGATACAAACACTGGAGTAAACAAACTGATAATGTGGAACCACTGAGAGAATGATTGGATTGAACTGTGACGAATAAGCCTTTATCAGCAACTCAGCAGTCTGATGTCTCATTGCACCTTGGCTTTCAATGTCATTTTACCAAATGCAGATTGAAGAAGAGTTTTGCATCACAAGTGCAATGGTTACCTGCTTTCAAAAAACATAACATAACTAGAAAATGAAACTACAATACTTTTGACTCTATTTTCCGGAAGGAAGAACACAAATTTCTTTGTTCTTCTAGAAGTGAGCACAATAGCGCATGACTGTCCCAACAAAAGCAGCAGGGAGTGACAAGATTATACCATTCTTGGCTCAGTAGAATCATCCACACTTATGGATGATTTCTGAATCTAAACTATCACACCATTACAAATAAATGCAGGTTACAGAGGCAAGAAGCTTGGGTGCTCAGCAGGAAGGAAATAAACAGTTTGCCTGCAGGCTGGCTGACTAGAATTAATTTGCACATCACCTGTTTTCAATACTCTTCATCGTTCATTCAGAGTATACGCTTGTATATAATAGCTGTAAATTCATCAAATAACTGTTTCATACAATGGTAATTGTGGAGAATATGCTTAGAATGGAAAAGACCTTGAACGTATATGATGACTTTCACAATTTTAGCACCTTACAAAGCAAACAGAATCAAAGAATTAGCACTCACTTTGAAGGACTCTTCATCTCATGCTCTCAATATTTATTGCTTATTTTTTTATTTTTGTATTTGCACAGTTTGCTTTTGCAAGTTGTTTGTTAGTCCATCCTGTTGTTGGTCTTTCATTGTTTCTATCGCGACTCCTATTTATCGTGAATACCCTCGAAAATCACTCTCAGGGTCGTATATGGTAACATATATGTACTTTGTTATGCAATTTACTTTGAACTTTCAACAGGGAAAGCAGGCCCTTTATCCCAACACATCTGTGTCAACCAAATTGCCTAAGTGAGTTATTACCATTTGCCTGCATATGGCCATATCCCTTTGCATTTTCTATTCACGTATCTCTCCAAATACCTTTTAAACATCATTATTCTACTAATATCATCCACTTACATAATTGATTTGGCTGAAATTGTACAAGGCATGATTAGTGGGTTTTCAGATGACACAAAAGTAGCGGTATCATAGACAATGAAGAGGATGATTAGAAATTTAAAGGGAAAGTTGCTAGTTAGGTAAGAAGGCTGAGGGATGTCCAATGTCATTCAATCCAGACGAGTGTGAGGTGTTGTATTTTGGCAAGTCAAACCAGGGTGGGACCAAGAAGTACAAGTACATAGCTCCCCAAAAATGATGTCACAGCTGACAGGATGGTGAAGAAGTCATTTCGCAGGCTGGGCTTCATCTGTCAACACACTGAGTATACTTGATTGGACATTATCTTGCAGTTGCCAGAGGAACCCCTTAAGGCAGATATAACAGTAACACTTAAGAGACACTTGGACAGGTACATGGACAAGAAAGATTTAGAGGGACACAGGCCAAATGCAGCAAATTGGACCAGCTGAGATGTGCATCCTGGTTTTCATGGACAAGATGGGCTGAATGGCCTGTTTGAATACTGTACTACTCTAGGAAATGGAATTGGAATTGGTTTATGATCGTCACATGCAACATGAACTTATCTTGCATCCTGTTCATACAGTTAAATACATTACACGATGCATTGAAGTTGAACAAGGTAAAATAACAACACAATGCTAAACAACTGCAACAACTATAGAAAAAGTGCCATTCAGGTTGACAATAAAATGCAAAATCATAATGATTTAGATTGAGAGGTCTCGGATCCCACCTTATCTTATTATAGGACTGTTCAGTATTCTTATAACAGTGGGGTAGAAGCTGTCCTTGAGCTTGCTGGTACAGTATGTCATTTCAAGCCATTGTATCTTCTGCCCAATAGAAATGGGGGAAAAAGAGAGAATATTCAGGTCTTTGATTATGGTGGCTGCTCTACTGAGGCAGTAAGAGATACAGACAGGATCCATGGAGCAAAGGGTGCTTTAAAACATAGAATATGAAACAGAACAGCAGAATACAAGCTCTTCATCCCACTATGTTGTGTCAACGTATATAAAATTACACAATCAATCTAAACCCCTCTCTGTATAACTCATAACCCTTCATTTTTCTTGCAACCACGTGCCTATCTACTAAATGTCCCGAATGCACAGTACTGTGCAATATCTAAGACACATATATATATATTGTTGTGGTGCCTTAGACTTTTGCATGGTACAGCAGTAATTATATGTATTGGACTGCACTGCTACTGCAAAAAAAGACAAATTTCATGACGTATGTGAGTGATGATAAACCTGATTCTGATATGAGTCTCTGCTGTGGTCTGAGAGTGGGAAGGGGGCAGGGAGAGGAGTGAATCATTTTTTGGGTAAAGGGGAAGGGAGAGGGGAAAGAATGGGAAGCACCAGAGAGACACTCTGTAATGATCAATAAACCAATTGTTTGGAATCAAATGACTTTGCCTCACGCACAAAACGCTGGAGGAACTCAGCAGGTCGGGCAGCATCCGTGGAAACGATCAGTCAACGTTACGGGCCAAGACCCTTCGTCAGGACTGAAGAGGGAGGGGGCAGAGCCCTATAAAGAAGGTGGGGGAAGGGTGGGAAGGAGAAGGCTGATAGGTTCCAGGTGAAAAACCAGTAAGGGAAAAGATCAAGGGGTGGGAGAGGGGAAGCAGGGAGGGGATAGGCAGGAAAGGTGAAGGAGGAGTAGGTGAAAGCACAATGCTTAGTAGAAGGAAGAGGCAGGACTATGAGGGAGGTGATAGGCAACTGGGGGAGGGGGCAGAGTGAAACTGGGATAGGGGAAGGGAGGGGGAGGGAATTACTGGATGTTGGAGAATTCAATGTTCATGCCAAAGGGCTGGAGACCACCCAGATGGTATATGAGGTGTTGCTCCTCCAACCTGAGTTTGGCCTCATCATGGCAGTAGAGGAGGCCATGTATGGACATATCCGAATGGGAATGGGAAGCACAGTTGAAGTGGGTGGCTACTGGGAGATCCTATCTGTTGTGGCAGACGGAGTGGAGGTGCTCGATGAAGCGGTCCCCCAATCTGCGACGGGTTTCACCGATGTAGAGGAGGCCGCACCGGGAGCACCAGATGCAATAGATGACCCCAACAGACTCACAAGTGAATTGTTGCCTCACCTGGAAGGATTGTTTGGGGCCTTGAATGGTGGTGAGAGAGGAGGTGTAGCACTTACGCTTGCAGGGATAAGAGCCGGTGGGAGATCCATGGGGAGGGACATTACGGACCAGGGAGTTGCGGAGGGACCGATCCCTGCGGAAAGTGGAGAGGGGTGGAGAGGGAAAGATGTGCTTAGTGGCAGGGTCCTGTTGAAGGTGGCGGAAGTTGTGGAGGATAATGTGCTGGATCCGGAGGCTGGTGGGGTGGTAGGTGACGGCAAGGGGAACTCTGTCCCTGTTGTGGTGACGGGAGGATGGGGTGAGGGTCGAAGTGTGGGAAATGGAAGAGATGCGGGTCAGGGTATCATTGATGACAGCAGAAGGGAAACCACGATCCTTAAAGAAAGAGGACATTTGAGATGCCCTGGAACGGAAAGCCTCATCCTGGGAGCCAATGCTGCAGAGACGGAGGAACTGGAAATAGGGAATAGTATTTTTGCATGTGAAAGGGTGGGAAGAGGTCTTTTCCCTAACTGGTTTTTCACCTGGCACCTACCAGCCTTCTCTTTGCCACCCTCCCCCCACCTTCTTTATAGGACCCCTGCTCTTTCTCTCTTCAGTCCTGACGAAGGGTCTCGGCCCGAAACGTTGACTGTTCATTTCCACGGACACTGCCTGACCTGCTGAGTTCCTCCAGCGTTTTGTGCGTGTTGCTTTGACCCCAGCATCTGCAGAATATTTTGTGTTTACAAATGACTTTGCCTGGTGTCTCAGGGCTGTGTGTGTCTGCACCTGCACTAAGCCTTGGCCTGGCACTCCTTCTCTGCCAGCTGCCCACACCTCCCACGGCGCTCCACCCTCGCCATTCCTAACATACCTTGCTCCCCCCCAGATTTACAAACTCGCTCTCCATTCTACATTGACAAATACAGTCTTACGTATATATACCCTAGCTCCCTCAACCTTTCCTCTTAAGAGATGTTCTCTAATCTATGAAGCATCCTGATACCTCTCCTCTGCACCCTCTCTGAAGCTTCCACATTCTTCCTATAGAGGCAAGCAGAGCAGAACACAAAATTCCTAGTGTTGCCTAATCAGTTTTATAGAGTTGCAACATTACCTCAAGGCTCTTGTACTCTGTCCCCTGAATGATGAAGGCCAGCAAATCACATGACTTCTTAACTTGGACAGCAACCTTGGGGGGATCTATGGTCTTGGAACTCAAGATCACTTTGTTCCACCATATTGCTACAAATCCTACCAGTAACCTTGTATCTGCCTTCAATTTTGATCTTCCAAAGTGTATTACTTCTCACTTTTCCAGACTGAAACCCATCTGCCACTTCTCTGCCCAACTCTGCATCCTGTCTGTATCCCGTCATCACCTACAATAGCCTTCCACACTCTCAACAACACCTCCAATCTGTGTGTCATCTGCCAACTTTCTAACCTTCTGCTCCACCTCCTCACCTTAGTCATTTCAAAAAATCACAAATAGTGTAGGACCCAGAACAGATGCTTACAGAACACCACTAAAAAATGACCTTGAGGCAGATTCTTTCTGTGGTATGTTGAGCTGTGTCCACAGCTCCCTGTGTTTCTTGTGGTCATGGGCAGAGCACTTGCCATAGTAAGCCATGACACATCCCGATAGGTTGTTTTCTATTGTTCATTGATAAATAAAACTGTTAAGGACTTCTGAGCTTGAGAGAAAAAAAAACTCCTTGCCTACTTTATAATTGACTTTTTCTTATATTCCTGGCACTTCTGAAAAGTTGAAAATGTGACAGCCAGTTTTCACACAGCAATTAAACAACTACACATGCTGATTGTTCCAGGCATTTACTGAGAATAAAAATTTTGTTAATTATCCTGTTAAGATCTTTTACATCTGCTGGCAAGGACAGATTTAGTTTAATATTTTATTTGGAACCACATTGCCCTCAATAGAGTTCCAAAGAGTCATCTTTGATTACATGCTTGAGTCTCTGGATCATGATTTGAAGCCATGAACTTCAAAACCAATGCAAAATTTCCTCTAAGGATCCAAGATAACTGATTACCAACGTCTCCAGATAAAGTAAAGTTGGGGCAAAATTAATTAGTTGGCATTTAGAAATGTAGAGGTTATTAAGTGAAAGTCAAGAGTGTATTTGTTAAAGGCAAATAATGCTCCACTTTATTAAGCACAGGAGTTGAACCCAGTGAGGTCTTCTGCTGCTGTCCACTTCAAAGTCTGATGCATTGTACATTCAGAGATGCTCCTCTACACTTCTCTATTGCAACTTGTGATTATTTGAGTTTTGTAGCTTCCCTGTCAGTTTGAACCAGTCTGGCCATCTTCTTCTGACATCTCTCATTAACAAAGCATTTTTGCCCACAGAACTGCTGCTCACTTGATTTTTTTTTGTTCTTCACACCGTTCTCTGTAAATTCTAGAGACTGTTGTGTGTGAAAATCCCAGGAGATCAGCAATTTCTGGAATACTCAGACCACCCTGTCTGACACCAACTGTCATTCCACAGTCAAAGTCATTAGATCACATTTCTCTCCCATTCTGATGTTTGGTCTGAACAACAGCTACACATCTTGACCATGTCTGCAAGCTTATATGAAAAAGTTGAGTTGCTGCCACATGATTGGCTAATTAGACATTTGCATTAATGTACAGGTGTACAGGTGTACCTAATAAAGTGACCACCAATTGAACATATAAATTGTGTTATCTAGACTTACCCAAATTATTTATAATGCAATTTCAATGCTTGCTGATACAAAACACCAAAACATTACAGTGAAGATTTAAGACTCATGGACTGTTGGAGGATATAGGCAGTGTGGAAACAGGATAGATACATAGACAAACTAATTCAATGCAGAGAATTGTTTTGCAAGAATAGTCAGAGGCTTTGAATCAAAGACTGTAAAAAGCAATATGCACAGAGCTTGCAAGTACACAGATCCTTCATCTGTGTACTTGCAAGGAATTTATAAAGAAGCGGGATGAATGTATTAAAATGCATATATAAATTATTGAGGGGTCTAAGTGGATACTGTGAGAATATTGCCCTGAGCAGTATAGAGATGAACTAGAACACTATATCAGGATAAAGAGTCAGCTACTTAAGAATTAGTTTGGGAGGAATTTCTTCTAAGAGTTTAGGGATTTCTTTTTATATCCAGAATGCTACGGATGCTTGCTTATTAATTATATCCAAGTTTAGTTCAATACCATTTGACCTCAGTAGAACCATGCAGTATGCTAATCAATCAGGAAAATAACCCAGATTCAGGGCAACTTGCATGAATGCTTGATGAGCTCAGCAGGCCAGGCAGCATCTATGGAAAAGAGTAAACTGTCGATGTTTCAGATCAAGACTGGAAAGGAAGGGGGAAAGTCAGGGTAAGAAGGTGAGGGGAGAAGAGGAAGAAGTACAAGGTGGCAGGTAATAGGTGAAATGAGGAGAGGGGGAGGGGTGAAGTTAAGAACTGGGAAGTAGATTGGTGAAAGAAGTAAAGGGCTGGAGAATGGGAAATTTAATAGGAGAGGACCGAAGACCGTGAAAGAAAGGTGAGGGGAGGCACACCAGAAGGAAGTGATGGGAAGGTAAGGAGATAAGGTGAGAGAGGGAAACAAGAATGGACAATGGTGAAGGAGAGGAGGGTCAGTGACTAGAAAGTCAAGAAATTAATGTTTATGTCATCAGGTTGGAGGCTCCCTCGGTGAAGTGAGGGAGGTGGTATAGCAGCTGGTGTAGTACTTGTTCTGCTTGCAGGTGAGGACAAGAGAAACCCTATCCCTGGTGTGGTCGTGGGAGGATAGGGTGAGGGGAGATGTGTGCGAAATGGAAGAGATGCCGGCGAGGGCACTGTCTGTGGTGGAGGAAGCCCAGATTCAGATCAACCATGATCTTATTGCAGGTTAAAGTTGCTTGAAGATGTGCCCCTGCACATATTTCCTCTGCTCTTACTTAATTACAAATATTTCATTGTTTGCAGGAAGAAGCAGCTCTGGTAGATGGGGGCAGCTCACAGGAAAAAAAAAGCAAACTACTGGATGTATATCTTCTGATCTGTTATCACGGCAATTTCTTATGAAGAAATTGCATTTTGAATTGTCTAAGTACACTAGCGATCATATGATCTCCTGTTCCACCTGAACTTGACTCTTGGGAATACAGATGTGGCACTTGAATGTGACAGGATGGCCACCATTACTCTAGGAAGTAGAGATTGGGGTGCAGGGGTTGTTGGATTGCAAGCTGGAACGAAGTGGTGGGGGAACATGACCATTGCTCCCTAGCCTCCTCCTGTCCAATGTACAGTCACTGGAGAGGAAGACGGATAACATAAGAGAATGATTGCTGTATCAGAAGGAAATACAAGATTGTTGAATTCTCTATTTCACTGAGGCATGGTTCACTCCCACGTACAGACACTATGCTCTAGCCTGAGGGATTCTTATTTCACCAGGTGGACCAGAAAGCAGCATCAGGAAGGGGAAGAAGGGGTGACATAGTGATCTTGTCTCATTCTTTCTTAACCATCAAGATTGCTTTCAATTTTACTTTGACTGATTGCAATCCCTTTTCATCCAGAGATAAACTATTGAACTCTCTGCATAATCACAGTTGTTTCTGTAGTGTTCATGCAGCAGTCTGAAAATTATTTTAATATTGTAAAGATTTTCTTCTTCAGTAATTTTGGCAAGTAATATTTCATCATGATGTGACAGATAATGTTCTATACCTTGTAGGATTTTGTCTACTTTAACCGAATAAATCATCTGGAATGATTCCATACAATAAGTTAGTTTTGTGTACCAGTACAGATTGTCATCTGTTGTCAAATATTACTATGTCCACACTTAACAAAGGTCTCCCTCTCTCTCTCACTGGCTATCCATTCCATAGGATGATGATGGTTCCTTTCAGTCAGTTAGTGGGGTTTGATATGTGTGTCCTGGAGTGGCTGTACAGGCCAATGCTTGGCAATCACTGTTTGCCACATACTTGGCAGATGAGACCTGGAGAGGCAGCAGGGGCAGAAGCTCTGTTGTGGTATTTCCTGTGTCTTTCCTCTGTTGCCTCGTTGAGCTTGTTCTCAGCAGCGTCCACACCTTTTCTGATGGTGTCCCTCCACTGTGAGCGACCTTGAGCCAGATCCTTCCACGTTGATGGGGCAATGTCAGCTTTCGTGAGGCTCCTATGCAGAACATCCTTGTACCATAGTCGCAGGCCTCCTTGTTTTCGGGTACCACTGGACAGTTGGCCGTACAAGATGTCCTTGGGCAGTCTTCCGTCAGGCATTCTGACAACATGTCCTGCCCAGTGCAGTTGGCCTGAAATCACCAAGGTTGAAACTGCTGGCATTCCGGCTCAAGAGAGGTCCTCGATATTGGAGACCTTGTCTCACCAGGTGATCTTCATCAGAGAACATAAGTGACGCTGCTGCAGTTGGTCAAGCTGGCGTAAGTGTCTCTGATATGGGCATCAGGTCTCACATCTGTATAACTGTAATGACTCAAGAAGCTTCTATGAAGCAATCAAGGTTATGTATGGTCCATCAAAACAAGGCACCTCACGACTCCTGAGCAAGGACAGTACATCCATCTTCACTGAGAAGTCAGAGCACATGAAAAGATGGCAAGTACACTTCCACGAGGTCTAGTGGTTTAGTGGTCTAGTGTATGTGAAGATGTTAGCTCTTGCTATATTTGCATATAGATCTTATGAAGCAGGCAATGGGCCCTAGGAAATAAAAATATAGGCAACGTTTCCTGGAGACACAAGCAACTGCAGATGCTAGGATCTGGAGCAATTGTTTCTTTTCTTCATCGACATTAACTTGCTAGTCAACATTAATGATGAACCGGAGCCATAATACTTTTTTAAATTGATTATTACAAATTGTGTTGTCCAACCAATCTTTTAATTAACACTAGGATTAATTTCATTCTAATTTATCTAACTCTGCCTACCTCTTGTTCTTCAATGCAAACAGGATTGCCTAAAATTTACAGTAGATGGCTTTTGCACCTAGCTTGAGAAAAAAAACCACAAGCATGCTAAAAAAATGGACTTCTAGATTGGAAGAGCAGAAGTCATACTATATAGGCAATACACAAGTCACAATGCTTGTTTGCTTCAAATAATGGAGCACAGACCATATTACCTCTGCTGACAGATACCTGAATGGTAAAGGAACCAACCCATGAACACTACCTCGCCTTTCTTGCTCTCTATTTACATTAATTAAAAAATTATATTTTTTTAATTGTAATTTGTAGATTTTTTTATGATGTCTTACACTCTACTGCTCCTGCAAAACAACATATTTTACAAAATATGTCAGTGGTGTTAAACCTGATTCTGATACTATGAGAAAAAAAAACAAGAAAAATAAATTCATTTGTATCATATAGACTGATAAAGAGTGTGAACAAAACATGCTAACACTGAGGAAGACCCATTAGGAATTGTAAGCAAAAGAGCAGTTGAGAGATTCCAGTACCTGCGGTCTTTTGTGCCTGCATTAGGAATTGCCATTGCAGTAAATATGGGGTCAATCCATATAACTTTAAAAATATCTTTCCAATAAATTGTCTATAAGAATTTGAGGTATCAGTGCTGAACAAAGCTTGTTCCAGTCCAGCTTCAGTCCTTTCAGCCAAATGTAGCCCAGTGATACTTATATGGTGAACTGTGAGTCATGAAGCATTTCAACGATCCTAAAGTCTTCAATACTTTGTATATGTTCTGATATTCACAGAACAGTTCCTCAGTAGTCCTTGACAGAGGAATCTGCTGGTGTCGATGTTTGTGGTGATGGACTGACTGCTTAACCATTGTTGCCTTGAGGTTGTTCTGCTTTCCAGCATTGCCGTAGGTACTGTAAATAGTTTATAAACTCAATTCTCCATTGTCAGCACTGTGTTGATGTCTTTTTTTCTTTTACTGTGGAAATCTTCTCCAGTAAATAAATCACATTACTGGAGGTGCTTTGGTTAACTAGCTTTACTTTAGACTTTTTGTTAACATTCTGAATTTGACATTTGGTGGCTGCCTATTATATTGGCAGTACCTATTCATGTTGGTTCAAAGTTCAAAGTAAATTTATTATCAAAGTAGATATCTGTTACCACATATAACCCTGAGATTAATGTTCTTGTGGACGTTCATAGTAAATAAAAAACAGAAAAAATAATCAATGAAAGACCCCAACCAACAAGACAGACAAACAACCAATGTCAACAAGACGAAGAAATTGGTTGTTGACTTCAGAAGGAGTAGTGGACCGCACGACCCCATCAAATGGAACAGGTCAAAAGCTTTAAGTTCATCGGGGTCAATATCACAAATGACCTAACTTGGTCCAACCAAGCAGAGTCCACTGCCAAGAAAGCCCACCAGCGCCTTTACTTCCCGAGAAAGCTAAAGAAATTTGGCCTGTCCCCTAAAACCCTCACTAATTTTTACATATGCACTGTAGAAAGCATTCTTCTATGGTGCATCACAACCTGGTATGGAAGTTGTCCTGTCCAAGACTGGAAGAAGCTGCAGAAGATTGTGAACACAGCCCAGCACATCACACAAAGCAATCTTCCGTCCTTGGACTCACTTTACACTGCACGCTGTCGGAGCAGTGCTGCCAGGATAATCAAGGACACGACCCACCCAGCCAACACACTTTTTGTTCCTCTTCCCTCCGGGAGAAGGCTCAGGAGCTTGAAGACTCGTACGGCCAGATTTGGGAACAGCTTCTTTCCAACTATGATAAGACTGCTGAACGGATCCTGACCAGGATCTAGGCTGTACCCTTCAAATTTCCAGACCTGCCTCTTGTTTTTTTTTGCACTACCTTACTTTCCCTTTTCTATTTTCTATTTATGATTTATAATTTAAATTTTTAATATTTACTATCGATTTGTAATCCAGGGAGCGGGAAGCGCAGAATCAAATATCGCTGTGATGATTGTACACTCTAGTATCAATTGTTTGGCGGCAATGAAGTATAAAGTAGAAAGTATGTGCAAAGGACAACAAACTGAGCACAAACAAAAGAAAGAAAAAAAAGCTTATTGATTAGTTTTTAGAGGATGGCAGTATTAAATGGCAAGCTGCAGTCAATGAAGAGCATCTTGATATATGCTTCTTCACTATCCAGGGTTGACTGCCCCTGTTTTGGGTTTGAGTGAAGAGCCAATGAAATGGTATCTGCTGTTGACCTGTTGTAACGGTAGGCAAATTGGAGCAGATAAAAAATCACTTCTCTGGCAGGAGCTGAGATGGATAATCACCAATCTCTCAAAGCACTTCATCACAGTGAATACAAGTGCTATTGGATGATAATTATTGAGGCAGGTTACCAAGTTCTTCTTAGGCACTGGTGTATTTGAAGCCTGTTTGAAGCAGGTGAGTACCTCACACTGCCAAAGCAAGAGGTTAAAAGTATTGGTGAACATTTCAGCCAGTTGGTCAGCTCGTCTTTAGTATTTGGCCAATTACCCCATCTGGGCCAGATGCTTTCTGTGGGTTCACCGTCATGAGGGATGCTCTGACGTCAGCCTCAGAGAGTAAAATCACAGGGTTTTTGGGTACTTTGTGAAGGTGGCTCCCGTTAAAGCAAGTCTGAAAGTTGTTAAGATCATTCCGGAGTGAAACCTTATTGTCACCTATGTCACCTGGTTTCAGTTTGTAGGAAGTGATATACTTAAGACTTGCCATACCTGTCAATCATTCTTCAGTGATTCAATTTTGGTCTAGAGTTGCCACTTCACTCATGAGATGGTTTTCCGAAGATTGTGCCTGGACTTTTTGTATCCTATTTGATCCCCAGACTTGAACACCACTGATCTGGCCCTCAGCAGACTGCATATCTCATAGTTCACCTTGTGCTCCTGGTTGGGGTAGACTCTTGAATGATTTTTTGGGGATACACTTGTTTATGACTGTATTTTTATAAAGTCCCCAACAACCGTGGTGTATTCATACAGATTCTCGGATGTATCTTTGAAAACAGCCCAGTCTACCAACTCAAAGCAATTCCATAGCCACTCATCTACTTCCAGCAACGACCTCTTTGTTGTTCTTACTTCTGGAGCCTTGCTCTTTAGTCTCTGGCTGCAGAAAGGTAGGAGGGGGGCATCCAAATGATCAGATTTCCAAAAATGCGGTAAGTCAAACAATTGGCATTCCTCATGATAGTCTCGAAGTGGTCGAGTGTGTTGGGTCCCCTGGAGCTGCAGGTCATATGTTGATCATAATTGAGCAGAGATTTCTTCAAACAATCCCTGACTGAAGTTCCTGACAATGAGTTGAAAGGTGTCGGGGTCTACTGTTTCTTGTTTGCTGACGACGACACTCAGTACCTTGAGTGTCTGCTTAATATCAGCCTTTGGCGGTATGTAAACTGTGGTCAGGATCATGGAGGGGAACTTCCTTGGTAAGTAGAACAATCGGCATCATTAGATGTTCCAGGTCAGGAGAACAAGAGTATGACAAGACAGCTGTGTTTGAGCACCACAAAGAGTTTATCATGAAACTCAGAGCCCCACCTTTTACAAACGTTATACCTTCTCTGAAACAGCAGCCCTGTCCATCTGGCGTAGTGAGAAGTCCTCAGGTCTTAGCAACGTATCTGGCATGTCTGGAGTGAGCCATATCTCTGTGAAACACGGAATACAGAATTCCTCATTTCCTTCTGATACAGCAATCTTGCCCGTAGGTCCTCAGTCTTGTTTTCAGTGACTGTACATTTGCGATCAAGGTACTGGGTAAAGAAATTTTGAGACCCGCTTGACTACTTAAAGGTGCCATACTTGCATTCTTGAGAGTTAAGTTTGCTGAGTCCTTCAGAAGATCATGAAATTGCTAGCTCATTAAGACAGATCGAAAGTATACAACTTAAAAGGAACTAACAGGCTGCAGATTGCAGTGATGGTAGTTCAGAAGAATTATATCTAGAAGTTTTGTAAACTGCCTACAAAGCGTTGCGGTTTTTCACCAGCGCCTTCTTGAATATAGGTTGCTACATATGCAATAGGACCGCATCAAATTAAGGCAAAATTGTTAACTCCCAACTCTGCTCTGTTCGCCTTGCTAGTCTGCTGTCATTCCAGCACTCTAACTGTGATGGCTCATGGTAGCATTGTCTGCATAGCTAATGGTGCAGGCTGTCTGCTTATATGCGAACTGGAAGCTTCAGCTGGGATGCTGAGTTCTGTGGAAAATTCAGTGCCTTAGGTAAACGTGAGGTGCATAAGAAGAAAGCCCAGAATGACAAATTCCTGTTGGCCTTCATTTTGATAAGAAGAGTTCATAAGTGCCAGCAGTTACATGACTAGATGCTTGAGGGCCATTTTAAGATATGTCCCATTAGTAAGAATACTATTTCAATGTAACAGATAGACTGATTCCAAAACAGACTTTTCTCAATAGTTCAACTGTTGCAAAACCCATTGCAATGTATGCTGTAATACTAATCTTATGGGAAAAAAGACTGAATATAAATGATGCATCCCAAATGCATTTACTTTTGTAGAGAATGCAACTGTCAAGTTGCACGTGACAAACGTCCACAGATTAGGCCATGATCCGAGATTCAACAACATTTTTGTTTTTGTAGATGCAGCTGAGAGTTTCCAGCATTTTCTGATTTTAGAACAATACAATAATGTGCTAATGAGAAACAATGAATCAGTGGCCAGTCGACAGAATACCATCACTTTCAAGATTGTCTCCAAAATCTTTCTCGTTCATTGAAGGGAGATGAATAAAGGGTTGTGCGAAATATAAACTCAGCAGCTACTTTATTTGACGTAATACAGTGGCCACCGAGTGTATGCTCATGGTCTTCTGCTGCTGTAGCCCATTCACCTCAAGGTTTAATGTGTTTGTGTTCAAAGATGCTCTTCTACACACCATTGTTGTAATACGTGGTTGAGTTCCTGTCAGCTTGAACCAGTCTGGCAACTCTTCTCTGACCCCTCTTGTTGACAAGGCATTTTTGCTCACAGACTGCTGCTCATGGACTGTTTATTGGTTTTTGCACCAGTCTCTGTGAACTCTGGAGAATGTTGTGCATGAAAATCTTAGGAAATCAGCAGTTCCTAAGACACTCAACCCTGTTTGGCACCAACAATCATTACATGGGCAAAATCACTTATTTCTTCACCACTCTGATGTTTGCTTTGAACCTTTTGACCATATCTGCATGCTTTTATGCATTGAGCTGCTGTCACGTGATTGACTGATTAGACATTTCTATTTTTTTAATTAAACCATACCACATGCATTGTAAATATCTGTTTTGCACAGACTGGAGTAACTTCTCAATCTCATTGTTTTGAGCAATGACAATGAAGTTCTATTCTATTCTATTCCAACAAGCAGCTATACAGGTCTACATAATAAAGTTTCCAATGAGTATATCATTTGAAAGACAATGCTACCATTGTTAGCATTTTCAGTGTACTCTACTGGAGTAGCTGTCAAGATTGCTAGTCTAAAATCGCTGGATTAGACTTGAATTGTGAATTCTCTCACTCAAGAGCAAGAGTGCTACCAAATGAGTCAAAGTGGACAACTTAAAAATTGGGCAAATCTGTAAAATGAAAGATAAAATTGACTAAAATGTAAGCCAAGAATTATAAAATGACCCTGGTTCTAAGCAGAATTTATTGTTGCTATAACTTGTGCAGAGCAAGGGAACACAGGTTTTAACAAAGTGAAAGCCAAGTGTTTGTATTTGTTAGATGACAGACAGTAGAATCCTTTGAAGTATACCTTTAGCCTGTATCAATTTACACCTTGCTGGCTTATGTGCAGAATGGTTTAAAGCTATATTTTTCTAATTAAGTCCCTGTGCTGTAAGGTAAAACAGAGATTGTGACTGATTGGTTGAAAAAAGCAACAAAATGGAACGGATCAGCAGGTGGTCCATGAGGAGATGGCTGATTGGCAAAGCAAATCCTCTTCATGTTCAACTCTCAACGGTAATTGCTTGTTGCTGACTCAGGACAGGGCTAGAACCTGACATTAGATCTGTTGGTATCAAAATGTAAAGGTTCCTCAGATGCAGAGTTGCTGTTGACATCTTGAAATGAGCACCGTGTGCACGTAAAATGATGAAAGATTTCAACCATCATTAAGTTCTTCTTGACATATTTTTGATGCTGATAAAGTCATGATAAGCCTCTCACTGCGAGCAGATCAACTCATTCTTTCTGACTCTGTCAGGGCGTGCAGTCAGCAGTGACAGCTGCTGAACAACTGTGTAGCTTGCTAGTTGGCCTTCAGATTGGGAGATCAGTTAGGCCTGTTGATTAGATGAGCTTGCCCACAAATGCCACTTTGCAATTCTTTTCAGAGCTCTTGGACAAAGAGATGATGCTGTCAAAATCTCGTCATTCATGGCCCTGTATGATGTATCCCCCCTGCCATTCTCAAACTTGGTAGAACAGGGCCTTCAGCCCATGATGTTGTGTTAATCTCTTAACCTACACTAAGAACAATCCAACTATTCCATCCCACACGTCTTCATTTTTCTTCCATCCACGTGCCAATATAAATCAATTGTTCTTTCCTCTGTTGGTCTCTCTTCTGTTTTTTTTCCCATTTAAGGCACTCATCTTTTTGTGCACCTATATCATTCCATATTCTTTATTTAATTTGCACAGCTTGGGTTCATAATGGAAACGTAATGCCACTGATGGAGATCATTTGGTCCAAAGGTCTCTGTTGCCCTTTAGGAAAGCAATTTGTCAGTCCCATTATCCTTCTTTTTCAGTTAATTATTCTCTCTCAAATGGCTATCTGATTCCGGCTGGTGGTGCAATGGCATCAGCGCCGGACTCCGGAGCGAAGGTTCCCGAGTTCGAATCCAAGTCGGGCCACTCCCCTGAGCACACTTTCCATCCGTGCCGGGTTAAGCGTCGACTTAGCCTCTCGGCCTTGTAAAAAGAAAAAGGGTCAAGTCAGGAACGTTCATATCGTGACCCGGTTAATCCGAAAGGAGGCCAATCCTGACACTATGCGCCAGACAAGAATGGCTGACTGTCTGGTGCGACACGATATATAAAAAAATCTGATTCCTTTTAGGGACATAGAATCATATAGCATGAAAACAGGCCATTCAGCCCAACTCATCCATGCCAACCATTGGGCATCTTATATATTAATCCCACAGGATTCCATGTCTTAGGTATTTCATCCCAATACTTTTTAAATGTTCTCATTGACCCTTTTGAAGGCCCTGCTTATTTTTTCACCTCTCTATAGGAAGTGAATTCAAAAACATAACTACCCTCCCAATTGAAAGGATTTCCCTCACATTGGCCTTGTATTTTATCCCAGAATTTTAAATCTCACAAAGTCTGCAATTCTGAAACATGTCTTTTGGCCCACCAGGTCTACACCAAGCTGCAATTTTCCATTTGAACAAATCCTCGACTAATGCAATTTGTATGCTTCCTACGTTCCCTCAACTCCTCTGAATCTACCACTCATTTACACATGAGGGGCAATTAAAAATGACCAGTTAATCTACCAGTCTGCATGTGGAAGGAAAACCAGTTGGTCACTGTGAAATGTGCCATCTCCACACAACAGCACAGAAGTCAGGGTTGAACCCAGGTTACTGGAACACTAGGCAACAGTTTTACTAGCAGGGGCCAAAATACAAATTGTACTCCAACAGGGACAGCTCCCTTCCATTATCCTTACCTAAATCAGTCAAGGCATTGGGCACCTCTATCAAATCTCTCTTCAGCCTTGCTTACACCAAGGAGTACAATTTCAGTCTGTTTTTCTTGCCACAACTGCAAAGCTGGAAATATTCTGGTAAATCTTTCCTCCAGCCTATTTTCAGAGCTTTCCATAAGTTAGGTGCTTAATACTCTAGTTGTGGCTGACTGTTTTCTGCAGGGTTGGTATAACCTCCACGGTTTGACACTCACCTCTTGTTATAAGTCTGAATCATTATGTCATATTCATTATGTTTTCAATTGGCCCTGTTATTTCCAAATATTTTTCCACATAAATCTTCTTGTCCCCGCACACTTTCTATAAATGTTGGCTCCAATTTTTACTGCCAAAGTATATTATTTCCTAATTTTACAGCATAGACATTTCAATGCATCTTGTCCATTCCAATCAATAGACATCCAGATCACTATGCTATGGTGATTCAAGTGCTCATCTAAATAATACTGAAATTATGTTTTGGATTAAATTCCAAGTCAACTCTCTGCATATTCTGATGTTGTGTTGATGTCCTCCTGCTTGCCTATCATCTCCTCCAGTGGATTGTGCTTGTCTAAGCCTTCCATCATTTGCAAATTTGGATGTTCTACACTGTTAATCCATTTCCAATTCATTATCAAGTACTAATAATAGTCACACTCATCTTGTTTCTTGGTTTTCAGTAAACGTTTTGTTAAAACAATAGGTTCTCAAATCTGACTTGTTGAGACAGAAAGGCTTCAATCATCTACTTACAACCACCTTTATTAGGACGGAAAAGAGCAAGCATTAAACTACTTATCCAGGCACGTGCGGGCTCCTCTTACAGCAGCTCAACTCCCACTCAATCCACAGTGCTGTTCAGGGCCAACCCGTCGGTGATGTCTTGAAGAACTACCACCAAGCTCCCCCAAAACGCTTTATTTTATACCCTTTCCACCGACAGGAGATGCTGCAGTGGACCAATGCATAGCACCACCTGAAACCACCAAATTAGAACCAGTCTTCACAAGAGCTACCCTTGTTCACAATGTTCCTTCATGGCTGTTCCCACAGTATTACATTCTTACCGCGTACTCCCACAGTAGCCATGAAAGCTCCTGTAGCCAGTTCTGTTATTTTCAAGGCCACAGTGGTGGTGGGACATTCGACAAACATAAAGATTATCCTTTTACAATACATGCCACCCCTCAATTTCACAATCCTGTTACTTCTGGCCAGCAGACTTTAAAACAATCCCACAGTTTCTCCACCATATTACAAGCCAATCATAAAACTGCTAAGCATAAAAGCAAAATGGCTACAGTAATAGCCCAGTGCACTACAGTAGCACACCAGCCTCCTGGCACTCCAAAAGGTCACTAACTCCTTCCCAGGGTACAATAGTTATGCAATATAAGTGAATATGGTCAGCCAATTCTCCAACTCATTAGGGATGCACAAACAATACTCCTGGCCTATTATGGCACAAGTACCTCCTTCCTTTGCCAGGATATAATCCAATGCCATTCTATTCTGTAGGGTTACTGTCCTCATGGCTACCATATCAGCTGAAAGCCATGTCAGCATATGCCTTGTTTTTTCCAAAGCCAGCGGATTCTCATTGGCTAATACCTCCATGGTTGTGGCCACCCAGATGGCCTCCCTTGATAACAGGGAAGTACCATACGGGGGAAAAGTTGTCATCCAGAACTGATCTATGATACTATGATACCCCTATTTTAAAACGCTGTTTTGTTCAGCTGAACACTTATGTAAGATTGAATGACAATTAAACTTGAACTTGATCTTAAATGAATAAATAATAAATAATATTGAAAACATGAGTTGTTGAGTGGTGAGAAGTGAGTCCATCGGGTGTGGAATCAGTTCAGTGTTGGGCTGAGTGAAGTTCTCCACTCCGGTTCAGGAGCCTGATGGTTGGAGGTTAATAACTGTTTCTGAACCGGCTGACCAAGGTGCCTTTCTGAACTCATCCCATTTGCTTCTCCAAGTCTTTCTTTCCACGAGCCTATCCAATTATACCACCTCTACCACTTCTTCTGGCAGGTCATGTTCGCTGATGTCCAATTCCTTTGTGGATCATCAATGCAAGACATTCAATGAATCAAAGCAAATGGATAACCTAACAGAAAACAGTTTATTTTTTCTCCATGCATTAAGAAATCTTCCTCGATGTATCAAAGAGCCTGATGTAGCTTATTAGCACAGGTGACAAATGGATTGATCATCAGATATTTTGTGAATAACTTGCTTGAAAATCAATGAAAATTACTTCAAGTGAAACACACCAAAATGAGCCATAAATTAATATCAACATGTCAGTTTCTTCATGAGTTCCACTTTTTATTGATGTTAAAATGCCTCCCATTGCTTCTTTGTTTTTGGGGTGGTACGGTAGTGTTGCGGTGAGCATAATGCTTTACAGGACCGGTGACCCCGGTTCAATTCCCATCAGTGTCGGCAAGGAGCCTGTACAACCTTGTGACTTCCTCTGGATGCTCCAGTTTCCCCCCACAGTCTAAAGACATTTCGGTTGGTAGGTTAATTGGTCATCGTATATTGTCCCATGATAATGATAGGATTAATTCAGAGGATTGCTGGGTGGCTCAGTTCAAAGGTCTGGAAGGAACTATTCTACCCTGTACTTCCATGCAAGAAAGTTTAAAAATAAAATACCATTTGAAGAGCCTTGTTTAATCCACAGGATATGTTCAACCTCGTTGTTTTTAATTTATACTTTTAGTCGGCAAAGTATGATTCAAGTGAATTGTACCTTCAACCAGTGTAAGACTTTTGCAGAAAACATGAACATAGCTGGTTTTGGAGTTAGTTCACATATATTTCCTTTTCCTTGATATTATTGTTGATATAAATGAACAAAAATGAAAGCACAGAGGAACATCTGGAGAAATTTCTGAAACGCTCGTTTGATGCTGTCATTACTGCGTGGTCGGGAATCTTCTGGAGAGTAGGCCTCAAAATCCCCGGCTTTGCCTGCTGGTGGTGACCGAGATTGAAGTCAAATCATTCGGACAGAGATGGTGCTCAGTACTCGGTGACAGAGAGCTGATTCAGAGGCTCGAACTTTTCGGATGACTCAGAGACAGATTGTGGTCGGGCATGGCAGGGAGTTTTTCTTCCTTCTCCCGTCTGTGTGAGATGTGGGACATTTGAGAAACTTTGAACTTTTAATGTGCTCATGGACTTCTTCATCAAGTTATGGTATTGTTGCACTGTTGTAACTATATGTTATAATTATGTGGTTTTGTCAGTTTTTTCAGTCTTGGTCTGTCCTGTGTTTTGTGATATCACACCGGAGGAAATATTGAATCATTTCTTAATGCATGCATTACTAAATGACAATAAAAGAGTGTCTCCATAATCTAAAAAATCTAAAAAAAAGTTTTACTCCAAAAATACATGCACTATAAAAACAATGGAGAAAACTTGGTGAATTGGCTTGATAAAGGAAAGTTGGGAAGCACAAAAGATTGAAATACTCAGCAGTTCAGGTATCATCTGTGGAGAGGAAACAGTCTGTGTTTGTGCCGAGACCCTTCGTCAGGACCAGAAATGAAATGTGGAGAAGCCAGGATAAGAAGTTGGTGGGGGGCGGGGGAGAAGGAGTACAAACTGCCAAGTTGCCAGGATAAGAAGTTGGTGGGGGGCGGGGGAGAAGGAGTACAAACTGCCAAGTGAAGCCAGCTGAGGGGGAAGGGAGGTGGGCGGCAGAGGGATACTATGTGAGAAGCTGGGAGTTATTTTCAGGTGGAAAAGATAAAGGACTGAAGTGATTAGTGGAAATGTGTGAAGGACTGAAGTAGAAAGAATCTAATGGGAAAGGAAAGTGGACCATGGGATAAAGGGAAGGAGGAGGCACACCAGAGGAAAGTGATGGATGGGTGAGGAGAAGAGAAAATATACGAGGGAAGCCAAAATGCAGAAAGGAAAAAGAGAGAAGGGGGAGGGTGCAGAAATTAATCTCCCTGCCATGCTAATGTACGAGCACCATCAACCCTCCCTGCAAGGTTGTTGGTGTCCCTCTAGTTTACGTGAGCAACCCAAGCTTGTAACAGCAACATTTGGAACACTGATGGTTGCAAGTCTAGAATGGCACTCACATGGCTCTATTAACAAGGTATTGTTGCCATTAATCTCTGTAATTATCAAAAAAGATTTTGAGAACATTTGGCTTTTTGTTTTACTAAGTACATTTCCTAATCACTTTGTAAAATGCAGCAAATTGTCTATTGTTGGGGAAGTGATCTAAATCAGGGCACATTGTCCGAATCAAGTTTCTCAAAATGTTTCATGTAAGACCTTATATGAACCCCAAGGGCTGATAAACTGCAAGTGACAAAAAGAGATAATTAAATTGCACAGGATGTCAGCTGGACAGATTAAACTGACACTTCACTTTAATTCTGATACTGCTGCGGTAATGATCACTGCTCTATTCACTCCTCAGAAGCATGTTCACATATGCTACCTATCATAGTAGTGCAATAATCTTGAAGAGAAAGACATAATTAGGAAGGAGATCTCACATCAAGAAGTAGATATAAAATGCTTGAAGTCCTGGACTTCATTTGAAAATGGATCTGATGGTATCATGCACTACTTATGGATTCCCGATCAATACTCAATTCAGGCAATAAAAACAATCAATGCAGCTACAGAATCCCTTCATTGGGGGTTGATAGCTGAAACTGCTAAGGAACAGTTGGACAGAGTAGATGTGGAAAGGTTGTTTCCCTTGGTGGGCGAGTCCAGGACAAGAGGCCATAGTCTTAGAATTAGAGGGTACCCAGTTCAAACAGAGATGAGGAGAAATTTTTTTAGCTAGAGGGTTGTGGATTTGTGGAATTCGTTGCCACATATGGCTGTGGCGGCCCGATCATTGACGGTGTTTAAGGAGGAGATTAACAGGTATCTAATTAGTCAGGGTATCAAGGGATATGGGGAAAAAGCCGGAAATTGGAACTGGATGGGTGAATAGTTTAGCTCATGGGGGAGCTGCGGAGCAGACTAGATGGGCCGAATGGCCTACTTCTGCTCCTTTGTCTTGTGATCTTGTGAACAGATGGAACAGAATGTTCCCAGAGGTTCACCCGAGCCTTTTCTGGTTAAATGAAAAGTCCCCACTCACTATTTCAAGCTGGAGGGGCAGAATTCCATGAATCACCCTAAACAATATCTAAAGTATCTGGCTAGCATCACATTGTCTTATTGGGAGCCGAAACTGATACTGCAGTGTTCCCTCCATTTTAAAAATGACTTTTAAGCTGTAAATACAGTACTGTGCAAAAGTCTTATGCACATATATATAGCCAGGGTGCCTGAGACTTTTGCAGAGGACTGTATATTGTGGTTAAGATAGGAAGGCGGTTGGGAAACAGAAGTAAGAATACTTAGCTTTGTATTGGCTCAGCAGTATTAAGTGCTATTTGGTAACTGGAAAGATATCATATACAGTACTGTACAAAAGCCTGAGACAACCTAGCGCTATATATATATATATATGTGAGTGTGTGCGCGCGCGCACCTAAAGCCTGATTTATACTTCTGCGTCAACGCGACGCTGTAACCTACGCAAGTGACTTACGTGCGTTATGAGCATTTATACTTGTGTGTTGGTGTGTTTGCGTCGCTCTGCAATTCACGCACACACCTGCCCGTGCAAGGCTTCATGGTCATGGTAGTCTTTCTCCGGGTAAACAAGAAGTGAGCGTCTTTTTTTGTAAAAGCGAAATGTGTCCTCCATAATTTTGGAGGTCTGTAAAGCTTTATGGAAAGCATTGCAGCCAGAGTTCC
Source organism: Mobula hypostoma (assembly GCF_963921235.1). Taxonomy (NCBI): domain Eukaryota; kingdom Metazoa; phylum Chordata; class Chondrichthyes; order Myliobatiformes; family Myliobatidae; genus Mobula; species Mobula hypostoma. The sequence goes on from NC_086101.1 coordinate 173,699,874, forward strand.
TCCCCTGCACTTCAGTCGCCCAATGGGAAGCTATTGCAGCACAGGATGAAATACGATGCTACCAAGCGGACCAATCACAGTTCTTACTGTCTGCGTTGCTTAGATGCGCAGTTACATTTTGGTAGAGGTGCGTGTCGCAGCAACGCAGGCTCTGGTGTAGGGATCTGCGTCAGCTTTGCGTAGGGTTTGCAGCGACGCGGTACTTACGGCGTCGCGTTGACACAGAAGTATAAATCAGGCTTAAAACTTTTGCAAAGTACTGTACACAAGGATGTTCTGCGGTCAATAAAGGTGCTACATAAATGCAAGTTATTTCTGTTACATGTAAACCAGTCAGCAATGAATATTTAGCAGAAGAGCAATCCTGTTCAGAAACAGAATCACAGTATGGTTGCAGCATGGAATGAGGCTATTCAGCATGTGGAATCTATGCTAGCTCTTTGTCAGTCTAATCTGGAAGATTCACCCAACCACACTGTCCACATAGCCCTGCTAGCTCTTTCCATTCATACGTTTCAGAGATGCATCACAGAAACAGGCCCATCTGTGTCAAATATTTTGACAGTAATCCATTTTTATTTACACTAATCCTTCCCAGCTCATTTAATCTCATCATATTCCCACCAAATCACTCTGAATTCTACTTCAATTTATTTATTTATTTATTGAGATACAGCATGCAATTGGCCCTTCTGGCCCTTCGAACCCAGCAACCCCCAATTTAATCCTAGCCTAATCACGGGGCGGTTTACAATGGCCAATTAAGCTACCAACTGGTAAATCTTTGGATTGTGGGAGGAAACCAGAGCACCAGGAGGAAACCCATGCAGTCATGGGGAGAATGTACAAACTCCTTACAGACAGTGCAGGAATTGAACCTGTGTCACTGGTACTGTAAAGTGTTGTGTTAACCATACGCGATGGTGCTGCCCACTATTACTTATGCACAAAGGGCAATTTATAGAGGCTAATTAATCCACCAATCTGTATAAGAAAAATGCAGAGGCTTTAGAGAGTGTGAAGAAGAGCTGCATAAGGATGTTGTTTAAATAAGAAAGTATTAGCTATTGGAGATGCTATACAAACTTGGATTGTTTTCATTGGAGCGCTTGAAGGTGAGAAAAAGCCTGAGAGATATAGACAGGCTAGATAGAGACTTTTTCCTTAGATTGTGGAATGTGAAATACTAAAGGCCACTGTTTTAAGGTGAGAGTAGAGAAGTTTAAAGAAAATATGCGAGATAAATATTTTTACACTGAGTGCTAGGTGTTAGGAATTCATTGCCAAGGCATTGGTGGAACCCGGCATGACAGGAACATTTAAGAGACTTTTAGATGGACCGTAAACAGGCAGAAATGGAGGGATGTGGATCATTCACAGACATAGAGGGATACAAGTTCGATGCAGGGATTAGTGTCTATAGACCAGGGGTTCCCAACCATTTTTATGCTATGGACCAATATCATTAAGCAAAGGTTCAATGCACCCCAGGTTGGGAACTCCTGCTATAGGCATTGTGGTCAGCTTAGACAAGGAAGGCCAAAATGTACAGTTTCTGTGTTGTGGATTTAAGTGATTCATAGATTTTATGATATCGTCCCATCCTCTGTGATTAGGTACTCCTGTCCCTACTGTGATTTTCTTTGCCCTGGTCACTATCTTTTCTGAGTGAAATCTTTACATTTAACATTTCCTTGGGTCATTACAAAATTGCAGACCATCCCAAGCTCCCATGACTCCTTTCCAATAACAAGCCTGTCATCCCTGTGTAGCTTCAAACAGCAATATCAGACATCCCACCCTGCAAAAACTCATTTCAGGGAGGTAGCACCAGACATCCCACTCTGCAAAAACTCATCTCAGGGAGGTAGCACCATCAATTTGCGGGAGACTCCCAGAACTTCCGGGGGAGGTGGGATGTCTGCAATAGAGTAGTTCCTTAGCAACTAGCCAGCTAGTTTAAGTACATTAACTATGCTAATGAATGAATGACACCTGTTAAACTCACCTCAACATGCCTTTTACAGTCTTAACCCACCATGGGCAATAGAAAAGTCACTGTTGCAAGCAGTGCAACGAGCAACACTGACATTATTTTTGACTCCTATTAGGCAGGGGTACACTTTAGTGTAGTCTGGGGTGATGTATGTTTTATATTTTCTTTTTTTGGAACTCTTCTCTCTCTCTCTCTCTCACACACACACACACACACACAAAATTGATTTCCGGGACATTTTATATAATTTGCGGGCATCGGGGAGCCACTATTAATATGCGGGAGACTCCCAGAACTTCCGGGAGAGATGGGATGTCTGCAATATTCAAACTGGATTCAAGAGTTGCAACTTCCAACACTCATGCTCATGGTAGCAATGGCTTACCATTCTGTACAATTCTCACTGTCACTAATCTATTTTTAACCTCCACACCTATCCCAATTCCTATCTCTAGTTAATATCATTGTTCTAAAATATATTTGCAAAATTAAAATCTGACTGACATTTGAAATAAAACCAACTACTCACAGATCAGAGATCAAAAGAACACTGAAATGTAATGTTAATTCCATTTGACCTAAACACCAAAGGCCCTCATTAAATGAATTTATACTACTTATCTGGAGGAATTAAATGATATATCAGCTACCAACAAAAAATATAGTCTAGCATTATAAGTTTTCATGTTACCATTATATTGTTTTATAATACCTCTCTTTTGACTGTTGACTGAATTTTCTTTGCTTGCATGCATGATTTTCTTTTTAAAGCCTTTTGTTATAGTGACACTCTTCACCCTTTTGTGATTTTTAAGCACACAGTGAGCCTTATTATTTTTGAAATTTTGTGTACAATACATCTCAATGAACTTACAGCAAGGTTATTGATTAATAAACTATCCAAAAACTTTGCCAGTGTAATGTTCATTTTGCATTATTGACATCAGTAGACTAATTGTCATAGGAACAGCTTGGGTTGTTCTAAGTCATTAACACAATGACAATGTTACGCTACAGGATGATTTTATTGCTTTGAAAAAGCTGAAAGTTAAATTCACTGAAAGAATATGTTTTCTAAAACTTTTTTTTATTCTCACGAGAGAGGTTGAATTATTTATAGGATTGTAGGCAAACCAGATGTTGGCAATAAAAGTTTAGCCATTGGCTTCAATTGTGGAATAAAAACAAGTCACCCTGAAATAACTTTGAAAAGGAGATTCACTGTTTGTAAAATAAATGGATATTGTTTCTTTTTACCAATTTTCACCTGTTGTATTCCCAGATCAAATGAAGTAGAGCCATAGAATTCTACATCACAGAAGTGGGCCCTTCTGCCCAAATTGTCCATGGTGATCATGATGCCTAACCACAGATCCCATTTGCTTGCATTAGATTTATATCTCTTTATTCCTTTCCTACCCAAGTAACTGCCCAAATGTTTTTAAATGCTGTAATTATATCAGCCTCAACCATGGCCTATGTTAGCTAATTCTATATACCCACACCCTTTGTGTGGAAACACTTTGCCCCTCAGTCTCCTTTACATTTCTCTCTGCTCACTTTAACCCTCGGTCCTCTCATTTTACATTCCCTCACCATGGAAAAGAGATTCTCATTCACTATCATATTTATACCCTTATAAATCTCGATTAGAACACCAATCAGCCTCCAACATTTCAGTTAGATTGAATCTAGCTTATCCAATCTCTCCTTATAAGTAAATGAGACAATATTGTATAACTGCTGGAAATCATTAACTAATTTGGCAATGGGTTTTAGTATGAATACTTAGTTCATTTCGTATTATTTAAAACATTTATTAGTTTAATGCTTAACTTCTTTTATAGGACAGCTTGGTAGCATAGCAGTTAGCCTAACACTTTACAGCAGCAGCTGAAAGTACGGTGTTCAATTCCCGCTGCTGTCTGTAATGAGTTTGTATGTTCTCTTCATGATTGTGCAGGTTTCCTCTGGGTGATCTTGTTTTCTCAGACATTCCAAGAATGTACCAGCTGGTAGGTAAATTGGTCATTCCAATTTGTTCCGTGATTAGGCTCGGGTTAAATCGGGCAGTGTGGGTTGAAGGGCTGGCACTGCCCATTCTGTAGTAGAGTAGTAAAGCTACTAGGACTTGATGTTTCAATCCCTATGGTAAGTTGGCACTCTTGATGTTGGCAGTGGGTTTGGACTGGTGACAAGGAGGGAGGGTAGGTACATCATCGGGGTCATCAGGTGGGCACCCTCCTTCTTTGACGTTTCGTTGATAAGCCCACGACGTCTCCAGAGGGTTCAACGGTGCTACCTGGCGTCCCAGATACACCCCCCTCAGTTCCATACCCTCCTGTCTTCATCTTGCAGCCCAGTTGTTGTCTTTCCTTTTAATCCAAATCCAATTGCTGCTTTCTTCTGCTGCATTTGACAAGGACTTGATTGCTTGTTGGAGGGAGTGACCCCTCACCCCCATCTTCTTCAATAGACTGGTCGTAGTTGTAGCGATGAATCCCCTGCATCCCACTTCTACAGGGAAAATCTTTGTCTTCCAGCCATTCTGGGCAGCTTCAGTTGCCAGTTCAGAGTACTTGGTCTTTTTCCTCGCATAAGCTTCTTCGACACCATCTTCCCATGGTACTGTCAATTCCACAACGTATGCCGCCTTGGCTGTTGTGGACCACAGGACCATGTCTGGCTGGAGTGTTGTAGCTGCAATGTCTGGGGGAAACACAAGCTTTGTGCTGTATCTCAAAAAAAAAAGTTTTACAGTTGGAAAATCCCCATCTCCAGATTTGTCGGGGATATCTGGGGACGGAGCCTCTTCTAAATTTGTTCATTGCTTGCTGCAAATTTTTTTTTACATTCTCTCAAATTTGCTCTAAACTTTGCCTTGCCTCCAAACTACTGGCTGTCACAGTTTCTGTCCACAGCAGTAAGCAAAACAAGCTGAATCCCAGCAGAGAGACAAGTGGTCTGCCCCCATGAGTTAAAGGCACATCTCTGGAAGCTAAGCTGTACCAAGGATCAGTTACATGAGAGTTACATGAAGTAAATGTTCAGAACTAAATATCAACATCAAAATTGAACAATCATTCAAGGCACGTAAAGGAAAAGCAGTAAGCTTTGTTCAGTTATTGGAAAATAAGCACGTACATGCAGTGTATTCTCCTCGTATTGAGACGTACACACACAGCTGTCCAGAAATTCATCTTCTTGGGTAGATTTATGTATTGTGTAATAGCATCATCACATTGTATTTTGCAACTGAAATGCCATTAATTTCAAGGAAAAATGTGCAATGTGTGGAGGTTATTATGTAGTGGGATTATTAGGCAATTTTTTTCTTACATGACTGAAATACTGCACTTATCTCAATCATGTTTTCAGGTCTAATTGGTTAGTGTAAGTTGTAGTGTAGTTAAATTGTACAAGGTAACTTGCAATGAATGCATTCATTACAATCACAGTTTTGGCTTTTCGTACACAGAGCAAATTCCGGCATCAGTTGCAATACTAGCATGTATCTAAATAGTTCAAACACTTGTCCAAATCTTAGTGTTATAAAATCATGGATTAAAACTGAATGACTGTTATGGCTGTGGGAACCATGTCACTGAATATCAGATTGGTGCTCTACGATAAAAAAAATACTCAGATAGTCAGCCCAGATCACGTCAGATCGTCCACCACTCTTGGAAATGTGAGGTCAAAAATAATAACCTACTTCAAATTGCTCAAGGAAAAAGCGATTGCCTCCTTAATCAGCTAGGGCAACCAGCCCCAACTATTTCAACAAAACATTAAAGATATAAATTGAAAAATAAACCATGCAGAAATCGTTTCCATACACCAAATCCTTTTCTTCTGGGTTGAACAATCAACTATTCAACTGGAGATTGTGTCAACTATTTGCCTTCAATCAATAATTGGTTTGTGAAAGGGCTGGTGTTTGACTTGTAGTGCAATAAACCAAAGTGAGAAATTTTAAGGAGCAGGCAAATGATGAGATCATTTTAAAGTTTGGATTTAGCACATATATTACTGCAAAGGAAATTGAAAAAAAAAGTTTCCTGGTAAGATGCCCAAAGTTTAGAAAGTAAGTTATTTTAAATTTCCTCCAAGTGAATGGATACGTGTAACCATTCCAACCAGTAAATGTGATCTCCCTGTGAGTGACAGAGCAAACAAGGTTCAGAAAGTAATGGCCCAGATATAGATGAGAAAAGCTGTCATCAAGTGCTAGATTCCCATATACGTGCTGTGAATCCACTGAGAGGTCTTTGCCACTCTCAACCTAACTGTGCTCTGCTATTGAAGACCCAGTGGTACCAGCAATGGAATGACAAATTCCTGCATAGTTTATATTACCAGGATACATGGGGTTTGTATGGGTAAATACAGTGGGTGGCATGGCTGTAGTGGGCTAAAGGACCTGTTTCTATACTCCTTGACTCTGTATTTTCTCAGTAGCTTTCAGGGATATCTGCCCTGTGAACCTGCCCTGTGATCTCTGGCCACTTTCTGCTGTTTGTACCCATCTGCCAGTTATTTGGCTGAGAACGGTTCACCTGAGGGTTTGTCCCAGTGCAGAAGGATGACTGGATTCACAGTAACGACCTGACAGCCAATGAATCTCCAATCACACCATTCCCCACTCCACTCACCACACCTCCAGATAAATGAGCTCTCAAACCTATCACCAGAGATACCTAAATATTGAATCAGACTCTGGATATATTAAAATTTTAAGAAGGAGAGAATTTTCATTTGTAAAACTAAAATGTGCAAACACATTCCAAAAATCAAATTCACAAAGGCCACACTTGGAGTGTTATGTTGAATTCTAGTCATTACTATATGGGAAGGATGTGATTACACCAGAGAGGCGCAGAGAAGATTCACTAAGATGCTGCTTACATTAGAGCATTTTAGTTATAATGAATGACTGGAGGCACCAGTGACTGAGGCAGGGGCTTGACCCAAAAATTCCTCTCACCTTACAGCCCCTTCTAAGTTCCTTGAGCAGATCTTTATTTTCAACAAGTAAAGGTTGGATAATCTGTGTTTGTTTTCTCTAGAATATGGGAAACAGACTGTTGCCTAGTAGAGATATACAAGAGAAAAAGATAAGGTAAATAGCAAAAACTTTTTACCTTGGCAATAGTGTCCATAAAAAAAGAGGGCATACGCTTAAAGTAAGGTTTAGAGAGAATGAGAGGAATATGTGTTTCATACAGAGAATGCCAGAAATGTAATACACTGCTTGAAGAGGTGGTGGAGGGAGATGGTCTCAAAATATTTAAAAACATCGAGACAAACACTGGAACCACCAAAACAAAGATGGCTGCGGACCAAATGTGGGTGAATGGGATAACTGGAAGTTCAGAAATAACAGGTTTATTTTGAAGCCATTATGTCTCTATGACTCCAAATATATACTTAAAACATTATGAGTGATCTTTTTCCCAGGATCTGAAGCCTCCCATTTAATTGACCTGGGACACCTGAGTTTGCCCCAGATTTATGGAGATACAATAGGCAGTAGATGGGCTTCTGCAACTGGATACTTGACTTCCTCATCAGCAAACCTCAGTCTCTGAAGATTGGTAACAACATCTCAAAGGTACTTAGGATCTTTTGACGTTTACCAATGACATTAGTGTTGTTGAGCGAATCACAGGTAGTGATAAATCGACTAACCAGACTGAGATAGGACAGCTGGTTGAGTTTGCCACAACAACAACCTCTCGTTCAATATCAACAAAGCTAAAGAGCTGATTTTTGACTTCAGGAAAGGGAAGGGGGATGAACAAGCATTGGGAGATCGGCAGTGGAGATAGTCAGCACCTTTACATTTCAGATGACCTGCAGTGGGCCAGCATACAAATACAATCACAAGAAAGTGCGCCAGAATCATTATGTTTCTTTGGAGGTTACAGAGATTTGGCTTGTCACCAAACAGTATAACAAACTTCTACAGATGTACTGTTTGAAGTATCCTGACTGGTAACATTATGGTCTGGTACAGCAATCTGAATGTGCAAAAATGTGGGAAGCTGCAAAGAGCGGTGTAAACTGCTCAATACATTGTGGGCACATAACTTCCCACCATTAGTAGCATCTACACAAAGTGCTGCATCAAGATCCCCACGATCTGATCCATGCCATCTTTTAACAGTTACCGCCAGGCAGGAGGTAGAGAAGCCTGAATTGCCATTCCACTGGCTTCAAGGACAACTAATTCTCTTCAACCATTCGATTCCTGAACCAACCTGTTCAAACCCGAAACACGACAGGGTAGCAACACTGACCACTTTGCACTAAAGTGGACTGCTTTTTCACTCTAATCGGGTTCTTTCTTACAAAGATTGTGCAGAATTGATGTTTAATTTTGGTTTCGGCTTTCTTGTGAATGTTCCTTGAATGATGCTTCCTATGTGCTTCTGATGCTGCTGCAAGTGAGTTTTTAACTGCACCTGTTCATACATGTACACTGGTAATAAAACTCGACTCTAATTTTGACATTCGACTAGATGCAGGGTTTCGATCCAGAATGTTGACAGTTCCCTTCCTCCTACAGATGCTGCTCAACCCATTGAGTTCCTCTAGTGCATTGATTGTGGCTCTGGTTTCCGGGTTCTATAGTTTCTCGTGTTTTCAAGAGTCCAACAGGGGCTGGGTGAAAGGTGCAGCCATGGACTTATGTTGGAAACTTGGAGTTGAAAGGGATACCTGATATGTTCCAACATCAACACTGGCCTTGTGCCCAAGCGAATCAAATTCATTCTCCTCAGATGCTACCTGGTCAGCTGAGTATTTCCAGCATGATTGGACTCTTTTTATCAGATTTCCAACATCAGTGTGAATATGCTTTTATTTACAAATAAATTATGTAAATCATATGAGGCTTATTATTTATATCACCAGCATAAAGAAAAGATACTTTATATTTTATTGTCACCAAACAACTGATACAAGAACGTACAATCATCACAGCAATATTTGATTCTGCGCTTCGCATTCCCTGGAGTACAAATTGATAGTAAATATTAAACATTTAAATTATAAATCATAAATAGAAAATAGAAAAGGGAAAGTAAGGTAGTGCAAAAAGACTAAGAGGCAGGTCCGGATATTTGGAGGGTACGGCCCAGATCCGGGTCAGGATCCGTTCAGCAGTCTTATCACAGTTGGAAAGAAGCTGTTCCCAAGTCTGGCCGTACGAGTCTTCAAGCTCCTGAGCCTTCTCCTGGAGGGAAGAGGGACGAAAAGTATGTTGGCTGGGTGGATCGTGTCCTTGTTTATCCTGGCAGCACTGCTCCGACAGTGTGCGGTGTAAGGTGAGTCCACGGACAGAAGATTGGATTGTGTGATGTGCTGGACTGGGTTCACGATCTTTTGCAGCTTCTTCCGGTCTTGGACAGGATAACTTCCATACCAGGTTGTGATGCACCCTAGAAGAATGCTTCCTACGGTGCACCTATAAAAATTAGTGAGGGTTTTAGGGGACAGGCCAAATTTTTTTAGCTTTCTCAGGAAATAAAGGCACTGGTGGGCCTTCTTGGCAGTGAACTCTGCTTGGTTGGACCAAGTCAGGTCATTTGTGATATTGGCCCTGAGGAACTTAAAGCTTTTGACCTGTTCCACTTGCGCACCACCGATGTAAATGGGGTCATGCGGTCTGCTACTCCTTCTGAAGTCAACAACCAATTCCTTCGTCTTGCTGACATTGAGGGATAGGTTATTGTCTTCGCACCATGCCACCAGGTTCTTAATTTCCTCTCTGTACTCAAACTCATCATTACCCGAGATACAGCCTACAATTCTGGTGTCATCAGCAAACTTATATATTGAGATTGATGGAAACTTGGCTACACAATCATGGGTGTACTGTGAGTACAGCGGGGGCTGAGCACACAGCCTTGTGGGGCACCGGTCCTCAGAGTGGTTGTAGAGGAGAGCTTGTCCCCTATTTTTACAGCCTGGGTCCTATCTGTGAGGAAGTTGAAAATCCAGCTGCAGATCTGAGTGCTAAGGCCCAGGTAAATATAAAGATTAGGTTTATTTATCACATCTGCATTGAAACATCGAAACATACAAGGAAATGTGTCTTTGAGTCAATGACCGCCACAGTCTGAGGATGTGCTGAGGGCAGCCTGCAAGTGTTGCCATGTTTCCAATGTGTCATGCCCACAACTTACAAACCCTAACCTGTATGTCTTTCTGGAATTTGTGAAGAAACCGAGGCACCCAGAGCACACCCACACAGTCACAGAGATAACTTTCAAACGCCTTACAGACAGCAGCGGGAACTGAACCCTGGTGCTGTAAAGTGTTTTGCTACCTGCTACTCTACTACGCCACCCCATTTAAACATGCTTCAACACTGAAGCTGTGGCATCCAGTGAAAAGGCAAGAGACAAGAGCTTAACAAAACACAAAGTACATTTCCTTCCATCAGTATGAGTATTCCTGTACTATGATACATTCATTTAATGCATGCTGACTACATCAATATATTTGTAAAGTATTTCCCTTCCTGTAAGGGCTTTTATACGGTTGTCCGGAGATAATGGCAGTTAAGCCACTATTTTCAACAGGCGGCACAGCGGCCGCTTCCTGACATCGCTGGCAGCCCCGTTCAATCCTGATCCAGTCTGTTTGTGTGGAATTTCCACCTTCTCCTGGTAACCTGATTTCCTCCCACATTCCAAAGACATGCGGAGACCCCAATGTAAAAGTGAGTGGTACAGTTAAAGAGGAATGTTGAGGAGATTAAAGTGAGATGAATATGGGACTAGTGTAAAAGGGTGTTCTATGGTTGATGCACAATTGATGGGCTGAAGGCCTGTTTCCATGCTGTATGACACATGGAATAGTTATCTCTGCAGTACTTAGGCAAACATTTCCAGCCTTCACCACTTCCACATTGCAACTGCCCTCTGAGTAAAGGAATTTTACCTCAAATCCCCCTTGTGCATTGCACTATAAACCCATGCCCTCTGCTGTGGAAAAAAAAAGATTCTGACTATCCATCCTATGTATGCCTCTTGCAGGCATTTACAGGAATATAAATATAATAATATTTCTGAAAACTATACATAAACAAACACTGACAAACTTGTCAGATCCCCCTGAAGATGCATCACCTCATGCTTATCCGGATTAAATTCCACCTGCCATAGTTCTGCCCAATGCACACGCTAATTGGTATCATTCTATATCGCCATCAATTTTCAGACCCACTAATATGCCTCGCACACTTACATCTTAGTTGCTATGCATATAACAAAAAGAAATAGTCTCAGCATCAACTCCCATGGTACACCACTGGTCATAGTCCTCCAATCAAACACAAAAATACATAATGATCGGAGCAGCAGTATGCCTCCAGGCCTCTCAGCTTGCCAGCTTTTCAAAATGATCTTCTATGCTTGTCTCAACTGCTCCTCTGTGCCTGTTCCACATATGCTTCAGTTCCTCAATCATTCAAATATTTCCTCATTTCTACCTTAAATATATCTAATGTTCTGACCTCACTACCCACAGTGGTAGAGAATTTCAGAGATTCACTACCTCTGAAAGAAGGAAGTGTTACACACCTCGCTTTTAAATGGTCAACCCCCTATTTTCGTAGCCATTTTGCCTTATTATTCTCACTCTGGTGTAAATGTTTCAACCCTACTCTATCAAAGCCCTTTCGGATCTTGAATACTTAAATAAGATCATTCCACGTTCTTCTGAACTCCAAAGAATTTGGACTCAAACTCTCTCTCCTCTCTTGACAGGGCAATCCTATCATATAACCATATAACCATATAACAATTACAGCACGGAAACAGGCCATGTCGGCCCTTCGAGTCTATGCCGAACTCTTACTCTCACCTAGTCCCACCGACCTGCATTCAGCCCATAACCCTCCATTCCTTTCCTGTCCATATATTTATCCAGTTTAACTTTAAACGACAACATCGAACCTGCCTCAACCACTTCTGCTGGAAGCTCGTTCCACACAGCTACCACTCTCTGAGTAAAAAAGTTCCCCCTCATGTTACCCCTAAACTTTTGCCCTTTAACTCTCAACTCATGTCCTCTTGTTTGAATCTCCCCTACTCTCAATGGAAAAAGCCTATCCACATCAACTCCATCTATCCCCCTCATAATTTTAAATACCTCTATCAAGTCCCCCATCAACCTTCTACATTCCAAAGAATAAAGACCCAACTTGTTCAACTTTTCTCTGTAACTTAGGTGATGAAACCCAGGTAACATTCTAGTAAATCTTCTCTGTACTCTCTCTATTTTGTTGACATCTTTCCTATAATTCGGTGACCCAAACTGTACACAATACTCCAAATTTGGCCTCACCAATGCCTTGTACAATTTCAACATTACATCCCAACTCCTATACTCAATGCTCTGATTTATAAAGGTCAGCATACCAAAAGCTTTCTTCACCACCCTATCCACATGAGATTCCACCTTCAGGGAACTATGCACCATTATTCCTAGATCCCTGTGTTCTACTGCCTTCTTCAATGCCCTACCATTTACCATGTATGTCTTATTTTGATTAGTCCCACCAAAATGTAGCACGTCACATTTATCATCCTGGGGAAAATAAGCAACTGTGTTTCTGTATCAACCTGTTGGCATGTACTCTCCAACCTGATGACAGGAATATCGATTTTTCCTTCACTTCTTCTCACCTACCTATTAGTCCCACTCCACCGAGTCCCCTCCTGCTTCCCTTTCTCCTATTATCCACTCTCCTGTCCTATCAGATTCTTTCCTATGCAGCCCTTGATCTTTCCCACCCACCTGTCACCTTCAAGCTAGCCTCTTTCCCTTCGCCCCAGCTATTTATTCTGGCACCTTTCCCCTTCCTTCTCAGTCCTGAAGAAGGGTCTTAGCCCGAAAGGTCGACTGTTTACATTTTTCCATCGATGCGGCCTGACCCACTGAGTTCCTCCAGCATTTTGTGTGTGTTGCTTCTATATAATTTTTTTAAAGGGGACCAAAATTGTGCACAGTATTTGCAGAATTACAGAAGCAACACCCCAGCATTACCTTCTTTCTCACCTATTACCAATTTTGTATCTCATTTGTCAACTTGCGTTGGATCTCCTGGGCTCTAATCTTGTGGACCAGCCCGCCATGTGGAATTTTATCCAAGGATATTCTGAAGACCATACAATCTCACCAACTCTACTGCCTTCATCAATATATTTAATAATTATATTTATATTATATATTTATTATAGTATAAATATTTAATATATTTACTTATCTCTTTTAAAAACTCAATTTCATTAATCAGATGGGATCTCTCACCAACAAATCCATGCCAACTATCCCTGATTAATTCCTGCTTTTGCAATTGTAGATTAACCCTATCTCTCAGCTGAAGAAGAATATTTTGTCCTTTTGGGATCACAATAAAAAGTAGACCTTGTCTTCCTCTCACTAGGGACGCAGAAGGGGAAGAGTATCAGCTAAGTAGGACCACCTTACATATTGCTCTTTGCAGAAACTCACTTCAGAGAATTATTTCCTGGGTATCTATGATTATTTTCTGAGATTCCTCCACATCTTGTGGTTGCATATCCTGCTCTGTAATCATTTCCCCATTCATGTTCTATTGGCAATGAATGTCCCCTGTTTTGGAATAATTGGTTAGTCTCGTGATAAAGTCCTCTGGCAACTTTTTCATCATTTTACAACTTGACATAAATCGGGCAAACACAAAATACTTGGTCAATCAAAGCATTAGGAAGAAGCAAGTAACCTGAGTCCTCATATATCACATCAGGTCCCTTTAAGCAGTTTTGACATCTGAGGTAGTTTGGGGAGTGGGTTTGGCTGAACCCTTCCTGGTGTTCATCCAATGTTCAGCTGTGTAGTTTAGGAGAAGATGCTCCAAATTGTCAGCACAGTTACCAAATCAATATTGACATCAGGATTTGGCTGTCTTGTGTGCTTTAGATGGTGGTTGAAGGCTTATGCAAGAACAGCCTTGCCACCTGACATCTTATGACATCTCAGCTGTTGCTAGTGAAACACAGATCACTCTCCAAATGGAAGTAAATCAGGAAAATCATATCATATACACTTCTTAGATAATAAAATGATCAAGAAAAGCACCTGAAGAGCAGTGGAAATCAAATATTTACAGAGGTTAAAATGAAGGACTTACTATCTCAATAAATTCACTGCCATGAAAGAAGTATTTTAAACTGAATTATCTGGATTTAGTGCAATACAATTAACTGATTGATGTCCCAAATATGGATTAGGATTTATTGCGATGAATTATAACTATAACAATTCTATTGTTCTCTAATATTTAATGCAACCTAACTGGAGGAACTATCAATCAAGTCATTATGTTTCTCGAAGAGCATAATCAAATTCAGAAACAACAGGAAGAACCTGAATGATCAGCGAGAGAATGGCTTGGTTATTACCCAAGCTGGGTTGCTAAAGTGACATAAGTGGGATTTGATATGATTTTAAGGTTTTGAGAAGCTCAGCATAAAAGTAATTTTATACCACTGTATTAAGCTTCTTTAACTGTGACTATTTCTCATAATGAAAATATAAGCCAGTGAAGAACAAATAGATTATGCAGTCTGTATAGCTTGCCCTGAAACTTGTCCAGTTTCCAGCCTGACTCCCTGCCTTCTGCTTCAATGTCCAGGAAAGTAAGGATCTCATTCAGAAAGGCACTGAATAACTAGATGTGGATTTGGTGGGCTGAAGAGACTTTTCCCATGTCAGATTCTATGAATCTTTTCATAGACTAGAACTCTTCAATCGCTCTGAATTATGACTTGCACAAGATTTGCGGGCAGACCACCAGGTGGTGAATAAAGCGAATGACATGTCGGACTGGGTTGGTGTTTAATTGAATTGAATTGACTTTATTTCTTACATCCTTCACATACATGAGGAGTAAAATTCTTTACGTTACATCTCCATCTAAATGTACAATTTGCAATCATAGTAATTTATAGTAAACAGAACAGTCAATGTAACATAGAAATACACTCAAATCAGCGTGAGTTAATCTGTCCGCTGTCCTGGAGCCTGTTGCTCCTGGCTTTTATGCTGCGGTACTGCTTCCCGGATGGTAGCAGACGGAATAGATTGTGGTTGGGATGACTCAGATCCCCAATGATCCTTCGGGTCCTTTTTACACACTGGTCTTTGTAAATGTCCTGAATCATGGGAAGTTCTCAACTACAGATGCACTGGGCTGTCCACACCACTCTCTGCAGAATCCTGCAATTGAGGGAAGTACAGTTCCCATACCAGGCAGTGATGCAGCCAGTTAGGATGCTCTCAATTGTGCCTCGGTAGAAAGTTCTTAGGATTTGGGGGCCCATACCAAACTTCCTCAACAACCTGAGGTGAAAGAGGCGCTTTTGTGCCTTTTTCACCACACAGCTGGTATGTACAGACTAGGTGAGATTCTCGGTGATGTGGATGCCGAGGAACTTAAAGCTGTTTACCCTTTCAACCCCAGATCCATTGATATCAATAGAGTTTAACAAGTCTCCATTCCTCCTGTAATCCACAACCAGCTCCCTTGCTTTTGTGACATTGAGGGAGGGGTTGTTTTCTTGACACCACTGTGTCAGAGAGATGACTTCTTCCCTGTAGGCCACCTTGTTATTGTGTGAGATTTGGCCAATCAGTGTAGTGTCATCAACAAATTTAATTAGCAGATTAGAGCTGTGGGTGGCGGCACAATCATGGGTATACAGGGAGTAAAGGAGGGGACTTAGTACACAGCCCTGAGGGGCACCTGTGTTGAGACTCAAAGGGATGGAGGTGAGGGAGCCCACTCTTACATCTGCTGGTGATCTGACAAGAAGTCCAGGATCCAGATGCACAAGACAGGGTGAAGGCCAAGGTCTCTGAACTTCCTGTCGAGGCTGGATAGAATTATGGTGTTGAATGCTGAACTGTAGTCCAAGAACAGCATTCTCACATAAGCTTCCCTCCTCTCCAGCTGTGCCAGGACAGTGTGTAGAGCTGTGGCTATTGCGTGATCTGTCCATTGGTTGTGTCTGTAGGCGAATTGTAAGGGGTCCATTTTGGGTGGTAGCAAGCTGCAGGTGTAGTCCTTGACCAGCCTCTCAAGGTGAGTGCGACAAGACGTCAGTCGTTCAGGAATGTTACCTTGGTCTTTTTAGGTACAGGGACAATGGTGGATAATTTGAAGCAGGAGTGCATTTTACATTGGGAGAGGGAGAGATTAGAAAGGTCTGTAAACACACCTGCCAGCTGTGCTGTGCACATCTTGAATACCAGCCCCCCCCACCCCCTGGGATACTGTCTGGTCCCACCGCCGCCAACTGTCCACTCGTTGGAAATGTCTGCGTACCTCAGCCTCAGAGACGACCAGGTTGCGGGCTGTAGCGGTGAGAATATGGAGGTTTGGTTACTGTTGTACTGTGTGTTGGTGAAGCCATAAATGGAATAATAAATACAGTAGTTTAGATTCCTCATCTTAAAAAGGATAGAGTAGCATTGAAGATAGTCCAAAGGAGATTCACCAATCCAACTTGTGAGATGAGAGAGTTGTCCCATCAAGAAAGGCTAAACAGTTTGCGACTGAGTTTCGAAGAATAAGGGGTTTGACTGTAAATACCCTGAAGGGGTATTTACAGGACAGATGTTGAGATTTTTCACTAGTGGGGGAGTCATGGCCTTGGGATATAATTGCTAAATAAAGGGCTGTTGATTTAAAACTGAGGTACATAGAAGATTCTTTCCCCAGAGGATAGGGAAACACTGAAATTCTCTGCACTCCAGAACAGATAAGAGGATTACAGGGAATCTGAGGAGTGTTTTTTTAAATAAGAAAAAAATGAAGTAAAACCATCGAATGAAGTGGAATGCACTTTCCAAGAGGGTGGTGGAGGCAGGTACTCTCACAATATTGTCCAGAGACGTATTATGGAAAGAAAGTTTTTAAAAAGTACTTGGATCGCTTGAATGGATAAATAATGGAAAATTCACGAATTGAGGATTATGGGGAACCAACTCAGAAGTGGAGCTGAGGCCAACATAGATCATTCATGATCATATTGAAGGGCAAGGCAGGCTTGAGAGGCCTGGTGGCTTACCCCAGATCCTATTGCTTTGTGTTCTAAAACTGAGTGAAGCCTTTTGGTTAAGGAATTGCAAAATCTGCACACTTCCAAGTAAAAAAAAAATTCTCTTCATTCCAGCCTAAGCATCTGACTATTAGCCCTCTCAGAGTAAAGTTATCTACAAATCATTTGCTTTTAAATAAAGTATTATTCAAACATTGACCACTGGTGCCGCAATATTGCTGGTAGTGTTGTCAGGACAAAGACAAAGAGTCGCAGAGCTAAAATGACAGAACAACCATGACACCATGGAGATGGCAACATTGCAAATCATGCCACAGACACGATGTCTACTATCTCCACTATATCAATTAGTCACTGGCAAATTACACACACAGACGGTTTCCCTGCCACAGGGACATCAGAACATGAGTGCCAATCTAATCACGTCTTTAACTAACACTGTTTACTTCAGTAGCCTCTGGGAAATTGCTATGGATTATGAGTTATTTAAATTAAAACCTTAACCACCAGTGATTAAAACAGGGTAGCAACCACAAAAATTTCAGAGGCACTGGTGTTCAAGATGCACTGAAGTCATTGCAAAATACACAGGCAACAAAGCAGTACTGGGGTTCACACCTCAGAGCAGTTGACAAATTTAAATTTAACGAATAACAGAAAATGAAATTTACGATACTTATACTGTGTATATCTGTATATGTACGGTAAATACACCGGGTGGTGGGACAGGGATACATCTCTACCAAAGGAGGTGCAAGGCACTCTTTCCTTCCGCTAGCCTGCAGGTCACCCTTGGGCAAGATGTAGCACTTGCTTAGCCCCATCAATCAGGGTCACCTCCGCAATATGTTTGGTTCTAATTTGTCATCTCAGGTGGCCTAACAAATCACTCATTCTCCAGCCTATATGGCACTCCCAGACCAAAAAAAGAATGATACTTGAAAATAAGATGATAAATAAGTAGAACAAAAATATTTTTGCTCAAAAATTGTACTAAACTTATAAAGATGTCCCACGTGAACCATGATGAATTCCTTGAGTTGGGTGAAATTTATCCTCAGAATGGCAGCTCCAGACACGCATTATGGCAAATCTGTGCATTGTTTTTGAAATTTGAACTTCAAGAGTGCTGAATTTTGGGAGCCAGAGGACAATGTGTGGCTAGTATTACAAATCTGTTGTATACACTCAGCACCCATTTTATCAGGTACACCTGTACATTTGCTTGTTAATGCAAATATCTCATCAGCCAATCATATGGCTTCAACTCAATGCATAAGAACATGCAGACATGGTCAAGGGGTTCAATTATTGTTCAGACCAAACACAAGAATGGCGATGAAATATGATCTAAATTACTTTGACCATAGAAAAATTGTTGGTGTCAGACGGGGTGGTTTGAGTGTCTCAGAAATTGTTGATCTTCTCGAATTTTCATGCACAACAGTCTCTAGAGTTTATTTATTAATTTATTTATTAATGGTGTGGAAAAAAACTCCAAAAACCAGGTGAGCTGCAGTTCTGGAGGCAAAAACGCCCTGTTAAAGACAGTGGTCAGAGGAGAATGGCCTGACTAGTTCAAGCTGACAGGAAGGCAACAGTAACTCAAGTAACTGTTACAGCAGTGGTGTGCAGAAGAGCATCTCTGAATGCACAACACATTGAGCTAAGGGTTCAGCAGCTGAAGACCATGAACATACACTCTGGCCATTTGATTAGGTGCTGGTGGTAGAGTCCAAGCACAAGTTCCTTAGCAATTTGGAAAATATTCTCAGAAAAAATGTAGCTATTCATACAACCAACATTTAAAGACATTTATAGAGAGTAGTGCGCCCACATTGTTTCTCATCTTTGTTTAGAAGGAAGTACTAATTGATCATACACTTTTTCAAATAAGTTTAAAACTCAACCAATTTGATCATAAATTTACAAGGTCTGATTTCTTATGTTATACATCAATGTCAGATAGGCCGAGCAACTCTGAACAGAAATGTTGATGTTCAGTTGTAAATATCTGCATATATACGACTAGCCTAAATATATAGTTTATCTGCTGTCTAAGACTGTGCATATCAGCAACCAAGATAAATACCATTCACGTTGAATACCCTGTCTGGTAGCAGGTAAATATAACTGATTCAATACTTTTCTGTTGGTTATTTTATATGGGAGTGGAAAGGTACCATGATTCCGCAGTCCACAGAAGGCATGTACTCTGTTATCAATGGGAAGGTGAAATGGAACAGGTTGTCAATCTGAGGCTGAATAACTGAAACATATTGGAAAAGACAATGCCTTTCCAATTATAAAATGGAGCTTGTATTTGCATAGTCTTACTTCATTTCTCGTTTACTGAGAATCCATACTGGGGGGATATCCAACTACTGAGAAGCAAAGCCTGATAAAATGCCGACAAGTACCAGGGTTTGGTAGGACAACCCAGAGCGTAGCTGGAAGTAGCAACACAAGCTTCCTCGTTCAACTTTTCCTGGTGTTTCCCCAACAGCAGACATTTCTCTTCTGTGCACGGTGAACGTTTACTTGCTTCTGATGATTGCTTACCTGCTCAAAATATAAAAGGTTGTTTCTCTCTCCTCAAATACTGTCTGACCTACTGAGCACTACCAACACCCCCTCCTTTTCTTATTCCAACTTTGCAATAATTCGTATTGTTAATTTTTGAAAGGGGGATATAGCAAAGCTGGAATAGTGAGAGCATTCCTAGCAACCACACATCAGAAAAAAAAATATGATTGCAAGGGAGAGAATGCAGTTTGTAAAACTGGCAGGAGCAAATGTTGTTTGGAATGGTGAGGGTGGAGGGTTGTGGGACAGTCGACAGAGATAGAGTGCCAGAGGCTGGGTCAGTGCAGGTGCAGACAGCAGACAAGGTCATTTGATTCCAAACAATTGCTTATTGATCATTACAGAATATCTCTCTAGTGTTTCCCACTCCCTTCCCTCTTTCTTCCCCTTTCCCAAACATGATTTCCCCCCCTCACTGTCCCCTTCTCACTCTCAGTCCACAATAGAGACCCACATCAGAATCGGGTTTATCATCACTCACGCATGTCATTTTTTGTTTGTGACAGCAGTCAGTGCAAGGGTTCCGGCCCGAAACGTCGATCGATCGTTTCCACGGATGCTGCCCGACCTGCTGAGTTCCTCCAGCGTGTTGTGAGTGTTGCTTTGACCCCAGCATCTGCAGAGTATTTTGTGCAATACATCAAGCTACTACAGTACTGTGCAGAAGCTACTACAGTACTGTGCAGCACCCTAGCTAAATATATGTGCCTAGGACTTTTGCACAACACTATATTGTGAGAAACGATTCTCTTTTTAGAGCGTGTTCTGAATCTTGCTTTTTGTGTTTTCCCTATCACACCTCTCAGCTTTCTGCTTCCATCTCCCATTGTGTTTTAGTTTCTTTGAACTGATCTGTAAATTACTTATGGGATTACTTTCACTTGAACCACGATTTATGCTTTGCCTTAATCTTTGATTACAGCACTGCCTACACTTCACGCACTGCTAGAGTGGTATGGTTTAAGAAAAGTATACATGTCATTATGTCTAATATTGGTACATCAGGCCTGAAAAAACTAGTGAATCCCAAGACAAAAAACTTTCCAGTTTAAGAAAAAGTTGTGAAAAGATGTGAGGCTGAAACAAAAGAGAATATACTGGAAATGCTCAGCAGGTCTGACAAAATCTGAGGAGAAGAAAAAGAGCTAGTCTCGGCTAATGATCTTTCCACTGTTTAAACTGAAATTAAAAGCACAAGCAGACAGCATGGGGTTTATTTTCATCTTCTCCTGTTGCTTATTCTGGACAGTCAGTTCTGTGGCATCAGTATACGCTTCCTGCCTTCTATCTGATTCCATATCCATGTTATTTCAGATCAAGGGTTGCTCGCACTCAAGACCTGGGTGGCAGTCTCCTCGCACTGGCTGACCACCTTTTCAGCACGCTTGTTGGTGAGAAAAGCAATTGTCCAAGCAGCAGCCTCGGGGAATCTTCACTCCACTGCAAGAAAAGGCATTTCCTACTGCACACTTTGGCAAATTTCCATCCACACTGCCACACCTCCTTTTACTTTCTGAACTTCAGTCTTGCTGGAAAAGGTCCATGCTGACTCTTTATAATCAATCCACATTCGTCCCAATGACTGCTAATTCTGTCTCGGTTTATTGTTTCTAAATCTTCCCTATCTACCAACAGCACTACTAACTACCTACAGAACTGCACTTTCCTTATAATCGCAAGACCCCATTGGACATTGGTAATGCAGAATGATGTAAATCTGGTTCACTGTTTTATTGGTGAACAGCTGGGGCAGATGGTATGGGAGCCTCATGTGAGAACAAATCTCAAGTCATGGTTTTGGCTGTTTGCAGCCATCCAGGAGAGAGGCGTCAGAGTCGGTGCTGGAGGCAGTGTTGCATGGCCTCCATGCCGGCAATATCAGTGCTGCTTTCTAGTGTTTGCTCAGCAGAAGGCAAGCTGTATTGTGTTCAGCTGCAGACTGCCGCAACATTCATGAACTCAGGGACTTGGACTATTATTTTTTTAAGATCTGATTGTATTTCACTGCTCTCTTATATGTATGTGTTATACATGCCTTGTGATGTGTATGACTGCTGCTTCTGTGTTTTGCAGCTTGGTCCCAGAATAATGCTGTTTCATTTGGCTGTATTCATGGGTATTCATGATTGGTTGACGGACAATTAAACTTGAATTTGAACTTGAACTTATTCACTTTAACAGGAGTTGTATTAATTCTTGGCTCATCTATAGGTTCAGTTATATCTTCCTTTGCAGACTCCAGTAGCGTCTTCTTCCACATTGGAGACTAAGGTAAAGTACTCAGCAAGTATTTTAGCCATATTTCCCACTTCCCTAACCAAATTCCAAACTTAGACTCTGATTAATCCATCTATCCTTTTAAAACCATTTTCCTCTGCACATGACAACATGGATTCTGCGTTTTTATCTGTTGCCAGACTTCTCCCATGCTCCCACTTTACCTTTTTATTTTCCTCTCTGAACTTCTTGTAACTAACTTAGATCCTACTTTTATTATTAACATAGCTTGGTCACATGCTTTTTTTTCTTCTCTTTTATCTATTTTGGAAATTCACATAACTCTGGCTTTGATCTCTCTACCTTGCTTATGGTAATGCGTCTTGAGTACGGCTGAAACACACCCGTTTTAAAAGACCTCACGTTGTTCAATGATTGCAGTTTACCTTATTTGTGCCCCTCCTTCAAAAATTGCTATTTTCCAGCTGAGTGGTAAACTTTGCAGTGTTTTGTATCATTTTCCACATCTATTCAAAGCCTTATGAAATATGGCCTTTATTTCATAGATGCTTGCACGACTTACCCACTATCCAGGCCATGCTCTCTCCTCACTTCACTCAACCCAGCACTGAACTGTTCCTACAACCTATGGACTCACTTACAAGGTTTCTGCATCTCATGCTCTTGATATTTGTTATTAATTATTATTTTTTCTCTTTATTTGCACATTTTGTTTTCTTTGGCATATTCATTGTTAGTCCATCTTGTTGTGTGCCACTTTTCATCGATTCCATTGTGTTTCTTTATACTTACTGTTAATGCCCGCAAGAAATAATTGGCATATATGGTGACATATAAGTACTTTGAACTTTGGTGTGGCCCATTTCCCAGAATCAAGTACAAAAATGGCATCTTACTTGTTGAGTTAAAAATGTTTTGAGCAAAGAAGTTGTTTTCAATTTACTTCAGAATCTCCTCCTTCTCCCTTCCCTTTTTATTATTATTGTCCTGGTCTCGACTTTGAAATCTGAAGTCATCATGATTTTACAGCTTATCTGCTCCTCAAAATCTTTCCCAGCTAGTCATGTAATTGCAATTCTACTGTTCTTAAATTATAAACAGTTAGGTTCTCTCCTTGATCATTCCAGAACATCCTCTCTCCTCAACACTCTAACATTTTCTTTAATCAAGGCTGCCACTGTCCCTGCTGCCTCTCACCATCATCGACACCCATTTCCTTTTCTTCCCTTCCCCATCATTCTTGACAAGTTATATCCAGGAATAATTAGAACACTTTCCTGCTTTTTTTCAGTTAGGTTTCTGTAATTGCTGTGGCACTGACATCCCACACAGTTATTTTACACCTGCCGTCCAGCAACTTTGTACAATATGCTTCTTGTATGATCTTGATAAAATTAGATTAAATCATGCAATTCTTTCAAGTAAGCGCATGGCTATTTTAGTCTATACATTTATGTCTGCTAACTTTTTAAAATATGTTTGTAATTTTTAAACAGTAATCTTAATTTTTTGGCAGCCTCTGTGTGATTATGAGCATTTGCAAATGACAAAGAAAGTCAGAAGCAGCAGCTTAATTGGCAACTTTGGCAAGAGAACGAGCCTCTGGGCAGAGCCTAACCAGCTGTCAAAGCTGTTCTGTCAATGAAGTCAGTCATTTGTACTGGCAGAGGTTCTCTGTTGTTTCCCAGCTCGGTAATATGTTAGGACATAACCTCACAGCAGTAGGCTATGTCCAAGATCATGATGTAAAGAGCACTTCATTCTTATAACACTATTCCTTTTTGTTAGCCTCTCCTGTCTGCTATCCTGGTACAAAAGATTCCCCATCTCTTCCATTCTAACCTTAACCTTTTCTAATTCTGTTAAGAGATGATTGACGTGAAGCATCAACCTTGTTTCTTTCTCCCTGCCACTGCTATCTGGCCTGCCATGTACTTCCAGCTTTTTCTGCTTTAATTCCAGATATCCCATATCTACACTTGCTTCTCTTTGGTCGATTTTTGTGAGGACTAGAAAGATTTTGCAAACATATAAGTTGGTGCATAAATTAAGCATGATCTAATTGAATGGTGCAACAGATGCAAAGGTTAGAGCAGATATCAGTGATGAAATTCACAGCCATGTTCAATGCTCTTGCAGAATTTTCTGTCAATTGAGGAAAAGCATGTTTGAAAATTAAGTCTCCAGACCTGTCAAAAACCCATTGTCTACTGGACAGCAGCGATCCTATAAACATCAAGATCAGAATGATCAGAGTAGCATCTCAATCCACCAAATTCAATTGAAAGATAATCAAATCAACGTTTGTCTCTTCTCTCCTAGCAACTTTCATAGCACTGAAGCACTAGTTTTACTCAATTAGGTTATCTTGAGTGTAAAATGTTTCTTGTTTGCCCAACACAAGCCTCCCAAAGCCACCTATTCTCTGCTCAGGCTTTGAAAGAGATTACCAAGCAGTTTAAAGATTCATGGACATGCTCAAAGCTTCCTTGTTAAAAAAAAATGCAACATCCCCTTTGAATCTTCAAAATTCTCTGCTCTATGACAGTCAAATGGAGAAAGGAGCATTTGAAATAGATCTGATTATCCCAAGTCTATGCAACCAGAATACATAGAAACACTGAGAAAATGGTGGAACAAGTGTACTGCCTCATGAACTACCCACCAGGTCAGGCAGCTCCTGTCCAATCTGTGGAAGAGCCTGTGGGTGCCACATTGGCATCAACAATACACAGACTCACAATACCAGAGTGACATAAATATAATGTGACATTGAATTGCTCAACAGGATTAACAATATGCATCTGCCTCACTTCTCACTGCATCTCCATATCTACACGGAGCAATGTTGCAGGAAAGTTACATCCATTATCAGAGACCTCCACCACCTCAGTCATGCTCTCTTCTCACTGCTGCCATCAGGAAGGTGATAAAGGAGCCTCGGGACTCACACTATCAGGTTCACGAGCAGTTATTACCCCCTGAACCATCAGGCTCTCAAACCAAAGGGGATAACCTCACTCTCCCCATCACTGAACTGCTCCCACAACCAATGGACTCACTTTCAAGGATTGCTCATCCCGTGTTCTCAATATTTATTGCTTATTTGTTTATTTATTTATTTGTTTGTTATTAATTTTATTTTTTCTCAGTTCAAGCTGGTAAAACCTGAGGTATGGACACTCATTTGTCAATTGCTAGGAACTTGCGGACAATTCCAGCAATATCTAGTATTGTAGCTTTCTGAAGATTTGCATAGGTATTACTGTGTAGCCCTAATTGGTTAATGTTATTGTGTAGTGCCTTTGGGATGACACCAGTTGTAGATATTACCATTGGGATGATGTATTCCTTGTTCATATTCCAAAGTCTTTCAATTTCCTATTTTAATTCAGCATATTTCTGATGTTTTTCACATTGATTTCTGTAAGTTGTGTGTGTTTGGAATGGCTATATCTATTAAATATGTTGTTCTTGCTTGCTTATCCTGTAATATTATATCCAGATGGTTATTATGGATTGTCCTATCTGTAATAACCAATCGGACTTAATATAATTAGTGGTATTCTAACGCTGAAATTGGATCAGGCTTGTATTGTCAAGCTGTCCCATTGGTTAACTCAATAATAATATTATTATTACTCTCTTTCCTTTTGCATTTGCACACTGATTGTATGCCCAGTTGATACAGTCTTTCATTGATTCTATTATGGTTACTGGATTTATTGAGTATGCCCACAAGAAAACGAATGTCGGGGTTGGATATGGTGACATATGCGTCCTTTGATAGTAAATTTACTTTGAACTTATCCTTTGATTCTTTTTTCAGCCAATAATCTGAACCAGAACTGATTTCAAGAAAAACATTGGATATCATTTTCATATATTGTTGTGTTCAGTTCAAGATAACTATTTTTATTCAGTGTCGAGAGACAACGCAGGAAAAATTAGCACCTTAACACTCTATAACCTAACAATCTCATGATGCAGAGGAAGAATATTGTGTTTTTAAATGTGTGATTTCATTCCCAGTGGCAGGCATGAAGTTACTTATTCTCAAAAGGTGCAAAAATTTGTGTAGAAAATGTATTTCTTTGAGCCCTTCAGATAGCAGAATCTTGCTTTACAACGGAGATCAAGAAGGGAGATTTCACCTTGTTCTGTTTGCATTTTGTCAAATATCTCACAGTTTTCAAATCCATGGAGTCATAGAATTTGTACATCCCTAAAGGAATTTTTCTGATCAGGTATTTATCCCTTCAGAACCTGATCCAAATCCTGCAGGGTATGTCACAGTTTTTCAAGAAAACATCCAAGTACCACTGGAGTATCTGAAGAGTTTCTGCTTCTCCCATTCTCTCAGATTGTGATGCCAGTTCTAGCATTATCTTCATGCTCATAATCTATGCTTTACTAAAGAATGCCCTCTCAATCGCCTTATTGATCTGTCCAGCTACCTTTAAGGGTTTGTGTCCAGGCTTCAGGTCCCCCTGTTCCTCTGCACGACTCTGGATAGTCACATTCATGGAGGGAGAACATGGAAACATTCCCATTCTCATCAACTCTCCCCAGATACTACCACTCACCTACACATTAATGGCAATTTATTGTGGACAATTAACTTACCGATCCACATGACCTTGGCATGTGAGAGAACACTGGAGCATCTAGAGAAAATCCATGCAGTCACAGGGTGAATGTGAAAACTCCAAACCTCCATACGAACAGCACAGATTGAACTCGGCTCCTTGACACCGGGAGACGAAGTGTCAACTAGATGTACCATTGTGTTGTCCAATAGACCTTCACAGTTTTGCAAATGCAACTCATTTAATTATAGTAAATTGCATTTGCTGTTTTCCATTCAATTGACCAGATCTCTTGTAAATTCCATGTTTTAAGGATTTCCTCCTTACTACATGAGTTTCTTTGTTGTTTTAAAAGAAATTCATGCTCTTCACCGTTGGGTCTAATTGATCCAATTTTAGATCCAATCCTTTGAATCCTATAGGTTTTTATGGACATCACCCCATATAACAGCATTTTTAAAAAATTGGCTAAAATTCATGAAGACTACATTGATTCTTTTTGTTGTTATAGTATCATGCAGCACAGCAACATGCCATTCAGCCCAACTAGTACATACTGATGAAGATTCCGATCTGAGCTAGTCCAATCTGACCGGATTTGCTCCATATCCTTCTTAATCTTTCCTATTGATATACCTTCTTAAGAACTTCTTAAAAGTTCTGAATGTACCTGGTTCAACAATTACTCAGAAAGCTCATTCCATATACTGACCACTCTCTAGGTGAAAAGGTCGCCTCTCTCATCTCTAGTAATCTCTCTTCCTTCACCTGTGCCTTGATTCCCTAACTCTAGGAAAAAGATCTTCAAATTTTACATTCCAGTTCAGAACCTTCCTTTATCAAATCCATGCTCACTATTCTCAGTTACTTACTCCTTATTAAATATAGGCTTGTAAGACCCTTGGAGGGATTCTAGAAATTCACATATAAATATGCTCAAATAATGCTATCCATTCCACCCTTTTTGACAATGGTGCTGTGTTAACAATCCTCCAATCCTCTGAACACACTCCTGTAGCCAGAGGGAAAGGAAAAATTGTAGCTAGCATCTCTGCAGTGTTTCCCAATGCAGGGTTTTGTCCTGGAATCACAGAGATAGAGTACAGCAGCTCAGAAACAGCATCTTCTAGACCATGCCAAACTGTTATTTTACCTGGTCCCATTGACGCACACCTGAGATGCCATATGTCTCTTTGTATCCACAGATGCTACAGAGTTCCTCCAGCAGTTTGACCTCATTCCATATTCCAACATTTGCATGCTCATGTCTATTCTTCACGCTTTTGATACATTTTATCTGGGCTAATTGAGCGATTATTTTCAAAGTTGATAAACCATTTAATATTTATCTTTTTGTATGTTTTCCCCTTTCTAGGGATGTTGGCCTTAATTAGTTGGGCATTAAATACAAGAGCAGGGAGAATATGCTTTAACTTTATAAACCAGTAATCAGATATCAGTTGAAATACTAACTATAGTTCTGATCACCACACTTTGGGAACGATGTGATTGTGCTGTAGTGGGTGCAAAGGACATTCACCAATTGCTAACTGGGTATTGAGGATATTAACTATGAGGAAAGACTGGCAAGGCTTGGTCTGTTTTCCCTCAAGGAAGATCAAAGATCAACTCTACTCTCCATGTACACTCAGTGGCTATTTTGTTAGGTACCCCTTTACACCTGCTCATTAATGGAAATATCCAATTAGCCAATCATGTGGCAGCAACTCAGTGCATAAAAGCATACCGACATGGTCAAGAAGTTCAGTTGTTGTACGGACCAAACATCAGAATGGTGAATAAATGTGATCTAAGTGACTTTGACCATGGAATAATTGTTGATGCCAGACAGGGAGGTTTGAATATTTCAGAAACTGCTGATTTCCAGGGATTTTCAAGTACAACAGTCTCTAGAGTTTACAGAGAATGGCACAAAAAAGAAGAAATCCAGTGAGTGGCAGTTCAATGGAAGAAAGTATCTTTTTAATAAGAGAGGTCACAGCTGAATGGAAAAACTGGTTTAAGCTTACAGGAAGGCTATAGCGACTCATATAAGCATGCAATACAACAGTGGTATGCAGAAGAGCACCTCTGAATGCACAGCATGTCAAACCTTGAAGTGGATGGACTACAGCAGCAAGAGACCAGAAACATACACTCAGTGGCCGCTTTATTAGGTACAGAAGGTACCTAATAAAGTGGTCACTGAGTGTGCACCATGCATTTATATATATTAGGAATTCACTGTCATGTATTGGTCAGGGTGACATGCAGCAAAAAGCAATATTCGACAATTATAAAAATATATACAGTAATTATATAAAATTATGTTAGAGGTTTAAGTACAATTATTGAATAAAATATGCATAAATACATCAATACTATTATGTATTTACAACATAAACAGCATTATAAAATGTGGCTTAAGGTAATTACAGTGCGGTAGAGTGACAGGACAAAAGATGGGGGGTGGGGTTCTAACAAGAATAGTTGATGAGATTAACTGCCTGGGAGAAGAAACTTTTAAGAAGTCCTGAAGTCTTTGTTTTAATAGACCTATTACGCTGTTCAGGAGTGGATGAGGTTAATAGCAGACATGACTGAGGTATATACAATTTTAAGGGGTAATGATCGGGTAGACAGCAGGAAGCGTTGTCCCTTATCAGTGGTGAATGAACCAAGAGATTATAGATTTAGGGCAAAGGTTAAGAGATTCAGAGGGAATCTGAAGGGGATCTTTTGTTACCTAGAGAGCGGCAAAGACCTGGAATGCACTGCCAGAGAGAAGTCGTTTGGCACAGTTGCATCAAGATTAGCATGCTTTACAGCACCGGCAACCCAGGTTCAATTCTCAGTGCTGCCTGTGCGGAGTATGTACATTCTCCCCGTGACTGCGTGGGTTTTCTCTGGGTGCTCTGGTTTCTTCCCACAGTCCAAAGGCACACTGGTGGTAGATTAATTAGTCATTGTAAATTTTCCTGTGATTAGGCTAGGATTAAATTGGGAGTTGCTGGGTCTTGCACCTCAAGAGGCTGGAAGGACCTTTTTCATGCTGTATATCAATAAATAAAAAGAAAACTAGTGACTGAACAAGCACCAGAGTTGCATTGGCATTGAAGGGTACAGGCCGGTTGGGGATAGGATGTATGAGCCCCCATTGGTTGACATGGACATTGGGGCTGAATGGCCTGTTTCCATCCTGTACAACCTCAACTCTCACCTCACCCAGAATTGTTCAGCTACTAAATGGGCATCATCTTTGTGAACAGTGCTGCAAAGTATTTTTTAAGAATCTTCACCATTTGCTCCTCTTCCATTACAGGATAGGTACCATAATAGTCCCCAGATAGCCCTGTTCTTGCTCATTATGCATATATAAAACCAATTTCAATATTCTTTCATTTTACTTGCATTATGTTTTCACACCCTCTCTTTGCTTTTCCAATTACTCTTTAATTTTCATTCGTACACTTTGCATATTCTTCCACTTTGTGTACTCTTCCTGGAATTTCTGAATCCTACCCAAGGCCTTTGCAAATAAGACATAAGGGGAGAATCGGGCCAATTGGCCCACTGAGCCTGCTCTGCCATTCCATTCTGGTCTACTTACTATCACTTTCAATCCCAGTCTCCCTTCCTTCTCCTCGTAAGTGGGTGAGCATCTGGGGGACAGTGACCACCGCTCCCTGGCCTTTATAATTATCATGGAAAAGGATAGAATCAAAGAGGACAGGAAAATTTTTAATTGGGGAAAGGCAAATTATGAGGCTATAAGGCTAGAACTTGCGGGTGTGAATTGGGATGATGTTTTTGCAGGGAAATGTACTATGGACATGTGGTCGATGTTTAGAGATCTCTTGCAGGATGTAAGGGATAAATTTGTCCCGATGAGGAAGATAAAGAATGGTAGGGTGAAGGAACCATGGGTGACAAGTGAGGTGGAAAATCTAGTCAGGTGGAAGAAGGCAGCATACATGAGGTTTAGGAAGCAAGGATCAGATGGGTCTATTAAGGAATATAGGGAAGCAAGAAAGGAGCTTAAGAAGGGGCTGAGAAGAGCAAGAAGGGGGCATGAGAAGGCCTTGGCGAGTAGGGTAAAGGAAAACCCCAAGGCATTCTTCAATTATGTGAAGAAAAAAAGGATGACAGGAGTGAAGGTAGGACCGATTAGAAATAAAGGTGGGAAGATGTGCCTGCAGGCTGTGGAAGTGAGCGAGGTCCTCAATGAATACTTCTCTTCGGTATTCACCAAGGAAAGGGAACTTGATGATGGTGAGGACAATATGAGTGAGGTTGATGTTCTGGAGCATGTAGATATTAAGGGAGAGGAGGTGTTGGAGCTGTTAAAATAAATTAGGACGGATAAATCCCCGAGGCCTGATGGAATATTCCCCAGGCTGCTCCACGAGGCGAGGGAAGAGATTGCTGAGCCTGTGGCTGGGACCTTTATGTCCTCGTTGTCCACGGGAATGGTACCGGAGGATTGGAGGGAGGCGAATGTTGCTCCCTTGTTCAAAAAAGGTAGTAGGGATAGTCCAGGTAATTATAGACCAGTGAGCCTTACGTCTGTGGTGGGAAAGCTGTTGGAAAAGATTCTTAGAGATAGGATCTCTGGGCATTTAGAGAATCATGGTCTGATCAGGGACAGTCAACATGGCTTTGTGAAGGGCAGATCGTGTCTAACAAGCCTGATAGAGTTCTTTGAGGAGGTGACCAGGCATATAGATGAGGGTAGTGCAGCGGATGTGATCTATATGGATTTTAGTAAGGCATTTGACAAGGTTCCACACGGTAGACTTATTCAGAAAGTTAGAAGGCATGGGATCCAGGGAAGTTTGGCCAGGTGGATTCAGAATTAGCTTGCCTGCAGAAGGCAGAGGGTGGTGGTGGAGGGAGTACATTCAGATTGGAGGATTGTGACTAGTGGTGTCCCACAAGGATCTGTTCTGGGACCTTTACCTTTCGTGATTTTTATTAATGACCTGGATGTTGGGGTAGAAGGGTGGGTTGGCAAGTTTGCAGATGACACAAAGGTTGGTGGTGTTGTAGATAGTGTAGAGGATTGTCAAAGATTGCAGAGAGACATTGATAGGATGCAGAAGTGGGCTGAGAAGTGGCAGATGGAGTTCAACCCGGAGAAGTGTGAGGTGGTACACTTTGGAAGGACAAACTCCAAGGCAGAGTACAAAGTAAATGGCAGGATACTTGGTAGTGTGGAGGAGCAGAGGGATCTCGGGGTACATGTCCACAGATCCCTGAAAGTTGCCTCACAGGTGGATAGGGTAGTTAAGAAAGCTTATGGGGTGTTAGCTTTCATAAGTCGAGGGATAGAGTTTAAGAGTCGCGATGTAATGATGCAGCTCTATAAAACTCTGGTTAGGCCACACTTGGAGTACTGTGTCCAGTTCTGGTCACCTCACTATAGGAAGGATGTGGAAGCATTGGAAAGGGTACAGAGGAGATTTACCAGGATGCTGCCTGGTTTAGAAAGTATGCATTATGATCAGAGATTAAGGGAGCTAGGGCTGTACTCTTTGGAGAGAAGGAGGATGAGAGGAGACATGATAGAGGTGTACAAGATAATAAGAGGAATTGATAGAGTGGATAGCCAGCACCTCTTCCCCAGGGCACCACTGCTCAATACAAGAGGACATGGCTTTAAAGTAAGGGGTGGGAAGTTCAAGGGGGATATTAGAGGAAGGTTTTTTACTCAGAGAGTGGTTGGTGCATGGAATGCACTGCCTGAGTCAGTGGTGGAGGCAGATACACTAGTGACGTTTAACAGACTACTAGACAGGTATATGGAGGAATCTAAGGTGGGGGCTTATATGAGAGGCAGGGTTTGAGGGTCGGCACAACATTGTGGGCTGAAGGGCCTGTACTGTGCTGTACTATTCTATGTTCTATGTTCTAATCTTTGATGCTCTTACTGTTCAAGAACTTATCAGCCTCTGCTTTATGTATACCCAATGACTTACCCCCTCCACTCTCAAAAAGTAAGGAGGGAAGGTGAACATCCACCAGTCTACATTGGGATATCAGCAGTGGAGAGAGTTAGTGACTTTAATTTCGAGTGTGTTAACCTATCAGGTAACCCATCCTTCAACTATCAGGAAGGTGTGCGAGTGTCTTTAGTTTCTTCGGAGGACAAGTCATTTGGCTTGTCACCAAATACAACAAACTTCTGCAGATATACAATTGAAAGTATCCCGACTAATTACATCATGGTCTGGTATGGCAATTCGAATGCACAGGAATGCAACAAGGCACATCCCTCCCTCCCATTAGTATTGTCCAGAGGCACAGGCTCAGGAAGGCAACAACAAACAAAGATCCTGAGCATCCAGGCCTTGCAATCTTTTCTCAGCTACCATCGAGCAGGAGGTAGAGACTGAGGTGTCACACCACCAGGCTGAAGGACAGTTACTTCCTTTCAACCCTTTGGTTTTAGGACCAACTGGAAAATCCCTAATTACTACAGTTTAACAACACTATGACCACTTTGATCACTTTGCACTAAAATTTATTTTGTTTTTCTTTGTTCTAATTGGGTCCATTCTTGTAAAAATTGCATATAATTTACAACTAATTTATGTTTTTCTTATTAATGTTGCTTATATGAGTCAGATTTAATATCACAAATATCATGAAATTTGTTGTTTTTGCGACAGCAGTACACTGCAACATATAATTAAAAACTGTAAATTACTGTATATAGTAGGATTTTTGCAAATAAAATGAAGTGGGGCATTTTGTGTTTAATGAAATCCATAACACATTTTATTAAATTTCAAATCCTACACAAAAAAGTGCACTTAACACTCTTCACGCAAAAACATCATCACATCAGACCAGCCTCTTAGAGTGAAACCCCAACTCAATGTGGGTGGTTGTGAATCATGTACATTTCTCCCAATTATGTTACCCTACAATATATTAAATAGTTAAATTCAATAAGAAGTGCAAAAAAAAGTACTGTTCATGGATTCAATATTCATTCAGAAACTGAATGGCATGAGGGAAGTAGCTGTTCCTGAATTGTTGAGTGTGTGCCTTTAGGCTTCTGTACCTTCTTCCTGATGGTAGAAATGAGAAGATGATACTGCTGTACATGTTTTCCTCTGCACCTGTCCATCCATGTACTTGTACATATAACAATAAACTCCGATTTGACTTTGAAAATAATTTCATTGGACGATTTGCAATCTTTATCTGACAACATTCTTCAGCTCTTTTGGTATGCAACTTGCTATTGATATTGTGTGAAGAAATTCTGGTTAGCATTTTTACAACTTCATTTTTATGCAGGAAAAGTTTTCCTCTGGACTTTGCAGAATAATATCAAGCCAAAGATCAAATGCATGTATCTTGAAAATTTGATTTCTGAAAGTAGTCACAGTTTTGCTGCAATGCAGTTGGTTCCAGAATGGGAAAGAAACCAAGCTCTTAAAACTTCCTCCTATATGATCGATGAAATATGAAAACAAAGTCCAAAATCAGTTGGTAATGTACAAAGAAAATCAAACCCAACTACCTTCTGAAAAGTCTAACTTACAGTTATCCCAAAATCAAATAGGTCAAGGCCTCTGCTGCCAATCCGACTCGTGAATTCTCTGCAATGTAAAATTTGCACTTTAATATTCTGTTTAGGTACTTCAATTGATTTTTAAGTGGATCTGTAGTTTATCTCATACCACTGAAAACTCAGCAGGCACTATTGATTGTGAGACATTAAATGTTGTGTGGTAACTTCTTGGCCAATCATAAGCGGCAATGAAGCAGTAGGGGAATATTTAAAAATCAATAGACCCCTTCTGGTCATGAAACAACAATGCTACCTCAACTGTAACTGCAGATATTTCTGAAGCCAACTTCCATATGTGGCCAGCTGAGTAGAACTGCAGGTACCAATGCTTCACACTGTGTTCCACAAACTCTTCCTTTACTGGAATGAGCTTACAAAAACTGTTTAATCTTTTAACCTTTACAGTTGTATCATAATCATCTTAGATCCTCTCTGTTTGCCAGCCCTATGACATTCCCTTGTACTTTTAAGCAACCAATAATGCCAGAAGTTGCAACTCTTGCATTCCTCTAATGGCTGCTGTTACTACTTTTCCATTTAACTTCTGCCCTGCTTTAACAAACCTCTCACCCTGTTGTCTGAGGCAATTTGTTCTCATCGCAAGGGCATAAACAGCTGATGTGGATTTGAAGCAACTTTGCTGTCTTGATAAAGTGATATTGCTTGTGCAGGCTTGGTATTTGTAAACACAGATGAGCAGGTGAGATTGACAATGGCAAATTTGTGCTAAAACCTCCAATTTTAATGGCATTTTATAATTAAAATGGTCCAGTGACAACTGTACAACAACATTTTGTGCTGCAGAGCAGACTTTCCTGGAGGTTGCTGAGATATAGATACAAATTAAAGATTAATGCTGAAAAATGGAATAGGAAGTAACTATTCAGCCCATCTTCCCTAAAACGATACAGTATTCAATTGGACTTCACCTGATCTATACCATGTAATGTGATACCCTGTCCTTCCAAAAATCTATTAAACACAGTACTTATCCTAGCAATCACAACAAATTCCAGATCTATATTAACCCTTATGTGAAAAATATCTGATTAACCTCCAAAATGTTCTGGTTCAATATGGTTGTTTATAAATTCATCCCAAGTTGGCTCCATGAAATTATAGCAGCACTCTGCCCTCTGCCTTCTAAATCCTGTTCCATTGCCTTCGATAGAACTGCATTTCAGATGTGGACTACAAAATACTGCTGCTGTGTTTTCAACATGATTCACATTTCGATCTGAGGATGAATATCCTGGTGGAGGCCTATAAGGTCCTGAAATAGAATCCTTTTAAAATTTTAATACCATCCATTTGATCATTCTCAAAGCCAAGGAAATACAAGTCATGTTTAATCCAACCTGTTCTCATATTTTAAATATTCTTCCCTTAAAGTACAAAAATAAAATTATACGTGCTCTAAGCCCAACTAAAAACAGAAAACACCATAAATTCTCAGCAGTTTAGAGAGCATTGAAAGAGAGAGAAAAACATTGTCAACAGTTCAGGACAACACCATTTACCTGAATCTTTTGATTACAGCAGCATTGAGATGATTCATTGCTACTTTCCTTCTCTCAGCTCTGATGACTACTTCCAACATTTAATGTTTTGTTATTTATTTCTTCCCTTTGTGATTCTGATAAAGTACACGTTCAACCACTCCACGGCCAGTATATCCTCTTTCACACCTGGTGCTAAAACTTAATAGAGTACTTCAAACTGGGTCCGACCAAGGCTCTGACTAGTTGCAAAATAACCTTCTCCCTGTTGAATACCTATTTCCTTGAAATAAATGCTAATGTTCCCTGAGAGATTTTGATTTCTTTTTGGTTCCTAACTGATTTCCTCACTCTGGCTCTTCTTCAAGTTATTTTTCTGAGGCAGACAATCAGAATCAAGGATGACTTGTTTCCATTCTAGTTTATGGGGTGAGCAGTGGGGCCCCAAGCAGATAGGGTGTGTAGTTTGTAAGGTGTACCCTCCTCTCATCACTTCCCACGGGTCTCCGAGTGCACTGGATGCTCCTGACTCCTCATTCTTCAAACATACTTTTACAGCACTCTAGCACAACAGCAAAGTTTCTGCCTTTGTTATCACATTGACATATATCTAAATTTGTTACTGTTGCTCCTTATTTTTAACCTGTTGTATTTATTGATCATAAGAAAGACATACCACAAGACCAATTGAACCCATCTCTCTAAAGAGATCTCGAGTATTCTACTACGCAACATTTAAGAGATTGTTTTCATTTCTCTTAACCCCCCAACTCCACATGTTAATCACTTCTCATTTGAAAGTGAACTTAGCAGTAATGATCTCTTAAGGATCATAGATAAATAGAAAGTTCTTGAAAAGAAAAGATTCTGATCTTTTCCAAGGGCTCTGCAACATTCTACTCACTTCACATTTAGCTGATTCCCTGGTGTATTCCCTTCCCCTGAAAAAGGGTCTTTAGTGTATGCTCAGTGGTAATTTTATTAGGTACACCAGTACAACTGCTTGTTAGTGCAAATATCTAATCAACTAATCATCTAGAAGTAACTTAATGCATGAAGGCATGCAGACATGGTGAAGAAATCCAGTTGTTGCTCAGACTAAACATCAGAATGGGGAAGAAATGTGATCTAAGTGACTTTGACCGTGGAATAGTTTTTGGTGCTAGACAGGGTGAATTGAATACATATCTCGGATATTGCTGATCTCATGTAATTTTCACGCATAACAGTCTATAGAGTTTACAGAGAGAAAAAAAAAACATCCAGTGAGTGGCAGTTCTATTGGCAAAGCACTTTGTTAAGATTAATTGGTCAGAGGAGAATAGCCGGACTGGTTCAAGTTGACAGGCAGGCAACAGTGACTCAAATAACCATATGTTACAATAGCGTTGTGCAGAAGAGCATCTCTGAACACACAAACATGTTGAACCTTGAAGTGGATGGGCTACAGCAGCAGAAGATGTTGAACATACACACGGGAGGTACCTAATAAATTGGCCGCCGTGTGTAGAGTCACATGAACTGTCTCGAGAAGGCATTTGTATCAAATACAAGGGAAGAATGGAAGCTGCTTCGATCGGAGTTATTATGATCCAAAGATGATGGCTTTCAGTTTTATTCTTCATGGTCACAATTATGGTATTCTGATATTTGAAATTTAAATGGGGTGTTAGTTACCATAGATTAAAACTTCTATAACTCTGCACTCTTTGCCATCAAGATTGTTTGTGTTAGCTTCTAAAAGTAGTTTCTTTTAAATTAGCAAACTTAATTATAACTCGAGTGATTAGAGATTCAAAATGTGTGAAATATTAATTGGATCCATTCTGTCTCATCAATGGTCACGTGAATTGCAAGCTCTCAGATCTTTCTCTGAGAGGAAACTCAGCAAATCCTCCGAAACAGCAGGACATCAATTGAAATTAACTGCAGTGCTGGAATCTTTTTTGGAGCCAAATGACTTTTTTTTTGCATGAATTATTTGGATGTCATTGTGGCAAAAGGTCAGCAGTACTGAAGAAGGGGAATATAATGCAATCAGAGTGATGTTTAGTAAGACTATTTTGTCATGGTAAAAATTGTTCTCTTAATTCATAATTCTTCAGGGTAATATTTCAAATGTTGAGAGCTATTGTCACAAATTGATTGTTTAGCATAAAAACAATGCTGAGATATTTGTGCATCAATGATTGGAAATGGCTGATACGTAAATTTAAATGATATCTTTCATTTATCCAAGTGTCTGTTGCAATGGCTTTGTGAATGTACGCTAAAAATTACAAATGGTGATATTAGTGCAACACACATAAAGTGATGGAGGAACTCTGCAGGTCAGATTGCATCTGTGGAAAGGGACAAACCATCAACTTTTCATAAGGACTCTGTGTTCCTCTGGAATTCCAGCATCTGCAGAATCTTTTATGTTTATGGTGATATCGCGAATGACTCAATGTTTCCATAATAATCATTTCTGAGCTAATAAGTAGCAGGTACCACTGAAGTGATGCTCCTCAGCAAGATAGTCTGTCCACCCACTCATGATACTCCAACCATGGCCATTCTGTTTCCGACAACATCAAGATGTTGGACTTATCACTGACCAGTAACTCAACTGGTTCAAATCTTTTTACCCAAGTATGTTACATTATATTGGCTAGAGATTCCTTTTCTTGCAGGTGTTTATAGAAAAAAATTAAATACAATAGAATTTTATGGCAAACCATACATAAACAAATGTCTGACCAAGAAACAATGTGCGAAAGAAGACAGACTGCAATACTGAACATGAGATGTGTACAGTCATTGAAATGAAGTCTGTAGGTTGGAAAGTCAATTTAAAGTACTCAAAATTCAAAGTAAGTTTATTATCAAAATACGTACATATCATGATTACTACTCTGAGATTCATTTTCTTGCAACATTCACAGTAAATACAAAGAAACACAATAGTGTCCATGAAAAACTCCACACAAAGACAAATTACCAATGTGGAAAAAAGACAACAAATTGTGCAAATATAAAACATAAAAAAGAAACAAAATAATAACCATAATAATAAATAATAAATAAATAATATTGAGTACATGAGTTGTGGAGTCCTTGAAAATGAGTCCATAGGTTGTGGAATCAGTTCTGTTTTGGGGTGTGTGAAGTTATCCACTCTGGTTCAGGAATCAGATGGTTGTAGGGTAATAACTGTTCCTGAAGCTGGTGGTGTGGGACCTAAGGCTTCTGTAACTTCAGCTCGATGGTAGTAGTGAAAGAGAACATGGGCCGGATGGGAATTTGATAATGGATGCTTCTTTCTTGTGGCAGTACTCCATATAAATGTACTCCGTGGTGTGTAGGGCTTTGACCGTAATGGATTGGTTGTATCCACTACTTGTCCAATGCCTTGTCCAACTGGATCAGCCACATTATTATTATGATTATTACAAGACCACAAGACACAAGGGAAAAATTAGGTAATTTGGCCCATCAAGTGTGCTCTGCCATTCAATCATGTTTATATTTCCTCTCAATCTCATTCTCCTGCTTTTTCCTCATAACCCGTAACATCCTTAATAATTAAAAACCTATCAACCATAGCTTTAAATTAGGCATGGCACAGTAGCATAGTGGTTATCATTATGGTTAGCATAATGCTATTACAGTGCTAGTATCCCTGGGTTAAGTTCCTCCGCTGTTTATAAGGAGATTGAATTTCCTCCCCATGACTGTTGCTCCAGTTTCTTCCCACATTCGAAAGACTTACAGGTTGGTAGATTAATTGGCCATGTGTGTGGCGTGGGCTCATTGGGTTGGAAGGGCCATCTACTGTACTGTATTTCTAAATAAATAAATAATATTAATATATCTTGTGTCTTGGCCTCCACAGCAATCTGTGGCAATGTATTGCACAGTCACCACCCTCTGGCTAAATAAATTCCACCTCATCTCTGTTCTAAAGGCTGATCTTTCTATTCTGAAGCTGTGCTCTCTGGTCCTAGACTCTCCCACTATTGGAATCATTGCAGGTCCAAGGCTAGATGTCCTCTGGCAGGCAAGTTAGCAGCTGACATCTGAATATATTTTCTGCTTCATTAAAATACAGGTCAGAATAATGCAGAAACTCTATATTTGCCCGTGCAATATCGTTCCATCAGCATTGAAGAAGACAGACATTGCCTAGTATACAGAAGATTTGTATGGTACACCTACCACATTAAAATTCACCTAGCTAATCATCAGGACCCAGTGGTTGCAGTGGACATTAACTACAAAATGGACAGTATGGATATTTGCATTGGCTGCTCCTGCACCACTCCCAAACTTCTGACCTCTATCACCAAGAAGGATATTTGGGCTACAGGAGATAAAGAGTCTCATCTCAAAACATCGACTATCCACCTGCCTCTACAGAAGCTGTCTGACCTACTAAGTTCCTCCAGCAGTTTGGCTTTTGTTCTAGAGAATGGCATTGGCATTCTCCGTGCTTTCCCTTCCAAGTCACACATCTTCTTGGAAATATGTCACCGGTTCTTCATTGTTGCCTGATTGAAATCCTTGATGTCCCTTCCCAAAGGTGTAGCTTTGCTAAAAGGGTTAAACGAGTTCACAGCCACCTTCTTCAGGGCATTGAGGAATGGACAAGAGATATTGAGTTAGCTGGTGATCTCCAGATCCCAGAATATGAACAAATAGGAAAAAAAAATCCTTGTGGGCAACACCACTTTAGATCTGGTAAAGCAGCAGTTGTAAAATTGCAAATGCCTAATTAAAATAGTGCAGAGAAAAATATATGAATGCAATAAATATTTGCTGCTTTAAAAACAATGATAATTAATATTTTTGTTTGACCCATCCATCTTCAAGACAATTAATATGTTAATAGAGGGTTGGCTGGGCAGGTTTTCGCTTAAACATTCAAATAAGAAAGTGTAAAAAAATGTGGTTTACTATGGTACACATGAGCAATTTTCTAAATATTTATGTGTATACACTCATGCCAAGTGTATGTGGACACATTCATCCTCATGCCCTCAGTCAGTCAAACTTCCCCACAAACAAATATCTTTAGATGTACAGCATTGAAACAAGCTGTCAGTCCACTGTATCTATGATGACCATCATTATATCTATCCCAATGCCGCTTGTTGGCATTAATTCTATCTCTATCTATGCCTTGGTCATTCAGGTACTTGTCCAGTTGCCACATAAATATTGTTGTTGCACTTGCCCACTTTTTCAGTTGACCTAGATGCCACTGGAACCTCAGACAACCTCTATATGTCTTACTTTGGTGTTCAGCAACAGTTTCAACACAGCTTCTATTAAAGCCACAGACAAAGGTCCAAAATTTCTCAATACAAACAGAATCAGTTGGCCTACCGAGCTGGGTAGACATATTTCAATCTAATCTAGTGATTAAAGTCAACCATTCAGTGGGCTGGTTTCACACATTACCCTTCTCCTCACCTACAACATGATGCCTCTTTTTTCCCCTGAAGTAAAACTGTATTGTAGGGGTTCCCAAACATTTTATGCCATGGACCAATACTGTACCATTAAGCAAGGGGTCAGTGGACTCCAGATTGTGAACCCCTGCTCTATTGAGACCTTTTTCTGTGTCCATTGTGCTTTTAATATCTTACTCTCTGCAGAATCAATATCTCTGGTTATGTCTGCTTTGGCTGTAGTTTGAAGTGCCTTTGTTTCCTATAAACTAATCACAAGAAAGCTGTTTTGGAACTTGTTCAAAGATTCATTTAAAATTGTACTATACTTTTCTTGGATGTTTCTGGGTTGTACAGATCAAAACAATTTGTCTGGACAGCTGTCCTATCCCTTGGGTTTGTAAAGAGCTCTTTCAGTGGATTCAAATCTATCCGAGTTTAATAAATTGTAAAGCTTCTTCCTATATCGTCTGCAAGGTCCTGGATGAATCTCAACAACAGCAACTCATCTTTGAACCTTGCATATTAGAGCCTGCTGGTTTCAATAGATTTCAATGATTTCAGGTCATGATCTTACTCTTCGTATTTACTTGTACTCTAACCCCATCATCTGTTTCCTGGCTTCTTACCACCTCTTTGCCTTTGCCCATCACCCTTTTAGTTATTTAATCTCCTCTGCTTTCCTGTTGAATTTATAATCCTGCCAGCTCTTTCACTGTACCTGAAAATTTACTCTTAGTTTTTCCAGTTCTGAGCAAAGACTTGTAATTAAGGTAACTGGGTGGTGTGGTAGCATAGTGTTAAGCATAATGCTATTACTGCACCAGTAGTCCGTGTTTAATTCCCGGCGCTGTCTGTAAACAGTTCGTATGTTCTCTCCACGACCACTTGGACCTCCTCCGGGTGTTCTCACTTCTTCCCACATTCCAAAATATATGAGTTAGTAGGTTAATTGGTCACATTGGTATACTTGGGAAGGCTCATTATTCCTGAAGAACCTGTTACTGTGTTACATCTCTAAATAATTAAAATAAATTTTAAGCAACACACACAAAATGCTGGAGGAACTCAGCAGGCCAGATAGCATCTATGTAAAAAAGTACTGTTGTTTTTTCCATAGATGCTGCCTGGCCTGCTGAGTTCCTCCAGCATTTTGTGTGCGTTGTTTGGATTTCCAGCATCTGCAGATTTGCTCTTGTTTGTCTTTCCAGAGATGCAGACTGATTTGAGGATTTTTTGTTGATGTTCCAATGTGAAACAAAATTGACTTTTCTTACTGGGGGTTCAAAATTCCACAGTTTGAAACCTTTTTCACAAAGGCTGATTGGGAATGGAAATTATACTTTCAATGGAGAATATTTCTGAGGAAGAAGGACTTAATACTTGTTGATAGTTAATGTCTGCTAAGAAGCTGTTGTTGAACACTAGATACACTCCAAACTGTTAAACCTCGGATTGACGTCACAACTGCTAGGCCTCACAAATGACGACGTTGCTCTACCTTCAGGTCAGTCCTAATGAAGGGTCTCAGCCCAAAATGTTGACTGTACTCTTTTCCATGGATGCTGCCTAGCCTGCTGAGTTCCTCCAGCATTTTGAGTGTGTTGCTTGGATTTGCAACATCTGCAGATTCTCTCTTTTTTGCCAGTTTATGTTTAGAATACATGCAGGAACAGGGAACACTGCTATCCACAAGCATTTTCAGTCCCACGTGACTTTGAAATTCAAACAAGGTGAGCCAGAAAATGAAAAATAATGGCACTTTATTTGATTGATTATTTATTTAGAATAATCCAGAAGTAGGCCATTTGACCCAATGGACCCATGCCAATAGGTCCCAATAGAGTAATCCCTTCAGGCCTTCTCCTGCTCTCCTTATTTCCCTGCGATCTGAAAGCTTATTCTCTCATCAACTTCCCTTTATTGTTTGATCATTTTGCATCGGGTAACGTCAGGATTTCCAACATCTACAGTTTTATTTTCTATCTTGAAGAACTTCTACATTTTCGTCATTTACTACAAACCTCCAGTCATGTTATCTGCATCACTTGTTATTACCTTGGTGGCTGGTGGTAAAAATGGAGAGCAGGGGACTCCAGTCTCACACACAGTTAACACTTCAGCTTCTTCTTGTTCAGTACCATAAATGGAAATACATTGAGAGCTTAAAACAATCTGCTGAAGGAGCACAGTGAGCCAGGCAGCATCCGTGGAGGAGAAAGGAATTGTCTATCTTTTGGGTTACAAACCTTGTCTCAATGCAAGATTTCAGCCTGAAAATAAATAATAATTCCTCTCCCGCAACAGATTCAGCTCAAGCTGCCAAGTTCTTCCGGCAGCTTGTTCATTGCTCTGGATTCCAGCATCTGCAGTGCCTTGTGTCTATATATTGAGCATGTTCAGTCAATGTTCTACCTTATAACAAGCAAAACAGCAAAAATATTTTAAACCATGTATTTGGGCAAAGAAGCTGTTGGGTTGGGGTGAAAGGGCAGTTGGGTGCTGAAAATTTGTTTCCATTAATGGACCAGAGTGCATAATCTTAGAATAGAAAAGGACATTTCTTTTGAACAGATTGGAGGAGGAACTTCTTTAGCCTGATGGTGATGAATCTCTTGAGTTCATTGCTGCAGATGACTGTGGAGACCAAGTCAAGAGGTATATTTAAAGTGGATGTTAACAGATTCTTGATTTGTCAGGGCATCAAAGGTTACAGGGAGAAGGCAGGAGAATGTTGAGGGGGAAATTAAATCAGCCATGAACAAATGATGGAGCAGACTCAGTTGGTTGAATGGCCTAAATCTGCTCCTGTGTCTTATTGTTTTATGGAAAA
Organism: Mobula hypostoma; assembly: GCF_963921235.1. Taxonomy (NCBI): domain Eukaryota; kingdom Metazoa; phylum Chordata; class Chondrichthyes; order Myliobatiformes; family Myliobatidae; genus Mobula; species Mobula hypostoma. The sequence continues at coordinate 173,743,754 of NC_086101.1, forward strand.
TATAAAATCGGTAAAAGAATTATTCCATTTCATCTACTCCTGGTTTTAGACTAATTATAGGTTGGCAAATCACCTGCTCTCTTGCAGCAATTTCTAAGTTTATGTATGTTAACTTTAGACATGTGTTTTTAATTTACTGTTGGCAGGTTTGGTCCATATCATGCTGACTGAGGGAGGGCAGGCACCAAGATGGACATGGAGGAGTTGGTCTGAAGCGTTTGTTTTCATGCTGGACGAATCTATGACTCTCCTGACCCGTACAAACTTAGCAGCTGCAGGGGAGTGAGTATTGCCAGACAAAATGACTAAGTTAGTTGCATTTAGTGGGAAAAAAAAGCTTGAATATGTAGTGTGGTATAAAAATCAGGGTCTCACGTAGTTTATCTAAGTTAAAGTCAGAGTTTATTGTATTAAGCACAATTATGTGTGAACACAGGTGCAATGAAAAACTTATTTTCAGCACATCGTTTCACATAGCAGCATTGACAAAGAAATTATAAATTAAATATAGTAGAACAAAAATGAACAATTATGCTTAGCTGCTTTGTCAACAAAGCCAAGTTCCTTTTCCCTTTGTAATAAGACTCTACTCTATTGTGGTCCTGTAACCTCAATGCCCTACCATCTCCCTCCCACAGTTCACATACAGTATCCCAATGTCCAAACAGTGACCTTTGACCTTCTGTCTTGTTCAAAGCAGGCTCACTTCCTCCTGCCTCTCCATGTGCATCACTCCTTGCTGACACAGACTTGTCTATTTGCTGGTGAGATATTGATTCTGGCTGGAACCTACTAGAAAATAGATTAAAATAAAGATAAGTCGGATCTCACTGTTAAATGCATATTTTCTAGTTTCTTGTCTGCTCATCCTCCTCCACTCCCATCTCCTTGCATGTGAATACGAGGATATTTATGCATTAGGTTCATTTATAAAGAATTTCTCCTGCATACACTTCACAATGTTAGCATTGCACTCCCACTTAATTGCATTTCTTGGAGTAACACAATGTCATATTTCATCTGTCAAAGTTCATTTAATAGTTGCCTTGTTCTCAACCAGAATACCAACACCTCTCGTGTTCTGTGAAGTAACACCAAATGCAACTGCACATATTTGAGAAACAGAACCATGATAAACAACAGCCGCACCATTACTTTCATTGTAACACATCTTCAGTCAATATTATTTAACAGTGATGGCTTTTGAAAAGTATATGCAATCATTAACAACAAAGAATGTGCAAAGATAGTACAGAGATAAACTCAGCCTGTGACACTTACTTGTATGTCCCACTCTGCATTGGCGTTATTTTTTCTTAAGGCAGCACTTAGTTTGAATGTGGTTCTTAATATGAAAAAGTCCCAGTGAGAATGGGAGTAAGGTGTAAACATCATTATTGGAGATGTAGATTGCACAAGGAAAGATAATTGTTGTTATTAAGGCCAATCATCTCAGATCTCAGATTGTTACTGACGTTCATTAGGCTTTAATTCTAGGACAAACAATTCTCAGTTATCTGAATGAAAACTCTCCCTTTGTTAAAAAGAACTCAAAAGTGGGGAGCTTTGTTAACAATCCCATAATATTCAGCTCTACTTAAAATCCCTTGGATGGAAAAAGTAACAAATCCAACAAAATCAAGATAATATATTCTCGACATTCACACCTCAAGCAACAACTATCTTTAACAGAAAGGATGTAGCCACTCACCCATGACACTTCAGCTACCGACAGGATAGAGATCAATCATATTGAAAGAGTACAGAGAAAATTTACAAGGATGTTGGCTGGATTTGCTGATCTCAGATGCTTCACCCTACACATACCTGCAAGTTTGCAGTATCTCTTATACAATAATATCATAATGCAGGAAGTTAAAATAAATAGTGAGGTACTGTTCATGGCTTCAATGACTATTTGGAAATTGGAAGGCAGAGGGTAAGAAGCTGTTCCTGAATGATTGAGTGTGCCTTCAGGCTTCTGTACCTGCTTCTTGATGGTAGCAATGAAACCAAGGCATGACCTGGGTTACCTCAATCCTGTGCAGTGAGCTCCCCCCCCCCACCCCTCTTCCAGACAGAGATGCAGCCATTTAGAATTGTCTCCATGATTAAATGGAAGATTTGCCTACATAGTTCTTTATTTTCTCAAGTAATTTTAAGAAATCTCTTTCTTATATCACAAAAAAAGTACAGAGTCATATTTTCCTGTCTCATTACCTTATACTGATGGGACTATTTTGAGTTTGTCAAAGGACAATAAATACTCACCATCACTGAAGCACTAATGGGCTCTCCACATTTCTTTGTGTCCATCTGACAATTAACCACAATGATAGGGAAATAAAGCAGATTCAATAAACTGCTTTTTGTTCTCTCGCAAGATATGACACAGATTCACACCCATCCATTTCCATAACACCATACAACGTAGGAGCAGAATTAGGCCATTCAGCCCATCAAGGCTCCCATTCGATCATGGCTGATTTATTTTCTGTCTCAATCACATTCTCCTGCCTTTTCTTCATAACAATTACCGCCCTTAGTAATCAAGAATGTATCACCCCTCCACTTTAAATATACTTGGCCTCCACAGCTCTCTGTGGTAATTAATACCACAGATTCACCACCCTCAGGCTAAGAAATCCCTCCTCATCTCTGTTCTAAAGGGTTGTTCTATTCTGAAACATGTTCTCTGGTCCTGCATTCTCCTATTATAGGAAGCATCCTCTCTACGTCCACTCTATCTACAAACGTTTGTCGGCTTTCACTATTCAGTATGTTTCAATAAGATTCCCCCCCCCCCCCAATTCTTCAAAACTCCCGTGAGTACAGGGTTGGTGCCATCAAATGCTCTTCATACATTAACCATTTCATTTCCTGGATCAGCCCCCTGTGAGGAGTTTGTACGTTCTCTTCGTGACTATGTGGGTTTCCTCCAGGTGCTCTGGTTTCCTCCCACAGTCCAAAGATATGTTGGTAGGTTAATTGATCATTGTAAATTGTTCCGTGATTAAGCTAGCATTAAATTGGGGGTTGCTGGGCAGTGCAACTCAAAGGGCCAGAGGGTCCGATTCCTCTCAGTATCATAATAAATAAATAAATTCTCATAAACTTCCACTGATAGACAGCACATCCATTTCATTTCCATGTGTATGAGCTGTGCAAGCAAGGATTCTGAAACCATCAGAGTCACCACCCTGGTGTTCTATCCTTGTAATTTTGAAGAATCAAACCATGATAGAATAGAAAATCTCTCACACAAGACTAGAGGAAATGAATAATGAAGCCTCGGCAATCCCTGTATTCACTAAATGTAAGAGTTATTAAACTCATATGAAGATGAGTAGGGAATACTCCTTTGATGTTCTGACCATCACTCCTTTTTCAATAAACATATTTTAACATTGGCTAATAGCACAGTATCATAGCAGTTAGTGCAACAGTGCCAGCGATGCAGGTCCTATTCTTCCTCTACGTGCTGCGGTTTCCTCCCACATTCCAAAGGCGAACCGGTTTAGGGATAGTAAGTTGTGGACATGCTACACTGACGCTGAAATCATGGTGACACTTGTGGGCTGCCTCCAAGGACATCCTCAGACTGTGTTGGTCCTTCACGCAAACAATGCATTTCGCTGCATGTTTCAGTGTTTTGATGTGCATGTGGCAAATAAAGCTAATCTAATCTTTAATCTCATTACTGTTTGTGGCATCCTGCTGTGCATGTAATAGCTAAATTTGGACCATGTTATTACCAACCAAAAATAATTTATTTTAATTTCTACTAATTCATGGTTAATGGCTGGATAATGTATGCAAAGTGTCCTAAGATGTTTTCGAGAGACATGATGAGGAACTCAATAAGTAAAACTCTTCTTTGTAAATACTTTTAGGTAAACCGATGACCTCTGGATTGTCCTTTGATATTATTGCTTTTTGTGTCGTCAGATTTTAAAGACTGCAATCATTCTAGCTTTCTGTGCTTCTAGAATAGGTTTTAAAAGATTCATAAACTTTTTTTCCCCTTGGTTTCTAAAGTCCGCAAGCTTAATTATCAGGTTGGCCTACTCATTCCTGCAAATAAAACTGATGGAAGGAATCATAGGGATGTTCTCTCACAGCAACACACAAAATGCTGGAGGAATTCAGCAGGTCAGGCAGCATCTGTAAAATGAATAAACACTTGACATTTTGGGATGAGACCCTTCAGGACCAGAAAGAAAGAGGGAAAAGAGGGAAGATAGCAGAATTAAAAGATAAGGGAAGGAGGACAAGCTGGATATGGCGGTAAGAAGTTGAAGAAGAAGGAATCTGATAGAAGAGGAGAGTAGACCATGGGAGAAAGGGAAGAAGGAGCACTAGGGGAAGGTGATAGGCCAGTGAAGAGAAGAATTAAGAGGCCAGAGTGGGGAATAGAATCGGAAGGCAGGGGAAGGGAAAAAAAATTACCAGAAAGAGAAATTGATATTCATGCCATCAAGTTGGAGGCTACCTAGACAAAATATGAGGTGCAGATCCTTCATCCTGAGAGCAGCATCATTGTGGCAAAAGAGAAGGCCATGGACCAACAGGTTGGAAGGGGAACACAAAATAATCTGCAGATGCTGGAGTCAAAGCAACACTCACAACACGCTGGAGGAACTCAGCAGGTCGGGCAGCATCCGTGGAAACGTCGACTGATCATTTCCATGGATGCTGCCCGACCTGCTGAGCTCCTCCAGTGTGTTGTGAGGTTGGAAGGGGAATGGGGACAGGAATTAAAATGGTTCAACACCCCAACACTAAGCTGATTCCACAACTTCTCCAGTACTTAACCTTCCCCACTCACCTAGCCTCAGCTAGCCTCTAGCTTGTCTGCTTTCAAGGACTCTACAACTCATGTTCCCAATATAATTTATATATATCTATTTATACTTGCACAGTTTGTCTTCTTTTGCACATTAGTTGTTTGTCAGTCTTTGTGTGTAGTTTTTCACTGATTCTATTGTATTTCAATGCTCATAAGAAAATGATATCAGGGTATAACACACAAAGGTGATATATATGCACTTTGACAATAAATTTACTTTATAATTTGATTTGTGTGTTTTGCAACACTTCAACATTGACTACAAATATACTTTACTGAGCGTACAGTGAAAGAATCTGGGATAAGGAAGGAGCAGTATCATATAAATATCAGGTCCATTTTTTTCTGTGGAGCAGTGGGTAAAGTAGTATGTAATGGAGATGTTTAACATAATTAAAGGTTTACAATTGAGCAAACAAGGAGCAATTGTGTTAACTGGCAGAAACTGAAGGGAAATTGTTTGATATTTAACACTGAAGGCAAGAGTGATACAAAGGGAACTTATTTTTAGACTCCCATTGTTTGGGATGTAAAGAGCACAACTTTTAAAATTGGTGGAAGGTACTTCAACAAAGTAACATAGAAAATGGGTAAATATTACGAGGTGAGGATACTGCAGGACTATGGATGAAACAAAAAAAAATCAGAGCAAGAACTGTCAGACGATTTGTTCAAAAGAGTCTGTACAAGGTTGATAGATGGAATGGCCTTCTTTGATGTTATATGTTTTAATTTGGTCTATTTTGTCATCTTGGTTACGTACATCACCACTGCAAACCTGCAGTAAGACTCCAATGAGAAAATTAAGGGATAATTTAAATTAAATCATTGGAAGAGGACCATATCTTAATGTCCACAATTAATTGGTCTAGACTGCCTTGACAGACTGCTTCAGACAGTAGGTAAGAGACAACCACATTTCTGAAGTCCCTATGCAAGAATGGTCGAATTCATTCCCTTCAGCACATTAGTGAGTCAGTCAAAAACCCTGCTGTAGTCACAGATATCAATAATACCTGCTTAATTTCATGTTTAATTAACTATTGAAACAACATTCCCCAGTTGCCATGGTTGGATTTGAACACTTGCCTCCAGATCAATAACCTGGGCTTTTGAATGCTATTCTGATATGTTAATCATTATGGCTAGGGATGCTGTCACCACAAACCAATAGTTAAACAGCATAGCTTCCTAGAGTCAGAACCAATGGGGAACCAGCACTCCAGAGAGAGAAAAAAAACTCTCACATTTTGCCTCCTCTCTCTTGTGTCAAAATCTACCTTTTGAGAATTTCTCAGAACTTGCAAAGATAATTTAATCTTCTGTCTGGCATCTGTACTGTCTCATCAGACTCTTGTCCCATGCTTACAGAGAAATACCAGCGATGTGGCAGGTGGAAACTAAATTTTATGCTGCATGTGCAAAAATCCAAGGGAATTGTTCCATGATGTTGGATCCTGCTTAGAAAGAGGTGACTAATGGTTGGCAAGAAGATGTTATAAGTGGGGAGAGGTCAGGGATGCAAAGACTAAGCATGTCCGAAGTTAGCAGAAAGAGCATAAAGTGATGGATTTGATGTTTATCCACTTTGGTGAAACAAATGAAAGGCATTGTCTTAATGGTCATAGGCCGAGCACAGTGGTGCTCCAGGTAGTGCAGTTGACTCGGTGTTCCAGTAGTCAGATTTGTTGCTTACTCCCCAGCTCTGACTAAGTCAAGTTTGCACATTCTCCCTGTGATGCCTGGGGTGCTCTAGTTTCCTCCCATATCCTAGTATCAGAGATTTGTAGAGCTATGCTGCATGGATACAGCATTCAGGCAAGCACCGTGACATGGTTGGCAGTGCTGCTGGCTCACAGTGCTGGCGAGCCACGTTCATTCCCGACCCAGGTCACTGCCCGTCTGGAGTTTGCACACCGGTTTCCCCGGGTGATCCCATTTCCTCCCTCATCCCAAAACCATGCAGGTCGGTTGGCTCTTGTGAATCACTTTTAGGATTTAAACGGAATCTGATGGGAGTTGATGAGAAGCTGGGGAGAATAAGTCGTCAAGTCACTTTTTATTGTCATTTCAACCATAAACTGCTGGTACAGTTCACAGTAAAAACGAAACAACGTTCCTCCAGGACCATGGTGCTACATGAAACAACACAAAACTATACTATACTAAGTGAGACAACGCAGGGCTACACTAGACTACGTAAAACAACACAAAAGCTACACTAGACTACAGACCTGCACAGGACTACATAAAGTGCACAAAACAGTGTAGGACAGTACAATAAATAATAAATAAGACAATAGGCACAGTAGAGGACTAATTACAATATAATAATAAATAATGTAGATGTCAGTCTAGACTGTGGGTATTGAAGAGTCTGATGGCTTGAGGGAAGAAACTGTTACATAGTCTGGTCGTGAGAACCCGAATGCTTCGGTGCCTTTTGCCAGATGGCAGGAGGGAGAAGAGTTTGTATGAGGGGTGCGTGGGGTTCTTCATAATGCTGTTGGCTTTACGGGTGCAGCGTGTGGTGTAAATGTCTGTAATGGCGGGAAGAGAGACCCCGATGATCTTCTCAGCTGACCTCACTATCCGCTGCAGGGTCTTGTGATCCGAGACGGTGCAATTCCCGAACCAGGCAGTGATGCAGCTGCTCAGGATGCTCTCGATACATCCTCTGTAGAATGTGTAGAATCCTCTGATAAATAGTGTTATTGGGAATCCAATGAACAGCAAAGACCTGAAGGGCCACAGGGCCTGTTTCAATGCTCTATGAACCTATAATGTCTTCTGGGAAATAGGCTCTTCTGCCTTGAGTCTATGTGAGCCTCAAGCATCCATTCACCTGTTAACCTTACACAAACCTCATTTCATTCTCCCCATATTTGCAGAGCAGACCCAGTGGATGCGATATCTTATGGTCTTACATTCCCCTCAACTTCTTCTAGATTTGACCACATATCCACAGGCTACAGGCAACTTACAATGGTAACAAACCTGCCTACCTTTGGGATGTGGAGGGGGAAAATAGTACAGCATAGTTACGGGGAGAGCTGTGCATAGGGAACCCCTGAGGTTAGAATTGAACTCGGGTTACTGGAGATGGAAGACTACAGATGTATAAGCCGTGCATCTGTCCTGCCTTGTGCAGGTCGCTTGTTTAATTGGCTACTGTGAATTGATCTGAGTACTGGAGAGTATTCAAACAATCAGTCGAGTATCAGCCGGTATGTGTGAGAGATTGAGTTACAGGGCAATAAGTGGAAGAAGCAATTGATTGGATTGCTTTGAGAGAAATCATAGTCTCAATAGAGGTCAAGCTTTACTAATCTGGAGAGAATATATCCAACCAAAATCGCAGATGATTGACAGGTAGAAATAGTCAGTTCTAATCAGAGAGAGAGAGTGATTGAAGTAAAGTTGATGAATTTGTCATTGACTCTTGACCATAACATGACGATACAGAAGCTCAATCATTATTCCTCAAGCTTGTATTGGGCTGGTTTCAGAGGTTCCAGGTAAGCAGGTTGGAGTGAGAGCAATCTGGAGAATTAAAGTAACATATGCCTTTCCCTATTAAAGCACGAATCCTACATGGCTTCCTAACTTCTTTATCTGTTTGCCCTGCTCCCTTCTGAAATTTATAAACACATTCCAAGATCCCTCTATTCCTTTCTACGTGGCATAAAATAACTGTAGCAGTATTTTGATTTATAACAGATTTGGCTGGTTGGTGTACGGGGTCATCGAATTATAGCATTCAATAATGAATAATTGCAAGATAATATGATGATAATTACAGCCCTTTTCTATTTTTTTCTAATCTATACGGGAAATAAACAGATTAAATTACACAAAATATTGGAATGATGGTCTCATTAATCCATTTTCATATTCTCCTCAACCCATAATGCAGAGATACTCAGCTTCTAGCTTGGCTGGGACACTAATACAAATTCCTTGTCAATAACAGTGAAAGTACTGTATCTACAAAAATATATATTCTGAGCACTACTTTGTGTCAAAATGTATTATGGAGTACAAAAAGAATCTTCTGGAAGAGCTCAGTGGGACCTGGTTTGTTGGGGGAGGGGTGGTTTAGGAGAACTAGGTAAGAGTTGAAGGAGGAGGGTGCAGGATGATGTACAGAAGAAGCCAGGTGGGGGAGAGTGAGGATCAGAGATGTGAGACAGAGGCAGCTCAGTGATAAGTGGGGGCAGTGAAGGGAAAAGGTAAAAGAGAGGGGCCGGTTGCAGTTCGACAACAGACCCTCCGGCCCAAGAAACCTGTGCCACCCAGCTATTTTAAACTAATCTCAATTATACCCATTCAATCAATTATTCCACTAATCCTTCTGTCTTTGGAATTTGGGAGGAAACCAGAGCACCTGGAGGAAATCCATGCAGTCACACGGAGACTGTATGAACTCTTGACAGATAACAGAGGAATTGAACCCGGAACGCTGGCACTGCAATAGCGTTGCGTGTGCTGACTGCTACATGACCATGCCACCCTAAAAGTATTATTGTGGGATGGTGGGGGAAGGAAGGGTTAAGGTAGAAACAAGAGGCTGGAGGATTATCGTCACTGGCAATTGACTGTCATCAATTGGTGTGCATTCTGGGCACAGATTATATGCAGATCCATTTTTTGGAGAGTGCACCCACAGAAATCACTGGCCAAAACTGTCCTTAGATCAGCTAACGGGGGCATCTGCAGACATTTTTAACTTCTCTCTGCAACAATCTAAGGTACCCATCTTCTTTAAGAAATCCACGATCATCCCAATACCAAAGAAAAATAAGGTAACATGCCTTAATGACTACTGCCCGGAAGCATTGGCATCCACCTTCATGAAGTAGTTTAAGCGGCAAGTCATGGCACACATCAACGCCAGACTCTCAGACAAACTGGACAGAATCAATATCCATAGTTGGCTGGAAGCCTGAGAGGAGTTTATTTGTCATATACGCCGGGAAAACACTAGATCCTTTTATTGACCCACTGCAATTTGTCTACTGCTGAAACAGGTCCACAGTGGATGCCATCTCTCTGGACCTGCACTCATCTCTGGAGCATATGGACAGTAAAGTCACTAACATCAGACTTCTATTCATTGTCTATAGCTTAGTCTTCAGTACCAGAATTCCAAGCAAACTCACTTCTAAACCCTGAGAACTGGGATGCTACACCTCCCTTTGCAATAGACCCTTGACTTCTTGACCAACAAACTCTAATCAATAAGGATTAGAAACAACAATTCTGCCATTGTTATCCTTAAGGTTGTGTCCTCAGTCCCCTACTATATTTCCTACATCCTCACGACTTGTGTGTGCAGCTTCTACTCTAATTCCATCTACAAGTTTGCAGATGAGACCAATGTTGTGAACCAGATCTTAAATAATGATGAGATGGAGCACAGGAAGGAGAGATAGAGAGCCAAGTGTCATGAAAGCAACCTTGCCCTCAGTGTCAGGAAAACTTATTAACTTCAGGAAGTTGGGGACAGGAGGAGCACACACTTCTGTTTACATCAATGGTGTTGAGGTAAGAGGGCCGAGAGCTTTACTTGGAGTAAACATCACTAAAGCCTATTCTAGTCTAACTACATGAATGCCATGACAAAGAAAGCACACCAGTGCCTCTACTTCCTTGGGTGACTAAAGAGGTTCGGTATTTCCCAATTGATCCTCACCAATTTCTATCAGCATAGCACAGAAAGTATCTTATCTGGATGCATCATATGTTGGTATGCCAACTGCTCTGCCCAAGACCACAAGAAGCTGCAGAGGGTTGTGGACACAGGTCAGCACATCACAAAAGCAACCCCTCTGTCTACTCTATCTTAGTAAAGCACCTAGCGTAATCAAACACCCACCCATCTCTGACATTCCCTCTTCTCCTCCACTCCTCTCATCATCAGAAGATATAAAAGCCTGGAAGTACATACCAGCAGGCTCAATTGTAGTTTCTATCCATCTCTTATAGGAATATAAAATGGTCTCCGGTACAATAAGATGGATTCTTGATTTCTCAGACAACTTCATCATTGTCCTTGCACCTTATTTTCTGTCTACTCTGTGCCTTTTCCTCTACTCTATCCCTTTTCCTCTACTCTATCATTTTATTCTCACCCCATTATAGCTTTTCCTTTATACTATGTGATGAAATGATCTGTATGGATGGCATGTAAAACCTGGTGATTCATTGTCCATCGGTACATGTGACAATAATAATCCAGTTGACCAATTTAAAACACACCTAATTACCAATATGGTTTGGTATTTGTTCCTCCACTAAAGTCATAGACTATACTTTTTTACAGATTACTGCACAATCAACTAAAACAAGTCTTTGTTCCTGTTAGGAGAGACCTGAGCAACCAAAGACCCAAGGGATGATCTTAACCGAGGAATAAGGCTTTCCTCTAACGTAAACCCTTAAGCCTGTTGTGCACAATTTTCTTTGCCTGAGCTGTTTCCCGGACTAAGTCCATACTGAATATGCAGAAGATACTAGAAGATATTAGTGGAGGTGGAAGAGAGCTCCAGCTCCATCCAGTTCCTTTGTATTCCTGCTGCCCATGATTCGCAGGTCTAGCTGTCATTGCTTTCACTCTCTCCCACAAGGTTACAGCTAACATTCATTGATGAGCAAATTAACAGAAAATTTCTGGTACTGAGAATCTTTATGTCCACGGTACTGGTCAGCCCACATTTGGAGAATTGTGAGCATTTTTGAGGTTCATATCTAAGAAAGGATGTACCGGTATTGAAGAGGGTCCAGAGGAGGTTTATGAAAATGAGCCTTGGAATTAAATGGTTAATATATATAGAAAATTAGATGCTTCTGAGCCTGTACTCACTGAAGATTAGAAGAATTAGGGAGGGATCTCATTGAAACACACCAAGTATTGAAAGGCTTAGAAAGAGTGGACATGGAGACAATGTTGCCATTAGTGAAAGACTCCACGACCAGACGGCACAGCCTCAAAATACAGGGACATCACTTTAAAACTGAGATGAGGAGGAATTTCTTCAGCCAGAGGGTGGAGAATCTATGGAATCCATTGGCACAAGTGGCTGTGGATGCTAAGTCATTGGGTATATTTAAAGCAGAAGTTGATTGATTCTTGATTGGCAAGGACCTCAAAGATTAAAGGGAGAAGGCAAGAGAATGAGGTTGGGGGGGGGGAATACCCACCAGACATGATTGAACGGTAGACAAGAGTCAATGGGCCAAATGGCCTCATGTATACCCTAGTCTTATGGTTTTAGGTCTTACAAACAGCTAGATTCCACCTTTCAGTATCTATCTATCTTTAATACTACAACTCTTCAAAAACACATCTAGATATACTTTAAAGATGGTGAATAATTATTGTTGCCTCCACCCTTTCATGCCCCAAGCTGCAATTATCTTCAGGGTAAAAGCATTTCTTTTGCCACCAGTACTTCCGGCAATCATCTGCAAAAGCAAAGACGTCCTTCTCATTTTGGCAATCTTCTATATATTGGCGAGACCCGAAGCAGACTGGGAGACCGTTTTTTTTTTTAGATTATGAGGACACTCAGTCCTCGTTTATTGTCATTTAGAAATGCGTGCATGCATTAAGAAATGGTACTATGTTCCTCCAGAGTGATATCACAAAAAAAACAGGACAAACCAAAGACTAACACTGACAAGACAACATAATTATAACATATAGTTACAGCAGTGCAAAGCAATACTATAATTTGATAAAGAACGGACCATGGGAAGGGTAAAAAAAAGTCTCAAAGTTCCGATCGACTCCCGATAGTCCCCGATAGCAGGCGGCAGAAGGGAGAAACTCTCTCTGCCATAAACCTCCAGGCACTGACAACTGTCGATGCATTGGAAGCACCTGACCACAGCTGACTCTGAGTCCGTCCGAAAACTTCGGGCTTCTCACCAGCCCTTCAACACTGAGCACCGAGCACCACCTCTGCCAAATGCTTTGACCCCGTCCCGGCCGCCGAGCAACAAGTAAAGCCGAGGATTCGGGGTCTTCCCCTCCGGAGATTCTGGACCACACAGTAACAGCAGCAGCGAGAAAGGCATTTCAGAAGTTTCTCCAGATGTTCCTCCGTTCTCTCATGTCTGTCTCCATCCAATCAGAATTGTGCACGGCAGCCTACTTGACAGATTACAGATATCATTCACCAGAGTGGCCACGCAAGCTGCGTCGCGCCGCCATCTTCTCCTCCTCCTCCTGTTCGCTGAATACCTACGCTCTGTCTGCCAGAGAAAGCAGGATCTCCCAGTGGCCACACATTTTAATTCCACATCCCATTCCCATTCTGATATGTCTATCCACGGCCTCCTCTGCTGTCAAGATGAAGCCACACTCAGGTTGGAGGATCAACACCTTATATTCCATCTGGGTAGCCTCCAACCTGATGGCATGAACATCGACTTCTCTAACTTCCGTTAATACCCCTCCTCCCATTCTTAACCCATTCCTTATTTATTTATTTTCCCCCTTTCTTTCTCTCTTTTTTCTCCCTCTGTCCCTCTCACTATAACTCCTTGCCTGCTCTCCATCTTCCTCTGGGCTCTCCTCCCCCGCCCTTTCTTTCTCCCTAGGCCTCCTATCCCATGATCCTCTCCCTTCTCCAGCCTTGTATCCCTTTTGCCAATCAACTTTCCAGCTCTTAGCTCCATCCCTCCCCCTCCTGTCTTCTCCTATCATTTCAGATCTCACCCTCCCCCTCCCACTTTCAAATCTCTTACTATCTCTTCTTTCAAGTAGTCCTGACGAAGGGTCTCGGCCTGAAACGTCGACTGTACCTCTTCCTATAGTTGCTGCCTGGCCTGCTGCATTCCACCAGCATTTTGTGTGTGTTGCTTCTCATTTTGGACTTAATTATTTAAAAAGTTTGAATAAATCTTCTGAAATTATCTTCTTTGACGCAAATAAAACCTCATGCAAGTCAATTCCAAGGATCTGGATATTGATCAAGGGACACAAGCAAGGCTCCAAATATTGATGAAGAGACACAAGTTCAGAGCTGTGGGGTTTCAGTCCCAGTAACATACCTGCAATTCTGCTCCGTATGTACATAGATTATTCTGTTAGAGCTAGGAGGAGCCAAGAATTTACCCAGAAAGGTTAAATTGAGCCATAGGCAGGTCCAGAAGCAAGTTTAGCATCAGAAACTCCTTCTTTCCCAAACAGAGAAATATAGAATTATTAATATAAATTAATGGTGTTACCTTAAAACAAATGTGATTTTCAATATGACATCAGTTGGTTAAAATAATATGACACATCATTTGGGGTAAAATCAAATTCAGGACTTTGGGATCTCGGAAAGAGGAGTTAAGGCTGGGGAAATTAGCTATTGAATCACAGGAATCATGAGGGGCCTGGTAGCCTACTCCTGCTCCTATTTTAAAGTCAAGTAAATTGGTAAATTGGTCTATTATTTTCAATTTTAACAAGATACAGTGAAAAACTTTGTGTTGCATGCTGTCCATGCCAAGTTTCATGTCACATGCACAAACACAATGAAAACTTACTTGCAGCAGCATCACAGGCACATAATATAAGAGCAAATTTGACAATTAGGCAACAAAATTCTTCACTCTTGCCAAGTCGATATCATTGTCCCAGATTGTTATGTAGAGCCAACTAATTAACTTGCTTACAATTTAAAAAAACAAAGCTGGCAAGCCTTGTGTTAATTTTAAAAAACGGCTGTTTTAGGCCTATATTGGTTGCTAGCGATCTTCAGGCCTGCCAATTCTATCAGTTGGCATAAGCTTCAATACCATTTGCATTTTAGTGAATGACTACGTTTGACAGTGCACACCAGTTGAACCTCTGTGATGTACCACAGTGCAGTTATAATAGATAAGGAGTAATTAATATGAAATTATGCTGTTATGGCCTAACTGTGTGAAATTAAGTCAATAAGTAATGCAAGCAGATGAACAGTCTGAATGAAGGTCAGGAACTTTGATGCACCTGGCATGAATGCACTAGTAAAGGGATCAGTTCTTCTGCTGTGCTCAATGTTTTAGAACCCTGTGTTTATCTCTATTTTCAGTCCAAATTGAGGTACAGCTGATCCAGTTGAGAGTTGGAGGTAAGCACATTGTCTCCATAAGACCATAAGACATAGGAGCAGAATTAGGCCATTCTGCCCATCGTGCCTGCTCCACCATTCCATCACGGCTGATCCCGGATCCCACTCAACCCCATACACTCTTCTTCTTGCCATAACCTTTGATGCCCTGACCAATCAGGAAGCTATCAATTTTCTCCTTAAATATACCTATGGTCTTCGCCTCCACAGGTATCTGTGGCAGAGCTTTCCACAGATTCATTACCCTCTGACTAAAAAAAAATTCCTCCACACCTCTATTCTAAAGGGACTCTCCCTCAATTTTGAGGCTGTGCCCTCTAGTTCTGGACACCCTCACCATAGGAAACATCCTCTCCATATCCACCTTATCTTGTCCTTTCAGCATTTGGTAGGGTTCAATGAGATCACCCACATTCTTCTAAATTCTGGTAAGAACCAAAAGCTGCCAAAAGCTCCTCATATGTTAACCCCTTCATCACCAGAATCATCCTTGTGAACCTCCTCTGGACTCTCTCCAATACCAACACATCCATTTTGAGATATGGGGCCCAAAACGGTTGGCAATACTTCAACAGAGCCACACCACTGTCTATGCCTTCCTGCCTGTCCTTTTGATACAAAGTACAACCTTTGATATTAAGCTCCCAACTATGACCTTGTTTCAGCCTTGACTCAGTGATGCCCACAACATCATACCAACCAACCTCTAACTGTGCCACAAGTTCATCCTCCTTATTCTGAATACTATGTGCATTTAAATACAGCACCTTCAGTCCCAATTCTTTGACCTTTTGAATTTTGCCTCTGTGGTACTCTTTAACTCTTTGCACTGTCTGCATTTGTATCCAATCATTGGCTTGTCCTTCCTTACATTTATATTACACTCATCATCTACTTGTAAACCTGCTGGCTCATCCTCAGCTCTATCATACTGGTTCCTATGCCCCTGCCAAATTAGTTTAAACCACTCCCAACAGTGCTAGTGAATCTGCTCACAAGGATATTAGTCCCCCTCAGATTCAAGTGCCACCCATCCCTTTTATACAGGTCATACCTGTCCCAGAAGCGATCCCAATTATCCAGAAATCTGAAGCCCTTTCCCCAACCCCAATTCTCCAGCCTCCATCCCTTTTCAGGATATTATGGATGCACTCCAAATATCACGGACTCTGGCACCTGGGAGGCAAACTACCATCTGTGTTTCTTTTTTGGATCTGCAGAATCGCCTGTGTCCCCCTAACTACAGAGTCCCCTGTTACTGCTGCCATCTTCTTCAGTTCCCTACCCTTCTGAGCCACAGGGCCAGTCTCATAGTCATAGTCATAGTCATACTTTATTGATCCCGGGGGAAATTGGTTTTCGTTACAGTTGCACCATAACTAATAAATAGAAATAAAACCATAAATAGAAAAACCATAAACAGTGCCAGAGGCGCGGCCCCTGTTGCTTCCCTCAGGTAGGTCCCTCCTCCTTGCCAACAGTACTCAAAATGGAGTACTTATTGTTAAGGGGGGGGGATGCCCACAGGGGTGCATTCCACTATCTGATGATTTCCCTTCTCTCTCTTGACAGTCACATGTTTAGCAGTCTCCTGTAGCCTTGGGGTGACTGCCTCCCTGTACCTTTTGTCTATCACCTCCTCACTTTCCTTAACAAGCCGAAGGTTATCGAGCTGCAGCTTCAGTTCCCTAACACAGTCTCTAAGGAGCTGCATCTCGATGCACCTGGTGCAGATGTGGCCATTGGGGAGGCTGGAAGTCTCCTGGCAATCCCACATCTGACTCCCAGAACCCTGGCCCTGCAGACGTACCCCTATACTGCATGTTTCGAGAGTTAAATAAGAACAAGAAATAAGAAATACACCTACCTACTTGCCTTGCTGTCACCTCTTCTTGCTGAGGCCTCTGGAGACAAAGCCTTACCACTATGACTCAGATCACTCCAACAATGACTGCTCCACAAGAGAGTACCTCTCTTTAATGGATACGGAGTTTTCAAGCGCAGCTCTGGACCTGTGCGGAAATGCTTCTACTGCATCTGCGAAGCTGTCCAATCAAAGACTCCTGCTGAAAACTGGCTGCTTTTCAAGCTCTGCTCTGGACCTGCATGGGAACGCTTCTACTGCATCTATGCCACTATCCAATCTCTGCACAAACTGGTTCTGCACTACTCCCCGTGAAAACACACTTCCTATCCAAAAATAAGTACAGAATGACATAATCCCATCAACGTTAAATATTGAATGCAAGTTCATTTTGTTATGTTGAGGTACAACACATGTGATGAATCCAAGTAACAGTAACAGGTAGGGGAGGACAATTTTAACCTACACCACCATGCTGCAACTGATAGGATGAGGTGCTGCAACACTAGTTTTAGACTCAGTTGGATTTTACTCTTCATTGAAGTCAGAGCTCCTTGGGAGGCATTAACTGATGCTCCATCCAATCCTGTGCATTCTCCACTTGGCCAAATCGACGCTTGTATATCTGAAGCTGTACACTTTCTGTGAAGCTATTAAGTTTAGAAACAGGGAATGACTTTCAAACAGAGATAAGCTGAAGCCTCATAGGCCCTCTTCTTCTGAGCTCAGGTTGAACAGTGAGCTTTCAGTGGACACAAGAACATAATAGTCATAGTCATAGTCAAATATTATGCCAGGAAATAAGTCCAGGACCAGCATATTGACTCAGGGTGTCTGATCCTCCAAGGGAGGAGTTGTAAAGTTTGATGGCCACAGGCAGGAATGACTTCCTATGACGCTCAGTGTTGCATCTCGGTGGAATGAGTCTCTGGCTGAATGTACTCCTGTGCCCAATCAGTCCATTATGTAGTGGATGGGAGACATTGTCCAAGATGACATGCAACTTGGACAGCATCCTCTTTTCAGACACCACCGTCAGAAAGATATTAGGAGCTGGGATATGGCACCCCCACATCCAATGATCTAGCCTCCACAGAGCTCAATAGTAGAGAATTCCTGAGATTCAACCACTCACAGCAAGAGGAAAGTCCGATGTACCCCAGTTTTAAATGACCTTCCTTTCATTTTTTTTAATTACTAAAGTTCTTCTCACTTTGAGTTGTACAGCATATGGTACAGTATTCATAACCGGAGTAGGTCTGGTAAATAATGCACAGTTCTGAACATGTGCAAGGGAAACTAATTTTGTCCTGTGCAAAGATGAAGCCTGAGAGTTACACAACAATAAACTTGCAAAATTAATAATTTTGCATCTGAAGAAATCCAGTAGCTACACAAAACTCTCGGCAGCATCATATTATTTTCTCAACATTAGATTCCTTGGTCAGTTACTTGGCTGCTATTTGGTATGATACTCGTAAGATATTCTTCTTTAATCAAACTTAAGGTCACCTTTTCTTTTATTTTCTTAATTGGACCAATGTCTAAATTTTGTGTTGTAACATGTCCCTGAAGGGCATTGGATTAAAGGTTTTCCATTAACAAAAATGGTTGTAAGACATCAGGATGTGTATAATGATCTCTACCTAAAAATAAATCGCTTCAAATTAATTAAAAGTCTCTAGTGAATTTTATGATATGCAAAGATATGATCTAAATTAAAGTTACTTATGAAGGTGCTCCCTAGTGTTGGTAGAAATTTATCAATAGATGATAGTGACAGATGGATGATTTGCCAAGACCGACAAAGTTATATACTTAGGTCACAATCTCCAGAGTGACCCCAAACCATCTCATGACTTTTTCCAAAATTGTAACACAGAATGCTTTGTTTTACTCCATTGCAATAGGCTCTGTTTTAATTCTGAGTGTAAGATTCATGCTGCCATGGTGAAACATGGAAACTTATAACTTAATTAAACTGTCTCCAGTTCTGTCCTGCAGTAAAAAATTCTTACTTTTGCAACAAACTTTTGTACCTACTTAGTTAGCAAATACATTAAGTCACTTCTAATGCAACACATTGATTCAAAGGATGACAATGTATGCATCTGACAGGAAAAAAATAAAACATCTCCAAGGAAATTAAAAGCCTTCATTTAAAAAGATATGAACTTTCTCTTCAATAACATAAAATGTTATTTCATTCAGTTTATATAGTGTCACTATTAATCCCAACTTGTTTGAAAAGTTTTAAAGATAACATTCCTTTAAGGATGGTGATTACAGTGTCTTCATCACATATCAAGGCTGGCTTTTCATTTTGCCTTAAGGCTAAACATCTGGGTAGTTCTGCTGTTTTAATGTGGTTGATGTTTTTTCAATGCAGTAGCGCTAAATCAATTTGAACAAAAAGACTGCAGAATTTCTTTTGGATTGGCTAATAAGACCATAAGATATAGGAGCAGAATAAGGCCATTTGGCCTGTCGAGTCAGTTCCACTATTTAATTATGGCTGATCTGTTTCCCTGTCAGCCCCAATCTCCTGCCTTGTCCACATCACTTTTCACACTCTGACCAATCAAGAACATATTAACCTCCTGCCTTAAGACCTGTCCTCCACCGCTGCCTGTAGTAATGAATTCCACAGATTCCCCACTCTCTGGCTAAAGAAATTCCTTCTCATTTCCATTCTTAATGGACGTCCCTCTATTCTGAGGCTGTGCACTCTGGTCCTAGACACAAATATCCTCTCCACATCCACTCTATGAGGCAGATGATATATCTTAAAGATGTGGTAAACGTTAAGAAGGATGGAAACAAGCTACAAATGAACTGCAAGAAATGGAGGTCATTATATTAGTACAGTACAGTGAGAAATGTTTACTTAATTATCCAAGGACCTTTTCGTGATGGAGAGGCTTGTGAGTTCCTGCAATCCCAGTAGTGATGCTGATTGAAGTTTAACCATCTGGCACTAATCTCCTGGTAGTGGCAACCGTGACAGTAAGGTTAAGAGGGAAGTTCAAGAAAAAGACTGATCCATCTAAGGCCTCAGTGGTGGAGCTGGTGGAAGATGATAGCACATCACAATGGCAGTGAAAGCAGAGGAGGGCTGTAGCAGTGAAGGGTCACAAATCATCTTGTATTCCATGCCACTGGACCCTGACCATAATCTGCTAAGGACCATGTGCATCAGCCTCCCCATGTTAAACAAAGTCACGCACAGGTGTTCTCCATTTACGTGGATCTCGGATCGGCCTCTATAGCCACCTAAAGACCAACCAATAGGAGAACCTCACACTCGACTCAAGTAATTGCACTACTACTTAATTAGCCTTTCCTTAAGGGGCTGTTCAGGAACAGTGCTCATAACGTGACAGATGTTTAAACTAAGACTGAAAGTTATAAAGCTCTTCGGGCAGATGAGGCTTGTCAGTTGTGGTTGGCAGTTTATCCAGGAGAAGGAAAAATTTGACCTCAACCCTCTGCTGTCTTCCAGCCATATCCACTCATGGGGAAGGCTTCGAGAGCAAACCCTGAGAAAAAATCCAGAGCTGGAGTCCCTATAATAGACCAACGTTGAGTTCAGTGCTGACTGGCAATTCCTGTGGATTAGCTGGTGCCAAACTGTATCTGGATTCACCAGCTGTATGGAGAGGGGGAGCTTGCTGTATGCTCTCCATATCATACTGCCATGGCCTGCATATCACGTTGTCAGATAAGATACAATATCTATGGTTGACCCTGACCAATGGAGGGGCTCACAATAAAGCTCACTTTGAAATTATGGTATTACATCTAAACAGAGCAAACTTTGAAGGTATAAGGCATAAGATGGCTAGGGAAAATGATGAACCACATTAAGTTGTATGAAAAATCCAACTTATGGCCAATGTTTAAAGAAATAATACATATTATAACACAAATATAAATCCTTTAAAAACTCAAAATCCAAAGAGGAAAAGATGATCTAACTGTGGTTAACTGGAGAAGTTGTAGTATTGGAACAAATCAGCAAAAGTTAACATGGTTTTCCTACACACTGAGGCAGAAGACAAGGAAATGACAGTGAGCAAGAGAATGACAGAGAAATCAACACATATTCTGAGCCAGAGAAGTGCTACAGTATAGGGACTCAAGTGACCCGAAGGTGGCTAGAGCAGGGATCCAAGTAAGTACTGGCAGGAAGTGGAGGGCAGAGGAAGCTGTTCAGGAGGCTGAGGCGAGGCTGCATCACAGGAGGCTGGTGGGAGTGGTCACACATGGCCGAGCTGGGCTAGGATCCTTTCCAACTCCCCAAATGGACAGTGCCATCATATTTGACCTACCAAAATGAACCACTTCACACTTATCTGGGTTGAACTCCATCTGCCACTTCTCAGCCCAGTTTTTCATCCTATCAATGTCCCGCTGTGACCTCTGACAGCCCTCCACACTATCCACAACACCCCCAACCTTTGTGTTATTGCAAATTTACTAACCCATCCCTCCACTTCCTCATCCAGGTCATTTACAAAAATCACGAAGAGTAAGGGTCCCAGAACAGATCCCAACAGAACTGATTTACTATCCCTCTCAAACTCATTCTCTGCCTTCTCTCCATAACCTTTAATGTCCTTACAAAGCAAGAACCTATCAGCCTCCACTTTAAACATACCAAGTGACCTGGCATCTACAGCCATCTGTGGTAATGAATTAAACAGATTCACATCCCTCTGGCTAAAGAAATTCCTCCTCACCTCTGATCCAAAGGGATATCCTTGTATTCTGAGGCTGGTCTTGGATGATTCCATTATAGGAAACATCCTCCCCACATTCATTCTATCTAGACCTTTCAATATTCAATAGGTTTCAATGATATACCCTCTTATTCTTCTCAGCTTTAGTGAGTACAGGCTCAGAGCCTTCAAATGTGCCTCATACTTTAATACTTTTATTCCTGGGATCATTCTTCTGAACCTCCTCTGGATGCCAGCACATCTCATCTTAAATCAGTGGCCCAAAACTGCTTACAATACTTCGAGTGCAGACTGACCAATGCTTTATAAAACCTCAGCATTATATCTTTGCTTTTATATTCCAGTCCTCTTGAAATTAATGCTAACTTTACATTACCTTCCTTACCAGGGAATCCTACATAAGGGCTCCCAAGTCCCCTTGCACCTTTGATTTCTGAGTATTCTAAATTTCTAAATTTTCTCCCCATTTAGAAAATAGTCTACCCTTTTCCTCAATACCTTCTATTAAAGTTCATGACCATACACTTCCCTGCTCTGTGTTTTTCATCTGCCACTTCTTTGCCCATTCTCCAGTGAAAGGAATATTATGTTTGACACTTCCAGCAGAGTTATTTTGTGGATTTTACCAACAGAATAGATAAGAGTGAAAAAGTTGATGAAGTATGTTTGGAATTTTAGAAAATTTTTGATGAAGTGCTACAATTTATAGATGGAGAGATGGCATTAGAGGGAGAGAACAGGCCATATGGCAGATTGAGTCCATGCTGGCAATGAATCACCCATTTACATTAATCCCATGCTTTATTCTTCCCAGATTCTACCACTTACCTAGACAAAAGGAGTAACTTACAATAGCCACCCTACTAACCCAGATGTTTCTGGGATATTGGAAGAAACCAGACCACTTGGAGGAAAACCCATGCAGTCACGGGAAGAGGATGCAAGCTCCCCCTCGACAACACCTGAGGTCACGATTGAACTGTTTTCCCTGAATCTGTGATATAGTGACTCAACTAACTGTGCCACTATGTTAAAATAAGTCACGGAAGTGAGTTTTTAAATGGGATAGAAATCAGACGGCAGCAACATACAAATCATTTTCATGAAATCATGGATCCCAGGGCCCTAGCCGGTCACTGTCTATATCAAAGATTTGGATGAGAAGACCTAGGAAAATGTACAGTAGTGAAGTTTTATGTTTGTACCAACAGCAATATGGAAGGATGCAGATAGGCCAGGTGAATATATTGTAAACAAATTTGGCAATCAACTTTGAGAGGAAAAGAAGAGAAAAGCTGAGTCATAGTTTATTTGTAATTTTTTGAAACGTCTTCATCTTCAGAGCAACCAGAGTATCCTGTACAAAATCCAATTTGCAGGTATAGAAAAGCAAGCAATGTATTGTCCATTATTAAACATGGATGTGAGCACAATCATAAAGTCATCTTCCTGAAAGGCCCTGGTGACTCTACACCCAGAATATTGTGTATACATCTGAAATCCCTATCCAAGAAAGGATATACAAGCAATATTAGAAAAAATACCACATCAGTAGACAGGAGCTTCAGATTCTTACGATGGAACATCAACAGTCGACTATCCTGGCATGACCATATTGATACCACAGCTGAGAAAGTTCACCAGTGTCTCTACTTCCTCAGAATGCAACCAAAATTTGGCTTGTCCCCTTCGAACTTTAACTTCAACAGCTTTATTGATGCACCATAAAAAAAACATTCTATCTGGATGTATTATAGATTAACTGCTCTACCTGTGATGGTTAAAAACTGCCGAGGGTTGTGGACACCGATCAACACAACATGGAAATCACCTTCCTCTCCATGGACCCTGCATAAGCGACTTGGGAGTCCTTATGCAGGATTCCTTGAAGGTTAATTAGCAGATTGAGTCTGTGGCGAGGAAGGCAAATCCAATGTTAGCATTCATTTCAAGAGGGCTATAAAAGCCAGGATGTAATGTTGAAACTTTATAAAGCACTGGCCTCACTTGGAGTATTATGAGCAGATTTAGGCCCCTTATCTTTGAAAGGATGTTCTGAATCTAGAGAGGGTTCAAAGGAGGTTCACGAAAATTATTCCAGTATTGAACGGTTTGTTATATGAAGACCGTTTGATGGCTCTAGACCTGTATTCACTAGAATTCAGAAGAATGAGGGATGACCTCATTAAAATCAATCAAATGGTGAAAGGCCTTGATAGAGTGGACATGGAGAGGATGTTTCCTGTGGTGGGAAATTCCAAGACGAGAAGACACAGCCTTAGAACAGAGGGGTGTCATTTTAAAAGGAGATGAGGAGGAATTTCTTTAGCCAGAGAGTGGTGAATCTGTAGAACGCCTTGCCAAGTCTTTATGGTATATTTAAGACAGAGGTTGATAGAATCTTGATTGGTCAGGGCATGAAGGGACATGAGGAGAAGGCAGGAGATTGGGGCTGAAAGGAAAATTGGATCAGCCATGATGAAATGGCAGAGCTGATTCAATGGGCAAAATGGCCAAATTCTGCTCCTATAGCTTATGGTCTTATGAACAAAGATCCCATCCTCCCTATACACTCTCTGTTCTCCCCACTCCCATCAAGCAGAAAATATAAAAGCCTGAAAGCATGTACCAATAGACGCAGACTTTCCCACTGTCATAAGACTATTGAATGCTTCCCTAATAAGACAAGATAGTCTCTTAACCTCAAACTACTTCTTTAATAACCCTGTACCTTATTGTCCACCTGCTCTTCACTTTTGCTGTAACTGTACTACTTTGATGTACTGCTGTGATGTATTGACCCTGTGAATGGTACGTAAGACAAGATTTTCACTGTTTTTTGGTGCATGTGACAATAGTAAACCAATTTATCTATTTACCAATTTAATTGACCATTAACTTATTACTGTCACATGTAGTGAGGTATGATGAAAATCTTTGCTTTGCATGCTATCTATAAAGATCATTTTCTCACATCAACGCATCAGGGTAGCACAAGGAGAATGCAATAATAGAGTGTAGATCTAGCATAGAAGTTACACAAAGTGCAATTCAAGCAGACAATAATGTGCACGGCCGTGACAAGGTAGAATGCGAGGTCAAGTGTCCATTCTATCAGACAAGAGACCCATTAAGTAGTCTCAAAACAGCAGAATAGAAGCTGTCCTTGAGCATGGTGGTATGAGCTTCCAGGTTTTGCCCAGCGGGATGGGAAGAGAAGAAAAAATGTCTGGGGAGGAGGGAGAAGAGAGAATGTCCATGATGGGTGGGGTCTTTGAGTATGTTGGCTCCTACACCAAGGCAGTGAAAATTTTTAGACATTCTATCAAGGGGAAGGTTTTGTAATGTGCTTAGTTATGTGCACAACATACTGTAGTTTATTGCAGCCTTAGGCAGAGCAGTTTATATAACAAACTGTATTGCATCTGGATAGAATGTTTTCTATGGTGCATCTATAAAAAGTGTTATGGGTCAAAGGGGTTGTGCTAAATTTCTTTATCCTCCTGAGGCTAATGTGACTACAGCAGCTCACAGTTCAGTGATAAATGGTGACCTTACCAGTGATGGCCAGATCTCCGATCAAAGAATAAGTAAAATAAGATTATTGATTTGCTTTCGCTATACCTGGAATCTAGTCCTAGCGCCAGTGGAGTAAACAAGACTAGAGCAATGGTCTCTCTGTTGGAGAATTTCATCATGTAGAAGTACTTATTCACACTTCACATTGACTAACGTTTCAAATGTCTTTGGATTTATACCCTTTCTATATGATTTGTTTGTTAGTTTGGTTCAATTTACAACCGTGATTGTAGCTATCATCTGCAAAATCAGATCACAATTTCACTTTAAATTTTCTGCAGTTTCACTGAAGTACTTTGGTTGGAATGGGAGTAACTATTTTTTATAAAACAATTCTAAATCATAATTCATGATGACGGTTATGCTGACAACATATAATGGACCTCTGGATTTATCTGTTTCTAATACTACAGGTAATGCAATAAATCTGTGGATATTCTGATAAATAAATAGATTGGCTTGGAGTTTCTGCTGTTTCTCAGTGCAATTTGTCCAAATTGCCCAAGCTCAATGAAAACAAAATTGGGGAGATTCAGACCGGTATCTCTAGTGTAAATAGAGTGTAAGTACCATCTTGGATCACAAGATCCTGCAGTGGATAGTGAGGTCAGCTGAGAAGATCATCGAGGTCTCTCTTCCCGCCATCGTAGACATTTACACCACACGCTGCATCCGCAAAGCAAACAGCATTATGAAGGACCCCACACACCCCTCATATAAACTCTTCTCCCTCCTGCCATCTGGAAAAAGGCACTGAAGCATTCGGGCTCTCACGACCAGACTATGTAACAGTTTCTTCCCCCAAGCCACCAGACTCCTCAATACCCAGAGCCTGGCTTGACACCAACCTACTATACCCTCTACTGTGTCCACTGTCTGGTTTATTATTTATTATTATTCACTGTAGCGCCTGCACTGTTTTGTGCACATTATGCAGCCCTGGATAGGTCTGTAGTCTACTGTAGTTTTTGTGTTTTTTTCTTACGTAGTTCAGAATCAGAATCAGAATCCTTTATTATCGCCAAATATGTGGACACATACAAGGAATTTGATGCCGGTTTCCCTGAGCTCTTGCTGTACAGAATCAAAAAGCGAACAAATTGTTTCATGTAGCACCATGGACCTGGAAAATGTTGTCTCATTTTTACTATGTTCTGTACCAGCAGTTATGGTTGAAATGACAATAAAAAGTGACTTGACTTGACTTTACTTGACTTAAGCGTCACAATATTTTTACACTTCAAGAAGAAAGCTCCACTGTTCTTGGACTGAGCTTGGCCCAACAAAGATAATTTCACACCAAGAGGTCCAATCCCCACAGAAATTCTGGCCACTCCACTCTTTTTTTTGAAGCTGTTTTTTGAACATTAAGTTTTTGTTTTTAGGTACTGGGACATCGAAACTAAACTTGATCTGATATACGACTTGTGTATCTTTTGGTAATAAATGGGATGTACATGAATTAATCAATAAATAGTTTCGCAAAGAATTTGGTATAATTTTCTGTCAGTTAAAAATCACAATACTCCCAGGTAAAGAATGAGACATGCTGCTTAAAATTCTTTATTCCCAGATAAACTAATTCTTAATTGTTTAATAATCATGCACCATGATAATTATGAAGTAATACCAAGGAAAATGTTAAAATGAAAATTGATACAAAATATGAAAACAGAGTTAATTTTAAGCTCATTTTCTGCCCTGATTATTCACCGTGTCCAGTGCTGTAGAAATATGTGCACTTCTCATAATAATTTTTTACTTAAGTTTGTGAAAATAAGTATGTACAGTTTTGGCTCTGGATGAGGGCAAAGTGAGCCCCGTGGAGATTAAAATGAGCGTGGGCTGGGAAAGCTTCTGTTCTTCTTTGTGATGACTAGCCACTTGGTGTTAGTGCAACAAAGTCTTTTCTACTGAACTGATATCATAATGTTGATGACTTCAAAGAAATGGCACTGTTAGTAAGACCACCCCGAAGATGTGTCCCGCTGAATGGCTGTTAAATATTTAATGACAGAGAAGAGCTGACTCCCTTTGAGCTCTTTTCTAATTTCACTGGCAGCTTGAGGATGGTGAGTAGAGGCCCGAGCATGTGTGGACTGCACCGGGTTGGAGCTCTGTTTTCCTCCCTGGTGTCAAAGGGAATTATAACTACAAGTACTTGCACACACCACTTGAAAGAAAAATGCACGTATTAATGCACAACCTGATGCAGAGTAACTGGTACAAAACAACAGTTTGGATGCATTGTCTTTAATGTCCCAAAACTCTTTGTAATTGGGATCATCAAACAAAATTTGATACAGAATCACATGAGGAAATATAAGAGCAAAAGCTGAGTTGAAGATATAGGTTTTAAGGGTATTCTTTTAGATTTAAGCTGAAGTAAGGAAAATGAGAGAAAGTCAATGATATAGCCAACCAAAGCATATTGAGCGGGGGGGGGTGAAAGGTCAGAGGTGGAGGATCGGGCAATCCAAGGTGGAGAAGGGGCATTCAGCGGAGGGATTTAAAAACAGGCTAAATCTTTTAGAAATTGAGTCGTCATTATTTAGACGTTTAGGTGAATCAGTGAGCATGTGATTGCAAGAGGACCAAGATGATGCAATCCTGATACCAGCTGTAATGTATGGATCTATTCTTTTAGAGCACTACTGATGGACTGATAACTTAGCTATGTGCATTGATCTGTTGTCTACGCATGGACACTGATGTCTCTCCCTCCCGTTGCAATGTGACTACACCGGTTAAACCCCATCTGTGTGTGTGCTTTTATTTTAATTGATATGTAGTTGTACAGAAGCTGCAAATTGGTAATGAGTGTGAACCTCAAAATCAGGAAATATAAGCAATGGCACTGATAGTTATGGATCGACAGACTTCGGAGAGAGACAGAGAGAGGAAAGAATTGATCAGTACAGTTAAGGCCAACACAGATGCTAACATAGGGATGCATGAGTATGGTGCACAGTGCAAGATGCACAATTAGCAAAGTTAAAGTGAAAATAACATGATGATGTCCTTAGTCAGGAATGTTAATGGTGCGAATGAGGACTGGGAATCATATTGGGAGGGTTGAACTGTATTGTAATGTGAATGAATGTGGATGAGGAAAAGAAAACCTCCATGTTTCTCAGCTTAATGGATGCTAAAACATATAGGCTTTTTCACAGCTTAGTAACTCCTGAAAAGCCAGCAAGCAAGAAGTTCGAATAAATTATTACAAATTTACAAAATCACTTGAGCTGTAAACCACTGGTAATAGCTGAGATATTCAGATTTTACAACAGGAACCAGTCAAAGGATGAAAGCATTTCTGAAAACATTGCAGAACTGCATAGAATTTCCCAATACTATGATTTCAGATATTGACTTTCTGATGCATTAAGGGACAGGTCTGTATATGACAATTGTAAGATCATTAGAGCCTGCAGCAAAGGATTCAACAGAACAACAGGAAGGGAGTTTAGAATGTGAAATGCACAAAATGTCCCTGAATGGTGCAAAAAGCCAAAAATGTTATCGATGTGGCAAATCCTCCTATAATGAAAATAACTTTTGGTTTAAAGAAAAATTTTGCAAAAAGTTTCACAAACAAGGTGACATAGAGAAAGTGTGCAAGTCAGACAAAAAGCACAAAGAGAAAAACCACACAGAATGAAAAGTTTCAGACACATAACAAAACAAATGCATAAAGTGACTAAATGTGAAACTGAATTGGACCACACAGAGTCTGAAAAAGGTGAGCTGTCATGCTTAGAACTGCATAACATAACTGAAGTAGATCAGAAAGTCATATGGATCACAATAGATATGATTTGTGCAAAACTGAAAATGGAGCTGGATACAGGGTCAGTTTTGACTATAATTTCTGAGGCTGACTACAAAAGACTGTTTCTAAGCTACCATTAGATAAGACCTCAGTGATGGTAAAGACCTTCACATGTGAAAAAAGTGTCTCTGAAAAGCAAACTGAAAGTAAATGTGACTTACAGAGGTAAAATGCAGCAGTTAGAACTTTATATGAAGACAAGTGGAGGCCAGCACTATTCGGACGTGAACGGTTGAGAAAAATCTCACTAGACTGGCACTCAATCAAAGCTCTCAGTATGACATCAACAGCCCAAACGGCAACACTAACCAGAGACTGTTACAGATGCTTAATGCTAATGAGAAGGTGTTTGAGAAGGATTTGGTAAACTCAAAGGCATGAAGGTCAGAATTGAACTGGATGTAGCAACAAACACCAACATTCCATAAAGTTGTCCAGTGCCTTATGCACTACATCCTAAAGTGGATGCTGAAATGTCTGGATGCTTGGAAGCATCTGGAATTCTCTCCAAAGTTGAATGGAGTGATTGGGTCATGTCCAGTGTTCCGTGATCAAGAAAGGGAAGGCCGGAGCCATTTGCATATGTGGGATATCAAGATGAGCATCAGCCCGGTGCTCTGTACTGTGCAGTATCCCCTGCCATGAACAGAAGACATATTTGCATCTTTGGCAGGTGGGGAGAGGTTTTCAAAGATTGACTTGTCACAAGCCTATATGCAAATGAAGATGAGGAGTCAAGCGGGAAGTTCCTCACAATCAACACACACAAGGGACTGTTCTAGCATAATCATCTCATCTTTGGTATTGCATCAGCTCCAGAAGATTGGCAAACAGCAATGGACCAAGTGCTCCAAGATATCCCTGGAACACAATGTTACCTTGATGGCATTACCCTGACTGGCAAGAATGATGAAAAGCACCTCCAGAACCTTGGTAATGCTTACCAGGCTGAGTGAGTCTGGTCTGCACACAAAAAGAAAGAAATGTGAATTTCTCAAGAATGAAGTCTCATATTATGGACATGTTATTGACAAGTATGTTTTACATAAGTCACAGAAGCAGACTGAAGCAGTGCAACAAACTCCCAAACCAGAAAATGTGTCATAACTCAAGTCATATTTGGGCCTTTTAAACTACTACCATCGGTTTCTCCCAAACATTACTACAGTGCTGCATCCATTGAATGCACTAACGCAGACAGGAGCAAAGTGGGAATGGTCAGAAAGATGTGAAAGAGCACTCAAGGAAACAAAGAGACTAATAACATCCGATGAACTGCTCACCCATTATGAAACATCCCTGTCCATCAGACTGGCATGTGATATGTCCCCTTATGGCATTGGTGCCATTTTGTCACACACTATGAAAAATGGATCTGAACGCCTGATTGTATTTGCTTCAAGATCACTGATGAGTGCAGAACGCAGCTGTGCACAGATCAACCGAGATGACCCTGGTCTAGTACGGGGAATAAAAAAGTTCCAATACTACCTCCGCGGACAAAAGTGTACTCCAGTAACAGACCACAAGCCCCTTGCGTCCATTTTCAATCCTAGGAAGGAAATCCCAGTGATTACAATGTTGTCACTTTTCTGAGGAGTCCACTCTAATGACATAGAGCTCAAGGGTACCAAACAACACAGCAACACTGTCTGCTTGTCATGTCTTCAACTATTGGCAACTGAAGAAAAGTCTTCATTCTGTGACCCAGCAGAAGTGTTCAACACAGTATTGGTGGACCAGTTGCTGGTAACAAATTCTGAAATACAAAGAGAAACAAGGAATGATCCAACATTGTCAAAAGTCTATTACATTACCACACAAGGATGGCCAACTCATGGTAAGCCTATGTTTCCAGAGTTCACAGTAAGACAAGACCAACTGCTGGTATGTCAAAGAATGCTGATATGTGGATCTCATGTTGTGGTTCCCTCTAAACTGTGCACCAGAGTTTTAGAGAACCTGCATGAAGGACACCTGGGTACAGTCAAGATGAAGAGTCTTGCCTGGAGCTACATGTAGTAGCTGGGGATAGATAGACAGATTGAAGATTTGACCTAAAGCTGTTTGGGATGCCAAAAAAAGTTCAAAATGCATTCCTATGGGCACTGTTACACACGTGGGAGTGGCCATCTTCACTCTGGCAAAGAGTGCATATTGACTTCGCTCGACCATTCATGGATTCCATGTTTCTGATTGCTGTGGATGCTCATTCGAAGTGGCCGGAGGTCATACCAATGAAGTCAAATGCATCAGAAAAGACTCTTTCCTCTGCGAGGTCCATCACCGCCAGAAATAGCTCACCTGAACAAATTGTGAGTGACAGCAGACCACAATACGTGTCAGAAGAATTCTGACTATTCATGAGGAAAAATTGCATCAAACATTTCAAGTCAGCTTCTTATCACCCAGCAATGAATGGGTTAGCTGAAAGGATTATCCAAACCTTCAAGAAGTCCATTACGGCAATGGACAATGAGGATATTTCTCTACAGCAGATGGTGGACAACTCCCTATTCGTGTATTGAAATTCTGTTCATGTTACAACAAATCAAACACCTGCAATGCTATTCATGGACAGGAATCTGAGATCTCACATAGACCTCCTGAAACCAAATCTACAGAGGGAACTGCAGAATAAACAGTTCTGCCAGTGGCCAAGTGAATCAGCAAGGAGCTTCAAGACTGGACAGGACGTCCTAGCCCATGATTACTGAGAAGACAAGGGGACACCCAGTAGGATAGCGACAAGAACCAGACCACTCACCTACACTGTAGATGTTGGAGATCATACCTAGAGACATCATGTGGACCAGATACTGGATGCTCAGCTGCAGAACACACCTGAGTCAACTGCCTCCGGTAAGATGGAGATATTACAGCCACTGGATTTATCTCTCAGTGATGATCATGTCACAAATAGCAATGTGACGCGTGCAACAGAGAAAGATGTCTTTGACAAGACACCTGCCAAACCTGATGCCACTCCACAGGTCCAAAGGCGCTATCCTGAAAGAAGCAGAGCACCACCCAAAAGACTGAATCTTTAGTATAGTGAAGTTAGTTACGGACTGTCATTGTGAAAGCATGTTTATTTGAATATAGGTTGTTAAAGAGAAATTAAATGTTTTGTTACATATATAGTTTTATGTTACATCAATCTAAAGGGGGAGGAAGTGTAATGTATAGATCTATTTCTTTTACGGCAATGACTCCTCTTAGCACCTGTGGACTGATAACTTACCAATGCGCATTGATCTGTTGCTTAAGCATGCAAATTGATCTCTCTCTCACTGTAATGTGAATACAGCAGTTAAACACCATCTCTGTGTGCGTCCTTTTACTTTAATTGATATGTAGTTGTACAGACATTACACAAGCTGCACTGCTTTACTCAAGGTAAATCTGTGGAGTATGGAATGCTGTCCAATGGACATTGAGAACAGTTGAGAGGTAA
This sequence comes from Mobula hypostoma, assembly GCF_963921235.1. Lineage (NCBI taxonomy): Eukaryota > Metazoa > Chordata > Chondrichthyes > Myliobatiformes > Myliobatidae > Mobula > Mobula hypostoma. The sequence continues at coordinate 173,776,189 of NC_086101.1, forward strand.
TTAAATGTGTGTGTGTGTGTGTGTATGTGTGTGTGTGTGTGTGTGTGTGTGTGTGTGTGTGTGTGTGTGTGTGTTCTTCACAAAGACAGGACAAAATTTACGGCAACACACTTCCACGTCTCTAGGAGCAGCGCTGAAATATTACTGAGCTTATTATCACCTGGTGAGATCACGGATGCTATGGCAATTTCTCCAGATGTTTTGGATATTTTCACCAGCAACTGCACACTCCACAGTGGGACGACTTAAGTTTGACATTCACATTGTCATTATGCACTTGAACTCTTCGCACATCACTTGTGGGAATCCTGCGTGTGGCAACTATTTTGTTACAAAGGAGATTTTGCAGATGCTGGAGAACCGGAGTAACATGCACAACATGCTGGAGGAACTCAGCAGGTCAGGCAGCATCTATGGAATGGGTGACCAGTCCCGATAAAGGGTCGTGGCCCAAAACATTGACCTTTTCTTCATTTCCATAGATGCTGTGTGATCTGCTGAATTCCTCCAGCATTCTTTGTGTGTTGCTCCAGATTTCCAGAATCTACAGAATCTCTTACTTTGATTATGTTATGCTTTCCACGTTCAGTCCAATTTGGCATTTTGTAGCTTTACTGTTTTGAGTATACTGGGGCACTAGAAAAATGGATGGTTAATTTATCAGCCCTGGTTTTCAATATATCTAGAGAGAAGTCACTCCTCTGTCATGATGAAATGGTTACATGCATCTGGATACACTATCATTAACCCTGTGGATATTTCATTCTGTCAATAGGTGTCAATAGCCTTGATTTATCATCTTAACAGACACCTAACCAGTTTTTCACTAAGATCAGCTAATTAGTGTAGGAAATTGAGTAGGGACTGGAGGGAGTTTGGTGGCAGATGAAGGGATCACATTGAATGGAAAGTTTGTGGGATATAAAACAGAAAATGCTGAAAACTCTCAGCAGGTCAAGCAGCATCCGTGGTACCAGAAGCAATGAAATTTTCCATCTAGAACCATTTTCAGAACAGGATCCTGGACCTGAAGTAGGGTTCTGGACCTTCTCTTCCCATAAAAGCATCACAGAGTTGATTTTGACTTCGGAATTGATGAGAGCAAGTAGACATGTGCATAGCCAGTAGTGGGTAGACCATGCATGTCTGAACCACAGGAGGCGTGAAGATATGCTGAATATTGGTTTTGAATCTCACTGAGCAAACCTGCAACCCCCCTCAGGTAACTTAGGCCACAAGGGTCCCTGCACCAGGGTCAAGTTTGTCCATGCAATGGGAGAGTTGAAGCCGCAAAGGTAAATACTGGGCAGCCATGGACATTGTGGACTTGTGGGAGAGCAACTTTTGGTCTTCCTGGCTTTATAATAAAGTTCATTACTCTTAAACATGCACCATTTTGTTGCTCAGGGTTCAGCAACCTCTTAGGATTTTGTTCTATAATACTAAGTGTAGCAATATGATCTCCAAGAGGAATTGGTTCCTTAGGCAGGCATTAGGCTTTAATACAAATGAATATATTGAATTGAATTGACTTTATTTCTTACATCCTTCACATACATGACGAGTAAAAATCTTAACGTTACGTCTCCGTCTAAATGTACAATGTGCAATCATAGTAATTTATAATAATATATAATAAATAGAACAGTCAATGTAACATAGAAACACACTCAAATCAGTGCAAGTTAATCAGTCTGATAGCCTGGTGGAAGAAGCTGTCCCGGACCCGTTGGTCCTGGCTTTTATGCTGTGGTACTGTTTCTTGGATGGTAGCAGCTGGAACAGATTGTGGTTGGGGGGGATGTGGTAAACCATGTATATATGTTGTAACTCGCTTACCTGTCTGGACACACCCCTCTGCTGACTGCCCCTGTGGCTCCTCCCACAGAGTCCTGTATAAAGGTGTTCGTCTTGCCCCTCCCCTCAGTCCGGGGGCAGACACTCACTGTGGAGGTCGTATTGTACAGCGAATAAAAGCCTTTCAGTATTTTTACCAAACCTCAGTCTTTTGGAGTAATTGAAGGTGCTTCAGGTGGCTTGGGTCCCCAGTGATCCTTCAGGCAGGTATATGCAGGTCAGACTAAATCCCAGTGCAGTGAATACCATATTGAGGAATCTAGAGAATAAGGGGTAGATTGTTCAGGAGAGTGGTGAATTTTTGGAATTCACCAGATGTCTATGAAGCCTTAATTTCAGGGTATTTAGTGAAACAAGATGGCATGGGGCATGAAAATAGTGGCAAAGCAGAGGATTGGCCACAATATCAAAGAAGAGTGGAGCAGGCTTGAAGGGCTGGATAGCCAACCCCTACTCCTATTTCTTATGTTAGAGCAGCTCTGCAGGTACCGCCCTTTCAACGGCAATTTCTCCAAGTGATCAAACAGTTGTCAAGTGGAGTTCTCTTGTGCTGTTGTTCAACTGGTAGTACACTTGTATCAATGCACAATTTAATCTGAAAGTCTTTGAGCGAGCGATGTTACTGAAGAGATCTAAGTATTCTTTAATTAGCTCATCTGACATGGAAATGTGTGCCATCTGTTTTACTGTCAGCACCGGGCTGATGATTTGGATCAGTTCTTGCTCACATGCTGTTTAATAGCTTTGTAGTGATTTATTTTTCATTTCTACCAAGTGGAATGTTGCACATGTTACTTCTTTTTCCAATTGAACTATTATATTAAACTTTTCCATAACTAGTTCGACTATCTCAGAGATTCTGGTGCTTTCTCCTTATCCCTGATGATTTGCATTGCTTCAAGCCTCTGCATTGATTATATGGACTTGCAATCATTACTTAGCACAGGAGGCAGGATCGTTACTTCAGAGATGAGTACTAATAGGTAAAAACGGCAGATAAAAAATATTCACCATCTGCACTGAACCAATTATACTTATAATTCTGCTTCAGCCATGCATTCATGTGCTTTGGCTATCATTTGCTGGAGATTTCAAATGTGTCCAGGATGTTGTGTCATGTCGTGCTTTAGTATACAAAATTTTAACAATAGATTTGTTTGACTCACAGCTACCATTCTCTCCCACATCCAGTTTCAATTTCCCCAGTGTCACCCATTGTCAGAAGAGCATCTCCCTCTATGTTCATTGTAAATAGTTGCTCTTGTAACCCATCACCAAGAGAGAGCAGCAACTATGGCTTGGTGGGGAATTTTTCTATATCAGCTATATCTTCTGTTTGCTGGGCTTACGTGGTAATGTAGTGGTCAGCCTAAATCCATGACAGCACCAGCGACCCGGGTTCAATTCCATCAGGAGCTTGTATGTTCTCTCTACATCTGCTTGGGTTTTCTCTGCATGCTGGAGTTTCCTCCTACATTCCAAAGACGCATGGATTAGTAGGTTAATTGATCACGTGGGTGGAAATGAGTGAAGCTAGAAGGGCCTGTTGCACTGTTATATCTCTAAATAAATCAATAAACAGAAGATTTTTGGTTCAAATACTACCCCAGAGACCCTTCCATAAAATTCCAGAGAGATACCATGGATTTGCACTGGGATAATGCAGCTGCTAAACTAAGCCTCCATCTGATCTGAAGTAAACATTAAAGATCAGACCTTAAGACCATAAGACATAGGAACAGAATTAGGTCATTTGACCCATTGAGACTACTCTGCTATTCCATCATGGCTGATTTACTAATTCCTCTCAACCTCATTCTCCTGCTGTCTCCCTGTAACCTTTGATGCCTTTACTAATCAGGATTCTATTAACCTCTGCTTTAAATATACCCAATAACTTGACCTCCACAGCCATCTGTGGCAATGAATTCCACAGATTCACCACCCTCTGGCTTAAGAATTCTTCCACATCTTTGTCATTATGAGATATCCTTGTATTCTGATGCTGTGTCCTCTGGTCCGAGACTCCTCCAATATAGAAAACATCCTCTCAATGTCCAAGATACCAGGGTACTACTTCAAACCAAAGCTAATTGTGCCCTGCTCCCCAATGTTGATCCTTCACTCAGCATTACTGTGATTAGTTGGTTATTGATGTTCACTTTTTCCAAGATCTTTCTGTGCACATTGTAATATAAGAAACAGAGTAACCATAGACTACAATTCAAAAGTTATTCATTAGGTTTAAAAGAATGTCTGAATGGAGAAATTAAAGGTGCTATATCAATGAAAGTACTTGTTTTCTATTTGTAGTCAATTATTTATCCAGCATTGCAGTCCTTGGATCTATAATAACTTATGATCTTTTAGCTTTCATAAGGAAATCAATCCTTGTCTATCCCTCTAATTTTTAATATCATTCCTGCTGAAACATTCAACCATTTTAAAATATATTTAACAAAGTAATTAGATTAAATACCAATGTGATCAAACATCTATAGGGAATTGAAAAAAGTATGGGAACTCATGTAACATTTATTCTAATCTGTATCACTCATTCTCTGAACTAACTACTCTACTAGAATCCATTTCATCCCTTCCTCAGAAGCTTTAAAATATGGATTATGCTCTTCAAGTGCAATTGAATAAAAATATTTGCTCTTTGCAAGTGCCCAACCCTCACAATCACTAATTGTTTTCTGAGTCAGACACATGGGATTGGAGCTACATTTTGGCCAGTGCAGGTTAAATGTGACATGTGTCTGCCTTCAAAGAACATTAGTCAACTTTGGACTTGTATCACATGCTGCCACAATTTAATCAGCTTTACAAATTCACAGAATTACAGAAAACTGTGTCAGTGTTAACATCACACAAGTTACTTGTTCTTTCTCCTTCATTGAACCAAATCAACATATCCATCAATTCCTTACTTCATCGGCATGTAAGTAATTTTCCTTTCAACGTACAATCCTGTTTCTCATCACAGAGAATTCCACATTCTCCCTGTGCACTCAGTAAACAACTATCTCCTTAACTGCACATCATGTCCTAGTTTCTGACTCTCCCACACACCATATTATTTTCTCTACATCCATCCAATTAAAACATTTCTTAATTTTTCTCCAAAGACAGAAAACCCAAGCTGTTAAGTCTTTCTGGATTGCATCAGTGACCAAGGCTGAATTTGAATTCACAGAATTGGTTATTGGTTAAGGATCATAATGTGGCTTCAATGCCGGTGTCTCTGTAAATGGGAAGTTAAAGCGCAGTGCAAATTAGGAGGTGTGTGTGAGACTCAGCTGGAGGAAGGTTCTATGATCTGATGAAACCAAAATTGAGCTTTTTGGCCATCAGACCAAACTCTACAATTCATCAAAACCTTACCATCCCTACTGTGAAGCATGCTGTGGGGATGTTTCACTGCTGCAGGCCCTGGAAGGCTTGTCAAGGTAGAGGGTAAAATGAATACAGCAAAATACAGGGAAATCCTGGAGGAAAACTTGATGCAGTCTGCAATAGAACTGTGACTTGGGAGAAGATTTGCTTTCCAGTATGACAATGACCGTAAGAATAAAACCAAAGCTGCACAGGAATGGCTTAAAAACAACAAAGTTAATGTCCTGGAGAGGCCAGATCAGAGTCTATACCTCAATCCAATTGAGAATTTGTGGCTGGACTTGAAAAGGGCTGTTCATTCACAATCCCCATGCAATCTGACAGAGTTTGAGTAGTTTTGTAAAGAAGAACAGGGAAAATTGAAGGGTCCAAATGTGCAAAGCTGATAGAGACCTATCCACACAGACTCAAGTCTGTAATTGCTGCTAAAGGTGCATCTACTAAATACTAACTTGAAGGGGTGAATACTTATGCAATCAATTATTTTGTATTTTACATTTGTAATTAATTTCAATCACTTTGTAGAGATCTGTTTTCACTTTGACATGAAAGAGTCTTTTTCTGTTGATCCACATCCACTGTGATTAAATGTTATAAAACAATAAAATATGAAAACTTCCGGGGGGAGGATGAATACTTTTTATTGACACTAAGTACAAGGTATGAATGGTAGCACCTAGTGGTGTGTGGTGTAACAAAGGGACCATAAGATCAGAAGATATTGGAGCAGATGTAGGCCATTCGGCCCATCGAGTCTGTTCTGCTATTCAAGCATGGCTGATCCAATTTTTCCAGTCATCCCCACTCCCCTGCCTTCTCCCCATACCCTTTGAAGCCCTGGACAATCAAGAACCTATCTATCTCTGCCTTAAATGGACCCAATAACTTGGCCTTCACTGCTGCTTGTGGCAATAAATTCCATAGATTTACCACCCTCTGACTAAACTAATTTCTCTGCATCTCTGTTCTAAATGGATGTCCTTCAAACCTGAAGTCATGCCCTCTTGTCCTAGACTCCCTTACCATGGGAAATAGCTTTACCATATCTAATCTTCAAACCTTTTAACATTCGGAATGTTTCTATGAGATCCCCCCCTCATTCTCCTGAACTCCAGGGAATACAGCCCAAGAGCTGCCAGACGTTCCTCATACGGTAACCCTTTCATTCCTGGAATCACTCTCGTGAATCTTCTCTGAACCCTCTCCAATGTCAGTATATCCTTTCTAACATAAGGATCCCAAAACTGCACACAATACTCCAAATGTGGTTTCACAAGTGCCCTATAGAGCCTCAACATCACATCCCTACTCTTATATTCTATACCTCTAGAAATGAATGCCGACATTGCATTCACCTTCTTCACCACTGACTCAACCTGGAGGTTAATCTTTAGGGTATCCTGCACAAGGACTCCCAAGTCCCTTTGCATCTCTGCATTTTGAATTCTCTCCCCATCTAAATAATAGTCTGCCCATTTATTTCATAGAAACATAGAAACATAGAAAAACCTACAGCACAATACAGGCCCTTTGGCCCACAAAGCTGTGCCAAACATGTCCTTAACTGAGAAATTACTTCGGGTTACACATTGCCCTCTATTTTTATGAGCTCCATATACCTGTCCAGGAGTCTCTTAAAAAACCCTATTGTATCTGCCTCCACCACCATCGCTGGCAGCCCATTCCAGGCACTCACCACTCTCTGAATAAAAGACTTACCCCTGATATCTCCTCTATACCTAAAGTGCATGACCATACATTTTCCAACATTGTATTTCATTTGCCACTTCATTGCCCATTCCCCTAAACTATCTAAGTCTCTCTGCAGGCTCTCTGTTTCCTCGACACTACCCACTCCTCCACCCATCTTTGTATCATCAGCAAATTTAGCCACCAATCCATTAATCCCATAGTCCAAATCATTGACATACATCATAAAAAGCAGCGGTCCCAACACCAACTCCTGTGGAATTCCACTGGTAACTGGCAGCCAGCCAGAATAGGATCCCTTTATTCCCACTCTCTGTTTTCTGCCAATCAGCCAATGCTCCATGGGCTCTTATCTTGCTAAGCAACCTCATGTGTGGCACCTTGTCAAAGGCCTTCTGAAAATCCAAGTACACCACATCTACTGCATCTCCTTTGACTACACTGCTTGTAATTTCGTCAAAAAATTGCAGTAGGTTAGTCAGACAAGATTTTCCTTTCAGGAAGCCATGCTGGCTTTGGCCTATCTTGTCATGTGCCTCCACGTACTCTGCAATCTCATCCCTAACTATGGATTCCATGGAGAGCAGTTACATGGTCTCCTGAAAATGGTGATATAGATTGGACAGGATGGTGAAGGCAGCATTTACTCACTGGCATTTGTTAGTCAGACCACTGAGTAGAATTCTTAGGACAAGACATTGGTGAGGCCACACTTTGAGTGTTATGTGCAGTTTTGGCCACCCAGTTATAGCAAAGACATCATTAATTGGAAAGAGTGCAAAGATGAATAGAAATGTTGCTGAGACTCAAGGGACTAAATTATAGGGAGAGGCTAAGCAGGTTAGGACATTATTCCTTGAAAGGTGATTTTACAGACGTGTATAAAATTACAAAGAAAATTGATAGGATAAACACACACTGTCTTTTTTTCAAGGAAAAATAACCCAATACTAGAGGAGAGATATGTAAAATGGAGCCAAGGGGCATCTCGTTACCCTTCAAAAATATGAACATACATTGTATATTTTAGGTTTGTAGCAATGGGTTTTGGGATAGCATGGAGAGTTAATTGTCAGGTTCGGGTTTAGGGACAGGGGGAATAAATAAAGAGTCAGAGCAGGAGCCAGTGTTTGGTGCCATGCTCAAAGTTCAGTGATCCAAGAAGTTGAATCTGTGGGCACTGAGGAGACCAGCAATCCCTAGGTCAGCCATCTTCAGGTCCTGGGTTGGAGGTCTGTATAGACGGGAGTCATGAGAGTCAGTGACCCCTCAGGTCACCTGATTTGAAGATTCCTGTGAATCTCGAAGCTAAGGTCTGAAGGTCAGACCCACCATCAGAGAGTTGACCCACTCACCAGAGGTCAGAGATGTCTAAAGCGCAAAGCCAAAGATTGAAGTCTAGAGCTCGCAAGTCTGGAGGTAGAGGCTCGAAGGTCAAAGACCAAAGTCGGTGAGTACGGAGGCAGAGGCTGAGAGAAGCCCCTAGATTGGCTTGTAGGAAGGTCAGAGGTCGGATCTGTGAATCCGAGCCAGAGACTAAAGGTTGGAGGCCCAATGTTTACGAGTCTGAGAGTAGGCCTGGTGGTGGCCTACCCTGTGGTTGGAGGCCTGTCTGTGTGTGTGAATGGGAGGGTGGGAAAGGGACTTGTTTTGCTGTTTTGGTCTTGCTTTGTTGTTGTTTTTGTTGCTCCTTGTGTTGTGCTGAACTATGGGGATGCTATAATGACACCTGCGAGCTGCCCCCCCAGCACATCCTGTAGGCTGTTAATGCAAATCACACAATTCACTGTATGCTTCAATGTACATGTAGTTAGTAAAACCGAATATGAATATTTTTTGTGAGGAGGGAGCTGCATGTATGGAATGAGATGCCAGAGGAACTATTTGTGGCATGTGCAATAACATCATTTGAAAGGCAATTGGGCAGAAATTGTTTATAGGCACATGGCCAAATGGGACTAGCTTAGCTGGGCACTTTGGTTGTCATGGACAAGTTGGGCTGAAGTTTCTGTGCTGTATTCCTCTATGGCTCTATGGCAATCAAGAATTGGCAAAAAAATTCTCCATGTCACATGGAGAAATAAATTAAAAATGAAACACATAACAAATCCTTTTGAACTTGGAAGAATAATTTCATGAATCCTGCAGTCACAGTGCTACATGGAGGGCACAGGGAGCACAGTTTCGAGGACTGACTTTAGAACATCATAGCTTTGCTTCCTGACAGGCACAACTACCTACTGAGCTTAAGCTTAAATGTCCCCAATTGCAATATGTCCCCCTGAATCACTGCAGCGCATAATTAACCCTGTTGATAACAGCTTCACGTAGACTGCTTACATTAAACCCAAATCCCTTTCTTTCAGCTTTGATGCAATTTTTTCACAAGTTTTTCTAGGAAGGACATGAAGAAATTGCAGAGGGTGTAGATGAGATTTATCAGTATGTTGCCTGGATTGGAGTGCATTAGAAGAAGAGCTCAGACAAACTTGATTTGCTTTGTCTGGCAGATCAGAAGCTGAGGAGTGAGCTGATAGAGGTAGGTAGAGCTCTGAGAGGCTTAGAAAGGGTAGATAGTTAGTCTTTCCCCCCAGCGTGGAAACGTCAAATACTAGAGGCCATAGCTTTAACGCAAGAGGGAGAAAGTTTAAAGGAGACTTGCAGGACAAGTTCTTGTTTAAACACAAAGTGATAAGTGCCTGGAGTATGCTGCCAGGGAAGGAGGTAGAAGTAGATAAGACAGCAACAACTAATAGACATATAGGCAGATGCAGGAGCAGGCACAGAATGGAGGGATGTGCACACGTGCAGACGGCTGGAATTAATTTAGACTGGCTTCATAATTGGCTTGTGACATTCAATGTTGTGTTGTTCCCAGGTTAAAATGATTAAAATGGAAATTTGAAGGCAATACCTCAAAGTGTGGGTGAGAGAACAATTCGGATTTAAATCTACACTCAGTGGCCATTTTATTAAGTACTTCCTGTACTTAATAAAGTAGCCACTGGGTTATGTTCCTGGTTTTCTGCTGCTGTGGCCCATTCATTTTATGGTCCAAAATGTTGTGCATTCATAGATACTCTTTTGCACGCCACTGTTGTATCATGTGGTTATTTGAGTTACTGTTGCCTTCCTGTCAGCTTGAACTAGGCTGGCCATTCTCCTCTGATCTCTCTCGCTAACAAGACGATTTTGTCCACAGAATTACCGCTCCCTGTATGTTTTTTTTTGCTTTTCACACCAATCTCTGTATCTCTAGTGACTGTTGTGCATGAAAATCTCTGGAGATTATCACTTTACAAGATACTCAAACCACTCTGTCTGGCAACAACAATCATTACATAGTTAAACTCACTTACATTCCATTTCTTTCCCATTCTGACATTTGGTCTGAACAACAACTGAACCACTTGACCATGTCTGCATGCTTTTATACACTGAGTTGCTGCCACATGATTGGCTGATTAGATATTCTCATTAACGAGCTGGCACACAGGTGTACTTAAAGAAGTTGCCACTGAGTGTATAATATGTAGAAGATGGCGAGTCCACTGGGTGAATTGTCCAAGGACACAGCAATGAGCACAAGGCAAGTTTGTATGGGAAGCTGGAGAAAGAAAGCAAAGTTGTTTCAGAAGTATGTGAAAACGTACGCTCTGTTATCTGTTCACTACAACTGGTTAAATTGTGAATTACTTCCTAAATCTCAGATTTATCAAACTGATTTTATTCTGATATGTGATCTTCATCACATATTATATCTGTCACTTTGTACATAGTGCATCAAATCCTTAAAGTTATGAACCTAACTACCCGAGTGATGACTATTCCATGCATCATTCTCTCAGGTGATGCCTCCTGTAAAGTATTTGTCAAGCAGAAATTGATTCCCACTGAGAGAGCTTCATTGCCATTAAGTCGATGTAATTTTTCATATATCCTGTCTTCCCTTAGCTTTAAGCTCAACCTCACCCCTCCTCCACCACTCCCAAACCCTAGTGCCATGCAATTGCACAGCACAGAAAAGAACCCTTTGGGTCGCCACCTCCTTTACACTAATCTGAACATGAATGTCAGGAATTGGAAAACAGTTTATTTTTAGTCTTAATTTGATTGGACTTTAGCTTTCAAGTGGCGATAACTGCACTCTGCTTCTTGGGTGAGTATTTGGAGTAGGGCTGAAAGAACGTACATTTTTTCATCACACAGTCAGCTCTCTCTACTTCAAAGCCTTCACGTAACCTTTTCCACTTCCACAACGATTAATCGGGAAAATAAAGGTGTCCTGTTGCTGATACTGTGGCTTGCAATTCAGTGCACTTATTAAAATTCTGAGCAGCTTTCTGAGGAGACATGCCTCCACATTCTTTCAGGAAGTGAAATGCTTCTTGCATTCGCCTCAAACATCCTGTGATCAGCAACTGTTATTTCCCAGAGGAGTTACTGGATGTCACTCTGCTTCAGTTCTCTCTCTTAACGCATGGAGTGCAGTCACATTATTAAATAATGAGCTTCACGCTGTCTCTCAGTCAGGGCTCAGGATCTCTTTATAACTATTCAACAACTTTTCTTCTAATTAATTGCTATACAGACAACTAAGCATGATTGCTTTATATGAGGCCTGGCCAGGTCTACACTGCAGTAATATAACATCTGCTGTGCATGTATTTTTCAAACAACATGCTCCCCGAGGTAGAGTTTCGAGTTCCGCCATGAAATTGAACTCCTTGGCCTGTGGCCTTGCAGTTCTGACTCCGAGTAAAACTTTTCATGTCGCCAGTATCATAGCCAAGAAGTTAATTTCAAAAAACTCATTCTAAACCTTTGACTATTTCACAATTGGACATTTTTCCTTTGAAATAATTGTAATCTGGCTCCTTGTTGACACTGAATTGGACTGAGTTTATTCAAATCTTACATCCATCCCACAATGTGAGGGAGTAAAAATCTTTGTGTTATGACTCCATCACGATGTACAGACATGTGAACTTATAAGGTTAATGGCTTGTAGAAAGAAGCTGTCACGTAGCCTGCTGGTCCTGGCTTTAGTGCTATGGTACTGTTTGCCAGATGGAAGCAGCTGAAACAGTTGATGGTTGGGGTGACTGGTGGTCCACCCAATGATCTTCCGGGCCTTCTTTACACACTTGTTGCTGTAAATGTCCTCAGTGGAGGGAAGTTTACATCCACAGATGCACTGGGCTGTCCGTACCACTCTCTGCAGTGCCCAGCGATCAAGGTTGGTGCAGTTCCCGTACCACGTGGTGACACAGCCTGTCAGGATGCTCTCAGTGGTACCCTTGTAGAAGGTTTTGAGGATTTCAGGACTCATGCCGAACTTCTTTGGTCGCCTGAGATCAGTTTCAGTCAAGTAGTCTGGAGTTGTCTGCACCTTTGTTGAAGGATCTTTGTTCATTGGGTGACATTGCAGCACAGAAGTGGGTTATTTATCCAGATGGATTCACTTCAGTGTTTAGGATCCACCCCTCCAGAGCAGAACATTCTTCCATTCCTTGCACTCTCCTGCCTCATTGCATGTTCCTTTGAATGTTATCTGTCTCATCAACTCTTTGGGATAATGAGCTGCTCAGTCTAAACTCTCCGTGGGTCATGAAATTTCTCCTTAATTCCCAAATAGGTTTATTAATTACCATTTACATTCATGGCTAGCAGTTCTGGGTTCAGCTGCCATCAGAAATCTCTTCTCGTATCGACGGTATCAAGTGTTTTTCTAATCGTAAGGAGCGGGACCATCCAGTTGTCTTTGATTTTCCAAGGAAAAGTGACCCAGCCTATTTTATTTTCTATCAGTTCTGCCAGTGTCTTGCAAGTTCTTCTCTTTGTGTTTTTTTTTCCTGTGCCTACTTTTGACAAGGTAACCAGAACCTTTCAAAGAACTGATAGAGGTTTATAAATAAGATGATGAGAGGAATAGACAGGGTGGGCAGAAGATAATTTCAAAGAAGATGTAGGGGACAGTTTTTTTTTACTCCGAGTGGTGAGTGTCTGAAATGCACTGCCTAGGACAGTGGTAGAGGCAGAAACTTCAGGGACTTTGAAGAGATGTTCAGACAGGTACATGAATGTGAGGAAAATGGAAGCATGTGAACATTGTGTAGGCAGAATACTTTAGTTAGTCATTTGGTTACTAATTTAACTGGTTTGGCACAACATTGTGGGCCAAAGGATCTCTTCGTGCGCTGTGCTGGGCTATGTTCTATTACTTCAGTTGTGCCTTAAGACGTGGAAGAAGAGCAGTGGAGAACTTGCCCTCTCAGTTATCCTTTTTCCCTGCTCTGCACTTCCCAAAAATGTAGAGTGTAGAAGATTGAGTGGAGATTAGACAAAATTAAGGGGTATAGATAGGGTAGATGCAAGCAGGTTTTTTCCACTGATTATGGGTGAGACTAGAACTAGAGGACATAGGTTAAGGGTGTTTAAGGGGAAAATGAGGGTGATCTCCTTCACTCAGAGGGTGACGAGAGTGGGGAAAGAGCTGCCAATAGGAGTGGTGGGTGCGGGTTCTATTTCAACATTTACGAGAAATTTGAATACACACATGGATGGGTGGGGTATGAGGTGCAGGTCAATGGGGCTAGGCAGATTAATAGTTTGTCACAGACTAGATGGGCTGAAGGGCTTGTTTCTGTGCTGTTGTGCTATGACACCGAGACCTTCATTGTACCTTCCAGATTGAATAGCTCCATGGAGTGGACCAAGAAAATCTGCAATGAATGGTAGTGAGGATAGAGGGTTGTTGGAAGAGGTAGTTAGAAAGGCGTAAAAGTGACTCAAAGTCATTAGCATGGGCACAAAATGCAAGAGCATGGAGATTTTAGTACAACTATATAAATTATTAGTTAATTCACATCTGCCATACTCTCTCTATTGGAAGGACATGATAGATCTGGTGAAAGTATAGGGAAGATTGAGCAGTAGAGAGCATTTCTGCTAAGAAATGTGACTAAATAAGCTGGGTTTATTTTCTTAGGAGTGTTGGAGGTTGATGGGGAGACTGGAATGAAGAGTGCAAAATTATTAAGGGGTATAGAGAGTGAGAAACAGTTCCCTTGTGCAGAAATGCCTACAACCAGAAGGCATTCGTTAAGGATAAGACATTTAGAAGGAATTTACAGAATCATCCAGAGGCTGGTTGAAATCTGGGTCACACTCCTTGATTAGATGGTGGAGGCAGGTTCTCATACATTTCAGAAAACATTTGAAGACACTTGAAATACCAGGGCACAGAGCCAAGTACTGGAAAATGAGATATGTGCTTGATGGCTGGTACAGACGATATGGACCAAAAGGCTTGTTGTCATGGTCTATGACGCCTTGACCCGATGACTCAAAATGTGATAACTCAATTGTGCAGCAGGGCAGAGTTGACAATATTTAAAAACAAAGAGCAGGACTGTAAATGTTAGAGTTAAAAACAGCAAGCAAGTCTTAGCGACCTTTTGAATGTCCTTTGAAGTGGTAGGAATCTATTTATTTTCAATTATGTAACATTTCAAAAATCTGCTTCTGCAAATTCCTCCTGTTAAATATTTCAAAGTAGAATGACCATCTTTCTTGACTAACAGGTCAAGGCTTAATTTGATATGTCAGAGTAAGGTGACAAGATGTAAAGATTTCTGATGTGCCATCATAGCTATGGTTAATACACACTATTTTCCTGCTCAGATACAATCTGAAGAATGGAGGTGAAAAACATCCAGCTCTTTTTATAAATAGGCACAAGGAATATCAAATCAAACACTATCTTTGCATTGCTTGCTTGCCATGAAGAAATTTTCAGTTCTTGAAGGCTTTAACTGTTATTTAACAACAATTATCCTGATGTGAAAGACAAGAATGTCACAGCACAATGATCTTCTTGCTGGAAGAAAAAACACAAATGTACCCATTAAAGGTGTTGACTGGGGCCTCTTTAAGAATCGTTGGTTAAACGGTTGTGTGGGAGTTCCAGATAATGAAAGCCTTAATATATAAAAGTCAATTGGGGAGGGTTAGGTTGGCAAACTGAAACATTTCACATGATCACGCTTGTACAATTGCAACATGTTTCACATGTCCAGACACTGTTACTATTAGTTAGTCTATGAAAGCACAAATGCTTCCTAAAATTTAGAATTTACTCTCTGTGGTTATTAAATGATGTTGAAATTTATTATTAAAATTAGGTGCCTCACTGCCCCAGTGTCTCTGTTATTCTCCCCTCTCATGCACTTGTTAAAAGGATTCATACGATCTCTTGGTCTGGAGAAAGTTTATATTTGAATAGTCCACTATAAAAACAGCAAAAAGGGTGTCAGATCCTTGCTTGTCAAGATTAAGTTTCATCTGCTCAACTCCACCCAACTTTCCATCTCATCTATACACTGCTACGGCCTTGGACAACCATCCTCACTATCTATGACAGGTTATGTACTGTGCATGGCAGAGTTTCACAGTGCCCGAATTTACTCCTGAATGGACTGTTCAAAAGTTCACCGGTTATGTAAAGATGTTGGACAGACTGGCATAATTTTACTTTGAGTGGAGGAGTTCTGGGGAGGGTGTGAGGGTCTTCACACCTTGGCCCTGTGCGAGGCTTTTCAGCTTGTTCAGTCAATAATGGGATGGGCACATGCCATTGACGGGAGGTTATGGCATATGTCCTACCCATCAACATGAACAGGGTTCAACTTGTTCCATGGAAGTGGCAACACTGAAAGGTAGGTTAGTGAAGCTGAAGAAGACATATGATAAGCTTGCCTCCATGGAACATGACACAAGTCAAAATATTATGCAGCAGTTTCACCAAACACTAGTTGGACTGTACTTGGAATATTTTGTAAACTTCTGGTTGTCAGACTACAGGAACGATAAATGGTAGGGTGCTATGGAATACTGATGAATGGAGGGATCTTGGGATCAAAGTCCATACATGAAAGGGGTGACAGGCAGATCTGGTGGTGAAGAAAGCTCATGTACTGCATTACTTCAGAGATCAGAGACGGTCAAGTTGGGACATTATATTGCAATTTTACAAATTTCTGGTTAGAGGACACTTGAGGTGTAATATGCATTTCTGGTTGCCACATGACAGAATGGAAGTGATTGTGCTGGAGTGTAGAGAAGGGATTCACCAGGATGTTACCTGAATTGGAGGACTTTAGTTATGGTGTGTGAGAGAAAAGATAGACCGGGCTTATTCTCTTTGGATCAAAGGAGGCTGAGGGGTCTCCCAATAGGGAGCTATAAAATTATAAGAGTCGTTGCTATGATAGATAGTCAGAATCTTCTTTCCCAGAGCCAGGGTTTCAAAAACAAGAGGACATAGGTTTAAAATGAGAAGAAGGAGATTTACTGGAAATTTGAAGGGAAAATCATATTTTTATATTATCTCTAAATGGTTAATTTCTGGATCTTGCTGCACAAGGCAGTGGTGAAATCAGATACAATCATATTGTTTAAGAAACACTTAGATAGGGACTTGAATAGACAAAGCTTAGAAGAATACAGACTTAATGTGGGCAAATGGGTCAATGTAAGTTCGCAAAAGGATTAGCATGGAAGTGATGGGCAGAAGGACCTTTTTTCTGTCATGTACAACCCTATGACACCAGATTCAATACATGATAGCATACTAGTAATCAAGGGACATGAAACATTTGTGCAAGTCTCACTCCAGTAGCAGAAATTTTAAATTTAATACATCAGATAAAATGTTGGTATCAGTAATAATGACTACATAATTTTAAGTTGCTGCAAAAAACCATCTGCTTCACAAATGTCCTTAAAGGAAGGAAATTCATCATCCTTATCCATAAGGTACCTCACTTAGGATTCAAAATGCACACTCAGGAACACGTACAATAGTGGAATCAGTGCTAAATTTGTCACGAGCACATTATACATAGAACGTTCTGTTACTGACCAAGAGGAGATCTCTACCCAGAACCTGTTTGGAATATTATGTGATAAGGAATAAGCTATGCATCAGGATGAATCAAAGGTAACAATTGCACTTTGTCTGAAATATTCAAGGCGTGACTATGAAATATAAATTAAATGTAAATAAAAACAAGAGCATAGTAGAAATACTCAGTAAACAGGCAGCAAAGTTCAAAGGTCAAAGTAAATTGATTATCAAAGTACATATTTTGTAGTCTAGGAAATACACTCAGGACAACAAATACCTTTTCGGGACTTTAATTCCTTTATCTGTTTTAGATGCTTTAATGCAGAAAGGGGATAGCAAGATAAAATGAGCCAGTAACTCGCTATGTATGCAGTATAAAAATAAAAAAGTAAAACAAAATATACAATACCAATACGGCAGTGGCAATTTTTGGGACACACATGCTTAACTTCCAGGCACATATTGGCTAGACCCTGAAACAAACTTTCCTCATTCATGTTACTAGGCTGATAAGGAACTCGCAAAACCATGCTATCCAGTGCTGATACCTTTCCTCACCACATGAGCAGCATGCTTGGGATCACTGGCATCCCATGTCCAGGCTTTCTAGAATGTTGTAGGTATTACTTTCTACTCCCTACTTGCATAATAACATCACTGTTTTCTCTTAAAGGCACAGGCATCTATTTCAGCATTAGCAGGGTGAATACACAAGTGCATTTTTACAAATAAAAAATAATATTCAATAGTCATAGTCATACTTTATTGATCCCAAGGGGAAATTGGTTTTCGTTACAGTTGCACCATAAATAATAAATAGTAATAGAACCATAAATAGTTAAATAGTAATATGTAAATTATGCCAGTAAATTATGAAATAAGTCCAGGACCAGCCTATCGGCACAGGGTGTCTGACCCTCAAAGGGAGGATTTGTAAAGTTTGATGGCCACAGGCAGGAATGACTTCCTATAACACTCAGTGCTGCATCTTGGAGGAATGAGTCTCTGGCTGAATGTACTCCTGTGCCCACCCAGTACATTATGTAGTGGATGGGAGACATTGACCAAGATGGCATGCAACTTAGACGGCATCCTCTTTTCAGACACCGCCGTGAGAGAGTCCAGTTCCATCCCCACAACATCAGTGGCCTTTCGAATAAGTTTGTTGATTCTGTTGGTGTCTGCCACCCTCAGCCTGCTGCCCCAGCACACAACAGCAAACATGATAGCACTGGCCACCACAGACTTTTAGAACATCCTCAGCATCGTCCGGCAGATGTTAAAGGACCTCAGTCTCCTCAGGAAATAGAGACGGCTCTGACCCTTCTTGTAGACAGCCTCAGTGTTCTTTGACCAGTCCAGTTTATTGTCAATACGTATCCCGAGGTATTTGTAATCCTCCACCATGTCCACACTGACCCCCTGGATGGAAACAGGGGTCACCAGTACCTTAGCTCTCCTCAGGTCTACCACCAGCTCCTTAGTCCTTTTCACATTAAGCTGCAGATAATTCTGCTCACACCATGTGACAAAGTTTCCTACAGTAGCCCTGTACTCGACCTGGTTACACATATATGTCACCATATACACCCCTGAGATTAGTTTTCTTGTGGGTATACTCAGTAACTATCAGAACCATGAAAGGCCACATCCAACAGGACAGATAAACAACCAACATGCAAAAGACAACAAACTGGCAATAAATATTGTATCTTCCGTATGTATATATGTATTTATTGTATTAAATTTATAAAATAAATTAATAAATATTTATACTACTTGTTATAATAGCTAGCTATAACAAACTAGTTATTTTAGCTAGTCTTATAATAACTGTAACAAAGCTATTGAATGGTTCCCGTGTATGATAAAAGGACTCATGACCTCACAATCTACTTGTTATGATCTTCCACCTTACTGTTCACCTGCACTGCATCTTCTCTGTAGTTGCAACACTTTATTCTGCATTCTTTTATTGTTTTACCTTGTACTACTTTAATACACTGTGTAATGATTTGATCTCTAAAAATAGTGTGCAAGACAAGCTTTTTGTGTATCTTGGTCCATGTGACAATAATGAACCAAAACCAATTACTTTTCTCCATATTAGTCCCATTTTAATAATTCTCCCCTCATTCCCATCAACACCATCGTTTCTCTCATTCAGCTATAAGCCGGGGACAATTTATGATGGCTGATTAGCCTTTCGACCCACACATGTTAGGAATGTGAGAAGAAACTCATTCAGCCACAGGGAGAATGTGCAAATGCAGCACAGATGGTACCAGAAATCAGGACTGAACTGTATAAGCTAAACGCTAGCAAATGCAACAAGCTTGAAAGGAGCTTATTGGTCAGCATGGACCAGCTAGGCCGAAAGGCCGGTTTCTGTGATGTGTCATGCTATGACTCTATTAAGGCATCAGCACAATGTGTAGAGGCTAAAAACCTAAGGTTGTAAGAAACAAAACAAATCTCTGGAAATATTGCTCAAATATTCAAACTTCACAGGGGAATACAGTATGCAGTATGCATAGGATCCTGATAATATATTCAGCAAGGCAACAAAGTCTTCAGGTCTGGGGATCAAGGACTCGAGGAGTAGGCCATAAGACATAGGAGCAGAATTGGGCCATTGGGCCCATCAGTCTACTCCTCCATTTCATCATGACTGATTCAATTTTCCTCTCCTGCCTTCTCCCTACGTCCCTTTCATGCCCTGACCGACAAAGAATCCATCAACCTCTGTCTTAAGTATACGTAAAGACTTAGCCTCCACAGCTGCGTGTGGCAATGAATTCCACAGATTCACCACTCTTTGGTTAAATAAATTTCTCCTCAGCTCTGTTCTAAAGGGATGGACCTCTATTCTGAGGCTGTGACCATTAGACATAGAAGCAGAATTAGGATATTCAGCCCACTGAGTCTGTTTCACCATTACATCATCGCTGATCCTGGATCCCACTCAAAAACATACACCTCCCTTCTAGCCATAACCTTTGATGCCCTGACCAAACAGAAACCTATCAATTTTCACTTTAAATATACCCACTCTGGTCCTAGACTCTCCCCACCATAGGAAACATCCTTTCCACATCTACTCTATCAAGGCCTTTCACCATTTGATAGGTTTCAATGAAGTTATCCCTCATTCTTCTGAATTCCTGTGAATAATAATGAGTGGAGCAGGGGTTCCCAACCTTTTTTATGCCAATCTCTCTTTAACCGGGGGGACAATGGCCCAGGGTTGGGAACCCCTGGAGTAGAATATACTATGGATAAACCTTTGATTCAACTCTTAATGTAGATTAAATAGAATGGGAACAGAATGCAAATAGTAACATGGGAAGTTTTAAGTGAGGTCTTGAGTAAATGAAGTATATTAATTCTCATAGGTATCAGATGCAAATCAGAGATTTTTCAGTGTTATGTTTCAATATTACGATGGTAATCCGATACCATGTCTCTGACACCCTGTTTATTTCTGGCAAGCTGCTCTATTTAGGCGAGATCCTTGCAGACGTGACACATATGTTCCAACCCAATGCCTTTCCTCAAATGTGAAATATCAGGCAAAAGTCCCTCAACACTTCTGTCAACCTATTCTTTCTTTAACAGAACTTAATTAAATAGCAGAAGTAATGACTGACACTGAGGGAAAACTTGATTGAATGATGTCACTAAGAACCTTATCCTCATTTTTGCCCTATATTTTTACTTAACCATTACAGTTTCACTGGGTGACACGGTACTGTAGCGGCTGTTGTTGGGTCTGTTTGTTGTTCCTTTTCATGTCTTGTGGTGCATCATGTGGCAGTTTTGCCGTTTCCATAGCATTTGACGGTTTTTTCACGAGGCTGAGTTGCAAACACGACACTCAACTCAGCATGGATGGAAAGCGTACAAGGAACTGGCCGGATTCAAGCTCGAGGCCATTTGTTTTGAAGTCCAGTGCTGATGTCACTACCTTACTGGCCAGCTAGAGTAGCGGTCAGTGTGACGCTATTATAGTGTTCCGGATTTCAGATGTCAATTCCAGCACCGTTCCGTAAGGAGTCTCTGTTCTTCCTCCCTGTGGAATGTGTGGGTTCTTCACCAGGTGCTCTGGTTTCCTCCCACAGTCCAAAGACATACCGGGTAGGTTAATTGGTCATTGTAAATTGCCCCCTGATTAGATTAGGGCTAATTGGGTTCGTTGGGATTTGCTGGGACAGCATAGCTCCAAGGGCCTACTCTGCGCTGTATCATTAATTAAGTAAATAAAATAAAACAGTTGGATCTTAATGCCACACATCAAACAGTCTTACTCCAATCCTTTATAGGAAACTGTTGGTAAGTATTCCTCAGCATTGGCATTAGAATATTAAAATGTAGAAGCAACAACACTCTGTTGCTTGTTTACATATGATATTAAATTGCATTTGGTTAATAATACTGTCACCTTATCACATTTCTCAGTGAGATTCCCCATTTCTGTCAATCAAAAGCAATTCATGCACAGTTGTCAGGCTATGATTGACAGGAGGAAATGAAAACATTGCTCATATTACGAAATGAATGTGACTCGTATAAAATAAGAATAGTAGAGCAATAACACTATCACCATCAATCATAGGCATAATTCTCTGTCCCCAATATATATTAATTCTCTTTTGTATTTATTATTAGAATATTCTTTTCTTCGTTGTGTGAACCAGTTTGTGTTGACTATCAAACTACCTTTAGGTTAATATTCAAGTGTGGTTGATTTCATGGGGATTAGGGGTTAGAATTACGTTTTGGAAGTCACATAATGCTGCATTCCTTTTTTTAGTATTGAAACGGCATGTGAGTCACTCCAACATTATTTGGGAAAATTACATTAAATCAAGAAATTCAAATGCAAGATTCAAAGAACAACACCACTGACTATCCTACGTAATGGAACTGATGTTGTTGGTTGTATGTTTCAGTGCAGCAGTCACTATCAATGTGCTGCATGTGCTTTGCAGCTATCACTATATAGCCCAGCAGGTGTGAACTTTGCAACCGACTTTTAAAGAGATATATTGTGAGATGAGCAAAACTCTTCTAAATAAGAGAGCGTTGGTACTGAAGGGATGAACGCTTAACAATTGAAGAGGGGTTATTAGTTGACTTTTGTTGGGACAATACTCCCAAAAGGTTAGAGCAGCCAATATAGGTTAAAGAACAGCAGGAGGCTGTCTGGCAGATCATTCTAAGGACATGAATACCTGCACAGACAGATATTTGCCTGCTATGTCAGTAAATATTCATGTTTGTACAGACTGTTCAATGGGTTGCAGGAATAGTGGACAAAGTCTCCTCTGCCTGAATGTGGAGACTGGGTGACCTTTTTGATACAGAAGTGGGCAGCAAACTATAGATGTTGTAGGAAGATTACTGAGAGCAGGAAGCTGAAAGTAAGCATGACCCTGACTTCCAGTGGCTCAGGTGAGTGAGGTCAAAGGAAGACACAGATCTTGGTGTGGACAAAACAGTACAATTCGAGGATTGTCCCTTTTAAGTTGCAGAAGAAACAGGGTAAGTAAAAGTTAGCTGTTTTGTGAATAAAAAATAACTGAACTGTTACTTATCAGACATTTGAGGCTGAAAAATTTGGCACAGATAAATTGTTGTTGTAGTACTATTCTTGACATTAGTTGGAGAATTTTTACCACAGAAAACAATAAAGTGCAAGGAAGAACAAAAATCCTGCCAAAAAATGAGGCAAATCTTTGAGTAATTAAGACATTAAGAAAGCTGTGTAAAATTGCACTGTCCTGGGTTAACAATCCTCCTTATCTTGATAGAGTGTGAATGAATTTCTGGCCAAGTTTAATGAACCTGCATTTCACATGAATGCCATCTGGACCAAAACAGGTTGTGAAGTTTTCCAATAACTGAGCACAGGGAAGCTAAATGACAGTAAGCAGTGATTAACCATCATTGACTAATGAGCAGCAGCAGGAAGAATATCATACAACTTGTGGGATACATGGCATTAATTGTAGATGAAGTACTCTCTAATCACTTGTGATCCCATGAGCAAATTCTGATTACAACTTCACTGATGGGATGATCTAACAGATGGAAGAATCTTTCATTTCAGTGGGTATCTAAACCAAAGTGGTTTGGGGGCCGGGGAGCGTTTCCTCAACTAGCATGATTGTTGTTGTGCAGGGGGGAAACAACCCTGTGGTTGTGCATTTGATAATAACATGCATTATATTTAAAAGCACCTAAAAATGTGATCATGTTTGCCAGCACAAAAATGCAGTGATCAGTACCACATTATGTGTTTGATAGGAAACATTTGTTTGAGTATTCTGTATTCCACAAGCCACAATGCACACAATAAAATGGTGAAATGTAGCCTTTTTAATTTATGAAGACTTAAATAACACTACACTATCTTTCATCACCATCAGTCAAAATGGTAAGATAGAAAGCAATATCAAATCAACAAACTTTTAGTACATTGGCCTTTATTAATCAAAGTATTGAGTATAAGAGCTGGAATGTTATGATGAGGTTGTATAAGGCATTGGTGAGGCCGAATCTGGAGTATTGTGTTCAGTTTTGTCCATCAAATTACAGGAAGGATATAAATAAGGTTGAAAGAGTACAGAGAAGGTTTACAAGGATGTTGCCGGGACTTGAGAAACTCAGTTACAGAGAAAGGTTGAATAGGTTAGGACTTTATTCCCTGGAGCGTAGAAGAATGAGAGGAGATTTGATAGAGTTATATAAAATTATGATGGGTATAGATAGCGTGAATGCAAGCAGGCATTTTCCACTGAGGCAAGGGGAGAAAAAAACCAGAGGACATGGGTTAAGGGTGAGGGGGGAAAAGTTTAAAGGGAACATTAGGGGGGTCTTCTTCACACAGAGAGTGGTGGGAGTATG
Source organism: Mobula hypostoma (assembly GCF_963921235.1). NCBI lineage: Eukaryota > Metazoa > Chordata > Chondrichthyes > Myliobatiformes > Myliobatidae > Mobula > Mobula hypostoma. Next base: position 173,799,974 of record NC_086101.1, read on the forward strand.
GAATGAGCGGCCAGACGAGGTGGTAAATGCGGGTTCTTTTTTAACATTTAAGAATAAATTGGACAGATACATGGATGGGAGGTGTATGGAGGGATATGGTCCGTGTGCAGGTCAGTGGGACTAGGCAGAAAATGGTTCGGCACAGCCGAGAAGGGCCAAAGGGACTGTTTCTGTGCTGTAGTTTCTATGGTTCTATGGTTAAACAAGGTTGGCTGACAAAAGGTTAGTTTTTAACTGGCCTGTAATTTGTTAAAAGCGAAGGGAAAACACGAGATCTGCTGATGAGTTTGGTGGGGGCAGAGGTGACGGTGGGCATGCTCAACAGGATTAATGCTATAGGGAAGTCGAAGTCAGAAAGCTTTTGACAAGATACCACACAAGAGATTAACAATTTAATTACAGGAGGTAGGGATTCAGGTTAAGGTGTGACAATGGGTGCGGAACTGGCTCAGAAACAGAAAATAATGAGTTATGCTGAGAGGATCATTTTCACACCTAGAAGATGTTAAAACTTTTGTTCTGCAGGGATCAGTTTTGGGGCCTGATGTTTTTAATTTACATTAGTGATTTGGATAAGCACATAACAAATAAACTAGTAAAGTTTGCAGATGACACAAAATTAGGGAGATGGGCATCAGTAAAGAGATCTAAACAAAATCCAGATATGGGCAGGTAAATGGCAGATGAAATTTAATGTAAGAATGTAAAAAATTACATATCGGAAGTAGAAATATTAGATACTTATATACAATAGGAGGCCTTGAGTTAGAAAGTTCATGAGCAGAATTTGGGCGTTCTGGTAGACTCATCACTTTCAACATCTAGACAATGCACAGAAGTGATTAGGAAGGCTAATAGAATGTTGGACTATATAATGCGCTCAGCAGTGTTCAAGTCTAGAGACATTCTCTTTTAGCTGCATAATGTGCTTGTGAGGCCACACCTTGAGTACTGTGTACAATTTTCATCTCTGTATTTTATGAGGGATGTGAAGGCACAAGAGAGAGTTCAGAGAAGAGGGATGAAACTCATTCCAGGTCTGCAGGATAAGAGCTATGAAGAAAGATGGAAAAAATTAAATCTTTTTAGCTGAAGTAGACTTAGAATGAGAGGACACTTGATAGAAGTGTTTAAAATCATTAAGGGTATAAGTAAAGTGGACCAATTAATCCATTGACAAGGTCATGGGGCCATAGGTGGAGACTGGTTAAAGAGTGATTTCAGACTAACATCAAGAAGCATTTCTTTACACAGCGAATTGTGAACACATGGAACAAACGACCTCGTTGTGCGTTGAGAGTAGTACTTTAGAGACTTTCAAATCTAGCTCGATATTTATTTCAACACACCATGTGAGTAGAAATTTGGTAAGCATTGTTGGGCCGAATAGCCTCTTCTTGTCAAGTGCTTTCTAATGTTCTAATCAAAATCACAATGGATGTTTCTTAGGCACAGCACATTTATGCATTCGTGAAGCAGGCATACCAGCAGCCTTATATCATAAGGTGTTTGAAGAGTTCTGTTATGTCACTAAATCCTCTTGCAAATTTCTACAGATGTACCGTTGGGAACATTCTGATTGGTTGCATCACTGCCTGGTATAGACCAAAAGGGCCGTAGAGGGTTGTAGACTTAGAAAGTTCCATTCATGGGCACAATCCTCCTCACTAGCGAGAACATCTGCAACAGGTGGTGCCTCGAGAAAGATGACATCCATTATTAAGGACTCTCGTCATCCAGGACATGTTCCCTTCTCTTTGCTACCTTTCGGGAGGAGGTGCAGGAGCCTGAAGACGACTCTCATCGATTCAGAAACCGCTTCTTCTCCTCCATTGTCAGTTTTCTGAATGGTCCATGAATCCATGAACCCTATCATGTGTTATTTATTTATTTTGTGTAACTTATAGTGATATTTATGTCTTGCGCTGAACTGTTGCTGGAAATCAACACATTCTACAACATAGGTTAGTGATAATAACCCTGATTCAGATTCTGTTTCTGACTTCTCCATGGGAGCTATGGAAGTTGAATCTTTAAATTTCTTCAAGGCAGAGTTAGGTAGATTTTTTTTTCAATTACAGGATCTAGCAGAAAAATTAAGATGAGGCCAGTATCAGTCAACATGATTATATGCATAGTGCCAAGGGTGGCTGGGCTGAGTGGGCTGGACTACTACCTCATATGTTCTTATTTGTATTGCACCTTCTGGAGTTCTGTCTGAATGCTCCAAACCACATGCACTTTATGAAAGACATTTAAAGTGGGAAATGTGGCACAACACAGTTTTCCGGCTAAAACGTCGACTATACTCTTTTCCATAGATGCTGCCTGGCTTTCTTATTTCCTCCAACATTTTGTGTGTGTTGCTCGGATTTCTAGAATCTGCAGATTTTCTGTTGTTTGTGAATGAATTTGTAACTGGTGTTTTAGTAGAGGTATTGAGGGATAACTGATGCCAATTTACTAGGGATAACCTTACAAGTGCCTTGATGTCTTTCCCATCTTTTTGATCCCCACACCCTGGGATCAATGCTCGTGTGAAAGAGAAAAAGCATTCCTTTCGCATTGCACTGAATCTTGAGCTAAATTAAAACACTCAGATTTTCGGAGTGGAAATTGCTCTGATATCCTTTTGTCCCAGAGTCAAAAATACCACCAACTGAATCACAGCTGACATGACAGAAGAAAGAATAAAAACAGAAGCAGTGAAGATTCATTATGAATTGGAATTCATCCAAAGAGAATTGATATTTTGTTTACTTATGATTAAACCAATAATTAACCAAACAATAGACAAAATAAAACTGGCTGGGTTGTGCCTGAACACTGCTACAGGGAAGAGTTGTACAGGAGCTAATGAGGCAAACAAATGTTTTCATCTATGACACCTTCCGACGACTGAAGAAAGAGTTTAGTCCAGCATAAACCTGTCTTGAAAAAAATGCCCTGTCTACTCCAGAGTAGCATTTCCATTCACAATTCCAATTTTTTTGGCTGCCTTTTCGAATAAGATAATTTGGTGCAGAACAACGCACAATGTGTTCATGCCAAAAAGGAGCTGAATTGAGAACTGTCCAACTTACTCCATTAGGGTGCTATACTTGTCAGACTGGAGAGTTTTATTTCATCAATCTAGCGCGAAGTCCCAGGGGTCAAAGGACAGCTTTGACTGTCAATAACTGCTCGCTGCCAAGTCATTTCCAAAACATCATTGAAGCAGGTTTATTGTCATTTGAATAAATGCAGCAAAATAAATTGCATAACAAAAGGAGAAATGTGCTGAAAGCAATTGCAGTTCTGTCACTGCAAGATTCCTTAGAAAAAAAGACAAGTAAAACTTGATGAATGTTCTGAGTCTTTTGGCATTTCTTATTTGCTTCATTTGAGTTTGCTTAGTGAGCAAATTGTAAGAAATTGGAGACAAAAGAAAATTACTGATTCATTGTTAATACATTTTACAAATGACTCAGATTCACATACTGATACCAAAGTGGTGAAATTTGCTGATTATATTAAACAGGAAGGTAGGTTGGCAGAAGACAGAGAAGTGCGCACAGATTCTGACAGAAGCATCTCAGAGATTACAGAGTGAGTTGAACCTGATTTAAATGGCAGACAGCTGGTGGAATTAATGTAGGCAAGTATAAAATGCTATATGAAAGAAAAATGGAGCACATACAGACTCTATGAAAGGAGTCTGAACAGCTAAAATTGAAGTTGAAAGGAATCCAGGAATCTTTGCAGATTAAAATCACCACAATAATCAACAGAACCAATATGATGCTGGAATGAAAAAGGTGAGACAGGAGAATGTCAGAAGAGATTTTTTTTGTTTATAGTGCTCTGATCAAACCCCACTGTTATTAATCCTGCTTGACAACAACTAAAAGAGTCAACCAAGTCGGGTGTCATGAAGCAAGTAAAGGGCAATGCAAGGTAAATGTGGCAAACCTTGAGTGTTCCAGTTTAGGAAGGGGGCATCTTTGAAACAATGAGGCTGAGGTTTATGATGCAGGCATGGGCAAAGTGAATCAGTTACACTGCTTTAACTAAAACTGAAAAAAAAAATTATTGCTTGCAGTTAGAGACACAAAATCATGGATTCATGCAGCGTATGCGCAGGTCCTTTGCAGAGGACCCTGCAGAGAGTGGTGCGGACAGCCCAGTGCAGCTGTAGATGTGAACTTCCCACTATTCAGGACATTTACAAAGACAGGTGTGTAAAAAGGGCCTGAAGGATCAGTGGGGACCGAGTTACCCCAACCACGAACTGTTCCAGCTGCTACCATCCTGGAAATGGTACTGCAACATAAAAGCCAGGACCAACAGGCTCCGGGACAGCTTCTTCCACTAGGCCATCAGACTGATTAATTCATGCTGATGCAACTGTATTTCTATGTTATATTGTTGTACATATTATTTATTATAAGTTACTATAAATTGCACATTGCACATGTAGACGAAGTCAAAATGTAAAGATTTTTACTCATGTATATGAAGGATGTAAATAATAAAGGCAATTCAATTCATTTCATTTCAATACAGAGTTCATGTTGAACACCCACCCCCACATCATTTATACTAACCCTTCACTAATCCCCACATTCCCTTCTCTGTTTCAACCACATACCTACATACTCATAGAACATAGAATAGTACAGCACAGTACAGGCCCTTCGGCCCACAATATTGTGCCAACCCTCAAACCCTGCCTCCCATATAAGCCCCCACCTTAGATTCCTCCATGTACCTGTCTAGTAGTCTCTTAAACTTCACTAGTGTATCTGCCTCCACCACTGACTCAGGCAGTGCATTCCATGCACCAACCACTCTCTGAGTAAAAAAACCTTCCTCTAATATCCCCCTTGAACTTCCCATCCTTTACCTTAAAGCCATGTCCTCTTGTATTGAGCAGTAGTGCCCTGGGGAAGAGGCGCTGGCTATCCGCTCTATCTATTCCTCTTATTATCTTGTACACCTCTATCGTGTCTCCTCTCATCCTCCTTCTCTCCAAAGAGTAAAGCCCTAGCTCCCTTAATCTCTGATCATAATGCATACTTTCTAAACCAGGCAGCATCCTGATAAATCTCCTCTGTACCCTTTTCAATGATTCCACATCCTTCCTATAGTGAGGTGACCAGAACTGGACACAGTACTCCAAGTGTGGCCTAACCAGAGTTTTACAGAGCTGCATCATTACATCGCGACTCTTAAACTCTATCCCTCGACTTATGAAAGCTAACACCCCATAAGCTTTCTTAACTACCCTATCCACCTGTGAGGCAACTTTCAGGGATCTGTGGATATGTACCCCAAGATCCCTCTGCTCCTCCACACTACCAAGTATCCTGCCATTTACTTTGTACTCTGCCTTGGAGTTTGTCCTTCCAAAGTGTACCACCTCACACTTCTCCGGGTTGAACTCCATCTGCCACTTCTCAGCCCACTTCTGCATCCTAAGGCAACTTATATAGGCCAGTTAATGTGACAACACAAACATGTTCAGATTGTGGGAAGAAACTGGATCACCTAGAGGAAACCCACCAGTTCCATTAAAAGGTCATTGATCCAAAATATTAGGTGAGGCTTTCTCCATACAACACTACGTTATATCTTCACAATTTCTATCTTTATTTTAGATGTCCTGTACCTGCAGCATTTTGGCTTTTGTAATATCATAGAAGTCGCTTTCAACAACAAAAAAAAGACATTTTAGTCCCCACGTTGCAGAGATCTTTCTTTACCCAAACTTCATTGCATCAACATCTAGAATATTATTCTGTGTATTATTTAGTTTCCCTATTAACTACATCCACCAATGATGCAAATATTGATGAAAATAGAGCCATATTTCAGTACATTACTTCCTGGATTTTTTTTTCAAATTTGAATTATATTGTTCCATATTTTCAGGACATTCCTGTGGATTTTGAAGCAGGCATGAGCACGGAAATTTTAATAACCATAAGTTTACATTTGTGTTTCTATCAGCTCCAATCTGAGAACATGAGCACTGTTAAACTAAATAAGTTTCATTCAATAAGAAAGCCAAAAGAAAAAAAAAAGAATTAAGATTCAGGTAGTACAATGACTTTCAACTGTTCTTGCACTTTTGGGAAATATATATGAATCTGATGACCTTAACATTCCTCCTCTCTGTTGTTCCACATCAACTGAATTAATGCAGGCCCACTAATGTCCAGGTGAATTTATAATATGACACAAAATGGCAATTATATTTAGGGGAATGTGAGAGAACACACAGCAGAGGATAGGCTTTGAGTACATTGATGTTGACAATGTTTCACAGAATTGAGAAAAAAACACAGTTAAGTCTATTAATTTTGGCATCCTCGGCATGAAAGAACAGTAAGTATTCTATCAATAATTAAAATTTAATTTAATTACTGTTGTAGGTGGATTAATTCCATTAGGGAAAAGACAGGAATATTAAAGCAGCACGTTCATCCCTTGTCAACACTGAACCACTTGCAAAGTAGAAAGAACAATTGCTACAATAAGGTTTATTTAACACAACTGACTGGCTTCAAGCAGACTTCGCTTACACTGGTGCCTAGGAAGAATGTGATAACCTGCCTCAGTGGCTATCATCCGGTAACATTTACGTAATCCACAGTGATGAAGTGTTTTGAGAGGTTAGTGACGAAACACCTGCCTGAGAAGTGATTTGGATATGCTCCAATTTGCCAACTGGAGCAACAGGTCCATAGCAGATGCCATCTTATTGGCTTTTCACTTAACCTTGGAACATCTGGACAGCAAAGATAAAGATGCATACATCAGGATGCTCTTTATTGATGACAGTTCAGCGTTCAATACCACTAACCCCTGAAAACTAATCAATAAGTGTCAAGACTTTGGCCTCAATACCTCCTTGCGCAATTGGATCCTCGATTTCCTCATGTGCAGACCCTGGACAGTTCAGATTGGTAAGAACATCTCATCCACAATCTTCATCTGCACAAGTGCACCTTAAGGCTGTGTGCTGAGATCCCTGCTCTACTTGCTTTACATGTATGACTATGTGGCTGTGCTCAGCTTCAATGCCATATTTAAGTCTGCTGATGACACCACTGTTTTTGGCCAAATAAAAGTTGGTGATGACTCGGCATATAGGAGGGAGACTGAAAATCTGTGAGTGGTGCAGTCACAACAACCTCTTACCCAATGTCAGCAAGACCAAGGAGCTGATATTGACTTCAGGAGGTGGGAAGAAGGTACGGGAGCCTCTGGACTCACACCACCAGGCTCAGGAACAGTTATTACCCCTCAACCATCAGGCTCTTGAACCAAAGGAGATAACTTCACTCAACTCCACTTACCCCATTATTGAAATATTCAGTGCTGAAGGGTTTCAGCCTGAATCATTGACTGTACTCTTTGAAGGACACTTCAATTCATGTTCTTGATATTTATTGCCTATTTACTTGTTAGCATTATTTGCCAGTTTGTTGTCTTTTGTACACTGGTCGAACACCCAAATTGCTGTGATCTTTCATAGATTCTATTATGGTTATTATTATATTATGGTTTTATTGAGTATGCTAACAAGAAAATGAATTTCATGGTTGTATGTGGTGACATGATAACAAATTTACTTTGAACTTTGAACAGAGGATACATTTCCGGTAAACTTTTCTAAATGTATTCTATAAAATGAAACAGTTTACTATTACAAACTGCAAATTCTATCAGAACACGGCATCAACTAAATTAAGTGCAGTAATAATTCCATTTCATTGCATAAGTTCAAGAATAAATATAGAGAAAATTAAAGGAGAATTTTAGGTTCTAAAGCACCTTGAACATTTTGATAATCTCTGACTTTTTGGTGACATGGTAAAACTTAAATAGTCTTTATCACAATATAGAGGCATTAGTAAATTGGAAAGAATCATAAATTCAATATTCAAAAACGAAAAAATCTGCAGATGCTGGAAATTCAAGCAACACACACAAAACGCTGGTGGAACGCAGCAGGCCAGGCAGCATCTGTAGGAAGAAGTACAGTCGATGTTTTGGGCCGAGATCCTTTGTCAGGACTATTTCTTAGGCAGTTCTCAGGGATCAATTACTTGGTTCCTATCTGGTGTTGTGGGTTCTGAGGTGATTAATGATGTCATTGTGGGAACAGAAGATTCTTCCATACATGATAGAAAATGGCTGATGCAGTGGAGCAATGTTAGATTGTGAAGCAGTGCACTCCCCCCAGAACTTCTGCTGTGTTTCTGTGTGCTTCTGACACAAGGCCTAGCGGTTCTCAATACTATCCTGACTGCTCCATCTTCACTTTGAACAGCCATTGAGCAAATTTTCTGCAGGAGGAAATATGGATTCTCCACTTCAAGAAAGCTTTGAGCACACTCTTGAATCTTTTTCTCTGTCTATATGGTAACCTAGTCTCATGGCAGAACTCAGAACAGTTGTCTGTTCTGGGAGTGTGATGCCTGGCCTATGAATGATGTTGATTGACCAGCTTGGCGGACTACAAGTTAATAGGGACCCAAAGCTGTGGTTGTTGGTCTGGGAGAAGATTCTCCTGTTGGTTCACTGAATTTTGCAGATATTAAGGGTATATTATTGCTCGTATCTAGTCCTTTGAGATGCGTGCTGCAGGCATCCAGATCTCAGAAACATATTGGTTAGGGATTACCGTTGTCCAAAAGCCAAGTTTTACATCAGGTCTGAGGTCTTGTTCTTCACTTTCCTCAGACAACCCAAGGCTGTATGGCACTTGATTGCAAGGAAGAATTTTATCATCGGTTTTGTAGTTCAATGTTCAAAGGTCAAAGTAAATTCATTATTAAGGTACATATTGTGTGTGTGTGTGTGTGTGTGTGTGTGTGTGTGTGTAAACCCTCCGTGATGCATTTTCTTATGGGCATTCACAGTAAATACATAGAAACACAACAGAATCAATGAAAAACTACACACAAGGAAAGACAGGCAAACAACCAGTTTGCAGAAGACATCAAATTGTGCACACACAACAAGAAAAACAAAATAATAATAATAGGTAAATAAGTAATAAATAACATTGAGAACATGAGTTGTAGAGTCCTCGAAACTGAGTCCAAAGGCTGTGTAGTCAGTTCAGAGTTGAAGTGAGTGAACCTATCCACTCTGGTTCAGGAGCCTGAGAGTTGAGAGATGATAACTGTTCCTGAAACTGGTGCGGTAGGACCTAGGCTCCTGTACCTCCTTTCCATTGGCAACTGTGAGAAGAGAGCATGGCCTCGAAGGTGGAGGTCCTCTTTGATGGATACTGCTTTCATGTGACAATGCTCCTTCGAGATGTGCTCAAAATTGGGGAGGGATTTTCCTCCACACTATTGAGCACATATGGCTTTGTGTGAGAAAAAGCACATTGTTACAAGGGTCTTGATACTGTATAGGAGACAGTCATTCAGTTCATTATGCCTAAGAACCTTTGTTAATCCTTTTATTCAATTGTTTCCAAAACCCTGCACTTTTGTTTCTGCCAAGTATGCTCTAAATTTCTTTTCAAAGTCACAAGTGAATCTGCTTTCACCATTCTTTCAAGCAGTAGTTTTCCAGATCATAAGTAGCTGGAACATGAACAAATGTTTAACCCCACAGCACCTTTGATTGTTTGGTCAATCACCCTGAATCTGGTTCTTGACCCTTCAACCAATGGAAGCAATTTTCCTTTATTTACCTTGTCTAGGCGCTTCATGATCTTGAATACGTCTTCCGAAGCTCAACTTAACCCAATTAAACTCCTACAAATTCATTTCAAATTACTACTCTGTAAAATTAGGAAAAAAAGCACATCTGCTACAAGACCATATGGTGCAATCCTACCCCATGAATATATGCTTACATCTCCGACACAGCAAGTATATGCAAAAGTCAACGAGCTTGTATGAAGGCATCACCAAGATTACAGATTTAAGACAAACAGTAAAGTATAAATATTAACAGTTTACAACAAATGGAACAGTAGAGTTTGTTTTGTGTGAATAAATTCTCCATGCAGTGTCAAAATATTCAGAAATGTGATGGTTCAAATCTCTGAAAGGTTTTGGTGCAGTAAATAAAAGGAAACATTGTTGTTTGGGGTGGCATGGTAGCTTAGCTGTCAGCATATCACTATTACAGTGCCAGCAACCCGGTTTCAATTCCTGCTGCCTCTGGAAGGCGTTTCTATGTTCTACCCATGACCACGAGGGTTTCCTTCTGGTACTTGGATTTCCTCCCATGTTCTAAAGATGTATGGGTCAGTAGGTGAATTGATCACCACCCTATACTGTATAAGAAAGCTTGCCCCACGCATCTCCTTTGAACTTTCCCCCTCTCATCTTCAATGTATGTTCTAAAGTATTAGAAGCTGCAACAATGATCTAGATTTTGTTTTTGTAAAGGCCCCTAGAAAACTTCCTACAATATCCTACCACCGAACACACTTGTACCCACCTCCCCCCATCCCCTCTGTTTTCTACGGGGATCACTCACTCAGTGATTCCTTTGTCCATTTGTCCCTCCCAGCTTATGCCTGCAAGAAGAAGAAATGCTACACCTGTCCATTCACCATCTCCCTCATCTCCATACAGAGCCCCAAAGAGTTCTTCCAGGTGATGTAACACTTAACCTGCAAATCTTCTGAGATCATCTGTTGTATCCGGTGCTCCTAATGTGACCTCCTCTATGTTGCTGAGACCTAACTTAGATTGGGGAGAACCTACTTTGTCGAGCACCTTCAGTCCATCCACAACAAGGAGGATTTCCAGGTGGCCAGCCATTTTAATTCCAATCAAAACTGCAATTCTGACAACTCATTTCATGGTCTCCTCTACTGCCACAATTAGGCCACTCTCAGGTTGGAGGAAGCAACACCTCATATTCCGTCTGGGTAGCCTCCATCCTGATGGTATGGACATCGATTTCTCTAAATTTTGCTAAATTTTCTCTTTCTCCCTTCTCTCTTCTGTCATTTTTCCCGTCTGGCTCCCCTCTTACCACTTCTCTTCTCCTCACCTGCCTACCACTTCCCCCAGTGCCCCTCTTCCTTCCTTTTTCCCATGGTCCACTCTCCTCTCTGATCAGATTTCTTCTTCTCAGCCCTTTACGTTTTCTACCTATCATATCCCAGCTTCTCATTTCATCCCCCCTCCTCCATGCATCAAAATGTTGACTGTTTATTCCGCTCCAAGGGTGCTGCCTGACCCACTGAATTCCTCCAGCATTTTGTATATATTACTCCTACGGTATTGTAGGAAAGTCTACGGCACATATATATAGTTAGGGTGCCTAAGACTTTTGCCCAGTACTGTAGTAATTTTATATATTGTACTGTACTGCTGTTGCAAATATAAAAAAATGACTTTCATGACATGTGAGTGATGAACCTGATTTCTGATATGGGTCTCAGTTGTGGACTGGGAGTGGGAAGGGGTAGGGAGAGTGGAAATCATGGCTGGGAAAAGGGGAAGGGAGAGGAGGGGGAGCTCAAAGTGCCAGAAAGACATTCTGTAATGATCAATAAACCTATTGTCTGGAATCAAATAACCTTGCCTGGTGTCTCAGGTCTGGGAACCTGCACCATCATCTGCCCCAGGCATTCCTTCTCTGCCACCTGTTCCACATCCTTCCGGTGGCGCTCCACCCTTGCCATTCCCAACATCCTTCGCTCCCACCAGATTTACTACAAACCTGCTGTCTGCTCCACGTTAACAAATAGAGTATTCGAGAAAATGTCTTAGGCACCCCAGTTATATATATGTGCCTCAGACATTTGCACAGTACTGTACATTAAAGTCTCCCTAAGTTGTACTTACCCAGTAAACTTGAATAACTGCAAACAATACCTCAGTGATATTTCAAACAGCAGGGGGCAAAAAATGTGATCTCTCAAACCTCATCAAAAACCATAAAAGCTTGATATTGAATCATGTATTTTCTGTGATAGTGAACTAATAAAAAATAGATTAGACTGATATTCAGCACACTAAACAGAATTTCAGCAAAACCCAAAGATTCAAGACTACTTGTTTGGTCTTCATGAAGCTTTCAGTTGTTTATAGAGGATTTCTTTGCTTCAATTTTCCTCCACCAAAAATATGGCCAAAGAATTGCAAAAAACTGAGAAGTTTCCAACACATGTTATGATCAACATGTCAGATTGTTTGATCTCTTGCATTAGTTTACAAGTCATTATGCTAACCCAACCCTCAAAGGTAGCTAAAACTTCAATCAAATTAATTATTAGGATGTGCTTTTTGTAAAACACTCTGATTAGTGAGGCCATTGAGTTCAAGGATCCCAAAAGGTATTTTTAAATGTCTTCTATTTGAAACAAGAACAAACAGAATGAATCTGACAAATGGCTCAGGACAGTTTTGAAAGATGATTTCAATTACTTTAATTGTGTTATTCAAGATTGTGGACTGGAAACTGATTAAAATTAAATATTTGCTGTGATAAACCTATTTTCAGCTGCATTGGGATATCGCTCGGCAATGCTTCAAGGAATATATTTTAAAGCAAACAGTTGATTTGTGTAGAGGATTGTTGATTGTTTTTGCTGCGTGCGAGGTGGGACATATTGGGGTCTGCGAATTTTGTTTTATTTTCTTCTTCATGCGGGTTGGGAGGGGGGAGTTGATGTCTTTTCTTTCATCAATACTCATGGTCTTTCTGTATTTAATGGGTATCTGGAGTAGACAAATATCGGAGTTAAATCATACATATATATTTTGAACCTTTAATTTGAACATGATCCCTAAACTTTAAATGATGTATTGATTCGGAAAATATACTTCATGCAATGGCCTATGTTATGATATATACTTGGCGATGTGCAACTAAGTTGGTGAACTCCTAGCTCTTTAAGTTAAGAAAAAAAGCATCATTTTGTTTGTAAATTGTGCCTGGATGAGTAAATTCTTCCCCACCTATTTGAAATTATGACTGGGTATGAAAGATGTATGAAAGTTATTATAATTTCTTTAGCCAGAGGATGGCGAAACTGTGGAATTCATACCCACAGATGGCTGTGGAAGCCAAGTCATCAGGTACATTTAAAGCGGAGGTCAATAGGTTCTTGATTGGTAAGGGTGTCAAAGGTTACAGGGAGAAGGCAGGAGAATGGGGTTACAAGGGATAATAAATCAGCCATGGTGGAATGGCAGTCCAGGCTCAGTGGTCTGAATGGCCTAATTTCACTCCTTTGTGGTCATGTGAAATTTCAATGGGAACCAAAATACCTTTTGTCATATTTTATGGTCCATGTTATCTTTGAACACCTTCAGCTGGATGTTTTGGGCAAATAATAATGTTTGAAATGGAATTTTATGTCTGTAACATGGTATTCCCATCTTCAATCCTACAAGATTCAAGCATGAAACTTACAACTTACAAAATTCATTACTTTTGCATTCCTTTGCACTTCTCCATGGCTACAATAATAATAGATTTTGTAAAGACGTAGTGTGTCAAAAATAGCATTTTATTTACTGCTAATAAGCAACTGTCATTTTTAATATAGTTTGTCGTTAAACAATGAGTAGGCTGTTCTTTGGTTTAAAATATTGGCTTGTTTTATATGGATCACATTCAGCACTCTCTCAGCTGCATTTTCATTTATGCCATTTATCTTGAATTATTTTGAACACAACAGTCAGATTAACACTGCTACTGCTATTTGTCAGCTTTTCGAATTTCTATAGACAAAAATCACTTGTCAGAACATTCACTGGCTTTAATGGTGGCTGCAGGAATGGATATTGATTTGATTTGATTTCACACAAGCTGAAACTGTGTGGAACCCTGAATATCATAATATTATTTCTGACTCAGTGTAAATGAATGGCAAATTTATATATGTTTGAAACTAACAGTACTTTGGTCTGAGCTATTAGGAGCAACAGGAATGGGTCCACTCTTTGGATCTCCGGCAATGCCTGTGTGCAACAGGTAAACTGGTAAATTGGAAAAATGGTTTATTATTGTCATACATACCAAGGTACAGTTGGTTGGCGTACTGTTCATGCAATTCAGTTCATTACAGTAGTGCATTGAGGTAATACATGATAAAACCATAACAGACTGCAGAATAAATTTCAACAGCTGCAGTACAGGTAGACAGGGTACAAAATCATAACAAGGTAGATTGTGAGGGCAAGACTCCATTTTATTTTACGAGGGAACTGTCCAATAGTACAGACAGCAGGGTAGAAGCTGTCCTAATGTCTGGTGGCACGCACTTTCAGGCTTTTGTATATTTTACCTGAAGGGAGGGGGGAGAAGAGAGAATAATCAGGGTACGTGGGGCCTTTGATTATGCTGGCTGCTCTATAGAAGAATAACAAGTTACCACAGTTGTAAATAATTATCAAAATTCCCATGCAAGCACCATGTGATGCTGAAGGATCCATTCTTAATATGGCGGATAGGAAAATATGGAAGGCAGTGGATGCAGAACCATTAAAAGCAAGATTCAAGTTTCAAATATTCAAGGCAGAGACTGACATATTTTTTGACACTGATTGAAAGATGGTGATCAGTTAAGTGTTTTTGAGACACAGAAGACTGGAGGTACTGTAATTTGGAGCAACAAACAATCTGTTGGAGGAATTCATTGGTAGAGCAGTATCTTGGAGACAGACTGTGGGGAGAAAGTGTTGACATTTTGTGTCTTTGTGGCCTGAATCCAACCATGATCATACTGCATCACTGAACAGACTCAAAGGCTGCTTCTATTTCTTACGTACATTACCAAATTTGATCCTGCTATAATCATTACTATGTTCTCCATTAAGTTTCACTCTCAGCATACCAACGAAAATAGAAAAAAATATTGAGCTATACTTGCGTTATACAAAGCAAATTTCTAAAAAATGAATCTTTTATCCATCAATGGTAGCACTAGTACTATAATTTCCCTACTTCCACATTAATCACTAGTCCAGAACAGTGTTAAGCAGTGTTGACATTGTAATATGTATTTGTAATATGGAGAGGTGAAGCCCCAAGGATTTGCATTGGAGCTGTACAGCCAATGTCCAGATGATTGAGAGTCTTGGATGATTTATTCATTCTATACCCTGTCAAAAACAAAGTTACACTAACGCTCTGAACTACTTTTAGTGGTTATAAATATCCCACTAATGTGAACTTGATATTTAATGACCACAGATTCACTGCTGAAGGCTCAAGCTCAATTATCAGCTGTTCCTTCAGGCAGACTGTTTCAGAACTCCTGTGCCATTGGCATCAACCCAATAAAATGGAAAAATCAAGTGGGCATCTTTTCATCCAAAAGCATTTGAAATCTATTGGGCAATTACTATCGCATGGCCTGGGGAAGTGTATAGTTCTTACTCCATTCCTGAAGGTGAACACTATTCAAGACAAATCAGCTCACTTCAATGACACCTCATCCATCAAGCTGGTAAATACTCTTTCTTCATTCTCCATTACAATTAGCATGGCAAGGCTGCTATACAATATGTATTACTGCATCTCACGTTAGCTTCTCAAAGAGTATCTCTAAGATCAATTAGCTCTACCACGAGGAAAGCTAAAGGGCATCAGATACATGGGTGGTGTCAAAAAAGTGAAATTCCAAGTTCACTCTTAGACATCCCTGTTTCAAGTTGAAAATATATCACTTCCTTTATTGTCCTGAGGTTACACCTACTCAAAATCTCTCCTTCGGTGAACAGTGGGGTATCCTTCATCATTCAAAAACCTGACTTATGAGTCTTTGTGCAGGATAACTTGCAGGTTGACTGAGTGGTTAGGAAGGCAAATGCAATGTTAGCATTCACTTTGAGTGTACTGGAATATAAAATGCTGAGACTTTATAAAGCACTAATCAGACCTCACCTGGAGTACCGTGAACAATTCTGGGCTCCTTATCTAAGAACGTGGTGACAATGGAGAGGGTCCAGAGGAGGTTCACAAGAATGATTACGGGAACGAAAGGGTTAATGTATGAGGAACATTTGATAGCTCTGGGCCTGGACCCGCTGGAGTTTAGATGAATGTGGCAGGATATCGTTGAAATCCTATCGAATCTTGAGAAGCCTAGATACAGCGGATGTGGAGACAATGTTTTATATAGTGGGAGAATCTAGGACCAGAAGTCACAGCCTCAGAATAGAGAGACATCCATTTAGAACAGGGATAAGGAAGAATTTCTTTAGCCAGAGGGTAGTGAATTTGTTGAATTCATTGCTAGAAATGGCTGTGGAGGCCTAGTCACTGGGTATATTTAAAGTGGAAATTCATAGGTTCTTGATTAGTCAGGATGTAAAAGTTACGGGGAGAAGCCAGGAGCTGTCACGGCTAGACTGTGCAACAGTTTTTACCTCCAAACCATCAGACTCCTCAATACTCAGAGCCTAGACTGACATCTACATCATTTATTATTATATTGTAATTTGTCCTCTACTGTGCCTATTGTCTTGTTTATTAATTATTGTACTGCCCTGCACTGTTTTGTGTACTTTATGTAGTCCTGTGCAGGTCTGTAGTCTAGTGTAGTTTTTGTGTTGTTTTACGTAGTCTAGTGTAGCCTTGTGCTGTCTCACATAGTCCAGTGTAGTCTTGTGTTGTTTCACGTAACACCGGAGTCCTGGAGCAACATCGTTTCGTTTTTACTGTGAACTGTACCAGCAGCTTGTGGTTGAAATGACAATAAACTTGACTTGACTTGATTGGGGTTGAGAGGGATAATTAAATAGTGGAGCAGACTAAATGGGCCAAATGATCTAGTTCGGTTCCTCTGTCCCATTGTCTTATGGTTTTTAAACAAAAATTGCGGTTGAAAGTGACTGATTATGATTTTTTCAAAGGGTGTTTAGGGATGGGATATACATACCTGGTTCATTTTGTAGAGCCACTGCCTTACAGTGCTAGAGGTAAGGTTTAATCCTGACTTCGAGTGCTGTCTGTATGGATTTTACATGTTCTTTATGTGAACAGATTGGTATCCCATTTGCCTTGATGTGCTGGTTGTGGATTAGTTGGCCATTTTTCTATTGACCCGTTTGTGTGTTAGAATCTGGTGCAGAGCAATGGGAATTCCAGAAGAACAAAATAAGATGTCTGTGTGATTAGTACAAATGGATACCAAAGATCCCATTTCCATGCCATTTGACTGACTCCTTGATTGTTTTGAGATTGAATAGTCATAAATAGATAAGAGCAGTAATCAAGAACTGCAGTAATTTGTAATGATAGCTCAGCATTATCTACTCATAGGCAGTAATGGACTGGTACTGGTGGGTATATTAGTGATGTTCACATCCTGTAAGTAAATCATAAAGTACAATAGCTACCGAAACCAACTATTGTTACATTGATCCTAACACTCTCAACGTTCCCTGACAATAGCCATGGTAACCAACTACTGACTCACCATCTTAAAGCAAAATGTAAACAGATCAAAATCAACTCAAAGAACGAACAAAGAAGGAAGAAATCAATTTTTGTAAACTTAAAAACCATGCAAACAGCAAATTTCAGAAGGCCTGGAAGAGATCCATGAGGCAGAATATTCCACATAGGGAACCTTTTCCTCAAGGAAACACTGAAATGAGAGAACTTCACAGATGAAGCAGTACTACCAATGTTGAAACAGAATAAATAATTATAAAACATATTCAGATGGAACATAACAGATTTAAAGAAAGAAATCCTGCTAACATTGAGGAAGACCACAGCCAGAAGTCATCACAAGTATGAAAAGATCAGGCACCAAGATTCAAGAAAACTGAGTTATTGTGATTCTCATTTAAATCTCTTCAGTTCTGATCCATTGTTTCATGTTTGTCCCTTTATTATAGTTTTTCACCTTACAGCAACTTTTTATCACTGATATTGCCTGCTTTCCATTCTATTATAGACGTTTCACTTTTGTTCTTTCCTCCTCCCCCCCTTCTTTTCCATCTAAAAGTTCTCTTACTTCCCCAGCTCTTATTGAAATATCCCTGACCTGGAACATTAACACTCTCTTCACAAAGGTTGCTCAACTAGCTGAGAAATCCCAGGGTTCTTATTTCTACTTATTTTAAACAATGGCCGTGGACTGTTACGGAAACAATTTGTTAGTAACAAATGTCTTTGAATCAAATACAAGTAAAAGGTAGTCAAGAACCAAGAGTGTCAAACACTCTGATACTTGAGCACCCCATATGCCTGCACACCAGTTTTTTTTAAGCTGATCTGTCTTACAATTATATTTTGAACAACATTCACCATCCTTGAATCCTGCTGCTTCATACATTTCAATGTCTTTATCAAACAAAGCCTGAATTAAATTCAGTAAGTGAACTTAGTTAGCTCCATCACGGGCATTAGCCTCTGTAGTATCCAGGACATCTTTAAGGAGCGATGCCTTAAAAAGGCAGCACCCATCATTAAGGAACGTCCATCATCATCCAGGAAGTGCCCTGTTCTCATTGCTACAATCGGGAAGCTGGTACAGAAGCCTGAAGGCAACCACTCAATGATTCAGGAACAGCTTCTTCCCCTCTACTATCTGATTTCTAAATGGACATTGAACACAAACAATACCACACTACTTTTTTTATTTCTATTATTGCACTACTTTGATTTAACTATTTAATATACTGCATATATATTTTTCCTGTAATTCATAGTTTTTTCTATTATTATATATTGCATTGTACTGCTGCCACAAAGACAACAAATGTCACGACATATGCCGGTGTTAGTAAACCTGATTCTGATTTTGATTCTGAAATCTTGATCTTCCAATCTGCCTTGCTTTGGTCCATGCACCTTACTTGTCTACTTGTCTACCTAGGTGGGTTGGCAAGTTTGCAGACAGCACAAAGGTAGGTGGTGTTGTAGGTAGTGTAGAGGATTGTAGAGGTAGATAGGGTAGTTAAGAAAGCTTATGGGGTGTTAGCTTTCATAAGTCGAGGGATAGAGTTTAAGAGTCGCGGGGTAATGATGCAGCTCTATAAAACTCTGGTTAGGCCACACTTGGAGCACTGTGTCCAGTTCTGGTCGCCTCACTATAGGAGGGATGTGGAAGCATTGGAAAAGGTACAGAGGAGATTTACCAGGATGCTGACTGGTTTAGAGAGTATGCATTATGATCAGAGATTAAGGAAGCTGGGGCTTTACTCTTTCGAGAGAAGGATGATGACAGGAGACATGATAGAGGTGTACCAGATATTAAGAGGAATAGATAGAGTGGATAGCCAGCGCCTCTTCCCCAGGGCACCACTGCTCAATACAAGAGGTCATGGCTTTAAGGTAAGGGGTGGGAAGTTCAAGGGGGATATTAGAGGAAGGTTTTTTACTCAGAGTGGTTGGTGCGTGGAATGCACTGCCTGAATCAGTCGTGCAGGCAGATACACTAGTGAAGTTTAAGAGACTACTAGACAGGTATATGGAGGAATTTAGGGTGGGGGTTATATGGGAGGCAGGGTTTGAGGGTCGGCACAACATTGTGGGCCAAAGGGCCTGTAATGTGCTGTACTATTCTATGTTCTACACTGCACTCTCTCTGCAACTGAAACACTATTCTGCATTTTGTTTTTCTAATTACTACCAAAGAGCAGTAGTGTGATCTTTCTGGATGGCATGCAAAATAAAAGCTTTTCACTATATCTCTGTGCATGTGACAATAATAAATCAACATTGATCTTGGAAAATGGTATTGTTCGAAGTAAACTGATTATCAAAGTGCATATGAGTTTCTTGCAGGCATACTCAATAAATCTAAAATAGAATCAATGAAAAACCATACCAGCCTGGACGTTCAACCAGTAGACCACAACTTACTAAAAATAAATAAATTACTAAAATAAGTAAAAGCGAGGAAAAAAGAATAACAAGGTAGTGTTGATATGTTCATGGACCGTACAGCAATCAGACGGTGAGGAGGAAAAGCTGTTTCTGAGTGTGGGTTTTCAGGTTCCTGTACCCCTTCACTGATGCTTGTAACTAGAAGAAAGCATTTCCTGCATGGAGATGGTCCTTTGTAAGAAATACCACTTTTTGAAGCACCACCTCTTGAAGATGTCCTCGATTTGAGAGGGTTGGCACATGAACGACTGAGGATTTCCAGTTGGAATCATTGGATGACAGCTGCAGTGAGTATAAACTTACTGTAGCTCTTGGGCTTTCCATAAACACCTACCCCTGGATTTTCTGGGCAGTGATTTTAGCAGCAGTAAGGAATTTGGGAATAAAGTAGTCAAAAGAAAAGCCATTTGATTCAATAAGTTCCTTCCTTCAGACAGACCACACAAAGACTGTATTGTTAAACTCTTCTAGCTAGCTGTTTTCTCTATGGGTATGAATCACTACAGGTAAAACCTTTGAGAATAAAAATTCTGACCTCAAAAAATAATTGAAGAAATGTTTTGGGACATCAATCTTGCAGTAAAACACAAATTATTCAACATCGGTAAGTTGCATTTCACAGACAGACATCCCATAGTCCCATGACTTCATTAGTTGAGTTATGAGATCGTTCACAAGTGAACTATTTTCTGCATTCCACTCACTCAAGCAGTGCCCTCTATTTATAGTATATATCCTTATTAAAGAGTGGCATTAATCAGTTGGATTTATTTAATCTCAGATTTGAAATCTGTAGTTAAGGCAAGTCCATAGGGGTAAAAAAATCATTCACAGTGGCAAGTGCTAAGTCTGTGATATAGTACCTCAGCTCTGCTAAATTCTGCTTTGGAAATTCAGTTTAAATGAAGCAGAGAGCAAAGTGCAGCAATGTTATATTGTTCAGGTAACTTGTGCAATAAAGGATGTATTTTCATTCCAATTATCTGTCAGTGGCTCTTTGCCATCTGAGTATTCACTGGTATCAGAGCCTGGCTGAGATACTGCTGAGTTATGAACTGTAGATTTTGATGTACTCTAGAATCAAGTTCTCTTTGGGGGCTTTTGCTTTTGCTTGCATGCTGGGGGATGGTGTTGGGGGAGTCAGTGCTCCTGCTGGTCTGGTGGGAGGGAGTGGGGCTTTGGGGTTCTGATATTACTATCATTTTTCTTTGGGGTTTCGTGTTTCGTGGATGTCTCTGTGAAGAGTAAGAATTTTAGGTTGTGTATTGTATACAATCTCTGATATTAAATTGAACCATTTGAGTACATCAGCAGTTGTGTATCCCATGTTCCTCTGCATCGATAAACTACCTGTATAAGTACAAACCCCATTTCCAGAAATGCAGTAAAGACAAAAAATCTGTGATATGTTAATTCATGTGAACCTTTATTTTAACTGACAAAAGTACAAAGAAAAGATTTTCAATAGTTTTACTGACCAACTTAATTGTATTTTGTAAACATACACAAATTTAGAATTTGATGGCTGCAGCACACTCAACAAAAATTGGGACAGAGGCATGTTTACCATTGTGTTACATCACCTTTCCTTTTAATAACACTTTTTAGTCATTTTGGAACTGAGGATACTAACTCTAGTAGATTTGCAATTGGAAATTTTGTCCATTCTTGCTTGATATAAGACTTCAGCTGCTCAACAGTCTGTGGTCTCCATTATCTGATTCTCCTCTTCATGATGCGCCATACATTTTCAATAGGAGATAGATCTGGACTGGCAGCAGGCCAGTCAAGCACACGCACTCTGTGTCTACAAAGCCACGCTGTTGTAGCCCGTGCAGAATGTGGTCTGGCATTGTCCTGCTGAAATAAGCATGGATGTCCCGGGAAGAGACGTCGCCTTGATGGCAACATATGTCTCTCTAAAATCCTAATATACGCCTCAGAGTCAATGGTACCTTCACAGACATGCAACTCACCCATGCCGTGGGCACTGATGCACCCCCATACCATCACAGATGCTGGCTTTAGCACTGATAACAATCTGGATGGTCATTTTCATCTTTGGCACTGAGAACTCGACGCCCATTTTTTCCGAAAACTAGCTGAAATGTGGGCTCATCTGACCACAGCACATGGTTCCACAGTCTTTTGGTCCATCTGAGATGAGCTCGGGCCCAGAGAACTCACCGGCGTTTCTGCATAGAGTTGATGTACGGCTTCCTCCTTGCGTAACACAGTTTCAAGTTGCATTTCTGGATGCAGCAACGGACTGTGTTGAGTGACAATGGTTTTCCGAAGTACTCCTGAGCCCAGGAGGCTATAATTGTCACAGCAGCATGACGGTTCCTTAGGCAGTGCCGCCTGAGGGCTCGAAGATCACGCGCATTCAACAGTGGTTTCTGACCTTGTCCTTTATGCACTGAGATGTCTCTGAATTCTCTGAATCTTTTCAAAATATTATGTACTGTAGATGTTGAAAGACCTAAATTCTCTGCAATCTTGTGTTGAGAAATGTTCCTTTTGAATTGACTAACAATTCTCTCACGAATTTTGGCACAAAGGGGTGAGCCACGACCCATCCTTGCTTGCAAAGTCTGAGCCTTTGATGGACGTTACTTTTATACCCAGTCTTGATACCTCACCTACTATCAATTAGCCTGCTTAATGTGACGTCTTCCAGACCGGTGTTACTTGAATATTCTGTGCACTTTTCAATCTTATTTTAACTCTGTCCCAACTTTTGTTGAGTGTGTTGCAGCCATCAAATTCTAAATTTGTGTATGTTTACAAAATACAATTAAGTTGGTTAGTAAAACTATTGAAAATCTTTTCTTTGTACTTTTGTCAGTTAAATCGTGTGAATCACAGATTTTTGTTTTTATTGCACTTTGGAAAATATCCCAACTTTTCTGGAAATGGGGTTTGTAGATCAAGATTATGGATGGTACCTAAATTGCAAATGGAATTGTGGCAGGTCTATATCACACTGCAGCAATACAGTACTTCTTAACAACTCAGTTGTTTGGCACTGGGGACCTAATCTGTTTCCCTTCCCTGCCTTATTTCCAGCATCTCAAGTCCACACTGGACCGGATAAATCCGTAACCGAAGCTTTTTCTCTTCGTTTTGACCCTCCGTCCACACTGAAATGGCGTTCTCCGCCCCCGAAAATGGAGTTTTTCTATAACACTCTCCACAGTGTTTAAGTCTGAAAATGCCGGTTGGCCATTGTAGTGTGTACGGGGTAACTGGCAAATTTTAAAAACGCTGTCATGACGTGCCGGAACAAATGGTGGCCGCAGCCCGGCATTTCATTGTTTTCTTGAACGCAACCTCCAACACCACAACAACAATATCTGACAATAGATGTCTAACAGCCTAATGTAACATTGTACGGAAATACAATTATCTTGGATTTGATGCAGCCATGTTTTATACATTTAACAAGGTGCTTTACTAATGTATTGCTTGTGCAAACATTCAATAGATGCAATGGTCACTTTTGCCCAGTAACTCGTTTTATTGCACTTGTTAAATACAGCAAAATAATACACAAAGACCTGGCAAAAGTAAAGGCAAACAAATGAGGTGACAGCAAATTTCACTTTTGCCCAGTAACAAGCCTTATTGCATTTAGTTTTAGCTGTCATCCCTTTCATCAGTGAAGAGACTATGGCTGTCGGAAATATTTCTGGACAAACGTGCACCAAGTCTTTCGTTTGGCAATTTCCTTTTAAGTTTTTCTAGTCTGTAACTGGACAAACGTGCATCAAGTATACCGTTTCCTCTTCGCTTGTTTTCTGTATGTCCTGCGCATGCCCAGTAGGAGGAGATTCGTTCAACTATCCGTCTTAAATGTGGACGGAGGTATTTTCAAAAACGCCTGGTGTGGACGCCTGTCGTTTTTACGCAAAACCGGTGTTTTCAAAATTATCCGGTCTAGAGTGGACGAAGCCTAAATGTTTCTTTGTGCCTTAGTGGCCACAAATGTGTTGATAATGCTGCTCGTAGCCAGTTCACTATTCATGAAGTCTCAAAGACCTAAGGGCATAACGCTCTTCGAAACCAATTTGCAGAGTATTGAGGGTAGATTTGCCAAGATAGTCTTTTTTAGCTGGTACTGCTAAATTCACTTTAAGGTAACACCAATGTCTTGAACTCTGCCTCTAAAAGTCATTCCATAACGTTTGAAAGGAGCATGAATGTTACTTGAATGATGTTATTATTATTGCTAATTGAGAATAAATTTTCAGGCATTTGCATTTGATATCTTGGCAAGTCACTAGGTATATTTAACAAAGAGGTTGCTAATTAAGGGAAACGGCAGCTGAATGGGGTTGATAGGGATGATGAATCAGCCATGATGGAATGGTGGAATAGACTCAATGGGCTGAATGGCCTAATTCTGCTCCTATGTCTGAACGATTTTATTTTATGAGTAGCAGAAGCAATTGTGATATCCAATGTACCTGCAATTTCAGATATGGCCCTGGAACTGGTTGTTGAGAAAGGCAGGTCCAAGAAAGAGGCTGTGCTTGTCTCAGTGGGTAAGTAGTAGTCTTCCAAGTTAAGATTTCTCATGCAGCCTTTTCTGATGAATACTATGCCCCTTTAACACCACATTTTTCTCGAACTTTCCATTGCGTCTCCTGTTAAAACACTTGCAATCAGCAGCTGCTCAAAACAGAGGATGACTCTACCACCTAAACCTACTCCACCATTTAATAAGACCATGTCAGATCATTTAGCTCAGTGCCACCTTCCCATGAAAATCCCTTTCCCCTTGATTCCTATAACTCAAAATTCATCAACCATTGTCTCATATTACTCAACAACCAAAAATTATCAGCATTCTTGGGTTGAAAATTCTAAAGGTTCACCACCTCTGGGTGATATTCAAGATTCAAGATTCAAAGATTCAAAAAACTTTATTGTCATTCTAACCGTACATCAGCTCTGCAGGGCAGAATGAGACAGCGTTTCTCAGGAGCAGTGCAATCATAACATAACAAACGCAACACTAAATAATAAACATAACAATAAATAGTAAGACACAACAGCCACATGGCAGTTGAAATCAAGTTATAAGTGTCCAGTGCAAGTTAAAAGTGTCCAAAGCAGAGTCAGGTAGAGCAGCTATTTAGCAGTCTGACTGCCTGTGGGAGGAAGCTGTTTAGTAGCCTTGTGGTTTTAGTTTTGATGCTCCTGTAACGTTTACCTGATGGCAGAAGAACAAACAGTTCATGGAGAGACTGTGAGGGGTCTTTCATGATGTATCGTGTCTTCTGGAGGCATCGACTTTGAAAGAGGTCTTGGACAGAAGGTAGGGAGACCCCAATAACCTTCTCTGCTCCCCTAACCACCCTCTGCAAGGCTCTTTTGTCGACAGCACTGCAGCTGGAGTACCAGGTTGTGATGCAAAAGGTCAGCACACTCTCAACCACGCCTCTGTAGAATGTAGTTAAGATGTTAGTGGGGAGTGATGCTTGTTTAAGCTTTCTCAGAAAGTGCAATCTCTGCTGGGCCCATTTCACAATCTCAGTGGTGTTCCTGGACCAGGTGAGATTGTCCGAGATCTGCACCCCAAGGAAGTTGATGTTTTCCACTCTCTCCACTGTGGGGCCGCTGATGTTGAGGGGTGTGTGATCAGGCTGAGACCGTCTGAAATCGACGATCATCTCCTTGGTTTTGGTGACATTAAGCATCAAGTTGTTATCCCTGCACCAGCTCTCTAGGTGTTTGACCTCCTCCCTGTACATTGTTTCATCATTTTTGCTGATGAGCCCCACCACTGTGGTATCATCTGCAAATTTAATGATCAAGTTCTCCTTGAATCTGGCTGCACAGTCATGTGTTAGCAGTGTAAGCAGCAATGGGCTTAGCACACAGCCTTGTGGGGATCCAATGCTCAGTGTGATGGAGTCAGAGATGTTCCTGCCAACATGGATATTGTTATAGCATGGAGACTACAACAAATAACATTATATTTAATTGTGATTTGATGGATTAATTCCTGATAAGTTTTCTGATTACTTCACACAATATGTTTTTACTTCATCAAGTGACTTCTAAACAAAGTATAGTTATTAAATTGCTGGAGCAGCTCCCAGCAGTCTGAACCACTGGCCTTGCTTGGATGCGATGCTGGCAGCTGGGACATTTAGCAGCAAAGATCAATACAGTCACAAAAGAAAAGAAGTAGTCCCTTCAGCTCATCATGTCCATAATATCATAAAACCATTAGACATCAGAGGAAATTAGGCCATATGGATATTGAGTCTGCTCCACCATTCAATCGTAGCAGATTTATTTTCCCTTTCAACTCCATTCTGCCTTCTCCCCTTAACCTTCAATATCCTTACCAAGTAGTTATCAACCTCTGCTTTTAATATACCCAGTGACATAGCTTCCACAGCTGCCTGTGGTAATGAATTCTATATATTCAGCACCTCTGGCTTGAGAAATTCCTCCTCCTCTATGTCCTAAAGGCATGCTCTTATATTCTGAAGTTGTGTCCTTCGGTACCAGACCTTCCAACTATTGCAATAATGGAAACATCCTCTGCATGCCCACCCTATCTAGAGCTTTCAATATTCAATAGCTTTCAATGAGATGTTATTAGTGCCGTCTAAATTAATCCCATCACATGCACTTGGTTTGTAAACTCAAGTAATTAAATACACCTGGAATGAAAGAGTTGTTATCACAATGGTGACCATAAAACTACCAGATCATTGTTAAAACATGCCTGTCCCTTCAAGAAAGGAAATCTGCCAGTCTTTCTCTAATCTGCCTATATGTGATTAACATTTAACTGCCTCTTTGATTGACCAATGTTCAAAGTTCAAAGTACATTTATTAACAAAGTATGTACACAGTCTACAACCTTGAGATTTGTCTTCTTGCAAATCGCCACAAAGCAAAGAAACACCACAGAACCCATTTAAGGAAAACCCCACACAACAAGATCATCAGACTTGAGAAAAAAGAATAAATCATGTGAACAGCAAAATGCAAACAAATAACACACAAGTCAAAGACATCAAATTGTAGAGTCACCAAAAGTGAGTCCATAACCACGAACCTCTGAGGTGAGTAAAGCCAGTCCAGGAGCCGATGGCCATGGCCATAATAGCCACTGAGTCAATTAATACAATAAATCCCCTGCTGGTGATGACCATTTTTAATGAACAATTAAAACTCTTCCTGCAGGTACATAATGGTGTTGAACCTGTTTAGTCTAAAATTGTGCTTTAATCATTCCATTTCCATTGGTAAAATATACCTAGAGTACATTTCGCAGAATGGCTGTGAGGTTTGAACTAGTAGCTGCAGGATCACACAGAAAATGCATGAACAGACATCCCACCTCTCCTGGAAGTTCTGGGAGTCTCCTGCATATTAATAGTGGTTCCCTGATGCTGGCAAATTATATACAATGTCCCAGAAATCAATTTTTCTGAGAGTGAGCGAGAGAGAGAGAGAGAGAGCGTGAGAGAGCAAGCAAGCCAGAGAGAGAGCACGCCATGGCAGAGTGTTCCAGAAAAAGAAAATATAAAACGTACTTCACTCCAGACTACCCTAAGGTGTACCCCTGCCGAATAGGGGTCAAAAATAATGACAGTGTTGCTCGCTGCACTGTTTGCAACAGTGACTCTTCTATTGCCCGTGGTGGGTTAAGACTGTAAAAGACATGTTGAGGTGAGTTTAACAGGTGTCATTCATTCATTAGCATAGCTAACGTTATTTAAACTAGCTAAGGAGCTACTCTATTGCAGACATCCCACCTCTCCCGGAAGTTCAGGGAGTCTCCCACAAATTGATGATGTTACCTCCCTGAAATGAGTTTTTACAGGGTGGGATGTCTGCATGAATATTGTGACACAGACACCACATTAGTTTTTGTTGATAAAGGAAGGGACCAAAGACTCATAAACTTATGTCAAAGGTTATTGCTCTGTTTTGAAAAACTCATCACTAATAACTTTGGCTCTCTTTGTCAAAGATAATGCAAAAATTTGTAAGAGCTCAAGCATAGTTTTTATTATGACCTTGTTAATTTATTTCTGTATATTCTGTCTATAAATAATATTGAAGACAATTTTCAATGGTGTATCACCTCTGGACATTAAAAAGTGCCTTACCAATGGAAAACTCCTGAAGTGTTATTGCCATTGGAAAATAAAGAATGGTAATCTTTTGCTCTTTCAATCTAACTGGAGTGAAAGATGCAAGAGCCTAGAAAGTATGGCAGCAGTAATAAATCTAGTCTTATAATTTATGTTACACAAATACATTAAGTTGGAACACTGCTGCAAAGAAATGAAAAATATTGTTCTCATTCTTAAAAACTGAAGCGCATTCAACCTCTCAAACTTTTTCTGACTCTTTGAACGAGCAACTTTCTTGTCCTTTTACCATATAGACCTTAAAATTGCACTTTTAAAGTATTTATACCAACTTTGCTTCCAGCTCTTCTTCACATAGTGCAATCCAATGCTCAGCTTGATATGTAAAGCAATTCCTCTTCATCTTTCACCAGATTTTTGTTGCAATTTACCTTAAATTTGAGTTCCTGTTACTAACATTTTTGTGAAATATTGCCTCCCTTTTCTCTCTATCAAAGCCTTTAATAACTTGCGATACTTTTGTTAGAGCGTCTCTTAGCCATCTCTGCACCTAGAAAGCAGCCACAGCTTCTATGATTTTTCCAAATGATTCTCAAATAAAGTCCTTTAGGTGCAGACAGCAAAGAACTGCCAGCTTTTGAGGTGGTCGGCAAAACAACGATGGCTGCAGTGATGATTCAAAGACCAGGCACGTCAAAGTCATATCCAGAAGTCATCCTAACTAGCTGGAGGTTCTTATAAAGTTCATTTTCTCATAAGATACACAAGGCAAGTGGAATTTAAGCTACTTCTACATCATGCTGCTTTAATCTGAATTCTAAAGATGTATGATCCACAGAGTAGATAGCTACTAACAATTTGATACCCTTTTAATTCCTTTGAAAAACTTTCTTTACAATTCCATTTTCAAAATATGAAAGACAGCAGTTCTTGGTATTGAGGTTGATGCAGACATTGTGCTTTGAAGGGTCTGTACCTTTGCTGTACAGTTCTACACTCAGTGACTGCTGTACTAGGTACTTCATGTACCTAATAAGGTGGCCACTGAGTGTACGTTCATGGTCTTCTGCTTCTTTAGCCCATCCACTTCAAGGCTCAATGCGTAGTGCATTCAGAGATACCATTTTGCACACCAACGTTGTAACGCATTGTTACTTGAGTTCCTGTCGTCATCCTGGCAGCTTAAATCACTCTGGCCATTAACTTCTGACACTTCTCATTAATAAGGCATTTTTACCCACAGAACTGCCGCTCATTGGATTTTTTTTTTTTTGTGTTTCTCAAACCATTCTCTGTAAACTCTAGAGACTATAGTGCGTGAGTACCCCAGGAGAACAGCAGTTTCTGAGATAGTCAACCATCCTGTCTGGCACTAACAATCATTCAATGGTCAAAGTCACTTAGATCACATTTCTTCCTCATTCTGATGTTTGATCTGAACACCAACTGAAACTCTTGACCATGTCTGCATGCTTTTATGCATTGAGTTGCTGTCACATGATTGGCTGATTAGATATTTGCATTAATGAGTATGTATACAGGTGTAACTAACAAAGTGGTCCCTGAATATATGTTCTATTTACACTCAGTGAGGGCTGCTCTCCCAATCCTTTGATCATCTAACACCACTTTCCTGGTCCAGCATTGTCACATGATTGCTGCAGTGTCAACATTTCAATTGATCTATTAGATTAGATTAGATTATGAGGACACTCAGTCCTCGTTTATTGTCATTTAGAAATGCACGCATTAAAAAATGATAGAACATTCCTCTAGAATGATATCATAAGAAAAACAGGGCAAACCAAGACTAAAACTGCCAAAACCATATAATTATAACATATAGTTACAACAGTGCAAAGCAATACCATAACTTGATAAAGAGCAGACCATGGGCATGGTAAAAAAAAGTCTCAAAGTCCCGATAGACTCATCATCTCATGCAGATGGTAGAAGGGAGAAACTCTCCCTGCCATGAACCTCCAAGCGCCGCAAACCTGCTGATGCAGCACCATTGGAAGTACCCGACCGCAGCGGTCTCTGAGTCCATCCGAAAACTTCGAGCCTCCAACCAGCCCCTCTGACACAGCTCTCTGAGCACCATCCTCTGCCAGCGCTTTGACCCCACCCCAGCCGCCGAGCAACAAGCAAAGCCGACGACTCGGGGCCTTCCCCGCCGGAGATTCTGGACCACACAGTAGCAGCAGCAGTGAAGCAGGTATTTCAGAAGTTTCACCAGATGTTCCTCCGTGCTCTCACGTCCGTCTCCATCAAATCAGGATTGTGCATGGCACCCTACTTGACAAATAACATACATCACTACCGGAGTGGCCGCTGCGAGCTGTGTCGCGCCGCCATCTTCTCCTCCTCTTGTATATTTACAAGAATATACTCGGTAATTGAGCACACACAGTTTTCTAGGGTAGAGAACATCGAATCTTGACATGGATGGGCTACAGCAGTAGATGACCATGAACATACCCTCAGTGGCCACTTTATTAGGGTAAAAGCTAGTGAGGGGCTGTTTCCACTGGCCTTCACCCCCAAAATCCTGCCTTAAATTACTCACTCCACTCAGCGAGTACAGGTCTGACAGCACCTGTGGAGAGGGGAGCAAAGTTAACATTTCAGGTTGATGACTACGAACATTTAAAGCATAAGCTTAAGGCACAAGTTGCCTTGAGCTCGAAATCTGTAGAATATCTTTGTTATATTCATGAAGGCCTCCAATTCAATCTGTCTAATGATGACAGACTGTCTTCAGGGAAGACTGTGCCATTCTCTGCTTTTTAACCTGTAATAAAGATCAGTAAATAAACCGAGCATTTATGCAAACTTATTTACACACATGATGCAGAATGTTACTGGCCTCTATTAATTGGTCCAAACCAATTTCCTTTGAGAATACTAGTGAGTTGACTTGTTAACCTTTGGGATATTGACACTCCCACAGTGTTGGTAATTTGTCAATAGTTGAGTGTTTTCTCGAGATGCTGTGAAGGAAATCCTGGTAAATTGCTCACGTGTAGAAGAGTTCAGGGCCGGCTAATGGCGCAACGACATCGGCGCCGGACCGGGGAGCGGAGGTTCCTGGGTTCGAAACTAGTCGGGTCCGCTTCCGAGTACGCTTTCCATCCGTGCCAGGTTGAGCGTCGAGATCGCAACTCGACATCGTAAAACAAAGGGAAAATACTGCGAAAATGTCTGTGTGATGAGTGGCACGCCACAGAGTCTCTCTCTCTCTCCGCGCCTTGGAAAAGCCATGAAAAAGACATCATCATGGACACACGCATGGACATGCAGACTCATACACGCACGCACACGCGCAGACTCGCATGCACGCAGGCACACGCCAAAAAAAAAGAATTCTAGTTAAAGTTCATGCTTATTGTCATTTCCCTGTTCATATATACCACTAAACAACATAACATTCTTCTGAATGATGGTGCACGCAGCATATAAAACAAAATATTACCGCAAATAAATTAATAAAATATAACTCGAAGTGTGTATGAAGTGTGCAGCACAGTTAAATAGTAAACAGTTCATTGTCCTAGAACAAGATCTCAGTGGTGGCAGTGTCTCATAGCCTAGGGGGAGAGCTTCCCTGAATGCACAACACAGCAAACCTTGAAGTGGATGGGATACCTCAGCAGAAGACCACGAGCAAACACACAGTGGCCACTTTATTTGGTGGGGAGGGGGTGAGGATAGGAATCTCAGTGAAATCTATTGAATATTGAAAGGCCTAGTTAGAGTGGATGTGGAGAGGATGTTTCCGATAGTAGGTGAGTCAATAATCAGAGTCTCAGAACAGACAACCATTTAGAACAGAGACGAGGAGGAATTTCTTTAGCCAGAGGGGAGTGAATCTGTGGAATTCATTGCCACAGACTATTGTGGAGGCCAAGTCATTGGTATATTTAAAGCAGAGGTTGATAGGTGCTTGATCAGTCAGGGCATCAAAGGTTACGAGGAGAAGGCAGGAGAATGGGGTTGAGAGGGATGATAAATCAGCCATGATGAAATGGTGGAGCAGATTTGATGGGCGTAATGGCCTAATTTTGCCCCATTGTCTCATTGACCTTATTATCTTTAATCCTAGTAAGAGGGATCCACGATGAAACAGTGAGATTCAACTGCATAGTGTTCATTGTGTTCACTGTTCATTCATAATAAAATAAAAATTCATGACCTTGAAAACTCAAAATGTATCACATGCGCCACACATAATTACCTCAAAGTAAATGCAATCTACTTATTTGTTATTCTTAAATTAAGATTAAATAAATGCTTTTAATCTCCAATTAGGCTACTCTCTCTGTTGAAATGGATTTAAAATACCATTAATAACCGGTAGTATAACTCTTAACAAGCAGGGAAAAATAAATATGGTTTCGTACTTTGGTTCAGAAAAATACTGTACAATTCATGCTTTGCTGTACCTTTGAACAAGTGAACCTGTCTGGTTTATAGTGGGGTTCACTGATACAGTTCCTCAACCCATTTGGACGTGCTGAGGAAGGCCGCGAGTTGTTTTAGTCGACTAACTTATTCATGTAGATTCCAGGAATAATGTGTTCAGTGCAAAGGAAAGTGCAGACATCTAATACGACTTTATTTAACAATGTTAAAAGTTCCAGCAACACACACAAAATGCTGGTGGAACGCAGCAGGCCAGGCAGCATCTATAGGAAGAAGTACAGTCGACGTTTCGGGCTGAGACCCCTTGTCAGGACCAACTGAAAAAAGAGATGGTAAGAGATTTGAAAGTGGGAGGGGGAGAGGGAGATCTGAAATGATAGGAGAAGACAGGAGGGGGAGGGAGTAAGCTAAGAGCTGGAAAGTGATTGGCAAAAGGGATACAGAGTTGGAGAAGGGGGAGGATCATGGGACAGGAGAAAGAAGGAGGGGAGCCTAGAGGAAGATGGAGAGCAGGCAAGGAGTGATTGTGAGAGGGGCAGAGAGAGAAGGAAAAAAAAGGGGGAATAAAAATAAATGAGGGATGGGGCAAGAAGGGGAGGAGAGGCATTAACGGAAGTTAGAGAAATCAATGTTCATGCCATCAGGTTGGAGGCTACCCAGACAGAATATAAGGTGTTGTTCCTCCAACCTGAGTGTGGCTTCATCTTGACAGTAGAGGAGGCAGTGGATTGACATATCAGAATGGAAATGGGACATGGAATTAAAACATGTGGCCATTGGGAGATCCTGCTTCCTCTGGCAGACAGAGCGTAGGTGTTC
This sequence comes from Mobula hypostoma, assembly GCF_963921235.1. NCBI lineage: Eukaryota > Metazoa > Chordata > Chondrichthyes > Myliobatiformes > Myliobatidae > Mobula > Mobula hypostoma. The sequence continues at coordinate 173,833,177 of NC_086101.1, forward strand.
AGCGAGTTCCAGATTCAGTTCAAGTGCTGTAATTCATTGCTTGTTAGAACTAGAACACCAGTTATTATTTTCTGGCAGAGTAATTCCTTGGTTGTCTGCATAATTGGATATTCTGAATACTACATTTAATGCACGCTTATTTTAAACTCATAAAACTCAGATAACTTCCAACAAAGCATTATCAAAGATTTAAAAAGGAGAGGCATTACAAACATGGCCCAAGGTTCTTTGGAACTATTCGCATATTGGGGCTTCTTTTTCATCTCGCTAAGAATTTTTCAGGCTGGTTTGTATATGCTATTAAATAATATCTCTTAAGATAAAACAGAAAATAACAGAAATGAAGGCACAATACTAAAGCTGAAAGATCTCAGGTCCAAGACTGTGAACATAGTGCAGGGTTAAGGGCTTGTTTCCTCTGAGTCTCTAACTATAGAATGACTGGCTGCAATGACTGGGATGAACGTGGTGAGCTGAAGGATCTGCTTCTGTGCTGTGTAACTCCAGAAGTCTTTGCAAATTATTTAGAATGTCACCTTGTCTTTTACTTTTTCCTAGTACAGCACAATAAACGTAACTGCATATCACCCCCACCCCAACACATATACACACACACACACCCTTCCCTCCCTCTCTCCTCCCTCTCTCTCTCTTCCCCCTTCTCTCCCCCTCCCCCTTCTCTCTCCACTCTCTCTCTCCCCTACTCTCTTCCTTTGGTTGAATCCTTTAGCAGGATTACATGGAATCCATATATAGCCAAAAAACATTTTTCAAAGAATATTTATATTAAAGAAACACAGGCAACACAGGCCTAGTTTCCCTTCTAGTGTCTGTGCTCTCCAATGGAAATAACTCAGAAACATATAATAGTTTGCCAGTGAGGTGTTGGACAACCAAGCCATCCTAAAAAGCTGACAATCCTATGAACTTGTCTTCTGAGCTCCCCTACAACACAACAAAGCCAGCTTGATTACAGAGGTGTGATGTTGAATATAAAAGTGAGGGCTTTCGTAAGTAGACTAACTATATTCCCCACACAAGGATAAGACAAAAAATCGACAAAAGTGCAGTTAGTGTCATCTCCCAGGCAAACAACCTCAGCATTGAATTGAAGCCTAGCTGCCTTTATAGGGCAGACACCAGATGCTCCATTCTGAGTTCTGTCATAGACAGAGAGGATTGGCGGTCACAGGAAAAGATTCAAGAGTGTTCACAAAATGTCCTTGAAAAACTGCAAAAGCCTCACTAGTGCCCAAGTATCCCTGGCATATGATGGCTAAAGATGGAGAAGAAGCCTTTGGGATGGCACTGAAAATCTCTGAGTCCATGCATCATGTGTGCACGGAAGTCCAGCGCAGAAGGTGGAAGGAATGCACATAGGTGCCCACACAGCCAATGACCTCCAGCTCCAAGCACAGCTAAAACTGCGAGTCACTCAATGACTTCACCAGTCAGCAAAGAAGCCACAGGACTGGAGAGGAAGTAGGCCAGCCTCTTGCCTAAAAGCTATTTCAATGGTCAAGGATCAAGGATTAACTTTATTCTCCATATACATTTGCATGTATTAGGAATTTGCTGAGGGGTGTCAGTATGACAAGCAACAACATTCGAGAGTTCTAAGAATAAAGAATTATAGAAAAAATAAACTTGAGGTTAAAGTATGGATATGGAATAAATTGTGCATAAATACATAAATACCAGTATGTATTTACAGTGAAACAGCATTATAAAAAGTGGTTTAAAGTGTTTACAGTGCAGTGCATTGATTGAATTAATACATAGAGGGGGCTGTTGAGGCTAACGAGAATGGTTGACCAGATTAACTGCTTGGGGGAAGAAATTTCTAAGATGGCATGAAGTTTTTTGTTTTAATAGCCCTATAGCACTCTCTAGAAGGAAGTTTTTGGGAAAGGCAGTGGATGGGTGGGTAGTGAGATGCATACATTATTCATGGTAGATACAATTACTTTATATTTTTATCATATGAAGTCATTTATAATTCTTACTCTTGTACTGACTGCTGAGCATACACTTATGAAAAGATTGAATGGTTTGTCATATGAAGAGCATGTGATGACTCTGGGCCTGTATTCACTAGAATTCAGAAGAATGAGGGGTCACCTCATTGAAACCTATCAAATGGTGAAAGGCCTTGATAGATAACATGTGGAGAGGCTGTTTCTGATGGTGGCAGAGTCTAGGACCAGAGGACACAGCCTCAGAATAGAAAGGCATCCTTTTAGAATGGAGATGAGGAGGAATTTCTTTAGTCAGAGAATGGTGAATCTGTGGAATTCGTTGCCACAGGCAGCTGTGGAAGCCAAATCTTTATGTACAGATATGCACAGCCAAGAAGGGCCAAAGGGCCTGTTTCTGTGCTGTAGGTTCTATGGTTCTATGGTTCTACATTTAAGGCAGAGGTTGATAAATGCTTGATTGGTCAGGGCAAGAAGTGTTATGGGGAGAATGCAGGAGATTGGGGCTGAGAAGAAAAATGAATCAGCCATGTGAAATAGTGGAGCAGACTCGATGGACGAAATGGCCCAATTCTGCTCCTATATTTTATGGTTTTATGGTTTTATGGTCTAAAAAAATATATAATCCCCTTGATATTCTGCAGGACCATGCTTTTCTGAAGTGTTTCTTATGGAACATTGCAGAAGAATTCTAGGTGCAGTGTTTTAATTTTGTCTTGTTGGCTGCTGTTGGCAAAAGAACTAACTTGGAACAGATGAAAGCATAATCGTTTGAGAAACTGCCAGTGAAAGGACATATTGTACTCGATAAACATTATGATTAATATGGCCTAAATATATTCAAGATCTCTGTCTGAACATGGCACATGGGAGAGGGGATCATGCATTTATGCACACGCTACAATAATGTGTACCCCTAGCACTGACGCTAATAGTTTCAACTCCATGCCGAAAAGCTATTCCACATGTGGTAAAAATCAAAGATGATCATCCACAGGTTTGTAATAGTTAGTGGCAACCTGTGCAATATTCCCGGGAGCAACATACAATAGAATGAACTGAGTAACAAGGATTCCTTAGTACTCTCAGAGGAACTGTCGCTGCTCAGTTCCCAACTTTAGACACCCACAGCAATTCAAATTAAATTCTTTAGATTAAGAAAATCAGCAAAGGGCCTTCTGATGTTAGCCTGACCTTTGAAAAGAATTGCTTTCACCCATTCAATGCTGATGCAATTGAGCATTGAAAAAAAAAGTATACATCAGTGAACTTCTTAGAAAAGGTAATCTGATTTAACTCCACGAAGAGTTTGCATGAGAATTAGCAAATGTATTGGAATGAGTAATACCTTCACAAACCCAAAATAGGGCATTGAAATGTGCAGGGAATATGCAAATATAGAGATTGGATTATGCTGATTTTGGTGGGCTAGATGGACAACAAATTTTGCCATAACACTTAATTAGGTGTTACTAGAAAATTTCAAACACAAGAGATTCAGCAGATAATGGATAGCTTGAGCAAAACACACAAAATGCTGGCGAAACTCAGCATCTTGGGCAGCATCTATGGAGCGGAATAAGCAGTTGCTCTTTCAGCTCAAGACTTTTCAAAGGGTTTCTGATCTTCATCAAGTCCAAATGAAAGGGCTCGGCCTAAAATACCTATTGTTTATGCCCCTCCATAGATGCTGCCTGAGTTTCTGAGTTCTTTAAGCATTTTGTGTGTTTCAAAAATTGGCCATTTTTGCTTTACGAAGCTGCTTACTCTTTCAAACCTGTGGAGGTTGCTGCAGAAGCAAGTGGCTACCTTCTCCTTGGCCTGAAGGGAGGTGAGTTAAACAGCAATGCCTATGACGGTCACACAGAATACCACTGGGAGTAAAGGGGAAAAAAAGGAGTGGAACCGGAAAGGTGGGTGGAAATTGGAGAGGGGTGGCAAACCGAGAATGAGGGGCAAAATTGGAGAGGAGAAATCAAGGGAGAGCAAAGGTTAAACCGCACATTTTAATGGGGCTGTCCTTACTATACAGTAGCTTATTTCAACACTGGCTCACTTCAGATGCTCAGATCTGAAGAATTAATAAATAAAAACTAAACACATTGGTGACACAATTCCATGTTGGTAATAACAATAAACACACCAACAAACAAGATAAAAAATAAAAATTAAATAATAATAAAAAGTTACATGTTGGTAAACATAGAAACATAGAAAATAGGTGCAGGAGTAGGCCATTCGGCCTTTTGAGACTGCACCGCCATTCAGTATGATCATGGCTGATCATCCAACTCAGAACCCTGCACCAGCCGTCCCTCCATACCCCCTGATCTCTTTAGCCACAAGGGCCATATCTAACTCCCTCTTAAATATAGCCAATTAACTGGCCTCAACTGTTTCCTGTGGCAGAGAATTCCACAGATTCACCACTCTCTGTGTGAAGAAGTTTTCCCTCATCTCGGTCCTAAAAGGCTTCCCCTTTATCCTCAAACTGTGACCCCTCATTCTGGACTTCCCCAACATCGGGAACAATCTTCCTGCATCTAGCCTGTCCAATCCCTTTAGGATTTTATACATTTCAATAAGATCCCCCCTCAATCTTCTAAATTCCAACGAGTATAAGCCTAGTTCATCCAGTCTTTCATCATATGAAAGTCCTGCCATCCCAGGGATCAATGTGGTGGACCTTCTTTGTACTCCCTCTATGGCAAGGATGTCTTTCCTCAGATTAGGGGACCAAAACTGCACACAATACTCCAGGTGTGGTCTCACCAAGGCCTTGTACAACTGCAGCAGTACCTCCCTGCTCCTGTACTCGAATCTTCTTGCTATAAATGCCAGCATACCATTCGCCTTTTTCACCGCCTGCTGTACCTGCATGCCCACTTTCAATGACTGGTGTATAATGACACCCAGGTCTCGTTGCACCTCCCCTTTTCCTAATCGGCCACCATTTAGATAATAATCTGTTTTCCTGTTTTTGCCACCAAAGTGGATAACTTCACATTTATCCACATTAAATTGCATCTGCCATGAATTTGCCCACTCACCTAACCTATCCAAGTCACCCTGCATCCTCCTCATAGCTAACACTGCCGCCCAGCCTCGTGTCATCTGCAAACTTGGAGATGCTGCATTTAATTCCTTCATCCAGGTCATTAATATATATTGTAAACAACTGGGGTCCCAGCACTGAGCCTTGCGGTACCCCACTAGTCACTGCCTGCCATTCTGAAAAGGTCCCGTTTATTCCCACTCTTTGCTTCCTGTCTGCCAACCAATTCTCTATCCACATCAATACCTTACCCCCAATACCGTGTGCTTTAAGTTTGCACACTAATCTCCTATGTGGGACCTTGTCAAAAGCCTTTTGAAAATCCAAATATACCACATCCACTGGTTCTCCCCTATCCACTCTACTAGTTACATCCTCAAAAGATTCTATGAGGTTCGTCAGACATGATTTTCCTTTCACAAATCCATGCTGACTTTGTCCGATGATTTCACCGTTTTCCAAATGTGCTGTTATCACATCTTTGATAACTGACTCTAGCAGTTTCCCCACCACCGATGTTAGGCAAACCGGTCTATAATTCCCTGGTTTCCCTCTCCATCCTTTTTTAAAAAGTGGGGTTACATTAGCCACCCTCCAGTCCTCAGGAACTAGTCCAGAATCTAAAGAGTTTTGAAAAATTATCACTAATGCATCCACTATTTCTTGGGCTACTTCCTTAAGCAGACCATCTGGCCCTGGGAATTTATCTGCCCTTAATCCCTTCAATTTACCTAATACCACTTCTCTACTAACATGTATTTCGCTCAGTTCCTCCATCTCACTGGACCCTCTGTCCGTTACTATTTCCGGAAGATTATTTATGTCCTCCTTAGTGAAGACAGAACCAAAGTAATTATTCAATTTGTCTGCCATGTCCTTACTCCCCATAATCAATTCACCTGTTTCTGTCTGTAGGGGACCTACATTTGTCTTAACCAATCTTTTTCTTTTCACATATCTATAAAAGCTTTTACAGTCAGTTTTTATGTTCCCTGCTAGTTTTCTCTCATAATCTTTTTTCCCCTTCTTAATTAAGCCCTTTGCCCTCCTCTGCTGAACTCTGAATTTCTCCCAGTCCTCAGGTGAGCCACTTTTTCTGGTTAATTTGTATGCTTCATCTTTGGAATTGATACTATCCCTAATTTCCCTTGTCAGCCATGGGTGCACTACCTTCCTTGATTTATTCTTTTGCCAAACTGGGATGAACAATTGTTGTAGTTCATCCATGCGATCTTTAAATGCTTCCCATTGCATATCCACCGTCAACCCTTTAAGTGTCATTTGCCAGTCAATCTTAGCTAATTCATGTCTCATACCTTCAAAGTTACCCTTCTTTAAGTTCAGAACCTTTGTTTCTGAATTAACTATGTCACTCTTCATCTTAATGAAGAATTCCACCATATTATGGTCACTCTTACCCAAGGGGCCTCTCACGACAAGATTGCTAATTAACTCTTCCTCATTGCTCAATACCCAGTGTAGAATAGCCTGCTCTCTAGTTGGTTCCTCGACATGTTGGTTCAAAAAACCATCGCGCATACATTCCAAGAAATCCTCTTCCTCGGCACCCTTACCAATTTCGTTCACCCAATCTACATGTAGATTGAAGTCACATACATCAAAGTTGCTGGTGAACGCAGCAGGCCAAGCAGCATCTGTAGGAAGAGGTGCAGTCGACGTTTCAGGCCGAGACCCTTCGTCAGGACTAACTGAAGGAAGAGTGAGTAAGGGATTTGAAAGTAGGAGCGGGAGGGGGAGATCCAAAATGATAGGAGAAGACAGGAGGGGGAGGGATAGAGCCGAGAGCTGGACAGGTGATAGGCAAAAGGGGATACGAGAGGATCATGGGACAGGAGGTCCAGGAAGAAAGACAAGGGGGGGGTGACCCAGAGGATGGGCAAGAGGTATATTCAGAGGGACAGAGGGAGAAAAAGGAGAGTGAGAGAAAGAATGTGTGCATAAAAATGAGTAACAGATGGGGTACGAGGGGGAGGTGGGGCCTTAGCGGAAGTTAGAGAAGTCGATGTTCATGCCACCAGGTTGGAGGCTACCCAGATGGAATATAAGGTGTTGTTCCTCCAACCTGAGTGTGGCTTCATCTTTACAGTAGAGGAGGCCGTGGATAGACATGTCAGAATGGGAATGGGATGTGAAATTAAAATGTGTGGCCACTGGGAGATCCTGCTTTCTCTGGCGGACAGAGCGTAGATGTTCAGCAAAGCAGTCTCCCAGTCTGCGTCGGGTCTCGCCAATATATAAAAGGCCACATCGGGAGCACCGGACGCAGTATATCACCCCAGTCGACTCACAGGTGAAGTGATGCCTCACCTGGAAGGACTGTTTAGGGCCCTGAATGGTGGTAAGGGAGGAAGTGTAAGGGCATGTGTAGCACTTGTTCCGCTTACACGGATAAGTGCCAGGAGGGAGATCAGTGGGGAGGGATGGGGGGGACGAATGGACAAGGGAGTCGTGTAGGGAGCGATCCCTGCAGAATGCAGGGAGGGGGGAGGGAAAGATGTGCTTAGTGGTGGGATCCCGTTGGAGGTGGCGGAAGTTACGGAGAATAATATGTTGGACCCGGAGGCTGGTGGGGTGGTAGGTGAGGACCAGGGGAACCCTATTCCTAGTGGGGTGGCGGGAGGATGGAGTGAGAGCAGATGTACGTGAAATGGGGGAGATGCGTTTAAGAGCAGAGTTGATAGTCACACTCAGGTTGGAGGAACAACACCTTATATTCCGTCTGGGTAGCCTCCAACCTGATGGCATGAACACCGACTTCTCTAACTTCCGCTAAGGCCCCACCTCCCCCTCGTACCCCATCTGTTACTCATTTTTATGCACACATTCTTTCTCTCACTCTCCTTTTTCTCTCTCTGTCCCTCTGAATATACCTCTTGCCCATCCTCTGGGTCACCCCCCCCTCCTTGTCTTTCTTCCTGGACCTCCTGTCCCATGATCCTCTCGTATCCCCTTTTGCCTATCACCTGTCCAGCTCTCGGCTCTATCCCTTCCCCTCCTGTCTTCTCCTATCATTTTGGATCTCCCCCTCCCCCTCTCAAATCCCTTACTCACTCTTCCTTCAGTTAGTCCTGATGAAGGGTCTCGGCCTGAAACGTCGACTGCACCTCTTCCTACAGATGCTGCTTGGCCTGCTGCGTTCACCAGCAACTTTGATGTATGTTGCTTGAATTTCCAGCATCTGCAGAATTCCTGTTGTTTTTGTAGATTGAAGTCACCCATTATAACTACTGTTCCTTTATTGCACACATTTCTAGTTTCCTGTTTAATACCATCCCCAATCTCACTACTACTGTTAAGTGGCCTGTACACAACTCCCACCAGCATTTTCTGCCCCTTAGTGTTATGCAGCTCTACCCATATCGATTCCACATCTTCCCGGCTTATGTCCTTCCTTTCTATTGTGTTAATCTCCTCTCTAACCAGCAACGCCACCCCACCTCCTTTTCTTTCATGTCTATCCCTCCTGAATATTGAATATCCCTGAATGTTGAATGTTGAGCTCCCATCCTTGGTCACCCTGGAGCCATGTCTCTGTGATCCCAACTATATCATAATCATTAATAACAATCTGCACTTTCAATTCATCCTCATTGTTACGAATGCTCCTTGCATTGACACACAAAGCCTTCAGGCGCGCTTTTACAACTCTCTTAGCCCTTATACAATTATGTTGAAAAGTGGCCCTTTTTGATGCTTGCCCTGGATTTGTCGGCCTGCCACTTTTACTTTTCACCTTACTACTTTTTGCTTCTACCCTCATTTTACACCCCTCTGTCTCTCTGCACTGGTTCCCATCCCCCTGTTGTGAACTAACCTCCTCTCGCCTAGCCTCTTTAATTTGATTCCCACCCCCCAACTATTCTAGTTTAAAGTCACCTCAGTAGCCCTCGCTAATCTCCCTGCCAGGATATTGGTCCCCCTAGGATTCAAGTGTAACCCGTTCTTTTTATACAGGTCACGCCTGCACCAAAAGAGGTCCCAATGATCCAAAAACTTGAATCCCTGCGCCCTGCTCCAATCCTTCAGCCACACATTTATCCTCCACCTCATTGCATTCCTACTCTCACTGTCGCGTGGCACAGGCAGTAGTCCCGAGATTACTACCTTTGTGGTCCTTATTCTCAACTCCCTTCCTAACTCCCTATATTCTCCTTTCAGGACCTCTTCCCTTTTCCTACCTATGTCATTGGTACCTATATGTACCACGACCTCTGGCTCCTCACCCTCCCTCTTCAGGATATCTTGGACACGATCAGAAATATCCCGGACCCTGGCACCAGGGAGGCAAACTACCATCTGGGTCTCTGGACTGCGTCCACAGAATCGCCTATCTGACCCCCTTACTATCGAGTCCCCTATTACAACTGCCCTCCTCTTCCTTTCCCTACCCTTCTGAGCTACAGGGCCGGACTCAGTGCCGGAGGCACGGCCACTGTCGCTTCCCCCGGGTAAGCTGTCCCCCCGCCCCAACAGTAATATGATACCAAGGTACTGAAGGCAATCTGATGGCAAATTGGATTAGCCCAGATGTTTACTTCAAAGTTCAATTCGAGATTGTTTAATGCCATGTCCAGTACATAAGAGTAAAGGAGAAGGAAATAATTGTTACTCTACATCTGATGCAGCACAAAAAAACACAATAGGATAAAGAACACGTGAATAAAAAACAAACACAAAAATATAAATATAAAAGATATCTTATGTTTATATATATGTATAGATTGATTGTTTGTCCATAAACTGATACTAGGCACAGGAGTGTCTGTACATAAGGTTACTTGATGATCAGCATAGACTTGTTGGCCCACTGCCATGTTTTTTAACTCTATGACTTGATGACACCCTGTGCTGCCGCCACGTAATAGAAACATAGAAAACCTACAGCACAATACAGGCCCTTCGGCCCACAAAGTTGTTCCGAATATGCCCCAACCTTAGAAATTACTAGTCTTATCTATAGCCCTCTATTTTTCTAAGCTCCATGTACCTATCCAAAAGTCTCTTAAAAGACCCTATCGTATCGACCTCCACCACCGTTGCCGGCAGCCCATTCCACGCATTCACCAATCACTGCGTAGAAAACTTACCCCTGACATCTCCTCTGTACCTGCTCTCCAGCACCTTAAACCTGTGTCCTCTTGTGGCAACCATTTCAGCTCTGGGAAAAAGCCTTTGACTATTCACATGGTCAATGTTTCTCATCATCTTATACACCTCTATCAGGTCACCTCTCATCCTCCGTCGCTCCAAGGAGAAAAGGCCAAGTTCACTCAAACTGTTTTCATAAGGCATGCTCCCCAGTCTAGGCAACATCCTTGTAAATCTCCTCTGCACCCTTTCTATGGTTTCTACATCCTTCCTGCAGTGAGGTAACCAGAACTAAGCACAGTACTCCAAATGGGGTCTGACCAGGGTCCTATATAGCTGCAACATTACCTCTCGGCTCTCAAACTCAATCCCACGATTGATGAAGGCCAATGGACTGTATGCCTTCTTAATCACACAGTCAACCTGCACAGCTGCTTTGAGCATTCTATGGACTTGGACCCCAAGATCCCTCTGATCCTCCACACTGCCAAAAGTCTTACCATTAATACTATATTCTGCCATCACATTTGATCTACCAAAATGAACCACTTCACACTTATCTGGGTTGAACTCCATCTGCCATTTCTCACCCCAGTTTTGCATCCTATCAATGTAACCTCTGACAGACCTCCAAACTATCCAGAGCACCTCCAACCTTTGTGTCATTAGCAAACTTACTAACCCATCCCTCCACTTCCTCATCCAGGTCATTTATAAAAATCACGAAGAGTAAGGGTCCCAGAACAGATCCCTGAGGCACACCACTGGTCACCGACCTCCATGCAGAAAATGAACCATCTACAACCACTCTTTGCCTTCTGTGGGCAAGCCAGTTCTAGATCCACAAAGCAATGTCCCGTTGGACCCCATGCCTCCTTACTTTCTCAGTAAGCCTTGCATGGGGTATCTTATCAAATGCCTTGCTGAAATCCATTTACACTACATCCAATGCTCTTCCTTCATCAATGTGTTTCGTCACATCCTCAAAAAATTCCATCAGGCTCGTAAGGTATGACCTGCCCTCGACAAAGCCATGCTGACTATTCCTAATTGTATTATACCTCTCCAAATGTTCATAAATCCCATCTCTCAGGATCTTCTCTATCAACTTAAGTCTTGAAGTAAGACTCACCGGTCTATAATTTCCTGGACTATCTCTACTCCCTTTCTTGAATAAGGGAACAACATCCACAACCCTCCAATCCTCCGGAACCTCTCCTGTCCCTATTGATGATGCAACTATCATTGCCAGAGGCTCAGCAATCTCCTCCCTCACCTCCCACAGTAGCCTGGGGTACATCTCATCCGGTCTCGGCGACTTATCCAACTTGATGCTTTCCAAAAGCTCCAGCACATCCTCTTTCTTAATATCTACATGCTCAAGCTTTTCAGCCTGCTGCAAGTCATCACTACAATCACCAAGATCCTTTCCCATAGTGAATACTGAAGTAAAGTATTCATTAAGTACCTCTGCTATTTCCTCCATTTCCTTACATACTTTCCCACTGTCACACTTGATAGGTCCTATTCTTTCACATCTTATCCTCTTGCTCTTCACATACTTGTAGAATGCCTTGGGGTTTTCCTTAATCCTGCCCGCCAAGGCCTTCTCATGGGCCCTTCTGGCTCTCCTAATTTCCTTCTTAAACTCCTTCCTGTTCACCTTATAATCTCCTAGATCTCTAAAATTAACTAGCTCTCTGAACCTTTTGTAAGCTTTTCTTTTCTTCTTGACTAGATTGATTATAGCCTTTGTGCACCTCTTGTAGGCTTATCTACATTTTGTGTCAAGATGTAATATCTGGTCCAATTTCATAATCGGCAATAAGTCCACTAAAAATATGAACAAACATTTCAAGGTATGTGCAAATTATTTCTGCAAGTGTTAAACATTAAAAGATTACTTTTTTCTCATCCAATTTCAAGGCTGCACTCCTGTGAAAAGGGTTGTGGGAGGGACACTGAAAGACTTATGAGAGTGAAATTCACATTTCAGCACAAAATTTAGAAGCAAAATATACGAGGGATGATTGATAAGTTTGTGGCCTAAGGTAGAAGGAGTCAATTTTAGAAAACCTAGCACATTTATATTTCAACATAGTCCCCTCCTACATTTACACACTTAGTCCAGCAGTCGTGGAGAATACGGATCCCTTCTTTGTAGAAGTCAGTGTCTTGGACCTCCAGAAATTTGGCCACATCAGGAGTGATTGATAAGTTTGTGGCCTAAGGTAGAAGGAGATGAGCTATACAGCTCTCGTTACATGCACGTGCAGTTCAACTCTTTGAGTGATTATGCAGAAAGTTTGAAGTTAATAACTCATCTCCTTCTACCTTAGTGTACTTCATCTTAGTTTCAATAAAATCAGTCAGTACATCTGTAAGAAATCTAAAAATTTCCGGTAATGAAAATACAAAATAATTGTATTCACCATGCGAGATATGAGGAATATATTCATTGTAAATAGTCCACTTGACAATTTTAACACAGCTGAGGAGAAGTCATTGATTAAAAATATAATTGGAGACCAATAAATAAATCCTGGAAGCTGGATGGCTATTATCTCTGGCTATCAAAACAGAGAAGTGATGAAATATGTATGGCATTAATGCTCATTTTAAGGTAGTCAATAAAAAAAAAGGAGGTTGTAAAAGATATTAAGCAGCCTAATTTGCTGTCTCTTTTCCAAAAGGATGACAAGATGGTAACTGTATACTCATTAACCTTAAATGAGTGCATGTAAAACAATAAAACTGAGATCAGGAATAAACTTGGAGATTGCCTGACTTGCAACATTGATTCAGAAAGTTAAGATGTTGCCAAAAAAACTTACTTGGAATTTTTGAGCAAGCAGGATCTGAAGACAGGATTTTCCCTTTCGCTGGAAACTGAAATTTGTCTCTGCCACTGAATCTTATTTGCTGGATCAGCATAGTCCTAAAGAAATGCTGAAATTGCATATGTGTTTTACCCCAGTCTTAAAACTGAGAATCCAGGCACAGTCTGTGCAAGAACACAGAGATTATTATGTGATATAAAAAAATAGTAATATTAATGCTATTTCATAGAAGTTTATACATCATCCCAGTCCTGATGATGGGTCTCAACCTGAAACGTTGACTGCTTACTCAGATGCTGCCCGATGAGTTCCTCCAGCATTTTGTGTGTGTTATCCTGGATTTCTGGCATCTGCAGAATCTCTTGAATTTATTGGTCAGCAAACATAGTTTTTTTTTAAATCCCTACAAAAACTTAACTTAATGGATCTAAACAATTAATAATATATCAGATCAGCCAAAAGACGGCTGGAGAACAGACCTCAGAAAATGGCCTGTAGTTGGAAATATAGGGCCACGGTAATATGTACGTGGGCATTGAAGAATCTTACACAGCAAATGTGGGCATAGTCTTGGATTACTACAACAGAGAATCAGAACCTTCAGCCAATCTAGTCGGTACTGAACTTTTACCCATTATCCTGCCTAGCTTCATCGATCTCCACTTGCTCTGTAGCCCTCCATATCCTTCCCATTTATGTACTTCTCCAAACTTCTCTAAAATGTTACAATCAAACAGATATCCAGGATTTCACAGTAGTTTAAAAACATCCCATGAGTTTAAACATCAAAGTTGCTGGTGAACGCAGCAGGCCAGGTAGAGGTACAGTCGACGTTTCAGGCCGAGACCCTTTATCAGGCTGCCTGGCCTGCTGCGTTCACCAGAAACTTTGATGTGTATCACTTGAATTTCCAGCATCTGCAGAATTCCTGTGGTTTCCATGAGTTTAGACATAGACATAGAATAGTACAGCACAGTACAGGCCCTTTGGCCCACAATGTTGTGCCGACCCTCAAACCCTGCCTCCCATATAAGCTCCCACCTTAAATTCCTCCATATGCCTGTCTAGTAGTCTCTTAAACTTCACGAGTGTATCTGCCTCCACCACTGACTCAGCAGTGCATTCCACGCACCAACCACTCTCTGAGCAAAAAACCTTCCTCTAATATCCCCCTTGAACTTCCCACCCCTTACCTTAAAGCCATGTCCTCTTGTATTGAGCAGTGGTGCCCAGGGGAAGAGGCGCTGGCTATCCACTCTATCTATTCCTCTTATTATCTTATACACCTCTATCATGTCTCCTCTCATCCTCCTTCTCTCCAAAGAGTAAAGCCCTAGCTCCCTTAATCTCTGATCATAATGCATACTTTCTAAACCAGGCAGCATCCTGGTAAATCTCTTCTGTACCCTTTCCAATGCTTCCACATCCTTCCTATAGTGAGGTGACCAGAACTGGACACAGTACTCCAAGTGTGGCCTAACCAGAGTTTTAAGAGCTGCATCATTACATCGTGACTCTTAAACTCTATCCCTCGACTTATGAAAGCTAACACCCCATAAGCTTTCTTAACTACCCTATCCACCTGTGAGGCAACTTTCAGGGATCTGTGGACATGTACCCCCAGATCCCTCTGCTCCTCCACACTACCGAGTATCCTGCCATTTACTTTGTACTCTGCCTTGGAGTTTGTCCTCCCAAACTCCCAAAGTTTAAAAGTTTGATTCTAAATTCAAAGGATGTGAAGGTTATCGCTGATTGCTGCACTGTTGGGAGGAACGACCAACTGGGGAAAGTCACAACGACTAGGTCTCTGGCAGGGAGCCTGGCTCTGTGGATAAGAACGGAACAAGGAGAAGAGGATAGTGGTAATAATAGGAGATTTAATTGTTTGGGAACAGACAAGAGATACTGTTGATGTGAAAGAGTCTCCTGGATAGTATGCTGCCTCCAAGGTACTAGGGTCAGGGACGTCCTGGATTGGATCTGCAGTATTCTTAAGAGGGAGCATGAGCAGTCAGCAGTTGTGGTACCATCAACATAGCTAGGTAAATGGATGACAGCCTGAAGAGTCACTATAGGGGGCTACGTCGGAAGCTATAAAACAGGACCTCAAGGGTGTAATCTCTGGATTGCTGCATGTTGCAATCCAGTGATAGTAAAATACTGGAATGTCTGGCTGAAGAATTGGTGCAGGGGGCAGAGTTTCAAATTTGTGGATCATTGGGATCTCCTCTGGGGAAGATATGATTTGTAAAAAAATTACATCTGAACTCGAGGGAGACAAATATCCTTGCGGACAGGTTAGTTAGAGCTGTTGGGCAGGGTTTAAACTAGGTTGGCAAGACGATGGGAAACAGATTGATAGATCCAAGGACGGAGCGGTTGGCATAAAGGTTGATGGAAAGTGTGAAGAGATTGTGAGGAAGGATAGACAGTGGATAGGACTCCTTTGTTAGGGCTGAAATGTGTCTAATGCAAGAAGTATCAGTAACAAAGGTGATGAGCTTCGAGCATGGATCAGTACATGGAACTCCGATGTGGTGGCCATTACAGCGACTTGGCTGTCACAAGGGCAGGAATGGCTGCTGCATGTTCTGGGATCTAGATGCTTCAAAAGGGACAAGAGGTTTGGAAGTGCCATTGCTAACCTGGGAGTAGTACCATAGCTGCAGAAAGGGAGGACATCATGAAGAGATCGTCTACTGAGTCAGTGTGAGTGTAACTCAGAGAGATGATGGGAAGAATCACCCTTTGGGGGGTATTCTATAGACTCTGCCTATGTCAACAGACAAAGAGGATCAGATTGGGAGACTGATTTTGGAAAGGTGTGAAATGGGCCCAGCAGAGATTGCACTTTCTGAAGAAACTTAAACAAGCATCACTCCCCACTAACATCTTAACTACATTCCACAGAGGCGTAGTTGAGAGTGTGCTGACCTTTTGCATCACAACCTGGTACTCCAGCTGCAGTGCTGTCGACAAAAATGCCTTGCAGAGGGTGGTTAGGGGAGCAGAGAAGGTTATTGGGGTCTCCCTACCTTCTGTCCAAGACAAGACCTCTTTCAGAGTCAATGCCTCCAGAAGACACGGTACATCATTAAAGACCCCTCACACCCTCTCCATGAACTGTTTTGTTCTTCTGTCATCAGGCAAACGTTACAGGAGCATCAAAACTAAAACCACAAGGCTACTAAACAGCTTCCTCCCACAGGCAGTCAGGCTGCTAAATAGCTGCTCTACCTGACTCTGCTTTGGACACTTTTAACTTGCACTGGATACTTATAACTTGATTTTAACTGACATGTAGCTGTTGTGTTTTACTATTTATTGTTGTGTTTATTATTTAGTGTTGCGTTTGTTATGTTATGATTGCACTGCTCCTGAGAAGCGCTGTCTCATTCTGCCCTGCAGAGCTATGTACGGTTAGAATGACAATAAAGTTTTTTGAATCTTGAATCTTGAATCTTGAAAATTACAGTGTCTTAACATGGGTGACTTCAACTTCACTAATATTGACTGATGGCTCGTTAGTACTGAAGATTTTAGCACTGTTGATTTCCTCTTAAATGTTTTCTTGTATTTCCTATACTCCTTAAACAACTCAATTATTCCTTACTACTCTAATACCACAAATTCAAGTTTTATTGTCATTCAACCATGCACATGAATATAGCTAAACAAAATCATGTTTCTCTGGGACCAAGGTGCAAAACACAGAACCAACAGTCTCACACATGACTCAGCATATATAGCACTATTATCAGAAAAATATACAGTCACTAAAGTCCAAAGTTCAAAGTAAATTTATTATCAAAGTACATATATGTCACTATGTACAAACCTGAGATTTGTTTCCTTGGGTGCATACTCAGTAAATCCAAGAAACATAATCAATAAAGGGCAGTACCCAACAGTATGGACAAACAACCAGTGTGTAAAAACCAACAAACTGTGTGAATGCAAAATAAAGATAATGTAAATAAATAAGCAAAAATTATCGAGGACATGGAATGAAGAATCCTTGAAAGTGAGTCCAGAGGTTCTGGGAACAAATCAGTGATGGGGCAAGAGAAATTGAGTGAAGTTATCCCGTCTAGTTCAAGAGCCTGATGGCTGAAGGGTAATAATTGTTTTTGAACCTGGTGGTGCAGGTCCTGAGTTCCCTGTACCACCTTCCTAAAGGCAGCAGTAAGAAAGGACTACGTCCTGCGTGGTGGGGGTCCTTGCTTTCCTGTGACATTGCTCTGTGTAGATTGTAAGGAGTTTATCCATGCTGAACCCATGGAGTTTTACCATTACTTTTTCTATGACTTTTTTTTGTAGGATTCGGGCCCTTTTCCAGTACAGGAGTCCCATTCAATATGTGGAAATTTGAAATCACCTACCACCATACCCTGTTTTTCTTGCAACTGTCTGCTATCTCCCAACAAATTTGCTCCTCTGAATCCTTCTGACCAATATAATTCCATCCCTTTCTTATTCTTATTCCTGAAATAATCCTTGTAATTATAGACCATTGATTCTTACATCAGTGGTGATCAAACTATTGGAGAGGATTCTTAGAGACACGATTTACGAGCATTTGGAGAAGCACAGCTTGATTTGGGATAGTCAGCATGGAAGCCTATTTTACCTGGAGGTCACTAACCGGTGGTGTTCCGCAGTGTTCATTTCTGGGACCTCTGCTCTTTGAGGTTTTCATAAATGACTTAGATGAGGAACTGGAAGGGTGGGATAGTAAGTTTGTAGATGATACAAAGATTGGTGGTGTTGTGGATAGTGTAGAAGGTTGTTGTAGATTACAGTGGGTCAATGACAGGATGCAGACATGGGCTGAGAAGTGGCAGATGTATTTCATTCTGGAAAATTATGAAGTGATACACTTTGGAAGGCCAAAATCCCCGCATCTTTCTTTTATTCAGTTTAACATTTTGGAGATACAAAACATAACAGGGTCCACATCCATTAATCTTCCGAAGTTGTTGAAGTTGACAAAGTTGTTGTTGGGGGTATAGCGTGTTGATCTTTATTACTTGGAGGACTGAGTTCAAGGGTAATGCTGCAGCTATATGAAACTCCGGTTTGACTACACTTGGAGTATTGTGTTCCATTTCCATTGTCTCAATCTAGGAAGGATGTGGAAGCTTTAGACAGGGTGGAGAGGGGATTTGCCAGGATGCTGGTAAAAGCTGGCAAGTCAGGGACTTTACTTTTCGATTGAAGGAGCATGAGGGGTGACGTACTAGAGGTGTATAAGATGATAAGGTGGACAGCAACCACCTCTTTCCCAGGATGGAAATGGTTAATATGAGAGGACTTAATTTTAAGGTGATTGAAGGAACGTATTGCGGGGATGTGACAGGAAGGTTTTTTACACGGAGTTGAATGCGCTGCCAGGAATGGTGATGGAAGCAGATACATTAAGGACATCTAAGAGACACTTAGCTAGGTACATGGATAAAAGCAAAATGGAGGGCTGTGTAGGATGGAAGTGATAGATTGACCTAGGTTAAAGGTCAGCACACCATTGTGGGCCAAAAGGCCTGTATTGTGCTGTACTGTTTCATGTTGCTTTCAAGATCAACGTTCTTTCGAACACAATACAATATAGCACTGAACAGGCCTCTCAGACCAAGATGTTATGCAGAAAATTATTGCCCAGTTCCCTGAATTAAATACTACTTATACCACTTCTGAAGGAATTTTAGAGTCAACAATATAAATACTGTAGTTGTCGAGTCACATATTGGTCAGACCAGGTAAAAATGACAGATTAACACACAAAAAAAAATTCTGTAGGAACTCAGCATCTATGGAAATGAACAACCAGTTGATGCTTCAGGCTAAAACCCTTCTTCAGGACTGGAAAGGAAGGGAGAAGGCCCCAAAATAAAAAGTTGGAGGAGGGGAAGGAGGACAAGCTGGATATGGTGATAGGTAAAGCCAGGTGGGTGGGAAAGGTAAAGGGCTGGAGAAAGGATATGATAGGAGAGGGGAGTGGAACATGGGAGAAAGGGAAGAGCAGCACCGGGGGGAGGTGATAGGCAGGCGTGGAGATGAGGAAGGAGGCCAAAGTGGGGAATAGAAGGAGAGGGAAGGGTTAGTGGAAAATTTTACTGGATGTTAGGGAAATTGATGTTCACGCCATCTGATTGGAAGCTACCTAGACAGAATATGAGGTATTGTTCCTCCACCCTGAGAGTGGCCTCATCATGACAAAAGAGGAGGCCATGGACCGACATGTTGGAATGGGAATCGGGATTGGAACTAAAATAGTTCTACACAGGGAAATTCTGCTTTTGGTGGATGGAATGGAGGTGCTCACCAAAGTGGTCCCCCAATTTATGTCAGGACTCAACAATGTAGAGGAGACCACATTGGGAGTACCAGGTACAACAGACGATTCTAATAGATTTGCAGGTGAAGTGTTGTCTCACCTGGAAGATCTGTTTGGGGCTTTGAAAGGAGTCAAGGGAGGAAGTGAACAGGCAAGTGTAGCATTTCTGTTGCTTGCAGGGATAAGTGCCAGGAGGGAGATTAGTGGGGAAGGACGAATGAACAAGTGAATTATGGAGGGATCAATCCCTGTGGAACATGGAAAGTGTGTGTGTGAGGGGGGGGGAGGGAAGATAAAGATGTGCTCGGAGGATGAGAGACCTGTATTTTTTGAAGAAAGAGGACACCTTCGATGGCCTGGAAAGGAAACCCTCATCATGGTGACAGATGCAGCAGAGACAAAGGAACTGAGAAAAAGGAATAGTATTTTTATCGGAGACAGGATGGGAAGGGGTATAGACTAGATAGCCGTGGGTATTGGTAGTTTTATAAAGGACGTCGGTAGAGAGTTTGTCTCCAGAGATGGAGACAGAGAGATTGAGAAAGGGGAGTGAAGTGTCAGAAATGGACCAAGTGAATTTAAGGGCAGGGTGGAGGTTGGAGGTAGAGCTGATGAAATTGATGAGCTCAGCACGGGTGCATGAAGCAGCACCAATGCGGCTGGTGGCAGATTTTCCTTGTTGAAGAAATTAAGCGTGCCATATGTTTTTTTTTATTAATGACAATTGATATTATCACCAGTTAAAGCATATTTTTTAATAATTCCAATTTAATTTCCAAGCTCTTTTAATTTGTACCCATGTTTCCAGTTCAACTGTGGAGATATTAGGATGACAATTATCAACTTAGCCACTGTGCTGCTCTCTATCCTTCGCCTGCAGGTTAGGGTGATGCTGGGTTATCAGTGCTTGCAATATTTCAACAAGTTATGCATGCTATTTAAATGCAGACATAGTCTGAGACATAATTATTAATTTAAAATGATCAAGCTACTGTCGCTGATGGTTGTTTTCCAGGAGGGATCATTACATATGCACTGTGCATCCACCTGGAAGGAAAGAATGTAATTGAGAATCTCACCATGGGTCCTGAAAAAGTGTCTGCTCCGACAACGTGTTTGAATTTTAAGTAAATTACAAAGTTGGTTAAAGTGGAAAACTTCATCAACACTGTGTACCTGATGTTTAAAATGCTGCACAAAAAAAATCTACCGAGGCTAATTTTGACTGTGTAATGGGCAAAATGTGTGACAGCAAGTTGGCAGCAACTCTTACAACCCTCGCTGCTGTCTTATACTTTGTACAATGTCAATGTAACCCCCGTTGAGAAATGACAAGAAGATTCCAGAATACAGTGAGACCAGTTGTATTGCCTTAGACAGAAATACGTACATCATGATTCCTTCCACATTATTGGGTTGAAATGCTGCAAATTCCCTACCGAATGTCACTGTGTGAGCACTACCATTACAATTAGCACTGCAGATGAAGGAGAGGAGATGCCACTAAGAGAATCACTGTTTAAGACGTGATTGCTTAAACAGGCAAGGCATAAAGGTACAAACACAAGAAAATCTGCAGATGCTAGAAATCTAAGCAAAACACACAAAATACAGGATGAAATCAGCATCTATGGAAGGGTCTCGGCCCGAAATGTTGACAGTTCACTCCTGTCCATAGACGTTGCCTGGCCTGCTGAGCTCCTCCTGCATTTTGTGTTTGTTGAGAGGGATAATAAATCAGCCATGCTGTAATAGCAGAACAGTCTTAATAGGCTGAATGGCCTAATTCTGCTGCTAGGTCTTATAGCGTTATGGTCTAAGTCTTACCCAGTTACTGCACCAATTAAGAATACCTGCGAAGAAATATTTTTGAAGAAATGCTGGATGTTATCAGTAAGGGCAATATACTCATCTTTGTTCCTACTAATAACAAAGCTGTTTGCACAAAATAACTCTTTAAAATCCTGTATTATGTAACAACAAGGTTTGCAGACAAATTATAAGTTGTTCTAAACAGTACTTAAAACTAATTACACTTCCACCATTGCTAGCTTATGAAATAGACTCACAGCTCCAAAACTTGGTATTAGTCTTGCTGACCCTGTTCAAAGCAATTATCGTTCATTTGAAAAGAGCATCAATGTAATTTTAAAATCTGATTCTTTCTTAAAAGCCACTCCAGATCTCATTAAGAATAAATAACGCAGTCTTCCTGATGGCTTGTGTACTGGTTAAGGATGAAAGCACACAGAAGACACACATACACACCTGACAGTACAGACACACTGTTTACGGAGAACTAGTGATTCACCGAACACACACACAGCTCCTTCATGCATAAACATTGCGTCACCCATATTGTATGAGAGGATTCAGACATGAACCAGAGATGCTGTTGTATCCTGATACCTTCCAATGTTTTCAACTGCTTCTGATATAGTACCAAGTCAAGACAAATGGCTGAAATTTCGAAGTTCAAAAGTCCATTTTATTTTCATATATGTCACCATAAACAACCCTGAGATTCACCTTCTTCAATCTATAGAATAGTAACCATAACAGAATCATTGAAAGACCACTCAACTACGGCGTTCAACCAGATTGCAGAAGACAACAAACTGTATATACAAAAAGAAGAAATAATACAAAAAGAAGAATTACTTGTAGCACAATCACAAACAAGAGAAAATCTGCAGATGCTGCAAATCCAAGCAACACACACAAAATGCTGGAGGAACTCAGCAGGCCAGGCAACATCTATGGAAAAGATTAAATAGTTGACGTTTCAGGCCAAGACCCTTTATCAGGACTGGAGAAAATAAGATGAGGAGTCAGAATTTGAAGGTGAAGGGAGGGGAGGAAGAAACACAAGGTGATAGGTGAAACCAGGAGTTGGGGGGAAGGGGAGGGGTGAAGTAAAGAGCTGGGAAGTTTTTTGGGGAAAGAGTTACAGGGCTGGAGAAGGGGGTATCTGATAGGAGAGGACAGAAGGCCATGGAAGAAAGAAAAAGGGGAGGAGTACTAGAGGGAGGTGTTGGGCAGGTAAAGAGATAAGGTGAGAGAGGGAAAAGGGAATGGGGAATGGGGAATGGTGAGGGGGGAGCATTACCAGAATTTTGAGAAATCCATGTTCATGCCTTCAGGATGGAGGCTACCCAGACGGAATGTTGCTCCTTCAAATTGAGTGTGGCCTCATCGCAACAGTAGAGGAGGCCATGGATTGACGTGTTGAAATTGGAATGGGAATGGGAAGTGGAATTAAAATGGATGGCTACTGGGAGATCCCATTTTTCCTGGTGGATGGAAATAGGCACTCGGCAAAGCCGTCTCCCAATCTACTTTGGGTCTCACTGATATACAGGAGGCCACACCAGAAGCATTGGTTATAGTGCATGACCTCAAAAGACTCAGGTGAAGTTTTGCCTCACCTGGAAGGACTGTTTGGGGCCCTAAATAGTAGTGAGGGAGGAGGTGTAGGGGCAGGTGTAGCACTTGTTCCATTTGTAATGATAAGTGCCAGGAGGGAGATCACTGGGGAAGGACAAATGGACAAGGGAGTCTCATAGGGATTGAGCCCTGTGGAAAGCAGAAAGTGGGGGGGAGGGGATAATGTGCTTGGTGGTGGGATCCCGTTGGAGATGGTGGTAGTTATGGAGAATTATATGCTGATGCGGAGGTTGGTGGGGTGCTAGGTGTACTTGTGTATCTGCTTAGTTCCCCCACACCCGGTCAGGAGTACGTGAAGCAGGTGTTGGATGGTCACATGAGCACCTGGTGCATATCACCAGTCCTGACAAAGTGACCACTGATGCCACGCAGACATTCTCTCAAGAGTATTAATAATGGCCAGGGGAAGGCAATGGCAAGCCACATCTGTAGATAAGTTTGAAAGAAAGTGGCAGGAACCTTGGGATTATTATGGTACAGTTGCACTGCTCCCTGAAAATGGTAACTCAAGTAGATTAGGGTGGTGGTAGGTTTGGAGCACTGTGTGTGTGCGTAGGTGGATGGGTCGGAGGAAGGAACAAGGTTTGTTTTGCTGTTGTTGTTTTGTTGCTTATTGTGTTCTTGTATTGTACTGCTAAGCATTGTGGGCAAGCTATATTGGCGCTGGAATGTGTAGTGACATTTGTAAGGCATCTCCAACACCTCCTCAGGTTGTGTTGGTTGTTATTGACAACAACCCATTCCAATGTGCGTTTTGAGGCACAGATCTGAACCTGAAGAAGGCATTCAGCAAGCTTTTCTTCATTGACTAAGGTACTGAGTATAATAGTTGGATGTCATGTTGCAGCTATACAAAACATCGTTCAGGCTGTAATTGGGTATTGTGTACAGTTCGGATTGCTGCACTGCAAGATGGATGTGGCAAAGGCTGAATCTCAGTAAACCTTGCCACAGGAGTAGCAAGTTCTCAGCCACATTCCACCAGAAAGAAATTGACCTTAATTCATAAATCAAACAACAAATGTAATTTATGCCTCAGGAGCAGCTGAAGGAGTTTGCTTGTGGCTGTTATTCATCCTTTTAGGCTATTATGTAAACAGCATTGCCTTCTGAGAGAATTTAGAGATAGGGCAGGTACATTTTTTGAAAGACTAGGTAATTGTGAGCAGTTTTGGGACCCTTATCTCTGATTGCATTGGAGAGAGTCCAGAGGAGGTTCACAAGAGTGATCCCAGGAATAAAAGGGTTAATGTATAAGGAGTGTTTGATGGCTCTAGGCCTGTAATCACTGCAGTTTAGAAGAATGGGGGGGGGGGGGGACTCATTGAAATCTATAAACTATTGAACAACCTAGACAGAATTGATGTGGAGAGGATGTTTCCTATAGTAGGGGAGTGTGGGACCAGAGGACACAGCTCAGAACAGGAGTACATCTATTTAGGACAGATATGAGGAGAAATCTCTTCAGTCAGAGGGTGGTGAATCTGTGGAATTCATTGCCACAGGCAGCTGTGAAGGCCAAGTTATTGTGTATATTTAAAGTGGAGGTTGATAGGTTCTTGATTAGTAATGCCTTTAAAGGTTACAGGTGAAGACAAGAGAATGGGGTTGAGAGGGATAATAAATCAGCCACGACAGAATGGCAGAGCAGACAATGGGCTGAATGGCCAAATTCTGCTCCTATATCTTACAGTATTATGGTATGAAGGGCTCTGGGGAACTAACACAGAAGAGGAGATTTGGTCTGAGGCAGAACAACTATGGCCATATTGTAGCCTGGTTTCTTTCAATTTTCTTGTTCTGTCCTCTTTTAAGTGTTAGCCCAAACCTAAATCAATGTTTGTTCATGATGTATTTTTGGATAAGGAACACTTGCTGTCAAAAAAAGCACAACAATATTCATTTTCTCCCACTTCTGTTCTTTCTGCTAGAGGAGAATGCTGCAATTTGTATTTAGTGCCAATTATCTTCTGCCACTTCATGAAGAGAAAAGTACAGTGATTAATGGAAAGTGACAGAGAGAGAATACTCTGTACTACAACAACTTTGCCCAGCCTCTAATCTTTACTGAACTCGGAATGCCCCTTTGTTTTAAGGAAGGTTATGGCAGACCCTAAGTCATCTGGAATTTGACAGCTGCAAAGTTCAATGTTCAAAGTTCAAATACATTTACCACCATATACTCCCCTGAGGTTCATTTTCTTGTAGATATTCACATTAGAACAAAGAAATACAATAGAATCAATGAAAAGCCACAGCAGCAACATGTCCTAATCACAAAATGATGCTATATAACAAGTTGAATGCCAAACAAACCTCTCTAACTTTCAAAGAAAAATCTAAAGAAATACAACACGAGATTTCACTGAAAATTACATGATTATATCTACAGTTGTTTAGATTGTGTTTAACATCTGTCAGAAAATTCTCTATAGAAAAATCCAAAGTTAAGAAGCAGCAAATTTTTTAAACAATTTCCAGTGCTTTCGAATTTTACATCCAAAACTCTGCTTCCATACCTGAGCCTATATGGACCCTTCATCCATGTATCTGCTGGTTTGCTTCTGATGAATTAAATCTTAAATTTTTCAACCCCTGCCCTGTTTTTCAGTTCTCTTATTTAGTTTTACCCTTCTTAATCAGTAATCTCTCCTCAGGATTTACATACCGCCAAGGTTTTGTGCATCTCCAAATCTGATCTTTTGATCATTCTTGGATTCATTACTCCACGCTGGTAGCTACTTGTAAAGATCTGACCTAAGATTCCCTCCTTAAAATTCTCTGTCTCTCTCTCCACTTTAAAAAATGCTAATTCTAAACCTAACCCTACGTATATTTTGACAAATGTAATCCTAAACACACAATAATTTTTATTTATATCACGCCTTTAATATCCTGAGGTGCTTCACATGAGAATAAAGAAAAGTTGATGCCAAGGCAGATGAAGAGATACTATGTTGTATCTTTCCAGTTCGCAAATAACGCTTAATACTACTGAGCTAATAAAATGCTAAGTATTCTCACTTCTGTGATGGGGTATGGTGGGGGTGGGTTAATGGACGGAGGTGTTGTTCAGCCTGATAGCTTGGGGGAAGTAACTGTTTTTGGGTCCTCGCATGGATGCTACATAGCCTCTTCCCTAATGGGAGTGTTTTCATTCTTGTGACAGTTTTCGCATCAACTGAACTTTTTAAATTTCTGTGCTCTAATTTATAATCTGGATTTTTGAATGCAAACATGCCATGTTCATGAGGGCACAAGGCCCCACAATTTTCTTAAAATGCCTAACTGGAAAATTGATCTGCTAATGTCCAATACCATGAGAGATTGACATGGTTTATTTTATTGTATGCATTTGCTTTGTTAGTAGAATATTACTTCCTGTAATATTTTCCGTAACTGCATGCTGTTTCAATTAAATCTGTCCATCATCTTTCAACCTCCATATTTAGAGCAATTAACTCTGATTGAATCAACCCAGCTCTGTCTTCAGTAACCGTGATAATGTTCTTTACTCTACCCACCTGACTGACCACCCTCCAGTACACCGAAGCTCCACTTCCCATATCAATATGTTGGTATATCCTGTTTGTTTATCTTTTTTTTAATATTTTATTTTTTTTATTTGGGAAAGGTATTCACAAGTATTACACAAACTTTTTTTTACATAAAAAACCTTTTTCCTTTTTTTATATATGTATAAATCTGTATATATTTATACATTCACAAGTACACGTTCATATTTGCTCCTACCCATTATGGTATTATTTTATTATTTCTAATAAAACTGGAAAACACGAACCAGATCAGTTTCGAACCAATATTACGCCAAAAGAATATGTTAATATGTGTATAGCAAAAGTATTTATTGTCTTTGTTATATTTTTACTATTGAGTTCTGTTTGGCAAATTTCCTTAAGCCTTGAAGTAAATTCTGTTGAAAGTTTTGCCTTTATCGCAGTATGATCTATTTTCTTTGCTTGATGTCCTAAGCATGTGTTTCAAATTCATCCATTGGTCGTATTATATTCTGCTGCTCTGTTTTATATTCTACTAGATTTATTGCACTTAATGTTTAATGTTCTACACTTATCTAGTCCAAAGTTCGTGTTTATATCTTTCAAAAATAGTTTGACTATTTGAATTAACTGCTCGTTCATGTATCGAAAGGTGTCAAGGTATATTTTGTTTGTTTGTTTCTGATCTGATGCTCTATTTTTGTGCAATTCAGTAAATTAGAGAATGGGTTCAAAGGTGAATAGTGGGCTTAGGGAGCCACCCTGAAAAATGCCTGTGTTTATTTTGATAAAAGTGGATGTTCTGTTTGGGTTTTTAATAGATAGGGTCATTATAGTATGCCAATGCTTCATCAGATAGTGCAGGAATTTCGCAAGTATTGGGTGTAGTTTATATATATTACAAACTTTTATTAACTATGCGTGTGGGCCAGAATCAAATGTTTTTTCATAGTCAATCTAACAACATGAAAAATTTCTGCTTTTTCACCAGGCTTGATTTAGAATTACAGAATCTATTATCTGTTGTTCGTTACATCCTTTCATACCATTACAGCATCCTTTCTGCTCTTCTGTAAGCATATTTTGGTTATCTAAATGAGTTGTGATCATTCGTTATATGCATGATCTAATTTTGTATATAGTTCATAAACAATAATTAGGACGGTAGTTTGATGGGTCATTTGTGATATGTCCTTTGGGTAACAGATGTGGGCACCTTTTCAGGATTTTTAAGAAAATTATGATATGCGTTAATAGGCACGGATGAAGGCAAGTAACTTTTAATACCAATAACTATGAATATTATCATTGCCGGTAATTTTCCATTTGTGGATATTATTTAAACCAGCTTTTAGCATATCCATTGTAACTTCAGGCCTTTGTGTGTCTATGGACTTGGATTCACTTTACACCGCGCGCTGTCGGAGCAGTGCTGCCAGGATAATCAAGGACACGACCCACCCAGCCAACACACTTTTCGTCCCTCTTCCCTCCAGCAGAAGGCTCAGGAGCTTGAAGACTCGGACAGCCAGATTTGAGAACAGCTTCTTTCCAACTGTGATAAGACTGCTGAACGGATCTTGACCCGGATCTGGGCCGTACCCTCCAAATATCCGGACCTGCCTCGCGGTTTTTTTTGCACTACCCTACTTTCCATTTTTCTATTTTCTATTTATGATTTATAATTTAAATTCTTAATATTTACTAATTTTTACTATTTTTAATATTTAATATTTATAATCCAGGGAGTGGGAAGCGCAGAATCAAATATCGCTGTGATAATTGTACGTTCTAGTATCAATTGTTTGGCGACAATAAAGTATAAAGCATAAAGTATAAAGTCTTCAATTGTGAAAATGAATTCTTTTTCCTCACTATCCCTGTAATTCTATGCTAAGAGTTGTTAACATTTTGGTACACTGAATTTAGTTTCAATGCCCTGTATCAACCTATTTCAATATTTTTGAACTGATATTTTTGTTTTCTTCATTTGGCACATTTTATGTTGGATTTAGTTGGATTTTTAAGCTTCAAGCTTTTGCTTCAGTGTATCTATAAATTCTACAATGCTTTTGTTAGGTTGATCACATCGTGGGTCGACCTTATATTTCCTTTAGCATTTCCTTAGCTTTACTCTTAACTTTCTTGCTTGGGTTATCCATCTTATACTCCATGAGATAGGCTATTTCTGCTCTTTTTCAATTTTGTTTCATAATCTCTTCTGCCATTTCGTTGTTCTCATTTCATTACTCAGTTTTGAGCTTCTATTAATGAGGGCCTGCATTTTGGAGTCAATATACCACATGACTGTTAATGCTGAACAGTATGTTAATTCTTCAAATGTTTCAAGTTTTCTTAAATATTATTGCAATATAATATTGTTGATAGTACTAACAATTTTTGCAAATTTTGACAAAGTGTTTTGCTTTGGTGTGTAGGACCTTTTTATTGGGTCAATGCTGGTGTATTCTGTTAATCTGGTGTTAAATGTTTGGATAATTTTTTTTTGTTGTACTTTTAATTTTCTCTCAATTCAAGCTGTTAAAACCTGAGGTATGGGCATTGCTAAGCACACTCATTTCACAATTTCTGGGAACTTTTGGACTATTCTAGTGTATTGTGGCTTTCTGGAGATTTACATAAATATTGCTGTGTAGGTCTAATTGTTTAATGATATTGTCCAGAGAATTTGGGATGATACCTATTGTAGATATTATTATTGAGACAATGTATGCCCTGCTCATGTTCCATAGTTTTTCAATTTTCTCTTTTAATTCAGCATATTTTTGGTGTTTTTCACTTATTGATTTCTATATACTATATTTGTTTGGAATGGCTATAGCTATTAAGTAAGTTATTCTTGCCTGTTTATCCTGTAATATTATATCTGGACAGTTGTTATGGATTGCTCCATCTGCAATAATGGATCGGTTGTAATATAATTGGTGGGATTCTTACTCTAAAACTCGATCAGGCTTGTAGTTGTCTTTTATGAGTTTGTATCTTAAAGCAAGACTTTGGTAAATGACATTAGCCACTTGATTACACCTATGTAAATAATCATACTGACGAATAAATTCTTCTTGGGCTTCCAGCTGGGTACAGGTATTGATTATAACCAATGTTTTGATGACAAACTCTGCCATCTTCACCAGGGATGATACCTCGGCATGTCTAGTCCGGTGGTATGTATACACCCCCCGTAGTTAGTTCCCATCCAATCAGGTTTTCGCTCTCCCACCTTACTTACAATCAAATTCCAGATCTTACTTCGAGCGAGACCTTCATCTTTGTTAAACTTCTTTTCCTCTAGTTTTATTTCAATGGCCTGGAAAAGGAAGCCATCATGGAGGGTCAAACTCTTCTATTGGTTAACTTTTGCTTCTGCAGTGATTCTTTCTTCATGTTTCTGGGTCCTGTTTTCATTTAAGTTTAGTGGTGTGTACTTTTTAACAAAATTGCATATGCTTGCGTGAAGTGCTGAATCCTGTTGTTGTTGATAAAAATACTTGGAAGTTTTATCTGACCGTTGTGTAAATTTTTAATGTCTGTTATTCCTCTTCCTCCTTCTGTCTTAGGTAGTGTTAATCTAAGTGTGTTCAAGTATACATAGTGTTTTCCAAAATTTGTCATTTCAGCTCGTGTTTTTCTTTGTAAATTTTCCAGATCGGTTTTGGACCAAGATATCATGCCAAAGTAATATGTTAATATGGGTATAGTCAAAGTGTTTATTGCTTTTGTTATATTTTTATTATTGAGCTCTGTTTGGCAGATTTTCTTAAGCCTTGAAGTAAATTCTGTCGAAAGCTTTCCCTTTATCACACTATGATCTATTTTCTTTACTTACTGATATCCCAGAAACTTAAGTGTTTCATATTCATTCATCAGTTGCATTGTATCCTGCTGTTGTTTTATATTCTACTAGCTCTAACATGTTTAATGTTTTGCACTTATTTAGTCCAAAGTTCACATTTATTTCTTTAGGAAATATTTTTAGTATTTTAATTAATTGATTTAGCTTTACTGATGAGGGAGCATATGCTTTCAAATTGTCCGTGTATAGAAGGCATGTCAAGGTATAATTTGTTTGGTTGCTTCTGATTTGATACCCAATCTTCATCCGATTCTGTAAATTAGAGAGCAAGTTTAATGCTAGACAAAACCATAGTGGGCTTAGAGAGTCACACTGAAAAATGCCTCAGTTCATTTTGATCATGGGAATGTTCTTATTTGGTTAATAATAGGTAGGGTGATTAATGTACACCAATTCTGCATCAGATGTTGTAGAAATTTCACGTATTGAGAATTTCTATTAACCATGAATGTCGGACAGAATCAAATATCTTTTGGTAGTCAATATAGCATGAAAGACTTCTGCTTTTCCTCCTGGCTTGCTTTAGAATTACAGAATCTTATTTTTATTATATTATTAATTTATAATTGTTTTATTATTGCCACATGTACTCAGATATAGCAAAAGCATGTCTTGTATACTACTCATACAGTTGAAATCATTGCACCGTGCATTGAGGTAGAACAAGGGAAAACAATAACAATGCACAATAAAGTGTAACAGCTACAGAGAAAGTACATTTCAGGTAAACAGTAAAGAGCAAGACATTAATGAGATAAATTGTGAGGTCATGTGTCCATCTGAATGTACTAAAAACTATTTATTAGTCTATCACGGTGGGGTGGAAGCTGTCCTTGAGCCTGGTGGTACATGCTTTCTGGCTTTTGTACCTTCTGCTCAGAAAGTTAATAGGCTAATGGAAATTCTCCTCATTGTAGGTGGGTGATTGAGAATTGGGCAATTTGATGACCATGTGAGAGTGAGTTACAGAGAAATAATCAGGAGAATGGTATTGACGGGATTGTTCTGACAGGTTTGATGGATTGAGTGACCTCCTGTGTTGATTGGAATAAGAACTATATGAGCTATTATGTACATTGAATGCGTAAATTTCATCACTTTCTTGAAATGTACGATTTTTTTTCCCGCTAATTTTGTTTAAAGCATCAGTTTAGAAATTAGAAATTTCAGTTTCTGGGAAACATGGATTCTGAAAACAGTTGGAAAGCATTTTGAGCAATTTAGGTGAAAATGATAATTCAGTGACACCTACTGGCCCAAGCTTGTAATTACTTGTTGATGGAAGATCATTTACAAAGGGTTATTTGCTCTATAATTGATTGAGAAGATGGGAAGTTTACATCCGTCTTGAGAGCCTCTACACAACATAATTTCAGTGGATCTCCATGTCCGATAATGAGGCCAGGACTATGTCTCTGGCTCGCTGACTTACATCAAGGATCCAGAAATGGTCATGAGGAGAAACGGGATGGTGGGGCAGAGACATTTTACCACATATTGGATGTTGTGAAAGTCTCACAGAATTAACCCTGATGCTCACTTTATTCTGAATCGTCTCCTTTTCATTCTCAAGATGTTGCATCTTCCTGGCTTTCAGATGATTGGGTTCCAATAGTCTTTTTACACACCCATCCTTGTAAATGTCCTGAATCATGGGAAGTTCACAACTATGGATGTGCTGGGCTGTCCGCACCACTCTCTGCAGAATCCTGCGATTAAGGGAGGTGCAGTTCCCATTCCAGGCAGTGATGCAGCCAGTCAGGGTGGTTTCAATTGTGCCCCTGTAGAAAGTTCTTAGGATTTGGGGGCCCATACCAATACCATATCATGTGCTTTATTTAACATATGGGAATGAGAATGGTGTCTCACCTCACGTTGACTTTACCTGATGCTCACATACACTTAAAATGTTGAGTTATTGCTCAATAATCGAAGCAAAAAAACTTGTTCTGCTTTTTTTTCCCATTGTGTTTTGAGCTGCTGGATTTCAGACAGACACTATTCTGGCTAACACTACCTAACCCGGTACAGACTGATAATTAAA
The DNA here is from genome assembly GCF_963921235.1 of Mobula hypostoma. Classification (NCBI taxonomy): domain Eukaryota; kingdom Metazoa; phylum Chordata; class Chondrichthyes; order Myliobatiformes; family Myliobatidae; genus Mobula; species Mobula hypostoma. The sequence goes on from NC_086101.1 coordinate 173,865,377, forward strand.
TTTTTCAGCTCCTGATTTATGTGTTTTAGTGGCCACTGTGGACAAGGAAAGTGGATTAGGCTAAATTAAAAGGACAAGGAAAGAAGAAATAAAGTGCATGGTTCCAGCACTAAACTGGGACAGACACAAGGAGTGTATTTCATTTGTTGCTGCAATAAATGGCTTTAGTTATTTGGTGCTAAGGGCAAGGTGCCTTAAAAGTTTGCTAAGACCCAGAGGCTTGGAGAATTATTGCTGTCTTCTTCAATATTTTCAAGCAGCGATTAACTCCAACACTCTTGGGTGTTCAGGATGACTACTGTACCTGGGTGATAAACACAAGAGATTCTGCCGATGCTGGAAACTCAGACAAACACATACAAAATGCTGGAGGATCTCAGCAGGCCAGGCAGCATCTATGGAGAGGAATAAAGAGTCGACATTCAGGCTGAGACCCTTCATCGTGACTGGAAAGGAAGGGGGTAGAAGCCAGAATAAGACGGTGGGTGAAGGGAAGGAGTACAAGGTGGAAGATGAAGGGTGAATTCAGGTGAGGAAGAAGATATTGAGTGGTGGAGGGGGGCATGAAGTAAGAATCTGGGAGGTGATAGGTGGAATTATCTAAAGGGCTAAAGAAGAAGGAATCTGATAGGAGAAGAGAGTGGTTCATGGGAGAAAGGGAAGGAGGAGGGTCACCAGGGAGAAGCGACAGGTCCACTCTCCTGTGGAGTTCATCGCCCCAGACAGTTGTGGAGGTCAAGTCATTTAGTATATCTAGAGCAGAGTCTGATAGTTTCTTGATTACTATGGGTGTCAAAGGTTGTGGGGAGAAGGCAGGCAAATGGAGTTGAGAGAGATAATGAATCAGCAATGATGGAATGACAGAGCAGACTTAATGGGCTGAATGGCTTAATTCTGCTATGAAGCCTTAATGGTCAAGGGCACTACCACCAAGGGTAGAGTGGTTAAAAATCAGTGACCTACAAGAAGAGAACATTGCAGAAAAAAAATTGAATGCTCACATACAATAAACAAATACAGAAGAGTTGATATTTTAATAAACGACAAAACAACAAGAGGAATGCAAGCAAATCCACTCTTTGTTTAATCCTACTGTGTTACCAACATTTCTGTGTCTTATATTGATTTCTCATTATTCGGGAATGTTGAATGCATTTACTGGTATAGAGCCTGTAGCCATTTAGCACGTGACAATCCATTAGCTTTTCCAATAGTATAATAAAGCCTGCCGTATAAATGAAATATTTTATCACTTCATGCATGGTTATAGTGAAATAAATGGGAGGATGAGATCAGATCAGACCAGATTCATTTATTTATCACATGTACAGAATCGGACAAAAGTCTTAGGCACAAAAATCTAGCTTGGATGCCTAAGACTTTTGCGCAGTACTGTAGTAATTTTATGTATTGTACTGTACTGCTGCAAAAAAAAACAAATTTCATGATGTATGTGAGTGATGATAAACCTGGTTCTGACATGGGTCTCTATTGTGGACTGAGAATGGGAAGGATGCAGGGAGAGGGGAACCATGGTTGGGAAAATGGGGAAGGAGAGGGAGTGGGAAGTACCAGAGAGACATTCTATAATGATCAGTAAACCAATTGTTTGGAATTAAATGACCTTGCCTGGTGTTTCAGAGCTGGGAATGCCTGAACCCATGCCACACCCTGGCACTCCACCCTCACCATTCCCAACATCCTCTGCTCCCGTCAGACTTTCAAACTCACTTTCTGCTTCATGTGGACGGATACAGCACTGTGCAAAAGTCTAAGGCACCCCAGCTATATTTTTGTGCCTAAAACTTTTGCAAAGTACTGTTAGTTACTGCCTGTTGCGCCAATGGCATTTAGAGTAGCAATGAAGGTCCTCCATCTCTGTCTTGATCTTGGTGGTGTCCAGGGCTTCCTTCATCCTGCCAGTAGTTTCCTCTCGGTCACTACTGTCAGTCATGCAAATCCCGGTTGGAGACTCAGGAACACCACCACACACAGATATAGGATTGTCCATTACTGTTTCCATAACAATATTTTTTGACTGGTCAGGGTTGTTAGCCTTGAGCTGTATCCTTGACCCTGGAGTACAGGTGGACCACTCTTAGTTTGGACTCTACCTTTTGATCTGTTGGCATTGGTGACTCTAACTGGAGTCAAAGCATAAGGCCCAAATTCCAACCAACGTAGCTCCCTGGGTCAATGAGGCACGCAAGCCTCCAAACCCTACAACTAGTTTGTAGTCCTCTTGGAGGGCTGTACTGTACATTGAAGTTAAACTTGTTGTTTGTGCTAACAGCAAACACACCTAACATAACTGACCCTGATGAAGGGTGTCAATGCAAAATGTCAACTGTTTATTCCTCTCTGTAAATGCTGCTTGATCTGCTGAGTTCCTCCAGAATTTTGTATGTGTTGCTCTGTATTTACAGCATCTGTAAAATTTCGTGTTTGTGATATGTAACCTCCAGCCACTCCAGCCTCTTGTGGACTCACGGATTCACAAACTATGGACCTATAACTTCCCCGGTGGACTTCAGACTTGTAGACCAAGGGTTTTGACTTCTGGACATCTGACCGAGCTTCAGGCTCCAATATTTACTATCAAACCTGATGACGGGAGTCCAAACTCTAGATCTTCAATGACTTGCGTACCTCGGAGGTCATTGTCCCTCTTCCTCCTGCGTGCACTGACATCTGATCCTGGAACCCACCAACCTGAGGAACTTACTGATTCAGAGGGTCGCCAGCCCTCAGCTGCACTGGTCCTCATCTACAGCGTTTGCCAGCCCAACATCCACAGGTGTACTTTGACACCCAGTCCATGTCGCCGGCCTTCAAATGCAGAGCACAGAACAGAGGCGTAGATTCCACCTGACCTCTAACTCCTCCTCATTATTGTCCTTAAATCCTAATCTGACCCCTAATTTCCCCCCGCCCCTAAACCATAACCTCATCCTTAACTCTCCTCTCTGTCTCCAAGTCTATCCCTACAAATTTAAAAAGAACAATTAAACCCAAGCCACAACCTCAGTTAGAGATTGCAACTTGGTGCCATCTTAGCTGGAAGAAGACAATGCCATGGGAGTTGACATGAACTCTATCAGCCAAATGACCTTTCACCATGCCATTAAAAAGTATAGCAAAAAGATGTTTTCCTCATCTGTTTGAAAAAAAAGAAACAGTTTTCTTTAGTGTGGCCACTTGCTTCAAATATACTGTTACACAGCTGTGCCAATTAAAGAGGTGATTAACAGAACCATTGCTTTGCAAGAGACACCAATTGATTTCCAATGTACATAAATTGCTACTAATAGATTTTATCAAATGCAACCTCATCAATGAAACATAATTTTAATCTAATTAACAAACACCAACCACAACTTAAAATTCGGTCCAATTCACTTCTGTGGGCATCAATTAATAATGAACTTACTGACATTAGTTGCTGACAGCCTCATGTGACTGAAGATCCAATAACAGACTATATTACCTCATAATATGGAAATGAAGGTAGTTGTGAAGCAACACAAATGTACTGAATGACCTCAACCTGTCAGGTAACATCTACAGAGGGAACTGGATGGGTGATGTTTCAGTTCAAGCCCCTTCAGTCCACTTCCTTCCATAAAGGCGGGAGGAGAGAGAGCAGCGCACCGTGCGTGCGCAGCCCTCCGGTGAAAAATGATATTGTATCGTTAAATAGGGGCCGTGGATAATTCTGATTTGACGGAGATGGACGTGAAAGCACAGAGGAACATCTAGAGAAATTTCTGAAATGCTCGTTCGCTGCTGTCGTTACTGTGCGGTTGGGAATCTTCCGGAGGGAAGGCGTCAAAATCCCCGGCTTTGCCTGCTATTGGTGACCAAGATTGAGGTCGAATCACTCCGACTCATACTCAGTACTTGGTGTCGGAGAGCTGATTCGGAGGCTGGAAGTTTTCGGATGACTCAGAGACAGATTGTGGTTGGGCATGGCAGGGAGTTTTTCTTCCTTCTCCCATCTGCATGAGCTGTGGGACATTTGAGAGACTTTGAACTTTTTACCGTGCTCATGGACTTCTTCATCACGTTATGGTATTGTTGCACTGTTGTAACTATATATGTTATAATTATGTGGTTTTGTTAGTTTTTTCAGTCTTGGTCTGTCCTGTGTTTTGTGATATCACACCGGAGGAAATATTGTATCATTTCTTAATGCATGCATTACTAAATGACAATAAAAGAGAACCGCGTGTCTTCATAATCTAAATCTAAATCTAAAATGCTGCTTGACCCACCAAGTTCTTCCAGCATCCTTTGTGTTGTGGCAGATTGCAGCATCTGCACCCTCTTGTGTTTCTGAGACCCTAGAGATTGTGCAGATGCTGGTAATCTTGAGCAACACACACAAAATGCTGGAAGAACTCAGCAGAGCAGGCACCACATAGAGAGAGAATGGTGGATACGTGGTGCAAGCAGTTGGAGCAGAAGGTAGAGGCAGTCACACTTACAGTTATTAGTAAAAGGATTGATGGGAAAGGGGGATTTGAGGAAAAATTTCTTCAACCAGGCAGTGGGGATCTGGAACTCTCTGTCTCAGGGGATGCTGGAATCAGGAACCCACACCATATTTGAAAAGCATTTTGATATGCATTGAAGAGCCATGACACAGAGCACAGGACCATATCTCAAAGACTTGAAAGTCAATTAAGAGATCCCATGAAAAGAAAGAAGCTACAATCCATTTATTGAATGGTGCAACTGCCTCGAGCATTTGAATTGCCTATTTCTTTTTGTTTGTTGCTCAATTAATAAGACGTTTCATTATTGATTATTCTTAAGATTGATTTTCATATTAAATTATGCAACATTGCACTAACACAGGTTATTCGATGTAAGAAACATCTGAGAGGTCTTGCTGTTGGCTGCTAATTTTCTTAACTGCTCCATTAAAAAGTATTGTATCCATCCCTCAGATTGGTCAGTCAGTGCTAAATTCACTTCCATCTACAAATTTGATCTTCCTGTTTGATAGTGAATTCAAAACACTGAAAATTGGAACGACCATGGACACTGCTTTCTTTCTCAATCCCAGCTGGTGGCGTTGTTTTCTATGCTGGAGGCAAATTACTCTTTATTATCAACCCAATAAGTGGTAGTTTTAAGGCTGATAAATTTTGGACATGGTTATTTCCCTGACTTTCTAAACAGCGCACAGGCTGTGGTTGCAAAGTGAAGGGCATTGAACACACAATCCAACAAAACGAATCCATGGTTGTTTGTACCGGGTGCCAATAGCCTCAGTCACTTTCAGCCTACCAGTACTGTTTTTTTGCCAAATGCTAAACAAATTCTACAGAGAAGAATCAAACTGCGGTTGATGTGACAGCAGGTGGAAACCCCCCATTCCTGATGGTGCAATAACTATTAGTTTGATATGCTCTCTTTTAACATAGTAAATCTTCACCAAATGTTTCATAGCAGAGTAACCTGGCAGAAGCTGACATAAGCCATTGAATAAGACCCAAGACTAAACCAAAACATCGATTCAAGAAGAACAGCTTAATAAGCCTCCAAAACAAGGAGGACTATGCAAATATGCAGGGACTTCTAAGGTGTTTGTGCCTAGTCTGTTGATGACACAGTTGGTGAAGGAGGGGTAAAGACTGACAAGTGTGTATGAAAAGAAAGCAAAGGAAGAATTATAGGTCTGGAGGAAGTTACAGACAGGGAGGAAGGAGTTTTAACATTGGTAGAATTTTAAAAGTAAAGGAGAACGAGTATAGGTCAAAGAACAGGCCCTTTGGCTCATGATATTGCGTTGAACTAATTAAGTTAAGCTTTGAAAGAGCTGCAGTTTATAGAGGGTGGATGTTGGCAAGCCTCTTGGAGAGCAATGGAGCAGTCGAGCCTGAGATAAAAGCAGATCAAGTAAGACAGAAGTGAACATACTATAGATCTGGAACTCAGTTCCTTAGATGATGAGAGGTCAGAAGAACATAGCATTGAGACCACAAGAAGGAATACTTGGGGTTGATCGAGTCTCCAAGATTGCAATCAGTTTGATTCAGACTGAAAGGAGAAAATTTGTAGATCATGGTGTGATGGATATTCACTATCCATGATCAGGAGGCATTTTGCTGAACTCAGGTTTTTAACACAGCAAGAATACTGCCCAATGTTCAAAATGTTTATTGTTAATTCTTAACTAGTATCATTTGGCCATCCTCTTGAGAAGCAATACTGGCCAGGCTCAATCCTGATGAAGTGTCCTGGCCTGAAATTTTGACTCTTTATTCATCTCCATAGATGCTGCCCGACTTGCTGAGTTCCTCCAGCATTTTGAGTGTGTTGATCAGGAAACCTATTGTTGACTTAACTGAGTCTGCAAATAATCAGAATCAGCACTGTCTGTTAATCTGAGGCTCCTACCATCTGACCTGATTGAAGCAGATGTATGAACCTCACATGCAGATGAGGTCGTCACAAGATGACTGGCAAATAAAAGTTATAACTATTCAAAGGCAATAAAGGTGGGGAAGAATTACAGAGATGAAGACATAGGGTCCTGCTCCTCAGCTTCAGCTCACACAGAATCTCTTCCCAGAGCCACCTTCCTGGGACCGACGATTTGTTTGTCTGCAACTTGCTCGTATAGTTTTCTAGAGTTTGAGAATTGTGCTTGTAGTTGGAAATGCTTGCCAGAATTATAATCCCTGTTAGAATTATTCCTCAAAATGAATGCTCTGTTCAGTGCGAAATAAATGTGTTTTATCTGTTTTGCTCACTGGAAGTATCTCTTTCTTGGTTAGGAGGGGGACTCACTGTTCAAAATAGTGATTACTAATTACTAAACTCCTTCAGAAAAGACACTAAAGTAATTGTGTAAATTAATCCTTGAACTATGGGTTAATCTTATAGCATAGGCACTTATAAGACTTAAAGTCTTGGTTTACATTTAGGGTTCTAGAATGGATGCACTCAATATCATCAAAAGAGAACAAAGTCTGTGTTGTGGGTCAATAAGGAACAATTGTTCTGAAAATCACTGATGTATAGATATTCACTGACATTAAATGACAAGGGATCTACGAGAGATTCATAAACAAATGGCCAAATCTTAAAGCTGTTACTTCATTCATGCACTTGTAACTTCAATGGATAAAAAATTTATGCTGGAAAATTACAGAGTTATATGTAACTGTTCATTCTAATAAGACTGAACATTGTTGTATCACAAAGCTGATACCTTGCTAAAACTTTTGTTTCTAAATCACCATTATGAATTAAAGCTTACATGAGAGGGAGTCTCTTTAATGTTTCTGCAATTGATGCAAAGTAGAGAAAAACAAAGTATTAGCTGACAATTTTCCTCAGCTACTGAATAAAACTGGTTAACGGCCCACGAACATTGCAAATTCTTTATAAGACCTTACAATATGTTTCAAAATTGCAATAAAGTTACATTGTTGAAAAATGTCTTTTCTTCTTTTACAATCAAGGGTTTGGGAATAACGTCTAGAATGGAGATAGGATCTTTGGAATTCTCTACCCCGGAGAGCAGTGGAAGCTCAATCATTGAATATATTCATGGTTACAATCATCAGATATTTGAACCATAGAGGGTTTCAACCAGAATGGGAATTGAACAGGAAAGTAGACATTAAATGGATGACCAGATGAGCTATAATTCACTGAATGGTGGAGCTGGCTTGAGGAACCATAAGGTCTGCACCTGCTTCTAATTCTTATGCACAATCATGTTATGTAAACGTACGCATTCCTGACATCTTGACATGATTACTACCTGAGTCCTATCCAAGCAATAATAATATGCTATGGCTAACAGTTATAAGACAATATATGAAATCAATAGCCAAAGTGCTTCCTGCCTTCCTGTAAGGGGATATATACGACAATCTCCTTTCCCTTAAAGACCCTCTACTACTGCAAGTTTGTATTTGACTTTATGGTCTTTTAGTTCAAGAGTAATGAGTTTCACTAGATCCAGTTGATTCCAGTGAAAGGATCTAATGATTGTTCATTAGTCACAGTCTCCAACGCTTGCTGGTAGCTGCTAGGTTTTAGTTTTTAAAATATGGTATCATTCATGTGTTTATATTCAATGAAGATAAATGTTTTGAATATCTAAAAATCAATACAGCAACAGCAGAGTGCATTTGGATTCAAATAAAAAGAAAGAAAATAACATACTAACAAGCCGCTAATAAAAAGGAACAGTAGAAATGCTGAGGTGATGATTAGTAACAGAAAATGTTTCCACAAGCATGATCAAAGTGGCTCCACAACAAACATCTAAGTACAAAAAAATAAGAGGATAGGGAATGATTATAACTAAGGCTGTAAAGCTGAATCAGGCATGAAAAAAATCAAACCAGCAACAAATAGATTAAACATTTCTGCTTCTCAATCAAGGCAACTGCAAACCTTACACTTGGGTGCAATTATGCAATAGGAATAGTTTATAAATGTAATTACTTCTCTGTAATGTTCACTGCTGAGGTAATGATTTCTCTGTAGCAGCAATGTTTGGGTTATGGCTGGAGATAACAGGATTGTTAGCCAATCCAGGATTGTTGTTTAGTCTTGTGTATCTGGAAGGATGTTGTTTTTGCGGTCTTTTGTCGAGGAGAGATGAAGAAGGAAGACACGTGTGGACAGAGCTGGTAGACCACCAGACGGAGTGGACTAGGATCTGAGGGTCCGAAGGTCGGCGATGTTCGGAGGAGACCAATGGTGGAAGAATGACTACTGAGTGAACTCCAATGTGATTTTGACTTGATTTGGGTCCTTTTTCTTTTTTTTGTTTATTTTCATTAATAACCCTATATTCAGGTTAAGATTCATAAAGTTCAATCATTTAATTGCATATAGTGTACTGTCTGATATTCGGCGTTGTGCGTTTATAACTGCAAGTACATTGCACAGCATCCACACAAACGTGATTACCCAGTTTGGCGGGGCTGAAGGCTGTTTCCCCCAGACGAACACAAGCTGAGTGAGCCTGAGGGTTACATAAGACTTGCGCTCGTTCCCACTGAGGTATATTGAGTTGTTTCAACAATGATTGCTTGAGTCTGGAAACTCTCCAAGCACACAGTATTTGAAATCACCTATCTTATTTGGGGTTAGACTACATTCCAAATTAATTGCTTTTGAATGTTCTCTGGTGTTATTACGTTTTACAAGTACTGGACTACATGCTTAACCACAATATGTTAAAAATCTTCCGGCTTCACAAACTTTCTGTCTGTTTCACCTCATGTGTTGATGTGATGTTTCTATTCATTCTTTTCTATTCTTCGGTGTGAACATTCTGTCAACTAGAAATGTCTTTATCCATGTTTATAAAGGGTTCTGCTTTGTAAAGATATGAATCCAAGCACACTGATAGACAGGAAAAGAATGCCTGATTCCTTTAGTCTATTCTGTGCAATATGATCAGTTTCACCCTCTGAAAATCCACGCGATTTCCTGTGAATAGCAAATAAAAGCAAAGGCTAATAAAAGGAAATATAAATACAATGGATTCTACAGATGCTGGAAATCCAGAGCAACACATACAAAATGCTGGAGGGATTCAGCGGGCCAGGCAGCATCTATGGAAAGGTATAAACAGTGGTGTTTCGGGCCAATACCCTTCCATTTTTTAGCTAATTTTCTTAAAATTTGTGGTCTTGATGATTGTACATTTTGATAAGGCAAGTTCTGAAACTGAGCTTGATTGAAGAGATTCTGAAGACTTCACTTAGTATTAGGAAGGATGTGTCATTTTTTAATGGTCTAGATTTCATGATCTACCATAAAGTGCTCAGTGACTAGCGTATGTGGCCATTAGTTAACAGTCAGCCACATATCACTGTGAGCAGATAAGAATGGTAGATATTCTAACCTCAGGATATCAGCAAAACAGATGGTTTGTTATGAACAGTTTTTGTCCACCAGTATTGATGTAACTCCTGGTCCACCTATGTAGATGACAGAGCCAAGAAGTCTGGCATACTTGGAGTTGTGAGATACCAGCTCTACCACTGTGCTGCTCTTCTCACCTTGGTCTTCATGGCATGTCCCCTTTGACCCTCACCAATGCTTATCGATGCACTGTAGAAAGCATTCTATTCAGATGCGTCACTGTTTGGTACAGCAACTGCTCAGCCTGGTTTGGCAAGAAACTGCAGAGTCGTGGGCACAGCTCAGCACGTCATAGAAACCAAGCTCCCCTCTGTGATCTCTGTCTATATTTCTCAGTAAAGCAGCCAGCATAATCAAAGACTCCAGCAAGCTAGACATTCTCTCTTTACTTCCCCCTTTCCCTCCCATAGGGCAGAAGATATAAACGCCTAAAAGCATATACCACAAAATCAAGGATAGCTTCTCTCTGGTTGACTATTGAACAGTTCCCTAGTATGATAAGATGGGTTCTTGACTTCACCATCCACTTCATTATGACCTTGCACCTTGTCATCTACAGAGTCTGCATTGCACTTTCTCTGTAACTGCAATATTTTATTCTGCATTCTGTTATGGTTTTACTGTATATTTCCTGAATGTACTGTTGCAGTGAATTGTTCTTAACGAATGGCTTGCAGGACAGAATTTTCACTATATCTTGGTATAAGTGGCAATAATAAACCAATTTACCAATAAGTGTATTAATCCAATTTTTAAAAATTAGTTGAATTTAACTTTTTATTTGGAGTATTCAATCCCAAGATCAATAACACTGGCTTCTAATCACTAGAAGACTGACAAATTACTTCTCTACCGTACCTGGTTGCCATCCACTGCATGTGCCAATATTGCTTCCAGAGCTTGAGTGAAGGCTTGGGAAGAAAATAAAGTGCTCCTGATATCTGATCTTGATCAAGTTGTGCACAATTTAAAATTGTGGACAACATCAACACCTCCTCCTCATCACCCCAACGTGCCTTTGAATCATTGGGTTAAATGACAAGGAAATATGCCCTGTCACCCATGAACCAACACCAGTCATTTTAGTTTCCCCGTGCTCCATTAACTCCTCCTGGATTCCACCGCACTCTTGGGGCAATTTACAGTTGTCAACTAACCTGTCTGCCTGTAAAGTGTTGGGATGTGGGAAAAGGTCTAGAGCGCCCACAGAAAACCCAAGCTGTCCTAGGGAAAGTGAGCAAACTCCACACAGAGAGGTAATGAGGATCAAACCCAGCATAAATGGTAGAGTAGTTGTTGGAGTTATGCGATATCGGCTTTACCACTGTGCTGCTCTTCTCCTCACCTTGGTCTTCTTCTCAAGGGAGGCAAACTACTGGATCAAAGGAGTTAAGGTACAGGAAAATCTGGCTACAATGAAGGTTGGAACAAAAGAAAGAGACTGGCCAGCTTATTTCTCATGCCACATTTCTGTTGAAGTAGACTTAAGATTTTATTTAGGTCTGAACAATCCCCTAAGTTATGAAAAATTGTATATCAAGGGCAAAGCACCATAGTTGTAAAATCTGTGACTTTATTTTACTAGCTGTCAAAGCAACTGTTGGATCTGACTGTTTCATTGTTATTTTCTTTGCAGTTTAATAATTAATTATCTGCTTGTATTTTATATAATTACATATATACAAGTAACTGCCTAGTGTGATTCCTAGTGGCTCTAGTATGAACATAACAGTTTAATATGCCTCCAATGGTTATACAAAGTATAATTTTGGAAGCTTCTTTATTCCGCATTGTGAAAGTGTTTTCTCATTGGTTAATTTGATACTGCAGTATTGAACAACTGCGTTCTAATTGGTTTATTCTTATCTATAGATTTGAATGGATTTTGTTCTGGACTTTGTGGGTATAAAATAGCTGAAGAGAAAGCAGTACCATCTTATTCTTCTTTGTTCTTCAGCTTCTCTTTCTTCTCCATGTAGTAGGCCAATAATCACTGTTTAACTCAACTTAATAAAATGATTGTGAAACATTAAGTTTTATGCCATTTTCCTGACTTCTGAAACAACCATGGATTTAATCACCAGAATCCATCTCAACCAAGTGTCAGAAAATATTACCGATCTCCATTGGTCATTGCAGAGAAACTAGGAATTTTAGATTCACCTCTTTCCTGAACAAAATGCTGAGCCAGGAACTGAACGCAGGAAAATTTGTTTAGCTTCAAGAACCTATTTACATATTTTTCTTAGTAGTTTCAAGTTCTTCAATCGTTTGGATCTCTTCTGTTGTAGAGGTTGACCTGTACAAGAGAGATAAGTTGCACCTGAACTAGAGGGGGACCAATATGCTGGCTGGGAGATTTGCTAATTTTACTCGAATGGGTTTAAACTGGAGTAGTGGAGGGGGAGGTGCTGGGCCATGAGCAAAAGAGTAGCTGATGAGAAATCAGAGGATAATACTGCAGCCATGAGAGCAAATTTAGACATCAGCATAGACAGAAGCACGGTAAAAGGAAAGGTTTAACCTGCATTTATTACAATGTAAGAGGCTTGGTAGGTAAGGTGAATGAATTCAGGGCAAGGATTGGCTCTGGGGACTGGGGTACATTAATCATCACTGAAACAATGCTGAGGGAAGGGGAAGGCTAGAAGCTGAGTGTACAGATGCAAAGAGCACAACAGAGGTGCAGGTATAGATGAAAGGGGGATGCCTTCTTGATGAAAGAGGACGTGACAACAACTCTAAGTGATGATATTCCAATGAGGCCATATCGGTAGAACCAAGGTAGAGAAAGGGGAATGGTCACTCTAATGGGATCGTATTATAGTCCCCACATATGACAGTGGGATTTGTCAAGAGATTGCAGCTATTGCAAACATTATAGGGTAGTATTAGTGTGAGATTTTAACTTCCTTAATTCAAAGATTCAAAAGATTCAAAAAAACTTTATTGTCATTCTAACCGTACATCAACTCTGCAGGGCAGAATGAGACAGTGTTTCTCAGGAGCAGTGCAATCATAACATAACAAACGCAACATTAAATAATAAACATAACAATAAATAGTAAAACACAACAGCCACATGTCAGTTAAAATCAAGTTATAAGTGTCCACTGCAAGTTAAAAGTGTCCAAAGCACAGTCAGGTAGAGCAGCTATTTAGCAGTCTGACTGCCTGCGGGAGGAAGCTGTTTAGTAGCCTTGTTGATGCTCTTGTAACGTTTGCCTGATGGCAGAAGAACAAACAGTTCATGGAGAGAGTGTGAGGGGTCTTTAGAGATGTACCATCTCTTCTGGAGGCAGCGACTGTGAAAGAGGTCTTGGACAGAAGGTAGGGAGACCCCAATAACCTTCTCTGCTCCCCTAACCACCCTCTGCAAGGCTTTTTTGTCGACAGCACTGCAGCTGGAGTACCAGGTTGTGATGCAAAAGGTCAGCACACTCTCAACCATGCCTCTGTAGAATGTAGTTAAGATGTTAGTGGGGAGTGATGCTTGTTTAAGCTTCCTCAGAAAGTGCAATCTCTGCTGGGCTGAGATAATAATATTGACTGGGCTGAGCATGCTGAGAAACACTTGAATACAGTGGAATTTTAAATGTTTCCAAGAAAACTTCCTAGATGAATCTACTAGAGAGGTGCAATGATGGACTTTCTCCTGGGCAATGAGGTAGGGCAAGTGGTAGAAGTGTCCACTTGGGTCCAGTGATGTTAATTCTATACGTTTAAAGCAGTTGTGAATAAGAACACACCTGGTTCAGAGATTAAGGTCCTGAAGAGTGGAACAGCAAATTTTGGATGCATTAAATGGGATCGTCCAGTGGCTGACTGGGTGAGAGTGTTTGCAGGGCAAGTGGGAGGTCTTTAAAAGTGTGATGTCAAGCATTCAGGTCTGCATGCTCCTGCTATCAGAATCAGAATCAGGCTTAATATCACTGGCATATGTCAGAGCAGGAAAGGCAGAGCTGGCAGGTTCAGGTAACACTGGTTGATCAAAGATATTGGGGATTTGGTTAAGAAGGTATACACTGCACATAAGCAATTGGAAACTTGTATATCTCTTGGTGACTACAAGACATGTAGGAGTGCACTTAAGAGAGAAGTTAGGAGGGAAAAAAAAATATGAGAAGGCTCTGACAGGCAAGGGAAGCAAAATTCCAAAAGATCCTGTCAGTATATTAAGAGTAAAAGGGTGGCAAGTGAAGGGGCAGGTCTCCTTAAAGATCAACATGGCCTTCTGTGTGTTGAACCGAAGGAAGCAGGCGAGGTTTTTAATAAATAATTCTCTTCAATTTTTATTGTGGAGAAAACAATAGAAGTTCAGGAAATAGAGGAGTGAGTGGTAATATCTTTGATCACAGAGGAGTTAGCAGGGAGAATGCAAAGCAGGTTTTAAAATGCATTAAGGCGGATAAATTCCCGGAGCTGAACTTGGTGCCGAGACATTTGCTTTGCCTCTCTCCAAGATGAGGCTCCAGAAGACTGGAGAGTGACTAATGTAGAACCATAGTTAAAAAAGAGTAGCAAAGTCAAGCCATGAAACTACATGCCAATGAGTATGCCATTGGTGGTGGGTAAATTGCTGGAGGGGATGCTGAAAGGTAGGATCAACCGACATTTGGAGAGACAGTGTCTGATTTGCTAAACACAAAATAATCTGCAGATGCTGGGATCAAAGCAACACGCACAACACGCTGGAGGAACTCAGCAGGTCGGGCAGCATCCGTGGAAAAGATCGGTCGCCTTTTCGGACTGGAACGTCGACCGATTCCTGACGATGGGTTCCGGCCCGAAACTTCAACTGGTCTTTTCCACAGATGCTGCCTGACCTGCTGAGTTCCTCCAGCGTGTTGTGAGTGTTGCTCTGATTTGCTAAAGTCAGCATAGATTTGTACATGGGCAGTCATGTCTGACAAATCACTTGCAGTTCTTTGAGGAGGTACCTGGTGGGTAGATGAGAGTAGGACGGAGGATAATGTCTATATTGACTTTAGCAAACCCTTTGACTAGGCCCCTCATGCAAACATACACAAAAAACTGGAGGAACTCAGCAGGTCAGGCAGCATCTATGAAAAAGAATAACCAGTTGATGTTTCAGGCCAAGACCCTTCTAGATGACTGAGAAGGAAGGGGGAAGATGCTAGAATAAAAAGGTGGGGGAGAGGTAAGAGGCTAGCTGGAAGGTGAAAGGTCAAGGGCTAGAGAGGAAAGAATCTGATAAGAGAGGAGAATGGACAATAGGAAAAAGGGAAAGAGGAGGGGACCCAGGTGAGAAGAAGTAAAAGGTCAGAGTGGGGAATAGAGGAAAAGGGGAAGGAATGTGTTTACCAGAAGAAGAAATCCATATTCATGCCATCAGGTTGGAGGTATCCAGATGGAATGTAAGGTGTTGCCATGTTATTGGAGGGTGTCTGCCCATGATACCCTAGTCTGGAAGATTGGATCACATGGAACCCAGGAGAAGATAATGGAGATTGAGGTTGACTTTATAGATGTACTGTACTGTACTGTACTATAGATGTACCGATCATGAGTGACAGAGGGAAGGTGGAAGTAAATAGTCTTTTTCCCAGGTTGGGTTACTAAAACAAAAGGGAATAGATTTAAGAATAGAGAATAGAGGCAACATATTTAAAGGGGACATCAGGGTCAGCTTCTCCACACAAAGGGTGGTGTGTATTTGGAATCGTGGTTGAGCCTGGCACATTAGCAATATTTAAAAGTCATCTAGCTAAGAACATGGATAGGAAAGGTTTTGAGGGTTATGGAGGCAAATGGGACTAGCTCACTTGGTAGCTGGTAGCACAGTCAGCATGGACAAGTTTGGCTGAGGGGCCTGTCTCCATGCTGAATGACGGCGACTCTAGCAGGTGGAAATAATGTCTACTGAGATCAACCACATGCCACAAAAATCACCAGTCCTGTTTTATTTGTGTTACAAGCTAATGGTGTGATATAATTGCCAAGAAAATTCTGTGAAACTCTTTTGCAACTCAGCAAGAGAGTGAAATAGAAATTCGTCATCAAATAAAATCATGTTGACTTCATATGGAAATTAGGATCTTTAATTTGTCGTCGTCGTCGACCGTAGTGAAATGGGTATCAACATGGTGACTGGCAAATACAACATTATACAGCTCCCAAAAATCTCAACAGAAAACTGCATGAGCGTCTACAGCTTTGCTTGATTGCATTTCTTTTCCACCCTGCTTTCTAATAGCTGTATTGATTAAGGATTGTTTCATGATGGACTCTCAAATTTGAAAGTTACACGAATTTGGTCTGGATTCCCCTAATGGTTGAAATAACTTATCTGCAACTGTCCTACTTAATCCTTTTCACATTTTAAGCACTTCATTTCGATTGCTCTTCAATATAATAGGCTCCAGGAAATAAAATCAAGATTATGCACCATATTACTTACAATTTAACCCTCTAATGCTTGTGAAATTGAGCCTCACAGTCACCAAAGCCAACAAATCTTTCTGACATTATGCATCTTAACTGCACACTATATTCCAGCTGGGATTTGGCTCTCCACAACTGAATGCAACATACTTCATTAGCAAAAAAAAAGCACAAATTGCTGGATGATTTCAGTGAACCAGGCAGAGTCTGTGGTGGAAAATTAAGTAGACCTTTTGGCTCAAGATCCTTCAACTAGACTGCCCAGGTGCTATGCCGATACTGCCTAATCTGCTTAGTTTCTCAGCAATTTGATTTTTGCTCTGGTTTCCTGCATCTGAAGTCTATTGTGTTTCCATAATATCTTACTTTCAGTCTTCTTCTTCTTTGACTACCATTTATGGTGCACTAGTTTTGTGTGATCTTGGTGCTGGGATTCAAAATGTCTTTTGATTTCTCATCATCAAGAAAAAATATACGATTTAACTTTACAGGGTATTCTTTCAACTCAGCATCAGATTCAGAACAAGGTTTTCCAATTTTTGATTTCTTTCTTTTAAAAGTTTTGCTTCTAGCTGGCATGAAGTACCAGGGTTGTTTGTTCAGGATTTTACTCAGATATTCAGCTAATATGGGATTAGTGTCGACGGGGAAATGTCAGCGGGGACAGGTGGGATGGAGGGAGGGGGGGAGGTGTTGGCTCAGAGGCTTGTTCTGCACTCCACAACTCTATAATTCTACAAAATACATTTAATTTGACCAACACACATAAAAGTTCCTGGTGAACGCAGCAGGCCAGGTCCTGACGAAGGGTCTTGGCCTGAAACGTCGACTGTACCTCTTCTTAGAGATGCTGCCTGGCCTGCTGCGTTCACCAGCAACTTTTATGTGTGTTGCTTGAAATTCCAGCGTCTGCAGATTTCCTCATGTTTTAATTTGACCAAATGTCTTTATAGGTTATCTGTGTTTCATTGGTATTTTTCATTAAAAAAACACTTTTCTGAAGTGTTGTCTCAGAAAGTTTGTTTGCAAGCAATATCTCCTCTGCTTGTTTGTGGCCCGTAAAGATGAGTCTTTAAGTTGCAACCCAAATGTGCCAGTAGAGTGCTAGAATTTCCATGTGCTTCATATGTTTCGGCAATTTAGAACATTTGGGACTCCTGTGATTGTAGAAATCCTGAGTTGGCAGAGACATCCTTTGACAGCTGGTGGCATGACTTAATATGGTATATGTCTGGAGTAGGCCAGACATAGCGTACTCCATACATAGCGATGACATTCCAAGGAACTCCCATAACTGCTGCACTGATCATTCACCAGGAGTTCTGGTAGTATTGACTCACAGATCGTGACAGTGGGGTCAGCCATGTGGATTAGGGTAATTGAGAGTTTGCTGTGAGGAGAAAACCACCTGGAAGACCCCAACAACCTCTGTATCATATCAGCCAGTTAAAGACTAACACAGTACAATGGGAAGTGCTACAATACTCAAGTTATTTGATGCCACAATAGGCAGACCTTGATTTCTTGGTCAGCTCAGACCTCATGGATGCCCATTCATGCTTCAGATTCTTGAAGAACTATCTTGTGAGCTTTGCGTTGTGACGATCAAAGGAAAAGTCTCTGAGTTAGATGGACAGATGCAAGTACAAGGAGCTCAGTTGCTGCCTAAAGCATTAACCATGCCTCATTTTACTTCATCTCAATCTAAAATGTCAACTCATGAGAAAATCTGCAGATGCTGGAAATCCAAAGCAACACACACAAAATGCTGAAGGAACTCAGCAGGCCAGGCAGCATCTATGGAGAAGTGTAAACAGTTAACATTTTGGGGCGAGACTCTCCAACAGGATTCGGTCAACTGCCAACTGCTTATTCCTCTCCTGTTGTGTTCCTCAAGCATTTTGTGTGTGTTCCTCTGGATTTCCAGCGTCTGCAGAATCTCTTGTGTTTATCACCTTAGTTAGTTTTGGATTCAACCATAATCTCTAATCTTGAATCATTATTCAAAGCTCTGCTGCCTTCATTGAAACTCCCATAAAGTCCCATTTGCCTTTGCTCCTGGATTTGCTGTTCAATGTTAGTTCCAAGTAAAATCATGGTCTTTAACTTAAAAATTGTTTTCTGGTTCCACTGCAAGCCCATCATTTCCTCCCTCTCTTAGTCAGTTACTTCAGCTCTAAAACCTTTCAAGATATCTGCTTGCCAGTTCAGGAGTGAACAGGCTGTACATCCTTATTTTTACTGCTTCATCTTGGGAACACATCTTTAGCAACCATGACTCTTAAATATGGATTTTCTTTAAACCTCTGTATCCACATTTATGATGCTCATTTAAACCCACCTCACTTCTCTAACTCCTTGTTTGGTTTGATGTCTTAATGAGTGAGATAACCATTTTATGAAGAGCCTTGGGATCTCTTGCCATGTTAAAGCTGTTATAAGCACATACATTTTTGTTTACCTGCTGATGTTGATCGATAGACCTGATGGGTCTTTATCTATATCTAGGAGTTCATAACGTTAATATTTACCCTTGACACAAATCCAGGCATTGTTAAGTTAAAAACTACTGCGAATACTGTCTGCTCCTTCCTTTTATCTTTGAGATGAGTCTGATTAGGTGAATCTGAGTGCTAATTTGAATTCAGAACACTTGTTTTCTCTTTAATAAGTATCAGATTCTGTTCTCTGTGGAGCAGCTCTGGGCTTTTCAGCAGCTTTGGGATCACTGATGTTGCAGTTCGCTACTTTCCAAAATCATCTTTGTCTGAATAAGCAGAATAACAGGTGCATGGAAAATTTATTCAAGTGAAAGTAATTCAGATCAATCTGCTTTTAGACCATAAGTTCATAAGATATAGGGGCAGAATTAGGTTATTTGGCCCATTGAGTCCGCTCTGCCATTTTATCATGGCTGATCCATTTTCCCTCTCAGCTTCAATCTCCTTCCATCACCCCATATCCCTTAATTCCCTGACCAATCAAGAATCTATCAACTTCTGCCTTAAGTATATAGTATGTAAAGTCGTGGTCTCCACTGTCACCTGTGACAACGAATTCCACAATTTCACCACTCTCTAGCCAAAGAAGTTCCTCTTCATCTCCATTCTAAAAGGACGGCCTCTATTCTGAGATTGTGTCCTCTGATCCTAGACTCACTCACCATGGGAAACATCCTTTCCACATCCACTCTATTGAGACCTTTCAACATCTGATAAGCTTCAATTATGTCCAGAAGACATAGAAGCAGAATCAGGCCATTCGGCCCATCTTTCTGCTCCACCTTTCAATCATGGCTAATTTATTATCTCTGCTTTCTTTCCATAGCTTTTGACACTCTGACTGTTCAAGAACCTATCAACCTCTGCTTTCAATATATCCCATGGTTTGCAGCCATCTGTAGCAATGAATTCTACAGATTCACCATCCTTTGGCTAGAGAAATTCCTCCTCATCTCTGTTGTAAAGGGATGTCCTGTGTTCTGAGGCTATTCCCTCCGGTTCTAGGCTCAGCTGTTATTGAGAACATTTCTCTCCATATCCACTCTATCTAGGCCTTTCAATATTCAATAGGTTTCGATGAGATCCCCCCTCATTCTTCTCATCTCGAGCAAGTACAAATAATTTCTGTTTGTAGGGTAATAAAGTTTGAATGTGAAGTCCTCTGATCACAAGTAATTCAATGTTTTAAACACCGGAAATTCACCCTTCATTCTCCTGAATTCCAAAGAGTATGGGCACTCAAACACTCTTCATTTGACAAACAGATCAATCCGGGAATCATTTCCGTGAACCTCCTTTAAACCCTGTTCAGTGTCAGCAAAAATATGAAATAGAAATAAGTTCAGTGTTATTAATATTGTAAGACGTTCCAAATGGTGTTTACATTCAAGCTTTTGCTTGAGAGGGTTGAGGTGAGGGGAAAGCCATAAATGAAAAGAATGTCAAGATTTGTCCAGACATGAGGACATCAGACAGGGTGCACAAGAGGTTCACTGGGACATTGAGACTCAAAAGACTGCAGATATTGGTACCTGGAGCAACAAACGCTGGGGAAAATCGGCAGGTCAATCAGCACCTTTGCAGAAAGGAATTATTAGCATTTTGCGTGGAAGAACTGCATCAAGATAAAGTCAGTCTTCAGAGCAATATTGTCCTGGGTGTGGGCTCAATTACAGAGCATTAGCAATAGGGAGACATGAACAATCTTGGATTGTTTCTCTGGAGTGCCTGAGACTGAGAGGGCAACCTGATAGAAGTATATAAGATTCTGAAAAACAGTGCGAAGGTAGATAGTCAGAGTCTTTTCCCTTGGGGTGGAAATGTCAAATACTAGTGGGCATAGCTTTAAGGTCGAAAGAGGGAAAAATTTAAAGGAGATTTAAATGGCAAGTTTTCTGACACAGAGAGTGATAAATGCCTGGAGCATGCTAGCAGGGCAAGTGATGGAAGCAGATACCATAGCAACATATAAAAGTTATTTGGATACATGGGCCTCTGTAGCTCCCTCTGCAATTGGATCCTCGACTTCCTAACTGGAAGACCATAATCTGTGCGGATTGGTGATAACATATCCTCCTCGCTGACGATTAACACTGGCGCACCCCAGGGGTGTGTGCTTAGCCCACTGCTCTACTCTCTATATACAAATGACTGTGTGGCTAGGCATAGCTCAAATACCATCTATAAATTTGCTGATGATACAACCATTGTTCGTAGAATCTCAGATGGTGAGGAGAGGGCGTACAGGAGTGAGATATGCCCACTAGTGCAGTGGTGCTGCAGCAGCAACCTGGCACTCAACGTTAGTAAGATGAAAGAGCTGATTGTGGACTTCAGGAAGAGTAAGACGAAGGAACACATACCAATCCTCATAGAGGGATCAGAAGTGGAGAGAATGAGCAGTTTCAAGTTCCTGGATCTCAAGATCTCTGAGGATCTAACCTGGTCCCAACATATCGATGTAGTTATATAGAAGACAAGACAGTGGCTATACTTCTTTAGGAGTTTGAAGAGATTTGGTTGTCAAAAAACACACTCAAAGACTTCTATAGATGTACGGTGGACAGCATTCTGACAGGCTGCATCACTGTATGGTATGGGAGGAGAGGGGGGCTACTGCACAGGACTGAAAGAAGCTACAGAGGGTTGTAAATCTAGTCAGCTCCATCTTGGGTATTTGCCTACAAAGTACCCAGGACATCTTCAGGAAGCAGTGTCTCAGAAAAGCAGCGTCCATTATTAAGGACCTCCAGTCCCCAGGGCATGCCCTTTTCTCACTGTTAACATCAGGTAGGAGGTACAGAAGCCTGAAGGCACACATTCAACAATTCAGGAACAGCTTCTTCCCCTCTGCCGTCCGATTCCTAAATAGACATTGAACCCTTGGACACTACCTCACTTTTTTTAATATACACTATTTCTGTTTTTTGTACATTTTTAAATTTATTCAATATATGTATACTGTAATTAATGTATTTAAATATTTATTATTATTTTTATTTTTTCTCTCTCTCTTCTATATTATGTATTGCATTGAACTGCTGCTGCTAAATTAACAGATTTCACATTACATGCCGGTGATAATAAACCTGATTCTGATTCTGATTCTGAACAAGCAGGGGAATGAGGGATAAGGATAACATGCAGGCAGATGTGCAATTTAAATTGTCATTATAGTCAACACAGAAATCATGGGTCAAAGGTCCTGTTCCTGTGTTGTAGTGTTCTTTGTTCTCTGTCCCATATTCTGCCTGGGAGAACATTAAGGAGGAAAGTGAAAATGAATTTGCAATTGTAGTGTAAATATGAGTTAGTTCAATTGGGAAAAAATTGTATTGTGTTATAACGAGACGTGTGTAATCTGAAAGCATTTGCAATGGTAAAAAGATAAATTTATGGTACAAATTGGGAGGCACTCATTTGATCTCATGCTACTAAAGATATGTGGAAGCATGTTGACAAAATTTGGAATTAAATATATAGAAGTACATTTTTTGGTAGGGGGTAACAAGGCCCTTTTAAAAAAATTGTTTTTAACAGTTAGATAAAGTAAATTAGAAAAGGCATAATCATAACCAGGATGGACAATCTTGTGGAGTAGATAAACTGTTGGCTGAGCAAAAGAATTTTTTTTAAGGAATCAGGAATGAAGTGGATTTCCTATGCAAGAATACTGGATCACAATCAGTAAGTATAGGCGGCATCACCTTCTCTCCATAATTATGCTGAACACTATCCTCCCCACTCCCCACAACATTGTGTCCTCAGTCCCTGATACTACCCCCTATACACTTAGCACAGCATGGACAGATTCTACTGTAAGTTCAAGTTTGTAGATGATACCAAGGTAGTGGGCTATATTTCAAATCACAATGACTGAAGTATAGAAAGGAGACAGAGAAGCTTATGACATGGTGTCATGACAACAATCTGTTTCTCAATGTCAACAAAACAAATCAGCTGGTCTTTAACTTCAAGGAAGGGGGTGGGGGGGCAGGTCACATGGTCCTGTTTACAGTAACCGTGCTAAGTTCAGGAGGGTTCAGAGCTTTATGCTCCCAGGATTGAACATCATCAATAACCTTTCCATTCAAGTTGACATCATGGCCAAGAAAGCTCACCAGCACCTCCGCTTTCCCAGGAGGCTAAAGAAATTTGGCATGACCACTTTGACACTCTCCAAGTTTTATCAATGCACCATGGAAAAGATTCTGTTATGGATACATCGTGGCTTGGTATGCCTGTGTCCACAACAAAACTGTAGAGAATTGTGGACACAGCTCAGCTTATCACAGAAACCAGCTTTACCTCCATGGCCTCTGTCTGTGCTTTGCTGCCTCTGTAAAGAAGCCATCATAATCAAACACCCCAACCATCACTGGCGTTCTCCCTTCTCTCCCCTCGCATCAGGCAGAAGACACAAAGGTCTGAAAGCATGGACCACACAGGCTTAAGCAGAGCTTCTATCTCACTGTAATAACAATATTGAATGGTTTCCTGGAACAAAGAGGTGGACTCCTGATCTCACAAACTGCCTTTTTGTGACCTGGCACCTTATTGTCTACATGTACTGCAGTAGCAGCTGTTACAAGTTATTCTGCATTTTGTAATGTTTTACTTTGTACGACCTCACTGCATTGTTGTAATGAATTGTTGTAATGAAGTAAATTACCATTTTACTGCTTAACTCACCTCTTCACTTGAATATACCTCTCTACTATTAGATATTTTCACCAGGGGAGAAAGATTCTGGCTGTCTATCCTATCTATGCTTCTTCTAATTTTATAACCTTATATTGGTTCTCCCCTCAGCTTCTGATGCACCAGAAATATAGTTCAAAGATTTTCTAACGACTCCATGTAGCTAGTCAAGGCAACGTCCTGGAAAACCTCTTCTGAGCCCTCTCCACATTCTTCCTCTATGGAACAACCATCTCTATAGAGTAGCTCTTCTTCTCCCAGCTGAGATAGCAGGAAGGAAAAATTCACCCATGCTGTTTTCCACACTGTGAAGCAGGAGATGACTCAGTGCTGGCTGGAGATGGTCCGCCTGCAGACTATATGTCTTCTCTCTGTGACGTAATTTGGTGAGTCTGATGAAATGGAGGATGAAAGCTGATTCAGAAAGCACATTTTCCTGCCTGATTTCATGCTGGAACTTCTCCCAGAAAAGTTCAGTGTCAAACTGAAGTGAGACAAAAGCTTTTGATGTTAATATAATTGCAGGTGATTTGCAAAACTTTTTGTAACATGAATTGCTCATTTCTTTTCAAATCCAATAATCCCAAACATTGCACGGTGAAAGGAGACCAACTCAATGTGCTGGCCCTAGCCAAATAAGGTTTTCTGCTCTAATCCCTTTTTTCCTATTTCTTTTTGTCCTTTCTTTTCAAGGAAGTTAATTCCAGTACAAATAATAGCAAAGTCTCCGCCTCAGTAACTGCTTCCAATTAAGCATTTTATCTTCTTACATCTTTTCAGTCTGGAAACAAAATCATCTACATACTCAAGTATAGGAGATCCCACTTGTCACTAATTTGATCCCATATCGTTCTGAATATCATTTAACTTGTCAAATGTTTACAAAAGCCTTCACTTTTAAGTTGGCTGCTTGCCTTCTATCATGCTCCCACCTGGTCTGCCTAATTTATTGCAATTTATTGTTTGATTTGATTCATAGTTTTATTGAAGTAATCTTTTCATAGTTCATTGCCCATGTTCCCAGTACCTCACATTGTTTTCCTCAGAAGAGACAAAAGAACAATCCAACCAACATGTTCTGTATGGTAATACACAGATCAATAGGCTTCCCACAGAACAGGAACTTGTACTGAATTGTCTTTACAAGATAGAGAATTAGTACACAAATTATTGTTGTAACATTTAAGAATTAACTCATTGGAAGATCCCTGAAAGCTTAATCCAATGAATATCATACATCTGTGCAACAACAGCATTCTCTCCGATCCCAAAGAATTGTTTTACTTTAAGACCAGTAGACCGTGGTCAGTCTCCATATTATCTCTTCTAGGACAGAGATGAAAAGATTTGTTTTTGCTCAGTGGGTGGTGAACCACTGACTGTGCAGCCAGATTCTGCTTGAACTTCGCCTGCCAATTTGCAGATGTCGTGACTGTAGTGGGCTGGATCTCGGATAACACCGAGATGGACTACAGGAAATAGAGAGGCATGGTGTCAAGGCAATATTTCCCTGAATGCCAGCAAAACCAAAGAGCTGGCCATTAACTTCAGGAATCAGGGTGGAGTACAAACCCCTGTTTGTACTAATAATGCTGAGGTGGAGATAGCTGAGAACTTCAAGTTCCTACATATAAATATCACAATAGATGTCTGGGCCTAACCACATTACAGTAAGAAAGCATACCAGTGCTTCCACTTCATCAGAAAAATATGGAAATTCGTCAGTTCTTTGATAAGCCTCACCATTTTTTATAAATGCATTACAGAGCAGACACATCATAACTAGGTATGGCAACTGCTCTGTCTAAAACTGCAAGAAATTGCAGGGTGTTGTGAAGAGAGCCCAGTCCATCATGAAAACCAGACTTCCCTCCATTGCTTGTGTGTACACTTCCTGCTGCCCCAAGTACAGAGCCAACGTAATCAAAGATCCTTCCCACTCCGCTCTTTCACTTTGCTCCACCATTCCACCACATACAAAAACCTGAAAAAAAAATCACACTACTGGGCTCAAGGACAGCTTCAGTCCTAATATTATTCAAGATTGCTTCATGTTATTTCCAGTACACAAGGAGAACAAAATAATTGTTACTCCGGATTTGATGTAGCACCAAAAAAAACACAATAAGCAGGGTGGGTGGGGACCTTCATAATGCTACTAATCTCTTTTCAAGCATTTACCCTCTATATGTCATTGATGGTGGGTAGTCTGGTACCGGTGATGCATTGGGCAGTTTTGACTATATATTGAGCCTTCCTGTCCATTGCAGTACAGCTTCTGTACCATGTAGTGATGCAGTTTGTTAAGATGCTCTCTACTACAAATCTGCAGTATAACCTGAGTTCAGATGTTTAAGAGTAGGTCACTCTTAAATGGACCTAATGTATGATAAATATGAATTCTAGATCTCTCGACCTACCTTGTCATGGCCCTTGAACCTTATTTGTATCTCAGCTGCATTTTCTCTGTAATTATAACAGTATATTCTGCATACTGTTACTGCTTTGCACTTTGTACTACCTCGCTGTCATAATGTCCAGAATGACCTGTCTGCATGGTATACAAAACAAAACCCTTCACACTGTTTGGCAGCACATGTGACAATAATAAACCAATTCCCCTGGAAGGCTATGGAGATGCAGTCATAGAATTTATTACAAACAGATTAATAGAGTCCTGGGTTTTAAGGATATGGCAATAAGTGCAGAAAAGAGAAGTTGACGGAGAAGATCAGCCATGATGCTGAAGAATGGTATAAAAGGCATCCATTAGTCTTGCGAGACCATGGATCTGCTCCTGGAAAGTCTTCACTCTCCAGGGTGCAGGCCTGGGCAAGGTTGTATGGAAGACCAGCAGTTGCCCATGCTGCAAGTCTCCCCTCTCCACGACACCAATGTTGTCCAAGGGAAGGGCATTAGGACCCATACAGCTTGGCACCAGTGTCATCGCAGAGCAATGTGTGATTAAGTGCCTTGCTCAAGGACACAACACATTCCTCAGCTGGGGCTCGAACTCACGATCTTCAGGTTGCTAGTCCAATGCCTTAACCACTTGGCCACGTGCTCACACACTGAAGGATGGTAGAATGGCTTGAAAAGTCAGATGGGCCAAATCCTGATGTTCTTTTACTTGTACTTATTCAGTCCCTTTGGACCAGCACATCATAGTATGGTGGAGAACACAATGAAGGTCAGATATGTGTGCACCTGATCTCTCATGTTGCTGCAAGATTTACTACTGAGCTGAGGATTTCCACTGAGTTCATTGATGAATTTCTGACAAAATAATGCTGAGATTTCTGCGTGTTCTAGGAGCTGCACTATCCAGGAAAATGTTAAAGAATCCCTTTATTTGCTACATGTACATTGAAACACACAGCAAAATTTGTCATTTACATTATTGACCAATATCTTCTGAGGATGTGCTGTGGATAGCCCACAAGTGTCGTCATGCTCCTGGCATGAACAGAATATGCCTACAAATTACTGACAACCCATATATCTTTGGGACGTGGGAAGCAAGAGCACTCAGAGAAAACCCACGAGTACCCAGTAGAAGCCTACAAACTCCTTGCAGACAGCAGTGGGAATTGAATCCCGATTTTCCAGTCTTTGGTGCTGTAAAGAGTTACACGAACTGTTATGTTGCTGTGATGCCCACCAGAGGGTATTCCATCATAATCCTCACTTGTGCTTTGTAGATTGTAGGCATGCTCTTAGGTGTTAGGAAGTGAATCACACCTTCCAATACACCTAACCTCTGAACTGCTGTCTGCTTAATTGTGAGCAGCAAAATCCAGAATGTTGAAAGTTTGGGATTCAACAATGGTGGTGCCACATGGGGTGTTGAAAGCAAGTGGTTAAACTCTGTTGTTTAAAATACACAGTGACTCTTCTCCCATAAACACTAATTTCCATTTATCATTCCTGATTATTTCCAAGTTCTTTCTGCATGCTGCCATGGTCTGTTTTGTTTGCTGAGAATCTGTGAATGGAATTGTACACTACAATGAACTCCTCAACTTGTGAATAAAGGGACTTTGTTTATTAGTGGCTGAGGATGTTTAGGACAGATACACTGCTTTGAGGAACTTCTGCAGTGATGTTCTGGGCTGGATGACTGATTTATAACAACCACAACCATCTTCCTTCATGCGAGGCAAAAGGAAAAAGGTTGTGGTTTTCAGAAATCTATGATTGTGCTCTGGTCACTACAATTAACTTGTATGAATCATCTCTTAAAACAAGGGATTCCCAACCTTTTTATGCCATAGAAAAGGCATTTTCTATGCCTTTACCATTAACCAGCCATTAGCCAAGGGGTCTGTGGACCCCAGGTTGAGAAATCCTCGTTTGAACAAATGTTAGACTTCCTGATAATTTTTCAGCTTCTTCTTGCAAATAGATAAATAAAAAGCTAGCTGAAACAAAATGGGCATTCCAATTAGATTTTTATGGTCTATTACCACTCATCCATCAGAATCAGGCTAATATCACTGGCATATGTTGTGAAATTGGTCATACATTGCAATACATAATAATAAAACTATAGATTGCAATAAGAAATATATATAATCATATTAAGTAAGTTGTGCTAAAAGAGAGCAAAAATAGTGACGTAGTACATATGGGTTCATTTTCCATTCAGAAATCTGATGGCAGAGGGGAAGAAGCTGAAACATTGAGTGTGTGTCTTCAGGCTCCTGTACCTCTTTCCTGATGAGAAGAGGGCGTGTTCTGGGTGATCTAGCAATCTTAACTGTTGGAGGACTGAAAGGAAAATGATGGTAAACTTACTTTTATATATAGGCCAATTGGGCCTATACCTTCGTCTGTACAACACCACCTTGTGCCACCCGCCTCAGCCACTACCATCCCTCTACGCACTCACCAGGATTTAACTGAGTGCTATTACTCATCAAGTGGTCTCCTCAAATCAGTCCGTTGGTGATAGGTGAGCAGTCAGCGGAAAAGCAACAGGTCCACTAAACTCACCAGCACAAATAAAGTGATAAAGGGGAGACTGTAAAAGCAGGAATCTGGAGCAGAAAAAGAGAACTACTAGAAGAAATCAGTGGATCAGGCAATATCTGTGGTGGCAAAGGGATGGTCGACATTTCAGGTCAAGACCATGCATCAGGAGTAAAATGTAGAGGGCTGATCTCGCAGCCGCAAAGTGACCTATTTCAGATTCATCAAGTGGTTAACCCAAAAGAGATGCAACCCACCAGTTTGTGTTGTTGAGAAAACCTGGCAGAGTCTGTAAGGAGCTTGTGCATTCTCCCCATGACTATGTGGTGTTTCACTGGGTGCTCCGGTTTCCCCTCAGTCTAAAGACGTGCAGGTTAGTGAGGATTAGTAAGTTGTGTGCATGCTACGTTGGCACCAGAAATGTGGTGATACTTGTGAGCTATCCTCAGCACATCCTTGCACTGTATTGGTCAAAACATTTTGCAGTGTGTTTTAATGTTTTGACCTACATGTGACAAATTAAGCTAATTTTTAAATCTTAAAAAAACACTTTGTATTTAACATCAATACATTTGGCTCCCCCTAGGCTATATTTAACAAACATTGCAAGAAGTTTACTAGCATGGAAGGCAGAGTGAGTTTCAGATATGATGGCTCCATTCTCTATCACAACTTTGCCGAAATATATTTGGAAAAACTTGAACACATTCGCCATTTAACTAAAAAGTTATTGCATTGGGGATTAAATGGATGTGCGTGATCATATAAAACAGATGATAGTGAATTAACAAACTGTGCTAAGACACTTCTCAGCTTCTCCTTCTATGAAGATGATGGAGAGATAAAGATTGGGTTAGAGTATTACACTAATCATAATCACTGACGATGCCTGTGTGAAAAGCAAAAGACAGAGGAAAATGTAATTAAAAATGATCAGTCCGCCTACTTAACTTCTCAGCTATTTTGACCCATGCTCATAATTCAATCTTGGATCCTGTTGTGATGCCACATGCTTAAAACTTTACCTCTTGCAGAGAATGTCAAATATTCCAAAACCCCACACAGCAACACGCGTTTTCTCAATTATCCTATCTTATCTCTCAATCTTTGATTTGAGAAAAATAAAAGCTCACATTGAGACCATATTTTAGAGGAACCTGCTCGATCAGACGCCTCCTACTGCTTCACCCCATCAAAGTAATCACCAAGGACTTAATTGTCATTAGTGTTTATAAGAAGTGATTTAATTTTATATCTTAAATTCCAATTATCATGATTAAAAAATTGTAATAAAGAAATTGATTATCTACAATAAAATTAACTATAATTTGTCATGCCTTATAAATTGTGTAATATTACAGTGTGGGAGCATACCTGCATGGTTCAACAGTATCATTTAGATAGAAGTTTAATATTGGGGTTGATCATTTTCAAGACAAGAGTTTTTAATTGTAATGAAACACAGTTAGCAATGAACTATTAAAATGTAATATCTTATCATTGTTGGGAGAACATATTTTTTGAAATAATTTGTATATTAGTTAACAGTGTTTGATCGTAAAGCACAGATTAAAGCATGCTGAATGATGGCCAATGGATCCAAAAGGATTTCATCTCCTCTCAGACACCTGAGCCTTGAGACATCCATGCATATGTGGATAGCAAGGAAGTCCAAAATGTACTGAAGATCAGACTGTTCACTCTGTTGTTGGGGTCATGGTGGTTCACAGGACTTTCTCTGTAACTGTAACACTATATATTTTTTTATTTAGAGATACAGCACAGAAATGAGTCCTTCCAACCCATGAACCTGCAGAGCATAGTTATGCCCGAGTGACCAATTAACATACTGACCTGTACATCTTTGGAATGTGGGAGAAAACTGGACAACCTGGAGTAAACCTATGTGGTCACAGGGAGAAGGTACTAACTCCTAGGAGACGGCGGTGGAATTGAACCCTGGTTGCTGATACTGTAGCAGCATTACACCAACTGCCATGCTACTGTGCTGCTACAATATTTTGTGTTTTTTTTCTACCTCAATGTACTAATGAATGGAATAATCGGTCTGAATGCATGCAAACAAAAGCTTTTCATTATGTCTTGGTTACATATGATAATAATAAAGCAATTGTCAATTACACAACTTCCCCTTACCTCAACAAATCATAATACCAACCAAAAATTGGGCCTTGAGGTGACATATCAATCCACAAGACAGTTCTGTGTTGTTGAAAAGCTGGTTGGCCTTAAATTTAAAAATTACACTGCTATATGTCTATTGTGTGACTTCCCATCAGCTGGGTGTGAATTTCGGCTCTAAGAGTGGGAGAAACACTCTTGGCTACCATATTCATTCAGCAGCAACACTGACCACTATCTCATGAAGCCTGCTTATCACTCACCACTTAAGATCCTGGACCTTCTCTGTAATCTCACCGTCTCTCTATCTCATGTGCTTTTTATAGATTTAATCACGAAATCTGTACACCACAGAAGGGTACTTGGATTTCAGGTAAGAAAATTGGGTTTCCAGGTAAGTTTGGTGTGAAATCTATTCCTCATGTGGAGAAAGATGATGTGAATGAACATTTCAACCAAAGGCTTACAAGCACAAAACAGCTGATTTTAGCATAAATACAAGTGATTCTGCAGATGCTGGAGATTGAGAGTTACGCACAAAATGCTGAGCCGGTCAGGCAGCATCTATGGAGAGGAATAAGCAGTTGACATTTTGGGCCAAGATCCATCATCTGGCATTGATACTGCCTGACTTGCTGAGTTCCTCCAGCATTTACGACAGATGTTTTTAGCAACCCTGTCTGAAATCATATTTAGCATATATCATATTTAAATATAGGTTCCTAAGGTTGTCATAACCAGGAGTGGTAGTGGGGATAAGCTCCCACTACCTATAAAGTATTCCAAATGGCGTGCGACTCCAACAGCCTCTGACAACCAAGTCCAACTCTTGGCCTTCACGTCTGGCATAGCTACTAGTCTTGGCGAAACTGTTTCTACTGAAAAGAGAAGGGGCAAAGGTGGACCACTAGCACCTCAAATCCAGTTGCTTCAGGCAGGTGGAACTTGTCAGCCTTGGATGGCAGCCTGCCTAGGAGAAGGAAAACTCTGATTTTAAACCTCCGCTGCCTTGCGGCCACACCCACCCATGGGAAAGGCTTCAGGAGTAAACCCCGAGGAAGAAATTCACAGCCGGGGTCCTTAC
The DNA here is from genome assembly GCF_963921235.1 of Mobula hypostoma. Taxonomy (NCBI): domain Eukaryota; kingdom Metazoa; phylum Chordata; class Chondrichthyes; order Myliobatiformes; family Myliobatidae; genus Mobula; species Mobula hypostoma. Next base: position 173,897,090 of record NC_086101.1, read on the forward strand.
AGCAGTTTGATGTTGTTTACAACTTCACTCTGGAACCTCTGCGACAACACTGGTGCCAGGCTGTATCGGCGCTTGCCTTGCCCTTGGACCACATTAGTGACGTGAAGAGGGGGAACGTGCTGCATGGGCAACAGCCGGTTCTTCAAATCTTTCCACTCAGGACCGCGCCCTGGAGATGACACAGTCCACTAAAGGCGCAAACCCATGATCCCCTGGGATCGACGGTTGCCTACTACTACTATTACGTCTAGATACACACCTTTCAGAATTCCTAATATAAATCTTTCATCTCAGTGTTTCCTACGTTTTCTGTGTAATTATGTTTTTTATGCTAAAAACTACAAATCTTGGTACCCATTTATAAATCTGTGCAGAATAGTGCATGCAAATGCTTGTGTAAGCTCCAAAAAATAATAGAGCAACCCCTAATGTCTCATCCTAATAGTTCCAGTTTGCACAGACATCGTAACTCCACGCACATGGTACTAATTAGCCCTGAGTTATAGACTCTTTTGAGTTCTGAAAGTACTCCTTTCGAAACATATTTCCTTTTAACACTGACAAAAGAGAAGAAATTCCATCTATTAAAGCTTCATTTCAGAATAATAAAATGCAGACTCTACGCAATTTTGTTACAAAACAAACAAAAATTTGGAGAAAGATACTATGACGTTGCATGAAGAGGTATGAAAATCAATTTATATGAATTTGGGAAAGCATTATTGTGCAATGAAGACCAAAAGACCATAAGATATAGGAGCAGAACTAGGCCATTTCGCTCATCGAGTCTGCTCCGCCATTTCATCATGGCTGATCCAATTTTTCTCTCAGCCCCAATCTCCAGCCTACTCCCCGTATCTGTTCATGTCCTGACCAATCAAGAATCTATCAGCCTCTGTCTTAAATATACATTAAGACTTAGCCTCCACAACTGCCTGTGGCAAAGAATTCCACAGATTCACCCCTCTCTGGCTGAAGAAATTCCTCCTCATCTCCGTTTTAAAAGGACGCCCCTCTATTCTGAGGCTGTGTCCTCTGGTCTTAGACTCTCCCACCATAAGAAACATCCTCTCCACATCCACTCTATCAAGGCCTTTCACTATTTGATAGGATTCAATTAGGTCACCCCTCATTCTTCTGAATTCTAGTAAATACAGGCCCAGAGCCATCAAACGCTCTTCATATGACAAACTGCTTAATCCTGGAATAATTTTTGTGAACCTCCTTTGAACACTCTCCAGTTTCAGAATGTTCTTTTGAAGATAAGGGGCCCAAACCTGCTCACAATACCCTAAGTGAAGCCTCACCAGTTCTTTATAAAGGCTCCACATTACACTCTTCCTTTTATAGTCTAACCCTCTTGTTTTCCACACCACAGACTCAACCTGAAAATTAACCATTAAGGAATACTACACAAGAACTCCTGAGTTCTTGTATGTTCTCTCCTTTTAGAAAATAGTCTGCTCTTTCATTTCTTGTACCAAAGTGCATGGCCATACACTTTCTGACATTGTATTCCATCTGCCACTTCTTTGCCCATTTCCCTAATCTGTACTCTCTACTTCCTCAAAATTACTTGTCCCTTCATCTACTTTCATATCGTCTGCAAACTTTGACAAAGCCATCAATTCCATCATCCAAATCATTGACATATAACAATAAAAGAATTGGTCCCAACACAAACCCCTGTGGAACACCACTAGTCATGGCAGCCAACCAGAATAGGTTTCCTTTATACCCACTCTTTGCCTCCTTCCAATGAGCCACTGTTTTATCCACTCTCCTGTTTTACTATGGGCTCATAGCTTTTTAAGCAGTCTCATGTGTGGCACCTTGTCAAAAGCCTTCTGAAAATCCAAGTACACATCAAGCAATTGTCCTTTGTCTATCCTGCTTGTTATTTCTTCAAAGAATTCCAACAGATTTGTCAGACAAGACATTCCCTTGAGTAAACCTTGCTTACTACAGGCTACTTTATCACGTGCTACCAAGTACTCCGAAAACACATCCTTAACAATTGACTCCAACATTTTCTCAACTACTGAGGTCAGACTAACTGATCTATAATTTCCTTTCTTCTGCCTTTCTCCCTGCTTGAAGAGTGGAGTGACATTTGCAATTTTTCAGTCTTCCAGAACCATTCCAGAATCTTGTGATTCTTTAAAGATCATTACTAATACTTCCACAATCTCTTCAGACACCTGTTTCAGAACACTGGGGCATACACCATCTGATCCAGGTGACTTAACTACCTTCAGACCTTTCAGTTTCCTAAGAACCTTCTCCCTAGTAATGGCAACTTCACACACTTCATGGCCCCTGAAGTCTGGAACTTCCACCATACTGCAAGTGTCTTCCATTGTGAATACTGTTGAAAAATACTTATTCAGTTCATCTGCCATTTCCTTCACCCCCATTACAATCTCTCCAGTAGTGTTTTCTTGCAGTCCAATATCCACTCTCACCTCTCTTCTACACTTTATGTATCTGAAGAAACTTTTAGTATCCTCTTTAATATTACTGACTAGCTTACTTTCGTATTCCATCTTTACCTTCTTAATGACTTTCTAAGCTTATTTTCTTGTTTTTTTGAAAGCTTCCCAATCCTCTAACTTCCGACTAATTTTTGCTTTATTATATGCAGTCTCTTTGGCTTTTTTGACTTCCCTTGTTAGCCATGGTTGTGTCATCTTGCCTTTAGAATACTTCTATCTCTTTGGGATCTATATATCCTGTGCCTTCTCAATTGCTTCCAGAAATTCCTACCTTTGCCATTCTGCCTTCATCCCTGCCAGTTTTCTTTTCCAATCAATACTAGCCAACTCCTCTCTCATGCCTCTGAAATTCCCTCCACTCCACTGTAATACTGATGCATCTGATGTTAGCTTCTGCATCTCAAATTCCAGAGCGAATTTGATCATGTTATGATCACTTCCCCTGAGGGTTCTTTTACCTTGAGCTCTCTCATCAATTCTGGTACACTGCATAACACCCAATCCAGAACCGCTGAACTCCTAATAGGCTCAACCACGAGCTGCTCTAAGAAGCCATCTCATAGGCTTTCTAGAGATTTCCTCTCTTGGGATCCTGCACAAACCTGATTTTCCAAATCTACCTGCATATTGATATCTCACATGACAATTGTAACATTGCCCTTCAGGCATGAAGTTTCTATCTCCAGTTGTAATTTGTAGACCATGTCCTTACTATTGTTTGGTGGTCTGTATACAACTCCCATCAGGGTCTTTTTACCCTTGCAATTCCAATGATTCAACACCTTCCACCCTTATGTCACCTTTTTCTAATGATTTGATTTCATTTTTTACCAACAGAGCAATGTCAATGCCTCTGCCTTCCTGCCTCTCCTTTTGATACAATGTGTATCCTTGGACATTAAGCTCCCAGCTATAATCTTCTTTCAACCATGATTCAGTAAAGCCTACAACACTGCCCAACTTCACGCAGTATGTGAGCTGTACAACCAGAGGGGAGAGGACTCTGGATGATGTACGCTAACGTTAAGGATGCATACAGCTCCTCTCCCCTCCCCCCACTGGGAAGGTCAGATCACAACCTGGTGCATCTAAAACCCTGCTACGTGCCTCTGGTGAAGAGTAAACCTACAACCTCGAGGACAGTGAGGAAATGGTCAGAGGAGGCTTATGAGGCGCTCCAGGGTTGTTTTGAGGTGACAGACTGGCAGGCACTCTGTGAGCCACATGGAGAGGATATTGATGGGCTCACAGAGTGCATCACTGATTACATCAACTTCTGTGTGGACTGCAATGTTCCGACAAGAACTGTCCTTTGTTATTCAAATAACAAGCCATGGGTGACAAAGGACATTAAGGACATCCTGAACGCTAAAAAGAGGGCGTTTAGAGATGGAAATAGGGAGGAGCTGAGGGCAATACAGAGGGACCTGAAAGCCAGGATCATGGAGGCTAAAGACAGGTACAGGAGGAAGCTTGAGTGGAAACTCCAGCAGAACAACATGAGAGAGGTCTGGAGGGGGATGAGGACCATCACTGGGTTCCGGCAAACTAGCAACAGAGGAGCTGAGGGCAGTGTGGACAGGGCCAACGAACTTAACCTGTTCTTTAACAGATTTGACATTGTGACCCCTGCCCATCCCCCACATGAGCCATCTGTTGTCGGCCCCCAATCAACACATATTCCACTCTCCCCTCCTACCCCTCCTCACAGTCCCCCACCCTGCTCTCATGACTATACCCCTCCCCCACACAAAACCACCACGGTGGGCTTCACGGCTGAACAGGTGAGAAGACAGCTGAAACGTCTCAACCCAAGCAAGGCTGCAGGACCGGATGGTGTCAGTACCAGGGTGCTCAAAGCCTGTGCCCCTCAGCTATGTGGAGTACTTCACCATGTATTCAACCTGAGCCTGAGGCTCCGGAGGGTTCCTGTACTGTGGAAAACGTCCTGCCTCGTCCCTGTGCCGAAGACGCCGCGCCCCAGCGGCCTCAATGACTACAGACCGGTGGCATTGACCTCCCACATCATGAAGACCCTGGAGAGACTTGTTCTGGAGCTGCTCCGGCCTATGGTCAGGCCACACTTAGATCCCCTCCAGTTCGCCTACCAGCCCTGACTAGGAGTTGAGGATGCCATCGTCTACCTGCTGAACCGTGTCTACGCCCACCTGGACAAGCCAGCGAGCACTGTGAGGGTCATGTTTTTTGACTTCTCCAGTGCGTTCAACACCATCCGCCCTGCTCTGCTGGGGGAGAAGCTGACAGCGATGCAGGTGGATGCTTCCCTGGTATCATGGATTCTTGACTACCTGACTGGCAGACCACAGTACGTGTGCTTGCAACACTGTGTGTCTGACAGAGTGAACAGCAGCACTGGGGCTCCACAGGGGACTGTCTTGTCTCCCTTTCTCTTCACCATTTACACCTCGGACTTCAACTACTGCACAGAGTCTTGTCATCTTCAGAAGTTTTTGGATGACTCTGCCATAGTTGGATGCATCAGCAAGGGAGATGAGGTTGAGTACAGAGCTACTGTAGGAAACTTTGTCACATGGTGAGAGCAGAATTATCTGCAGCTTAATGTGAAAAAGCCTAAGGAGCTGGTGGTAGACCTGAGGAGAGCTAAGGTACCAGTGACCCCTGTTTTCATCCAGGGGGTCAGTGTGGACATGGTGGAGGATTACACATACCTGGGGATACGTATTGACAATAAACTGGACAGGTCAAAGAACACTGAGGCTGTCTACAAGAAGGGTCAGAGCCGTCTCTATTTCCTGAGGAGACTGAGGTCCTTTAACATCTGCCGGACGATGCTGAGGATGTTCTACGAGTCTGTGGTGGCCAGTGCTATCATGTTTGCTGTTATGTGCTGGGGCAGCAGGCTGAGGGTAGCAGACACCAACAGAATCAACAAACTTATTCGTAAGGCCAGTGATGTTGTGGGGATGGAACTAGACTCTCTCATGGTGGTGTCTGAAAAGAGGATGCTGTCTAAGTTGCATGCCATCTTGGTCAATGTCTCCCACCCACTACATAATGTACTGGGTGAGCACAGGAGTACATTCAGCCAGAGACTCATTCCTCCGAGATGCAGCACAGCGTGTCATAGGAAGTCATTCCTGCCTGTGGCCATCAAACTTTACAACTCCTCCCTTGGAGGGTCAGACACCCTGTGCCGATAGGATGGTCCTGGACTTAGTTCATAATTTACTGGCATAATTTACATATTACTATTTAACTATTTATGGTTCTATTACGATTTATTATTTATGGTGCAACTGTAACGAAAACCAATTTCCCCCTGGGATCAATAAAGTATGACTATGACTCTAACTATGACTATAGTACATGCCAATCTTTAACTGTGCTACACGTTTATCTACCTTATTCTGCATTCTGTATACATTCAAATATATCATCTTCAGTCCTGCATTTTCTGGTTCCAGCAGAAGAGGACAAAGAGCTTAATTAGGAAAGGGAAAAAAGATTATGAGAGAAAGCTGGTAGGGAACATAAAAACTGACTGTAAAAGCTTTTATAGATATAGGAAAAGAAAAAGATTGGTTAAGATAAATGTAGGTCCCTTACAGTCAGAAACAGGTGAATTGATCATGGGGAACAAGGACAGGGCAGACCAATTGAATAATTACTTTGGTTCTGTCTTCACTAAGGAGGACATAAATAATATTCTGGAAATAGTAGGGGACCGAGGGTCTAGTGAGATGGAGGAACTGAGGGAAATACATGTTAGTACGGAAGTGGTGTTAGGTAAATTGAAGGGATTAAAGGCAGATAAATCCCCAGGGGCAGATGGTCTGCATCCCAGAGTGCTTACGGAAGTAGCCCAAGAAATAGTGGATGCATTAGTGATAATTTTTCAAAATTATCTGTACTGTGCTGTATTATTCTATGTTCTATGTTCTAAAACTCTTTAGATTCTGGATTAGTTCCTGAGGATTGGAGGGTGGCTAATGTAACCCCACTTTTTAAAAAAGGAGGGAGAGAGAAACCGGGGAATTATGGACCGGTTAGCCTGACATCGGTGGTGGGGAAAATGCTAGAGTCAGTTATCAAAGATGTGATAACCGCACATTTGGAAAGTGGTGAAATCATCAGACCAAGTCAGCATGAATTTGTGAAAGGAAAATCATGTCTGACAAATCTCATAGAATCTTTTGAGGATGTAACTAGTAGAGTGGATAGGGGAGAACCAGTGGATGTGGTATATTTGGATTTTCAAAAGGCTTTTGACAAGGTCCCACACAGGAGATTAGTGTGCAAACTTGAAGCACATGGTATTGGGGGTATGGTATTGATGTGGATAGAGAATTGGTTGGCAGACAGGAAGCAAAGAGTGGGAATAAATGGGACCTTTTCAGAATGGCAGGCAGTGATTACTGGGGTACCGCAAGGCTCAGTGCTGGGACCCACGTTGTTTACAATATATATTAATGACTTAGATGAGGGAATTAAATGCAGCATCTCCAAGTTTGCGGATGATACGAAGCTGGGCGGCAGTGTTAGCTGTGAGGAGGATGCAGGGTGACTTGGATAGGTTAGGTGAGTGGGCAAATTCATGGCAGATGCAATTTAATGTGGATAAATCTGAGGTTATCCACTTTGGTGGCAAGAACAGGAAAACAGATTATTATCTGAATGGTGGCCGGTTAGGAAAAGGGGAGGTGCAATGAGACCTGGGTGTCATTGTACACCAGTCATTGAAAGTGGGCATGCAGGTACAGCAGGCGGTGAAAAAGACGAATGGTATGCTGGTATTCATAGCAAGAGGATTCGAGTACAGGAGCGAGGAGGTACTACTGCAGTTGTACAAGGCCTTGGTGAGACCACACCTGGAGTATTGTGTGCAGTTTTGGTCCCCTAATCTGAGGAAAGACATTCTTGCCATAGAGGGAGTACAAAGAAGATTCACCAGATTGATTCCTGGGATGGCAGGAATGTCATATGATGAAAGACTGGATTGGCTAGACTTATACTCTCTAGAGTTTAGAAGATTGAGGGGGGATCTGATTGAAACGTATAAAATTCTAAAGGGATTGGACAGGCTAGATGCAGGTAGATTGTTCCCGATGTTGGGGAAGTCCAGAACAAGGGGTCACAGTTTGAGGATAAAGGGGAAGCCTTTTAGGACCGAGATGAGGAAAAACTTCTTCACACAGAGAGTGGTGAATCTGTGGAATTCTCTGCCACAGGAAACAGTTGAGGCCAGTTCACTGGGTATATTTAAGAGGGAGTTAGATATGGCCTTGTGGCTAAAGGTATCAGCGGGTATGGAGAGAAGGCAGGCACAGGGTTCTGAGTTGGATTATCAGTCATGATCGTACTGAATGGCGGTGCAGGCTCGAAGGGTCAAATGGCCTACTCCTGCACGTATTTTCTATGTTTACATTGCAACTCATCCTGTTGGCTGCAATTTTGCTCAATCATCAGGAGTCTAGTTGTCTCACTACACATTGCTTCTGTTTGTAAACCAACTAGCTGATCCTCAGCACCCTCCCAAACAACAATGAACAACAATGAATGTATAGTTTCACCTGATTTCTTATGATGTGTTGATCTGAATTTACTACTCTTTATTAAAGACGCTCATCGAAAGCCAGCAAATAAGCAGCCTCTTCTCATTATGCTTTCCACTCTATTCACTGAGCTCCTAATAACCCTTACATTCAATGGCAGCATGGTATGAATAAGAGTACAGGCATGACTTAGCTGACCTCAAGTATTGTGTTAGATCAATTTCTGTCTCTTTAATGCAAAATACACCATTGCTGCACATATTCCTCAGTTTGCGTTGCTTCCCTTGGAGTGGCCGCTGGTTCCCAATGCACTCAGAGATGTTATCAAAATTTTGAGAATGATGAATTGGACTGTAGTTCATATTGGCCTCTTCCAGTTCTACTTTTTTTTGTGTGTTTTTGCCCATTCTTTTTTGTTGCCAATTGGTGGGCTTGGGGTTTGGGTGATCTGTTAACCAATTTCCCTTGGGATCAATAAAGTGTAACACTCAGTTATATTGGCTCGTATATGTCTAGGGGAAATCCCACCCAGCACCTGCCTCAACGCTTCCCATGGGATCGGTTGCTGCACCACTGCCGCCCGAATCAATCCCAAACATCAATCATCAGCCGGCACACACAGTACGTTTTACCAAGTACACTTTATAGGTATTACTAAGTCTATGAAATTAATATAAATTCGATACAGAAAAGGAAGTAATGGAAAAAAAAGAGGCGCCAGACTTATCAAAGTCTAAATTCTTCGTGCGCAACCGTTGGAGCTCAATCAATTCCTGACGACCACCCAAATCCTGTCGACTCACAGCTCAGGACCACCCGAAGTGATTGACCGGAGCCTTTCTGCACGTCCGCCATCTTCCCCGTCTCTCCTCCGACTTCCCGCCAAAAACCCCGTTCCCAGTCATATGAGACAGCATTATCATCCGAAAAAAAACGATACATGAACACCCATTGTCTAATACCACCCTGCTGTCTGTATTAACACAAGTAAATGTCTAGCTAGAGACTTTCTCAGCATTTAATATAACAAAGAAGCATTCCCAAGTATAACATAACAAAGAAGCCATTTTAAATTTAACATACAAAAAAGAAAGACCCCGTACAAAAGTATGACTACTACTACTACTACTACTACTACTACTACTACTACTACTACTAATTTTTGTGTGAGGGAGGGGTTGTGGAGGGTTTGGGATTGTAGAGGGTTTGGGGTTTTGAGAGTTCTTGTTTCCTTTCCTTATTGTGTGTGTGGGGGGGGGGACTGATGCCTTTCTTTCTATTACTTCTATAGTTTTCTATACTCTATGACTATTTGGAGAAGACAAATCTCAGAGTTGAATTCTGCATACAAACTTTGATAATAAAATGAACCATTTAACATTTGAATTTATGAATGGGTGACTGTTCATAAGAATTCATAAATTGAAAATGTGTTATTTTAGCTAAATTAAGCGAATAAAACGTACTGTACTCTTTCAGATTAATCACCAAATGAAACGTATAAAGTCCTGAGTTGTCTTGTCAGGATTTGCCTACTGAAGAGAGAGGTATCAGGAGAAGCTATTTTCTCAAGGGGTCATGAAGTCTTTGAAACTCTCTGCCTCAAAGGAAAGTGGAAGCCAAGTCTGAATATTTGTAAGGCAGATATTGATAATGCCTAAACGTTCATGGGAGTATGGGAGTTCTGGAGAGATGAGAATGTTGGATGTCTGAGTATATGATCTGGTTTCTTTCGTGTTTTTAACCACAAAGCTGGAGGTGGACTGCTGTAAGAGCTGCTTCTCTTTGAGTCGATGACTCTCCAGTGACTGGATGTGACAAATGTTACATTGCAGAAATGCTAAGAGCAAACGTCTTCTAAAAAGAAGTTTATTTCCTTGCATGCTTGTGAATTGCTGCAATGAGGTTTCGTTGCTCATGTTGCGGAATGGACATTCAATATTAGGGAACAGAAACCGTCAAGGGAGGGTTTATAGATGTGGCCTTTACATAACACCATAAGAAATAAGAACAAAATTAGGTCATTTGGCCTATCAAGATTGCTCCACCATGTCATCACGGCTGATTCATTTCCCTCTCAACCTCACTCTCTTACCTTCTCCCTGTAATCACTCACACCCTGACTAATCAGGAACCTATCAACTTCTACCTTAAAACACCCAAAATCCTAGCCTCCATAGCCGCCTGTGGCAACGAATTCCACAGATTCACGACCTTCTGACTAAAGAAATTCCTCCTCACCTCCATTCTAAATGGGCGTCCCTCTATTCTGAGGTTGTGCCCTCTGGAGATAAAATGTAGACTAACAAGCTTCAAACTGTGCAACATAACTAAATATTTTTCTGGACATAATGCTCCTGTAAGTATGAATGCTCATACACAAATGAGCACAGCGAGGCAGCTTCAGTGAATGCTCTGGTTGGTATGTAATACATAGCTTGGCAGTGTCCTCAATGTACTGTGGTTATTTTCACATTGCAGGTCTAATTTCATTGACTGCTACCATTGCTAGGAAAGAAATCATGAGTGCAACTCTCAGTTCACCTGTTTCAGTGCTTCAATAGACAATAGACAACAGGTGCAGAAGTAGGCCATTCAGCCCTTCAAGCCAGCACCGTCATTCACTGTGATCATGGCTGATCATCCGTACCCTTTTCTTGCCTTCTCCCCATATCCCTCGACTCCGCTATCTTTAAGAGCTCTATCTAACTCTTTTTTGAAAGAATCCAGAGAATTGGCCTCCACTGCCTTCTGAGGCAGAGGATTCCACAGATCCACAACTCTCTGGGTGAAAAAGTTTTTCCTCAACTCCGTTCTAAATTGTTTACCCCTTATTCATAAACTGTGGCCTCTGGTTCTGGACTCCCCCAACATCAGGATCATGGTTCCTGCCTCTACTGCGTCCAATCCCTTGATAATCTTATATGTTTCATTCAGATCCCCTCTCATCCTTCTAAATTCCAATGTATACAACCCCAATCGCTCCAATCTTTCAACATATGACAGTCCCGCCATCCCGGGAATTAACCTCATGAACCTATGCTGCACTCCCTCAATAGCTAGAATGTCCTTCCTCAAATTTGGAATATTCCAAATATTCCCCACCACTGATGTCAAACTAACTGGTCTATAATTGCCTGTTTTCTTTCTCCTTCCTTTCTTAAGAAGTGGGATAACATTAGCTACCCTCCAATCCGCAGGAACTGATCCTGAATCTATAGAACATTGGAAAATGATTACCAATGCATCCACAATTTCTAGAGCCACCTCCTTAACTGCCCTGGGATGCAGACCATCAGGCCCTGGAGATTTATCACCCTTCAGTCCCTTCACAGCCATTTTTGTTGGCACAGCTGTAAACTCTATTCTGCTGCATATTTCCATGGTAATTTCATTCACTGCTATCCTGGAGACTGCTGCTCAGTTACTATAGAGGTGTTACTGATGGTTCCTTGCCATCACCTTTCTCTCTGTCAAGCAGCATCCATTGCAGCAAAAATGGACTCACAAATTGAGGAAAAAAATCTTGAGAGAAAACACCACAAAGAATAAATAGCATTAAAAGAAAAATGTTTAAGTTTTTACATGCGTTGATTGAGGAGTACATTTACTGCAAAACTAACTGTTTCTTTATGAAAAATGCACACAATTATAAATTCGGCCTACCATGGGATTCCTCATATTCTCAGACATAAAATTAATTCCGGTGAGGTTTCAAACAGGGTTGAAATCAATTGTATACACTTATAATCCAAACAGCATCGTGTAGCTCTTTGTAAATTTTGTACAAGTATGATAATATTTATTATATCTGTCACATTTCTAAGTACTTGAAGTATTAAAAATACCACAGGTAGTCATTAAAAGATGGCTTCACCTGACCTGGAAGCAATAAAGCTGTAATAAATAATCTCAAATTGACCTCAGTAAACTATTCAAAGCAATTATAGAATGCAGCCTGGAAACAGCATATTAGTCTAAATGCAATACATAGCAAATGCTTGTATATTTCATATATCAAATAAATCATACTCATATTCCTTACATACATATATAATGCGTAAAGTAAATATAAACTTGAGCAGGAAAGCAAACTGCATTTTTCATTCCTATATATTATGTATTACAATATTTTAAAACTTGAGTTGTCAAAACAGCATTTTCAACAAAATCATTTTGGAAAACATTTATTTCCCACAGTTGTTTAATGTATACTATATATATATGTATCCATTGTGCTTTTTTTTTAAACAAGTAACAAGGTTCTGAGCCTGAGTATTCAAGTCTTTACTAAGTTCAGCTGAACTGCGTAGGGGTGACTCTTGGATGGCAACTGGCACAAAATAACCAACATCAGGGCCCAGCTATGATCTCATTAAACATCTTGACATAAACATCTGAAGAATGTACAGTATACATGTCTGGACTAAGAGAATGAAATTTTTTTGAATTTGCACCTCATCAAGGATTCAATGCTCAGGAAAAGAGGGACAAAAGGGCAAGATTAAGTCATCTTGTTAGCTCAGTGGCTAAGTGTGCCTTGTCTTATGTCAATCAGTTGTTTACACTAGCAAGGTTCCAAAGGAGGGTAATGTAACTTGGTTAGAGATTCCTTGGAAAGCAAAGCTGACCAAGGAAAAAACAATGATTTAACACAATGATTTTTCTGAGATTTCAATGTATGGGGAAATTATATTATGAAATTTGACCATGATGGTCTATCTGAAGAGTCAGCTGAAGCTTTGCATGAATGTGAACATGCAGAGATACTTTTTCTCTCTGGCAAGGCTTATGTTGAGCAACTAAGACAGAGCAACAATGGCTTGCTTATCTTCAAAGCCAGATGGAGGGGAATGATAATTTAGATTCATGGTCCAAGATATTTATCACTGGTGTTTGTGTGGACACCCAATCGTTATCAAGTTTCTCAGCAGTGCTCACAGTAGCATACGGTACTAGCAGCCCAGGTTCAATACCCACTGCTGTCTATAAGGAGTTTGTACATTCTCTCTGTGACTGCATAGGTTTCCTCCGGGTGTTACGGTTTCCACCCACAGTCCAAAAAGCATACCAGTTGGTAGGTTAAATGGTCATTGTAAATTGTCCCGTGATTATGCCAGGAATAAATTGTGGGTAGCTGGGCAGCACGGCTCAAAGGGCCAGAAGGGCCTGTCCCATGTTGCATCTCAATAAATAAATAAAAAAAGATTGCATTTGAAAATAATCGCTGCTGGGTGAAGTACTTGGGAACAAAGGGGTGATGTCAAATGCAAAGACGATCAAAATATCAGTCATCATATTCGGCAAAATAAAGGCCAATAAAACAATAAGGAGGAAAATTTTAAGAATCATTGTGACAGACTTCTTGCTCACCACCATCAGTTGGATATAGTTTGCCACCAGAAATGTTAATTTTGCCAACTAAATGTTCCAGAATCTAAACAATGACATCAACTGTTTGGAGGGCTATGGAACAGCTCAAGTAGATATAGATACATTAAATCAATCAATATCAAGAAGTATTGTTTACTTACAGGACTAGTGATGTATAGTGGCTTTCTCAATCCTTACAGGCAGTAAGTACAATGCTGAAATAAAAAGCAAGAAGATAGAAATATTTATAATTTATTTCATTCATATCTTGTTACTAAACATCAGTGAACGTGACCACTGCAGATCTAATTACCCAACAGAGTGAACCTGAGCTGGATTCTCAGACATATGGTTGCTTTACTTGCTCATGAACAAAGAAAGAATTATAGATGCAGATGTTAATGAAGCAAATGTGAGGGAGTACAGCGTGGAAAAAGATTCTAAAATTAGTTCAATTGCAATAATTGTCTGCAATTTTAGCAAACATAAAAATCTTAATGAGTAGTAGTACTGGAGTATTGGTGGAATAGTCATTCAATCATACTAACCATTTCGAATAAGAGGTTGAATAAAAGGTTTATGAGATTTATAAAACCACAGATGTGCCCTAAATGAAATATCATTGAGATATGCAGAACAAAATGTAACATTTCCAATTTGCAACATTACCTTGCATTCTTTTGTAAGGGTCTGAAAAGCTTAAGCTAAGTGAAGGACATTTGATTTTGTTTCCAATAAGTACAGGGCTAAATTTGGTAGCCATAGGATTTGAATGTGAGGGATGTGATGTGCAACTAATGCATTCCCAGTTATTGCAATGCAGGGAACATGATGACTTCATCAATGGATTCAGCAACCAACTGAGATTAATGCCAGTGTTCACTGGTGAGGCACAGAAGGGGAACCTTCTGTTGAGTGGCCAATACTATTTAAAACCAGCCTGCAACTCTCAAAAGGAAGTGCCATTGCAAAGTAGGACTTTAAGCCAATCAGCCAGTGGATCCAGTCTGAGAAAAAGTGAAGAATGAAAGTTGACCAAAGATTCAGTGAAAAGTATTGGCTTCAAGGCATGTTTGAAAGGAGGAGAGCAATGTTGGGAGGCTGATGTTTTCAGAGGAGCTGCTGTGCGATGCAAAGCACTGGATAAGAAAATCATCTTATTATGAGCAACTGAATGCTCGGTGAATCATTTTCAGGGCCTGGAGATCCAAAAGACAGGAGGAGTTGAGTGCATTGGGAGTTTGATATGGAACGTCCTTTTTTTAATCCAGTTCAAATTGACCATAAGGATGAGGGCAGAATGAGTCTTGGTGTGGTGGCATAGCTTCTAATAGCTGAATGTCAATGAAGAGTGAAACATAGAAACCATTCAAATCTGGGAGTGGCAAAGAGGTGGATGAGGGTTTTACCTGTAGTTGAGTTGTAATAGGTCTTCATGAGGTGGAAAGGTATAGGATTGAAAGTTCAGCTTGTGATCAGCAAGCAAATGTCTGTCTCAGTTTAAGATATTTTGCCCATGGGGGTTGCAAAGACATGGAGCAGGAACACACACGCACTGGCATAAGGCAAGCAAGCCGAGTAGACCACACAGTCATCAATAAGCAGGGTGAAGTCTGACACATATGTAAATACATGCATAAAGATTGTGTGTTTAGAATGTCACCTGAAAGAACTAAAATTTATATTAATGCACAGTCTTTTCTACTGAGCTTGTGGTGAGAGGCTGCAGATGCTGGCTTCATTTGCTCCAACGTCCAAGTGGAGGAGATTGCTACATAATAAAGATCTGACATTGGCAGACGCTCTGCAACAGTGTAACAACTTCCTGCACCACCATTTTTCTGAGTGAGTATATTAATTAGTGATCATTTGTAGATAATTTGCGTCATGGGTTCATGCTAACTGGATCTAAACTGATACCACAGACCATATATTTAATGCTGAAGGCAACACTTTAGCCAAAGCACTCTGCATGGATACCTCAAATATTAATTGAATATGCCATCTGACTTTATGTTGCAGACTGTGATGATAAAAGATGAGGAAGAATTGGTAAGTTGAAGGAAAATAAATTGTAAACATTTCCTATAAGGCTCTGAATTATTCAATAATTAGACCATCTGCCCCTCAAGACAAGATTGTGAATGATGTACAAGAGCACTTAATTTAATTGAAATGGCATAACAAACACTTGTTAACAGCAGAATACGTCAATGACTGTACTAAAATGCAACACACTGTTGTAAAAATATCTATAGAACCACCATTTTCATCTACTAAATTGCCCAATTCAGCCAAATATCTGTCGTATGACGATTCTTCAAAACTACTTTCATTTTTAATTCTTCAACTTTCTTTTTGAATCAAAATATATAAACCCAACCTAGTAGCTACTGGAGGGGAAAGTGTATTTTTCATGATAAAACTGTCTAGTCTGCTATTTGGCTTGGAAAGGCAGTTGGAGTATATAGTTTCATCAGTCTCGTAGGTTTGCATTGGGACTAAGATATTTCATCTTCATTACCATGTTTTAAAATTTCCATCTGCATAACTTCCTAGTTGTACTGCTGCATATCTAATGATATAGGTATATTAATACACACTCAATGACCACTTTATTAGGTAAAGAATGATCCTGGTATGGTCTTCTACTGCTGGAGCTTATCCACTTCAAGGTTTGACATATTATGCATTCAGAGATACTCTTTTACACAGCACTGTTGTAACATGTGGTTATTCGAGTTACTCTCGCCTTCTCGTCAACTTGAACCAGTCTGACCATTCTCCTCCAACTTCTCTCATTAACAAGCCATTTCCCCCCACAGAACTGCCCTTCACTGGAATTTTTCTTTGTGTCTTTCGCTTCATTCTTTGTTAGCGCTAGAGACTGTTGTGCTTGCAGATCTCATGGGATCAGCAATTCTGAGTTACTCAAACGACCCCATCTGGCACCATCAATCACTACACAGTCAAAGTCACATTTTCTCTCCATTCTGACGTTTGGATGGTGCAACATCTGAACCTCTTGACCATGTCTGCATGCCTTTATGTATTCACAAACAAGAAAAATCTGCAGATGTTGGAAATCCAAGCAACACACACAAGATGCTGGAGAAACTCAGTAGACCAGGCAGCATCTATGAAAAGAGTACAGTCGACGATTCGGAATGTACTCTTTTCCATAGACGCTGCCTGGCCTGCTGAGTTCCTCCAGCATTTTGTGTGTGTTGCTTTTATGCATTGATTTGTTGCCATATGATTGGCTGATTAGGTATTTGCCAAATGAGCAGGTGCAGAGGTGCACCTAATGAAGTAGTCACTGAGTGTAAATATTGCTGTGAACCTGAATTAGTATTTATTTGTAATAAAAAAAATCCTTCAGAGTTGATACAGTTAAGATACTGTATCCAATCTGGGACTTGTTATCCGTTCTCCAACTGAAGTCTCATATTGTGTAAAATATTGAATAACACACTCTTGAAGTGTTGAGGTGATAGCAGTAATTTAGTGCAATGTACGCTGGTGAAGTATAATGAAACATTCTGGAAGTATTTAAAGACTGAAAATAAAATTGTGTGCAGAATTCAGAGTCTACATATACTGTATTTTTCTATTACAAAACAGCTTTGAACCTTCTGCAGATTACTGATCTGCACAACGTGCACAATTCTGATTTGATGGAGACAGACGTGAGAGTACGGAGGAACATCTGGAAAATTTCTGAAATGCCCGCTTCGCTGCCGCTTCTACTGTGTGGTAACCGGAATCTTCGGAGCAGAAGGTCCCGAAATCCTCGGCTTTGCTTGGTTCAGTGGCCGGGGCGAGGTCGAAGGTGCTTGGCAGAGAATGGCGCTTGGGAGGCTGTATCGGAGGGCTGGTTGGAGGCTCTAAGTTTTCGGATGGATGGACTCGGTGTCAGCTGTGGTCAGCTGCTTCCAAGGCATCGGCAAGTTGACAGTGCCTGGAGGTTTATGGCAGGGAGTTTCTCCCTTTTGCCGCCTGCTATCGGGGACTGAGGAGTCGAACGACTCAGGGACTTCTGAGACTTTTTTTTTACCGTGCGCAAGGTTTGTTCTTCATCAAATTATGGTATTGCTTTGCACTGCTATAACAATATGTTATAATTATGTGGTTCTGTCAGTGTTAGTCTTTGGTTTGTCCTGTTTTCTGTGATATCACTCCGGAGAAACATTGTATCATTTCTTAATGCATGTACGCATTTCTAAATGACAATAAAAGAGGACTGAGTGTTCTCATAACCTAATCTAATCTTCAGCTCAAAGGTTAAGGAGATTTTTTTCCATTAAAATCTACAAAAACAGCCAAACAATTGGTTGCATGGCAGCGTAGCGGTCAGCGCAATCACCTTACGGAGTCAGCGATCACGGATTGGGGTTTGATACCCACCATGGTCTGTAGGGAATTTGTATATTCTCCTTGTGACTACACATATTTCCTCCAGGTTTCTTCCCACATTCCAAAGATATACGATTAAGGTTTTGGTTAGTAAGTTACGGGCATGCTCCATTGGTGCTGGAAGCATGGAGACACTTGCAAATTCCTCACTAATTCAACTTGTCACAACAATGCATTTCACTGTATGTTTCGATGTTTTGATGTACTTGTGACAAATAACGCGAATCTTTATCTCTTTACATATTACCATAACCACGCAAATGTAGAAGTGAAGTTCACCAGGAATGAATTCTCACTTGTTCTCAATTTCAGTCTATATTTTTTGGGTGATCTAAGACCAAAAGCCAAATAATTTATGGTGATTTTCTTTAACATATTAAGCAGATACAATTTTTAAGTCTCTAAATGAAGTGGATATTGGAGAATAAATGTATAAAAGTAGATTAATTACAATTGAGATTTGACAGACAATAGAAAAGCAGTTTTTGTTAGTATCTCCATAAGCTTGTGCAGGGCAGTTGGAAGGTTTTTACTTGGCTTTTGTTCTAAGCACAACTAATAGTCTCAGCAGGTGTAGATGTTATAAGTTCAACAACACTCAGGTGGTTATTTATTTAATTAAACTGATTGGTTTGATACTTTGGGAAAAAATTATTAGATCTGGGTTTTCAGACAAGTTCTTTCAAAAAATAAATGGGGTTTAAGAAGATAAATTTTAAGAACAGATTAAATAGACAGGCCTTGTATTCCCTTGACTCTAGAAAGCTGAGGGAGATCTTATGTTGATCATCATGGAGGAATTTGATCAGATAGCATCATAAAGTATACTGGAAGTCATTTGTCCCATGGAATCCATGCTTCCTGGCATGGAAATCTTTTTAGTACCAGGTTAAGAATTACTTTCCTTTAATAAGGAGTCACAAGCAATTGAGTATAATCTTAAAATTAGAGCCAGGTCATTCAGGAATGAAATCAGGTAACACAAAGTGTAATAGAAATCTGAATTTCCTTTTGCCTGTAAGTCAAATGGAGTTTAGGGCAGTGACGGCTGGATTACGTATGGGCTTGGTTGTCAAGAAAGCAGACACTTAAATGGAGTTATAGTTCAGATCCACGACCTGACTGTACTGCCAAACAACCTTAAGGGACAGAATGGCCTCCTCATTGTTCAGTGTTCTTTATGAAAAAATGCAAAGCACAGCATAGTTTGATATTTCATTCACAGCAGTCTGAATAATGAATAAAGCCGATATCACTGTTTGGTAAAATGCTTGTTATCAGTTCAGCACTTATGTTCTTGGGGAAATAAAACATCAATCTCATAAATTTTAAGTGAGTGAGAAAAGGCAGTAAATTCAGTTAATGCTCCATAGTTCCTTCCATTCAGTAGTGAATTCTACCTTAGCACAATCTTTCCAATGCACACATAAAAATGAGAGACTAGCTACAAGATGAATCAATATAGTTTCTCCAGTGTTTTGGAAACACGAGGAATTGTATGTTACAGAATAGCCAGCAATGCAACACAGAATAAAAAATGAAGGCAACAGCTCGGCAAATTGCCTGAATTATATTTTTTGTTCCACAAAACGGATGCAGTGGAAATGAAAGCAAATACAGGCAGGCTTCAAAACCAAGAAAATCATTGTGTTTCTTAGCTTGTTTGCATAAAACCTCTTTATATTAGAGACCCATTCAAAGCCTCAGGCCCAGAGAGGGAGAGATGAAGCAACTGAATGATGTTGGAAGATGCCAAAGTCTTGCTTTGTCTTGTCTGTGTTGCTGTAACTTTGTTGGGACTTTTATAAAGAGATGTATAGATAACAGCAGTGCAGGAGATAAGATGCTGACACTTCCCCTTGTATGTGAGGCATTTTGATAGGTCAGTAAGACTGACTGTAAAACAAAGCTATATGTTCTAAAGTAGGTGCCGCAATGGCTCATATGTCCCCTTATTTAGAATCAATGGCCTCAAAAAGAATGAAACCTTTTAATAGAAGTCTCTTGGTTTGGTCAATAAGTTTTATTTTTAAGGAAAACCAATAAGCTTTCCATAAATTTAAAATAGTTGAAGGAGGTTATAAATGCACCTCTGTAAGGTTGGTATTTTGGCCCTTCGTGGAATAGCATAAGGACCTTCTTGTGTGAGATAATCTCAGGTAGATAACTATTCCCCTTTGTAGTTAAAAGGTTATTAACTTTCTCATCTCTGGTAGTAATCTTTATCAAACAAATATGTTAAGTCTTAATTGTAAAAGACATCTTCAATCGGAAGAGTGATGGATTGTTGCTACACCAGTTACTGGAGACACAGTTGTCTCAAAGCAAGTCTGAAGAAAGATCTCCGGTAGAAAATGCTGAATCTGTCCTCTCTCACAGATACTGTCTGACTTGCGAAGTATTTCTAGCATTTTCTGCTTTTATTTTCGATTTTTTATTAAGAAATTAGGAAAATGAAGGACAAGCCAGTGGACAGAAAATACTATTGGGACTGAAACTCCTAAGAGTGGAGCAATCCTCTCAGCATCATCTGAGTCCTCGTGTTCCAGTGAAACTGTCTGTAACGGCAAGGTCATGTAAGCATTAGGAGTATTGTTAACAAAATAAAGTCTTTAATCAGTCCTGTACTTTGGTTATCTAGTGTTGTTATCTGTTGGTTTGACTACATCTTTATCAATTAATTGCTCACAAACTGTAAGTTTCTATACTGTCACACTTCCCAATTTTGAGGACAACTTGACAAGGTTATTTTAATCCCTTGGAAGCTTGTTGATAAAGTTTAGTGAAGTAAGTCTGCATTCTAACTAATTTGGTTCATGGAAGATGTTTCTTTTTCTTTGCTTAATCCTTGATCTAAAATTAGGTCTTAAATTCCACAATATTTACACAGTGAGCAGATAACATTCTGAGGGGTTTGCCCGTTTCTTTTATCGTACATTTGTCAGACACTTTGAGAGAATGTAATATCCAAGGGTGCAGCATTCATCAAAAATGGGGAGAACAATTGGTACGAAGAGCTTTCAATGCATTAGAAACACAAATCCTCAATTAGTCAGATTTGGTGAACACAGCTGTCAGAGTGGATCTGTCCAAGTCCTGAGTGAAAAGAAACAATAGGAACTCCCTCTGATGAAATTCAAAGGGGTGGCAAATACACCAGTAAACCTGCTTGTTAATGTCAATATCTAATTAGCTAATCACATGGTAGCATCTCAATACATAAAAGTATGCAGACACTAGACACTAGAATACCACAACACAGTACAGTCCCTTTGGCCCTTGATGTTGTGCTGACCCATATATTCCTTAAAAAAAGTACTAAACCCACACTACCCCGTAACCCTCTATTTTTCTTTCATCCATGTGCCTGTCCAAGAGGCTCTTAAATACCCCTAATGTTTTAGCCTCCACCACCATCCCTGGCAAGTCATTCCAAGCACCCACAACCTTCTGTGTAAAAAACTTACCCCTGATGTCTCCCTTAAACTTCCCTCCCTTAACTTTGTACATATGCCCTCTGGTGTTTGCTATTCGTGCCCTGGGAAACAGGTACTGGCTATCCACCCTATCTATGCCTCTCATAGACTTGTAGACCTCTGTCAAGTCCTTTCTCATTCTTCCACGCTCCAAAAAGAAAAGTCCCAGCTCTGCTAACCTTGCCTCATAAGACTTGACAAGAGGTTCAGTTGTTATTCAGACTAAACATCAGAATGGGGAAGAAATGTGTTCCAAGTGACTTTGACTGTGGAATGATTGTTGGTGCCTGACGGGGTGGGTTTGAGTATCTCTGATACTGTGGATCAGTTGGGACTTTCATTCACAATAGTCTCTGGAGTTTAAAGAGAATGGTGCAAGAAACAACAGCAGCAAAAAAACCAGTGAGCAGCAGTTCTGTGGGTGACAATGCCCTGCTAATGAGAGAGGTCAGAGGAGAATGGCCAGGCTGGTTCAAGCTGTGAGTAACTCAGATTACACCAGTGGTGTGCAGAAGAGCATCTCTGAATGCACACCATGTCAAACCTTGAAGTAGGTGGACTAGAGCAGCAGAAGACCATGAAGAAGAGGTACCTACAAAGTGGCCTCAGAGTACACATCAACTGTGTAGGAAGCCTGCCTCATTTTCTGTATGCAGATTTCATGTTGTTTGACACTACTATTGAGCTAAATTGTATGGATTGAGAACTGATTTAGCTGCACATAATTGAGTATTTATGAATCCTGTATCACATTAATGACAATCTAAATTGTATTTAACTACACTCTGTAATCTCGAGGTCTAACATACCCTGCACACAACCTTTACACTGGGAGGCTAATAATGGTTCAATTATGCTTTCAAAAGAGCATGCCTTGAGTAGCAGAAGGTGCTCCCCCTATGTTAAGTTGCCAACTTGATGAAGACCCAAGACAGTCCAACGTACTGATAGAAACAGCATGCCACTGAGAAAGCCACATCATCTGGACCTACACCCAGTAGAGCAAAGTCTTACAGTAACTGCTTCCATTGACAACTGAATGGGGCAGAAATTAAGCAGCTAATTAGAGGAGGATTTTCAATAGAAATCTGCTTCTCAGTTATTGAGGAGCTCAATACTGGATGAAAAGGAAAGCCTGAATCTTCTGCAGCTATTTCAGCCTGAAGTATCAAGTGAGTAATATCTTTCCACCACCCTGTGAGCTTCTCACAATCAGCCAGTTTTCAGTCAATTTGATATATGCCATCTGAAGCACACCACCTCCAGCAAAGGCTATGGACCCTGACAACTTCCCATCTGTGTTATGAGGACTCGTGCTCTGGAATTAGCAACACCACTGGCAAAATTGTTCCTTATTAAAAAAAAGCAGCATCTGTCTCACAAATGGATAATTTTAAAGCAGGCCAAATCTAATCAGCAAATTACTGCCTCATCAGTTTATTCTGTCATTGAATTTCAGGTGGAAAGTGTCAGCAACAATGTTATCAAGTTGAACTTGCTTAGCAACCATCTGCTTAGTGACTTCTGTGTGGCTGTTTCTAGTACTCGGATGTATTCCTCTTTGTCACAAAACATTGCCACACATAGCTTAATTCCAAGATAAGGTGAGAGTGATTGCCTTTCATATCAAGATAGTTCTTGACCAGGAATGCTGTCAATATACCATTCTGTGTAAAACTGTTGTCAAAGGAAACATATCCATCACAATGGAGGTAATTATATTAGTTGAAAGCCAATCATCTCTGTTTAAAAAATGTTGTAGATACCTACAACATTCAGACATTACTACATAAGTTTATCAAAGCAGGATTATACAGTTGTCAACAGCTCCTTGACTTTCCTCTATTGTAAGATATGAAGTGGCCATTGTAGTCTTAGTTACAATTGCAGCTATTTGGATAATAAATCAACCTATGCACACATTGTCCTTGACTCAGACAATACTCAAGCATGAGCTCATATGTGGCAAATAATGATCACATCACAGACAAAGAATAACAGTGCCACAGATAGCGTTGCTCCTGCCAGCTACAGCAAACTTGGTTCAGTCCTTGCCTCTACGGCTATCTGTGTGTGTATGTGTAATTTTTCACTGTGAATGCCTGGGTTTCTCACTGATGCTCTGCTCTCCTTGCACATCACAAAGATGTATGGACATCCAGATTAATTGCTGAGTATAAACTAACCCTAGTGAAAATGGGTGATTAGAGAATCAACAGAGAGTTGATGGGCTTAGGAAGCAGGAAAATGTTACCCGGAAATATGTAGGGGAATGGGATTGCAGGAGTTGCTCTGAGAGGCAACATAACCATATAACCATATAACAATTACAGCACGGAAACAGGCCATCTCAGCCCTTCTAGTCCATGCCAAACACTTATTCTCACCTAGTCCCACCGACCTGCACTCAGCCCATAACCCTCCATTCCTTTCCTATCCATATAGCTATCCAATTTTACTTTAAATGACAATATCGAACCTGCCTCTACCACTTCTGCTGGAAGCTCGTTCCACACAGCTACCACTTTCTGAGTAAAGAAGTTCCCCCTCATGTTACCCCTAAACTTTTGTTCCCTAACTCTCAACTCATGTCCTCTTGTTTGAATCTCCCCAACTCTCAATGGAAAAAGCCTATCCACGTTAACTCTATCTATCCCCCTCATAATTTTAAATACCTCTATCAAGTCCCCCCTCAACCTTCTATGCTCCAAAGAATAAAGACCCAACTTGTTCAACGTTTCTCTCTAACTTAGGTGCTGAAACCTGGGTAACATTCTAGTAAATCTTCTCTGTACTCTGTCTATTTTGTTGACATCTTTCCTATAATTCGGTGACCAGAACTGTACACAATACTCCAAATTTGGCCTTACCAATGCCTTGTACAATTTTAACATTACATCCCAACTCCTATACTCAATGCTCTGATTTATAAGGGCCAGCATTCCAAAAGCTTTCTTCACCACCCTATCCACATGAGATTCCACCTTCAGGGAACTATGCACCATTATTCCTAGATCCTTCTGTTCTATTGCATTCTTCAATGACCTACCATTTACCACGTATGTCCTATTTTGATTAGTCCTACCAAAATGTAGCACCTCACAATTATCAGCATTAAACTCCATCTGCCATCTTTCAGTCCACCTTCTAACTGGCCTAAATCTCTCTGCAAGCTTTGAAAACCTACTTCATTATCCACAACGCCACTTATCTTAGTATCATCTGCATACTTACTCGTCCAATTTACCACCCCATCATCCAGATCATTAAATGCACCTCTGTAAGGTTGGTAAACAACATTGGACCCAGTACAGATCCCTGAGGCACACCACTGGTCATCGGCCTCCAATCTGACAAACAGTTATCCACCACTACTCTCTGTCGTCTCCATCCAGCCACTGCTGAATCCATTTTGCTACTTCAATATTAATACCTAACGATTGAACCTTCCTAACTAACCTTGTGGAACATTGTCAAAGGCCTTACTGAAGTCCATATAGACAACATCCACCACTTTACCCTCGTCAACTTTCCTAGTAACCTCTTCAAAGAATTCAATAAGATTTGTCAAACATGACATCGCACGCACAAATCCATGTTGACTGTTCCTAATCAGACCCTGTCTATCCAGATAATTATATATACCATCTCTAAGAATACTTTCCATCAACTTACCCGCCACTGACCCCAAACTCATAAGCCGATAATTGCTAGGTTTACTCTTAGAACCCTTTTTAAACAATGGAACAACATGAGCAATACGCCAATCCTCCGGCACCATCCCCGTTTCTAATGACATTTGAAATATTTCTGTCAGAGCCCCTGCTATTTCTACACTAACATCCCTCAAGGTCCTAGGGAATATCCTGTCAGGACCTGGAGACTTATCTACTTTTATATTCCTTAAAAGCGCCAGTACTTCCTCTTCTTTAATCATCATAGTTTCCATAACTTACCTACCTGTTTCCCTTACCTTACACAATTCAATATCCTTCTCCTTAGTGAATACCGAAGAAAAGAAATTGTTCAAAATCTTCCCCCGTCTCTTTTGGCTCCACACTTAGCTGTCCACTCTGATTCTCTAAGGGTCCAATTTTATCCCTCATTATCCTTTTGCTATTAATATAACTGTAGAAACCCTTTGGATTTATTTTCACCTTATTTGCCAAAGCAACCTTGTATCTTCTTTTAGCTTTTCAAATTTCTTTCTTAAGATTTTTTTTACATTCTTTATATTCCTCGAGCACCTCATTTACTCCATGCTGCCTATATTTATTGTAGATATCTCTCTTTTTCCAAACCAAGTTTCCAATATCCCTTGGAAACCATGGCTCTCTCAAACTTTTAACCTTTCCTTTCAACCTAACAGGAACATAAAGTTTCTGTACCCTCAAAATTTCACCTTTAAATGACCTCCATTTCTCTATGACATCCTTCCCATAAAACGAATTGTCCCAATCCACTCTTCCTAAATCCTTTTGCATCTCCTCAAAGTTAGCCTTTCTCCAATCAAAAATCTCAACCCTGGGTCCAGACCTATTCTTCTCCATAATTATATTGAAACTTATGGCATTGTGATCTCTGGACCCAAAGTGCTTCCCAACACATACCTGACCTATCTCAATCCCTAAAAGGAAATCCAACACTGCCCCTTCTGTAGTTGGTACCTCTATGTATTGCTGCAAAAAAACTATCCTGCATACATTTTACAAACTCCAAACCATCCAGCCCTTTTACAGTATGGGCTCCCCAGTCTATGTGTGGAAAATTAAAATCTCCCACATTCACAACCTTGTGCTTACTACAAATATCTGCTATCTCCTTAAAAATTTGCTCCTCCAATTCTCGCTCCCCATTAGGTGGTCTATAATACACTCTTATAAGTGTTACTACACTTTTCCCATTTCTCAATTCCACCCAAATAGCCTCCCTAGACAAGCCCTCTAATCTATCCTGCCAGAGCACCACTGTAATAATTTCTCTGACAAGCAATGCAACACCTCCCTCTCTTGTCCCTCCGATTCTATCACACCTGAAGTAACAAAGTCCAAGGATATTTAGTTGCCAATCACACCCCTCCTGCAACCATGTTTCACTAATAGCTACCACATCATACTTCCAGGTATCAATCCATGAGCTAAGCTCATCCACCTTTCTTATAATGCTACCTGGCATTAAAATAAATGCATTTCAGAAATTTTCCACCTCTTACTCTCTGTTTATCACTAATGGTGTAAACAACTTCACTATTTTCTTTTTCTTCCTTCTCCCCTGCATCTGTTCCTGCACTTTGGTTCCCCTCCCCCCTTGTATCTAGTTTAACTCCACTGGAGCCTCTCTAGCAAACCCACTTGCAAGAATATTTGTCCCCCTCCAGTTCAGATGTAAACTGTCCCACCGGAACAGGTCCCACCTTCCCTGGAAAACTGCCTAATTATCCATAAATCTGAAGCCCTCTGTCCTGCACCATGTCTTCAGCCACGTGTTGATCTGTGCTATCTTCAACATAGAGTCAAAGGCTACAATGTCATTCTTCAATGCAAAGTTAATTTAGAGAAAATATCAGAAAATGAAAACCTAATCTCCTCCTACTAATATTCAAGGACATTGACATAATCCAATGCACCACAATATGGTGGAAGAATATCAGGCACTATTTATCAAATGTCAGCCAGATAAATAAAATGACTGTAAATTAACAGTCTCAGAATAAGGGGACATCCCTTTCCAATTGAAGTGACAAGGAACTTCTTCAGCCAGAATGTGGTGGATCTTTTGAATTTACTGCCTGAACAGTTGTAGCAGTGTGTACTATCTACAAAATGCACTCAACAACACACCAAAGTTCCCAAAGCAGCACCTTCCAGACCCGCGACCACTACCATCTGGAAGGATGAGAACAGCAGATACCTGGGAAATCCCCGTCCAAGTCACTCACCATCCTGACTTGGAAATATATCACTGTTCCTTCATTCTCGCTGGGTCAAAATCATGGAATTCCCTCCCTACGGTACTGTGGGTGTACCCACGCCTCAGGGATTGCAGCGGTTCAAGAAGGCAGCTCAGCACCACCTTCTCAAGGGCAATAAATGCTGGCTTAGCTGGTATTGTCCATATCCCGTAGATGAATAAATAAAAAAAAAAGGCTGGTGGAGGCCACGTCATTTTGTGTATATAAGATAATGTTTCTTGATCGGTAAAGGGGTTCAGGGATGCAAGGAGGAAGGCAGGAGATTGGTGTGGAAAAATAATCATCCATAATTGGACATCAGTACAGACTTGATGGAACATAGAAATAGACCTTTTGGCCCATTGCATCTTTGCCAACCAACTATGCATGTTTCGGACAGAAGGAGTTTGAAATGTTACCACCTGCTTCCAAAGCACCTGAATTCTTTCAATTATCTGAAACTTATTGTATAGAAGCTGTCCTTGAGCTCAGTGGTACATGCTTTCAGGCTTTTGTATCTTTTTCTCAATGAGAGAGAGAGGAGAAGAGATAATATCCAAGGTGGAAAGGGCCTTTAATTATGCTGACCACCTTACCTAGGCTGCGAGAAGTGTTATAAGACCATAAAACCAAAAGGCATAGGAGCATAACTAGGCCAGTTGACTCATCGAGTCTGCTGCACTGTTCCATCATGGCTGATTTATTATCACTCTCAACCCCATTCTAAATGACCATAAATTACAGGAATAAGATCAGGCCATTTGGCCACTGTTGTATCAAAGTGATATGTGTGGATGGTATGCAAGGTAGGTTTTTCACTGTACTTTGGTACATGTGACAATCATAAACCAATTTACTGAAAGTGCAGCCTAACCAATGATTTCAATATCTGTTACATAACTTCCCAACTCTTGTACTCAGTGCTTTAGTCAATGAAGACAAACATGCTATATACCTTCTTCACCACCCTGTCCACCCACGTTGCCACTTTTAGGGAACTGTACTCTTGTACATTCAAAGTTTCCTTGTTCAACAACATTTCCTAGGGTCCTATCATTCACTCTGTATGTCCTACCCTGGTTTATCTACCCAAGATGCATCACCTAACCCTTGTCTGTGTTAAAATCTATCTGCCATTCCCTTGCTCACTTACCCAGTTGGCCTTGATCCCAATGTAACATTAGATAACCTTCTTCAGTGACTGCCACACCACCAATTTTGGTGTCATCTGCAAATCTGCTAATTAGACATTCTGATCCAAATTGCTGATATGCAATTTATTACAAACTGTAAGGGGCCTAACACTGATCTCTTTGGCACACAGTGGTCACTGACCTCTAAACCAATAAATAACCCTCAATTATCACTCTTTACTTCCTGCCACTAAGCCAATTTTTGTATCGTATTGGCTAGCTTACCCTAGATCCAATCTGTTCTAACCTTTGGGATTTCTCTACCATGCTGTGACTTGTCAATGTCCTTGCTAAAGTCAATGTAGTCAATGTTTATCCCCCTGCCTTTATAAATCTCTGACAGGGCCCAGCAATTTCCTCCCTTGTTCCTGTAACATCCAAGAATAGGATGTAGCCAGGTCCCAAATGAAGGGTCTTGACCCAAAATGTTGACGGTCCATTTCCCTCCACTGATACAACATGATCTGTGAAGTTCCTTCAGTAGTTTGTTATATTGTACCAGGTTCCAGCATCTGCAGCCTCGTGTCTCACAGGGATTTATCCTCCTCTATATCTTTTAAGACCACCAACATCTCCTCCTTCAAGATGACGAATTACTCTGGGATATCACTGTTCCTCCCCTGAACTCATTAGCTTTTAAGTTCTTTGCTATGGAACTTGAAAAAAAAGAACTATTCATTCTTAAGGTGATCGCTTCCCTCTCCAGCTACCTTCTTACCCTTAATATAGCTGCAGAATTTTTATGGGCCTTTATCCTTCATCGTCTCAGCCAAGTATATCTCATGAACTCTTTTTGCTCACCTAATATTCTTCTTAGGTGTTCTCCAACATCTCTTAACCTCCTCAAGGGACTCATTTGATTTCAGTTGACTATACCTGACAGATATGTCCTTCTTTCTTACCAGATCGTTAATATTCCTGCTCAGCCAGATGGCTCCCTGGAAAAGGCACGAGTTTAGTGTGTGAGGGAATACTCTCTACTTACCCGGGTGAGACTAACTGTCACAATACTTTAAAAAAATTCAGCACCATCTAGGAAAAAAAGCAACAGATGCAATTGTGCATTCCACTTGCTAATTTCATCAGTAAGTCCTAGACTACAGGAATGGCATGGTTGCACTGTACACTATTCGCATAAAGTACCACAGCAAATCAGAAAAACTCTTTAAATGGAACTTTCAAATCCATGACTTCTACCACCTGTAAGGAGAGAGGGATTAAGCAATACAAACACCACTTGCATGCGCTTCCCTAAATTCCAGATCAATCTGGTTTCAACCATATTGCTACTCTTTCATTGCACCAAGGATAACATTGAAGAATTCCTGATCTCACAGTTCAAGTGTGTTGGACATCGTTACCTTCTCAAGAGTATGGCATAATAAATGGTGAAATTGATAGTGGTGAAATTGAAGGAGATTGAACCAGTGCACACAAAATTGTAATTGGTTTTAAACTTCACTAATGACAAGCTGAACAGGTGATTTCTATATGCTACTTCATCATTACTCAATGACCATTTACATGAAATAATATCCTATTAGAATTACCATTGCAGTCAAAGGGTAAGTTCCATTATTAATAGTAAATAAAACTCCATTGCAAATGTGCTTATTAAAATTTCTTAATCATAAGCAACCTCACATAGTCTTACTACGTCTTTGCCAAAAAGACTTAAGACCATATATTTTCAACTCATTGACAAAACAATGGCTTGCACTGTCTATAAATTTGAAATATAAACAGAAAGTGATGGAATTATCCAGTAGGTCAGGAAGCATCTATGGAGCAAACAAAGTCAATATATCAGAAAGATTATCCTTCACCAGATATGGTCACCATTTCAATGAGAGTTCATCCATTGTACCAATATCTTCAGTTTTATCTTCAATAGTATAACTATGTACTCTAACAATTTGTCCGTCCTAAAAGTAAAATGTATTTTTGTTTCATGCTTCATGCAAAGGGATTTTTAAACAAAAGGCAATGCACTTAACGAAAATATTTCAATAACCAAACAAATCTTAAGTTTTTGTCATTTTATTGAGTGAAGTTTGACATCTCAACATTTATCACATTGAACTTAGTATAGTATTCCCGAATTCACTATTTTAACACAATATCATGTGTTTTAATAAACATAAAGATAGAAAATGTGATCATTATTGCACCAGCTGAGATCCTGTTTCAAGATACTCAGTATTCTGAACACTACTATAAAAAGTGTATTTTTATTCCAGCATTTATAACCCATGAAAATAGCATATTTCAGGACAAGCCATTAAGCAACCAAGAGAGAACAATTAAGTCAAATAAAGAATTATATGAGGATTATTTTTATGTAAAGGATAATTAGAATGGGAAACTTCCAGCAATGCAGATAATCTGAATCAGACAGCAACAACACAATTAAAGGGAGGCTTTTTCTTGTTTTTGAGAGTTGTGGGCTTCGGGGTGAGTGCTAGACAAGCAAAGGTCATCAGAATGTAATGTTGAGATGTTATGTATTTGGGCCAAGTGGTCTGTTTATATTCTCTGTAATTCAGTCACACCAGAGCCTCACTTCTGTCATTAACCAAACTTGTAATTATTGTTCAAAATATCTCTGGCTTAATGCCTGCGATTTTCCCGTTAGGATGGTGCCGAGCTGTGGAATCCATTGACGTTGTGGCTCAGACCTAGTTGTCTTTTTTTAGGGTTGTAGGGGTGATTTGGGGAATAGAAAGGGCAGTTAGGATTTAGCGACAGGGATTAGAGAATAGTTCAGAGTCTAGGGTCTCGAGCTTCATGTTTGAAGGCCAGTGATGTGGATGGGTGACAAAGGACATCTGTGGTCAGATTCTGGCAATCAGTGAGGAAGAGGGCTGATGTCCCCTCCACTGGGGAAATTGAAAGCCCAGTGTCTGTGAGTCCACATTTCCAGTAGGCTGGAAATGGCCTGTCCTGGGGTTGAAAGACATTGTATGTGTATGGGTGGGTGAATGGGTGGAAGGGAAGAACAGGGTTTGTTTTGCTGTTGTGTTTTTGTTGTGTTCTGCTAAACATTGTGGGCACGCTGTGTTGGCACCAGTAGGTGCAGTGGCACTTGTGAGCTACCCTCAGAATTTGAAGCACTGTGGAGTATTTTCCTATGTTTAAGGAATTTTCTAAGCATCATTGATAAAATTGGTTGCTGGATACCCAGACTGATTGGTTAGCAGTATATACTAGCAATCCACTCTTCTTCACAAAGTGCACATTATCTACCTGAGCCCAAATAAGAGCTGGGTTCACTTGATTTATATCAACAGTTAGGCATGCTGATGTCTCCCAATAATTTTCTTGTCCATCGAGCTCTTTAGCCTGGTTTCAAATTTGTTAAAGGTATGATATTTGATCCCTGATGTATTCAGATTGGAATACAGTACAAGATTTCAACTTCAAGTTCAAGTTCATTGTCATGGGTATAAAAGCAAGAAAAATTGCAGTCTGCAGTTGCAGCACAGTACTTTACAGACATGACAAATATTAATTACATAAACTTAAACTAACATAAAGTTCCTGTAAGTGGCTTGTATGCCACATGAGTTTATATTAGTGTTGTAAACATCTGAGGTATATTTCTCATCTGGCAAGCAGGAGTCCAAGAGCAGAAGTTCCTGGATCGAACGCATTAGAAAAGTAACCACTATTTGCAAGATGAATTGAAGCTTTGTTAACTTCACTGAACACCTTAATCCATCTGACAGAATTGCTGGTACAGTTTGGCCTTTACAAATGCACTTTGGAAAATTACCCTTCCTTTATTGCCCTGCTGGGATCCACTTTTACACAAAGCTGTCAAAGGGCAGCAAAAGGCTTGAGACTGAATAACTACACACATACATAACTACACTCACTGACCACTGTATTAGGTACACCTAATCATTAATTCAAATATTTAATCAGCTAATCTCAGGCAACAACTCAATGAATAAAAGCACGCAGACATGGTCAAGTAGTTCAGACCAATCATCAGAATGGAGAAGAAATGTGACCTTGGTGATCTTGACTATGAATTGATTGTTGGTACCAGATGGGATGGTTTGAGTAACTCAGAAACTGCTAATCTCCTGGGATGTTTATGCACAACAGTCTCTAGAGTTTACACAGAATGGTGCAATAAACAAAAAGAAAGGTCAGTGAGCCGCGGTTCTGTGGGCAAAAGTGCTTTGTTAATGAGAGAGGTCAGACGAGAATGGCCAGACTGGTTTAAGCTGACAGTATCTCAAGTAACCTCGTGTTTAAACAGAGGTGTGCAGAAAACATTACAACATATCAAAACTTGAAGTGGATAGGCTACAGCAGCAGAGGGTATGAACATGCACTCAATGGCTACTTTATTAGGCAGCTTCTGTATCTGCCTCCTTAACGTCACTGTTCTCTGTCTCTCTCCTGTGACGAATTCTAGCAACTCAGCTTGTTAATATTTAGGGTAGTATCATTGAGAGGGAGTCCCATTTTATTGCAATCTGCTGTATTTCATGTCACAGCAGAACTAAATGATCCTCATTCAAACCAGACTCTAGTTTTCTTTTGTCTTTATTAAATTTTTTGTCATAGAGTCTTACAGCACAATCCTATGACACAACTTGTCCATGCTGCTCAGTGAACTAGTCTTATCTACCCAAGTTTGATCCATAGCCTTCTCAGCCTCTTCTTTCCATGTGCATATTACTAGGAGGCCTGTTAAGGTTGCTGATGTGTTGCTCAACTACTATTTCTGCAGTTCATTCCATTACGCACCACTCTTTACATGAAGAAGCTGTCCAGTCTCTTGCCCCTCATAGTTAACCTTTGCCCTCTTGATTTTAGTACATTCTCCCTTGGAAAAAGACAATGTGCTTTCACCCTGTCTATGCCTCTCATGATCTTACACACCTGTCACCCCTCAGTCTTCTACGTTTCAAGGAATAAAGTCTTAATCTATGCAGCCACTCCTCGTGATTTTTCCTGTTTTTGTGTCCAAACTCTCTGACGGAGAATTGATGACCAAACCATGGAGAGTGAGGAATTAAACAGAAGCAGCATTTGCACTAAGATCATGGACCCGTAGCTTTTGTTTGTACAATAAGACTAAGCAATCAGCTGGAGGAAATTCATGGGTTAAGCAGTATCTGCAGGAGGAAGTAAACTTTCAACTCTTCAGGTTAAAATTCTCTATCACGATATGCAAAGTATCGACAATTCCTTTTCTCCCACAGATACTGCTCAATTCCTCCAGCAGGCTGTTTCTTGTTCCATAATCCAGTATCTGGAAGGCCTCTGACTTTTTCATTCATCTTAATATGTCATCCAGATATCAGCATCTCTGTGAGTCTAGCATTAGTTCTGTGTCACACTAATGTGTCGCCCTAGATTCTGCACTTCGATTAAATCTCTCTTTGGCCTCCTCTGCTTCAAAGCAAGTAACTGCATCTATGACTAGTCTATTTTAGAATCTGAATTTAAATCACAATTTAGATCATCATTGCTGTAAAGCATTCAGCAATGGGAGATATTTAATAAGTATTGTAAAGTTTATGACTTTAGTCTCTAGAGTTTAACTTAAACTTAGAATTTGTTTTTGATGCATACTAGAATATTAGTCAAGGATAATATTTGAAAAATTACACAGAATTTGTGACAAAGAATCAATGACTTGTACCAGACCACTTGGCATACATGTTCAGTTAAACCTATGCTCTGTATTCTTTTTATCCTATCAGAATCTTATGCTCCCTACCATGTTAGAATTTTGACAAGCCTCTCATTAACAGTATTTACATCAATTATCCCAGGCAATTCTTGTAGTAATAGATTGCCCCTCAACCTTCTTTTCAAGAGTAAAAGGCCCAAACTGCTAATCTTGTCCAAAAAAGTGTGATCTTGCATTTATGATAAACTCCTGATAAATACTTTATGTACCCTTTCCACTGTGACACCTGAATTATATGCCAAGTATGGTCCAAGTATGATACAATTTTCATGTAACTTCTGCATTTTTTAATTCTTTCCCTGCAGATCAAAACCACAGTTCTTGGTTCAATGCTCAAAGTAAATTTATTATCAAAGTACATATATGCTACCATATACAAACCCGAGCGTCATTTTCTTGTGGGCATATACAGTAAATCCATGAAACACAATAAAATCAAATAAAGACCACATCCAACAGGATGGAAAAACAAGCAATGTGCAAAAGACAACAAACTGGAAATACAAAAGAGAAAAAATATAACAATTATACGAGCAATAAATACTGAGAATATGAAATTATGAGTCCTTGAAAGTGAATCCATAGGTTGTAAGAACATTTCAGTGATTGGGTGATTGACGTTGAGTGAAGTTATCCCATTTGGTTCAAGAGCCTGATGGTTGAGGGGTAATAACGGTTCCCGAATCTTGTGGTGTGAGTCCTGAGGCTCCTGTACCTTCTTCTTGATGGTTGCAGTAACAAGAAGAGAGCCTGGCTTGTGCGGTGGAGGCCCTTGAAAATGGATGCTATTTTCCTA
Source organism: Mobula hypostoma (assembly GCF_963921235.1). Taxonomy (NCBI): domain Eukaryota; kingdom Metazoa; phylum Chordata; class Chondrichthyes; order Myliobatiformes; family Myliobatidae; genus Mobula; species Mobula hypostoma. Next base: position 173,932,039 of record NC_086101.1, read on the forward strand.
TGACAGCGCTCCACGTAGATGTGCTCAGTGGTGGGATCTGTGATGGACTTGGCCATATCCACCATTTTTTGTAGGATTTTCTACTCAAGAGTATTGCTATTTCCATTCCAGGCCATGCTGCAACCAGTAAATATACTCTCCACCACACATCTATAGAACTTTGTCAAACTTCTGAGGAAGTTTAGGCGCTGCTGTGCTTTCTTTGTAATTGCACACTATATGCTTGGTCCAGGGCAGACCCTCTGAAATGAAATAGCTGAGGAATTTCAAGATGCTGACCCTCTTCACCTCTGATCCCCTGAGGAAGACTGGCTCGTGGACTACCAGTTTCCTCCAATTTTCAGTGCATTATGTGACAAAGGGTATAAGCAAATAGTGGATAAGTGGAGTGTTAAATTGGTTAAATTGGCAGAGTGCTTCTTGGATTTGACTCATCTTTCCTGCTAATCTATTACTTAAAACCTCGAATTAATTACTGTTGCTTGTTGCTATGGCACTCTTTCAAGGCATCTCATAATTTTCTGATCTTCGATTAAATCTTTCTTTGGCCTCCTCTGCTTCCAAGCAAGTAACTGCAGCTATGACTAGTTTATTTTAGAATCTGAATTTAAATCACCATTTAGATTATCATTGCTGTAAAGCATTCAGAAATGGGAGATATTTAATAAGTATTGTAAAGTTTATGGCAAAGGAGTACCTTTTAATCTGTGCTAACTATCCAGCAAAAAGAAAGAAGAAATTTCTTAATTGAGAACTTTTGCTCTGCCCACTGTACCATCTGGGATCTCCCCAGTGACCAGCCAGTTTAATTCCTCTTCCCATTCCCACACCAACATGTCTGCATAGGATCCACAGTGACTTGACAGAACATATAAAACAGAGGGAAGTGCTTCAAGGATATTATGCTGGCTGGAGGTCTTTGACTGGTAGTTGATTGGAATATTCACTCATTGGTAATCTTATTAGGTACATCTGTATATCTGCTTATCAATACAGATATCTAATCAGTCAATCATGTGACAGCAACCCAATGGATAAAAACATGAGATATGGTCAAGTGGTTCAGTTGTTGTTCAGATCAGATATCAGAATTGGGAAGAAAGGTGATCTAATTAACTTTGACCATGGAATGATTATTGGTGCCTGATAGGGAGGCTTGAGTATCTTAGATACCCTTGGGATTTTCACATACAACAGTCTCCACCCATTTTGATGCCATGGGCCAATCACATTAAGCAAGGGATCCATGGACCTCAGCTTGGGAAATCCTGTTCTAGAATGTACAGGGAATGGTACAAAAACAAAAAAAAAATAAACCTTTAGTGAGTGGCAGTTTTGTGGGCAAAAATGCCTTGGTAATGGGGGAAATCAGAGGAGAATGGCCTGACTGGCTTAAGCTGACAGGAAGGTAACAGTAATTCAAATACCCATGTGTTACAACTGTGGTGTGCAGAAGAACATTTCTCAAAACACAACACATCAAACCTTGAAGTGGATGTGCAACAGCAACAGAAGACCACGAACATCCACTCAGTGGCCACTGAATGTACAGATGACTTAGCTGGAAATGTAGATTGGTGGCTTAGTAATTTAGTAGACAGTACAAAGATTGGTGGAGTTGTGGGCAATGCCAAAGTTTCTTGATGCTTATGGCAGAATATTGGTCAGTCACAAATAGGAATCTCAGCATGTCAGGCAGTGTCTATGGAGGGAAATAAACAGTTGGCCTTTTGGGATGAGACCCTTCATCAGGTTTACTGGGATGCAGCCTGGATTTGAGGCCATGTACCATAAGCAGACATTAGACAAACTTGTTTCTTTTTTTCACCAGGACATTGGAGTTGGTTGATGTTTACAAGATTGTGAGAGCTATAGATAGAATAAGAATTCTTTTTCCCAGTGTCGAAATTACAAAAATTAGAGGATATGCATTTAAGGTGAGAGGGCAAAATTTTAAAAGAGATGTGCTGAACAAGTTATTTTACGCAAGGAGCAGAAGGTCCATGGGCAAGGATGCTGGGGTTTGTAGTGGAAACAGATGCAATAGTCACATATAAAATGCTTTTATATGAATGTACTGTACTTACCGTATTGAATGATCTCTCTAGATGGCGTGCAACCTAAGATATTTACTGTACAATAATAACCCTATTACCATTCTTGCATTAAACATACTGTGGCTAACTCACACAAAATGCTGGAGGAACTCAGCAAGACAGGCAACATCTGCAGAGGGGAATAAACAGTCAGTGGCCTGGGCCTGAAACACTGACTGTCTATTCCCCTCCATAGATTCTGCCAGGCTTGCTGAGTTCCTTCAACATTTTCTGTGTTTTGCTCAAGGTTTCCAGCATACACTCGTGCTAAACATGGGTAAAATGGCTTTCTAATTCAAGAACCCATCATGGCTTCCTAATGTATGTACTGCTTAAAGACATCCCTATCTAAGGCAGCTAAAATTATTACACTTTAGAAATTTATTTAGAGACACACTATAGAACAGGCCTTTCTGCCCAAAAAGCTGCACAACCCAGCTACCTACCTATATAACACTTGGTTAATCACAAGACGATTTACAATAATCAATTAAGCTATGAACTGGTACAACTTTGCACTATGGGAGGAAACTAGAGCACCCAGCGGAAACTGCTGCTTTCATGGGGAGAATATTCAAGCTCCTTACAGACAGTGCCGGAATTGAACATTGAACGGTAATCGCATCACACTAACAGCTACGCTACCATGGCGCCGCAGGAGTTTAAGCACTGATCGTTCTGCAGTATCAGTTTCTACCTTCTAAATCATCAAGGAATTATCCTTCACCCCCAATCTTTGCTCTCTGTCATGCACCCAGATAACTATTCATTTGGTTCCTCCTCCCCTGACTCCACATTCACTGACCGTCATTGATCTTTCCTGCGACACCCCGTCAAAAGCCACTGGCATCTAGATTAATTACATACACTGCATCATCTATTTCGACTGACATTGTTATCTACCCACAGAATTCACAAAGTTGTCCAAGTTTGAATTTATCTTATTTTATAAGTTATGCAATGTATTATTGTAATAGTATTGAATTCTGGATGTATTCTCTATTTTCAATTTTAAAGGGGATTCAATTTTATTGTTCTTACGTAGGTTTTGCATGATTTTCTGGAAATGTTATATTCTCCTTCTTAAACACAGGCATCGTGTTACGATTCCACCAGCTCTTTGCAATTAACAAATTATTAAATATCATAGAATAGCACAATGTGGCGTCATATCTTTTTCAAAATTAGTGCAGAGATTTGACCAAATGATTAAAGCTATGTTATCTACAGTATCTGCTTACCATATTCAATAATTCCTGGATCTGAATCAGCAGAGATTAGTAAGGGCTACAGCATTAGACAGGTTAAATCTATTCTATTAAAGAGGTTGTCACTCCTCCTAATACAGTTTTTCCTGCCTTGGGGTCTGAATTATTTTAGTTTATTTGTGAACCACTTCAGCTGTAAAGCTATTTAAATGTAAGTTGCTCCTGTATTACATCCTTCTAGAAAAGGTCCCTAGAATAACTGACTACAGTTTGATACTTTATTTAGTTACTGACAATATCACAAATGTGTAATATTTTATGTATATGGTCCCTAAACACGACCTGTGGACAAAACTGCTTTCGCTGCCAAAATTAAATCCTGCTGGAGGATCTCAGTGAATGAGGCTGCATCCATGGAGAGAAATGAAGGCTAAAACAGTTTGGGTCAAGAGTTCCAACAGTTAGTATTTTCTTTCAGTTTCCATCATCTGCGTTTGCTTGTGTCTTCACTTTCATTGTCATCTCCCTTCAAGGCACGTAGACTCTGTTACAGGTGCCACACAAATTGGCCCATTCCCTCAACCATTACAAAACATAAAGGGGAGAGATGTGCAAGAACCCAGTAAAATATTTATGGGTCAAACTCCCCACAGAGGTACAAACCATACCTGCTGCACAGCTGAAAGAAAAGCATCCGTGCAGAAAAAACTGACTCTTTCAACATTGGTCAGATAACATTTACTTACCTTTAAGGATGATTTAAGGTCACATTCTTAGCCAATGCGTTTATTTGTTAGAACGTTGGGTAAGAGGATCCCACATGGACTGAAGTTTCTATTGCAATAAGAGTTTGGCTCGCTTCCACACAGAGAGGCCACTTCTATGTTCGTAGTGATGCGGAAGGATATGGGGAGAGGGTGCTCAGTAGTGACCACCCCGCATTTTCATGGTGGGAGAACTTCACAAGAATGTAAGCAAAACAGTGCAGGTATGATAAAATTCAAAGTAAAATTTATTATCAAAGTACATACATGTCATCACATGCAAACCTGAGATTCTTTTACTGCAGGCATATTTAGCAAATCTATAGAACAGTAACTGCAAACAGGATCTGTAAACTGTAAATAAACTGTGCAAATGCAGATAATAAATAAATAGCAATAAATAACGAGCATGAAATATTAAAGTAAAAAAGTCCATAAATGAGTGCAGTTATTCCCTTTTGTTCAAGTGTCTGATTGTTGAAGGGTAGTAACTACTCTTGAACCTGGTGGTGTGAGTCCTAAGGCATTTGTGCCTTCTACCTGATGGCAGCAGTGAGAAAAGAGCATGGCCTGGGTGGTGAGGATCTTTGATGATTGATGCTCCTTTTCTATGGCAATGTTTCATGTAGATGTGTTAAATGGCTATGAGGGTTTTACCGGTAATGTGCTGGGTTGAATCCATTACCTTTTGTAGGGTTTTCCACTCAAAGGCCTTGGTGTTCCCATACTGGGCCGTAAATGGAGTAATGAGTACAAAATAAAGAAGTTGGTAGTTAAAAAAAGGCATATAGGGATTTATATAACAATCTATATAATCAGTTTCTCACTTTTCAACCAATTAAGGGCTTTACTTAAAGCAAAGTTGCTGGTGAACGCAGCAGGCCAGGCAGCATCTATAGGAAGAGGCGCAGTCGACGTTTCAGGCCGAGACCCTTCGGTCTCGGCCTGAAACGTCGACTGCGCCTCTTCCTATAGATGCTGCCGGGCCTGCTGCGTTCACCAGCAACTTTGATGTATGTTGCTTGAATTTCCAGCATCTGCAGAATTCCTGTTGTTTGCTTTACTTAAAGCATGGTCAATGTCATAACGTAGGAAGCATGGCAGATGACATGCACACCGTACGATGTAATCTGCCAATTGATGCCATCTGCCCACACCTGGCCTTTATGCTTTGCTTACATTCCTTGTCTATCCAGTCAGGATATTCTATTTATTCCATCCAGGGATGCTTCTCGATCCCAATGACTATTTTGAGCATTCTTAAGTTTTTGTTTTGGAATCTTAGCACAACTATTTGCCAAACTTGTTCAAGTTAGTGGTTTAGATGATATTGAATTATTATATCCATTCTGGATCTTCCTGCTTCCTGATGAGAGGTCGTAGATCTGAAACAATATAATCTTCTCTCTCCACAAATGCTGCTTGATATTCTGAATATTCCCAGTATGTTCTGCTTCTCTTTCTGAGTACCAGAATCTATGTCACCTTTGTAAATTGATTAGGATAGGCAGGATTATGTTAAAGTTAAACTGTCAGCATAAATGACAGGAACCAGCTCACTGAAGCAGAATTACAAAGGGGAGAGGTTAATTAGTGTTTACACTTAATCAAATAACAATCAGAGGACAATATTCACCCTTTTGTATTGTTCTCTGTTCTCTGTTCAATGAAAGCCACAAGAAGCAAAGAGATATTGATCCACTTTTCTAAATCAAGATTGCAAGACTCTGAATTGTAGAATAACAGGGAAGTCCCTTCAACCACTCATCCATGTCACCAAGGTGATCCTATTTGCCCACATATTTCTTATTGTCATTCATCATTTTTTAATTGCGTATTGTACCGTACTGTTGCTGCAAAGAAAAAAAATTCACGACATACATCAGTGATAATAAACCTGATTCTGATTCTGAATAATTGTGAGGAGAATCAGAAGAGTTTCATTTTTAAGCTGAGATGTTAACTTTGCTCCTCTCGTTAAAAATTTGGCCCTAACCTACTGAGTACTTGCAACTTTTGGTGTTATGCTTTTAGATTCCCGATATTTACAGATATATTCACTTATCATTGGCTGGAGTACATGAAGCGGTAAAATATGACACAGAAGCTTAAGCTTTTCTTAGATCATGCAAGAAAATATATAGTGAGTGATGAAGAATGTTACAGAGTGGTGAGGTTGACCGTGAGCTGTGAGTGAGCACTAACACAAGGCCAGACGTATAGTTTCAAAAGGATGAAAGTCCATGAAATGAGGAAATAAGCAAAGCAGACAAATGTAATTTATCAGTTCTGAAACCAAATAATCAATCTAGTCGATTCATTCTCCTTCTCCTTGCACAGATGCTCCCTGACCTGTTGAGCTTTGCCAGTATTTTGTCATGAAATTAGGTGCTTTGCAGCAGCAATATGTTGCAATACATAGAAATAAAAACTACAACACATAATATCCCAGTGGTGATAGGAGCACTTGCACTGGGAGAGTGGCTCCAACAAATCCTGGGTTCAACACCTGAGATTTCAGTCCAGAAGAGCATATCACTAGGAATAGCAAAGAAATAGCACCATACCCTCAAGCTCCCAGGACTCTGGTAGAGGCCCCTAGGTTGATCAAAAGTGCACATACATACCATCTATAAGGGGTGAGGGAAAAAGATATAAAAATAAATAAGTAGTGCTAAAAAAGGGATAAAAAATACTGAGGTAGTGTTCATGGGTTCATCATCCATTCAGAGGTCTGATGGCAGAGGGGAAGAATCTGTTCCTGAAACGTTGAAAGTGTGTCTTCAGGCTCCTGTACCTCCTCTTTGATGGTAACAATGAAAGGAGGGCATCTCTTAGGACCTAGGTGATGTGTGTCTTTAATAATGGATGCTGCCTTTCAGGGCATCAACTTTGGAAGTTGTCCTGGTTGCTGAGGTAGCTAGTGTCCATGATTGAGCTGGCTAAGTTTACAACTTCCTGCAGTTGTTTCTAATTTTGTGCAGTGGCCTCTCCATTCCAGACAAAGATGCAACCATATAGAATGCTCTCCATACTGAGGTTTAACTCAAAGAGATGAAAGCAAGATTGATTCTGCAATTATTATAACTGCACCTTTTGACAAGTTGAAGTAATTTCTAGAATGAATGCATAAATCTATTTTTTCCCACAGCAATGTTATGTATTGTGTTTTATGTACAGCTGGAGGCTACGAAAATAATGTATTCACCTGTTTTCTTCAAATTCTGATACCAAAATAGTGGTTGTGGCGTTTTATAACAGAACAACTCTATAAAACTTTACTGTTAACACTAAAGATTGTTCTCATGGGAGCTAAAGAATACATCTTTGTTTTGCATGTTTTAATTATTTCAATGTGATTCTTTTGTCTCAGACATTTTATAAAGCAAGATCTGAAATACAGATATTTCAGTAGTCTAGCAGCCTACTGTTAATTTATTAGCTAACTTTTACACTTTTTGTAATTTAATTTTAAAATATACAATTGAATTGGTTGTGACCAACTGGACAGGGGACTACTCCCAAATTTATTGAGCATCCACTATGAAAGAGCAGTAATACTCTAGACTCCAGCTTAGAAGACTCTACCTTTAAATTTCGCTCCAGAGACTTCTGCACAAACGAAGAGAATGCCACATTGCTAGAGACACCGAAATTGAGGTAAGATGTTAAACTAAGCTCCTCCTCACCCCTTGCCACTGGACAAATGATCCCATCTTAAAAAACCTGGTACCCCAACAAAGTGGTATCCATCATTAAGGGATGTCTCTCTTCTCATTATTACCATCAGGGAGGAGCTACAGGAGTTTAAAATCACACACTTAACATTTTAGGAACAGCTTTTTCCACTGCCATCAGAATTTTTGAACTGTCCCTGAACTCACAGACACTACTTCACCATTCCTCTTCTACAATATGCATTTGTTTTATTTACTTATTTCATTACTTTTATATATCTGTGCTGCTGCAACAAAAGAACAAACTTCATGACATATTGTATACCAGTGATATATATCATATTGACAGACCAAATGGCCTAATCCTGCTCCAATGGCTTAAGTCTTATGGTGATAAAGTACCTGATTCTGATTATTGCTGCATTTACAGTCAGGCTAAAACAGACATGCGTTTGAATTGACGTACTGATCAATTTATTAGATCACAGGTTCTTTACATTGATCTTGATCACTAACGTTTTGGCCAAAGATATTAGGTCCATTGAGCAAGTTGTATGGTTTTGTGTAGTCAATTAATAAGATGTTTTATAGGTGCTAGAAAACTCACCCTGGTTCCCCGAGCCAAACCTATCACTCAACCAAGAACTCAGAATTTATCTGGTTATTATAACATTACTGTGGACAAATTGACTATACTTCCTACATTATAGCATTTATTGTGCATAGTTAAGCACAATTGAGACAGGGGAAGGGTTTATAAATTGATGTATAATCATTGTCATTCTGTTCTAACAGTGCAGCACTCCCTCAGTACTGTGCTGGACTGCCTGCATAGACTAGGTGCTTCGGACTTTTGACATGGTGGCCTGGAGAAAGGGATTGGACGTAAAATTAGTGCCTGGTGTTACAGTTTGGTATGATCAAAGTTCACTGATTACCTTTTTTTAAACACATCCCACGTTTAATAAGGCAAGTGGTTCTTGTACAATTTGTTTCAGTTAGTTGAACAACTCCCTGAAGCAGGATCTATTTTTGCTTGTCTAGGAAAGGAACCACCAAATATAACCTACTGGCTGTGCTTTCTATTCTTTGTTCAGACATCTCTACAGAATGAATAAAATATGGGATTCTTGAGCCTATTTGAAAACTGACTTTAGTGTAGCACATTTATTTTGGGGAATGAAATAAAGGAACTCTTCTTTCTCTTTGTATTCATTTATCTTGTGGACATTTGATTTTATGAACACTGTTACAAATTTATTTTTTTCAATAGGATTACCTTTTACGGCAGAGGTCACAACACCTATACAAGATTTATATATCATGCACATTGGTGTCGGAAATAAAAGTAAAAATTAAAAATACATTACTTATAATCTTACTAGTAAACTGAATGCTGAGGTGTGGGGCTTGGTAACAAATGTTGCCCTATGCTAACAATGAAAACTTGGATGTACATTACTCATAGTTAAATGTCCCAAAGTGAAAACTAAAGTGTCAATTTCTAGAGGGTTTTCTTTTAAAGGAATACTACATTATTAAAGCATATTTTTTTTTGGCCTGGGGGGGGAGTGAACATAACTGCCTCATTTAAATTCACTGTCCTTATACAGTGTGGACTGTGTAATCTGATTGTATCAAGTGAGTATGTGTTATCATTCACTGCACTGATTTGACAATGTGAGGCAGTATTCAGTGGAACGAAGTGCATTGAATCAAATTCATTTCCTTTGCTTTTTGGACTGAATTGATATGAAACAACAAAAGAAAGTAGCAAAGAAGTAAATGTCTCTCAGGGAAATTTGAAATCACTAACGTTCTTTCAGTGCTAATAATGTGTTATGAGCCGTTATGTAGTGCTTTTCAAAATGCTCCTTGGCTCTAGCAAAACATCAGTTTCAATCAATTGAGCCAGGCAATTTCTTATAAATGAAAATAGGGCCTACATCAATAGTAGTCTTTAATATCACTGTCCATTGCTAAATTCTAACTAACCTGTAGCTTTAATCCTTTTGTATACTTGGAAGTGTTGTATCTTGTCTCGTGTTTCAAGCAGTTTGTGTGAATAATCGTCACCCCTCTTGAAAGCAAGACTTGGAGAATGTTACCTAGAATGGAATAATGAATGACATTGGGAAGGTTTTTACAACAGTCAACCTATTTATTCTCTTCATGGTTAGATGCTGAGGATTACAACAAAGTGTTTCCCATGTCTGTATGAATTTCTTCTTTGTGAATGGAATAATTCACTTTTTTAAATAGATCAACACAGATGGAAAAGGAGAGAAGAAATTGTACTTCATATTATCGTCAATGTAGGAAACAAAATCCTTATACAGGTTTCCCCCGCCATCCGAAGTTAGAGCGTTCCTGTGAAACAGTTCGTAAGCCGGAATGTCATAAAATGAAGCAGCAATTATCATTTATTTATATGGGAAAAATTTGTGAGTGTTTGCAGACCCAAAAAATAACCTACCAAATCATGCCAAATAATAGCCTGATGTCAGTGGTGGAAAAGATGCTGGAGTCAATTATAAAAGATGAAATTATGACACATCTGGATAGTAGTAACAGGATTGGTCCAAGTCAGCATGGATTTACAAAGGGGAAATCGTGCTTGACTAATCTTCTAGAATTTTTTGAGGATGTAACTATGAAAATAGACAAGGGAGAGCCAGTGGATGTGGTGTACCTGGACTTTCAGAAAGCCTTTGCTAAAGTCCCACATAGGAGATTAGTGGGCAAAATTAGGACACATGGCATTGGGGGCAGAGGACTGACATGGATTGAAAATTGGCTGGCTGACAGAAAACAAAGAGTAGCAATTAATGGGTTACTTTCGGAATGGCAGGAGGTGACAAGTGGGGTACCGCAGGGTTTAGTGCTGGGACTGCAGCTGTTTACAATATATATTAATGATTTAGATTAGGGAATTAAAAGTAGCAATTAATGGGTTACTTTCGGAATGGCAGGAGGTGACAAGTGGGGTACCGCAGGGTTTAGTGCTGGGACTGCAGCTGTTTACAATATATATTAATGATTTAGATTAGGGAATTAAAAGTAACATTAGCAAATTTGCTGATGACACAAAGCTGGGTGGCAGTGTGAAATGTGAGGAGGATGTTATGAGAATGCAGGGTGACTTAGACAGGCTGGATGAGTGGGCAGATGCAGTTTAATGTGGATAAATGTGAGGTTATCCACTTTGGTGGTAAGAACGGGAAGGCAGATTATTATCTAATTGAAGTCAAGTTAGGAAAAGGGGAAGTACAACGAGATCTAGGTGTTCTTGTACATCAGTCCCTGAAAGCAAGCATGCAAGTACAGCAGACAGTGAAGAAAGCTAATGGCATGCTGGTCTTCATAACAAGGGGAATTGAGTATAAGAGCAAAGAGGTTCTTCTGCAGCTGTACAGGGCCCTGGTGAAACCACACCTGGAGTACTGTGTGCAGTTTTGGTCTCCAATTTTGAGGAAGGAGATTCTTGCTATTGAGGGAGTGCTGTGTAGGTTCACAGGTTAATTCCTGGGATGGCGGGACTGTCATATGTTGAAAGATTGGAACGACTGGGCTTGTATACTCTGGAATTTAGAAGGCTGAGAGGGGATCTTATTGAAACATATAAGATTATTAAGGGATTGGACACGCTGGAGGCAGGAAGCATGTTCCCGCTGATGGGTGAGTCCAGAACCAGAGGTCACAGTTTAAGAATTAGGGGTAGGCCATTTAGAACGGAGTTGAGGATTAACTTTTTCACCCAGAGAGTGGTGGATATGTGGAATGCTCTGCCCCAGAAGGCTGTGGCGGCCAAGTCTCTGGATGCTTTCAAAAAAGAGATGGATAGAGCTCTTAAAGATAGCGGAATCAAAGGTTATGGGGATAAGGCAGGAACTGGATACTGATAGTGGATGATCAGCCATGATCACAGTGAATGGCGGTGCTGGCTCGAAGGACCGAAGGGCCTACTCCTGCACCTATTGTCTATTGTCTATAACACATAAAACCTAAAATAACAGTAACATATAGTAAAAGCAGGAATGATATGATAAATACACAGCCTATATAAAGTAGGAATACTTTTCTACAATCATTGCCGCACTGTCCACCATAGCGAAAATCTCACGCGAGCGCTCTTGGCAGAAACACGGCGCAAGCACTCTCGGCAGAAACACTTTCTCCAGTAACTAAGCTATGAAGCTGCCAAATCGTACCAAATAACACAAAAATACACAGCCTATATAAAGTAGAAATAATGTATGTACAGTGTAGTATCACATACCAGAATCGGGAAGACAGCGCCGAGCACACTGATCATGGTGTGTTAGGCTGAGTCGTCAGAGGTTGGGGTGGTGCAGTGGTCCCCAACCTCCAGGCCGCGGACCGGTACCGATCCACGAAGCGTGCAGGGGTACAACGGTAGCCGGGACGCACCCAGCACATCTTTAAGAAAAAGTCGAAATAAACAAGCTAATTAATTAGGTGCTGCCCAGCACATAAATGTTGGCCCAGATCACAGGCGACGCAATGGGCAATTGCCTCTGATCTGAGCCGACATTTATGTGCCGGGCAGCACCTAATTATATGCTTGTTTATTTTGGCTTTTTTTCTTAAAGGTGTGCTGGGTGCATCCCGGCTACTGCAGCACCACTGCATGCTTCACGGCAATGTATCAGTCCACGGCCCGGAGGTTGGGAACACTGGGGTGGTGGAACACTGAGGTGTCATCTCATCATCGATCAGGGCAGACAAGTCATCTTCTTCTATGTCTGCCTGCCCCGATGTCGAAGGTCAAGGTTCGTCGTCTGCTGTGGCTGATGTAGAAGGCTTGAAAAACGACAGTATGTTTGACTGCTTAGCCTCGCGCATTTTTCTATCATACAGTTCTTTGTAAGCACTCAAACCATCCTGCAAATATGCCCTAAACCTACATACCCTTTCAAAATTAAAGTTGTACTTTTCTGCAATCATTGCAGCAAAAATCTCACGCAGTTGCTTCACGTTCAGTTCCTGGACGACTTCACTTTCGGTCCATTCGCTACTGCATTTAGTTTCAATTGTTATCCTTTCCTCTTCCAATTGCATCAGCTCTTCATCTATCAGTTCTTGGTCATGGGATGCCAAAACCTCTTCAACATCATTTTCGTCAACTTCCACAAGCCAAACTCACTTTGTCCTTACTTCGTTCACCATGATCGAAATGCTTAATTATGTCCAGTTTTAGGCTAAGTGTAACACCCTTACGAGATCTTTTAGGCTTTTCCGATATCTTAGAACTCATCTTGCAAACGGATGCTCAAAATAAATCGACATAAAGAACAGATGCTCACAGGCACGTGTTTAAGCAATGCCAGCTAGAATGCAGTTCCGGGGGAGGAGCTTGGCTGCTCAGGGCGCGCGCTGCCTTTTTTGCACGTCGCCTTTTTTTGTAACAGTGAAAACACCTTCTGTTAGTGAAAACAGGTAACTAATGTAAGTCTTTCATAGCAGTGAGATGTCGTAAAGCGAACGTTCGAAAAGCGGGGGACACCTGTATAAATGTCAAAGATTAGTGTGAATGGGTTTAACAGACCAAATGGCCTCCTTCTGGGCATTAACAATTCTGCGATTATTACCATTAATAACAGAAACAGAAATTTCTACTTTTAATTAAGTTAGCCAAATAGTAATTATAATGAAATAAGGCATAAATTAATTCCAATTATGCCTCTCTGAAATCTTTCAAGATACTTCAATACAATGAATTATTTTTCAAATAAGGTTAATATAATTACGTAGTTAAACACAGAAGGCATTGCACACACCGGAGTCTCACATAAAACACAATTAGGATGATTGTGATGACAATTCAGTTGTTTGTGATGACAATGTGTACCAGCAGGATAGGTGGATCAGCCTGAGCAGTCTGGCTGTAACACAAAGTTATTCATTGAAAAGAAGACTAGAAAACTAAAGAAATCTGGCCTGTCCCCTAAAACCCTCACTATTTTTTACAGATGCACCGTAGAAGCATTCTTCTAGGGTGCATCACAACCTGGTATGGAAGTTGTCCTGTCCAAGACCGAAAGGAGCTGTAGAAGATCGTGAACACGGCGCAGTACACCACACAAACCAATCTTCCGTCCTTGGACTCACTTTACACCGCACGCTGTCGGAGCAGTGCTGCCGGGATAATCAAGGACATGACCCACCCAGCCAACACACTTTTCAACCCTCTTCCCTCCGGGAGAAGGCTCAGGAGCTTGAAGACTCATACGGCCAGATTTGGGAACAGCTTCTTTCCAACTGTTATAAGACTGCTGAACGGATTCTGACCCGGATCTGGGCTGTACCCTCCGAATATCCAGATCTGCCTCTCGGTTTTTTTGCACTACCTTACTTTCCACTTTTCTATCTTGTATTTATGATTTATAATTAAATTTTTCATGTTTACTAATTTTTATTATTTTTAATATTTTTAATATTTAATATTTGTAATCCAGGGAGCGGGAAGCGTAGAATCAAATATCACTGTGATGATTGTATGTTCTAGTATCAATTGTTTGGCGACAATAAAGTATAAAGTATAAAGTATAATTCATGTATACCCATAGTTCCCCTAACATGGATTCCCTGCATTCTGTGCAGAGGAGTCAGTTTGAATCCTTGGCTGGGCAATAGAAGTATTCTCTACTGATGTTGAGCTAAGATGATAAGTAAACAGAGAAACATAGAAAACCTACAGCACAATACAGGCCCTTCGGCCCACAATGCTGTGCCAAACATGCACTTACTTCAGAAATTATCTAGGGTTACCCATAGCCCTCTGTTTTTCTAAGTCCATGTACCTGTCCAGGAGTCTCTTAAGAGACCCTATCGTATCTTCCCCTACCACTGTTGCTGGCAGACCATTCCACACACTCACCACTTTGTGTAAAGAACCTACCCCTGACATCTCCTCTGTACCTACTTCCAGCCATCTTAAAACTATGCCCTCTCATGCTAGCCATTTCAGCCCTGGGGAAAAGCCTCGGACTATCCACACGATCAATGCCTCTCATCATCTTGTACACCTCTTTCACGTCACCTCTCATCCTCCAACGCTCCAAGGAGAAAAGGCCGAGTTCACTCAACCTATTCTCATAAGGCATGCTCCCCAATCCAGGCAACAGCCTTGTAAATCTCCTCTGCACCCTTTCTATGGCTTCCATATCCTTCCTGCAATGAGGCGACCAGAACTGAGCACAGTACTCCAAGTGGGGTCTGACCAGGGTCCTATAAAGCTGTAATATTACCTCTCAGCTCTTAAACTCAATCCCACGGTTGATGAAGGCCAATGCATCGTATGCCTTCTTAACCACAGAGTCAACCTGCGCAGCAGCTTTGAGTGTCCTATGGACTCGGACCCCAAGATCCCTCTGATCTTCCACACTGCCAGGAGTCTTACCATTAATGCTATATTCTGCCATTTGCAAAATTAAATCTCCCACCATGACAACCCTGTTATTATTACACCTTTCCAGAATCTGCCTATCTGCTCCTTGATGCCCCGTTACTATTGTGTGTTCTATACAAAACATCCAGTAGATTTATTGATCCCTTCCTGTTTCTAACTTCCACCCACAGAGACTCAGTAGACAATCCTTCCATGACTTCCTCCTTTTCTGCAGCCGTGACACTATCTCTGATCAGCAGTGCCACTCCCCCACCTCTTTTGCCTCTCTCTCCCTGTCCTTTCTGAAACATCTAAAGCCTGGCACTCTCAGTAACCATTCCTGCCCCTGAGCCATCCAAGTCTCTGTAATCGCCACAACATCGTAGCTCCAAGTACTGATCCATGCTCTAAGCACATCTGCTTTGTTCATCATGCTTCTTGCATTAAAATAGACACATCTCAAACCACTGGTCTGAGCGCATCCCTTCTCTATCACCTGCCTATCCTAACCTTTCGCACTGTCTCCAAGCTTTCGCTGTTCGCGAGCCAACAGCCCCTTCCTCCGCCTCTTCAGTTCGGTTCCCGTCCCCCCAGCCAATCTAATTTAAACTCTCCCCAATAGCCTTAGCAAACCTCCCTGCCAGGAAATTTGTCCCCCTCGGATTTAAGTGCAACCCGTCCTTTACGTACAGGTCACGCCTGCCCCAAAAGGTCCCAATGATCCAAAAATCTGAGTCCCTGCCCCCTGCTCCAATCCTTCAGCCACACATTTATCCTCCACCTCACTCTATTCTTGTACTCACTGTCACATGGCACTGGCAGTAATCCCGAGAGTATATTAATTGATACCACATCTTTTCTAGTTTATTTAGTTTGGTTTTGATAGAGGTCAAACTGTTCAACAACTTTCTCTTCCAGATTCTGTAAGATCCTGAATATCTGCTCCGATCATTCAGAAATCTCAATAGTTCAGCATCTGTCTCACTCATTAGTCCGGATTGTGAACTGGGTATCCAGTGTACAAGTAGGATGCGTGGCCATACCTGAGAGACTGAGTTACATTCGAGCTGGGGTTCAGCTAGAGCTGGGGTTGGAGTCCAGGACACTGGGGTCAGGAACATGAGTAGGTTTGCAAACAAAGCCAGGATTGAACAGAGTCACACTTCACTGGAAAATGTACAAAGCCACCACATAATGTCAAAAGTGTGAAAAAAATCGATTGGTTATGAATAGAGTAACATCCAATAATCTGGAAAAGCTACTGTCCAGCATCACCCAAGTCCCATGAGTGCTGAATGATCAGAGTGATACTCCACCAACTGACTGTCTATGCAGGTCCATCATTTCAACGGTGATTTTAAATTCTCTAAAGCAGCAGTTTCCAACCTGCTTTTTGTGCCGTGGACCAGTATCATTTAGCAAGGGATCTGTGCACTTAGGTTAGGATCCCCTGCTCTAAAGACAATTGAATAATTTTATTCAATGCAGTATAGCTTAACATTATTTTTAATATTCAATATCAAAAAACACAAATTATATCTTACATTTTCTTCATCAATTTCATCTTTACTTAGATGCACGTTCAGTTGGAAATTGCTCTGTTTGTTTGACCTTCACCGTTGCCATTTGCAAACTCAAAGCCTAAATCAATCCTTTTGTCAATCCTGATTCCTCCCGTGTTCCCCGTGTTTAAAACTGGTATTTGGAAACAAAGCTCTTTTAAAGTGTATTAAACCTTACTTAAGAACGTAAGAATGTAAGAAATAGGAGCAGGAGTAGGCTTTCTGACCTGTCAAGCTTGCTACGCCATCCAACATTGCTGAATTGGCCATGGACTCTACTCAAGCAACCTGATTTTTCCCCATTACCATGAATTCTCCTGCTTAGCAAAAATCTACCTAATTGCGTCTTAAATCTATTTAATGAGGTAACCTCTACTCTCGGTGAAAAGCAGTTTCTTTTTATCTCCATCCTAAACCTATTCCCACAAATCTTCAGGTTATGTCCCCTAGTTGTAGCCTCACATACCAGTGGAAAAAAACTTTCCTGCCTCTTTCCTAACCTTTTACGTTTCTATAAGATCCTCTCTCAATCTTCTGAATATAGTATATTTCTAAGTGACTCAGTCTCTCCTCATAAGCTAACCCCTTTATCTCCAAATCAACATGGTAAATCTTCTCTTTACTGCCTACAAACCTAGTATATTTTTCCTAAGGTGTCTTTGCACTCATAACCAATAACAAATTTCAGTTTATCTTTGCCTCTAAAAGCATTGGTGTGTGACAATTACAGGCAGTTGGTGTCCTGAATATTTTAGCACATTTGGTGGACTTTTCCAGCAGAAACTTAATACTGTGCAAAAGTTTTAGACACATATATACAGCTAGGGTGCCAAAGACATTTGTATAGTACCGTAGTTTTTAACGTGGAGTGGAGAGTGAGTTTGTAAATCTGGCGGGTATAAAGTATGTTGGGAATGGTGAGTGTGGACCGCTGTGAGAGGACTGTGGGACAGGTGGCAGAGAAGGAGTGCTGGGGTGGGGATGGCGTGGGTGCAGACACGCCCAGCCCTGAGACACCAGGCTAGATCATTTGATTCCAAACAATTGGTTTATTGATCAATACAGATGTCTCTCTGGTGCTTCCCACTCCCTCCTTTCCCCCTTGCCCTCTTCCCAACCATGACTCCCCTCTCCCTACCCCCTTCCCTCTCTCAGTCCACAATAGAGACCCATATCAGAATCAAGTTCAAACAACAGGAATTCTGCAGATGCTGGAAATTCAAGCAACACACATAAAAGTTGCTGGTGAACGCAGCAGGCCAGGCAGCATCTGTAGGAAGAGGTGCAGTCGACGTTTCAGGCCGAAAGGGTCTCGGCCTGAAACGTCGACTGCACCTCTTCCTACAGATGCTGCCTGGCCTGCTGCGTTCACCAGCAACTTTTATGTGTGTTGTCAGAATCAAGTTTATCATCACAATTACATAAAATTACAATCATACTGTGCAAAGTCTTAACCTCCCTAGCTATGTATATGTGCCTACGATTTTGCACAGTACTCTATGTGCACACTTTTCCATTTGAAGCTACCTATTCACACTTTACCCACTCACATATCTCTCATTATTTTCCAGATGTGGTATGTAAAAGATAGCAACCAAGATCAATGGAAATATATATAAAAAAATTAACTGCTCATAATTTTAAAGGCAAAAAAATGGTTAAATGGAATTCACTGAAATGTAATGTAATCCACTGTTTTCAGGTGCTGACTGGCTTCGTGAAAACACCCATCATTTTCCACTTGCAATAAAAATGATAATTCATGAATGTAATGCATTATTAAACCCTAATTTAAAGCTTTCATTTTCTTCCAAAAAAGAAAGTTTAAATATTTTATCTTGACGTCAGAAAAGAATGAGATTTGGAACTGGATGGCCCTCTTGGATTTGGCTTTCTTCAGATATTTTGTTTCTTTAGAAAGAAGATTGTGTCTCATACTAAGATTTTATAATTAAGCTAAATAATACATTTTCTCTGAAGTTATAAAGCCTTGCTTTATACAAAGCATAAAAAACAGAATTTAGTAATGAAAAATTGAACCACTACGGTTCTGTAAAATTAAAATTGGCTAATTAGATATTCTTTTGGCAGCTGATATTGAGGAGTGATGGGTTCCTGGAAGGTTAATCCAGGGCTTGTAAAACAAATAATTTAAAAAAAAACAATAACTCAGTTTTGCTAAACTCAGGATTTCAGTTTTCATTCCCTTTTTAGGAAGAAGTTTCACTGCCCACACATCCAATTGGACAGATTTTCTTTCATCTTGAACTTGGGCAGACAATAACAGGCTCCTAGCCCTATCCTAGTGATCTGAGTACATAACTGGACTGACACTTACGTACAGTATTAGGAATCACTGCAAACTGAAGGTAATACTTTTTGTCCGATGTTTCAAGTTAAAGTCTTATCCACATCACGCAGGTGAATTTAAAAAGATTACACACCAATCTTTAGAGAAGAACAGGACATTACCAAATCATTTCTTATCAACAAACATCTTTGAAAAAGCAGATTATATGGTCCTTTACTTCATTGCAGCATGTAGGGGCTTGCCAGGCCTCAACTGACTGCTTCCTTTTCAACATTATAAGATGTTAACGAGACTGCAAGAATAATTAAAACATATTAAGTTTTCACTGAAACAGAGTGTGATTTGTGTTAGTGGCCAAGCCTGGCAAGTCAGTGTTCGTTTTCTGTGAACAACTGCAGTGTGTTGCAGAATTTAGAGCCATGATGAAAGGCAATGGTAATGTATTGCCAACTCAGGCAGTGTACAACTTGGAAAGGAGCCATGGTGTTCCACGGGGAGAAGTATTTTTTAGAGTACAAGTTTTTTTTCAGTTTAGAAAATTCTTTGTATCAAGATTGTATCCAGAGGCAAGGCGAAGTGAGGAAAGATCCGAGGTTTGATTGGTTTAAGAACGGAGTCAAATCGGAAAGGTTTGGTATTTGCCATAGCGAGGTGGTGGAGCCCGAGCCTGTGCGTGAGGAACATCTTGAGGTTCGGATGGTTTAAGCACTGGGCCAGATTAACATGGTCATGGCATCAGAGCAGAAGCAAGAGACGGGCCGTTTCGGCTTGCTGCTCTACTGGGTTTGTTTGTCCCTGTTCGGACTGAGACTATGGACTGTAACTAGTGGTCTTTTAGATCAGCTGCAGTGATGCCTGGCATTGTGAACTTCAGTTCTGAATGATGCTTGCTTGCATTTACTGTTTGCACAATTTGTTATTTTTTCTCTGTCCATGTACACACTGGGTACTTGGCCAGTTTTCTTTTGTTTTTAGTAGGTTCTACTGGGATTTTTGGATTCATGGCTCCCTGTAAGGAGATGTATCTCAAGGTTGTATGAAGTATATGTACTTTGATAATATAGTATACTTTGAACATTTTACTTCAGTGATATAGCAAAAGATCACTATTTATCTTGCAAGACTCGTTGATTGTCTTCCTCTAGATCAGGGGTTCCCAATCTGGGGACATAGACCCCTTGCTTAATGGAATTGATGCATGGCATAAAAAAAAGATTGGAACCCCCTGCTCTAGATTGACACACAGAACACACCACAAAGTTGAATCTACAAGAAAGGTGTCATCTTGCTATTAGAGTGCAACAGAAATAAGAGCTGACCTTCTTCTACAAACTCGATAAGGTCTATCCTGGAGTTAGAAGACTTTTCATTTGCGTAGGTGAGTGGGTGGGTGGTAGGGAGGGAGGGAGGAACAGTGTTTGTTTCACTGGTTTGGTTTCGTTGCATGTTATGTTCCATTTTGCTGAATTCTGTGTTCTGCTGAGCGTAATGAGTATACCACATTGACGCCAGACTGTGTGGATATACTTGCAGGCTGCCCCAGCACATCCTTGGCTGTCAACGCAATTGACCCATTTTACTTCCTGTTTCAATGTGCAGATAATAAACAAAACTGGATATGAACATAGAAAGTTAAGGAAATAGGAGTCGGCCACTGCCACTGGCAGTTGGGTTCCACGGTAGTGTAGCAGTTAGCACGACACTATTACATCTCAGGGTGTCCGAGTTCAGAGTTCCATTCCAATGGCGAATGCAAGGAATTTGTATGTCCTCCCTGAGAACGTGGGTTTCTTCTGGGTGCTCTAGTTTCCTCCCACAGTCCAAAGACACACTGGTAGGTGGGTTAATTGGTTGCTGTAAATTGCCCTGTGATTAGGTTAGGATTAAACAGGAGGGCTGCTGGGTGTCGCAGGATGCCGGGCTGTGAGTGCCTGGCTCTGCTGCGCTCTGAACAAATAATAATAATGACAATAAAATGAATAAAAACATTAAATATGACCATGCCTGATCTGTCCCAAACCTTATATGCTCCCGTGTTAGTTCCCCATTGTCCTCAGTTCCATAATCTTTCAAAAAATTATCTTTGAAGTTTGTAATAGTGAGAGATGATCTTATTGAAGCATTACTGTTGTTGCTTGAGCTAGCACAAGTCTCTCATCCTGGCATCTACCTGCATTAATTGCAGAGTACACCCCCCCCCCCCCCCGTTCCTAAGCAGTCCCAACAAAATTGGGCTGGATAATTTGAGCACACGTTGGGCTCAGTGCTCTCGTTGAGCTTCCTAATCGTTATAATAGCAGACGGATCTGGTCACAGACCGGCAATAAAACATTTATTTCATTGCAATCTTTCTGCATTTTGTGGCAAGAACACTGGTACATTTATATAAGATGGTTCAGCTGTTAAAGGCACCCAGTGGTATACAGTGACATCAAACATGCCTTTAATCATCGCAGTCCAGAAAATGCATCTCTCTCAATAATTTGCTAATGTGGAGACCAATAAAAAAAATCCTCTGTGTAATTTAAATACTTTACAATCGCTGGATTCTGGTAATTACTGAATAGCTGAGTAATTAACTTCTCCTTAAACAGATCAACATTCTCAAAGGTGAGAATACAGCCTTTGCATTTTTATGATTATAGATGCTTAGACTTCGAAATTTACCTTTTTAATATATTTTTAATAGCTGAATTATTTCAAATAGTTGATACAAAGTTGGTTGCAGAACCACCAGCTCCTGAAGCATAAAAATTTGCATTTTGCCACTGAATGATTAATTAACTCACTGAATATACATTGGTCTTATAGGTCTGTCTCATATATTATAAATATTTAGAACCCCGATAAGTGGTTCAAGGGATTAGTAGAGTGTTTGGGTAGAGAGAAACAATAAAACAACTTTCAATGTAGATCTTATAATGAGATAGGAAGTTTTTTGTCTTACATTTATTGTTTGTTCCATAGCCATTATTTATGGTCACATTACAAAGATCACAATTCATCTATTTATTCTACTTTTGAAAGACTGGTTAGACAAAACCATATGTATAGGAACAGAATTAAGCCATTTGGCCTACCAAGTTTGCTCTGCTATTCCATCATCGTTCATTTATTATCCCTCTTAACCCCATTTGCCCTAAATCCATTGACACTCTTACTAATCAACAACCTATCTGTCTCTGATTTAAATGTACCCAACGACCTGGCCTCCACAGCTATCTGTGGCAATTAAATTCACAGATTCACCACCCTCTGGCTCAAGAAATTCCTCCTCAGCTCTGTTCTAAATGGACATCCTTGTATTCTGAGGCTGTACTCTCTGGTCCTGGACTCCTCCAGAATAGGAAATGTTCTCTTCACATCCACTCTATTTAGGCTTTTCAATATTCAATGGATTTCAATGAGATCTCCCCTATCTCCGCCACCCCGCCACCCCGCCAAGTCTTCTAAACTCCAGTGAGTACAGGCCTGAAGCCATTAAACACTATATTAACTCTTTCCTGGGATCATTCTTGTGTACCTTCTCTGAACTTTCTCCAAAGCTACCACATCCTTTCTTGGATAAGAGCCTTAAAACTGCTCACAATACTCCAAGTGCAATCTGACCCATGCCTTATAAAATGCCAGTATTACATCTTTGCTTTTATATTCTAGTCCTCTAGAAATAAATGCTAACGTCGCATTTGCTTTTGGTATCAGTGACTCAACCTGCAAGTTAACTTTTAGGGAACCCTGCATGATGAAGCCCAAATCCCTTTGCACTTCTGATTGTATGTTAGTCTCAAGCAGTTTATGACAGCTTTGACTGATTGTATACTTGTTGTTTCCAAGAAACAACATACGTATAAATTTAAAAAGAATCATCTATGAGTTGAGGGTATCTCTGTAATCCCTATTTTATCCTGGCAAGTTGGTAATGGGTCACTGTCTTGAATACTGCTGTACAGCGTGCCGTGTGGTAAACGTACTGAGCTTTTGGATCTCCTGGAATTCCAAGTGACCTGCTGAGTACCCAGCATGTTCCACTATTATTACAGGATTTAAGACTCTAATGGAGTATTGTGCACAATTTTGGTTACTTGTTATTGGAAAGGCACTGTCAACCTGGAGAGGGTTCAGAAGAGATGCATGAGGATGCTGCTTGGGCTAGAAGTCCTGAGTTGCAGGGGGAGGTTGGTCATGCTGATCTTCATTACTTGGGGAGAAGGAGAATGAGAGGTGACTTCATTAAAGTTTATGAAATCATGAGAGGAAGGAATAAGGTGGAAGGTCGTAGTCTTCTTCATAGGATTGGGGAGCTCAAAACTAGGGGGCAGAGATACAATATAAGAGGGTAGATGTTTAATAGACATCTGAGAGGTAACAGTCTTACACAGAGGGTGTTGACTAACTGGAATAAGCTGCCAGAGGAAGTGTTCAAAACAGGTACAATTATAATACCTATGAGGCATTTGGATAGATACATGGAAGGCAGGGGCTTGGAGAGTTATAAGTTGAACATGGATAACTGGGACGAATGGAGAGAATGCGGTGGCTGGGGTGAAGTAGATGTGCTGAAGGGCCTGTTTCTGCACTGCATTACTCTACGTCTTATGATTCAGTAACTAAGGAAAATAATGTATTTCCAACTCGGGATGGTGAATAAATTAGAGGCGAATTTGGAAGTAATGGACTTGCTGCTTCATCTTTTTATGAGATATGCCGGTGGGTTTGTGATCTGTTTCTGGAGAATCATCAGTGAGTTGCTAGGTTTTACTGATAGTTTAAATAACAGCGCTAATCAGTAATGAAGGGTTTAATGTTTACAGTGATGGTGAATATTTAGTTCTATCTGGTAAGGTTGGAGCTTTACATATCCAGGCAGACACAAAGTATTATGCTTGTGAAGTGTAAATGGTGGAAATATGTTGGAATGTCAAAGCTGTGCCTTTGAGTCTTGTGGCCCTCTCATCGGAGATCAAAAAACTTGAGTTTATGAATGGATGCAAATGGCATAAAAAGGGGTGGCATGAATGTAGTCCTGATCCACTCTAGTGATTTGATAATGTATACATATTTTGTACTTTTGTTAGACCATTGTCTTATTCAGTGAAAAATCATGTACCCATAGCAGCTTAAAATTGTGATCCTCGCATTCTAGCAGACTGATCAGCACTCAGACTATTGAATTACATTGGTGAAATGAACTGATTTACAAATAAAAGCTATTAAATGATTAGCTTTATTTGTCACATATACATCAAAGTATTGAAACATACAATGAAAGTGTCATTTCTGACAATGACCAACACCCTCTGAGGATGTGCTGGGGCAGCCTGCAAGTGTCGCAATTCTTCTAGCACTAAATAGCATGCCCACAACTTGCTAACCATAATCAGTATATCTTTTTGGAATGTGGGAGGTAACCAGAGCACCCAGAGGAAATCCACGTAGTCACAGGAAAGACATATAAATGCTTTGCAGACAGCAGCGGCGATTGAACCCATATCTTCTGCTTGCTGGTACAACAAAGAGTTGTGCTAACCACTATGCTATTGTTCTGTCTATACATAGAGTCAGTATGGATTCAAAGGGCTGAAGGTCTCCTTATATGCTCTTATCCAATTCTCTGATTGCCAATCGCCATCCACCTTTCTCCACAATATTTCTCAGCTGTGCTTTTTGTTCAGTTCACAGTGAAAAAGACAGCCGAGAACTGAATACCCAGCACCCAGGACCTACTCTCTCCTTGCTGCTGCCAACAGGAAGATGCTACAGGAGCCTCAGAACTCACACCACCAGGTTCAGGAACAGTTATTACCCCTCAACCATCAGGCTGTTGAATCAAAGGGATAACTTCACTCAACTTCACTTGCCCCATCACTGAAATGTTTCCACAACCTATGAACTCATTTTCAAGGATTATTCATCTCATGTTCTCAAATATATTGCTTATTTATTATCATTATTATTATTAACTCTATATTCTTGTATTTGCACAGTTTGTTGTCTTTTGCACACTGGTTGAGTGCCCAAGTTGATGTGGTCTTCAATTGATTCTGTTATAGTGATTATTCTATTGAATTTACTGAGTATGTCTGCAAGACACTGAATCTCAGGCTTGTATTTGGTGACATATATGTACTTCGATAATAAATTTACTTTGAACTTTGAACTTTAAAATTCTTGTGCTGTCTAATGCAGGAGTGTTGAACTAAATCATGGAACTCTAAAGAGTAAACCTTAACTCTTAAAATTCAGCTAAATACATCTCAGAGTACTGCAGGGCATCTTAAAGTGCAAGGTGTTTGGGATAACACAGCAAAGATAATAAGGTGAATTAGATTATTTCCTCCATGAAAGACACAAAAACCTGTTGAAAAGCAACATGCATGAAATGCGGGAGGCACTCAGCAGGCCAGGCAGCATCGAAGGAAATGAGAACAGTCGGTGGTTTGGGCGGAGACCTTTCATCAAGACTGGAGAACAA
Organism: Mobula hypostoma; assembly: GCF_963921235.1. Taxonomy (NCBI): domain Eukaryota; kingdom Metazoa; phylum Chordata; class Chondrichthyes; order Myliobatiformes; family Myliobatidae; genus Mobula; species Mobula hypostoma. Next base: position 173,957,540 of record NC_086101.1, read on the forward strand.
AAGATGAGGAGTCAGAGAAAGAAAGCAGGGGGAAGGGACGGAGAAGCACAAGGAGATGGGTAAAACCAGGAGGGGGAGGTGTGAAGTAAAGAGCTGGGAAGTTGATTGATGAACGAAATTCAGGGCTGGAGAAGAGAGAATCTAACAGGAGAGGAGAGAAGGCCATAGAAGAAAGAAAAGTGGGGAGGAGTACCAGAGGGACGTGATGGGCAGGCAAGGTGAGAGGGGCAAAAGGGGATGGGGACTGTTGAAGGGGGGGAGGGCATTACTGGAAGTTCGAGAAATCGATGTTCATGCCATCAGGTTGGAGGCTTCCAGACGGAACATATAAGGTGTTGTTCCTCCAATCTGAGTGTGGCCTCATCGCGACAGTGGAGGAGGCCATGGATAGACATATCGGAATGGGAATGGAAAGTGGAATCAAAATGGCCGGCCACCGGGAAATCCCACTTCTCCTGGCGGATGGAGTGCAAGCGGCCGGCAAAGTGGCCTCCCTGTCTACGTTAGGTTTCACCGATATACAGGAGGCAGTCCTCCAGAGAGAAAAAATTGAAGATAAATCAGTAAATATATTCCAGAAGGAGTTCCAGTAATATTATTCCTAGTAGTAGATCAAGAGAAAATGGGAGAAAGCTGAATTCAATTGATCAGCTGTAATCATATTATATACACAGCATACTTGAAGGTCTGATTGGCCTTCTCCTGATCTTTTTCCTCTGCTTCTGTTTCTATGTATAAGTATGAGTAGGAGTTGAGTAGGTGCTGTATGGTAAAATGGGTAATTGTCAATTTGGGTAATAGCCTGTACACCTCACTATCATTTCATTTTAATCTAGAGTGTTAGTAACAATATGATTAAGATCAGAAAAATCTCAATGTTTAGGTGCTGTTTGCCTCAGATTCGTAGGTATGAATCCTCTGCACAAGACAGTCCATAATTTAGCAGATGATGGACAGTAACTTAGCTGTCATACTGAGAAGGAACAGAGTGTAGGAAATGGAAAAGTGGCAATCGTGATCAAACAGTAGTGGGGGCTTGTCTGAGATTGAAGCCAAGTAACACCCAGGGGAAGATTACTCTGATATACTTTAAAGAGTAATCTGTTAATGAAGAAACAATTTTCAGTTTCATGGTGCTAGAATTTATGGGCAATTTGTCTTATTATTTGAGCAGTGTCTTCTCTATTTGTGGCCAGGAGATGTAAATATTTCACAGCAACTTAGACTTTATTGTACCCAAGCCTCTGTGTCTGAACAGCATTTTATAAAAGTTCATGATAATTTCTCTGCTTCTGTACTCTGTGCTTTTGGTTATAAAACCCAGCATTTTGCACAAAAGAACAAACAAAATGTGGCACCAAACCACTTAAAGACATGTTAGGAGTGGGAACTGGAAATTTGGCCAACGAGGGAGATTTTAAGAGATTGCATGAGGTCATAGGAATGACAGAAATTTAGAAAGGAAGTTCCAGAGATAAGTAATTTATTGGTTAAAGGGAAATTCAGGAAAAGTGCAGAGTCAGATTTTGAGGGATCTTGTCAAAGGATGGTATGAGGATACAAAGAATGGTGAGAAATCATAACTAATGAAGGATTATAAAATCAGAAACTCAAAGAGCTTTTTTGGTATAGTAGGAGGTCCTTTGATCAATTAAGTGTTGTCTTCCCCCAAAATTGAGCTTCCATTTCTTCACGCAGCCCTCATATTCCTGCAAGTTATGATTCAAGTATTTCCAATACCTTAATGAAAGCTCTGATGATTTCTCTTTCCACCACTCCATGCCATTACTGATCTCCACTTTAAACAAAAATACTTCTTCATGTGCTTTTTGTCCAAGATTTTAAATCACTGTTCTCTGGGTTTTGAATTATCTGCTAGTAGGAATGGCTTCTCTCAACTTACCTTTTGTAAATCAGTTATGATAAAACATAGAATACAGAATAGTACATAACAGGAAAGTGCCCTTTGACCCACCATGTCTGTGCTGAATCTCATGCAGAATTACACTAAATCTCTTGGGCCTACACATGATCCATGTCCTTCCGTTCCCTGCATATTCATATATTCATACTCTCTCTAACAGCATCTTAAACACTGCCTTCATCGCCACATCTGGCAGCCCATTTTGGGCACCTACATTCAATGTAAAAATAAAGTGCCCTGCACATCTCCTTTCAATTTCAACCCAACTCTCTCTACTTAAATTAATGTAGCCTGGGGAGAAGTACACGTTCAGGACAACAAAGATTTTTTCAGGTTTTAATTCCTTTATCGGTTTTCGATGCTAAGTGCCAGTAGAGGGTCGCGAAACAAAACGAACAAATTTACAACCAGTTCTTGCTGTTACAATCTCAGTTTAACTTCCGATTCACACCTTTGTGCATGAACAGAATTGCATATGGAGTATAAAGATACCAGAACTAATATGGTACAAATATGGTAGTGGCAATCTTGGATGGTGAGGAACTTTGCCCAGGCCACGCAATCCAGCGTTGAGTCATTTACTCGAGAAAATCTTCCCTCACCATGCCCAGCACGCTCTGGGAAGAACCCAATCCCAACGCCTTACCACGTCTTCAGCAGAAAGCAAAATGGTCTCCCCACTATCCCGCGTGTGCGTAATGACATCACCGTCTCCCTGAAAGGCACAGGCAACTATTCTGCATTACCCGGATGGATGTCGAAGTGCACTTTTAACGATACTGAATAAGACCCAATGGTCACCCGGTTACATGAACATCCTCTAGAATTTGGCATTTCTACTCTGGGAAAATGGAATCTTATTGTCTATACTATCTAAGGTTCCCATAAACTTATAAATTTCCATCAGGTCTCCCTTCAGACTCTGATGCTGCGGAGAGAGAGAAAAATAAAATAATTTATCCAATCTCTCCTTATTGCCCGTACCTTTTAATCCAGGCAGCACTGAGCCAAACTTCTTCTGTACCCTTTCCAGATCCTCCACATCTTTTTGTAATGAGGCAACCAAAATTCACATAGTCCTGTATGTTGACCTTGTATAATTATATTGAGGTTTCTCTGAATTAAAAGCAGATCAACTCTAACTTCACTAGGCAATCATTGTCATTGAAATATCTCAAATTGGTATTGATTCTAATATACCCTTCCTGATATTTTTCGGGATATTCATGTTCTTCCTCAAGCGAGGCAACCAGATCAAAAGCCAGGAAGTTAGGTGAACAAAGTATAACCTGAATCCAGACAGGGAAATACACTCAGTGGCCACTTTATCAGATACCTCCTGAACCTAATAAAGTGGCCACTGATTGTCTATTCATGGTCTTTTGCTGCTGTAGCTCATCCACTTCAAAGTTCAATGTATTGTATGGTCAGAGATGTTCTTCTACACACCACTGTCACATGCCTATTTGAGTTACTACCGCCTCCTGCCAGCTCGGAACCAGTTGGCTATTCTCCACTGATTTCTCATCAACAAATGCTTTCCCCTACAGAATTGTCACTTACTGGATGTTTTTTTTTCCACACCATTCTCTGTAAACTCTATAGAGACCGTGCATGAAAATCTCAGAAGATCAACAGTTTCTGAGATACTCAAACCACCTCGTCTGGAACTAACAATCATTCCACAGTCAAAGTCCCTAAGTTCACATTGCCTCCCCATTCTGATATTTAGTCTGAACAACCAGCTGAACCTCTTGACCAGGATTGCATGCTTTTGTGCATTGAGTTCCTGCCACATGATTGCCTGATTAGATATTTGCATTCACGAGCAGGTGTACAGGCGGAGAATATTGGTGGAAGGGCAATCAACGGAGATTTTGAAAGGTGTTCTACTGATAATAATGGCATGAATGATGGTTTTGACTTGGAGTTATGAAGGATCTGTGTCACTTGATGTCAATCTGATATTCAAATATGATAAACTTTACTTTTTTTATTTTGTTCCTGAACAACAATGACAGAGTTTTCACTGGCATCAGATTTACAGATTAATTGCAATAAGTATAAAAATGTTTAATCTAAGGAAGCTTTTAGAGTTTTTTTAAAAATTACTCAGTGAGGGACAGATTAATTATTAGGTTTGCAGCAGTCTCTCATTATAGATATTCTAAATTTCTCTGCACATTGGTACAATTCTAGTGCAGTCAATGTCATACATTGTAAAATGAGTAAATAACAGAAATGAGTAATGAACATTGCATCTAAATCATCTCAAATCATTGTAATTTATTCTGGGTATCTTAACTGACATACATGATAAAAGCATAGTCACTGCATTTTCTATTGAAGGTTTTCAAAATATTTACATTAATTATACCTAAATGTATTATTTAGATTCTTTTGTCTGGTTGGTTGCCTCCATTTGTGTACACGACACATTTTATAATTGTCTTGTTATATTCTGAAGACACTTTAGCTCATTATAAATGACTAAAATGCTCATGATTGACAGTGAGCTGCGTGCGTGCATGGCAAAACAAAAAAAAATTATATTTTGATTGTCCATGAAGAGTCAAAGCAAGAAGAAAAAAAAGTATGAGGTCACCTTTTCATGGACGTTAACTGAAAATATCATAATAATAATAGGTACAGTTCCAGTCTAGAATATTGGTTTCCTGTTTAAATGGCATGGTATGCAGTATTAAAATGTGCAATCATTCAGAGTGGAGAGATTATTATCATCAGAAACATTGCCAATGAAGATGGACCAGAGATGTTTTAGACCCTATCTTTTTGACATTTTGAGGTACCAAAATGGTTTTCCCATCTACCACATGACAGTAGCCAAAACTACACTTCACTGTAGTCACAACCGTGGTGTCATGGAAGCAGCAATGAACTACATTTCTAATGAACATTTAATGTAACAATAATCTCTCGGAAAGTGAGGCTTTTCAACCAACGGCATCAGGTCAAAGATAAAGTCAAAAGTCACAAGAGAGACACCTAAGAGAAAGAAAGGTCAAATGTCAAAATCAACTTTGGTTTTAGTGATCAGGAAGTGGAATGGAAAATTAATGTCAGACCACCCAGAGAAATCTGGAGGTAGGAAAGTGGAGCAATAATTGGATCAGCAACGTTGTCTGGTTGGGCAGCAGATCAGTATTTTGAGTGGTTATTGGTAGATTGGTAGACAGATCTATGATACGATAGGAGGCCAGTGAAGGGTGATAAGCACATTGCTGGGGTAGTTCAGTTGCTCATCAAGATGTAGGGATTTGGCAGCAGTTCAGTCTAAAGGGTTAGATCATAACCAATAAAGTGTATTGGGACAAAGGTACTTATCTGTGAGTTCCCAGTATTAGGCTCTACAGCCTAGGATCTGTTCCATGATATTCCCTTTCACAAATGCTGAAGATGGCCTCATTACCAATGCAAGTACTTGCTTTTGGATGTCATCGAGTCATAGAACACCACAACACAGGACCAGGCCATTTGGTCTCTACAGGTCATGCTAAGCCATTATTCTGTCTAGTCCCATTGTCCTGCATCTGGACATATCGATCATACGTGATTGAAATTATAGAAGACTACCTAGGTGAGCAGAACACATTACCATTTTACCTTGGCTTCTCTGATGCATAGAATTCCCAGAAGAAAAGGTACAGAATGGGTAACTTGGAATCTCTGATTTCCCATTACAATAATTGGAATTAATTGCATGTTTAAAGAATGAGACCGAAAGTAATCTACTTTTGAAGCAAGGGTAATCCACAGGCAGTTGCTGGAATTCAAAATCTATCTGATGCCATCCCTACTGAATGTTTCCAGCATGCTTTATTTTTATTTTAGGCAAGGGTTAGGGTCAGGGATTTTAGATACCCATTGCACTTATGGATAGGCACCAGGAGTTATTGCAATCGATAGTGAGGACTGCTGAAAACATCATTGGGATCTCTCTCTCTCCCCCATTTAGGATCGTCAAAGACCCCTCCTATCCTTCCCTCAATCTCTGTGACCTCATGCCATGAGGCTGAAGGCATCGTAATATCATCAGAACCGTCAAGCTGGCTAACAGCTTCTTTCTGCAGGCTATAGATTTCTTATAGATTTCTTAACACCCTGCTGCTATGCAGCATATATCCACACCCTGTCTGAATGCCCTGCTACCACCCCTACCCCCACCCCCCCCCCCCCACACACACACACACACACACACACACACGCACACATTCCAACTCACAGACACATTCTTATCCTGCTCTGGTCACTTTTTGTTTGCTGCTGTTTCACATATATATGCTATTGTTTGTTTTGTTATAACAATGCCAATAACACATTCCTGTCAATCTGCCAGGCCATGCCACTCAGGAAATTGGGCTAATATGATCTCGTGACTGTATGTGCCAGGTCACAATTATATGTGTTATGTGGGAACTATACATACTCTGTTTTGCACTTTGACCCCAGAGGAACGATATTACATTTAGCTGTATGCATTTGAACGGCTGAATGACAGTAAACTTGAACCTCAACTTGCCCTACTACTGAAAGTTGTTGAACATCAACAACTTCAACTTCATCATTATTACTCCCATCCAACCAAATGACTTTTCAAAGAAATAGGTTTTTGAGTCATCTCAAAGAGCATGAGTACGCGGAGAGGTTCAAAAAGAGAATTATAAAGTTTAAGACGCAAGCAGCTAAAGGCACAGCCACCAAGGCTAGAGCAATAACTAAAAGTAATGTGCAAGAAGCCAAAAGCAAATGAGCTCAGAGGGTTCTCAGAGGACTGTAGGCCAGGATATGAAGGCCCAGAATATCAATTAGAGCTGCTACTCTCCTGTGGGGTTGAATTTTCTCTGAGTAGGGTATTGGCAATTCTTAGAGGATTTCTTCTGAGAACATTTTGCCAGATGTTGCACATCTAGCATTTTACCACCAGCAGTGAGAAACCGGATCACACTTTGTAGGTTCCCGTTTTATATTTTAACCTCGGGGTCCAAAAGAAAATCGATGGTTACATAATTATCCCATGAATACTGCTTTGAGAGCTTATAATATGGTGAAAGTAATTTAATTCAAACATTAGTTTTTGTAAAAGCAGGCAGCTGGAAACCAAAATGGAAAAAAAAGATCTTATGCTTAAGTAGCTCCTTTACCAACCTAAGGATTTACCAAATCAATTAAATACTACAGTAATGACTCAATGTAAAAAAGCTATTAGCCACTTGATTCCATTTTGCATTCCTCAAAGAGTAGCTGTTACCCTGGAATCAACCAAAGTGACAACTAGTTTACATATAGTTATTACAGTACTATAGTTAAATAGTACTACTTAATGTGAAAAGCACAGTAGATTCTTTGTGCACACCGGACACCAAAATTGGTAATATGAAATTCACTGAATTATCTATTTGCGATGTAGTTTGAAGGATATATATTGGCTAGGACACTGGAATAATTCACCTGCTTTTCTTCAAAATAGTGTAGAAGGATATTTTACATTCACCCATGAGAGCAAGCCAATGCAATATTAGTTTATCTACAATGAAACTATGCTTTCTAATTCCCTGTGGCTATAAAGTGAGTTGATGAAATAAGAGTTTGAATATTGTCAACTGTCTGACTGTTCTTGTTTTCCAAAATTGGACAAGAAATCTAGGAAGTCACCTCCAGGGAAACATTATCTGGTTCAATCTACACAAAACACATAGGAACCAAATTGTAACCTCTTTTCACTAGCCTTAGGGTTTAAAGAAGATTATCAATTACTTATAATGATGAATAATCCCTCAGCAATTGTCTAGCATCCAGTTTTGAGACACGTTTTGCTTTATATGCACAGCATATTTTTTCCTTGCATCATCATTTTTTGTGGAAATTGGGGTAAGTTGATCTTAAAGTCTAAGATTTGGGAAGATTTTAAAACTTGCAAAGTCAACTATAATCTAATAGCTTAAAGACCATAAGACCATAAATTAAAGACACATAAGATGTAAGAGCAGAATTAGGCCATTAACCCAACTAGTCTGCTCTGCCATTTCATCATGGATGATATATTATCCCACTCAACCCCATTCACCTGCCTTCCCCCATTACTTTAGACAACCTGACAAATCAAGAACCGATCAACCTCCGCTTTAAATATACCCAGTGACTTCGTCTCCTCAGCTGTCTGGGGCAATTAATTCCACATATTCACTACCCTCTGTCTAAAGAAATTCCTCTTCATCTTTGTTCTAAAAGGACGTCCCTCTCTTCTGATGCTGTGCCTTCTGGTCCTAGTCTCTCCTGCTATAAGAATCATTCTATCCACATTCACTCTATCTAGCATTGCAATATTCAATATATTCCAATGAGTTTTTCCCTCATTCTCCTAAAACTCCAGCGAGTACAGGGCCAGAACCATCAACCACTGCTCATATGCTAACCCTTCCTTTCCGAAAAACACTCTTGTGAACCTCCTCTGGACTCTCTCCAATGCCAGCACATCTCTTTTTTGTTTTAGCTATTATTGGCTATCATATTGTGATCTCTGTATCCCAAGGGTTCCTTTACCTTAAGCTCCCTGATCAGATCTGGTTCAATACACAATACTCAATCCGGAATTGCCTTTCCCCTAGTGGGCTTAACCACAGCTTCTATAAAAAGCCATCTCATAGGATTCAGCACCAATCTGATTTTCCCATTTTACCTGCATATTGAAATCCCCCATGACAATCGTAATACAGCTCTTTTGACATGCCTTTTCATTCTCCCATTATAATTTGCTTCTCACATCCTGGCTGCTGCTTGGAGGCCTGTATATAATTCCCATCAGGGTCTTTTTACCCTTGCAGTTACTTAACTTTACACACAAGGATTCTACATCTTCTGATCCTATGTCACCTCTCCTTAAAGATTTGATTTCATTTTTAACAACAGAGCCACTGCCTACTTGCCCATTCCTTTGACACAATGTGTATCCTTGGATGTTAAGCTCCCAACTATGATCTTTGTTTAGCCATGACTCAGTGATGCCCACAACTTCATACCTGCAAATCTTTAACTGCACTACAAAACCATCTTCTTTATCCTATACACTGTGCACATTCAAATATATCATCTCCAGTCCCGTATTCATCAACATTTTTGATTTTGCCATCATCCTACACTTAAACTCATTCCACTCACTGCAATTTTGTCCTGTCATTTGCCTGTCCTTCCTCAAAGTCTCACTGCACACTGCATCTACTTGTGTACCAACTGCCCCATCCTCAGCCTTATCACTCCAGTTCCCATCCCCATGCCTAATTCGTTGAAACTCTCCCTGTAATGTATGAATCTATTTTTTTTAGAGCAATGACTCCTCCACTTACCACTACATATAGGACTAACAGCACCGACAGTTACAGGGTGAAATTGCGAGAATTAAACAACACAACAAGGCTGTCACAGACTTTAACAAACTCATGAGTAGAATGCATAGTAACAGAAGAAGACTTGCTGAATTTAAAGAGAAAATAATGTGGCGACGACTTCATTCAGGAAAGGTGACAAATTTGATAGCGCTAATGAAGGCTGGCAGTCATATATTGAGAGGGTTGAACTGTATTGTAATGGCAGCAAAAGAAAGCACCTGCACTTTCACCTTCAGGTTTCATAACTACTATAGAGAGAGTTCAGAGGAGATTTACAAGGCTGTTGCCTGGATTGGAGAGCATGCCTTGTGAGAATAGGTGAGTCAACTTGGCCTTTTCTCCTTGGAGCGATGAAAGATGAGAAGTGACCTAAAAGGTAACGAGATGCATTGATCATGTGGATCCCAGGGATGAAAAGGTGAACATGAGGGGGCATAGTTTTAAGGTGCTTGGAAACAACAGGAATTCTGCAGACGCTGGAAGTTCAAGCAACACACATCAAAGTTGCTGGTGAACGCAGCAGGCCAAGCAGCATCTGTAGGAAGAGGTGCAGTCGACGTTTCAGGCCGAGACCCTTCGTTAGTCCTGACGAAGGGTCTCGGCCTGAAACGTCGACTGCACCTCTTCCTACAGATGCTGCTTGGCCTGCTGCGTTCACCAGCAACTTTGATGTGTGTTGCTTAAGGTGCTTGGAAGCAAGTTTCGGGGGGATGTCAGAGGTAAGTTTTTCACACACAGAGAGTGGTGGAATGCACTGTCGACGACGGTGGTGGAGGTGGATACAACAGGGTCTTTTAAGGGACTCTTAGATAGTACATGGAGCTTAGAAAAATAAAGGGCTATGTGGTAGGTAAATTCTAGGCAGTTTCCAGAGTAGGTTACATGGCAGGCACAACATTGTGGGCCAAAGGGCCTGTAATGTGCTATAGATTTCTATGTTCTATGTTCTATGGAGCAGTGCTACAGGCACCCAAACCAGAAAATGTGTCACAACTCAGGTCATACTTGGGCCTTGTAAACTACTAGCACTACTTTTTCCCAAACTTTGCAACAGTGCTGCATCCATTGAATGCACTGTTACAGACAGGAGCAAAGTGGGAATGGTTGGAAAGATGTGAAAAAGCATTCAAGGAAACAGAGAGACTAATACATCCGATGAATTACTCACCCATTATGACACATTGCTGCCTATCAGACTGGTGTGTGATGTGTTCCCTTATGGCATTGGAGCCATTTTGTCACACATTATGAAAGATGGATCTGAAAGTCCAACTGGGTTTGCTTCAAGCAACACACACACAGTGCAGTAAGAACTCAGTAGGCCAACCAGCATCTATGGAAATAAAAATGCAGTCAACATTTTGGGCCGAGTCCCTTCAGCAGGATTGGAGGAAAAAAGATGAGGAGTAGATTTAAAAGGCAGAGGAGGGGAGAGAGAAGCGCAAGGTGATAGGTGAAACCGGGAGGGGAAGGAATAAAGTAAATAGCTGGGAAGCTTATTGGTGAAAGAGATACAGGATTACGGAAGGGGGAGTCTGATAGGTGAGGATAGAAGGCCATGGAAGAAAGAAAAGGAGGGGAGAGGAGCACCGGAGGGAGACAATGGGCAAGCAAGGAGGTAAGGTGAGAGAGGGGAAAGGGGATGGGGACTGGTGAAGGAGAGGATGGTGGGGGTGTGGGGGGGGGGGTTGGGGGACTACCGGAAGTTCGAGTAATCGGTGCTCATGCTATCAGGTTGAAGGCTACCCCACCTGACTCAAGATCACTGACAAGCGCAGAAAATAACTACACTAGGATCATCTAAGAGGCCCTTAGTCCAGTCCAGGGAATAAAACATTTTCATCACTACCTCTATAGACAAAAGTTTACACGTGACAGATCACCCGCCCCTTACTTCCACTTTCAGTCCCAGGAAGGGGCTTCCAGTGATGACTGCTACACAATTACAACGCTGGGCACTGCTCCTCGGAGGCCACTCTAATGACAGAGTTTAAGGGTACCAAACGACAAGGCAACACTGATGGCTTGTCACGTCTTCCAGTATTGTTAACTGAAGAAAAAAAGTCTTCATACTGTGACCCAGCAGAAGTGGTCCACACAGCATGGTAACAAATTCCGAAATATAAAGGGAAACAAGGACTGAACCAACATTGTCAAAAGTCTATGACATCACCATACAAGGATGGGCAAGAAAGAGAAATAGAATGTTTTATACATATAGAGCTTATGTTGCATTAACATAAATGTGAAGGAAGTACAACATAGGGATCTATTTCCTTTAGAGCAATGACTCCCCCCTTAGCTCTATGTATTGAACTGTTGTCTGCACATGTGCTGTTGTCTATGTATGCACATTGTTCTCTCGCTTTCTCTTTCTTGCTGCAGTGTGAATACACCAGTTAAAGTCATCTCCCATTTGTATGCTTTTATTTTATAATTATGTAGCTATGTACAGACACAACACTCCTCTACAGCTCTAGCAAACCTGTTTGCTGGGACATTGGTCCCTCTTGGGTTCGGGTGTAACCTATCCTTTTTGTACCTTCCCAAGAAGAAATCCCAATAATCCAGAAATATGAAACTCTGACTTCTGCAACAATTCTTCAGCTACACATTCATCTGCCAAGTCATCCTATTCTTACCCTCACTACTGCGTGGCATAGGCAGTAATCTAGAGTTTACTGCCCTGGAGGTCTTGCTTTTTAGTTTTCTACCTCCCTATCTTCTCTCTTCAGGACCTCCTCCCTTTTCCTATGATAAATCGCTGGTACCAATATGTACCATGACTTCTGACTGCTCACCCTTCCCCCTTAAATTGTTGTGGATCTGATTTGAGATATCCCTGACCCTGGCACCTGGAAGGCAATATACCATCCAAGAGAATCTTTGGTGACCACAGAACCTCTTGCCCGCTCTCTAATTATGGAATCCCTTATCACTACTGTATTCATTTTCTCCCTACTTCTCTGCTGAGCCACAGACCCCGATTCAGTCGTTGCATCTTCCCACTAGTGGGTCTTTTATGTAGAGAGTGGCAGGTGCGTGGAATGCATGTTCCATTGGTTGTGGTAGAGGCAGGTACATTACAGGCATTTAAGAGCATCTTAGGCACATGTCTGATCGTGAAATTGAAGGCTTTGTGGCCATGAAGGGTTAGATTGATCTTAGAGTAGATTAAAAGGTCAGTACAACATCATGGGCCAAAGGGCCTATAGAGTATTGTAATACTGTACTTGTTCTATGTAACAAATACAGTATGATTAAGAAGCTGAGTAACTCAATATCTAAAATATTAACACCATGAAAATCTTATTGTTACGTATTCGTCTGAGGTAGTCAATTTTCTATTCTGCAGATGGCTAACTGTTGACTTGGATTCATGAAGCAATGGACAACTGGTAGGACAGGCTATGCTCCAACTTTATTTGCATGTAGAGTACTGTGCAAAAATCTTAGGCTTATATATAGCTAGGGTGCCTAAAACATTTTGCCCAGTACTGTATTTACCAACGTGGAGCAGAGAGTGAGTTTGTTAATCTAGCAGGAGCAAAGTATGTTGGGAATAGTGAGGGTGGAACGCTGTGGGAGGGGTGGGGGATTGATGGCAGAGAAGGAGTGCAGGGTTGGGCTTTGCGCGGCGGTTGATACACAAAGCCCTGAGACACCAGGCAAAGTCATTTGATTCCCAACAATTGGTTTATTGAACATCACCAGAATGTCTCTCTGTTGCTTCCTGCTCCCTGCCCACTTCTCATTCACAGTCCACAATAGAGACCCATATCAGAATCAGGTTTATCATCACTCACATATGTCATGACATTTATTTTGTTCTTGTGGCAGTAGTACCGTGCAATACATAAAATTGCTACAGTACTGTGCAACTGTCTTAGGCACTCGAGCTATACATATGTGCCTAAGTCTTTGGCACAGTAATGCATGCTGTAGTTCCAATTTCTCGAAGGAAGCAACGAACATGAAATGAGATGTAAGAGATTGAACAAGCTTGAACTGAAGCTAAAAAAATAAACTGCTGGTGGAACTCAGAAGGACAAGCAACACCTGTGTAGGGAAAAGGTCGGTTGACATTTTGAGTCTAGACCCTGTATCAAAACTGAGATAGCCAATAGATAGAAATGAGATTGACGGCTCAGACAGGTGATAACAAGACAAGGAGGGAAGGGAACAGGGAATGAAGGGGGGGCTGAAGATGGGGGAGGAAGGGATGGCAGTGTCAGTAAAGCCTCGGACGTGATTGGTGGAAACAGATAAAGGAAGGATTGTAATTAGCCTCTCAACCTTCTCGTGGCTAAGAAGAATAGGCAGTAAATGTGCCTTTATCATCATTACACCGAATAAGTTTAAAAAAAAGCTAATACTGCATTCCTTTAATCTGTCCTGCACTTGCACAGAGAGAACTAATTTCAGCTTGCCTTATTGTAAATAGTTATGCAATTAAATGTAGTTATTCATGATTTAGAGATACAGCACAGCAACAAGTCCTTCTGGCCCAAGTAGCCCACTGCCCAATTACACCCAGGTGACAAATTAACATGCTAACCCGCACGTCTTTGGAACGTCGGAGGAAACCAGAGCACCGCGGAGAACACACAAACACTTTACAGACAGCAGCCCAATTGAACCCGGATGACTGGCACTGGAATAGTAGCTTTATGCTACCATACCGCCTCCAAATTTCGTATGTGGTAACAGACTCCTAATCGACCAACTTGCTGCATCGTTTACATGACAAAATGTATATGCAACGCAAAGAAATATTTCTATTGCCATGGACAAGAGATAATGAAAAAATTAAATGTTATATTTTATATTTTTAATAAGCATAAGTTAACAGATGATATTAACCAGCATCATTTTAGCTAATAAAACTCAATTTAATGAGATTTCCCTTTTTCCAATGTCTTCATGGCTAGCTTTGCATTTTGATTACTTTTAAACTTTGAAGCAATTTTCTCATAGAAATCTACTCAGTGGTAATTGTGTTAACATTTATTCTAGGTCAAGTGGTTAAGCATGAATAATGATGTGTCAAAACTGTACTGTAATGCTGTCAATAGAGCAATTAACATTAAGTTAAGGAGTCAAGAGAGCATATTAGCTGGGTGAAACATGTAGAAAGAGGAAATAAGGTGTTTAGACTATACAAGGCAAATTCATTCACAACAGATATTTTATCAAAATAACATTAGGTTATCATTCACAGTAAAATGAAAAGCAAGGTAAAATAATTCAGCAATGAAACAATTGCTTGCTGTAAACAGGATAAGCTTCAAAGGAACTAGAAACAGTCACAGATACTCTATTCACGTAGGGACTTTTATGAGAATCTAATTGAGTGTACATATTGAAGTCAGGTATCACCATGGTAACAAGGATACAATAGGCCCTGTTGAATAGGGTAAAGAGGCATATTAATTTAAAGTGATTGTGATTTTCTTTTGAATTATAGGTCAGCTATTAAGATGAACATACTCCCTGAACACATTAATCTGATGCTGAAACTGGAGATTTGACAGATCCCTTATGAGGGCAAATAGAATCTCTTCCAAAGAAAAACACAAGTAAATGAATATGACCTGTGATGCTGAGGCAGTGAGATGCCTCCTCTATTTCCAAGCACACAAAACTCGGGAGGGAAACTTAACTACTTGAGGGAAAAAGATTCCAGGCATTTAACTTAAACTCTATCATTAGCTTTAATTAATTCTGGATAGCAACAGATCTTTGTATTTACTCTCAATTCACAACATTATTGTTTGGTTTCAAACCATCTCATTCTTAAAGCACCTCATTGTAAATCACACTGCATTAGGTCCAAGATTTAATGGTAAAGTACAATTGTTGTAACTCTACTGAGATGTAGCACAAGACACTGCAGAAATGAAGGCACTCCATCGGTCGGGGTTGACATGGATATTGCATCCTAGATGTTTACGTCAAAGAGAATACGCAAGCCAGGGCAGTACTGCCTGGAGAGCATGCTGTTGCCCATGCAGCAGGTTCCCCTTCTCCACTCAGATGATAAAACCAAAGGAACAGTAAAGCCCAATACAGTTTGTACCACTGGCATTGTAGCTTTGAAGTCAATGTAGGACTGACTGCTTAAGAGACCTCAGCTCAGGAATTTTCCTTGGGGTCTACTCCTGAAGCTTTCCCCATGAGTGGGTATAGCTGCAAGTTAGCAGAGGTTTGAGATCAGTTTTCCTTCTGCAAGATGAGTTGCCAACCACAGCTGATGAGCCCCATCTGCATGAACGGATATAGTTGACATTATTAATTTACAGAACAGTGATGAGATCACTTGACAAACTGTGCCTGTGCATGTTCAGTACTGCAGCACTTTTAAAGCGAACTTAATCTCCGTGCCACCTCTTGTCTTCTTCTGTTTAAAGCACTTATCTAATTTAACCTCCAAAGATCTCTGCCCAAGCCATTTCATATGTGGAAAAAACTTTAACATGTTTCATGAGATCTCAGGACAAAAACAAAAATCCTTCCAACTTCTACCCTGATATTTTTAAGTTCCTGGCTCCCTTTACTGACAGAAGTAAAGTCATTCACCAGGGTCATTCTGTCAAAACCTTTCGAAAATTTGAAGTCCCACAATAGTAATTATATTAAAGTCTGGAGATGATGGGGAGGTTGTCCCCTTAATCCTTCTTGCTTATGAGTTGGAATAGATTGAAATAGATTATATGCACATTATGTACAAAAATCCATGTTTTACTCTGATTTTCTGGAAAACTTGGTTTTAACTGGAAGAAGAATTTGCTGTAGTTTCTGCTTCCTGAACAAACTCCATTTTATGCATGGGTTGACATTGTGGTACAATGGACCCCAACGATTCATACTTCATGTTCACCTATACCCCATTCAATGGTTCAGCAATGTAAACAAAGGCAGTTCTGCAGAAATATGTATGTTGGATCTCTACTAATAGAGTTATAGAGCCATACATCATTGAAAGAAGCTTTCAACCCAATTGGTCTATGCCAACCAAAATTCTCATCTAAGCTAGTCCCATTAGAGTCAGAGTCATAGAATACTACAGCATAGAAACAAGCCCTTCGGCCTCTAGTCTGTGCTGTCCCATTAATCTGCCCAGTCCCTTCAAACTACACCCAGATCTTAGCCCTCCATATCCCACCCATACATTTGCCTGCATTTCATGAATGTCCTTCTAAGCCTTTTTTTTCATGTAGCTGTGGCCATTTTATAATTGCCTGTCTCAACCACATCACCTGGGAGCTCAAAGCATACACTGACCATTCCCTGGGCGAAAACCTTGCCCTTTTGGTTCCCATTAAATATCTCCAATAGATCGTTCAACAAAGTGATAGAGGGGCAAAGGAGTGTGTTGACTTGGCTTAGAGATGACGGGCAGGTTATTGGTCCATAAAGGAGTTAAGGACTTGTGATGAAATGCGTCGGAAAGTAACGTTGAGGCTGAGACCAGATTAATCAAAATGAACAGGAGCAAGTCTCAATTATAAGAACCAAATATCTGACTCATGCTCCTATTTATTGAATCTACTTATGAGTATTGTTATACCTGACATTTAAAGAAAACAAAGAAATGCTTAATTTTCAGCAACAGTAAGGTTGATGGGATGTATTTTGAGTGTTGCACTCAGTTGTCTCTGTGGAGGAGAGGATGCGGATTTGAAAGACCATAAGACCATACGAAATTTTAAAAAATGCAAAAAATAAAAGAGAGATGAGAGTGGATATAGGACCACTAGAAAATGAGGCTGAAAAATAAGAAGGTGGGTCAAGGAGATGGCAGATGAACTGAATGAGTATTTTGCATCAGTCTTCACTACCGATGCTCACCGCTAAAATCGAGGTGAGAAGACTGCAACTAGCGGGGCACTGTCTACGCCACCCCGCGCTACCTGCCAGCCTAGTCATCATATGGGAGCCCAAGCATGGGAGGATGAACCCTGGGCGCCCTCCCAAGACTATGGTCAACACGCTCCTAGAAGACAGCGGCGCAGCTAATGTAGATGAACTGAACACACTGATGAGGGAGAGGGAGAAGTGGAGAGTCCGTCATCGTGCTCGACGCCGGCCCCCTAGGCCTGAGTCGACATAGTTCACAGTGGAAGATGCTAGCAGTGTGCCAGATGTTGAAGGGTGTGAGGGAAGAGAAGTGAGTGCAGTTACTATTACAAGGGAGAAGGTCCTCAAAAAGCTGAAAAGTCTAAGGGTACATAAGTCACATGGACCAGATGAAGTGCACCATAGGGTTCTGTGAGAGGTAGCGGTAGAGATTGTGGAGGAATTAGTAATGATATTTCAAAAATCACTAGACTCTGGCATGGTGCCAGAGGACTGGAAAATGGCAAGTGTCACTCCATTCTTTAAGAAGGAAGGAAACAGAAAGGAAATTATGAACCAGTTAGCCTGACCTCAGAGGTTGGGAAGATGGTGGAGTCAATTGTTAAGGATGAGGTTGTGGAGTACTTGGTGACACAGGACAAAATAAGACAAAGTCAGCATGATTCCGTCAAGGGAAAATCTTGCCTGATGAACCTGTTGAAATTCTTTGAGGAGATTACATGCAGAATAGAGAAAAGGGATGCAGTGGATGTTGTATATTTGGACTTTCATAAAGTGCCACATGAGGCTGCTTACCAAATTAAGAGCCCATGTTATTACAGGAAAGTTACTAACATGGTGACGGCATTGGCTGATTGATAGGAGGCAGCGACTGGTAATAAAAGGATCTTTTTCTGGTTGGATGCCAGTGACTAGTGGTGTTCCACAGGGGTCGGTGTTGGGACCGCTTCTTTTTATGCTGTATATCAATGACTTAGGTGATAGAATAGATGGCTTGTTGCCAAGTTTGCAGATGATACAAAGATTGGTGAAGGGGCAGGTAGTGTTGAGGAAACAGGTTGGCTGCACAAGGGCTTAGATTTGGAGAACAGGCAAGAAAGTGGCAAACGAAATACAATGTTGGAAAATGCACGGCCATGCATTTTGACAGCAGAAATAAATGGTGCAGATTTTTTTCTAAATGGGGAGAAAATCCAAAAATCTAAGATGCAGAGGGACTTGGGAATCTTTGTGCAGAACACCCTAAAGGTTAACTTGCAGGTAGAGTTGGCAGTGAGGAAGGCAAATACAATGTTACATTAATTTATAGAGGTCGAGACTGCAAGAGCAAGGATGTGATGCTGAGGCCTCATCTTGAGTATTTTGAACAGTTTTAGTCTCCTCATCTAAGAAGGGATGTGCTGGCATTGGAGAGAGTTCAGAGGAGATTCACGAGGATGATTCAGTGAATGAAAGGGCTATTATATGAGGAATGTTTGATACCTCTGGGTCTGTACTCACTGGAATTTAGAAGGATGAGGGGCGATCTCATTGAAACATTTCAAATGTTGAAAGGCTTAGACTGAGTAGATGTGGAAAGGATGTTTCCCATGGCGTGGGAGTCTAGGACAAGAAAGCGCAGCCTCAGGATAGAGGGGCGTCAATTTGAAACAGAGATGTGGAGACATTTCTTTAGCCAAAGAGTGGTGAATCTGTGTAATTTGTTGCCACATGCAGCTGTGGAATCCAGGTCGTTGGGTGTATTTAAGGCAGAACTTGATAGGTTCTTGATTGGACATGGCATCAATGGTTACGGGGAGAAGGCCAGAGAGTGGGGCTGGGGGGGGGTGGGGGAAATAGGATCAGTTATGATTGAATGGTGGAGCAAACTCGATGGGCTAATTGGCCTAATTATGCTCCTGTGTCTTAAGGTCTAAGATCATGAGAGCGAGGAGCAGAATTAGACCATTCGGCTCATAGATTCTGCTCCAACAATCAATCATAGCTTTTTCAACCCTATTCTCACACCTTCTCCCTGTAACCTCTTTCTTTGCAGCAGTAAGGGAACGAGATGCAAAGGCTATGGGGCTTTCACTTCCATCACTCATGACATGTGACATGACTACACCTATACCATAAGGCGAAGCATCACAGGCAAGTTTACTGGATGATGTGGATCATAATGTGTGAGTACAGTGTCTGATGTCACCATTTCCTTTATCTTTTGGAAAGCCACCTCACACTGCTTTGTTCATTGCCATTTCTTCCCCATCTGTAGTAATGACTTCAAGGGGTGAAGCACAGTTGCCAGATTTGGCAGGAGCCTGCTATATTAATTGACAAATCCTAAAAAAGACTACGACTGTGACATACCCTTTGGCCTTGGGGCATTCGCCACTTGTGTAATGCTTCTGCGTCAATGGTGTAACCACAGTAAGTGATGCTTGGTTAAAGAATTCACACTTGTTGCATTATGATTTGAGCCCATTATCTTCTAATCTTTGTAACACTGTTTTGAGATTTTGGAGATGTTCTTTTTCACCTAATACTCACTGTTTATGAACCTGTAAATTTGTCCATTTTCAGCCTTTTTCTTAAAATTTGAATGCCATGCCTGGATTTTTGTAAAACTCTAACGTCTTTCTGCACTTCAGCAGGTTGGTATTCATCTCGGGTTCATTTTAAAGCTTACTGATTACCATTGTTATGTTTTGTAACTTCAGAACATAAAGCTAATGGAAAGGAAGACACTGAGCTGGGAGAATTGTGTCTTAGTTTTGTTTCTTCTTTTAGCGAGGCAGGCACACATGGCATGGTGCTGTGATGACGTATGCCATTCGCGTACTTTTGCATATAATCCATAATGAATCATCTAAATGAACAAAGAATGCTGAGTCAAACAATATATTTGCAATATTACTCAAATATTACTGAAATATTAAATACACAACACTGACCTATCAAAAACCAGTCGAGTCTATACCCACTGCCTTAGCCGCCATCGCTCTTTGTGGCAACAAATTGCACATATTAGCGGCTGAAGAAATTCCTCCTCATATCAATTTTAAAGAGACTTAATTCAGAGGCTGAGCCCTCAAATCCTGGATGTAGATGGTGAGCCGAAAGCTTAATTCAGAGACAAATACAGTATTATGGCAAACTGGTGACTAGTACATTGCAAACATGGTGCAGTGTTAGAGACAACAGTTAAGAAAATGCTTACAGCAAGGAATAAATCCTGAGACTTGATCAGCTTACTGACAGGGCAAAGGGAGGACTGGCAATCAGGTCTTTTTGGACTGCTTTTCAGCACTCCTTGATGGCCAAACCCTGAGGGAATGGATTTGAACTGTGCATACTATGTGAGAAATGATTTGAAGTTTATGTATTCATAGGTCTCTGCTGGAGAAACTGAATGATATAAGTAACTATTAAACAGGGAATAATGGGGGAATGAAGAAATACCTCCCCCCATCGCCAAATCCCTACACCCTCCCTTCCACGACCACCATCTCCCACACCATTACCCCAAAGTCTTGGGGGCACGAGTATGAAATGAATAACATTATCATTGGTTTAGCTCCCTTCAGGGAAACAAGGCTGCTGAATGTTATCTGGAGGACATCACAGGTGCCAATTAAATTAACTTACTTCGGTGAATAGAACATCTTGCCTACAATGCTCAGAGAAAGCTATAATTTTTTTCCTCTGTGCTGCAAGTTCAACAGCTTTAATTGCATTGCTGGATCAAAATAATGCTAAAACATTTCTGTCATATATCCTGCCTCTGCCTACAGCTTATTTGCTAATCAAAAATGATCAAGAACAGAAATTAAACACATTTTCTAAAATGCCGGCTTAAGTAAAGTCACTTCATTGAAAAATCAGCAGAGAGCTAACTGGAACAGAGATTTTAAAAATTCTGGCTTAGTCTCACTCTTTTCAGCATTAAGTACGGGTAGTTACATGAATGACATGTAAGTATCTAACTTCCTCTTTCTTTCTTGTTCTGATTATCACTTTAGAAACATAGAAAACCTACAGCACAATACTGGCCCTTCGGCCCAAAAGGTTGTGCTGAACATGTCCCTACCTTAGAAATTACTAGACATCCCCATAGCCCTCTATTTTTCTAAGCTCCATGTACCTATCCAAAAGTCTCTTAAAAGACCATATCGTATCCATCTCCACCACTGTTGCCGGCAGCAACTTTATTATTACTTCACTGTATCTGTTAACACATGCCTTTCTCTCTATTATAAAAACCAACTGCTAACATCTGTAAACACATTTGCACATTCTCATTAAGTGAAGTTAGCAGATAAAGTAGAACTGAATGAATATACTGTACCTACGTTTATGTATAGCACTGTTATCCCTGACACTATACATGGAAATCTCAAGAATTTGTCAGGATCTGCTTACTTCATACAGCTTTTCACTTTGTACTGAACCAGATTTTTCTAAACCAGACATTTGACCATGCTTAACTTAGCACATTTCAATTGCAAATTGCAATAAAAAAGTAAATTCTTTTCAACCTCCAGTTGATTCAGTTTCCTGGAAAACTCTTCAGTGAAGGAAAATTGGAGACATTTTTTCTTCTGGTGCCCCATTTGTTTGACAAGCAAATGTAAGGAAGGCACCAGACTCGAGAAGTTGTGCACAACTGGGATGTTAGTCTATGGATAGTGATCTATGAAGGACGTAGACCACATTTTTATTTAGGAGCAGGCTTCATGGCACTTCCAATGCCTGCTTCAGCATTATTTAATTGGATCTGCCTGAGCACATTCCAGCCATTATGGTCTAGCACTTAATCAAGATCTATTTTTCAAAATAATTTTTAAAAATATAATTTCTAACAATACCCAGCACTTTAGTTCCAAATGATTAGTATAACATTATGGTGAAAAAACCAAGTAAAGGTTAGGTTATTTCAGAGTTATTATAAACCACAATTTTGTCAAATGGAAACCCTCTCCTTCCTTAAGCAAGAGAAAATCTGCAGATGCTAGAAATCCAAGCAACACACGCAAAATGCTGGAGGAACTCAGCAGGCCAGTCAGCATCTTTGGAAAAGAGTAGAGGTTTCGGGACGAGACATTTCATTTGAACTGGAGGAAAAGGATGAGAAGTCAGAGCAAGAAGGTGGAGGGGGGAGGGGAGGAAGAAATACATGGTAGTCGGTGATAGGTGAAACCAGGAGATGGGAAGGGGTGAAGTAAAGAACTGGGAAGGGGGAAACTGATAGGGGAGGACAGAAGGTCATGGAAGAAAAGGAAAGGGGAGGAGCACCAGAGGGAGGTGATGGGTAGAAGAGGAGATAAGGTAACAGAGGGAAATGGGAATGGGGAATGGTGAGGGAGAGGGAGGGGCAGGCCACTGCCAGAAGTTCGAGAAATCGATGTTCATGCCTTCAATTTCTCGAAATGGGTCGCCACTGCGAGATGCACGCACGTCGCCCTCAACCAATCCGCCTGCTACCCCACAAGGGAAAGGGTTCCTCTTGTCCTTACCTAGCACCCCACCAGCTTCCGTGACCAGCACATAATTCTCCATAACTTCGGCCATCTCCAACAAGATCCCCCTACCAAGTACATCTTTCCCTCCCCATCACTTTCTGCATTCCACAGGGATCGCTCCTACGCAACTCCCATGTCCATTTGTTCCTCTCCACAGATCTCCCTCCTTACATTTATTCTTGCAACTGGAACAAGTGCTACACCTGCCCCTACACCTCTTCCCTCACTACTAGTCAGGGTCCCAAACAATCCTTCCAAGTGAGGTTCCATTTCACCTGTGAGTCTGTTGGGGCCATCTACTCTAACTGGTGCTCCCAATGTGGCCTCCTGTATATCGGTGAGACCTGATGTAGACTGGGAGACTGCATTGCCATGGACCTATGCTCCATCCATCAGAAAAAGTGGGATCTCTCAGTGTCCACCCATTTTAATTCCACTTCCCATTCCCATTCCAACATGTCAATCCATGGTCTCCTTGACTGCCACGATGAGGCCACACTCAGGTTAGAGGAGCAACACCTCATACTCTCTCTGGGTAGCCTCCAACCTGATGGCACGAACATCGATTTCTTGAACTTATAGTGCACCCCACCCCCTCACCATTGCCCATTCCCATTTCCCACTCTCATATTACCTCCTTACCTGCCCATTACCTGCCTCTGGTGCTTCTCCCCCTTCCCTTTCTTCCATGGTCTTCTGTCCTCCTGCATCTGATTCTCCCTTCTCCAGGCCTTCCCAGCTCTTTACTTCAGCCCTCCCCCTTTCTCGGTTTCAGCTATCAGCTGCTACCTTGCATTTCTTCCTCCCCTCCCCCCACCTTCTTACCCTGGTTTCTCAACTTTTTTCTCTGGTTCTGATGAAGGGTCTTGGCCTGAGATTTGACTGTTTACTCTTTGCCTTAGACGATTCCTAGCCTGTTGAATTCCTCCAGCATTTTGTGTGTTATCTCTCCTTTCTTATATATTTTATTTTCTATGCAAAATAAATATTTTGAAAGGAGAAACTGATTCAGGGGGGTTGCACATTGCACCATGCTCTGAAAATTCACATCAATTGAAATCAATGGCTCCAAACATGCCCAGCAATTGCTTTGCCGTGCACGTTGTGGAGAAGGACTAAGCTTGAATTCTCTTCATACCTTAGGGTTCCCAGACTCTGTACTGTCCAATGAACTCTCCTACAGACCTCTTCATTTCATTAACTGTGACTTTATCTCACTTCTCTCTCTATTGCTACATAAATGCAAGATTATTAGCTTAAGTTCCACGTCACATTTCAAAGATTTCTGTAATTAGTACGCCAAGTTATTTTAGTTGTTATAGTGTCATGCAGCAAAGAAAAGAGCCCAATTCATCTATGCCAGCCAAGTTGCCCAACTGAGCTGGCCCCATTTGTTAGCATGTGACCCATATCCCCATAAACCTATCCTATCCGTGTACCTACTCAATGTCTTTTTAATGTTGTGATAGTGTTCACCTCTATCACTTCCTCCATGTTCCATATCCAGTATGCACCACTCTCTTGGTGAAAAAGCTGCCCGCTGCTTCCATTTAAATCTTTCCCCTCAATTTAAACCTATGACCTCCAGTTTTGGACTCCCTTTACTTGGAGGAAAAATATGGCTATTCACCTTAACTATTCCCCTCATAGTTTAATAAACCTTTTTAAGGTCACCACTCAGCCTTTCTCAGTCTAAGGAAAGTAGTCCTAGCCTATCCAACCTCTCCTTTTAACTCAAACCCTCCAGTTATGCTAACATCTTCATTATTCAATTTCGCATTCCTTCTGATTTAATGACATTGCTTCTAAAGCAGGGCATCCAGAACTACAGACTGTATTTAAAATGTGGCCTTACCAATGTCAGGTACAGCTGCAACATGATGCCCCCTGAACTCAATATCCTGACCAATGAAGGTGAGTGTTCCAAATGTCTTCTTCGTTATCTTGCTTACCTGTGCCATCACATTACTCTTGTACCTCCAATTTATTTTGCTTTATGCCAATGCATAAAGAACCATTGCCAACAATCAGTGTACAGTACTACTCCAGATTCATCAATGAAAGTGTCTCTCCTGAATAGGCATTTCACATTTGCTCACACACCTCCTGTAGAAAAGCAGCATCGTATAATCTTTTCCAGTGTTTGTACTTGGACTAGGCAATATTTACTATGAAGCTCAACTTTCAAGAAGGAGTGCAATAACTTATCTTTGCCAGAAGCATTTTGACGCCATAAAATTATCACGTCAGCTTGTGCCATATAAATGTTGTGCCTTCTATGTCTGTCTCATGAGGTGTAAATGGAACAGAGTTTTCTTCAGTAGTAGACATGGAATTGATTGGTTCCAAACTATATCCACTCATCTTCAGATTCAATAGTATCAAGGGCCATTCACAAATAGAAACCAACTCCATCACCTTCATACCAACAACCTTTGTTCAACAATGCTATAGCAAACATTCAGCTCTATTTACAGCAGAAGGTTTAATTATATATATAAATCCTCAGCAGCAGATGCTAATGGATACTAATGACACTTTCTACTACTTTAAAAGCTGTTCTACCTATACACTGTGAATATTCATAGCCAACCATTTCACTGGGGAATAACATTTAAAGATGCTATTTAAACTTCACAGAAAAAGACATTTCTTGTGTCAAGAAGCAGAAGAATTGAACCACTTTGTGTAAAATAATATAGCAATGGGTCAGCCTCCTGAAAGAGGATGAAAATCCCTCCAAAAAATGCATTTACTAGAAATCTAAAATCAAAATAGAAAGTGCTGGTAACACACACTTAGGATTGAAAGTAAAACAGAGTTAAGGCCTTAACTCACAGATATTTCAACTGATTTATCTTCCACCTGAGATGTCAATTGTTTTGCAACACACACAAAATGCTGGAGGATGTCTACATAACAAACAACATTTGTGGCGTAAAATGAAAAGTCATTATTTTGGGCCGAGACCCTCCAACCTGATGCTGGCCTCTGGAGCTACACAAGAGGTGCTGCAGGACCTCAACAGTCAGGCAGCATTTATGGAGGGAAATGGACATTCAGTGCTTTGAGTTTGGGTCCTTCATTTTGACAACAGCATCTGGTGTGAAACTGCTGGAAGCTACCAGCAGGCCAGGCAGTATATGTGGAGGCAAAGAGATGGCTGATGTTTCGGATCAGTGAATCATGCCACACGACGAGGACCAGATCTACTCACAACATCAAATAGTAGAAGCTAAGGCCATTTGGACCAGATTGCCAGTCCTAAGCTCTTGAAGGAGCCATCCACTCTGCTTTTGCTCTAAACCCTGTTCAACTTTTCAAATATTTGCCTAATGCCCTTTAGATTACAGATGTTCCCAGCCTGGGATCCATAGACTCCTTGTTTAATGGTATCGGTCCATGTCATAAAAAAAGTTTGGGAACTTTAGAAACCTACAGTTGAATTTGCTTCCATCAGTCTTCAAGAAATATTTTGACATCCAAGATAACACCTGCTTGCTGCATTAAATATGTTCTCATCCTCCATCTGCTCTCTTTATCCTCTGGTTACCAATCATTCTGCCAGTGAAACTGTTTCTTCTTATCTAGAAACCTTCAGAATTTTGTTCAACTGCTTTTAAATCCCTAGTTATCCTTTTCTGGTGCAAGAACAATAAAGTCAAATTTTTCAGTCCTGCCACAGACCTGAGCTACTATTCAAGTATATTTGAATAGCCACTTCAAGATTCAAGATGCATGATTGTTTATTGTCGTACTTCAATACACAAGTGTAAAGGAGAACAAAATAATTGTTACTCCAAATCTGATGCAGCATAAAAATCCCAATCATAAAGAACACAATTAAAATAAGCAAAACAAATACAATAAACCGAAATACAAAAGGCAATCCTATAAAAACAAATCTATAAACTTAAGCAACACACATAAAAATTGCTGGTGAATGCAGCAGGTCAGGCAGCATCTCTAGGAAGAGGTACAGTCAACATTTCGGGCCGAGACTCTTTGTCAGGACTAACTGAAAGAAGAGCTAGTAAGAGATTTGTAAGTGGGAGGGGGAGGTGGAGATCGAAATGATAGGAGAAGACAGGAGGGGGAGGGATGGAGCCAAGGGCTGGACAGTTGATTGGCAAAAGGGATATGAGAGGATCATGGAACAGGAGGCCTAGGGAGAAAGAAAAGGGGGAGGGGGGGAAAAAGCCCAGAGGATGGGCAAGGGGTATAGTGAGAGGGACAGAGGGAGAAAAAGGAGAGAGAGAGAAAAAGAATGTGTGTATAAAAATATAAAAATAAATAACAGATGGGGTACGAGGGGGAGGTGGGGCATTAGCGGAAGTTTGAGAAGTCAATGTTATGTGTGTTGCTTGAAATTCCAGCATCTGCAGATTTCCTCGTGTCTACAAACTTAACATCATTCTTAAGGATGATGCGTAAAACTGGACGTAATGTATCATCTGTGGCTGAACTAGTGATTTTTCCATTGTACTTTAAAGTTCCAAGTTCAACGTAACCAATGTGCAAAAGACAACAAACTGTGCAAATACAAAAAGAATAAAATATAATAATAATAATGAAGCAATAAATATTGAGAACTGAGATGATGAAACCTTGAAATTGAGTCCCTAGGTTGTAAGATCAGTACAGTGTTACATTGCATGAATTGAGTGAAGTTATCCCTTCTGTTTTGAGAGCCTGATGATTGAGGGGTAACAATAGTTTCTAAACTTGGTGGTATGGGTCCTGAAGTTCCTGTACCTCCTTCCTGATGGCAGCAGTGAAAAGAGAGCATGGCCAGGATGGTGGGGTCTTTATTGATAGACACTGCTTTCCTGCGACTATGCTCCTTGTAGATGAACTCAATGGAGCAGAGGGCTTTACTTGTGATGGAGTGTGCTGCATCCACTACTTTTTGTAAGCTTTCCTATTCAAGGACATTGGTGCTTCCATGCCAGGCCATGATGCAACCAGTCAGTATACTCTCCAAGACATCTGTAGAAGCTTGTCAAAGTTTTGGATGACATGCTGAATCTCCACAAACTTTGAAGAAAGTAGAGGCGCTGCCATGCCTTCTCTGTAATAGCACTTACATGCTGGACCTAGGACATATCCTCTGAAATGGTAATACTGCTGAATCAAAGCTGCTGACACTTTCCAATTCTGATCCCCTAATGAGGATAATATTCCTCCTCAGGAGGATTGTTGGTGGCAGGCATGTGTTGCCCCAATTTTCTGAAATTCAATTCCACTATCTTCAATCTAGTACTGACCTTTTAGATACTGGAACAAATACAGCCTGTTCATTCCTTCTAAATTGTTTGTGATCTTAAATGTCTCCAACAAATAAGGTTCGAGCCTCTCTTCTCTTTTGAGAACAACCCCAGCAATTGTGGATTCATCTGTCTGAATATTTGTACCTCCTAAGCTCTGAGACTAATCAAACAGATATCTTCTGCATCATCCCTTGATTACTGATAGAATAAGACTAGTGCACTTTAGATCCTGAGAGATTTGATGAGAGATTCCAATCCTACTTTTACTTTGGGTATTTGCTGATGATCTCCTGTGAGCCACTTAGATTTACAATAATTTAATTGCAACAGCTCCACAGTCAGAAAAATAGAGTAGGAGGGATGATAAGCAGCAGGATACAATATTTCAACTAAGGCTTAACTGGTGATTTGCAAGTGATCAGCATAATTCACTCACATGTGCCATTTGTAGCTCTGTTTACAATGTCTATTTACACTGGATTCTCAATGTTTTATTAACAGTCTCATCAACCTGTTACCTTCAATACGTTATGTTTGTGAAAATTCTGATCTTTCAGCTCCTCCATTCACACCGTAAAATGCTACCATTAAAACTAAATTATGTTTTAAAACTAAATTACACCCCAAGCTCTTCAGTATTTTAAAAAAACATGGACCTTTTTGTTTCCTCTCTGGGTAATACAGCATTTGATAAACATTAACATTATCAGGAAATTTCTCTGTCAATTATTTGAATGGAAGAACTAAAATATTAATTTATAATATAAAACAAATATCACACAATAGTGCTTCATCTCCATGGAAAGAAGCACACTGTTTATTTTTTGTTTGCAATTTTGCCCAGATAGTATGGTTGACTAATCCATGGAAGAATATCAAACATCTTCTTCCAATAGTTAATCACTGGGATAAGGGAACAATTGAGATTTATCTGAGAAACTCAGGTTATTTGCCAATTATTCTCTCAATGGTGTTTTTGAGATATTTATTGAATCTCAGAGGTTCTAAGGAAGGATAACAAAATCTAAAGAGGGATAAGTGTCACAAATAAAAACATATACCAGGTAATTCCATGCTTCCAGCAGAGATCTACAATTGTTGGTCAATGAGAATACAAATATTTGTACCAGGTTTGATCTATGTTCTCAGTGAATACTGCAGCACCTGGTTTGAAGTAACTGTTGATACTGGAATCTGGAACAAGAAACAAACTGCTGGATGAACTCAGCAAGTAAGAAAGCACCTGTGGAGGGAAATCAAACAATCACCATTTCAGGCTGAGAACCTTTACCCGAACTAATGAAGAATCACCACAAGAAACATCAAATCCATCCACAGATGCTGTCTGACCTGGCGAGTTCCTCCAGGATTTTGTTTATAAGCTGATGAATACAAAGTGAATCAATTCAAGAGGGAGAAGTGGACTTTGATTCATGAGGCACTAACATCATTCTGAGGAACAATGAGGTTCTGATCATGCTGGATCAGAGTTGAAACAAACCAAATAAACAAGCAGATGAACAAGTAGGACAAGTAGCAAATAAACAGGTAGGACTTTAAACTAATTACGAATAGGGAGGGTGGCACTGAACTAAGGATCTGTGGAGGGACTCTTTTTCTGGACTTCAGTTCAGAACGCGGTTTGCTTGTATTTATTGTTTGCATGATTTGTTTTTTTTCCTCTCTGCACATTGAGTGTTTGATTGGTCTTTTTTAATGGATTCTTTGGGTTTTTTTTTGTTTTGTAGCTGCCTGTTAGGAGACAAGTCTCAAGGTTGTATATAATGTATACATAACCTTGATAATAAATGTACTTTGGACTCTGAACTTTGATAGGAGGGAGGGGCTAAATACCTGAGGAAGAGAAACCTGAGGTTATGTAAGAAACAAAATGTAACACAAATGATCAAAGTACTAAATGTCTGAACGTATTAAAGGCAAATATAAAACTGTTGAATCTGAATGAATTAAGCATTCAAAATGAGATAGATGAATTAACAGGGCAAATAGATGTAAACATATACTATTTCTTGTCCTCATAGATACATGACTGTGAAATGACCAACGTGGGAGATGAATGTCCAAAGAAATTCCATATTTAGGCAGGACCAGCAGGGAGAATCAGAACCTGGTAATGAATGATACAATTATTACCTGATGTGTGATAGAATTTTACAAGAAACTTAATTGTTAACCAGCTCAGTATCGATTATGGGATTTCAAGGGTCAACAAATTATTTCTGAATGCATGTCCATACACTTCTTTATAATTCTAGATGTCCCTACTGAAAAATACAGTTCTATGTGTCTGTTCTGCAAGTGGGCTGA
Organism: Mobula hypostoma; assembly: GCF_963921235.1. NCBI lineage: Eukaryota > Metazoa > Chordata > Chondrichthyes > Myliobatiformes > Myliobatidae > Mobula > Mobula hypostoma. The sequence goes on from NC_086101.1 coordinate 173,987,829, forward strand.
ACACTGGAATGGAGGAACAAGTCCATAGTTTACAAAGCCATTTTTATTACACGCTCACAGTGGTTGTTTTAGAAATAGAATTTTGCAATGAGGACTGCATACAAAGCAGAATTAAATCTGAAGCGAAACTTATGTAATTCAGTGAACTATTATGAATTAGGAATCAATTCTATCATAATTACATCTTCCTGTCAGATGGTAGAAAGCATTAAGAAACAATTTTATGCCTTTTGATAAAGCAAATGGTTGCAAACTATGAATGACCAAATTCAAACAGAAAGCAAGGGCCTGACGGTGGCGTAGCGGTTAGTGTGACACTATCACATCTTGGGGCATTGGAGTTCGGGGTTCAGTTCTGACAATGGTGGAGCAGACTCAATGGGCCAGATAGCCTAATTCTGCTCCTATGTTTTATGATCTTCTGTAAGCAGTTTATACTTTCTTCTGCATGAACTTGTGGGTTTCTTCTGGGTGCTTTGGTTTCTTCCCACATTCCAAAGACCTACCAGTTAGTAGGTTAATTGGTCATTGTAAATTGCCCTACGATTCGGCTAGGGTTAAGTAGGTGGGTTGCTAGGCGACACTGTTCTTTGGGCAGGATGGGCCTGTTCCACTCTGTATCTCTAAATACATCAAAATAACTTAAAACAAATGGAATAACATTTGTTGTCTCAAAGAAAAATGACACATTAAGATGTTTCAGGGAAAAATGCAGAAGTTTTGGAAAGGTATGTGCTCTAAAAGAAAGTCTCTAGAAAGACTGAGAAGAAAAGGTAGATAATTTTAAAGAGGAACTTTCAGAAATGGAACAGAACTTTGCCACTAATTGTAAATTACCAGCACGACTGCAGGCACAAGAATAGCTGAAAGGCAGGAATAAATTACCAGATGCAGTACCTTGAAGAATTTCAAGGGAACGATTCTTGATTGAATAAGTTAGCTGTACAATGTAACTTGATAGGAGCTGATGACTCAGACATAGAAGTGCACCACATGGGTTTAATCCTAGCCTAATCACAGGACAATTTACAATAACCAATTAACTTACCAACCTACCAACTCATCAACCCTGATCTGCAAGTCTTTGGAATGTGGGTGGAAACCAGAGCACCTGGAGGAAACCCAGATATTCACAGGGAGAATGTACAAACACCTTACAGACAGCAGCTGGAATGAACCCCTAATCTTACCGCTGGCTTGCTGCAAAGTGTCATACTATCTGCTACGTGACATACTATCATACTATCTACTAAATAGCAATCGTGTCAGTGGGCAAAATCGTCATCAAGGCCATAATGGGCCGAGGATCCATTTTTGGCTAAAACACCAGAAAATCTGCAGATGCCGGAAATCCAAAGCAACACAAAATGCTGGAGGAATTCAGCAGGTCGGGCAGCATCGAAGGAAAAGAGTTAACTGTTGATGTCTTAGCCCAAGACTCTTTTTCGGGACTGGAAAGGAAGAGGGAAAGAGTCAGATGAAGGAAAGTGGGGGGAGGAGTGGTAGAAGTACGTGGCAGGTGATAGATGAAACCAGTAGAGGGAGAGGGGGTGAAGTAAAGAGTTGGGAAATTATTTGGTAAAATATATAAAGGGTTGGAGAAGGGGGAATCTGATAGGAGAGAACACAAGACAATGGAAGAAAGGAATGGGGGAAAGGCACCGGGGGGGGAGTGACGGGCAGGTAAGGTGAGAGAGGGAACCAGCAATTGGGAATGCTGAAGGAGAGGAGGGGTGAGGCATTTTTGCGCTGTGCATCTCCAAGATTCTGTGTCTCGAAGCACTATGGTCAAACTTGAGACTTACAGATTACATCCTTCAACCACCTTTCGAAAGATAAGTCATTGCTTCAGGATAATAAGCTCCAGAGAAGCTGGCAAGCTATATTGATACTGCTGCTGCCAGCATCCAAACAATACAGATATTTCAGAGCCATTGTTCAGATGGATTCATTACTGTGAGCTGACACAACCTCAGCAACATTTTTGAGATGTTACTCCACATTTACAAAAGGCATTTTCCGTTTTTTAACCGAAACAGATTTCAGTCAGCTTTTGGCATGATCTTGTCTTTGCATGTTTTTTTTTAGTTTGATATACAGCTTTTCTGTCTTGTAGTTAATGACGCACTTCAAAAAGTGATGCACGGTGTCATCCTTCAGCCCAGATGGCCTGCACTCATTAGGAAACAGCTACTTATAAAGCTAAGAAAAGCATGGATTTCCTCTGCAGCTATTAGTTGATCAGTGAACTGGTTTTAGGTTGAGATTGAATGGAAGCGACTTTTTTGTTGTTGTTACTATCTTAGTCAGTAATTAGTTGACATTAGCTCTATAAATGTAAATACTGATGTTCAGAATTACTTAAGTTTAAATTACATCTATCAAAATATTGTGAATCATGTGTATTTTTACTAATGTGTCCAAGGCATTTTATTTTGCCCTTTTCAAAATGAGATCTCGGATAGTTAAGGAAAGCAGGAAGGAAAGGTACTGAACATATGTCTGACAGGGTGATCATTACTTTACACAGCTGAGTTCTGCGCTTTGCAAGAATGAGCAGGCAGAGCAATAATATAACATCACCCCTGAGTGCAGGACAGCCAAACCCCTTACCAATGCTTGATGACGAATGACATTGGTTGGATGAGTAGTGTAGCAACAACAACCTTGCACCAGTGTCAGCAAGTTCAAGGAATTGATTGTGGACTTCAGGAAAGAGAAGTCTGAGGAACATACACCAATCCTCATCCAGCACTACAACGGAGAAACACGCCCTTCAGTCCACCAGGTCCATGCCAAACTATCACTCTGCCTACTCCCATCAACCTGCATCTGGACGATTGCTCTCCATACCCCTCTCATCCATGCAGCTATTCAAATTTCTCTGAAATGTTAACATCAAAGTCATATCCTCCACTTCTGCCATCTGCTTGTTCTCACTGCCCTCTGAGTAAAAAAGCTCCCCAATCATGTTCTACTTAAATATTTCACCCTTCACCCTTAACCCATGACCTCTCTAGCATGAGCCTCATTCAACCTCACTGGTAAAAGCCTGCTTGTATTACGCTATCTATGCCCCTCATAATTTTTTATACCTCTATCAAATCTCCTGTATTTCTCTTCTGCCCTACGGAGAAGTCCCAGCCTATTCAACCTTTCCATGTAACTCAGGTGCTCAAGTCCTGGCAACATCCTCGTAAATTTTCTCTGCACTCTTTCAATTTATTGATATCTCATTGAGGGTATAGCAGTGAAAAGGTTGGGCAGCTTTGAGTCCTTGGGCATCAACATCTCTGAAGATCTATCCTGGGCCAAACTTATGGAAGTAATCATGAAGAAGGTATGTCAGTGGCTATACTTTATAAGAGTTTGAGGTATGTCAACAAAGACTTACAAATTTCTACAGGTGCACAGTGGAGAGCATTTTGACTGATGCATCACTGTCCAGTCCGGAGGTTCCAATGCACATGATGATCGAGGTTGCAGAAAGAGGGAACCTACACCAGTCCTCATAGAGGGATAGGAAGTGGAAAGAGTGAGCAATTTCAAGTTCCTGGGTGTCAATATCTCTGAGGACCTAACCTGGATCCAACATAACGATGTAGTTATAAAAAAGACAAGATAGTGGTTATATTTCATTAGGGGTTGGTGGAGATATTGCATGCCAGCTAAAACACTCTCAAATTTCTACAAATGTACCATGGAGAGCATTCTGACTGGATGCATCATTGTCTGGTATGGTGGTGGTGGGGGTACTGCACAGGATTGAATTAAGCTGCAAAGAGTTGTAAAATTATTCAGCTCCATCATGGGCACTAGCCTCAGTAATATCCAGGACATCTTCAAGGAGCATTGCTTCAGAAAGGCCTTATCTATCATTGAGGACCCCCGTCACCCAGGTTATACCTTCTTCTCATTGCCACCATCAGGAAGGATGTACAGAAGCCTGAAGGCGCACACTCAACGATTCAGGAACAGCTTCTTCCCCTCTGCATTCGATTTCTGGATGGACACTGAACCCATGAATACTACCTCACTACTTTTTATTTCCTTATTTTGCATTACTTATTTAATTTAACAATTTAATACATATATTCATTCTATAATTCACATTTTTTGCTCTCTATTAATATGTATTGCATCGTACCACTGCCGCAAAGTTAACAAATTTCACAGCATTTGCTGGTGATATTAAACCTGATTCTGAGAGTATTACAGACTCGACCACCTCCATCACGAGCACCAACATCCCCACCATTGGGGACATCGACAAAAGATGGTGCCTGAAGAAGGCGGCATCCATCATTAAGGATCCTCACCACCTGGGAAATGCCCTCTTCTCCTTACAACCATCAGGGAGAAGATACAGAGCCTGAAGACTGAGATTAATTTCGGAACATTTTCCCTTCTGCCATTAGTTTTCTAAACTGTTTGTGAATCCATGATTATTTCCTCACTATTCCTCTTTTGCACTATTTATTTATTTTATATCATAATTTACAGTATTTTTTAAAATGGCTTGCACTATACTATTGCCACAAATAGCGAATTTCATGAGATATGAAATTCTTCCCAAATCACACTGTGTTTCCAACCTGTGGACATGATCTTCACCACATGGTAACAAGTTAAACACAGGAAACAACAGCAGCCAGCATAGGTGGCCTTCGTCAGTGTAATATATTTGATTCCATCAATCTAAAGGGAAGTATTTATTTAGCGATTAGTTAGCAAGTAGGCCCTTCCAGGCCCTCAAGCCTCGCTGCAGCAGCAATCCCCGACAAACTCGATTAACCCGATCAAATCACGGGTTAATTTACAATAAACTATTAATCTACCCGATTCTTCTTTATGCTGTCAGAGGAAACCAAAGCACCTGGGGAAAACCCATACATTCCATGGGGTACAGACTCCTTACAGATGGCGCAGGAATTTAACTGTGAAATTCGGAACACCCCAAGCTGTAATAATGTTGAGCTAACTGCTAAGCAAGCGTGGATTCAAAGTACATTTATTATTGAAGAATATATAAATTACACAACCTTGAGATTCGTTTGCTTATATGCAGTCGCAAGGCAAGGAACCTAGAAGAACCCAATTAGATAAGTAATAAGACCAATCCCAATGCACACAGAGAAAGAGAAAAACATCAAATTACGCAAACAATAGAAATGAGCAACAACAATAACTTTCCAAACCAAACTGAGTCCTTTGATTCAAATCCCCGTGGCAACCCGGAGTAGGCCAGAAGCCTTCATTTTCAGTCATCATATTAGACATCGTGGATTAACCTTCTTAAATTTGGCAGTCTACATAAATTTCTTCCCCTCTAAAGGCTGATTTATACTTCTGCGTCAACTCGACACCGTAACCTACGCAAGTGACCTACGCGTGTTGTGAGCATTTATACTTGTGCGTTGGTGTGTCTGTGTCACTCTGCAATTCGTGCACGTCACGCATGCGCACACAGCTGCCCGTGCAAGGCTTCATGGTCATGGTAGTCTTTCTCGGGGTAAACAAGAAGTGAGTGTCTTTTTTCGTGAAAGCGAAATGTGTCCTTCATAATTTCAGAGGTCAGTAAAGCTTTATGGAAAGCACTGCAGCTAGAGTTCCTTCCCTGCCCTTCAGTTGCCCAATGGCAAGGTATAAATCAGCCTTCACATTCATTCCACAATGGCATGCGATCCAGGATACTAACTGCAACAGGATCAGTCTCTTGTCAACCAAGGCTGTGCTTTTGATTCAACAATTTTCTCCATCTTCTTCTCCCCAAGGGTACTCCTCTATTCCAGAAGGCTCAACTTCTATGGGAGTAGAGAATCTTCAAAACAAATGCTCTACAGCTTGACTTACTGCAACTACACTCCAGAACTGAAGACACCCAAACCGCAACTGTCTATTTGCAGCACGCAGGTGATTCTTGTGTTTGTCTGCACTAACACTGTCAACTCGTTTATTGAAATATCTGAGGACAGCTCGGCAGAACCGAAACAAAATAATTGAGTGTTGACATCAGGAAGATGAACATCAGTCGTCTACATTGTTTGATCGGCAGTGGAAAAATCTGCGACTTTAAATTCTTTTGTATTAACATATCAGGTGCCCTGTCTCAGGTCCAGCTCAGAGATGTAATCACTGGAAGACGTACCAGCTTCTTTCCTCTCTCAGCAGGTTAAGGAGGATTGGCATGTAACTGAACACTCCAGCTTCTACAGATGTACTGTTGCAATTATCCTGACTGATTGCATCACTGTCTGGTGTTGAAGGAGTGCACTCCCTCACAAGTTACCCACCCACCTCAGTCCGTCCCTTTTCCATTTGTAAGAGAACATGTGATTCTCATATTAGCTTTATTAGCCACTTCAAGCTGTACTAAACTGCAGTGATTGCAAGACACTATCTATGATGATGAAGACCATCACACCTGACCATCGTTTACTCCAAACTAAACGTTTGTAATCTCTTATTTGAATGCAAATCACAGCTAATAATTCATCTTTCATTGCATGTGATTGCATCATATAATCAAAATCAATCAAGTCAAATCAAGTTTAATTATCATTCAAATCACACTTAGATACAGCTGTTCTTCTGGGGCCAAGGTGCAAAGCATTCAAAATAGCAAGCAGACATTTAAAAATAGTGTGTAACATATATAGTATAAATATATATCAATAAAGGACCACCTGGTCTTATTGCTGCTGCATAAGACCATAAGGCCTTAAGGCCATAAGTCACAGGAGCAGAATTAGGCCATTCAGCCCATCGTTTGTTCCAGTATTTCAGCATGGCTGATCCCAGATCCCATTCAACCCCATACAGCAGACCTCTCACCATATCCCTTGATGCCCCGACCAATCAGAAATCTATCAAATTCTGCTATAAATATATCTACGGACTTGGCCTCCACTGCAGTCTGTGGCAGAGCATTCCACAGATTCACCATTCTTTGGCTAAAAGAATTCCTCCTTACATCTGTTCTAAAAGGTTGCCCCTCAACTCTGAGGCTGTGCCCTCTAGTTCTGGATACCCCATCAGAGGAAACATCCTCTCCACATCCACATTATCTCATCCTTTCAACATTCAGTAAGGTTCAATGAGATCCCCCGACATTCTTCTAAATTCCAGTGAGTACAGGCCCAAAGTTGCCAGCCACTACTCATGTTAACCTCTTCAGTCCTGGAATCATCCTTGTGAACCTCCTCTGGACTGTCTCGACTGTCTTTTGAGATAGTGGCCCAAAACCATTTACAATACTCCAAGTGCAGTCTGACTAGTGTCTTATAAAATATAAACTGCAGTGTTCTGTTCTGATGGCTTATCTGGTTAGTGATTTTTTTTGAAGTACTAACATAGACATAAGCATAATCTCACATGCACACATGTCTACATACATGTGCACATACACCAAAACACACATATCTCTTAGCTGCAATTTGCATTTAATATAAAACTATTCTTTCAAAGATCAAAACTCAAAGTGAAATTCATTTTCAGAATACAGACATGTCGGCCTTACAATCCTGAAATTCTTTTTCCTGCGGGCATACTTAGCAAATCTATAGAACAGTAACTGTAAACAGGAGCAATGAACAACAAACTGTGATTTGAATTGACTTTATTACTTACATCCTTCACATACATGAGGAGTAAAAATCTTTATGTTATGTCTCTGTCTAAATGTGCAATGTGTAATTTATAGTAATTTATCATAAATATTATGTACAACAGGAGCGTCAATATAACATGGAAATACAGTTGTATCAACATGAATGAATCAGTCTGAAGGCCTGGTGGAAGAAGCTGTCCCGGAGCCTGTTGGTCCTGGCTTTTATATTGCAGTACCGTTTCCCGGATGGTAGCAGCTGGAACAGTTTGAGGTTGGGGGTGACTTGGGTCCCCAGTGATCCTTCAGGCCCATTTTACACACCTGTCTTTGTAAATGTCCTGAATATTGGAAGTTCACACCGACAGGTGCACTGGGCTGTCCGCACCACTCTCTGCAGAATCCTGCGATTAAGGGAGGTACAGTTCCCATACCAGCAGTGATGCAGCCAGTCAGGATGCTCTCAATTGAGCCCCTGTAGAAAGTTCTTGGGATTTGGGGGCCCATACCAAACTTCCTCAACCGTCTGAGGTGAAAGAGGCACTGTTGAGCTTTTTTCACCACGCAGCCGGCATGTACAGACCACGTGAGATCCTCGGTGATGTCTATGCCGAGGAACTTAAAGCTGTTCACCCTCTCAACCCCAGATACATTGATGTCAGTAGGGGCTAGCCTGTCTCCATTCCTCCTGTAGTCCACAATCAGCTCCTTTGTTTTTGTGACATTGAGGGAGAGGTTGTTTTCTTGACACCACTGTGTCAGGATGATGTCTTATCTGTAGGCTGTCTACTGTGCAAATGCAAATATAAATAAATAGCAAAAAATAATGAGTATGAAATAACATGAAATGAAGGAGCATGAAATAACAAGATAAAGATTCCTTAAAGTGAGACCATCAGTTGTGGGAACACCAGAAATAGAATGAATGTAGTTGTCCATTTTTCCCCTCAAGAGCCTGATGCTTGAGGGGCAGTAACTATTCCTGAACCTGCACCTTCAACCTGATGGCAGAAGTGAGAAAAGAGCATGGTCGGGGTGATGGTCTTTGATGATGGATGCTGCTTTTCTACTGCAACGTTTCATGTAGAGGTGATCAATAGTTGGGAGGGTATTACCCATAATATACTGAGCCGAATCCACTACCTTTTGTAGGATTTTCCACTCAGATGCATTGGTCTTCCCAAACCAGGCCGTAACGTAGCCAGAATTAATTTTTTAACTCTGAGCATGTCAGTTGGTAAAGTAATATTGAATTATAGGAGTGAGGCGAGATACTTTCCCCCAACTGTTTGTAGCACAAGATAAGCTTGTTAAGCACAAGTGAAGTCTGCAAAAATCAAGGAGTAATTGATACTGAATTACCTCAATGAAAAGGGTAGATGTTCATATATTGCATGAGTCTGTTCATCTTCCTTCTTTTGCATACATGGAGACATAGAAAACAGGAACAGGAAAAGTCACTCTCCTGATTTGATTGTGCCATTCAATAAGAACATGGATCATAAACTCAAATGCACATAACCTACCTACTTGAGGTACACTTCTACCCTCTTGCTTATCAATTTTATGCATGCACAACCATAAAACTCAAGTCACAGATGTACAACAAAATTACAGGATGTGAATTCTAAAATTTCACTGGCTCATGTTTTATTGGGAATTCTTGGCACTTTCCTACAGAACTGGAAGTATTTTATTGGGACTTGTTGGCACTTCCTTGCAGAAATGTTTGCATGTCTTTGCTTTACAACAGACCTTTCAACGAGTTCTGCAGAGGACAAGGTTATGGGAATTTTCCAACATTTACAATGGGAATTTCACCTGAGCTGTTTGTGCCAGCCAAGACCAAGAATTACACTTCCATTGAAAGGGAGAGACCAAGTACAACCATTTATATATGTTTTGAATTAATCAAAATTGATTAAATTAGTTAAAATGCAAATCACAATACTTTGGCCAAGAAAACACACCAGTGGTTAGCAGTGTAACACTCTTACTGTGGCATCTGTAAGATCAAGGTTCATACCCACTGTTATCTATAAGGAGTGTGTACAATCTCCCTGTGACCACGTGGGTTTCCTCCAGGTGCTCCAGTTTCCTCCCATATTCCAAAGAACGTATGGTTAAGGTTAGTGAGTTGTGGGCATGCTATGTCAGCACAGGAAACCAGCGACACTTGCACAATCTTCGCAGACTTGATTTATTGCAAACAACGCATTTCACTGTATGTTTCAATGTACATGTGGCAAATAAATTACTCAAGCTAATTTTAAGAACCTCAGTTTGCCCCATCTTCAGTCTGCTTTACCAGGAGAGAAAATATGTGGAGACTATCTCTTGCACTGGTGCACGAATTAGTTGGGTCATTGAGTTTCATTGCAGCCCTGAGAGATCCACACCCGCTTCTTAAAATAACACAACTGTCCCTCAGGAAAACTGTGAGGCAACATACAAAACAACTAATGGGAAAATATATCTCACCTGTGCTTCATCTTTTTATCTGATATCCAACAATAAGGAGAAAGTTAACTGTTATTTTTCATGCATGACTGATGGTAGACCATAGTATCACTGCAGTCAATTAATTGCTTGTTAATGGGAATATATACAAGCCACAACAGTGAGATGACAACCTGTTAATTGGTTATTAGCAGGACACCAAGACACATTTCCAATTTGGTAATGGGCTATCGATTCTACTACACATTCTCCCTCATATGCAATCACACCTCTAAGAGAATAGCAGAGTTCTTATTTTCAGATTTAAAATGAATTTTAAAAAAAGTTTAACACATACAAAATGCTGAATGAACTCAGCATGTCAGGTAGCACCTGTGGAAAGGTATAAGCAGTTCTGATGAAGAGTCTCGGCCTGGAAAGTGGACTGTTTATTCATTTCCATAGATGCTGCCTGACCTGATGAGTTCATCCAGCATTTTGTGTCTGTTACTCTGAGTTTCCAGCACCGGCATAATCTCTTGTGTTAAAAAATGTTTGCTTTTATTTTAATCACATTATACTGTAAAACAAGGGACACATGGCCTAAAAATTCAAACAATCTGCTGGAGGAACTCATGGTGGTGAGCAGCACCTGAGGGTGGATAAGGATTGCCAACATTTCAGATCAAAGTCCTGCATTAGGACTTGAAATGTCAACAATTCCCTTCTTCCAACGGATGCTGCATGACCAGCTGAATGTCTCCAGTAGACTGTTGCTGCAGCTTCTGGTATCTCTAAGAAAATCTGAAGTACCTACTTGAATACTGACATGTAAAATCCACAGGGACTATAACTTGCTGCAAAAATATCATAATTATTTTAAGTATTTATTCAGAGATGAGTGGACTGAAATTCCAGTAAGAATTACTCACGTCAACTCTGGATTGAGGCCAATGATCTTAGTGTTCACTGGTTCTATTTAACATCAGAGAATTTATACAGTATACAACCTGAAATTCGTACTCTTTTCAGATATCCATGAAACAGAAAAAAAGAATGAATGCCATAAAACTTTAGAATCCCTAAGTATCCCTCCCCCTCCCACGCACAAGCATCAACCTTCTACCACCCACTAAGCAAGCAATAGCAAGCACTAAACACCAGACACTAGAATACCACAGCACAGTACAGGCCCGTCGGCCCTTGATGTCATGCTGACCCATATATTCCTAAAAAAAAGGACTAAACCCACACGACCCCGTAACCCTCTATTTTCTTTCATCCATGTGCCTGTCCAAGAGGCTCTTAAATACCCCTAATGTTTTAGCCTCCACCACCATCCCTGGCAAGTCATTCCAGGCACCCACAACCCTCTGTGTAGAAAACTTACCCCTGATGTCTCCCCTAGATTTCCCTCCCTTAACTTTGTACCTCTGGTGTTTGCTATTTGTGCCCTAGGAAACAGGTACTGGTTATCCACCCTATCTATGCCTCTCATAATCTTGTAGACCTCTATCAAGTCCCCTCTCATCTTTCTCGGCTCCAAAGGGAAAAGTCCCAGCTCTGCTAACCCTGCCTCATAAGAATTGTTTTCCAATCCAGGCAACATCCTGGTAAATCTCCTCTGCACCCTCTCCACAGCTTCCACATCCTTCCTATAATGAGGTGACCAGAACTGAACACAATACTCTAAGTGTGGCCTCACCAGAGATTTGTAGAGTTGCAGCATGACATCTCTACTCCTGAACTCAATTTCCCTATTAGTGAAGCTTAGCATCCCATAGGCCTTCTTAACTATCCTATCAACCTGTGCAGTGACTTTGAGGAATTTATGGATTTGAACCCCAAGGTCCCTCTGTTCATCCACGCTCTGAAGCAACCGACCATTAACCCTGTACTCAGCCTTCTGGTTTGTCCTTCCAAAATGCATCACCTCACACTTGTCCGGATTGAAATCCATCTGCCACTTTTCTTCCCAACTCTGCATCTGGTCTACATCCTCTTGTAACCTTCAACAACCTACAGCTCCATCCACAACTCCTCCAATCTTCGTGTCATCCGCAAATTTATTCACCCATCCTTCCACCTCTTCATCCAGGTCATTTATAAAAATCACAAAGAGCAGGGGTCCCAGGACAGATCCTTGCAGCATTCCACTAGTCACGACATCCAGGCAGAATACTTTCCTTCCACTACTACCCTCTGCTTTCTTCCTGTATGCCAATTTTTTATCCAAACAGCCAAGGTTCCACTGATCCCATGCCTCATCACTTTCTGGATGAGTGTCTCATGGGGGACCTTTTCAAAGCTCTAAGAGACCATGATCTAGAGAATATAGATATAAAATTGAACTGAAGTGCTTCTGTGATGAAGTGATTTGAGGGGATGGTGATGAAACATATCAACCCCTGCCCGAGAAGCGAACTGCCCGAGAAGATCATAGGCCAGTTCTCATCCGGGATCAGGGGTGGAGAGGCTCAACAACTTTAAATTCCTCAATGTTATCATTTCAGAGGATCTGTCCTGGGTCCCACACATAAGTACCATTACAAAGAAAGCACATCAACACCTCTACTTTCTTTGAAGTTTACAAAGATTTGGCATGTCATCTAAAACTTTGACAAACTTCTATATATGTGCAGTGTAGAGTATAGTTGCATCATGACCTGGTATGGAAACATAAATGACCTTGAACAGAAAAGCCTTCAAAAAGTACTAAATGTGGCCCAAACAAGAGAAAATCCGCAGATCCTGAAAATCCAAGCAACACACACAAAATGCTGGAGGAACTCAGCAGGCCAGGCAGCATCTAGGAAAAGAGCACAGTTGATGTTTCAGGCCAAAACCCTTTGGCAGGACTGGGGAAAAAAATCTGAGGAGTAGATTTACAAGGTGGGGGAGGGGAGACAGAAACACAAAGTGATAGTTGGAACCTGGAGGGGGAGGGATGAAGTAAAGAGCTGGGAAGTTGATTGGTGAAAGAGACAGAAGGCCATGGAAGAAAGAAAAGGGGAGAGGAACACCAGATGAAGGCGATGAGTGGGCAAGGAGATAAGGGGAGAGAGGGAAAAGGGGTTGGGAAATGGTGAAGGGGGAGTGGGGGGCATTACAAGAAGTTTGAGAAATCGATGTTCATGCCATCAGGTTGGAGGCTACCCAAACAGAATATAAGGTGTTGTTCCTCCAGCCTAAGTGTGGTCTCATCGTGACAGTGGAGGATGCCATGGATGGACATATCAGAATGGGAATAGGAAGTTGAACTAAAATGAGTGGCCAGTGAGAGATTCCAGTCCATCATGGGTAAAGTCCACTGGGAACATCTACACGGAGTGCTTTTGTTGTATATGGTGACATATATGTACTTGCATAATAAATTTACTTTGAACTTTGAGCAAAACCTTGTTGAAGATTGGTAATAAAGATCACTGCAATCCAGTTCTTCAGTTTACTGGTGAAACCGTCGGTGGGTGAACTGTATGGTGTTGCTTGTTGCATGTCTTTTTTAGATGTATGCATGAGCAAAAATCTTGTGCTGTGCAATGTTTTGCCCAGTGACAACATGTGCGCGCTAAATTTTATATTTCAAGGTATTCATTTTAATGGCTAGCAAAACACTGTCAATAAGAATGTTGATCTCTTGGTTTGATGATTTTCATTCTCGTTCATCAGCACTCTCAACAAAACATACATAGCAGGCTTATAGCAGGTAATGAAGGATTTTCTTAATGGAGCTTTTGCTTTAAAAGGTCAAATTTCGAAATATCACTCTACTTCTTTCCACTTGAAAATTTTCCAGCAACAATACATGCAGGAAATACAAGTCTGTGTTTTACATAAATATTTCTCACAGCTGCATGCTCCTGACCTCATGAGCTTTCAGTGTAGCAGTTTCTACCATTTCATTAAGCCATTCCACTTTAAATGAACTAGCAGTTCTTTTGTGCCTCATGCCTTTGCTTCTTTGGCTTCTTTGGAATTTGACATAGTGAATCAATAACTTCTTGAATAAAAACAGTATAAATAGCCAGTTCTAAAATGTGCAGACAAATCATTGCAAACTCCATGTTGTCAGCACTTCAGAAACCGGAAAAAAGAAATGTGATTGTGTATGATCATGAACACGCCAATGAGAATAAACTTAAGAATAAATGTATGAAACTTAAAACAATGATGAGATTATATAATTCATTTATTGGTTGAGTGGCTGAGGCAAAAACCATGCCAACAGTAAAGACCAAAGATAGGTGTACAAAGGAAAAGGCAGGCAGGGGAGAAGGTGATGTGTTATCTTCAATGTAAAGGAAATATCCCCCTTCCAGAAGAAACAGGTGTGAATTTTATTTTTTTTAGAACTAATTTTAATCTATCTGGTAATCAAAAGCAATGAGAAAGTTTTATACGGCCCCCCCCCCACCCCCGTCCCCCTGTTTTTTTTATTATTATGTGGAATAAAGAAGTGAGATGGACACTGGGATGGAATTCTTTCTTGGACTGATCAGGATGAACAACCTTCTCTGGAAACATAACTTGTTTGTATTAATTAATGAGTGAAGTCTGAATGCCTTACGATCAAATAGAATTGAAAGTAGAGAGTTCATACACTCCCATGTGCCTATCCATCTTTTATTTATTTGGTAGCATAGTGATTAGGTACTGGACTATTATCCAGAGGCTTAGATATTGACCTTGAGACTGAAGCTTAAATCCAGTAATGGATTTGAAATTCAGTATATTAAATAAACCTGGAATAAAAAGTAAGTATCAGTAATGGTGGCCATGAAACTTAAAGGGAAAGTGCATGGTGCCTTACAAGGAAGGTCATCTGCCTTCCTTACCTGGGGCAGAAAAGCAAACCACTGGAGGAACTCAACAGTTTTTTTTTCCTCTCAGGTTGGGTGGGGCTAAAATATAGAACAGAAAATCTACAGCACATTACAGGCCCTTCGGCGCACAATGTTGTGCCGACCATGTAACCTACTCTAGAAGCTGCCTAGAATTTCCTTACTGAATAGCCCTCTACTTTTCTAAACTCCATGTACCTATTTACGAGTCTCTTAAAAGTCCCTATTGTATCCGCGTCTAGCAACTCTGCTGGCAGTGCATTCCATGCACCCACTACTCTCTGTGTGAAAGACTTACCTCTGACATTCCCCTTGTTCTTACGTCCAAGCACCTTAAAACTATGCTCCCTCGTGTTAGCCATTTCAGCCCTGGGAAAAGTCCTTCAGCGATCCACATGAGCAATGCCTCACATCATCTTATATACCTCTAGCAGGTCACCCCTCATCTTTCGTTGTTCCAAGGAGAAAAGGCCAAGTTCACTCAACCTATTCTCATGACATGTTCTCCAATCCAGGCAACATCCTTGTAAATCTCCTTTGCACTCTCTCTATAGTATCCACATCTTTTCTGTAATGAGGTGGCCAGAACTGAACACTCCAACTGGGGTCTAACTATGGTCTGATATATCTGTAACAATACCTCACAACTCTTGAACTCAAACTCACAGCTGATGAAGGCCAACACACCACACACCTTCTTAACAACTTGCACAGAGCTTTGAGTATCCTATGGACATGGACCCCAAGATCTCCCTGATCCTCCGCACTGCCAAGAGTCTTGCCATTAATATTATATTCCGTTGTCAAATTTGACTTACCAAAATGAACCACTTCACACTTATCTGGGTTGAACTCCATCTGCCACTTCCCAGCCCAGTTCTGAATCCTATTGATGTCCCACTGTAACCGCTGACAACCCTTCAGACTATCCACAGCCCCGCCAACTTTTGTTAATAAGTGAACTTACTAACCCACCCTTCTACTTCCTTATCCAGGCCATTTATAAAAATCACGACAGGAGGGTCCCAGAACAGATCCCAACCAGAGGTCATGGGTTAAAGATGAAAGGTGAAAAATTGAAGGGGAACATGAAGGATAACATCTTCAAGCAACACACATCAAAGTTGCTGGTGAATGCAGCAGGCCAGGCAGCGTCGGAAGGAAAAGGTGCAGTCGACGTTTCAGGCCAAGACCCTTCGTCAGGACTAACTGAAGGAAGAGTGAGTAAGGGATTTGAAAGTTGGAGGGGGAGAGGGTGATCCAAAGTGATAGGAGAAGACAGGAGCGGGAGGAATGGAGCCAAGAGCTGGACAGGTGATAGGCAAAAGGGGATATGAGAGGATCATGGGACAGGAGGTCCGGGAAGAAAGACAAGGTGGGGGGGACCCAGAGGATGGGCAAGAGGTATATTCAGAGGGACAGAGGGAGAAAAAGGAGTGTGAGAGAAAGAATGTGTGCATTAAAAAAAAGTAACAGATGGGGTACAAGGGGGAGGTGGGGCCTTAGCGGAAGTTAGAGAAGTCAATGTTCATGCCATCAGGTTAGAGGCTACCCAGACGGAATATAAGGTGTTGTTCCTCCAACCTGAGTGTGGCTTCATCTTGACAGTAGAGGAGGCCGTGGATAGACATATCAGAATGGGAATACGACGTGGAATTAAAATGTGTGGCCACTGGGAGATCCTGCTTTCTCTGGCGGACAGAGCGTAGATGTTCAGCAAAGCGGTCTCCCAGTCTGCGTCGGGTCTCGCCAATATATAAAAGCCCACATCGGGAGCACCGGACGCAGTATATCACCCCAGTCGACTCACAGGTGAAGTGTTGCCTCACCTGGAAGGACTGTTTGGGGCCCTGAATGGTGGTAAGGGAAGAAGTGTAAGGGCATGTGTAGCACTTGTTCCGCTTACATGGATAAGTGCCAGGAGGGAGATCAGTGGGGAGGGATGGCGGGGACGAATGGACAAGGGAGTTGTGTAGGGAGCGATCCCTGCAGAATGCAGGGGGGGGGGAGGGAAAGATGTGCTTAGTGGTGGGATCCCGTTGGAGGTGGCGGAAGTTACGGAGAATAATATGTTGGACCCGGAGGCTGGTGGGGTGGTAGGTGAGGACCAGAGGAACCCTATTCCTAGTGGGGTGGCGGGAGGATAGAGTGAGAGCAGATGTACGTGAAATGGGGGAGATGCGTTTAAGAGCAGAGTTGATAGTGGAGGAAGGGAAGCCCCTTTCTTTAAAAAAGGAAGACATCTCCCTCGTCCTAGAATGAAAAGCCTCATCCTGAGAGCAGATGTGGCGGAGACGAAGGAATTGCGAGAAGGGGATGGCGTTTTTGCAAGAGACAGGGTGAGAAGAGGATAGGTCCAGATAGCTGTGAGAGTCAGTAGGCTTATAGTAGACAACAGTGGATAAGCTGTCTCCAGAGACAGAGACAGAAAGATCTAGAAAGGGGAGGGAGGTGTCGGAAATGGACCAGGTAAGCGAGGGCAGGGTGAAAGTTGGAGGCAAAGTTAATAAAGTCAACGAGTTCTGCATGCGTGCAGGAAGCAGAGCCAATGCAGTCGTCGATGTAGCGAAGGAAAAGTGGGGGACAGATACCAGAATAGGCACGGAACATAGATTGTTCCACAAACCCAACAAAAAGGCAGGCATAGCTAAGACCCATATGGGTGCCCATAGCTACACCTTTAGTTTGGAGGAAGTGGGAGGAGCCAAAGGAGAAATTATTAAGAGTAAGGACTAATTCCGCTAGACGGAGCAGAGTGGTGGTAGAGGGGAACTGATTAGGTCTGGAATCCAAAAAGAAGCGTAGAGCTTTGAGACCTTCCTGATGGGGGATGGAAGTATATAAGGACTGGACATCCTTATATTAGTCCTTACTCTTAATAATTTCTCCTTTGGCTCCTCCCACTTCCTCCAAACTAAAGGTGTAGCTATGGGCACCCGTATGGGTCCTAGCTATGCTGCCTTTTTGTTGGGTTTGTGGAACAATCTATGTTCCGTGCCTATTCTGGTATCTGTCCCCCACTTTTCCTTCGCTACATCGACGACTGCATTGGCGCTGCTTCCTGCACGCATGCAGAACTCGTTGACTTTATTAACTTTGCCTCCAACTTTCACCCTGCCCTCAAGTTTACCTGGTCAATTTCCGACACCTCCCTCCCCTTTCTAGATCTTTCTGTCTCTGTCTCTGGAGACAGCTTATCCACTGATGTCTACTATAAGCCTACTGACTCTCACAGCTATCTGGACTATTCCTCTTCTCACCCTGTCTCTTGCAAAAACGCCATCCCCTTCTCGCAATTCCTCCGTCTCTGCCGCATCTGCTCTCAGGATGAGGCTTTTCATTCTAGGACGAGGGAGATGTCTTCCTTTTTTAAAGAAAGGGGCTTCCCTTCCTCCACTATCAACTCTGCTCTTAAACGCATCTCCCCCATTTCACGTACATCTGCTCTCACTCCATCCTCCCGCCACCCCACTAGGAATAGGGTTCCCCTGGTCCTCACCTACCACCCCACCAGCCTCCGGGTCCAACATATTATTCTCCGTAACTTCCGCCACCTCCAATGGGATCCCACTACTAAGCACATCTTTCCCTCCCCCCCCCCTGCATTCCCCAGGAATCGCTCCCTACACAACTCCCTTGTCCATTTGTCCCCCCCATCCCTCCCCACTGATCTCCCTCCTGGCACTTATCCGTGTAAGCGGAACAAGTGCTACACATGCCCTTACACTTCCTCCCTTACCACCATTCAGGGCCCCAAACAGTCCTTCCAGGTGAGGCAACACTTCACCTGTGAGTCGACGGGGGTGATATACTGCATCCGGTGCTCCCGATGTGGCCTTTTATATATTGGCGAGACCCGACGCAGGCTGGGAGACCGCTTTGCTGAACATCTACGCTCTGTCCGCCAGAGAAAGCAGGATCTCCCAATGGCCAATTCCACATCCCATTCCCATTCTGATTTGTCTATCCACGGCCTCCTCTACTGTAAAGATGAAGCCACACTCAGGTTGGAGGAACAACACCTTATATTCCGTCTGGGTAGCCTCCAACCTGATGGCATGAACATCGACTTCTCTAACTTCCGCTAAGGCCCCACCTCCCCCTCGTACCCCATCTGTTACTTTTTTTTAATGCACACATTCTTTCTCTCACACTCCTTTTTCTCCCTCTGTCCCTCTGAATATACCTCTTGCCCATCCTCTGGGTCACCCCCACCCCTTGTCTTTCTTCCCGGACCTCCTGTCCCATGATCCTCTCGTATCCCCTTTTGCCAATCACCTGTCCAGCTCTCAGCTCCATCCCTCCCCCTCCTGTCTTCTCCTATCATTTTGCATCTCCCCCTCCCCCTCCAACTTTCAAATCCCTTACTCACTCTTCCTTCAGTTGGTCCTGACGAAGGGTCTCGGCCTGAAACGTCGACTGCACCTCTTCCTACAGATGCTGCCTGGCCTGCTGCGTTCACCAGCAACTTTGATGTGTGTTGCTTGAATTTCCAGCATCTGCAGAATTCCTGTTGTTTGTGGATAACATCTTCACTCAGTTGATCGTGAGAGTGTGGAATGAGATGTCAGCTCAAGTGATGCATGCAAGCTTGATTTCAACACTTAAGAGAAGATTGGATAGGTACATAGATGGTAGGGGTATGGAGGACTATGGCTTTGGTGCAGGTCAATGGGAGTAGGCAGTTTAAATGGTTTTGGCATGGACTAGATGATTCGAAGGGCCTGTTTCTGTGGTATAATTCTCCATGACTCTTGGTCAGGCAGCATCTGAAAGGCAAAGGAAGGGTACAGACATTCAATTAAGACCCTGCACAAGCACAGTAGGCAGAGGATTAGTCAACACCCGGCCTTAGATGCGTCCGACTGCTGACTTGCTCCAGCAGCTTGTATTTTTCACCAGATTCCAGCATCTGCAATCTCTTCTCTCTTCCTTCCTTCCCTGGTCTGATTGGTACTGGTGTTGATCCCGATCCATCCAACTCTCCGTTCTTCCAAAAGACTAAACTCTTGTGAGACACTCAGCATAGCACAGGCTCAGTCTCAAGCTTGGCCAGTGATGCACACTTCCCATGTACAATACAAACGTGGCCATTGTCATCACACTTGTATTCGGCTGGTTTTTCATTTCTTCCCCTCAAAGTAGCTTTAATGATGAATACAGATGATGAGTCTTCAATGTTCATTCAGAATTATTGTGACACACTTACTGTAACATTCCTGAGAAATATTCTGCAATGATTACCATTCAATATGGATAGTAAGAAAAGTCAAATATATTTCTCCATTGGGCAAAATATCAGCTTTAGTGTGAGGCTGACAACCTTTACACAGCCAATGATGCTGTCCTTGACAGACAGCAGAAACCTTGAGCTATGTATAGAAATATATACAAGATACCACACATTGTTGTTTAAACTGTAGTTGATTTACTGACTGTGGTAGTACATCAATATCTAATGAAAAGTGTTTAAGTTTAGAGCATGTTGGCATTTCTTGCATTAAGTGGTAACATGTCACATTGTTTATACTTCAATGCACTTCACACAAAAAAATAATGGGCTTAGCTAATGCCATCAACAACGATCCCTTGTCCACTCCCTTCAACACCCAACCAATGACAGGGACCTTACAATCTCTCCCACTGAAAATGTTGGTGTCTGATGCTGCCCAATTCAACTCTCTGTTCCTTTTCCTAATCCCGATTCAGAAATGGAAATTTGTGGATCCGTCCCTCATAGTTCCCCACCTACAATATTAAAAGTGCTGTTCTTGATGCTTTTATTACTCTTCTTTCAAAACACTGGACTCTGGTGCCTCCACTTGCCCCTCAGTCACAGCACACGCTTGATCACACTTCATTGTATTGTGAACTTGATCAGCCAGATACTGCACAAGAATGATTGCACAGTTTACAATGTGGATTGAGTGTCACTTGCAAGGCTTATCCCTTCCAAGTCCTATTCCCAATATATTACTACTTACTTACTGCCCGTTATGCCACTGGTGCTTAGGGCAGCAATAAAGATTTTTTTTTGATCAGAATCAGAATCAGGTTTAATATCACCAGTATGTGATGTGAAATTTGTTAACTTAGCAGCCGCAGTTCACTGCAATACATAATCTAGCAAAGAAAATAAATAAATAATTCAATCAATTATGGTATATGTATAGCAACACACATAAAAATTACTGGTGAACGCAGCAGGCAAGCAGCATCTCTAGGAAGAGTTACAGTCGACGTTTCAGGTCGAGACCCTTCGTCAGAGTGAACTGAAAGAAGAGATAGTAAGAGATTTGAAAGTGGGAGGGGGAGGGGGAGATCTGAAATGATAGCAGAAAACAGGAAGGGGAGGGATGGTATGTCGAACAGATTTTTTTTAAGTGCGAAAACAGAAATACTGTATATTAACAAAAAGTGAGGTAGTGTCCAAAGATTCAATGTCCATTTAGGAATTGGATGGCAGAGGGGAAGAAGCTGTTCCTGAATCACTGAGTGTCTGCCTTCCGGCTTCTGTATCTCCTACCTGATGGTAACAGTGAGAAAAGAGCATGCTCCGAGTTCTCGAGGTACTTAGTAATGGAAGCTGCCTTTTTGAGACACCGCTCCCTGAAGATGTCCTGGGTACTTTGTAGGCTAGAGCCCAAGATGAAGCTGACTAGATTTACAACCCTCTGCAGCTTTTTTTGGTCCTGTGCAGTAGCCCCTTCATACCAGACAGTGATTCAGCCTGTCAGAATGCTCTCCATGGTACAACTATAGAAGTTTTTGAGTGTTTTTGTTGACATACCAAATCTCTTCACACTCATAATGAAATATAGCTGTTGCCTTGCCTTCTTTAAAACTACATCTATATGTTGGGATCAGGTTAGATCCTCAAAGATCTTGACACCCAAGAACTTGAAACTGCTCACTCTCTCCACTTCTGATCCCTCTATGAGGATTGGTATGTGTTCCTTCGTCTTACCTTCCTGAAGTCCACAATCAGCTCTTTTGTCTTACTGACGTTGAGTGCCAGGTTGTTGCTGCAGCACCACTCCACTAGTTGGCATATCTCACTCCTGTACGCCCTCTAGTCACCACCTGAGATTCTACCAACAATAGTTGTATCATCAGCAAATTTATAGATGGTATTTGAGCTATGCCCAGCCACACAGTCATGTGTATTTAGAGATTAGATCAGTTGGAGTTGTTAGCCCTGTGCAGAGTCCCCAAACCTGGAGGACCGGTGGACTATTCTTAGTCTGGCCTCTACCCTTTGACCTGTTCAGCATGGGTGACCCTACCAAGAATCAAATCACAAGGTCCTGACTCCAGCCAACATATCTCTCTGGGTTTTGAGGCAGACAAGTCTCCAAACCCTACAACAAGTTTGTGGTCCTCTTGGAGGCCCGATTTATTATCAATCTCTAATTGCCTTTGGTATATGTGGTTTGCTTAACATTTCCAAGTAGTTAAGCATTAGCTGAATTGCTCTTGGTCTGGAGTCACACGTAAGTAAGAACATATATGTACTACATACTTCTTTAAATCAGGACATTCACGACCCAGATGGGTTTCTACAACAATCCCGTAGCTTTCCAGTCACCTAAAACTAATACTAACATTTTTATTCTAAATTTAAATAACTACTTGAATTTTTATTCCTGTGCATCAGCCTATGGCTGTTGACTATGGCATCATAGGCATATAGTTACAGACAGAATAGAGATTGTATTGAAAATAATACCATACCGTGAGAAAGAGACCGCAAAAGAAAGACCAATGTGCAAAGAGAAAAAACAAGTCCAATGTAATGCAGAAAGTGCTCGTAGTGTTCAGTTGATGAGGCAGGGTTAGGCATGTGCAGGTCAGTTTAAGAATTTGATGACCATAGGAAAGTAACTTTTTCTAAATCAGGTGGTATTGATCTACCAAACTAGTGTAAAATGATACTAATTTTTCTCCAATCAGGACAGGAAATGTAAATGGATATCTTCACAACTGAGCATCTTCATGAATCAACTAAACATCACTGTTTTTGCCTGTGGTCTTTACCTTCCCAGCTGTGACAACCTAGATTATATTTAAGACTATGCAAAGTTATCAGAAGCCCCAAGCGTTCCAATTAGATGACACATGACCAGACAACACACAGCAGGTGGTGCATGCATTAAAAAATTTGTCTGAGTTGTTTTCCTATAAATACTTACTAATAAATCACTGTGAAGCTATTATATGTTCAACACCAAATCTCGTTAAACCCAGGATCAGGTTCTCATGATCTGACAGAGAAAATGTCTGGATTAAACAAAGTAAAAAACATGCTACTAATTCATGGGTAATTCAAAAAGAAAACAGTAAGTAATTTCTGGCCTCACACCTTTGAGATAGAGAATATTTTCTTTAGAATCAGAATCAAAATCAGGTTTAATATCACTGACATATATTGTGAAATTTGTTGTTTTTGCAGCAGCAGTACAATGCAATACATAAAACCTGCTATAAATTACAACAGGAATATCTATACAGTACTGTGTAAAAGTCATCCGCACATATATACAGCACAATTTTTTTGTGGCAGTAATATTGTACAATATGTAAAATTACTATAGCACTGTGAAAATGTCTTAGGCACATAAATATACAGTAGCTGGGTGCCCAAGATTTTTGCACAATACTGCAGTAATTTTATGTATCGCGTTGTAATGCTACTGCAAAAAAGAATTCATGACATATATGAATGATGATAAACCTGATTCTGATATGGGTCCCTATAGTGAACTCTGAATGAGAAGGAGGCAGGGAGAGGGGAATCATGGTTGTGAATAGGGGAAGGGAGAGGCGAGGAAACGAGAAAAACCAGAGAGAGATATTCTGTAATACAAACACGAGAAAATCTGCAGAAACTGGATATCCAAAGTAATACACGTCAAATGCTGGAGGAACAATTGATGTTTCGGGCTGAGACCATTTATCAAGTCTCATTCTGTAAAGATCAATAAACCAATTGTTTGGAATCAAATGACCTTGCCTGGTGTCTCGGGGCTGGGTGTGTCTGCATCCCCACTTCCCCTGATGAAGGGTCTCGGCCTGAAACATCGACTGTTTACTCTTTTCCATAGATGCTGCCTGGCCTGCTGAGTTCCTCCAACGTTTTTTTGTGTATTACCAAGTAGGTATGTAAGACCTAGTTTATTTGGAGTTGACATGGACTCGATGGGACAAATGGCCTTTCCCTGTGCTGATAGGGTTGTATGATTCTGTAATTCACAAGGACAATTAGGTAAATGTCTTGAGTAACTGTGTATTTCCTGTCACAGATATTGCCTGACCTGCTGAATCCCTTCAGCATTTTGTGTGTGTTGATTGTTATTTCCAGCATCTGCAGAATCACGTTTCTGGAAACATCTTTTTGCTCATGTACTTTGACTAAATTTACAGAATGCTATGAACCCACTGAATGGTGTCTTAACATCTAGAAGGCAGGAACTATCCTACTTGCATTTTTCAAAGTGCCCTCCGAATAATGTGTGACAGATGCCTGATCTCTGTTTTGATTCCTGAAAGTGGTAGTAATTGTGTTAACGTGTGAAACATTCCATTCACAAGAATTGGGATTTATTACAGACAACAGAAGGTTGAAGTAAATTTCAATGGTTTTTCAATTAAAAAAAATCAATAAAGTGTCAAGAAGTTAGCTCGGAATATTACATTTGCAGGACCTTGAAACCCAGTTTCTATTGCTTCCTTGTAAGTGGATGTAAGCAGAATGTAATTAAAACTTACTTAGCGGCTGTATGAAACTACAGAGAAAAGGGGAAAAATTACATTAAGTGAAATCGTTACTTCATGCTGAACAGTTGAGTTTTGAAATAGAGACATGTTGGAGATGCAGCATCTATAGGAATGCACAGGATGGCTTGAAACTGATAAATTGTCACAAAAGGTCAGATTCTTTTGAACATATGGAAGCATTCGATAGTACCTTGGAAGAATCTCTACTATTCAAAGAGCACATCTTGTGAGTTTATATATTACTATGAAATTGATGTGATCAGTAATAAAGGAGACATCTATGGTGCTGAATCACTGTATGTTAAGAGAATTGCAAAAAAAAAATCATTTGCATTAATATAATTTATAAAATATAACTTTTGCAAATCATAAACAATGTAGTTATTAAGATGTATAACATTGAACAATGCATTGAAATGTTGATTTAATTAAGAAGGAATTGGGCCCATGGAGAACAGAAAGCTGTACAATATTATCAACAAACAAGATGTCAATCAGATATTCTGTAATTATTAAGATGGATTTCAATATAAGTCAATAGAGGCACATAATATTTCATAAAATGATCTGTACTAGTAGTGGTAATGATCGACAAGTTCAGTGAAGTCATTGACCTGGGGTTTCCAGTGGAAGTAGGAGTGAAGCTATATCATCATCTTGAGAAAGCAATGTGACACACGGCCATGTCTGGAGTTAATCAGAATCAAAATCAGATTTATTATCACCAGCATGTGATGTGAAACTTGCTAACTTAGTAGCAGCAGTTCAACGCAATACATAATATAGAAGAAATAATAATAATAGTAAGTAAATCAATTACAGTTAATGAATATTGAATAGATTTAAAATGTGCAAAAATCAGAAATACTGCATATTAAAAAAAATAGGTAATGTCGAAGCATTCAATGTCCATTTAGGAATCGGATGGCAGAGGAGAAGAAGCTGTTCCTGAATCGCTGAGTGTGTGCCTTCAGGCTTCTGTACCTCCTACCTGATGGTAACAGTGAGAAAAGGACAATGCCCTGGGTGCTGGAGGTCCTTAATAATGAAAGCTACCTTTCTGAGACACTGCTCCCTGAAGATGTCCTGGGTACTTTGTAGGCTAGTACCCAAGATGGAGCTGACTAAATTTACAACCACCTGCAGCTTCTTTCGGTCCTGTGCAGTAGCCCCACCATACCAGACAGTGATGCAGCCTGTCAGAATGCTCTCCACGGTATAGCTATAGAAGTTTTTGAGTGTATTTGTTGACATGCCAAATCTCTTCAAACTCCTAATGAAGTATAGCTGCTGTTAGAGTGGATTTCTTTTTGGGTAGATGATTTGTTAACACTTAAATGACTTTGGCCACCAGACTTCTATTTTAACTGTTTGACAAAGGACTGTAGATTGAGTCCACCACAATGGGCTTCCTAAAAGGTGTAAATACCAGATGCTTCTGGTGCCTGATGCTGTAGTTTTGAAGACAGTCTTATCTATACATTATAAATATTAATTGTCTTCTATGTTAGCACGTAAATTGCCAAATAAATGTATTGTGGATTGAACTAAAGGCTGTGGATACCAACCCAGACATGTTGGCGTCAGAAAGAAAGGATGAAATCCGAAGGTGTGATGTTTGTATGTAACTTCAAAAGGAAGCATTGTCTGTCACTTTTTAAGTAGCGATTGCCTTTGTGTTTAGCATATAAATATCGAGCCCACATATTAGCTAGCAGACCTTTCTGCAGAAAGCGTCTCCGTCCGTATGATGCCTACTGTACCTTGCTGTGTCGAATAAAGAAGCTGCTTTGTATCTACCAGTGACTCTGTCTCTCCGGTAACCCCCCATACCAGACAGTGATGCAGCCTGTCAGAATGCTCTCCACGGTATAGCTATAGAAATTTTTGAGTGTATTTGTTGACATGCCAAATCTCTTCAAACTCCTAATGAAGTATAGCCGCTATCTCGCCTTCTTTATAACTACATTGATATGTTGGGACCAGGTTAGGTTGTGGCAATAGGCAAATTGCAATGGGTCCAGGTTCTTGCTGAGGCAGGAGTTCAGTCTAGTCATGACGAAGCTCTCAAAGCATTTGGCCAAATCAGGAAGTTGAGACCGGTGTAGTTGATATATCACCAATTTCAGTTCACTGATATCATGCTACGAGTTCCACACTGAAATACGTGAAGAGAAAATTTGTAGCGCTTCTCTGCAAAGGATGCCAGTTAAAGTTAGGTGATGTCCATTCAAGTTTATATGAAATTGTAAAATCATGATAAGTTTTCAAACCACCTCCGTGCATTATTGTTTTTCCTAACTCAAAACCTCATCTTATTTTTATTTTGTTTTCTGCATATGATTTTATTGAACTTAAACTTCATTGATTAAGGTTGCCAGTTTGAAAGCCTATGCAATAGCTTTATGCATTCATTATAAAATTGTAAAATAAACATTGACTACAGTTCACTTGATCATACGTCATGGTATTACACAGCACGGAAACAGGCCAACTCATCCATGCTGTCAAAAACGCCCACCTAACCTAGTCTTGCTGTTGGCCATAAAATCTGTACCTTACACAGACTGTGGTAGAAATTTAAACCATGTAATTTGCATGAAAGAGCTGTGCCTGCTACCTTTGGAATTCTGTTGGAGGTGATCAGAAAATCACGAGAAGCAGATCCCCTGACTCCACAGTGTTTCCGATCCTATCCCAATGTGTATCCATCCCTATAACCCCTCACATATCTCCTATGAGTTTACCTTGGACCACTACCAATATGCTTACTGACATACTCTGAGAGCACTGTGATACTCAAACAATACCATATAGGACCAACAATCTTTGCTTGATCAAAGTCACTTAGACAATGTTTCATCCCCATTCTGATGTTTGGTCTGAACAACAACTGAACTGTGTCTGCATACTTCTATGCATTGAGTTGTTGCTACATGATCAGCTGGTTAGGTATTTGCATTAATTAGCAGGTGCGCAGATGTACCTAATAAAGTGGCCAATTAGTATTCCTCAGTGGTGTGAGATTCATCCTCTTGAAGTGGATGAGGACCCCTTTAGTGATGCAGACCACAAATCAGGACTCAAATACAGAGAACTGCCTTTCCATTGACAGAATCTTTACTAACAGGAAGCACCATCTTTAATTTTTAAACGCTTTTAACTTAGTTTCATTTTCAAGTATAAAAGTTTGAAAATTGGCAAAGCACAACACTCACTAAGTCTTACAAGACATATATAAATATATACACACACATACACACACACATATATATAAAATGTATGTGTGTATGTGTGTATGTGTATATATATATGTACACATAATTATTCGAGAGTATAATTCTTTGCTATTTCGCAAATTAGCAATATGAATTTCTAATTCTTTCTAGGCTGGTACATTTACCACAAAATACTGGATTTTTCATGTCCCCTGAAGACAAGTATGTATATAACTAATAAAAATAATCACAGTAATCATAAGATAACAACCAGAACTGATTGTTTAAAAGGCAAGTGATAGAAGAATAGATTTCCAATTGATGTTATTGAAGTTTCTCTGTTAAGTAGAAAAAATGAATTACATTGGTGGCTATTTCAAATGCCAATTGGGGAAATGGAAAATGAGTATAGATTAACAATCTAAAGTTATATTTTCGTTCTTTATCAGTAAGTATTATCTAACTTGCTGACATTTAAAAAAGTAATACATAGTGTACAACAAGAATTTATCCCATTAAGACACAAAATCACAACAGAAAAGTGATCCATCTTAGGAGCAATTTTAAGACAATATATTAGATGAAAAATAAAGGGCAATATGTTGGCAGAATGAACAGCAAGTTTAACGACTATCAAAAAAAACAATTTCTGTAAATACATTTTGTAAAAGAAAGAGGAAGTAGAATTTAAGAGAAACATTACAACAAGAAAATAAAATCTCATGACACAGTATATAGAAACAAAAAGATGATCAAAAGCTAAGATGGAAACTTAACAGACTGAGGGTGAGCAAAATACATTGGGAATCAAGGAAACAGAGGAACTAAACAATCATTTTGTGTGTCTATTCATGGAAGAATACCAGAACCATCAGGCAGGAGGTATCACAGCATTAGAACAAGGAGCGTTAGGATGGAAACACCTTCCTCTTCCAGGCCGTGCAACTACTGAACTCCTGGCCACCGCTCAGTTTTCACCACGTGTGACATGCGAGTAGCATTATACTGTTTACTTCAAACTGGTGTCATAAATGCATCTTACTATTTATTAATTTATTGTGGTAATATATTGTTTGTGAGTTATATGCATTTGGTCTGGAGGAATCTTGTTTTGTTTTGTCTTGTCTGGCAGTATACATATACACAATTGAAATGACAATAAATTTGAACTTGAATTCGAAGACAGAAAAAGGCCTCCTGGACATGTAGAAAACAGTTGGTGAAGCAAGAATTAGGAACAGAAAGACAAATGGATTAGACAAAAATATATCAGAGAAAGCAGATAGAAAAGGGGTAACCGAGGAGAGATACTTGATGCATCATTTATCATCTTCCAAAATTCTAGAACAATTCCCATGGATTGAATGATACAGAAAGCAACACATTGAGGTGTGTGTGTGTGTGGGGGGGGGGGATACTATGTAGCCAATTGCAGACAAATTATCCGGAAGCTTATCAAAACATATAGAAAATAATTGGATTGGGCAATCTCAATATAAATTTATAAGAGAAATAATTTTGACAAACACTGTATGTTGAGTTTTTTTATGTTGCAATGAGTGAATACAATAATGAGGTGTAATCTAGAAAAATAAGAAGTCACCTACTTTGAGAAAGAAAATAATAGAAAACACAGCTTCTTTTTTAATTGTGCGAGATTAAAAGGCATTTGTATTCAAAGGGACTTGGATGTTCTTTGCATGAATAATTTTAAGTTAATATGCAGGTACACCAATCAATCAGGAAGCCTAAAGCCTTTGAAGCAATTATTTGAGTTTGAGACTCGTTATACGGAGCCATTGTTTAGTAACATCTGGACATTGTCCCCACCACATGAGAAAGAATGGAGTTTGATGAAGGAATTATAAGAAGGCATTAAGCAGCTTGTGCCTAAACTCTCTCAAGTTTAAAAGAATGATAAGTTCGGACATTTAAGTAAGAAAAAAAACCTCACAATGCTTGATAGAATTACATATGCAGATTTGGGTTAACAGTGACAAAGTAATGGAGATGTGTTTCATGTCTAAGAAGAGAATTTCTTTACTTGGGTGCTGTTGTATTTAAAGATTCTTTATCCTTGTGGGTTGTGGCATCTCAAATTGTTGTGTTGTGGAGACATTGGAAATTTACCATACAGTCTATGGCCGTTGAAATAGAGCACTTCTGCCCAATCCCACCTTTCAGCAAACCACACCGCTCCAAGTTCATATCAGGATCAGAATCACTCTATTGTCAGTCTGTGAAACATATCGGAATTGATTATGGTTCGGTGCCAAGCATAAACCACAGAACAATACCATAATAGACAACACAACAGCAACCAACAATTTACATGACAATAATGCAACCAGCCATGAACAATCAACAATTAGTGGAAAGGTCACATGTGCAAATGTCAATAATCAAACTTTAAAAGAATTATGAGGAATAGATAGAGTGGACAGCCAGCGCCTCTTCCCCAGGGCACCACTGCTCAGTATAAGAGGACATGGTTTTAAGGTAAGGGGTGAGATGTTCAAGAGGGACATTGGAGGAAGGTTTTTAACTCAGAGAGTGGTTGGTGCATGGAATGCACTGCCTGAGTCAGTGGTGGAGGCAGATATACTCGTGAAGTTTAAGAGACTGCTAGACAGGTATATGGAGGAATTTAAGGTGGGAGGTTATATGGGAGGCAGGGTTTAAGGGTTGGCACAACATTGTGGGCCGAAGGGCCTGTACTGCTCTGTACTATTCTATATCTATCTATGTAAAAAAATGTTAATATGTGAACAGATGAACTAATTAACAACAGAACAGAGAGAGAGGGAAAGAGCATTTAACCAATGTTGTGCAGGGACAGTTAGGGTATTACACCTGAATGATTTTTGTTGAGAAGCTCAACAGCTACAGGACAGAAGTTTGGAGATGACGTTTAGTCAGTGTTAGAGATGGTCACAAGACTCTCAATGATGGCTGAGTGAAAATTAATCAAGATACAACCTGAGATGTTAAGTTTCCTGAACTGGTGTAGGACGAACAATCTCTGCTGGACTTTCTCATTGATGAGCGTGAAGTGCTTGTCCTACTTTATTGTATTGGTAATGGATGTCCCAGGAATTTGAATGACACAGCCCAACCATGAATTTCCAAGGTAGGGCAGGTGGCCTGTTGTTGGTGGAAGTCAATCCTCATTTCCACTGTTTTGATAGCATTAAGCTCCAAGTCGATATGAGCACACCATACTGCAAGATGGTCTAACTTTCTTCGTTAGAAGGTCACATCATTATTAGAGACTACAGTTGTGTCATCCACAAACATTAGGATTTTAATGGATTTGTCCGTGGATGTGCAGTCATTTGTATAAAGTGAAAACAGGAAGGGTGAAGGAACACAGCCCTGGGGAAGAGAGTGTACTTATTTGCATTGGATCAGACAAGTAGGAGCCCAGCCTTACATACTGCTTGCCCCCTGTCAGGAAGATCCCATCCACTGACAGATAATGTAGCTGGGTTAGATTGCTGTGGAGCAATTCCGGGACAATGGTGTTGAAGGCGGAGCTAAAATCTACAAACAAGATCCTCACATAGGTGTTGGGGGAAGTCCAAATGCTGAAGGGTGTTATGAAGACATAAGATATCTGTATCCACAACTAAGCTATTTGCTCTATAAGGTCATGTAGAGGACCAGTAATGGACTTAAGGTACACCAGCATCAGATATTCTGTGGTTTTTATAACAACTGAAGTCAGAATGACTGGCCTCTGATCGTTAAGTCCAGTGATCTGGTCTTTCTTGGAAACTGAAATGATTGGAGCAACTTTAAAGCAGTCCAGAACCTTGCATAATTGCTTAAACATGTTGATTATATTCGTTTCTACCACACTTTCAGGTGATCTCCCTTTTAATTCTTTTGTCAATTACTTTAATCCTATGCCCCAGTTTTTGACTTCTTGTTGAGGGAAGTACAACATGATATTTGTGCCCTATATATACATCTTTGTAAGCCACAGAAGAGGTGCCAGAGACTGGAGGATATTTAAGGTATTTGCTTTATTTAAGAAGGGCAGCAGAGATAAGCCAATGATCTTACCTCAGTGTCAGTGGAATTATAGGAAAAATCTAAATAGATTTTTGTACATTTGGAAAGCTGATCAGGGATAGTCAGTATGGCTTTGTGCAGGGGAAATCCTGTCTCATTAATTTGAGCTATATTAAGATTCAGAAGACTGATGAAAGTTCAGAGGAATATGGGCCAAACACAGGGAAATAGAATTAGCTCCGTTAGGCAACTTGGTATGCATGGTGGCATTGGGCCAAAAGATTTGCTTCTATGTTGTATAGCTCTTTGACTCTATCTGAGCGTTTGCCAATATTATCAGGTAAAATCTAGTATTGTAATCTCACTGGATGTATAACTCATTCTGGAATGCAATTCTTTGAAACTACTATTGGGATGTTGTCTGGTCCCCTATCTTTTGCTGTATTCAGAATTCTCAGATGCCACCTGTATTCCCTGGAGTGAACTGAATCGACTGAAGTCTGGTGTCTGTAACAGTGGGGACCTCAGGAGGAGACCAAGATGAATTAGTGAAGACACCAATGCACAGAGAGTGCAGATGCTGGAATCTGAGGCAACAAACAATGTGCTGTATGAACTCAATAGATTGAGCAGCATCTTTGAGGGGAAAAAATTGTCAATGCTTCATGGTGAAACCCTGCACCAGGAATTAGCGGAGGCATCTTGGCCTTAACATGGTTGTAAATGCTTTAGCCTTGTCTTCTACAATCACAAATCAGACCCACTGAGAATGGAAATCTTTTTGGACCCTCTCCCTCCCATTAGCTTTTAGATTGTTCACCGCCATTCATAACAAAATATGGTAGGTCTGTAGAAATTTTATTTAATCCATTGGCTGTATGATCACTTGGTTCTGTTTATTTCACGTTGATTTTAATATTTAACATGCATGTCGTCCCACATTGAGGCTCTATCAGGTCAGCATATCATGTTAGCTAAGGCCTGTGCTGTTTCTTACATGTCCTCCTGCACTCTCCATTGAACTAGTGTTGAACTTTTGGCCTGCTCGTAATGCTAGAATGAGGAATATGCCAGGCTGTACAGTTACAGTTTCTGCAGCGTCTCAAGTTCTGAGCTTTCAAATCAGTTCAGCTTCTGCCCATTTTGCGCAGTTGTACCCCACCGTGCGGGGCCGGCTGGTGGCATAGTGGCACCATCACTGGACTTCAAAGGCAGATGATCCTGAGTTCAAACCCAGCCGGGTCCCAACCTGGGCAGCAGCAGTATCTGCACGAAAGAAGGGCTTTGCAATCTATTTCCATACCTTGCCGTGAAAACCCTATGGGACCCTATGGTCAAGAGGAGTCAGACTCGACTAAAAAACAACTGAACAACATCCTCCATGCAACAGAGTGGAGGGTGTCCTTTGGTGAAGGTCAAAGTCAAAATCAAAGTTGGGTTTATTGTTACATCCACAAGTACATCTTTCTTTTTGTATTTGCAGAGTTTGTTGTTTTTTTGTACACTGCTTGAACATCGTATTTAGTGCAGTCTTTCATTGATTCTGTTATGGTTATTATTTTATGGATTTATTGAGGACGCCGGCAAGAAAATGAATCTCAGGGTTGTATATAGTGACATATATGTACATTGATAATAAATTTACTTTGAACTTTGAACCAAATGGTTGAAGGGAAGTTGCTATTCTTGAACTTGGTGGTATGGGGCTTCAAGCTTCTGTACCTCCTCACCAATAATAGTCAATGGTAGATTGAAGAGGGGATTTTTCATTTGCAGGAACTGATCATTTCGACCAAAACCGCATCCATCACAAGTGGATTGCTAAGCGTGAGAATGGACTAGGTTAAATATTTTAAAAGTGAATAATGGGTGGGTTATCCACCGTAGGATCAGGTGATATTTGACCTCATTTAACTAGCACTAAGCAATTCACTCTCTTCACCTCCAGTGTGAAGGAAGAGGTTCTCAGGTTATGCTGCAGTACAAGAATTTTGTGGAAGTGATGACAGAATGTGCTTTTGTACATCTTTTGTTGTTGATCCATGCCTAGTTTCCTCTTTGCATCATTTGTACAAAGAACCTAGAGGCAATTTCTGGATGTGCGCTTCCCACAAAGTAATTCTACTGTGAAGCAAACAAAAATGTTGTGTTCCATAAAAGAAATATTCAGGCCACTATTTCATTGTCTTGGATCAGTGAGCAATACATATGATTTCTGCCTGACAGATGAAATAAAGAAAAACCATCCTAGTTATTTAACTGAACCAGATCTTTATGACTTCAATACTACCTCACATTTCACCACTCCTTGGGAGGAAAGTCAACATCATTCAGGATTCATAAATAGAAGACTATATTATTTTGCCCTGCACTAACAGTGCTCATCAAGGGAAAACTCAACTGTTGATATGGGATTTTGATACATCTGGTAGGGGAAACCTGTGGTGTTGATCCGTGGAAATAAAAAGGATTCATTGGGGAAGCCCAGTTTATAAATTAGAAGCCTAAAGGATCTACCTTGCTAAGTTAATCCGAGAGTTTTAAACATATGTTTGTGAAACTCAACAACATTAGAATGGAATGTTTATTTTGAAAGAAACTTAAACTGCTTCTCAATGGGTGAGTTCAGAATTGGATTTAGAATCTGAGAATTCAGGATTATATCCCAGTGCTGCTGTCTGTAAGATTAATATGTAAATGTACCAATGTTGCTGGTTTAATAATGTAGTTATTTTAATGGGTTAGTAATCCAGAATCCAGGAGTTCAAATGTAATTCAGTTATAATAAAAAGTATATATGTAAAAATAAACTGGTGGCCGCACTATTGCTAGCTTGTCCATATCCAGTTGATCAATAGTGCTTCCAATGATATCACCTCTGAGCTGATTCACACAATCACTAACTGCACATAGGTCTCCAAAAACAAATCTCCATTTAACTAATCATGTGATTTCAAAAACTAATTGGCTGCACCAGAGATGATTTGGTCTGTTATATTAAAGGCGGGTGGGGGGTGAATACTTTAGTAATCAATTATTTTGTGTTTTATATTTTTATATTTGAATTAATTTGGATCACTGTTTGCACTTTGACATGAAAGAGTCTTTTCCTATTGATTAGAGTCAAATGAGCCAAATTAAATCCATCGTGATTCAGTGTTGTAAAACAATAAAACATGAAAACTTTCAAAGGGGGGGGGTGAATACTTTTTATAGGCAATGTAGATCTTAGCTCAACAGAATACAGGCACCTAACAAAAATAAAACAGAAAATGCTGGAAATATTCATTTAATAGAATAAAGAACAGTACAGGCCCTATTGCTCACAATGTTGTGCTGACATACTCTAAGATAAATCTAACTCTTCCCTCCCCCATAGCCGTGCATTTTTCTTTCATGCATGCACCAATCTAAGAGTCTCTTAAATGCCCCTAAGGTATCTGCCTCTACCACCACCCCAGCAACACGTTCCACATACCCACCACTCTCTGTGGAAAGAACTTACCTCTGACATTCCCCCCTATTATTTCCGCAAATCACCTATAAAACTATGTCCTTCATATTCGCCAATTTTGCCTGGGAAGAAGTTCTGTCTGTTCATTAATCTATTCCAATGATCATTTTCAGAACTACTATCAAGTCACGTCTCATCTTCCTCCACTTCAAAGCATTAGCTCACTCAACCTAATCTCATAAAACATGCTCTTTAATCCAGACAGCATCCTGGTAAATCTCCTTTGCACCCTCTCTAAAGCTTCCACCTGCTGTAATGAAATGACCAGAAGAGAACACAATACTCTACATGTGGTTGAACCAGAGTTCTGTAGAGTTGCAACATCATGACTCTTGAACTCAATCCATTGACCAGTGAAGGCTAACACTCCATATGCCTTCTTAACCACCCTGTCAACCTGTGTGGCAACTTTGAGGGATGTATGGACACGTTCCTCCATACTGCTAAGAATCCTACCATTAACCTTCTGAAGTGTATCATTTCACAGTTTTCCGTACTGAACTCCATCTGCCACTTCTCAATGCAGCTCTGCATCCTCTCAAAGTTCCTGAGGAACCCTCAAGAAACTTCTACAGTATCCACAACACCAAATCATTTATATTTAAAAAAACACAAAGAACAGGCATCACAAAGCAGATCCCTGTGAAATCCCTGTCATCAACCTCCAAACAAAATATGCGCCATCTCCTAATACTACCTTCTGCCATTTCAGAGCAAACCAATTCTTAATCCATGCAGTCAAGTTTCCCTGGATCCCATGCTTCCTGACTTTCCTTAGGGAACCTTGTCAAATGCCTTACTAAAATCTATACATGCCACATCCATTGCTCTCCCTTCATCAATTTGTTTTGTCATTTCCTCAAACAATTCAGTCAGCCTTGTGAAGCTTGACTTTCCCCTCACAATGCCATGCTGCCTCTTTCTATTTGATCAGATAGTGCTTATGGAGAGATGTTTGTCCTCCAAAGTTTGCATGTAAGGTCATCATTTAATGACGCCCTTCCTACATCCCAGTTCTAAACAGTTTTCTAGCTTTCTGCTGTTCATCATTGGATACCCTTCAATATTACTGTATCATCCACATACTCAACTATGTTACAGGTGCTTTACAAGTAGTTATTATACCATCATGAATGGCACTTAGAAACTGGAGTGGCAAAACAATGCTTCATTATTCAAAACAACACACATCCAAGTTGCTGGTGAACGCGGCAGGCCAGGCTGCATCTCTAGGAAGAGGTACAGTCGACTTTTCGGGCCGAGACCCTTCGTCAGGGCCCAGCAGCTTTGATGTGTGCTGCTTGAATTTCCAGCGTCTGCAGAATTCCTCGTGTTTGTGTTCATTATTCAAAATATATGTTTGAAGCTATGCTCCAGGGAAGCTACTTTGTCTCTGGTGTGGTAAGGGAACTAAAATTTGAAGGCAATTTTGGAGTCTGGTTTAATCAGGTTTAAAAGTTGCCAGTATCACGACAGGACAAATCTGAGAGGCAGTCGGGGACATGAAGGGGCAATGAAGGTTACAAAATCGGATGGAAGTTTGGGGTAAATAGTTTGTGCTTCAAAAGGTAAAAACACCAGCCAATTAAATTTGACTAATCTTGAGCATCTATGGCACTTTATTTCATGGGAAGCTTAGTTTATTGGACCCCAGCTGACTCTGAATAAAATAAAAGGAGGGTCCCTAACGATCAAGTACCAACCCGTATTAATCTTATTTATGAGTACCTGGTGCATAGCTTCTATGCCTTGGTGATTGAAGTGCTCGTCTACCTTTTCTCATCGGTTTAATCCCCTAGGTCTCCTTCTCCTTCCTTTTCTCCTGTCAGACTACTTCCTTTCCAGCCCTTTCTACCCACCTGGCTTCACCTGTCACCTTCCAGCTATCCCCTTTCTGCTCCACTCCCCTTTTTATTCTACTGCTTCCCCGCTCCCTTTTCAGTCCTGAATAAGTGTAACGTCGGCTGCTTATTTACTTCCATAAATGCTGCCTGACCTGCTGAGTTCCTTCAGCACTTTGTGTGTGTTGCTTTAGATTTCCAGCATCTGTAGACTTTCTCATGTTTATAAATACTCATTTAGATGATTTCTGAATAATGTGAGGTTCTTGCCTCCATCAACCACCCAGTCAATGTATTTCATCCATATTCCAAACACCCTCGATGGTAACTTGTTTCAGCCTTACACTGTACTTGACTTCCACAATTGAATTCCTTTAAACAAATTCAGAAGTTGAGGACACATTTTTGGTGTGAGGGATGTATTATGGAATTGTCATAAACAAAAGGAAGGCATTTGGCCCATCAAGTCCATGATGCTTATTGGGGTACTACATCATATGTTGTTATTTTGATAGATATGCCTGACAAATTAATATATCAGGGATAATGATAATTGAATGAAGAATTATCTATTTGAGTAATGTAAAATCTACTGTTAACTGGTTTAGGATGGTGGTAGACTATGCGGATGAATGTATTGGATTTGAGGACCGCAGGTCACCCGAGGAAAACTTCGGGAGTCTGTCCAACCAGAATTTCCTCCTGCAGAAACATTGGCAAGGTTCCATGGAGAACCACAGACTCAGCTATGTAGTCTTTAAAGGGCTGCACTGTCTTCTGTTCAGGTAGCTGATGTCACTTGAGCCAGACTTCTGGAATATAATTTTCCTCAATTTTTTTTGATCCGGGGTAAGTGAAAAAAAGTCCCATGTTTTTGCAGCCTCCAGACTGAGGCATGAGACTATTAGAACTTTTGTAGTGATGTTGAAAAGGTGGATAACATAAAAATGGTTGAAGCATTTGATTGACACCAATGAACTCTCAGAAATGTATCGAATTACCGCTAAAACATAGCACAGAGTATATCTATACCTTAAATGATCAGAATGCACATTATAATATTCAGCACATTTATTCTGGACAGAGAACATAGTACAACACTGACAGGGCCTTTTGATCCATGAGGTTTTGCTTATAGCATGATCAATCCAAGCCTTCCCTCCTACAGAGCCCATAATCTTCTAATCTACTTACATCCATGTGCCTATTTGAGGTTTTTTTAAAAGGTTACATTATATTAGCCTCTATCACTACAGTGAACAGTTCATTCCAGGCACCCATCATTCATTTATTCATTATGTGATGTGGGCGATTATGGTCCTAATCATGATTTCTCTTGGCAAATTTTTCCACAACCCGAGGGGGACCAATATTCTCATGGGCAGGTTTGTTAGAGCTGTTGGGGAGGGTTTAAACTAATTTGGCAGGGGGATCAGAACCAGAGTGAAAGATGGATGATAAAAATCAAAGATAGCCTGCAGTCAGACTATCAGGAAGGGTGGCAGATTATGGGACAAAATTGCAGCCAGCAGGGTGAGTTCTAGTGCATTCGGGATGCAGAGTCAAAAAGGTTGGCAAATACAGTACTCAACGTGTTATATCTCAATGCACGGAGTATAAGAAATAAGGTGGATGATCTTGTTGCACTTTTTACAGATTGTCAGCTATGACGTTGTGGCCATCACTGAATTGTGGCTGAAGGGTGGTTATAGTTGAGAGATGAATGCCCAAGGTTACACATTGTTTTGGAGCATTGGAAGGTAGGCAGAGGGGTTGGTGTAGCTCTGCTAGTAAAGAATAGCATCAAATCAGTAGAAAGATGTGATTTAGGATCGGAAGATGTTAAATCCCTGTGGATTGAGTTAAGAAACTGCAAGGGTAAAAGGACCCTGATGGCAGTTATACACAGGCTTACAAACAGTAACTGGGATGTGGACTACAGAATACAATGGGAAATAGCAAAGGTGTGTCAAAACGGTGGAGTTATGATAGTCATGGGAGATATTAACATGCAGGTAGATTAGGAAAATTAGATTGGTAATGGATCTCAAGAGAGTGAATTTATTTGATGCCAATGAGATGGTTTTTTAGAGTGGCTTGTCACTGAAACTACCAGGGGATCATCTTCTGGATTGGGTATTATGTAATGAACCAGAGGCGATTAGGGAGTTTAAGCTAAAGGAACACTTAGGGGAAAGTGATCACAATATGATGGAGTTCAACTTGAAATTCGATAGGAATAAAATAAAGTCTGACGTAGCAGTTTTTCAGTGGAGTAAAGGAAATTACAGCGGTAGGAGAGAGGAGCTGACCAAAGTAAGTTAGAAGGAGATGCTGGTAGGGATGACAGCAGAGCAGGAATGGCGTAAGTTTCTGGGGAAAATAAGGAAGGTGCGGAATAGTTGAATTAAAAAAAAACAAACAAAAAAATTCAAATGGCAAAATCATACAACAGTGGTTGACAA
The DNA here is from genome assembly GCF_963921235.1 of Mobula hypostoma. NCBI lineage: Eukaryota > Metazoa > Chordata > Chondrichthyes > Myliobatiformes > Myliobatidae > Mobula > Mobula hypostoma. The sequence goes on from NC_086101.1 coordinate 174,027,547, forward strand.
GGGAGGTCAAAGCTAAAGTAAAACCAAAAGAGAGGGCACACAAGAAAGCAAAAATTAGTGGGAAGATAGAAGATTAGAAATCTTTTAAAAACCTACAGAGAACAACTAAAAGATTCATTAGAAAGGAAAAGATGAAACATGAAAGCAGGATAGCAAAAAATATCAAGGTAGACAGAAAAAGCTTTCTCAAGTACATAAAAAATAAAAGAGAGATGAGAATGAGTATAGGACCACCAGAAAATGAGGCCAAGGAACAAGGAGATGGCAGATGAACCAACTGAGTAACTTGCATCAGCCTTCACCATGGAAGACACCTGCGTCAGCTGTTGAAGGGTGTGAGGAAAGAGAAGTGAGTACAGTTACTATGATAAGGGAGAAGTGCTCAAAAAGCTGAAAGACGTAAATGTGCATAAGTCATCCGGATCAGATGAACTGCAACAGAACGTTTTGAATGAGGTTGAGGCAAAAATTGTGGAGACATTAGTAATGATCTTTCAAAAATCAGTGGACTTTGGCATGGTGCCAGACGGCTAGAAAATTGCAAATGTCGCTCCACTCTTTAAGGAAGGAAGAAGGCAGCAGAAAGCAAATTATAGACCAGTTAGCCTGACTTCAGTGGTTGGGAAGATGTTGGAGGCAATTATTAAGGATGAGGACATGGACTACTTGGAGACACAGGACAAGATAGGACAAAGTCAGCATGGTTTCCTTAAGGGAAAATCATGCCTGCCAAACCTGTTGGAATTCTTTGAGGAGATTATACATAGGATAAATATAGGGGATGCAGTGGATATTGTATATTTGGACGTTCAGAAGGCCTTTGACAAGGTGCCACATGAGAAGAGGAAGAGCCTATGGGATTACAGGAAAGTTACAGGCATTGTTAGAGCGTTGGCTGATTGATAGAAGGCAGCGAGTGGGAATAAAAGGATGCTTTTCTGGTTGGCTACCAGTGAATAATGGTGTTCCTCAGGGGTCATTGGGACTGCTTCTTTCTACGTTGCATATCAATGATGGAACAGATGGTTTTGTTGCAAGTTTGCAGATGATACAAAGATAGATGGAGGGATAGGTAGTGTTGAGAAACTAGAAATGCTACAGAAGGACTTAGATAGATTAGGAGAATAGGCAAGAAATTGGCAAACAAAATACAGTGTTGGAAAATGCATGGTCATTCACTTGAGTAGTAGAACTAAATGTGCGAACTATTTTCTAAACAGGGAAAAATTCAAAGATCTGAGATGCAAAGGGACTTGGGAGTCCTTGCGCAGAACAAAGTAATGGTTAACTTGCAGGTTGAAGTGGTGGTGAGGAAGGCAAAGTGCAATGTTAGTATTCATTTCATGGGTTCTTGAATACAAGAGCAGGGATGGATGCTGAGGCTTTATAAGGCACTGGTGAGGCCTCACCTTGAGTATTCTGAAAAGTTTTGGGCTCCTTATCTGAGAAAACATGTGCCGGCATTGGAGAGGTTTCAGAGGAGGTTCAGAAGGACGATTTGGGACTGAGAATATTATCATATGAGAAACATTTGATGGCTCTGGGCCTGTACTCACTGGAACTTAGAAGGATGAGGGGGATCTCATTGAAACTTTTTGAATATTGAAAGGCCTAGACAGAGTAGTTGTGGAAGGGATGTTTCCCATGTTGGGGAAGTCTAGGACAAGAGGGCACAGACTCAAGATATAGGAGTGTCCATTTAAGACAGAGAAGTGGAGAAATTTCTTTAGCTAAAGGGTGGTGAGTTTGTGGAATTTGTTAGCACAGGCAGCTGTGGAGGCCAGGTCATTGGGTGTATTTAAGGTGGAGATTGATAGGTTCCTGATTGGCCACAGCATCAAAGGTTACGGGGAGGAGGCTGGGGTGGGGTGGGGTGGGGCTGAGGAAGGGAAAAAAAGCATTGGCCATGAATTAATGGCAGAGCAGACTCAATGGGAAACTGGCCTAATTCTGCTCCCATATCTTGTGGTCTTATTGTCTAAGATGTGTCATCCTTGCATTATCAATACTCTTCAGAGATTTACTGCCTGGCGTCAGTGGTCACATAACCAGGACTTGTGATATGCACCAGCTGCTCATATGACCACCTATCACTGCTCCCATGGCTTCATATGATCCTCATTGTGGGGCTATGCAGGTGCTACACCTTGCCCAAGGCTGACCCGCTGGCTAGCAGAAGGAAGGAGTACCTTACACCTTCTTTGGTAGAGATGTACCTCCACTCTGCCAACCAAGGTACCCACCACTTTCTATAAAAATAACAAGATCTGACATCTTACCTAAAGTTTTTTCCTCTCACCTTAAATAATCACTGTGATTATGTTACTTCATGCAGCATGAATGCTTTGTCACAAAAGTAGGGATGGCTGTAGTCAGTGTGACTGCACCCCAGTGCTTATTGCCCTTCCTAGAACTAGGGTTGCTTGCCCATATCCTCAACGAGGAGTAGATTACAGATACTGCAGACGTTCCAGGTGAGCACCAGTCATAGTAACTGGTAAAGGACTAGAGGCTTTCAGTCTGTTGCTTGTAATTGGGATATAGACAAAAAGCAATGGGAGAAAATTGGAAGGGGATAGCAAACTCAAAGCCATGGAAGCAGACCGGCAGTCAAAAAAATCGGTAATGTTATATCATTGCTTGGACAGGGATCGGATGTTCCTATAAATGTAAAACATAAAAGAAAACATGTATTTCAGAAAGGAAGGGTCAGATTCAAGCAGTCTGCTCATTTTTATTTTATTACAACTGACTCCAGATAAATGCCGAACTAATCCAGATATAAAATTCTAATGGGCCATTTGCTTAGCTAAATTTAGTATTCCTGATTGAAGCCTGAGCCACCAATTAAATATTCTCCAATTATCTCAGGATTCAGCTAACCTAGTGCAGTTACTTTATTGCTTAATTTTATAAAAAAACATGAGCAATCTGCAGACAAGTACTCTCCCCTTGTAAAATATATATAGTCCAGACTGAATAGTTAAATTTGATGCAGAGGCACAAGGAAAATTAATGGTGATACTAGAAATCTAAAATATAAGCAGGAAATCCCAGCAATATATAAACTTCAATAACAGCAAGGCTGTCTCATCAAGACTTTGTTGACTTTTAAATCAATACTCTCTTTGCTAGCTTGTTTATAATTTCAGCAGTTGTTGCTGTTGGGAGACGGTTACTTTAAATTTAGAAACATCATAGTTATTTATATCATGATAGAAACATCAATTGCATACTTGCTTGAAATTAAGTGGAACAACACATGAAAAATACTTTTTTTTTGCAGGAGTGAATGCCAAACAGACTTTGTTTGCATACCCAGCTCTGGGCAGCCCCTGAACCTCATTGTTTTCTCTTGTAAATTTAGTTGCATCTGGTCACGGGTGCCAAGGGGATGTAAGGAAATGTGCAGAACTTGTCAGAAATACATCGCTGACAGTTCAGCTCCAATGTCTTAGATACATCCTTATTAGGCAGTCTTCTATTTTCTGAACAATGTGCTTTATTCAGCTGTGACTTGACAATATATGCTCTTCAATTGTAGCCCCCCCCCCCCAAAGCAACTTCTTATTCTCCATTTGCATTGAGAAATTACTTCCTCTGGGAACAGATCATAACAATTCCATTTTTCTAAGTTTGCACCATTTTAGGTTGGAGGCAGAGAACACCAGAAAAACAACAACCAATTGCACAAGAAATACATTTGGATTTGTATTGTCCAGGGACACCCATCGGTATCAGAGGAACTCCAACGGAGAGAGCAGTGTTGACATGGCATAATTTAGTTTTGTGAATGGGCTGAGAGCCAGGGCAAAAAGAGAAACCCAACTTTTTGAAGGAAATGGCACAAGTCACTTGCCTCATCACTTTGCTTCCCCAAGAGTAGATTGGAATATTTAAAGGTTGAGGTAGAATGCCTTTAACTGAAACGAATGAGGTAAAAATCTGCTTTGAGCTTGGTTTAATTTCCACTGATAGTTCTCCATTGTGTCCAATGATGACAGGAAACCTGTGTGGAAGAGTTTCTAAAGTGGAAAAACCATTGCACTGGGGCAGTTCCACTCTCTCGATCTCAGAAGTCTGGGTGCAGTGGCACGAACAAGCATCACAAACTGTGATCTTCCTTGGTTGCAATGGATGACCATGACATATTCTGTGTTTTGTTACACCCTTCGCTGTCTGTGGAGAGTTGCAGCACAGTTATCCTGGCCTTTGGATATCACAGTAGATCTCATCTGCCCGGTCCACCACAGTTGACTTCTCATGCTAAGACAAACACATTCCTATCTCACCAGGCTATGAGGTCACCAGCTACCCTCACCTGGTTTAACCTACCTGTCAAAGCAGTGTACCAAGTTATGGCCGCTGTTACATGCAAACAGCTACTTAGAGCCACAGGTGAGAGATTAATGTCCAATGGGGACCAATGATGAGTGAACTGCCCCAGAATGGACATGACAAGCCTCTTCACCAGAGGTGCTACCCTTCTCTGGACACCATGTATACCCAGTTTAACTTTCAGTGCAGTAAAAATGGGCTACAGTGAACTTTGGGCATCCATTTTCTTCTTCTACTAAATTCAGTAAGAGGCAAAATCCTGATACCAATTGCAATGGGCAGTGAAGTTGACTGTTTGACGGTATTGTCTTGAGAGTTTTGGAGTTAAACATATTTACTCATGTTGAAAAAGGACAGAAGATACTGCAGATGCTGGAACTGCTGGGTCAGGTGGCAGCTGTGGAGACTGCAGGATGGTCGACACTTTGACTCAAGACCCCATATACTTCACCCACAGAGTTCCTCCAGCAGTACGACTAGTTCACTCATGTCTACATATTGCTTAACATTAAATTTTATTCAACTCTTTTTTCACTACATCCAAAAGAAACTAAGATAGCTTTATTTATCACATGGACATTGAAACATACCATGAAATGCGTAATTTCTCTCAATGGGGGCAGTCTGCAAGTATCGGCCTGCTTCCGATGCCAACGTAACATGTCTTACTAACCCTAGCCCACACATCTTTTGAAATGTGGGTGAAAACTGGAGCACCCCGAAGGAACCCACACAGTCATGGGGGAGAACATACAAACTCCATACAGAGCGCAACGCAAATTGAACCCCGATCTTACAGCTGGCACTGTAAAGCTTTACTCTACCGTGCCAAAGGGCTCCCTCCATTCGAACATATAACAGAAGATATCGAAACAATATATGCACTCCTCTGAGCATACTTTCCTGCTTAAGTATAGTTAAATTTAATGTAATAATGGATTACAAATACATGTATACCACTGGGTTTCTCTCCTTTTAATAAAACACACAAATCATAGCTTACCTCTATCCAGCGAAGTGTAATTTAAATAGACAACATAAAACCTTGCAATTATTCTCATCTAGTTTTCCTTTGAGAGTCAAGTCTTGGCTGCTGCATTGGGATGAACTAATTCTTTGAAACTGAGTCTCCAACAACCCCTGGTTTCTTCCTTAAAGGCACTGGCAGACTACAGGTATTGTAGATCAAGTTAAATAGGGGCATCTGCTGCATTCTTAATCCTTATGTAATATCCACTGCAGTGACGGTAAAATAGAGATTATTATAGAGGAGGGAAATTTAAGAAAGCATCTGACGGAGAGACAAGTCAGAGAAAAGTAGAGATAGTTAGGGAAATATTATGAATTAGGTGGGTGCAATGATCACGAAGATCTCTTTCAGACAATGGATGTCAAAGAGTTGACTAGATCTCAGAGGGCAAAAAGGTGGATCTTGAGGTAAAAGTTTAACTATGAACCACCATGATTTTGGAAATAGTACTTTGAACAATAAGAAGCTAACAATATTGGGATGACGCAGCTTAACAGGAGAAAGACAATTAGTACATTTCTGCCATTTCATGAGTTATATTTGAAACGAACATTTGAAATTCAATTCAATTTTCCTAATGTTGTTAGAAGGTCAGAAACTCCAAGTTCCTCACTGTTATTATTTTGGGGGACCTGTCCTGGACCCAGCACATAAGTGCAATTCTGAAGAAAGCACAGCAGTACCTCCACTTCCTGAGGAGTTTGCGAAGATTCAGCATGATAACCAAAACTCTGACAAACTTCTATAGTTGTGCAGTGGAATGTCCATTGACTGGCTGCATCACAGCCTGGCATGGAAGCACCAGTGCTCCTGAATGGAAAATCCTACTAAAGTAGTGGGTACGGTCCAGTCCATCATGGGTAAAGCCTACTGAGCACATTTACATGAAACATTGTTACAGGAAAGCAGCATCCATCATCGGGGACCCCCATGACCCAGGACAGGCTCTCTTCTCACTGCTGTCGTCAGGAAGAAGGTGCAGGAGTCTTAGGACTCACATCAACCGAGGTTCAGGAACAGTTATACCTCTCAACCATCAGGCTCTAGAACCAAAGGGGATAACTTCACTCAACTTCACTACCCACATCATTGAAGTCTTCATCTCATCTTCTTGATATTTATTTATTCATTTGTGTTTGTTTGCTTGTCTGTTTTTTTTTATTTTCCTTTTTGTATTTGCACAGTTGTCTTTTGCACACTGGTTGATTACCCAAGCTGGCGGGGTCATTCATTGATTCTGTTACGATTATTATTCTGTAGATTTCTTGAATATGCCCACAAGAAAATGAATCTCAGGGTTGGATATGGTGACATATATGTACTTTGATAATAAATTTATCTTGAACTTTTATCTCTCTGCTAGCGGAGTACATACGCCTAAGTTGAAGTCAAGCATTTTATGCCGGACAGTTAATTTGGGTTATTACAAACCAACACAAAAATTGCCAGCTTTAGTTTTTGTTTTGTCTTTGAACCAAGAAGATAATCAATGATCAACTTGATACTTCAACCTGAAAGAGGCAGGTGTGTTTTAATCCTGACATACGATTGGCTGCTCAGTCTCTTTTAATGAATGGACATAAAGTGTAGGGATTCCATTGGAATTTACCAATTAATTCTATGCTGATATTTGCCCTAAATGTCAAAGTACTAATGCACTCCACTGGTGAATGGAATCAGTCTGCAAGAGTGCCTCCCCTTTGCACCTCTGCACACACAGTGTTTTCTAACATCAAAGTGTTGTCAGACTAACTAATTTTCAAGAATTAGATGTGGTGTGGAGGTTGCACTGGGGTGGGGGTGGGGTGTAGGGTTGTTCTGTCAGTAGCTTCAGCAAAAGCACCAGAGAATAATGCTTATACGATTTTTCTAGACTTCTCTTGTCAAGTTACTATGATACACTTCAGAAATCCCTTTGGAAATTAAATTGCTCGGGCCTGGTTTGGTGTACTGGCCCCTACTGTGAGAAATTATGCAACCTACCTCAGAAAAATACATTGTAGTTTTAAGCTATGTTTTCATAAAATAAGATGATAGGTTTCTGCATTTTTCAGGGAGCTCATTAAACAGAACAAAAACAAATGAAGAAACTGTGTAGGTTAGCCTTTGGTAAAAATATAAGGGGGAAATAAATAATTGTAAATAAATCTGGTTAACTGTCTCCAAAATGTTTTGAGTTGTCCTAAAGTCACAAAAGGCTTTCTTTAAAGGCAAGTTCCTTCTTTCAACAAAAACTGAGCAAATTGGTTATTTATTGTTTTCAGTTAAAAATGGATTTTTCTTTCAGATGACAAACATAGTGAAGTTCCATCAAATTTTAAATATTAGACTGTCTCGTTGACAGCATTCGCAAGGTTAAGTATTTGAAAACCACCTTCTCTTTATTGCCACTTTTTCTTAGGGACATACAATAAATTTGTAAAATGGTTATCACATCTCTGAATTGCCTCGTTCAGTACCATCAGGAGTAGGGCCCTTCAGGTAAGTTAGTATTAAGCCTTATACAAAATCAGAATCAGATTTAGTAACGCACATAAAAGTTGCTGGTGAACGCAGCAGGCCAGGCAGCATCTCTACGAAGAGGTACAGTCGACGTTTCGGGCCGAGACCCTTTGTCAGGACTCAAGTTTACCTGGTCCATTTCCGACACCTCCCTCCCCTTTCTTGATCTTTCTGTCTCTATCTCTGGAGACAGCTTATCTACTGATGTCTACTATAAGCCTACTGACTCTCACAGCTATCTGGACTAATCCTCTTCTCAGCCTGTCTCTTGCTTTAAAACACTGAAGAAGTTTAAATCAGATTTAGTATGTTCCATTGCTTAAGTTTGTCTGTTTGTTATTTGTCGTGTCATATGTTGTGGGCGATCACGGTCTTTCCATATCCATGATTGTTCATGGCAATTTTTTCTACAGAAATAGTTGTCCACTGCCTTCTTTTGCGCAGTGTCTTTACAAGATGGATGACCTCAGCCATTGTCAACACTCATCAGAGGTTGCCTGCTCACTGACAGTGGTCACATAACCAGGTGATATGTATTCGCTGCTCATATGACCACCCACCATCTGCTCCCATGGCTTCACATGACCCTGATCGGGGGTCTAAGCAGGATCTACACCTTGCCCGAGGGTGACCTGCAGGCTAGGGGAGAGAAGGAGTGCCTTACACTTCCTTCATTAAAGGCGTATCTCCATCTCACCACAATTACTGCCTAAGAGTTCCCTTTACTTTCTGGCCAAAATGATTCCAAAATCAACACAGCTAAAAGAAAGACAAGAGAATTATTTGCAGGACCAGATAGAGGAAAGATTTGCTGCTGGACTAAGAGCAATAACATTAATTCAAAGTTACTCATTGTCTAGGAATGTGCTTTAAGATATTCTGAGGCACAGAAGATGTATCATAAATAATACTTATGCTTTCTTTATTATTGTTCTTGACCTTTTGTTTCCCAGAGGTGCACATAGGTCAAGAATGACTCCTCTTGTGATGTAAGAATACGCGGGATAAACTATAGCCAATTTGTGTATTGCTCAAGTAATCCCTCCTTAATATCTGGAATGACAGTTGCCTTGAATAACTTGCATGTGGGAACTAAACTGGCACAAGAAACTATAAGCTGTAACCACAGTTTATCGACAGTGTATGTCATAGATAAGAAGAAAAATCAGCAACTGCTATACAGAATGAAATAAATCCCAGAAGCCATATTTGACTTATGAAATGGTTCAAGCATGTCTTCCACAACAGTTGAATCGCATCATCTACACCCAGTTGGATGACACAATTTTATGTCAAGATATTTAAAAAATGTTACGCTCTTTTTTTTCTTGTCCATGCTCAGGCATGTATTAATTTTTCTACAAAAATATTTTCCTGCGTTCCTTAACTCAGTGTACTGGTTGGGGTTATCATGTGGTGAGCTAACACATGAGAGCTCATTTTAAGGGTTATAGATTCACTTTATTTAGAAACATGGAAACATAAAAAACCTACAGCACAATACAGGCTCTTCGGCCCTCAAAGTTGTGCTGAACATGTCCCTACCTTAGAAATTACTAGGCTTACCCATAGCCCTCTATTTATCTAAGCTCCATGTACCTATCCAAAAGTCTCTTAAAAGACCCTATCGTAGCTATAGTAGCTGCCTCCACCACTGCTGCTGGCAGCCCATTCCACACATTCACCACTCTCTGAGTAAAAAAACTTACCCCGACATCTCCTCTGTCCCTACTCCCCAGCACCTTAAACCTGTGTCCTCTTGTGGCAACCATTTCAGCCCTGGGAAAAAGCCTCTGACTATCCACACGATCAATGCCTCATTTTGTATTGTGCAAAACTTGTAGACACATATATATAGCTATGGTGTCTAAGTCCTTTTGCCCTGTCCTGTATTTGTCAATGTGGAGAGGGGAGTGAGTTTGTAAATTTGGCAGGAGCAAAAGATGTTGGGAATGGTGAGGGTGGAGTGCTGTGGGAGGGGTGTAGGAAAGGCGGCAGAGTAGGAGTGCCAGGGGGTGGAGTGTGGCACGGGTGCAGACACACCCAGCACTGAGACACCAGGCAAGGTTATTTGATTCAAAACAACTGGTTTATTAGTCATTACAGAATATGTCTCTAGCGCTTCCCACTCTGTCTCCTCTCCCTTCCCCTTTTCCCAACCATGATTCCCCTTTCCCTGACCTCTTTCCACTCTCAATCCATAATAGAGACCCATATCAGAATCAAGGTTTCTCATCACTCACATATGCCAAGAAATTAGTATTTTTTGCGACACCAGTACAGTACATAAAATGACTACGGTACTCTGCAAATGTCTTAGGCATCCGAGCTATGTATATGTGCCAAAGCCTTTTGCAGAGTACTGTACAACAAAACATATAATAAAATGCATCATTTGAAAATTAAGTCAGTGATGATTGTTCTGGGCAGCCTGCAAGTTTTATCACATTCCTGGTGTCAATATAGCATGCCCATAACTCACTAATCTTAACCATATATAATTGGAATGTGAGTGGAAGCTGGATCACCCAGAGGAAACCCACATGGTTATGGTGAGAATGTACAAATTCCTGGCAGGCAGGGCCAGGAATTGAGTTGGTGCTGTAAAGGTGTGGCTGAAGAGCGTTGGTCATGGTTGGGGTCACCTATCTTATAAAGACACTGCCCAGAATAAAGCAATGGCAAACAAAGGAAAGGAACTCGGGATTCACGCTGATATTTCCCTGAGTTTCAAGTCATCCAGGGATGAAAATACAAAAAAAAACTGCAGAAGGTGGAGATCTGGAAAAAAAGTCAAAGACGCTGGAAACACCCTGCAATCTCAGCCAGCGTACGTGGAAAGAGTAACAGAGTCAATGTTTCTGACAAAGGATCTCAGACCTGAAACTTTAGCTCTGTCTCTCTTTCCACTTGTGCTACCTGATCTGCTGGGGACCACCAGAATTTTCTTATTATTTTTCAAGGTATGGTACACGGGAGGAGACCACAGCCCATTTTTGTCCATGCCAGTTTTTCCAATTCATCCATTGCCATGAACTTTCCCTGTAGTCATGCAATTGCTTTCACCACAAGTATTCAGTTGAAATTTGAAAGCTTCCATAGAATCTAATTCCACCAGCCTTCCAGAATCCAGCACCCATCTTGTGTCAACACGAGATTGCACACTGTGCTTCTGGTTCTTTACCCAATCAGCTCAAACTACTGTCGCCTCATCCTTGCTCTAACGTTACTGCATGCATCATTGAGTTCACAACGCAGGTCTCCATCAAACAAAATTTGCACCCATGTGATAGTTTTTTGTTAACATCCCACATTTTACAAATGACAATTACTATTGCCCCAGGTTATTGTTAGCTAATGGGAAAGGGGGTGTGTGGTTGAAAATAAAATGGGTTGGGATTGGATTAGTGCCGAAACAGGTGCTTAATGGTGAACACAGATTCAGTGAGCAGAAAGGTCTGCTGCTGAGCTGTATCTTTCTATGACTCAGTGATTCTATTGTCTCTTAATGCCCCTCTGCCTCTGCATGGCCTCATCTAATTTTACCATATCGGTGGCTGAACATTTGGATTTACTTAACCATATCATCAAACATGGATTGTATTATAGTATGGAGTAGTTCAGGTGAATGATTTGTTTGCACTTATGCAAAGGCTAGAAATGTTTGAGCAGGAGGCATGAGGGCTAGTAAGTCACCAAGCCTAGACTTTTAAGGCAATGAACTTGGGATCCCATCATTGGCTACTCTGGGAGTCAATACCAAAGATTGAAGCATGAAGGTTGATCAGAAGTCCAATGGCTAAAGACTGGAAACTGGAGGCCTGGGGGTCTGTCCTTGGGTTGAAAGACAGTCCATATGTATGGGTGAGTGGGATAGAGGAAAGGGGCTTGTTTTGCTTTTGTTGTTTTGATTTGTTTTGCCGTGTTCTCTGTTATTCTGCCAAGTATTGTGGACATGCTCGATTGGTGTTGGAATGTGTGGCAACACTTGCAGGCTGCCCCCAGCACATCATGAGGTTGCCTTCAATGTAAACAATGCATTTCACGCTAAGTTTCATTGTTCATGTGATAAGTAAATGAATCTGAATCCAGAGAAAAATCACAGAAGATAAGCTTAGGTTAAGTGAAATAGAGACCGCTGTGGTGAATAAACATGAGAACTGATTGGGTCACAACGACTGCCTCTGTTCTGTAAAATCTTATATAATATCCAGAGACCTCTGTTGAGGATGTTGGATGTTATCATAACTGGATTCAAAAGATCACACAACTCCATTCAAGCTTTCAAAATGGCAGCATGATAAGCACATCTACATGAGCGTTGTCCCAGGAAAGCAGCATTCATCATCAGGAACCTCCACCTCCCAAGTCATGCTCTCTTCCCACTGCTACCATCAGGCAGAAGGTACAGGAGCCTCAGGACTCACACCACCAGGCTCAGGAACAGTTATTACCCCTCAACCATCAGGCTCAACTTTCACTCAACTTCACTTGCCCCATCATTGAAATTTTTCCACAAAATGTGAACCGCTTTGAAGGAAGTTTCATCTTTTGTTCTCAATATTTATTGCTTATTTATTTATTATTATTTTTTATTTTTGCATTTGCACAGTTTGTTGTGCTTTGCACACTGGTTAAACAAAAGACAAATGATCTTCCATTGATTCGATTATGGTTATTATTCTATTATGGATTTATTGAGTATGCCCTCAAGAAAATGAATCTCATGGCTGCTTATGGGGACATGCATGTACTTTAATATAAATTTACTTTGAACTTTGCATTCACAATAAAAGACAAAAGGTGTGGCAGAAGAAAGAAAACATGATTCTTTAAATCCAATGTTTGAAAATTCACTTCTGTCAGAGAAGGCTGTTGGGGTGATCCAAAGAAGAGGTTCAGGGCATGGTATAGCCCACATCTGTGAACCCTTTTTTTTGTAGTTGATAAATTACTGCCTGTATTTCAGTAGTAGTCTCTAGACTGATTTATAATCCAGTAAATTGTACAAATCAGCTTTCTTGGTCTGGACCTTCACTTTACGGGACGCCAGATTGTGCAATTGCATGCAACAGTAACCATGATCAATTCATGACATGTCATTAGAATTAATAACTGTAATCATTTGAAGAGCCTAGAATGAGGCTCTGTGTTATTTATTCTCTGATAAAGAGGTCTGCAGAAGATCAAATTTGAAAAGAATTTAACTTTAATGATTAAAGAGCTGAAAGAACAGAAATATTTGTGTCTGTGCACTGTACTGCAAGTCATTACTTGCAATGTTTAGTAATAATTTTAACATTGTTGGTTCAAAAGTTCAAAGCATCATTTTATTGTCAAAGTATGCACGCAGAATACAACTCTGATATTTGTCTACTGCAGATAGCCATGAAATACAGAAGAACCATGGGTGTTGATGAAAGAAAAGACATCAACTCCAGCCCCTAACCCAGAAAAAAGGAAAAGAAACAAAACTCAGACCCCAAAATCCCTTCCTCGCCCGCAGCAAAAAACACCCACATTAACAATCAATGAGCCTCTACACATAACAATCCCTGACCCCCTCACTCACAGAAAAGAACAGCGACAGTAGCACCAAATTCCCAACCCTTCCCACACACAAAAAATTAACAGATCACCCACCTGCTAATTTTGCACAAGTAAACACTGAAAAGCTGAAGGAAGCTGAATAAAGTTGATTAAACAAAGCTATGCATAAATATTATTAACTGGAAATTTCACGCTCAAAAAATGAACAAGGCGATTTTTTTGAGTGTCACAGTTTTCCCTGAATTCATTGTTAAAGAGAATGGCCTTGAAATCAGACATAAAATAGAAGATACAAAGATCTATGGAATTACATTGCTCCGTATCTTGACCAAGATGTAAATCAATATATAAATAAATATATTTGGCTATAATAAAGTAATTTCACATGTGCATTGTACACCATCACATAAGCTATCCTCCCTAGTTACCTTTATGATGTTCAGTGTTTTATCTTTCTGTCCATACGTCAGAATATACTTTAAGCACAGTCAAATAAACTTCAACATTTTATTAAAACAGATGTTATTAACAGGCATGCAGGTTTGTGGAAACAATATGAGTGATTTCAAAAAAGAGATTTTTTTTTGCTGAAGTGATTGCTTACAATTGTAAAGTATAAGAGCTTCAACGTTATCTATGAATAATTCCGACCAGCTCTATTTACTAATTATTGTCCACATTTCCCTCAGGAGTGTGTCAGTCAATGCAGCTCATCTCCCCTCATGGTAAAGTCGGAACTCTATTGCAAGGTCTGTTTAACTTTTCTTTCTTCTGGCACCCAACTGTTCTTTTACCAGACTTTGCTCAAACTCCATACCTTCAAGGCATAAAAGGCCATACTGTAGCTTAAAATCATTCAGTGAAAAGTGAGAAGGGAGAGGGGAAAAAAACTGCATAGCATAACTGATGATTAGTACCTGACAAGATGACATCTCCCAGTGAAACTGGGGACTCACACCATTTTCATGTACTTCTTTCCATTGTAGTTAGCTGACACTATCAAACTTTCATAATAAAGTAAAAGAGAATTTAAAAATAGCTGGTACATTTCAACAAGGAAATACAAACGCAAGTTAGACTTGACTCTGCTGAACAAGAAGCCATTCAAGTAAGTGGGACCAAGGTTACTGATTGCCTGCAATGAAGCTTTCCCTAGCCTGTGGCTGTTGAGACTCTGTCTTTTGATTTGAATCGATGCTCTTAGATAAAAGACTCCAGAACCATGAAACACAGGGAGACATGAAACATCTCCTCAGGGAAATCTTGCTTTATACATGTTAATGAAACCAAAAGGAGTCTCATTATATTGATGTTGTGGACTTGTTTGAGATACAGAAAACTATTTACTTTTTAGAGTTTGCAAAACATTTTCCAATTACTACTTCAACAATTTCACTCTTCAATAGATAGAAGTTTCACTCATAATTTTTCTCCTTAAGTTCAAGTGCTACACTACAGCTATGTCAGTTCCCATCCTGTAATCTAGAGGCAGAGCAGGCAAAGCTCCTCTGGACATCTCCTACTTCCATTCCTGACTCTGTGACTCACACTTCCACTCTGGTGCAAGAGGTTGTCTCTGTTAAGAACCTTTGCTGGGTTGTCAAAAGTCACCGACACCAGTCTATCCGCTATCAAGAACATATGTATAGAAAGGTGCTGGGAAAGGGCTAGCAACATCATGAAATATCCCACCCAGTATGTGCATGGATGGTTTGTCCCACTCCCATCATGGATACGCAGCATCCATGCCAGGACCACCAGACAGTTACATCTAAAGCCGTTACTTTCCCCAAGCAGTGGGGCTGCTCAACACCTCCACCCACTAACCCAACCCTCCACACTCACAGCACCACTACATGCTTATTTCCTATCAGTCAGTCCTGTTCCTTGTGTCACTTTATGGACATACAATCAATCCATGTATATAGACTATCTTACTGTATGTTTATTGTGTTTTATTATCATTACTATTGTGTTCTTTATCTGATTGTGTTTCTTGTGTTGCATTGGATTTGAGCAACAATTATTTTGTTCTCCTTTCCACTTAGTGTACTGGAAATGACACTAAACCTCAAATCTTTAATCTTGTTCATTCATTTCATTGATACGAGCAACACTTAGGCATGGAAACATAGTGCTGATCCTGTCAATCTTGCAACGTCCTTCTCATAAACATCTGGAAATTGGTGTCTAAATTGGGAGGGCTGCATTATAGATTTACCAAGCATCAGGCAGATACAATTGTACTTGCTGGTTCTTATCTTTTAGGCTAGACCATTCTATTACATCCCTATTGTGCCTTCTCTGAAAAGCACAAGAGATACAGCAGAATAATAGGTGCCTGGAGTCTCAACAGTGGCTTGAAACCCCTTGAAGTCTCATCTTAATCAGGTCAAACAAGGGCAAAGAAAACTCCTCCTGATCACCCCCAACCATTATCCTCCTTTAGCTGGTGAATTTGTGCTCCTTCATGATTGAGCAACACGTATAAAAAAATACAAGAATACAGAATGATGCCCATCATCAGGAATGCCTGATAAGCATATCCACAGACAGAGAGCTGACATCACTGTCAAACTAGATCTGTGGCTGGTAGTGAGTCACCCAATGTGAAAGATAAACCTTCCTCATATCTCTAACATGAGGAATTCTGCAAATGTAAAGCAATACACACAAAATGCTGGAGGAACTCAGCAGATCAGGCAGCATCGATGAAAATGAGTAAACTGTTGAAGCAGTCAAAAGTTTGGGCTAAGACCCTTTATCAGAACTGGAAAGGAAGGGGAAGATGCCAGATAAAAGGTGGGAGGAGGGGAAGGAGGATGGATGCCAGGTGATTAGGAATGGTAAAGGGCTGGAGAGCAAGGAATCTGATAGGAGACAGTGAGTGTAGCATAGGAGAAAGGGAAGGAGGAAGGGACCCAGGGGTAGGTGATCGGCAGGTGAGAAGAGATAAGAGGCCAGAGTGGGGAATCTTATCTTTGCCAGTTTATCAGTGGCAAAGGTATTTGTGCTGTTACAATGACAACCAATGGATATGAAGTCATATTTCATGATAATGAAGCCGGTATTTATTGGTGAATACCAATCATCCCAGCCACAAGATGTCTGGAAGTCACCCCCTGGAATTCAACTTCTTTTTTTTAATCCATGTTTGGACCAGGATTGTGGTGAAATGCAGCCAAGAAGAACAGATAAAAATCAAAATGGATATTGGTGAAGAAGTTATCAATGAGTCATGCTGCTTGGACACACAATGACATATTCCATCACTTTGCTGATGATTGAGGGTAAACTGATTGGGTGATATTTAGCCTGACTAAATTAGCCCTCCTTTTCATGACCAGCATTTTTCTGGGCAATTTTCCATAGTGCCAGTTGGACACCAGGTTTGTAAATGTACTGGAAGAGTATCAGAATTACTTTCCAAGGATAATCATCTGAAGGGAGATGAATTCAGTAACATTACAAAAGAGAACTAACAATGCACTTCTTGATTCAGTAAAGCAGTACAGGACAGAAAACCAAAACTACGTTCTTTTATATTGTGTTGGTTGAGAATGTAAACATCTCTAGATTCTTTTTCATGATTTCTTTTTATCTGATCATTTTAAATCGATTACCAGCAGCACTGCCAACAACCATTGTTATTATTTCAGTAACATGAATATGTTGAAAGATTACAGATAATTAGCATTAAATTTTGCTAATATTTCTACCCTGTACCTTTGGTCATCTATGCAGCAATTCACAAAATAATACCTTGAGAAACAGAAATGTTATGCCATTAGGCAAATCCCTTGAATAAATCATGCTAATTATGTGTAATTAAAATTTGCTGGTTTGGTTATCTGCATAATAAATTTTTCAATATAACTTGAACTATAAATCCTATTTTATATAATTTGGAGAGGATGAATAAAGTCACCATTAACCTACATTTAAGAATAGTGAACTGTGATTTTAATTTGGTCCTATTGTCATCCTCATAAAATTTAATTGAAGTATCACATCTAAAAGCAATTTCTACTCATACAGAGAAAAAAAAATTGCATGATTTGGGAAATGAGGTAATGGGGCAAAAATGTGAGGGGCATTTGTAAAGTGGCAGATTGTGATAATGAAAAAAGCATACATCCGGTAAATGGTCCTTTGTCTTTTCTTTTTTAGGGCAGATATACGTTGCCCTTATCCTGTGACATCTTATAACAAAAAAATTCTGCTTGTAATGCTGGTTGTTCTCATCCAACTGGAGCATCAAGTTGTTTGTCTTCGCCAGTTACTGACTGAACTTCTGAATATTTTCTGTTTTCGTCTCACATTTGCAATACATGCCTTATGTTATGCAGTTTTCCCTTAAAAGTTTTCTAAATTGTTATCATTTCTGGAGGATATTCTATACATTTGAAATGCCCTGAACAGCAAGCTTGCTACAACATGGAATGATTATTCAATTTATCTCTGTGGGTTGCTGAAGTCATTCGCTGGGGACAGGGAGTGAATGCAGGCATGGTGTGGAAATGTCAGCGAGGGAACACTTTGGAAACAGTGGTTTTAATTCTTCAGGTTTTAAGGTAGTTCAGGGAAGGGAAAAGGCTGATCTTCAAGTTATGGTCTTGAAATTGAAGATGTTGGATTTTGATAATGTAGGGGAGGATCTGACACAAGTGAACTGAAAACAGTTGTTTGCAGGTAAAACAACAGATAACATGAGACCAAAATTTCTAGGCAATTATGTTCCATTTGGGGTGAAAGACAAAGAATGTAAGAGTAAGGAACCTTCAATTACAAAAAAAAACTGATGGTTTAATCAGACAAGGAAAGGAAAGGAAACATATGGGAGGTTAAGGTAACTGGGACCAAGTAAGTCTCTTGAAAAATTTTGAATATTTATTTATAGATACAGCATGGAACAGGCTCTTACAGGTATTTGAGTCATGCCGCCCAACAACCCACAGATTCAACCCCACGGCAGTGATTACAGTGACCAATTAATCAATTTACCAGTATGTCTTTGAACTGTAGAAGGAAACCAGGGCACCCAGAGGAACCCACACACACATGGAAAGGAATATTCAAACTTGCTTACAGAGGACACTGGAATTAACCTCTGAACTCTGACCACCCACCACCCCCACAGCTGAAATTACATCACGCTAACTGCTGTGCTACTGTGGCACTAATATGTAGGACAGAATTTGTGAAAGAAATTAGACAGCAAAAAGGGGTCATGAAATATCCTGGACAAGTAAGATTTAGGAAAGTCCCAAGATGTTCTGCAAGTACATCAAGAGTATTAGGGGAGTCAGGGATATGATGGGTCCTATTTAGGCCCAAAGAGGCAATGTGCAAAATAAGTGCTTTTTATCTGAACCAAGGAGAAGGACATACAAGTCAGTGAGTTCAGGGAGGGGCAGGTGGTTAATCATGATCAAGTCTGCATTAAGAAGCAGGTATTAGATGTCACTGGGCAAATAAGGGTTGATAAAAGCTCAGGGGCAAATAAGATCTAGACTAAGTTGCTATGGGAAGCAGGAGAGGAGAAAGATAAAGAGCTGATGAAGATTTTTTGCATCCTTTTTAGCCACAGGTGAGGTGCCAGAAAACAAGAGGACGATATATTTTGTTCCTATATTTGAGGAGAGCAACAACTATAAACAGGTCAGTGAGCCAAGGAAAAACACTACGTGATAAGGAATTATGTAATATAAAAGGGAGGGCTGACAAATGATCATCAGCTCTGCCTTGTATAGGGAAGCTCTAGTTTGATGGAGTATAAAAAATTACCTATTTATAATTCTGACTAACAATAAAATCTCTCCTCATTCTCCTGTGCTCCAGAGGATAAAGTCCAAACCTATTAAACCTATAAAGTCCTAACCTATAACTCAGAATCTCAAGTCCCGGCAACATCCATGTCAATTTTCTCTGCACTCTTTCAAGATTATTTCAAAGTATATTTATTATAAAAGTACATATATGTCACCATATACAACCCTAAGATTCACTTTCTTGTGGACAATCACAGTAAATACAAGAAACGCAACAGAATCAAAGAAAGACTGCACCCAACAAGATGAACAAACAACCAGTGCGGAAAAAAAAACCCTGAACAAATGTAAAAATAAAGAGAAGATAGCATTAATAAGTAAATAAATAAATAAGCAATAAACATCGAGAACATAAGATGAGATGACGTGAGTCAATATGTTATGGGAACAGTTCAGTGATGAGGCAGCCTGAAGTTCAGTGAAGTTATCCCCACTATGTTCAAGAGCCTGATGGTTAAGGGGTAATTACAGTTCTTGAATCTGGTTCTGTGGGTCCTGAGACCGTTACTCCTTCTTCATGGTGGTAGCAGTGAGAAGAGAGTATGGCCTGGATGGTGGGGTCCTTGATGATGGATTCTGTTTTCCTGTTTCAGCACTCCATGTAGATTAGATTGGATTAGATTCAACTTTATTGTCATTATGCTGAGTACAGGTGGAAAACCAATGAAATGCAGTTAGCATCTGACCAGAAATGCAAAGAATACTGTTATTTACAAAATAACTGCGAAAAAAAAGTCAGTGCTACAGCACACACAAATATAAAAGTACTGAGACAGTACAATATGGGTGCAATACTGCTTAGTGCTGTGATGAGAAGTTCAGCAGGGTCACAGCCTCAGGGAAGAAGCTCTTCCTGTGCCTGCTGGTGCGGGAGTGGAGGCTCCTGTAGTGCCTACTGGATGGGAGGAGAGTAAAAAGTCCATGGTTAGGGTGAGATGCATCCTTGATAATGTTTTTCGCCCTGCCCAGGCACTGTTTATGGTAGATGCTCTCAATGGTGGGAAATTGGGTGCCAATAATCTGCTGGGCAGTTTTCACCACATGCTGGAGTGCTTTGCGGTCCGATATGGGACAATTGCCATACCACACTGAGATGCAGTTGGTGAGTATGCTCTCAATGGTACAGCAGTAAAAGTCCATCAGTATCCTGGGACAGAGGTGAATTTTCTTGATGCTCCTCAGGAAATAAAGGTGCTGTTGTGCCTTTTTGATCAGGATGGAGGAGTTCAGGGACCAGGTAAGATCCTCGGAAGTGTGGACACCAAGGAATTTGAAGCTTGATACATGCTCCACTACAGCTCCTTTGATGTAGATGGGACATGAGTATGGCTCCTAGCATGCCTGAAGTCCACAATGATCTCCTTGGTCTTCTGGGTGTTAAGGGCCAGGTTGTTGTCGGCACAACACACGGCCAAATGCTGGACCTCATCCCTGCAGGCCATCTCGTCATCCCCTCTGGTCAGGGCAACCACCGTGGTGTCATATGTGAACTTGATTATGGAGTTAGAACCAAGTACAGGAACGCAGACATAGGTGAAAAGGGAGTACAGAAGAGGGCTCAGCACACAGCCTTGAGGCACGCCGGTGTTCAGGGTGAGAGTGGAGGAGGAGAGGTTGTCTAAGTTAACTGATTGGTGTCTGTTAGTCAGAAAGTCCAAGGTCCAATTGCAGAGGGATGAGCTGATACCAAGCTGGTGAAGTTTGGCGATCAGCTTGGAGGGGATCATAGTATTGAATGCTGAACTAAAGTCAATGAACAGCATTCTGACGTAAGAGTTGGGGCTGTCCAGGTGGGTCAGGGCAGAGTGAAGTGCCGTGGAGATGGCATCCTCTGTTGACCTGTTGGTGCGATAGGCAAATTGATGGGGGTCCAGGGTAGTGGGTAGACAGGATTTCAGATGTGATGGAACCTGTCTCTCAAAGCACTTTGCAATAATGGGGGTGAGTGCAACTGGGCAGAAGTCATTCAGACCCGTGGCAGTGGAATGCTTCGGCACTGGCATAATGGTGGCAATCTTGAAGCTCGTGGGGACAACTGCCTGGGCCAGGGACAGATTAAAAATATCCGTGAAGTCCCCAGCCAACTGCCCTGCACAGTCTCTGAGCACATGGCCAGGTATTCCATTCGGACCAGCTGCCTTCCGTACATTCACCCTGCTCAGGGTGGCGCAAACATCGGAGGTGGAAAGTGAGAGAGGCAGTTCACCAGGTGGGAGATCCGCCTTGAGGGTGACCTCCTTGTTCTCTCGGACAAAGCAAGCATAGAAGTAATTGAGCTCATCAGGGAGGGAAGCAGAGCTGGAAGGGGGCACAGTACTAGGTGGTTTGAAGTCTGTAATGGCCTGTATGCCGTGCCACATGCGCCGGGGATCCGAGGAGTTGAAATGCTCCTTGATTCTCTGTTTGTATATGTGTTTAGCCTGAGAGGTTCCCCTCCTCAGGTTGGCCCTGGCTGAGCTGTAAGCCTCCTGGTCTCTAAACCTGAAGGCTGAATCTCTGGCTTTGAGCAGGAGGCAAACTTTTCTGTTCATCCATGGTTTCTGATTGGAGAAAACTTTTATTTGTTTTGTGATGTCACTCTATCAACACACCTGTTGATGTGCTCAAGGACAGAGTTGGTATATAAATCAATGTTAATGTGAGAGTCTGTGGTGGCATGGGCAGCATGTAGATGTGCTTAGTGGTGAGGAGGGCTTCATTCATGATGGACTGAGCCGTATCTACTACTTTTTGTAGGCTTTTCTGTACAAGGGCATTGATGTTTCTATACCAGGCCATGATACAGTCAATATTTTTTTCCTCAGATGCTGACTGATCTGCTGGGTTTTATACCATTGTTTGTTTCTGTTTGAGATGCAAGGTATCTGTAGTTTAAAAAAATATTTTTGAAGAATATTCCCTCATGATTTTTGAACACTTTAATTGACGACTGTCTTAGGTACTCAATAATGCAAGGAATTTAAGATCATAACCACACAGTGCTCAACCATTTATTTCTGAAGACCTGAAGTCCTTCTTCCCAAGAACTTATCCTGAAATCTCTCACTTTTTAACGTCTTCCTAAAATGTGGCAACCAGACTGAATACAAAACTACATTTGTGGCCAAGGAGAAAACATATAAGACAATGATGCAAACCTGTAGGCAATGATTCTGCCTTCTTTCATGTTCAATATTGCTGAATTGGAAGTTCCTTTAAAGACGCAGAGACTACAGATGCTCAACCATGATGCCACAAACAATCAGGGTGGAAGAACTCAGTGGTCAGGCAGCATCTGTGGGAGGAAAGGAACTTCCAATATTTTGGGTTGAAGCCCTATAACAGGAATGAAAGAAAATGTCTTTAAAGTCACCAAAGTTGGAAGAGATTTCATAGTGAAGTCGGACTATGGAGACTCAAGAGACTGGAGATGCTGGAATCTGGAGCAAAAAGTAAGTCCTAATGCAAGGTTTTGACCCAAAATGTCAACAATTCCTTCCCTGCCACAGATGCGATTTGATCTTCTGAGCACAACTGGTTGATTGATTGTTGTGGTACATTTCTTCATTGTATCCTTAGTAATTCATTCAATAAACCGAAGCTGGACCAAAACATTTTAGAACCCTCTTCCATCAGATTTTTGAATGGTTCATGAAGACTACCTCTTTTCTCACTGCTTCTGCCAGGTAGAAGGCACCGGTGCATCAGGACTCACACCACTAGGTTCAGGGACAGTTCTACCCCTCAACCATCAGGTTCTTGAACAAAAGGGGATAACTACCCTCATTCTCCTTCTGGTGTTTCCACAATCAATGGTCTCACTTTAAGGACTCTTTATCTTGTTATTTCATGCTCATTACTTATTGCTATTTATTTATATCTGTATTTGCACAGTTTGTTGTCCATTGATCCTGTTTACAGTTCCTGTTCTATAGGTTTGCTAAGTATGCCTGCAGGATAAATAATTTCAGGGTTGTATGTGGTGACATGTATGCACTCTGATAAGAAATTAAACTTTGAACTTCAGTAATTTTTTTAATGTCTTGCACTGTACCATTGCCATGAATCAACAATTTCATGACAGTTTCTGATCATGTAGTGAGATACATTAATGTCTGCCTCTTCATATTAGGTAAAATAACTGATTATTTATACTTGAGCTCTTTCTGGTATGACTGTCATAGTTCAACATGAGACAATGAAGTACTAACTATTTAACAGGAGCCGGATGCTCCTCATTTTGTTGCATGGTACAGCTGAGACGCCAATGCAGTTTGCATAGAAATTCCAGTGAAAAATCTTTGTTGGTGCTTTTGTGAGAAGACCCTATAAGCAAAGTGAGGTTGAATCCTGATACTCTCTATAGCCTGGCAACTGAAAATATCAATAATGATATAATATGACATCAGGAGGGTGGCATGTGGTCTCCTGAGTGAATAGATCTATCAAACTATTGAAATTTATCCTGCACCTCATGTGTTGAACTGACATCAGAAGTGGAATTACAATCAGATTGAACTATGGTTGAGTATTCTGTGCAGTTCTGTGTAGGTGTCACTACATTACAGGAAGGATAGAGAGGATTCGGAGAGGTTCTCGAAGAGGTTGAACAGGATTTGGCCTGGTTAGAGTTTATTAACTATATGGAGAGCCATAGAGTCATCGAGCACTACTGGACAGAAACAGGTCCTTTGACTATCTATTCCATGCTGAACTGTTATTCTGCCTAGACCCATCAACTGCATCTAGACCATATCCCTCCATACCCATCCTGTCCATGTACTTATTCAACAGAGATTGGGTAAACTTGGATTTTTCTGTCTGGAGCATTGGAGGTTGAGTGGCAATCTAATAAAAGTACATAGAATTGGGAGAGACATGGATAGGTGGACAGTCAGACTTTTTTTTCCGAGGACACAAATGTCAAATACTGGAAGACCCAGCTTGAAGATGAATAAGGAAAGTTTCCAGGAGATACTTAAGACAGGGCAAGAATGGTAAGTGCCTGGAATGTGCTGTCTGTGGAGGCAGTGGAATGGTAACATTGAAGAGTCATTTACATAGATACACGAGCAGATAAAGAATGGAGGGATATCTAGACCATGCATAGACAAATGAAGATTAGTTTGAATTGCCATTGTGGTCACTGGAAACATTGTGCATGAAAGAATCTGATCCTATGCTCTACTGTTCTATGTTTTACATTCTATTTCCTCATAAATTTCAAGGCAGACTGGAGATCAGATCCATATTCTGGAGAAGAGGGAGATGTTTCTATATTATTCCACGCTTTACTGGTGAATATCCCAAGGTTCTAGTTAATTTGAGTCACACAAATATTGCCATTGATGGAGAAATGGTATGGCTGAGTTTTTCAGGTGGAACATTTTTGAGGAACTGGTATCCCACTGTCCAGGCCAATATTCATCCCTTAGTCAGTGATACTAAAAGTAGATTATCTAGTTGTTCCTAAATGTTAGTCTGTGAAAGTTGCTATCTGCAAATAATTGTAGGCTGCATTCTCTAGACTACAAATGTGTCTGCACTTCAAAAGCATTTCATTAACTGTAGCATACTTTGGGATTTTCGGAGTTCATGAAAAGATCTAAATAAATCCGAGCCCTTTCTTGAGGAGTTTTTATAGCTAAAATATTCTGAATCCTTTTAAGCTGTAAAGAGGAAAAAAAAAACAGCACTTTAAGGTATTAACTTACAAAAATCTGTCTATAATTAATAGTGCATGAACAATATCTTGTAAAACTCTACGCAAGGTAGATTATCATTTCTTTGAGCAATGCATGAATAATCATTATTTTCCCAGAAGTTCTCCAAGGTCGATTCCGACTGCTTTAGGTGGTGTCTCAAATAGGATTTCTGTCATTACACATCAGTGTCCTTGTATAAAGGGATCCCGGCAATACTTTGTTATTTATCATTGAAGATCTGAGATCTATTGGAGCTGAAATTCAACATGTGAATGTGAAGTACCCTCACCAGCGGCACACCATCCACTACAGGAATAAATAGTACTGATGCTCAGATTGAACGACCGCATAACATTTGAGTGATTCAGAGATATTGACAGGACTTCAAATCTGCTGGCTTATACTTTTAACGATAATGCGTCTGTTGATTGTTTGTGTGTTTGGACGATCAGTGTTGCTACTCAGTTTGCTTTGAGCATTTAAATTACACTGGAATATGAAGTTAAGAATAAGAATTGCATTTGATATTACTGGGAAACGTAAAATTTGCTGTTTTGCCGCAGCAGTACATTGCAATACATAAAAAAGCTAAAAATTACAGGAAGAAATACATTCTGTATATATATAAAAAATAAATTAAATAAGTGTGCAAAAAGAGAGCAAAAATACCTGTACTGTGAATTTCAGTTACAGGAGTCCCTTTGGAGTTGCACACAGAGTCACTGCTTCCCGGTGCAATCTTGGAAGTTGAAGAACCATGACTTGCATGACACTTCCTTTGAGTAGATCCTTCTGACATATGAAACGGACTCACTTAGGCAGCCAAGTGTCCACATAACCACCCTCTGGGCTGCCTAAGTAGTTGAGGACTTGCTTTATGCCTCAAATATGCATTGGAGTTCTTTAAGCATGTATCGAGAAAAGTCACAGAGTCACTGATTCATTTGTCACTGTAACAGTTTGTCCCAGCCATTTAACATCCTCTTATGCTAAATTTTCTTCTGTCCACATTCACTTCAGCTGTCTTCAGATTCTGCCAGAATTCATTTGAAGTAGCCAATTTACTTACCCACTCCCAATAACCTGAAAAGTGAAAGAAAGCAGAGCACCCAAAGAAAATCTTGTGGACATAAAGAGAAAATGCAAACTCCATATGAACAGTTCATGAGATCTGCATTAAATTTGGGTCACTGGAGCTGCGATGTCGAAGGTTGCCAAATAAGCTTAGAGTCCATACAATGTTGGGTAATACACAAGCATAGATTGACAGCTGGTTGAACATAAACAGCAGGAGTAAATGGGTTCCTTCTGAGATCGCAGGGCTGTGACTTAGGAGCATCACATGGTTCAGAACTGCCTTTGCTATTCACAGTCTTTATCGATGATTTGACTGTGGGACCAAATGTAACGTTCCCATGCTTGTTGATGATACAATACTGAGTGGAAATGAGAATACAGAGGATGATGGAAAAAAGCTTCAAGAGTATATAGGCAGCAAAGCTTTTGGGCAAGAAAGATATGGC
This sequence comes from Mobula hypostoma, assembly GCF_963921235.1. Classification (NCBI taxonomy): domain Eukaryota; kingdom Metazoa; phylum Chordata; class Chondrichthyes; order Myliobatiformes; family Myliobatidae; genus Mobula; species Mobula hypostoma. Next base: position 174,054,005 of record NC_086101.1, read on the forward strand.
AGCAGGAGTACAATTTGGAAAAACATGAGGTTCTCTCCTTAAGTAGAATGAGCAGCAAAGCTGATTTTTTTTAGTGGAAGATTGAGAAATGGTGATGTTCAAAAGTGGGTTAACATGGAGGTAACACAAATAATGAAGAGGCCAGTGGTATGTTAGCTTTGATTGCCAGAAGATTTGAGTACAAAATTAAGGACATCTTCTTACAATTATACAAGGTGAGATCACACCTGGACTACGTACTTAATTTTAGACCCTTTACTTTTAAAAGAAAATAGTGAAAACATACTGTATACATATACATATTGGGTAGTTCTGTCAAATTAGAAACCTACTTAATAGAATCTAATCAAAGTTGCTGGTGAACGCGTCCAGGCAGCATCTCTAGGAAGAGGTACAGTTGACATTTCGGACTGAGACCCTTCATCAGGACTAACTGAAAGAACAGCTAGTAAGAGATTTGAAAGTGGGAGGGGAAGGGGAAGATCCAAAATGATGGGAGAAGACAGGAGGGGGAGGGAGGTCTATACCCCTTGCCCATCCTTTGGGTCCCCCCCCCCACTTTTCTTTCTCCCTAGGCCTCCTGTCCCATGATCCTCTCATTTCCCCCTTCTGCCAATCACCTGTCCAGCTCTTGGCTCCATCCTTCCCCCTCCTGTCTTCTCCTATCATTTTGGATCTCCCCTCCCACTCCCACTTTCAAATCTCTTACTAGCTCTACTTTCAGTTAGTCCTGACGAAGGGTCTCGGCCCGAAACGTCGACTGTACCTCTTCCTAGGGATGCTGTCTGGCCTGCTGCGTTCACCAGCAACTTTGATGTGTGTTGCTTGAATTTCCAGCATCTGCAGATTTCTTCATGTTTGCGTAATAGAATCAAAAGTGATCACAAAGAAATACAAAAGAAAATCTTTGAGGACAAAGTGCAGGATCTTTCCTCTAGCAGTAAGTTGAAAACTAAGGGTCAAAGTCTTAAAATAAGTAGTAGGCCACTTGGAACAAGAAGTTTTAAAATGTACTTCATTTAGAGATACAGCGTAGAATAGACCCTTCTGGCACTTTAAGCCGTACCACCTAGCAACTCCCGATGACCCTGATTTAACCCTAACCTAATTGCAGGACAATTTACAATGACCAGTTAACCTACCCACAATCTTTGAACCGTGGAGGGAAACCACAGGACTTGGAGAAAACCCACACATTCGATGGTGAGACATGCAAAGACTCCTGACATAGGGTGCCGGAACTGAACTTCGAAATCCGATGCCCTAAGCTGCAATAGCACTGTGCTAACTGCAACACGACTCGCCTTCATTCAGAGTGTGGTGAATCATTGGTATTCTCTATCAGAGAGCACTGTGGACAGTCTGTCACTAAATATATTCAAAACTGCGAGTGATTGATGGATCACAGATACCACAGGACAGTGGTTTTGAGGTGAAGACCAGGCATAATCTTGTAGAGTGATACCGTAGGCTCGGGGAACTGAAAGCACATTCCTGCTCATATATATTTGTTTTTCAAGTTCAAAAAAGTTTAGAAGTTTAAAAAGAAAAATTGGAAACAATTCTGCACATTTCCCAAGAGAGGGTAGGGAATCATTAAAGGTAAAATATAAAAGAAACCCTTTGAAGTTTGTGCTCCTTTAACCACAGAATAGTAAGAAACAAGTATTTACAATTCATATAGCCAAGATCAGTCTCGGAAAATATGAAGAAAAGAGGAACTAAAAATCAATGAATGAATATGATAACCATCAATATCATACTCTTTTGAGAATGCTGAAGAAATTTATTTTTGTTGTTGGTTCTGTTTGGAGTTCCTTTGAATTAAGCAAGTATTTTGCATTGCCTTTCCCTAAAAAGAAACTAATAGCATCTCTTATGTAGCTTAACTGGAATTTCGAAGCAAGGAACTTACAGTACATTAGGTAAATGGAACTGACAGGCCTTCGAGTTCTAATGAACTTCATCTTTGGTCTTATAAAAAGTGGCACATAAAACAGATGGTACAATAGCTTTAATTTTCCTGAATACCATAGATTCAAGAAAATGTTCACTAAATTGGAAAATAACAAATACAATTCACTTATTCAACAAAGGCGAGGACACAGAAAGCAAAAAATGTCCTGTCAATTAGCTTGATTTCTATCAGTGAGAAGATGCTTAAAGCTTTTATTCAATATGTTTTATCGGGGACTTTGAAAATTTCAAGGAACTCTGGCAAACTGAACATGGTTTATGAAAGGAAATTATGCTTGACCAAACTGTAGGAGTTCATTGAAAAAGTAGATAAACAGGAACCAGTAGAATCTACGCACTTATATTTCCAAAAGGTCCACAAGGTTCTATTTCGAAGGTTATTGTACAAATGAAAACACATGCACAAGAAGTAATATACTTGTGAATAAAAAGATTGGCTGGCTAACACAACACAGAGCAGGTATAAATGGGGCAACATACAATCTGCGAGATCTCAGAATTTTGAGTGTTGTCCACAATTCCAGCACCTGCAACCACTTGAGCCTCCTTGGGGATAAATGGATCTTTATCTGGTTGGCAAGTGGTCTTTATACTTTAAAGAATTGAGATGGACAAAGAGAACAAAGTGATGTTTGCTAAATTTACACATCGACATCAGGAAGTATAATTTGTGAGGAGGCCATCAGGTCGTAGATAGTTTTGACTGAACAAATGAGGAATGATGAGTGAAACTCATACACGAGAAAATCTGCAGATGCTGGAAATCCAAGTAATGCACACAAAATGTTGGAGGAACTCAGCAGTCAGGCAGTATCTTTGGAAAAGAGTAAACAGCTGATGTTTTGGGCTAAGACCCTTCATCAGGACTGGAAAAAAAGAAGTCGCCAGAGCAAGATGGTGTGGGGAGGGACAAGTACATAGGTGATAGATGAAACAGAGAGAGTGGGAGGGATGAAGTACAGAGTCGGGAAGTGGATTGGTGAAAGAGATCAAGGGCTGGAGACAAGGAAATCTCGTAGGAGAGGGTAGAAGACCATGGAAGAAAGGGAAGGGGGAGGAGCATCAGAGGGAAGTGATGGGCAGGGAAGGAAATAAGGTGAGAGAGGGAAATGGGAATGGGGAATGGTGATGGGGTGGGGGTACAATTATTGGAAGTTCAAGAAATTGATGTTTGTATCATCATGGTGGGAGCTAGCTAGACAGGATATACCCCTCCAATCTGAGTCTGGCCTCATCGTTCCAGTAGAGGAGGCCATGGACTAACATGTCAGAATGGTTGTGGGAAGAAGAATTGAAATGGATGGCAACTGGAAAATCTGCCTTTTCTGGCGGACAGGCCAAAACAGTCTCCCAATCTAGGGCAGGTCTCACTGATAGACTGGAGGCCACACCAGGAGCTCCAAATACTAAGGATGACCCCAACAGATTCACAGGTGAACAGGGACTGTTTTGGGGCCTGAACGGTAGTGAAGGAGGGGGTGTAGGGGCAGGTATGGCACTTGTTCTGCTTGGAAGGGTAAGTACCAGGAGGGACATCAGTGGGGCAGGATGAATGGACAAGGGAGTCACATAGGAAGTGATCCCTATGGGAAGCAGGAAGTGGGGGAAGGGAAACATGTGCTTGCTGGTGGGATTCTGTTGGAGATGCCAGAAGTTATGGAGAATTATGTGCTGGATGCGGAGGCTGGTGCTCCAGCATTTTGTGTGTGCTGCTGGGAAACCGATATTTCTATTTTGACATGAACACTTGTGTTTTCTGAATGTGAGAGATTTCAGAGCTATGCAATGCAGAGGGATCTGCTTTTCTTACTGTGTGATTTGTAAAAAGCTAGTATGCAGGTCCAGCCAGTGATTTGGAAAGTTAGAAGAATGTTTATTGTTTATTGTGAAGGAATTGCAAGAGTGGAGTTTATATAGTACTATCTCCTGACTAAAGGAAGATGTCAATGCATTAGTATCAGTTTAAAGATTAGTCTACTCGACTAATATCTATAATGGGTGGGTTGTGGAAAAAGTTTGGCCTATTTCAACTGATGTTTAGATGAGTGACAGGCTCACTTATTTCAAGTGTGCAAGATCCATCATCTGTCTCTCTTTACTCCCTAACCTCCCTTTCTGGGCTCCAATTTTCCTCCACCCCTCCTCACTCTTTCTCCACTTCCACCAATAACGCTTTGAACAAAGTTAAGTAAAAAGAAGAAGCTTTTATTGATCATACCTAATGCACAAGGATCATTGAGAACACGGTCATTGTTAACAATCCTGGCAAATATCCATCCCTGTGACAGGTGAACACGTGTTCCTGACCAGTTTGATTCCCCTGGTATTGTTTTCATCGCCTTGTTAGTGGAAATAACTGTCCCTTCTAAAATGGGGGTGGATTCTCTTAATGGAGAATGCTGTACATGACTTTGTGGAGGCTGATGCATGCTCACCCAACACCCCCCCCCTTGACAGATCAGGGTCAGGGTCCAGTGACATGGAATGAATGATGACTGGGGACTCTTCACTGCTCCAGCCTTAATCTGCCTTCATTTCCATTGTTATGTAAAATCATCTCCTGCCAGCTCTATTGGTAAGGTCTTGGATGAATCGCTCGTTGTCTGGAACCTCCCCCTTGACCTTACCATCATGGGTGACCAAATCAGGAGCTAAGTGCCAGATGGCTAACCTCCAAATGGCATCACTCTCGGGATCTCAGGAACTCATAAGACTCTCCACCATGACAAGGAGATGGTCTTTGGAAATCCTTGATCCTTCCAAAATGACAGGAATCTGGTCAGCAGTGGCACCCTCTACAAACAACTTCCTTGTATATGTACCAGGATAATAGGCAGAGGTATCTTAGGTACCAGATTGAACTGCATGTTCAATATTAATGACTGATTGCTGACAGAATGAATTTTATTCTACTTTCTCTCAGTCAACTATTTTCCAATCATTTCCTTCCCTAAATGTTTTGAATTTTGTCTCAAACAACACTTCTATTTACCTACGATTTCACTGACCAAACAGACACTCTTAATCCACAAATAAATTATTCATTCATTGTGTCTTTGTGCAACATCTATTCATAATTTATCAATTTCAGAAGCCGAGGGAACTGGTGCACTGGCCTTAATATCATCCTGATGAAGATCCACCAAACTAACAGCAATTGATGTGGGACACTGAACTACTGGGGTACATAAAAGTCTTTCCACAGTTACAAAATTGAGGTTTGACAGATTGAGTAGTGACTGCGTCTCAAGATTGCAATTGTTTACTGTGTACTTCTTACCTTCACTACTTCTGCTAATCACATTAAGTCTGTTTTCCTTGCTTCTTAACCCTTTTGCAGTTTATCGTTTTTCACGCTGCCCTAATCAGCTGAGCTATCCTGACCTTAATAGTCAATTATATTTCATTATCTTCTAATTAGAAACTGTTAATTCATTAACTAGCTCCTTCTCTGTGAATTTTTTTTTAACAACAATAACTCAAGGATAATGTTCTGGAGTTTAATTAAGAAAAGAAAGCTTAGTTGCGTTCCCCTTAATTGAGATATGTATAAATAGATAACTAGTCTGTAAAGATGCAACATATTTAGATTAGTGAGAAAATAAACATGACAAGTTGTAGTATGAAAGCAATGAGCAAAGTCTGGGAGGTGAACCCAAATTACCAAGAAAATTGTAATTAGCAATGAATTGTAATTAATGAAGAACGACACTTTATGAATCATGAATGATGTGGTCCATGGAAGGAATCTGGAGTAGTTAAAGCAAAACACAATAATGAATAGAGTTTGTGACAAAGAAGTTTGAAGGCTTCATCGCTGATTACACGGTACCACCAAAAAATGGTCTGTGGCTACATAGGTTAATCATGTAACAGGAAAACTCTGGAGTGTAGTAGAATAGAAATAATTTAGGATCATCATGCAGAGGAAAGGAAATACATCACTGTTATCAGTAAATTAAACGCATGTTAGATGCAAAGCATGTATTGGAATCATCTGAAATTCAAAGGCACGCACTCAACGATTCAGGAACAGCTTCTTCCCCCCTGCCATCCAATTCCTAAATGGACATTGAACCCTTGAACACTACCTCACTTTTTTAATATATGTATTATTTCTGTTTTTTGCACGATTTTTAATCTATTCAATTTAGGTATACTGTAAATGATTTATTTATTTATTATTGTTTTTTTTTCTTCTTCGATATTACATTTACTGTGCAGTACTATTCTATGTTCTATGTTCTATATTATGTATTACATTGAACTGCTGCTGCTAAGTTAACAAATTTCACGTCACATGCCGGAGATAATAAACCTTATTCTGATAATATAGTCTTGATGATCACAAATCATTTGATAAATGACAAGGTGTAAACTTGAAATCTGAATGCTTGAAATTCAAGAGCTTTTCATTAGTTTTATCATTTAATCGGTGAGGTAAGTGAGAAACTTGTTAATGATCATGACTCTTCCAATCTTATGATTTTTATATTCTTTGTTGCCCTTTCTTTCTCATTGTTTTTTTATGCAGGGGGGAATCAATGATTGTGTTGCGGTTCTTTTTGTGTGTGGGGGGGGCAGAGGTGGGTGGGTTTGCTGTTTCTCTTTGAACTGACTTCCAGGGTTTTCTTTCTTTCATGGATATCTGGAAAAGAAGTATCTCAGTTTTATATGCATACAATACTTTGATAATATGTAAATGAACCTTTGAACATTTGACAATAAACTTAATAGAACAGAGAATATATGGAGGCTACAGGAGCAGGTCGGAGACTACAGACCATTAATCATCCCTCTTGACTAGCCAAAGCCTTTCCATGATAAAGCTTGTCAGGAGTGTTCTGTAACACAATCAAACCCGGGTGGAAAACAGCTCCAACAATACCCACAGTGCTCAATTTGATCCAGAGCAGGGCAAGTCTTAGGCACATACATATAGTTAGGGTGCCTAAGACGAGGCACCGTACTGTAGTTGTCAACATGCAGTGCAGATCAAGCTTGTAACTCTGACGGGAGCAAAGGATGTTGGAAATGGTGAGGGTGGAGTGCCGAAGGAGGGATGTGGGGACAGGTGAAAGAGAAGGAGCGCCGGGCTTGGGGGGGGGGGGGTGGTGGAATGGGTGGCGCAGGTGCAGATGCACCCAACCCTGAGATAACAGGCAAGGTCATTTGATTCCAAACAACTGGTTTATTATTCATTTCAGAATGTCTTTCTGCTGTTTCCTGCTCCCTCCCCTCGCCCTTCTCCTTTTCTTAACCATGATTTCCCTCTCCTTCTCTTTTACCCACTATAAGTCCACAATAGAGACCCATATCAGAATCAGGTTTCTCATCACTCACATAAGTCATGAAATAATTTTTTGGAAAACAGCAGTACAGTGCAATACTTAAAATTACTGCAATACTACACAAAATCTTAGTGACCCTAGCTATATGTAGTATATGTGCCTGAGACACTTACACAGCAGCATATATTTCAAACATAGCGGAATGTACTTCATTCTTTAAATCTAGATCTAAGTGTCATCAGACAATTTGTGTTCATATTCTGAGGCAATGTGACTCAGTAAATGAATGTAAACAGAGATCAAGCCTAAATAAGTGATATAGCTGTCTATGAAGTTGAAACAATGCTACTGGCATGTGCGTTACTCATGTTTTGTAACATCTGTAGAAATAGGCACTGTTAAATCTTACAGGAAAACAAGAAAGAAATCATGATTCTGTAGAAAAGTGTGTTTCACGAAACATCAGAACATCCCAAAATACTTCAGACACTGTTTTGTTGTCATATAGTGATGTCAATTGAATGTCAAGTGCTGATTATATTTCCCCTATCAATCCCATTTTCCTCCCTTCTTGCAGTAACCTTTGGCTTCCTGACGAATCAAGAACCTACTTAAAGCTCTTCTTTAAAATACCCAGTGACTTGGTCTCCATGACTGCCTGTGGCAATGAATTCCACAGAGTCGCCACCCTCTAGCTAAAGAAATTCCTCCTCATCTATGTTCGAAAGGGATATTCTTGTATTCTGAGGCTGTGCCCTCTAGTCTAGACTCTTGCACTATTGGAAGCATCCCCTCCATTTCCATAAACAAGAAAAATCTGCAGATGCTGGATAGCTTGTGCAACACACTCAAAATGCTGGAGGAACTCAGCAGGCCAGGCAGCATCTATGGAAAAAGTACAGTCGATATTTTGGGCCAAAACCTTTCTAATTCCATAGATGTTGCCTGGCCTGCTGAGTTCCTCCAGCACTTTTTGTGTGTCTCACAAGCTATCCAGCATCTGCAGATTTCCTTTTGCTTGTGATTTGATTACTACTCATGAAGTCTCTTCCAGGGATTCCTACCCTGAGGCATCCGGTCCTGTCGAAGGGTTTCAGCCCAAAACATCAATTGTACTTTTTTCCATAGATGCTGCCTGGCCTGCTGATTTCTTCCAGCATTTTAAGTGTGCTGCCCTCCATTTCCATCTTATCTAGGCCTTGAGGTAACTAACTGAGAGCTTAATTAATATGTGACCTTCTGTCAAGTTCTTCATGAAATCAGACATCATTACAGCTGAGGCAAATATTCACTTCAAAAATAAATAATAGGTTTACTTGCTCCATTTCTCTCATATCATTGATCTGACAGTTTGTCATTGACATAATTATCATGCTGAAAAGTCACCTGTTTCATATATAAAACAAGATAAAAATTGCATTAATTTATCAAAGAAGCAAGAAACTGGAAAGATAATCAACTGTTCATCCTGAATAATCAATCAAAGGTTACTTCACCAGGATTATCTAAAGATAATCTAATCTCTGTTATGTAAAGAAAGGAAGTCACATTTTTATACAAGTTGCTGGAAATTAGAACTAAAAACAGAAAATGTTGGAATTGTTTAACAAGTCAGGCAGCATCTGTGGAGACTAAAACAGCAAATGACTTGGGTCAGGGACGTGTCACGTCTCTAACCTGAAGCATTAACTCTGTGTCTCCTTACTGAAGAACTGCCTCTTCAGTTGAGTATTTTCAGTATTCTTCATTTCATATTTTTACATCAGTTCAGAAAGTCACAAAGGTTTGACAAATGATGTTTCAATTCTGATGTGCAGCTTGTTTGAATGTCTGCACTAAAGCTCTAACATGGCTTTGGTGCTCAAGTCTCTGTTGTGGTGTGAAAAATGTAGCAGCATTTTGCTTCCCGACTGCGACATGATGATGTGATGGCGCTATTAATCCACGTAGCCAAAACAAGACTGAGGCAGCTTAATTTTCTGCTGGCTGTTTCCTGGAACCGATCCACTTGCCACAAATTGACATTCGTGCTTTACATAAAAAATACTGTTCAACATAATTATACCATTAGTAATATATTTCCTACCAAATGGTAGATGGAAAAGTCAGATTTAAAAAAAAATTGTATCAGAGTGTTCAATCTTAGTCTTCATTTTAACCAATTTCTGGGCAGACAACATTTGATGGGCTGAGGATTGCATACTATTTTTGTACTCATAGGCTGTGGTTGCTAATTATCACTGAGAAATTAAGAGCTGAGTATAATATTGGAGCATCAGGTGGAAATTTCACACAGAGAAACACTTATATAAAGTCGCTGTGAAGCTGCACATGGACTACTGGGCACAGTTTGGTCACTCTGTTATAGGAAAGACATAGTTAAAGCAACACACACAAAATGCTGATGGAACTCAGCAAGTCAGGCAGCATCTATGGAGGAAAATAAGTAATGAATGTTTTGAGCTGAGGCTTTCTATCAGGAGTTGATTTCTAGCTCTGCAGAATCTCTTGTGTTCAAGGCATATTTAAACCTGAAAATGTCCAGAGGAAATTTACGAGGATGTTAGTAGGATTAGAGGGCTTGAGTTATAGGGAGAAGTTGGACAGGCTAGATCTTTATTTTTGGAACATGGGAGAATGAGGGAAGGAATGAACATAGGAGTGTTTAAAATGGTGAGAGGCCTAGGTCCAGTACTGTGCAACAGTCTTAGGCACATATATATTGCTGGGGTGCCTAAGGCTTTGGACAGTACAGTATTTGTCAACGTGGAGGTGAGAGTGAGTTTGTAAATCTGGCAGGAGTAAAGGATGTTGGGAATGGCAATGGTTGAGCACTGCAGGAGGGGTGTGCCACAGGTGGCAAGAGTGCCAGGGGTAGGGTGTGGTGTGGGTGCAGGCACACCTAGCCCTGAGATGCCAAGGCAAGGTCATTTGATTCCAAACAATTGATGTATTGATCTCTCTGGTGCTTCCTGCTCCTTCCCCTCTCCCTGCCCCCTTCCCAAAGTCAGTCAACAATAGAGACCGATATCAGAATCTGGTTTAACATCACTCACATACGCCATGAAATTTGTTTACTGTATAGCAGCAGTACAGTGCAACATATAAAACTACTACAGTGCTGTGCCAAAGTCTTCGACACCCTAAGTATATGTGCCTAAGGCTTTTGCACAGTTCTGTATGTGAATGGTAACAGGTATTTCCCAGGAGTAAGGGAGTCCAAAACTAGCAGCACAGATTTAGAGTGAGAACACAAAGAATTAAAAGGCATTTGAGGGGTCACTTTTTAATGTAGATAGTGATGAGAATATGGAATGAGATACCAAAAGAAGCATTTGAGGTAAGTGCAATAACAACATTTAAGAAGGACTGGATAGATACGTGGGGTAGGGGGTGGGGAGGGGTTCTTAGAAGGATATGGGCCAAACACAGGAATTTGGGACCAGCTGGGTGGCACCATGGTTGGCATGGACTGGTTAAACTAAATGGCCTGTATCCCTGCTGTACTGATCTATGACTGCATGACTGGGGATAAGGTAGAAGGAGGTGCTTTCTGTGACTTATGTACTATTGCATGGATGTAGCATGTGCCTAATCATTCTCTGTACGATGCTACAGTGTTTCAGAGTAGAAGCTTTCAAAAGCTATTAGACTTATAGAATACAGAACCAGGTCATTCAGCACAACTGGGCCATGCCAGTCAAAATGCCCATCCAGCTACTCCCATTTGTCTGCTTTTGGCCCATGTCTTTCAAAAGCTTTCCAATCCATGTATCTCTCTAAGTTTCTTTTATATGTTGTTATTATACCTTCCTCCAAGAGGACAGCAATCTTGTCATGGTTTGGAAGCTTGCATGCATCAGTGACCCAGAATGCTATGCTAGCTGGAATTAAGGCTTTCTGCTTTGGCTCTTTGAAGGGTCACCCATGCCAAACAGGTCAAAGGGTAGAGGCCAGACTAAGAGTGATCCACCGATCCTCCAGGTTCAGGGGTTTAGCTTAGGGCTAAGAACCCTGACTGATAAAACACACACAATCGATAAGGAAACAGCAATGAAGAATCCTTCTACATTTGATTGTGACTGTATTTCTGAGTCTCCACCTGGGACTTGCATGACTGACAGTAGTGAAAAACAGCGATTTACACGAGGAGGGAAGCCCTGAACCCTACCAGAGATGGAAGACCTTCATTGATGCCCTAAACACCCGTGGGGTAATGGGCAGAAACTTAAGAAGCAACTGTATGTAGAAATGGCCACTATAAGAAACACTATCTTGCAAAATGCAAGTGATTTTACAAATGAAGATTCTTTGATTGTTACTTTAAAATTGCTAGCTATTCTTCAGTATCTTAGTAGGCGAATGAGAGGAGATACATAGAGATGGCGTCTGAAGTGTGATCAATAACTAAAGTGAAAAACTGAGCACCATGTGCAATCTCTTTCAGTTGAGACAGTACACAATAATACAAATGGAGATGTCTGGGTTGCTGGATTTCCAAGCAAGTAAACTGACTAAAGAATAAAAAGAGTGGATGGAAGAGATTAAATGCTTTGTAGTGAGATGGTTATGGGAGTTAAACCAGAGCAGACAAAATTAAAGATCTTATTGTATCCATTCGTCACAAGAGGGGGGAATTTTACCAAATTATAAAACCCTTGAATGATACTCTGGGGATTGCAATAGATGCATTACAAGCACATTGCAATCACCTTGGGTGAAACAACTGAACGTTACCAATTCTTTACATATCAGCAGGAGGAAGAATTTTTGATAATCCCATAATGGAACCAAGATTTCTCGCAGATAAATGTACTTTCATAGATACTATAACATGATCATGAAGATAGTTCCAATGCAAGAAATCACACCAGCTATGCGGCTCACGAGTGAATAATCTGATATTCTTCATAGATTAGGGGAAAACGGAAATGCAAAAAGACGCAGGATGGGAAGAAGACAGACACATTGCTACAACAGCGGTGTCAAAGCCACATAATTGGTAAGAATTCAAAGTAAATTATTATCAAAATGTAAAGATGTCACTATATACTACCTTGAAATGTATTTTCTTTCACAGTAGAACAAAAAAATACAACAGAATCAATGAAAATCTGCACAAAAAGACTGACAAACATCCAATGTGCAAAAGAAGATCATCTGTTCAAATACTAAATAAATAGATACATACATAAATAAAGGAGCAAACAAAGAAACAAACAAACAAATTAATTAATTAAGCACAACTGAGAACATGAGTTGTAGAGTGCTTGAAAGCGAGGCCATGGGCTGTGGAAACAGGTCAGAGTTGAGGTGAGTAAAGTTATCCATGCTAGTTCAGAAGCACGATGGTAATAACTGTTCCTGAACCTGATGGTGTGGGACCTGAGGCTCTTGTACCTCCTTCCCGATGGCAGCAGTGAGAAGAGGGCATGGCCTGGATGGTTGGGGAGGGTGGTGGGGGTTCTTGATGATGGATACTGCTTTCTTGCTGTGTTGGAAACACAGTGACATATTAGAACATCACCAGTGATAACACAAGATTCACTGCACTCCTGACCAAAGGAAATTATGTTGTAGGTGAGTGTCCTGTATTGGAGGTACAGGTTTAGGACCAGATTTGGAAGGACAATCCATCAATCCAACTACCTGAAGGATCTTGTGCAAAATTGCTTTAAGTTCTTAGCCTTTTCATTATTTTTTCATGATTAAGGGGGGCATGACTTGTATTATTGGCTATTAACAATTTAAGATACTGTATGTAGCATGTGATGACTGCTCTTGTGTAAGGTTTTCCGTGCAGAAGCCTCCTGAGACAGAATGTTTCTGAAGAGACAGCTCCTGTAAAAACTGCTGTCTTACACAATGTGATTCTTTTTTAGTAAATGAAGAACAATGGTATGTTAGCTTAAGCTATTTGATTTATTCTGTGGCTTAGAAAGGGAATGAGAAGATACTGAAACTCTTTGTCTTACATTGTGAGCCCATTTGACTGGGCCCCAAGCCAATTTCTCTCACCTATTGAATGAGGGTTAGTGCCCTGTTACATGCAGAAGTAAAGCAAAACACATTATTTTCCAAAGCACAGGTAGTATATTAATGTTAGCAATGTGAATACTGCATGATATAAGTTTTATATGAATATGAATTTATATGAATTATTATTATGTGTCTATAGAAAATGGGGGGACAAAATGCTTTTAACTTAAGGGAACAACTTCTGACTTAATGCCCAAAGGAGATGCTGTTTAAACCAAGTTTAAACGTAATTTCAATATAACTTTCCTGTTGAATTTTTATCATTTTCAAAACCTGAACATATATGACATATTGTGAAACATTGAACTAAACTCTTTTTTGAAATTATCACTTTTGACAGGACTCACTGAATCCTATAATTGTGAAAGGTTAATTATATACTTTTGTGGTAAATTGGTCACACATTTCGAACTCCTCCTTAGTAAATGTGATAAATTCAAGAAATTGGAGTTTCAATTTTATGCTTTTCATTTTTTATAGTTATGAATAATATCCTTTTTTAAAATGTTGCTTGTCCAGTGGTTTGAGGCAAATAGTTAATTAAATTATCCAATGAATTGTAGTTCAAATCCAGCTTCAATTACCAGTTTTCGAAGAGTTCTCCAATTTGTTAGCTGAACCTCTAGATATGATACTAAGGGGATAAAAGGCAGGCTAGATTAATCCCAATGAAACGGAGGAGAGAACGAGAACCTATATGGTAAGCAGTACAGTATTATTGAGTAACATCATTAATCAGCATGACTGCACTTCATGATGATCCGCTTCAAAAGTATGTAATCGGATGAAAGTGCTCCGGGAGATCCTGACATTGGGGAGTACACAATAGAAATACGTCTCTCCTTTCTCTCGTTATACATGAACTCTGTACCTTTACCAACACAAGAATTTTCCTCAAGCCCACACAGCCCACAAACCATGCTGAAAGTTGTATCACCAGACGGAGAAACAGCAGTGTTCGAGCTCCTAGCTGGTGTGCTGCAAGGAGACACTCTGGCACCCTACGTCTTTATAATCGTTCTTGATTACGCTCTGCGTCAAGCTACCAAAGATCAGGACAAGCTTTGTTTTACCATAAAAAGGGGTCAGACCAGTTACTCTCACAGATCTCGATTTTGCAGATGACATGGTCCTGCTCTCTGACCAGATGGAGGAAGCACAGCAGCTACTGACAAAAGTGGAAATAGAATGTAATGAAGTTGGATTTCACCTAAATGCTAAAAAGACAGAGTACATGGTGTTTAACTGCGACAAAGGTACTTTCAAGACCATAGAGAATGATACCATTAAGAAAGTCTTTGACTACAAGTACCTCGGGTCAAGAATGATGAGTTTGGAGAAAAACAGAAAGATACAGAAGGTGCTGGTGTGGAGGGCTATGAACGACATAAAGGAAATCTGGAAGTCGAACCTGACCAGAGGGCTTAAAAAGAGGATTTTCATAGCAGTCATAGAGTCCATTCGTATGGATGCGAGACGTGGACACTCACCAAGGCGAGGCAAAAGTCTCTAGATGGTTGCTATACACGAGTGCTCCGGATGGCTCTTGACGTGAGTTGACAACAGCACATGATGAACGTCGAGCTCTATAACAACCTACCGATGCTCACCGCTAAAATCGAGGTGAGAAGACTGCAACTAGCGGGGCACTGTCTACGCCACCCCGAGCTACCTGCCAGCCAAGTCATCATATGGGAGCCCAAGCACGGGAGGATGAACCCTGGGCGCCCTCCCAAGACTATGGTCAACACACTCCCAGAAGACAGCGGCGCAGTTAATGTAGATGAACTGAACACACCGATGAGGGAGAGGGAGAAGTGGAGAGTCCGTCATCGTGCCCGACGCCGGCCCCCTAGGCCTGAGTCGACATAGTAGTAGTAGTACACAGCAAGCTAGCAGTGACACTGAGCTAATAGATCCGGAATCAGAACCAGGTTTATTACCACTGACATATGTCATGAAATTTGTTGTTTTGTGGCATAAGTAAAGTGCAAGACATAAAAAATAAAATAAATGAACAGTGCTTAAGAGGAATAATGAGGCATTATTCTTGAGCATTCTTGACCATTCAGATCTGCTGGTGAATGGGAAGAAGCTGTTCCTAAAACATTGAATGTGAGTCTTCATGCTCCTTTATCTCCTCATGGATGGTAATAATGAGAAGAGGGCATAGTGAGGGTCCTTAATGACTGATGACACTTTCTTGAGGCACTTTTTTTGAAGATGTCCTTGACAGTGGGAAAGTTTGTGCCCAGAATTAAGCTGTTAGAGTCTTTTTTGATCTTGTGCATTGCAGCCTCCCATTCTCAAAGTACATATATGTCACCATATTCAAGCCTGAGATGCACTTTCTTGCGGGCATTCTCAGTAAATCCAAAAACCTAATAAAATTAATGAACCATCACATCCAGCAGGGTGGACAAACAACGTGCATAAAATAAAAATGTGTAATTCCAAAAAAAATCATAAATAAATGAGCAATAAATATCAAGAACATGTGATGAAGAGTCCTGAAATTGAGTTGATAGGTTGTGGGAACAATTCAGTGAATTAATTTATTCCCACTGGTTGAAGAGCCTGATGGTTGAGGGTAATAACTGTTCCTGAACTTGGTGGTGTGAGCCCTGAGGTTTCTGTATCTTCTTCATGATGGCAGAAGCGAGAAGAGAGCACAACCTGGGTGGTCTGGGTTCCTGATGAGGGATGCGGCTTTCCTGCGACAGCGCTCCCTGTAGATGTTCTCAGTGGTGGTAAGAGCTTTACCTGTATCCGCTACTTTTTGTACCATTTTCAGTTCAAGGTCATTAGTGTTTCCACAGCAGGTTGTAATGCAAGCAATCAATATACTCTCCACACATCTTCAGGAATTTGTCAGAGTTTTTGATGTCATGCCGAATCTTCGCCAACTTCTAAGAAAGCGGAGGCACTGCCATGATTTCTTTGTAATTACACTTATGCTCTGGACAACATAATCGGACCCCTCCCACCACGGTCATTCTTGCTTCAGCACACCCCACCTCCCATTGGTCAGAAGATGCAAAAGCTTGAGAACATGTACCATCAGGCTCAAGGACAGCTTCTCTCCTACTGTTATAAGGTTCCTGAAGTGACCTCTTCCATGAAAAAGATGTACTGTTGTTCTTTCACTCTACCTCATCATGTCTACATGCACTGTACTTTCTCTCCAACACTATATTATGCATTCTGTTATAGTTTATCACTTTGGACTACCTTGATGTGCTGATATCTGGATGGCATGTGAAGAAAAGGTATTTACTATTTCTCTCTATGTGTGACAACAGTAAACCTGCCGATCACCACTTTCTGGTGCCCTTCCTCCTCTCCTTTCTCCCATGGTCCACTCTCCTCTCCTGTCAGATTTCTTCTTCTTCAGCCCTTTACCTTTTCTACCTATTACCTCCTAGCTTCTCCCTTCATCCCACCTCCCCCACCTTCCTACCTTCCCCCTCACTTGTCATCACATATCACCTGCCAAATTGTACTCCTTCCCATTCCCCATCTTCTTGTTCTGTCCTCTCCTTTCCTTTCCAGTTCTGATCAAGGGTCTCAACTCAAAACATCGACTCTTTATTCCTCTCCACAGATACTGCCTGACCTGCTGAGTTCTTCCAGAATTTTGTGTGCTCTTCATAAATGACACAAATGTTTACTCTTGGGAATACAAAGCAGACCAGAAAATAAAGTAGATATAACTGTTGTTACTACTGTCTCCGTACGAGGGAACAATTCTTAACTTGCAGATGGCTTTAAGTTAATTAATCTGCTCCCAGTGCCAGGTCCTGCAAGGAAAGATAAAATTGCCAAGGTGCTCCTGGATAATATTAAAAAACATGATTAAAAGTACCAGCACTCATGCCCTTAGACACTAACAGATTACTGTGGCCACAAAAATCCTGTCCCATGATAGTTAAGCTGGAGGATGCAGTATTATGAGGTTCATACTGAAATTTAATTCATAATGTTGCCATAAAGACCAAAACATGTTTAATTTTATTCTGCACTGCATATCTGTGTAGTAATATTGGCTCTTTCAATGATTTAATATAATTGAATATCTTATTAGTCAGGCAACCTTTTTAATCCAGTGCAGTTTCCATCTTGTTTCTTTCACATTAGAAATGTATCTTTTAATGATTTCGTATCCTTTCTCCTTACTTTGTAAGACTTTTTAGGAACTTATACATTTATTGAGAAGTGCAAGAATATTAGAAAGAGGACCCGATCATTCTCTGCTTCAAAAGAGTTGTTTCTTTCACATTAAAAATGCATTATTTTATGATTTCAAATTCTCCTTAGTCTGAAAAGCTAATAATAGTAAGACTTTTAGAAACCTATAATTTTTTCCTAGGAGCTTCCAGAATATTAGAAAGTGGACCATATCACTTTCTGCTTCAGGAGAGTAAAGAAACATTGTGATTCTGCACTTGGTGATGTGAAACTTTAAATATTAAGGTTCTTAATTTAAGTGTCAAGGTATTTTCTTTCAAAAAGCTGTCAAAATCTCTTAGGGAATTCAATATCACAATATTCTTCAGCAGAAGAAAATGTAACAATGGGCTATTCAGCCCTTTGAACTTACTCTGTCATGAAATCATGGCCGAGTGTCCACCTTCACTTCAGGGCTTGTCTACAGACTCCTGATTCTTCTGGTGATCACAAATTGATTGATTTCAATCTTAGGTAAACTCAGCCACACAGCAGCCACTGCCTTCTGGAATTCAGGACTCCAAAGCTTCACAAACTTCTGAGTGAAGAAATAACTTTTCATCTAGGTTCTAAATGGATGACCCGCTTTCCTGAGACTCTCGAGCCAGGGGAAAAAATTTCTCTGTAAGCAGCTCAAGATTTTATTTCACAAAGAGATCACTTCTTCTTACCAGCTCCAGGGAATATAGACCCATTCTACACTGACTCAGCTCATGGGAGTGTTGTCTTATCCCAAGAATTATAGTTACACTCCTCTGCAAAGCCAGTCTCTCTTTCCACAGGCAAGAAGCAAAGCATAAAATATATATATTCTACTGAGCTGCAGCAACGCTCAGTACTTTATGTCCAAGTCCATTTCATAATTGTTTCTCTAAGCACAGGTGTGGTCCTGGAGGACTGGTGAGTGGTTAATGTTGTACCTCCATTTAAGAAGGGAACAAAGGAAAATCTTGGGAACCATAGACTGGTGAGTCCCACGTCAGTTGCAGGGAAGTTACTGGAGAAAATTCTTAGGGATAGGATATATGAACATTTGGAAACTCATGGGCTAACTAGGGAGAGCTGGCATGGCATTGTGCAGGGCAAGCCGTGATTACCAACTTGACTGAGTTTTTTGCCAAGGTTATGAGAGAGATTGATGAGGGTAGGGCAGTGATGTTATCTCCATGGATTTTAGTAAGGTGTTTGACAAAGTCCCTCATGGGAGGCTAATCCAGAAGGTTAACATACATGGGATCCACAGTGAGTTGGCAGTTTGGATTCAGAACTGGTTTGCGCATAGAAGACAATTCCTTGTTTGAAGTAACTTATTCAAGCTGGAGGTCTGTAATTAGTGATGTTCTGCAGGGATTTGTGCTGGGACCTCTGCTGTTTGTGATGTATATAAATAACTTGGGTGAAAATTTGGTTGGATGGGTTAGTAAGTTTGAAGAAGATACCAAAATTGGTAGAGCTGTGGATAGTGCAGAAGAAGGCAATACAATATGGCAGATATCTGTAGAGAAATGGTAGATTAACCCAGATAAATGTGAGGTGTTGCACCTTGGTAGGACAAACGCAAGAAGACAGTACACTGTTAAGCACTAGAGTTAGGATCCTCAACAGTGTTGCTGAGCAGACGGATTTTGGGTTCCAAGTTTATAGCTCCTTGAAAATGGCTACACAGATCAACAAAGTTGTTAAGAAGGCTTATGGAATGCTGCCTTTTATTAGTCGAGGCATTATGTTGCAAATAAATAAAAATCTGGTTCGGCCACATCTGGTGTAATGCATACAGTCCTGGTCACCCCACTATAGGAAGGATGTTAAGGGTTTGGAGAGTGCATAGAAGAGGTTTACGAGGAAGCTGGCTGGTTTAGAGTGCATGTGCTCTCATTAGAGGCTGGACAAACTTGGGCTGTTTTCTTTGAAGCAGCGGAGGCTGAGGGGGGAGATCTGATGGAGATTATGAGAGGCGTTGGTAGAGTAGACAGGGAGTATCTTTCTCCCAGAGAGGAAATGTCTAATATCGAGGGCATGAATTGAAGGTGAGGGGGATTAGGTTCAAAGGGGATGTAAGAGTTAAGGTTTTTACTCGGTGAGAGGTGGGTGCCTGAAATGTGCAGACTGGTGTGGTGGTATGGTACATTAGAGGCTTTTAAGAGATATTCGGATAAGGACGTGTATTTGAGGAAGATGGAGGGAGGGACATGGACATTGTGTAGATAGGAGGGATTAGATTTTCAAGGATTTTGATTCAGAACAACATTGTGGACCAAAGGGCCAGTTCCTGTGCTGTACTGTTCTATGTTCTGATTCCCAAATCCCTCTGAATATTGAAGATTTACAGGCATAAAATTGTTCTGATTTTCCATACTTTTACCAAAATATACAATATTACATCACAGAAACAGGCACTTCACCCACCATATCTGTGCTGACCATCAATTACTCATCTATACTAATCCTATAAACCACCACTTAATCCATAGCTTTCTATTCCTTGGAGATACAAGTTCTCATCCAGATACATTTTAAATGTGAGAGTATTCACAGTACCTCCATCATCTTCTCATGTGTTATTCCAGATTGAAAACTCTGTTTTCTTTTTCCCTTATATTTCCTCTGACCCTCTTAGTCCTCACCTTAAACCTATGCTCCCTGGTTTTATAGTGTAAAGAAAATTGTGATTCTACACTTGGTGGCATGTAACTTTAAATATTGAGCTTCTTAATATCAGTGTCAAGATGGATTCTTTCAAAAAGCTATTAAAATCTCTGAGATTTTAACATCACAATATTTTGAAAATAAGTTATCCCATCAGGCTCTTGAACCAGAGGGGATAACTTCACCCAACTTCACTCGCTCCATCATTGAAATATTTTCACAAACTATGGACTCACTTTCAAGGACTCCTCATCTCATGTTCTCAATATTTATTGCTTATTTATTATTATTTTGTTTGTTTGTTTTTCTTTTTGCATTTGCACAGATTGTTGCCTTTTGCATATTGTTATTTTATTTGTCCTGATGAGCATGGTCTTTCATGGATTCTAATGTTTTTCTTGGATTAACTGTGCATGCCTACAAGAAAATGAATCTCAGGGTTGTGTATGGTGACATTTTGTAGATGTATTTTGATGATAAATTTACTTTGAACTTCAGATAGGTCTGTTTCAGAAACAGATTTCTCACCCTTTCTATGTTCCAAATCAATGCTTTCATCTTTACTTACAGTGCCTATAAAAAGTATTCATCCTCCCCTGGAAGTTTTCATGTTTTATTGTTTTACAACATTGAATCACAATGGATTTAATTTGGCTTGTTTGACACTGATCAACAGAAAAAAAAGACTGTTAGGGGAAAATAGATCTCTACAAAGTGATCTAAATTAACTACAAAATGAAACACAAAATAACTGATTGCGTATGTATTCACACCCACCCCCATTGAATATGACACACCAAATCATCACTGGTGCAGCCAATTAGTTTTAGAAGTCAAGTCACATAATTAGTAAGATGGAGATCTGTTTTTGGAGACCTGTGTGCAGTTCAGTTGTGTCAATTGATTGTAGTAAAAATACATGTGGATCTGGAAGGTCCAACTGCTGGTGAGTCAGTATCCTGGCAAAAACTACACCACAAAGACAAAAAATACTCCAAGCAACTCCCCGAAAATGGTATTGAAAAGCACAAGTCAGGAGATGGATAGAAGAAAATTTCCAAGTCACTGAATATCCCTTGCAGTACAGATAAGTCAATCATCAAAAAATGGAAAGAATATGGCACAGCTGTAAATCTGCCTAGAGTGGGCCACCCTCAAAAACTGAGTGACCACACAAGAAGGGGACTAGTGAGGGAGGCCGCCAAGAGACTCATAACTGCTCTGGAGGAGTTGCAAGCTTCAGTGGCTGAGATGGGAGAAACTGTGCATACAATTGTTGCCTGGGTGCTTCACAGTCACATCTCTATGGGAGAATGGCAAAGGGAAAGCTACCATTGAAAAAAACTCACATCAGATTTCAGCCAGAGTTTGCCAGAAGGTATGTGGGAGACTCTGAAGTCAGCTGGAAGAAGGTTCTATGGTCTGATGAAACCAAAATTGAGGTTTTTGCCATCAGACTAAACATTATGTTTGGTGCAAGCCAAACACCATACGTCATCAAAGAGACACCATCTCTACCATGAAGCATGGTGATTGCTGCATCATGCTGTGGTGATGTTTCACTGCAGCAGGCCCAGGAAGGCTTGTGAAGGTGGAGGGTAAAATGAATGCAACAAAATACAGTGAAATCCTGGAGGAAATTCTGATGCAGTCTACAAGAGAACTGTGACTTGGGAGAAGATTTGTTTTCTCGCAAGACAATGACCCCAAGCGTAAAGCCAAAGCTACAGAGGAAAGGCTTAAAAACAATAAAGTGTATGTCCTGGATGAACCAAATCAGAGTCCAGACCTCAAACCAATTGAGAATTTGTGGCTGGACTTGAAAAGGGCTGTTCACTCATGATCCCCATGCAATCTGACAGAGCTTGAGCAGTTTTGTAAAGAAGAATGGGGGAAATTACAGACTGGATGTGGCAAAGTTGTTTCTCATGACGGGGGAGTCTAGTACGAGAGGGCATGACTTAAGGATTGAAGGGCGCCCATTCAGAACAGAGATGCGACGAAGTTTTTTTAGCCTGAGGATGGTGAATCTATGGAATTTGTTGCCATGGGCGGCAGTGGAGGCCAAGTCATTGGGTGTATTTAAGGCAGAGATTGATAGGTATCTGAGTAGCCAGGGCATCAAAGGTTATGGTGAGAAGGCAGGGGAGTGGGACTAAATGGGAGAATGGATCAGCTCATGATAAAATGGTGGAGCAGACTCGATGGGCCGAATGGCTGATTTCTGCTTCTTTGTCTTATGGTCTAAAATTGCAGTGTCCAGATGTGGAAAGTTAATAGAGACCTATACACACAGACTCAAGACTGTAATTGCTGCCAAAGGTGCATCTACTAAATACTGACTTGAAGGGAGTGAATATTTATGCAATCAATTATTTTCTATGTCATATTTGTAATTAATTTAGATCACTTTGTAGAGATCTGTTTTCACTTTGACACAAAAGAGTCTTTTTCTGTTGATCCGTGCTAAAAAGCTAAATTAAATTCATTGTGATTCCATGTTGTAAAACAATAAAACATGAAAACTTCCGGGGAGGGAGTGAATACTTTTTAGAGGCACGGTAAATACCAATCAATCTCTCCCTCTCCTTCCTACAGAGCCAGGAATACACAACTCCCTACCATAAATTTATGATGCTGTACTAGATACACTTATCTATTAATTCATTTCCAGCTTTCCAACTTGCATCTTCCTTGTGTCACTTTGCAGACCATGAATCACCCCTGCAGCTTACTTTTCCATCTCTACCTCTCTATCCTAAGATAATGAGGATATATTACACTGTCCCTCAATACTGATATATATAAAATAAACAGATAAGTATTCTACAAGTACAAAAATCAACTATATTTAGTTGAAAGAGAGCATGGCAATGCCTTCACTTCCTTAGGAGTTTGTGAAGATTCAGCATGACACCTTAAACTCTGACAAACTTCTATAGATTTGTGGTGAGAGTATATTGACTGTCTGCATCACAGCCTGGTATGGAAACACCAATGTTCTTGAATAGAAAATCCCACAAACAGTATTGAATGTGGCTCAGTCCATGGTGGGTAAATCCCACCTCACCATTGAGCACATCTACAAGAAACTGGGTCGCAGGGAAGCCACATCCATCATCAGGGACCCCCACCACCAAGGTCATGCTCTCTTCTCGCTGTTGCCATCAGGAAGAAGGTACAGGAGCCTCCAGACTCACACCACTGGGTTCAGGAACAATTATTGCCCTCAACCATCAGGCTCTTGTACCAAAGGGGATAACTTCACTAAACTTCACTTGCTCCATTATTGAAATGTTCCCATAACCAATAGACTCACTTTCAAGGACTCTCCATCTCATGTTCTCAATATTTAATCTTCTTATAAATATTTCTTTCTTTTTGTATGTGCACAGTTTGTTGTCTTTTGCACACTGGATGAACACCAAAGTAGGTGCAGTCTTTCATTGATTCTATTATGGTTATTATTCTATTCTGGATTTATTGAGTATGCCCGTATGATAATGAACGTCAGAGTTGTATATGGTGACGTACATATACTTTGACAATAAATTTTCTTTGAACTTTCAAGTACATGTATAAGAAAATACTAGTGTGATATGGACCAAACATGGACAAAAAGGACTAACTTACACGGGATTCTTGGTCGAAGGAGTTGGGCTGAAGGGCCAGTTTCTATGACCTTACAAATCTCTTTATGCCAAGCAACAAATTACCTCTTTAGCTTTACTTTCTGCTTCCTGTCTACTCAGAGATTCTCAATCCATGCTTATCTGAAGTCTAATGTAATAGTTACCTGTGTGGTACTTGGATAAAGTGGTTTTGATCAATAATCTCAATAAAAAATTATACAAAAAATCCCGTGTTTGAAGCTACAGTTCCACAGCCAGTTGTTCCTGCCAAGCATGTCCCAAACTATCAATGCTATATATCAAAATTTTACTTGAAACTCATCTATCTAATTGATGAATGAATGAATTGGAGTTAGTAGTTTGCATGATCTTAGAACATCATTGGACTTTTAGAGTTGGTAAAATTACTAAAGGCAGGAGGGTAAGTCTTAAACCCTGACACCTCTTCTACAGATTGTCTACCCACTCTCTGAAATACTGATGTCTCAAAAAAATCATTCAAAATTCAAATTTACCTATCTAGTGCACATGAAAACATACAGTGAAATGCTTTGTTTGTATTAATAACCAACACAATCAAGCATGTGCTTGGGGTAACCTCCAAGTGTTGCTGCACATTTGGTGCCAAATTTCAATATCTACAGTGTTGTGCAAAAATCTTAGGCACATATACAGTATATAGCTACGGTGCCTAAGACTTTTGCTCAGTATTGTATTTGTCAACATGGAGCAGAGAGCGAATGTGTAAATCTGGCAGGAGCAAAGGATCATCAGACTGTAAGGTACCGAAGCAGAATTAGGCTATTTTGCCCATTGATTATGCTCTGCTATATCATCATAGCTGTTCCACTTTTCCTGTCAGTCCCAATCTCCTACCTTCCCCAATATCCCTTCATTTCCTGACCAATCAAGAATCTATCAATGCACATAAAGACTTGGCCTCCACAACTGCTTGCGGCAATCAATTCCACAGATTCATCAATCTCTAGCTAAAGAAGCTTACCTCTCATCTCTATCCTAAAAGCACACATCTCTAATTTAAGGCTCTGTCCTCTGGTCTAAGACTCTCCGACCATAGGAAACATCCTCTCCACATCCAAAGCCTTTCACCATTTGATAGGTTTCAATTAGGTCACCCCACACTCTTCTAAATTCCAGTGAATACAGGCCCAGAGTCATCAAACACTCTTCATATGACAAGCAATTTAATCGTTTAATCTATCATCCAAATCATTGCTATATAATGAAAAAGAATTGGTCCCAAAACAGACCCCTGTGGAACATCACTAGTCACTGGCAGCCCACCAGAAAAGGCTCCCTTTATTTACACTCTTTGCCTCCAGTCAATCAGCCACTGCGTTATCCATGCTAGAATCCTCCCTGTAATACCATGGGCTCATAGCTTGTTATGCATCCTCATGTGTGGCACCTTGTTGAAGAACTTCTGAAAATCCATACACACAACATCAAATTATTCTCCTTTGTCTATTCTGCTTGTTATTTCTTCAAAAGACCTGTCAGGCAAGATTTTCCCTCGAGGAAACTATGCTGACTGCGACCTATTTTATCATGTGCCTCCAAGTACCCTGAAGCCTCATCCTTAATAATTGACTCTAAGATCTTCCCAGCCACTGAAGTCAGACTAAATGGCTAATAGTTTCCTTTCTTCTGCCTCTCTTCCTTCTTGAAAAGTAGAGTGACATTTGCAATTTTCCAGTCTTCTGGAACCATTCCAGAATCTAGTGATTCTTGAAAGATCATTACTAATGCCACCAAAGTCTCTTCAGCCTACTCTTTCAGAACTTTGTGGTGTACACCATCTGGTCCAGGTGACTTATCCACCTTCAGACTTTTTAACTTTCCCAAGAACCTTCTGCTTAGTTATGGTAACTTCACACACTTCATGCCCTCTGACATCTGGAATATCCAGCATATTGTCAGTGTCATCCACAGTGAAGACAGATGCATAATGCTATTCAATTTGTTCCCATTTCGAGCTCTCCAGCATCATTTTCTGATAGCCACTCTTGCCTCTCTTTTACACTGTATCTTGGCTATGTAACTTTTGTGTTCCATCTTTATCTTCTTAATGACTTCTTTACTTGCCTTCTGTTGGTATTTATCCTCTAACTTCCCACCAATTTTTGGTCTATTATATGCCCTCTTTTATATTGGCTTTAAATTCACTTACTAGCCATGGTTGTGTCATTTTTCCTTCAGAATATTCCTTCCTCTTTGGGACGTATATATTCTGTATTTTCTGAATTGCTTCCCAAAATTCCAGCTATCGTCCCTGCCTGTGTTCTTTTCCAATCAATTCTGGCCAAATCCTCTCTCATGCCGCGGTAATTCCCTTTACTCCACAGTAATACTGATACATCTGACTTTTGCTTCTCTTTCTCAAATTTCAAGGTGAATTTGATTATTTTATGATCACTTTTCCCGAAAGATTCCTTGACCTTAAGCTCTTTAATCAATTCCAGTTCATTGCACAACACCCAATCCAGAATAGCTGACGCCCTTGTGGGTTCAACCACGAGCTGCTCTGAAAAGCCACCTCATAGGCATTCTAAAAATCTCCCCTCTTGCAGTCCCGCATCAACCAGTTGGGAATGGCAAGAGTAGAGCACTTTTGGAGGGGTGGGGGACTGGTACAGGAAGTGCCAGTAATGGGGAGTGGTGAGGCTGCAGACACACCCAGCCCTGAGACACCAGGCAAGATTATTTCATCAAAAGCAATTGGTTTATTGATCATTACAGAACGTCTCTCTGGTGCTTCCTGCTCTCTGCCCCCTTCCCACTCTCAGTCCACAATAGAGACCCATATCAGAATCAAGTTTATCGTTATTCACATATTTCATAAAATTCTTTTTTTTTTGAGGCAGTATATATATATAAACAGAGAGCCTAAGGACTTTTGCGCAGTACTGTACATTTCAATTTTACAAATCTATATTTCAACAGAAGTGGGGAGCAGCACTCCCTCAAGAAACTTGGAGTGGTGGGGATTCCAAACAGTGTGGAGTTTCATCTCCAAAGCTTGTGCAATTTTGTCTTGTCACATACCGAAAAGCTTTTCTGTAAATGCGGCCATATTTGGAGGTGGTGGCATGGGTGAGAAAAATATCCTAAAGGTGGGGAGGTGGTATGTGATTGAGGATGTGGAAGAAAGCTTACTGTGCCTGAGAGGATCACAAGGAGAGAGATGGGGCAGTTAGTTAGAGGTGATGGATTGGAATGGACTTCCATGACTCTAGTTTTTCAACCTTGTCCTCCAGGATCACACATAAGCAGTAAAAATTATTGTATCAATGATACAGCATTCTCATTCACCTGCCGGATTGCTTTTGTCCTGAACATGATGTTTTCATGAGCTATAAAGAAATTTGTTAAAATGCAGACATACAGTAGTCTTGTACAGGGTTTAATGACCAGCAGCACCCCCCCCTGACCGAAAGCAGATTGATTGTCTGAATCTATAAAACTGACAGAAAGCAAGTTTATTGGTTTACATCTGACATTTTTAGCAGTTTTCTGCCATCCACCCTACCAAGCTGAAACCAGCTTACTTTCAGTATTGAAAGTTAACCTGTTTCTGCAGGTTAGGTCTGAGGCAGCCTTATGCCATCTGGGTCCACCAGCTGGACAAGACTTATCAAAGTTCAAGGACCTATATGCTACTACATACTATCTTGAGATTCATTTTCTTGCAGACATTTACAGGGAAAGAAGAAATACAATAGTATTTTATAAAAACTATACGTGAACACATTGAGACTGACAAACACCAATGTGCAAAAAACCTCTTTGCGGCATTTACAGAATCACTCATCACAATTCAGTCTAATCTCAAATAATTCCCACTGTTCATTTCTCTAATCTTTTAAAGGCTATGGTTTACATTTTTCTGCTGCTATGACCTGAACTGAACACAACTAAGCAAATACTGAAGTGGAACATTGAGTTAAGAGTGAAGTTCAACTGATGATTCACGAAGTGTCCAGGCACAGTTAAATATTAAATCTGAGTTCTGAATGGGTTTGTTAATACCAGTGATTTTCTCTGTTCATATGGTAGCTCAAATATTAATGTTCAATTGCATACACTATCAGTGTCACTGAGAGTGCACTGCGTAGTGGTGTCCTTCCTTGGGTTACAGATGGTCCAGTCATCTGTGAAGAGCAAGGACCATAAATCAGAGGCATATGATGCCACCTTCATAACCACATCAGCAAATAAGAAATGATGTCTATACAGTGCAACTCAGTTTTCCAAGTAAGGAATAACATATGTAAAACAGTTTGTGTTATATTATATTAATGGTTCCTCAGATTACAATTAGATAGACACACATTATGGTTAATAAAATAGGAGCATCAACAAGGGAACCTATAACTTCAGGGTTTCTCCTACATCCCACAAGTTCTTGGGTTGCAGAGTCATTGAGTTATAGAGCACCGTAGCACAGAAACATGACCTCTGGCCCATCTAGTCCATGCCAAACAGTTTTCATGCCTTGTCCTTTTTGGCCTGTATCTGGACCATCACCTTCTTTACCCTCATCTTTGTACTTATCCAAATTTCTCTTAAACATTGAAATCAAGTCCACATCCACCACTTCTGCTGGTAGTTCGTTCCACACCCACAGCACCCTCTGAGGGAAGAAGCTCCTTCTCAGCTTTCCACTTCACCTTTCACACTTAACCTATGACCTCCTGTTCTGGTCTCACCCGATATATATACCACTCATAATTTTGTATATCTCTATCAAACCTCCTCTCATTCTATTATACTCTGGAGAATAAAATCCTAGCCTATTCAACCTTTTCCTTTTACTCATGTCCTCAAGTCCTGGCAACATCCTTGTAAGTTTTCTTTATACTCTTTCAACCTTATTGATATCTTCCCTGTAGGCAAGTGACCAGAACTGCACACAATATTCCAAATTAGGCTGCATATGATTAATGCCACTTTTTCTTCACAGAATTATTAGAGTTGGAGCATCATGTAATAGCTGTATAGATGTTTCTGGGATAATACCTGGAATATTGTGTGTAGTTCTGGTTGTCATGCTATGGGAAAGATATGATTTAGTTAGAAAGGGTAAGAAAAAAATTGAGGACTCGGCCCAGAATGTCAACTGTTTATTCCTTTCCATGGATGCTGCCTGATCTGCTGACTCCTTTCAGCATTTTGTGTGTATTGTTCATGAGGTTATTATCAGAACTGCAGCTCTTGAGTTATGAGGAGAGACTCATTAGTCTGAGACTGTTTACCCTGTAAAGGAGGTTGAGGTGTGAGATTATCATGGTTTATAAAATAATAATATGCCTAGATAAGGTGACTAATCACATCCTCCGACCCACCTGCAGGGGAATCTAACACATTGGTGTGAAGGTGAGAGGGGAAAGATTTAAGGGGGACTTGAAGGGCAAATACGTCACACAGTGGGTGTGAGTATACTGTACAAAGGAAGGTGCAGGGAGAATTACAATGTTTAAAATACATTTATCAGGTACATAGGCAGAAAAGAATTTAAAGGATATTGGCCTGATGCAGACAAATGGGACTAACTCAACAAGGAACTAGCTCAGAAAAGAATAACATACGTATAACAATGTGTAATATATCATAATAATTGTTCCCTAGGTTACAATCAGATAGACATGAATGGGTTGGGCTGCAGGTCCTGTATTCGTGATGCATAACTTGAAAACTCCATAACTCTCGGAGCTATTCCTGCCCTTGTGATCCTCTTCAAGTTGCACAACCCATATGGTGCTTGCAGTGAAGTGTCTGACTGAGTGATCTTCAATGCATCTTTTCCCACTATCTGCACCAGATTTTCCATTCACTTGACATCTCATTTGTATCATTTCCCAATTCTTCCCACTCCCAGCCCACCCTTCAAATGCCTGGGCTCATGGATTCATTCCACTGCCAGCTATTCTGGAATTCTCAGTTAATTTTTCTTCCCTCAGCAAGTCTGCCTGTGGTCAACCTGGGCTCATTTGAATCTTTCTGACAAATCTGATACGGGTTCCCCAGCTCAATTACTTATCGTCTTTATGTTCGGCATTCCATCAGCTTTGAAGGCGATTTGCTTCCAGTTGTTTTTTTGTGGGTTCTGAGGTGAGACGTTAGGCCAACGTGGGGGGACACGTTTTCCTGCAGATGAGGCAAGTGCAGACAGACAGGGCCAGTGGGGAGTCATTTGTTAGATGCTTCAGTCTTTTTATTGCATCGTCAGTGTACTCCCCATTCGTAGCCTCAAGCTTTTCAATAGTATCCCAAATACTCCTTCTCTGTTTTGAACAGTCATGGTCCGGAGATTCCCAAGGGTCTGTGGGAAGGTTGCATAATTTTCCCAGTATTGGTGACAGAGAGTACACTTGTATTCATGCAGGTACAAGTTAATAGTTAATGTTAAGCACCTCCAATTTTTTGGTGCTTTGCTGTTACTTAATTAACTCAAACTTGCACAACACTCTGGAATTAATGTAGGCAGTTGCAACTGAAAGTCCACCCATAAATGCGCTGTCATTTACCTCGAGCAAATTTGAACAGATATACCATGGAGGGCATTCTAGCTGATTGCATCACCATCTGGTATGGAGGTGGCATTCCACAGGATCAGAAAAAGGTGCAGGGGGCCACAAGCTCAGCCAGCCTCCATTACAGGCTTAACCCTCCCCAGCATTGAGGACATCTTGAAAAAGCAATGCCTGAAAAAAGCAGCATCCATGATTGAGGACTCCCCCCACCCCCCCACCACTTCAGACATGCCCTCTTCTCATTTCTACCACCAAGGAGGAGGTACAGGAGTCTGAAGACCTGGACTCAACATTTTAGGATCAGCTCTTCCTCGCCACCTTCAGCTTTCTGAGTGGACAGTGAAGTAACCCATGGACACTACCTCACTATTTTTACTCCCTTTTTGCGCTACTTATTACTTTTAATTTATATAATAAAGGAAGGATAGAAAAAATTAAATTTCAATGTCATGACCAACCTCATTGAAGCGGATTTAACGATCTAATAAAAAAAATGAATCTGACATGAGGTGTACAAGACTTTATTTGGAAAAGTTTAATTAAAAGTAAGACCAGTTTTAAAGAATCCCTGACCTTATTACACAGCAATGAATCCAGCAATATTATACACGAGGTCATAATATCTTTTTAAGCAATATGGTATTTTTGACTCGTCACTCTTTCTGATCTGAGACAAATGGTTAACTGACTGCAGAGTGAGAGAAACCTGCAGTTATTGTCTTATGAAGGTAAAGAGTGGAAAAGCAAGGTGAGAGCAGAAAGATACTGCAGCAACATGAAAAGCTTGTTTTTCTGGCACCCCTGCTGACTGAGAGGAGATCAAAGCTCTGGAGGAGGCTAAGGAACAGCTGAATGCATGGCATTGAAACACGGCCTGTGGCAGCTGCTCTGGGCACTAATCTCCGATTCAGGTGCACCAGAAACTCAGTTCTGTTAAATGCACCTTGGGAGTAGGTTACCTCTTCCCTCCTTCATTATTTCATCTGCGAGTCACAAAGGAGATGCAAGATCCATCCATCACAGTGCTCAAATTCTCCATGCACAGATTCAGTTCAGGCCTAATTAAAGACTTTCCTTTCATTTGCAGGGATAATTAGACTTTCATCTCACCAGGAAGCTTTAGAAAAAAGGATCTATTTCTGTTTAACAAAAGCTACATCAAACAAAGAAAGACTATAGGTGTCTTTTATTCAGGGCATTCCTCAATAACAAAGCTGGCACAGTCAACATGAGGTTTGTGTGACAATGCATGAGTGTCTTCTACTTTTGTTCACCAATTGTACAACACACAAACAAGGAATGTAGATATCTGCTTTGGAACTAGATTGTCATAAATAATTACAAATTTCCTTTAAAGATGTAATCAGTGCTTTAACTCGATGGGTACTAAATCCTTCTGGCCATTTGTAGGTCCTTGCAATTCTTTTGCTTTAAGATGAGCTGCTATTTCTCTAGCATCACTGAATCTCCACATTACAAGGAGAATATTCAGCCCATCAAATCTTTCCCAAATTTGCAAAGCAATCCAAATATTCCCACTCCCAAAACATGATAGACTGCAGGTGCTGGAATCCAGAGCCCCTGCTGGAGGAACTCATCAGTTTGAGCAGCATCTGTTGGAGGAAAGGAAATGTCAACATTTCAATGTGTCTCGATGCAGGACTTTGATCTGAACCATCAGCAATTCTTTCCTTCCAGAGATGCTGCTCGACTTGCTAAATTCCTCCAGCTGACTGCTATTTCCCTTCCCCTTCTCTTTTCTTGTGGTATTGCAAATTATTTTCCTCAAGTTCCCTTTTGAAAACTGTTTCCATTACAGTAGCATAGTAATACTCACAACATGCTGGAGGAACTCAGCAGGTTGGGCAGCATCCGTGGAAACGATCAGTCGATGTTTCGGGCCGGAACCCTTCGTCAGTGTTGCTTTGATCCCAGAACCTGCAGATTATTTTGTGTTTACAGTAGCATAGTGGTTAGCACAATGCTTTACAGTACAGAGGACCCCGGTTCAATTCCCGCTGCTGCCTGCGAGGAGTTTCTATGTTCTCCGCGTGACTGTGTGGGTTTCCTCCGGGTGCTCCAGTTTCTTCCCACAGTCCAAAGACGTACCAGTTGGCAGGTTAACTGGTCATTGTAAATTGTCCCGTGATTAAGCTTGGATTAAATAGGGGGATTGCACGGAGTGGCATGGCTGGAAGGGCCGAAACTGTGCTGTATCTCAATAATTAAACATCATGCTTCTCGACAGATTATAACTATTCTCTGCAAAGATAAATATTAATGTCATCTATAATATTATCAACATCTCTGTTCTATTCCACTTACTCTTCATATTCAAATGCAGTGAACTAATTACCATGTTCACAGCAATTCCTTCTCCAGGTTTGGTAAAAATTGGTTTCATGTGTTGGACTGAAGTGTAGGATTGTTAATTCTCTTGTACTTTAAGGTTCTTAGTACTTTTATATATTCACCTTTCAACATGTAATTGTTCAGTGAGTTTTTCAGTATTACTTCTGTATTTTCTGGAAAATTCCTTTGTTTCAGTGGCTGGTGACACATCACTTGAATCTATGTATCTTATTGGTTAATTTTTAACAATGGAATTTCTGTTATTAGTATTCTGGTATAAGAAGACCACACTAGCTTTAGTCCCTTCCCTTTGTCTCCTCTCTCTTTTCTTTGTCTCTCTCTATGCCTCGTTTCCTTTTCTCCTCTTTGCTCTTGTAATACAATAAAACATTTCTAAGCAACAAGTTTAATGTCTCATTGTTGACTTCTAAGAACCTATGGATCACAAAAGCATCAAGATCCAACACATGGTACGCATCTTCAAATGATCAGATCCCATTTTGTTCGCTGGTTATTATCTTGTAACCTTGTACTTCAAGGGAGTCAAATATCTGAATCTATCTGAGGCCAGAGTAATGTTGATGTTAAGGAGCAAAAGTTAATAACCCTCAAAACAAAAGGATCTAAATCATTATGAATTGGGATTCAGCACAACTCTGTAATTACTCACCATGAGCTTCCTTATTTAATTCAGAAATGTAAGGCTTATCAAAAATCTGCTGTCTAGAGGCAAGGAGCATAGCTTCAGGCAAAAGTGATGGAAAGCTGTCACAATGTGAGTTAACCCCTGCTAGATCTTGCACAATGCAGGAGACACAGTTTAAAGCTAACACAATGGTATGCCTAATCACTCAGGTTAAAAAGGTTAGTAAAAAGTTAAGTAAAATATTAGCGTTGGTTAGAAGGTGGCAATTTCTTGTTGTCACATGCAAGAAAATACAGTGAAAAACTTTGTTATTGTAAATTTAGTCATCTCCATCTAGGGTATTAGCCTACAAAGTACCCAGGACATTTTCAAGGAGCGGTGTCTCAGAAAGGCAGCGTCCACCATTAAGGACCTCCAGCATCCAGGGCATGCCTTTTTCTCACTGTTACCTTCAGGTGGGAGGTACAGAAGCCTGAAGGCACACACTCAGCGATTCAGGAACAGCTTCTTCCCCTCTGCCAACTGATTCCTAAATGGACATTGAACCATGAACACTACTTCACTTTTTAAATATATATTATTTCTGTTTTTTGCATGATTTTTAAACTAGTCAATATACAGATTCTGCAATTGATGTACTTACTTATTTATTATTTCTTCTTCTTCTTCTTCTTCTTCTTCTATATTATGTATTATATTGAACTGCTGCTGCTAATTTAACAGATTTCACGATACATGCTGGTAATAATAAACATGATTCTGATTCTGATGTCCAAGCAGATCATTTCAAAACACAGTACAAAGGGAAGAAATTACAGAATCAGAATCAAGTTTATTATCACTGGCATATGTCATGAAATTTGCTAACTCTGTGGCAGCCGTACAATGCAATACATGATAATATAGAAAAAACGTGAATTACAATAAGTATGCAGTATGTGTGCATATCAAATAGTTAAATAAGTAGTGCAAAAATAAAATTTTAAAGGTAGTGTATTGTTCATGGGTTCGATGTCCACTTCAGAATTGTATGGCCCAAGGGAAGAAACCGTACCTGAATCACTGAGCACATGTCTTCAGGCTTCTGTATCTCCTTTCCGATGGTAACAATGAGAAGAGAGCACCATCTGGGTGGTGGTAGTCCTTAATGATGGACGCCGCTTTCCTAAGGCACTGCTCCTTGAGTATGTCTTGGATGCTATGGAGACTAGTACCCATGATGGATTTGACTAATTTTACAACTCTCTGCAGCTTACTTCAATCCAGGGCAGTCACCACCAACAGCAGCCCCCCTACCCTCATACCAGAAGGCGATGCAGCCAGTCAGAATACTCTCCACGGTACATCTGTAGAAATTTGAGAATGATTAAGGTGACAACTAAATCTCCTCAAACTCCTAATGAAATATAGCCACTGTCTTGTCTTCTTTATAGCTGCATCGATACGTTGGGACCAAGTTAGGTCCTCAGAGATATTAACACCCGAGAACTTAAAATTGCTCCAGTTCTCCATTCCTGATCCCTCGGTGAGGGTTGGTGTGTGTTCCCTCGTCTTACCCTTTCTGAAGTCCACAATCAGCTCTGCACAAAATGCAGATACAAGATCCCGAGATACACTGTCAAGTTTCATTTGCATGGCATCTAGACAGATCATTCAATAGATAAATACATTGAGGTAGTAGAAAAGGAAAGCAGTAACAGATTGCAGAATATAGTGTTTCGTTTATAGGGAAAGTATAGTGCATGTCGACAATAATGTGCAAGGCCATCTTAAGGCAGATTGTGAGGTCAAGAGTTTATCCTTTATCGTACAAGAGGACTGTTCAAGAGTCTTTCATGTGGACAGGGTAAAGGGTTTCAACTTTAAATTCATATAAAATGGAGGGGAATCGAGCTCCTGATAAAAACATGCAGGACACTAAATTCATAATATGGACAGATGGCTAGTAGTATCATTGAAAGGAGAATGTAAATCACAAATATATTGCAAAATACGCTCATGTTTTGTTATTTGTGAATCATGCAGTCATGTCACAAATTTATTTGTTTTTACTTCTCCCATACAATGTGTCTCCAATTACTTTTATTGCATGTATCATATGTTCTGAACTCAGGACAATAAACATATGTAAGACATAAGAAGTCACAAATATACAACACACGCCAGCAAACAAGTTTCTGGTGCTAGAGAATAACAGTAGTTTGTGATTGACACTTGCATGAAGGCCAAAGACTTGCAAATAATTGCTTTGTATTTTTTCCTCTTTAAAAGTATCCAGAGATTTAGTCTTACTTCATTACAAAGAACAACCAGAAATAGATGGTGTCACCCTTGTAACAATAAAACATATGCAATGACTCAATGATATTCCTCAGAGAGATTAACTTAATAGTATTGAAAACTTTTCATCAACATATAAAAGGGCCATCTATTACATTTTTTTCATGTAAATTGTGCTACTTTAAAGAAAACAGCCTCAGGTGCTGAGTCTCAGAAGTGGCCCAACCATTTTTATTAATCTAAAGAGGCCTAATTTGGCGAGTTTGCATTCATCTCCCTAAAATTGCTTATTCACTGTCTGCAAAGGGTATTATTGATGAATGTGGCTTGCTGTAACAATTTACACTGTGGTATCCTGAAACACTTGTGTTTTACAACCCTGTTGCAATATTGCTTTCCTATTCATTATCGGCTTTGCACAGATTCATACAACTGAGATTATGTTATTTATTTTTAAAGTACCCTGTAAAAGGAAGAATCCCGTGGATTATGGAACATTACTTTTATCCCATTGTTCCAATTAAAGAGCCACTGGAAGATATATATGCAATAATTCTCTCAGTGAAAGCCTTTTCTTGAAGTGATTGTAGAAATCCACTGGTTGCTAATTAAAGGAACTACGCAGGATTTGAAAAAAAAAAGCAGTACAATTAATATGTCAAAGTCTTCCATTTGTGTTGCAAACATATTGAAGAGGTTATTTTTTTTTCTAAAGAAAGCAGGTGGTTACATTGTCCTTTGCAATTACGCCACTTAACTCAATATTATGGACAAAGATGGACCTACATGGCAAAGATTAACTGAAACAGAATCAGCTCTTTCACCATAAGAAATTACACCAGATTTGAGCTACATTATTTCCCTAAAACTGAATTTAAACTGGTCAAGCAACACACATAGAAGTTGCTGGTGAACACAGCAGGCCAGGCAGCATCTCTAGGAAGAGGTACAGTCGACGTTTCGGGCCGAGACTCTTCGTCACACTGGTCACACTGATTTTGAAAATGTTAGAGCTTTTCAGTTTATATATTTTTTGGTATTAAAGGAGACTGTTGAATTTGTAGATACAACAGTTTCACTCAGAAACGTTGCTCCATGCCTCACTGATAACTTCATTTTCCAAGTGGACTGATTAGAACTAATTTATAATTGCACTTATCTTCATTCTGACAGTGTCGAAGGCTGAAGATAGACTG
Organism: Mobula hypostoma; assembly: GCF_963921235.1. Classification (NCBI taxonomy): domain Eukaryota; kingdom Metazoa; phylum Chordata; class Chondrichthyes; order Myliobatiformes; family Myliobatidae; genus Mobula; species Mobula hypostoma. Next base: position 174,090,845 of record NC_086101.1, read on the forward strand.
ATTGGAGTGCGAATGGGAAGAGCAGTTGAGACTGCATGCAATTGGTAGCCTGCGATCTCCATTGTGGATAGAATGTAGGTGTAAAGCAAACTGGTTGCGAGGTCTGCACTTGGACTCACCAAGGTACAGCAAGCCACAGTGCATTTACCAGTATATAACCCTATGCTAGTTGTAGACATCTGCACTGAATGCAGTAGACAAAGTTGAGTGATGTGCATGTGTATCTTTGCATCAGAGAATTCATGAGGGTCAAAGCCTACTCCTGTTTCTTGTTAGTTCTGGACTAATTAATTGACCACATTGATAGAGGCTATATTATTATACCTTTGAATTTGGAACGAAGGAACACTGCTAAAGCATTTAAAAAGAGCAAATTTTAGCAATTTTGAAAGAAATTTGGGAGACTATAAAGTACTATAGCTGTGGCTAAGTTTCAACGTTCAACCTTGGGAGCCAGGATTTCCATGAGTAAAAATTTGCTGCAATATTGATTATTTAATATAATGGATAAAACACTTGAACACAGTTATACAGACTGCAAACAGATTAGGAAAAATAACCAAGAACAAAAAAGAATAATTTTACAGAAGATTTCAAAAGATAGTGAACAAGATGCTATGTGAAAAATAATCCTGATAAAGCAATAGCTTCTCCTCATTTATTTTAGGAGGGACAAGCTTAAAATGAAGAGAAGGAAATTTGACTCAGCAAACCAAAGCATATGAGGTAAAAACGACTGTAGAAATTGTTAATGGGCAGAGAAAATGAAATTGATGGAGGAAAAAGACTGATTAACTGCAGGTTGGAGATCGGAAGTCATGAGAAAACCCAAGAAAACTGAGAAGACACTATTCTGTTTTCCATTCTGAAAGAGAATAACCTGGCTTGCAATACTTTGGTACAAATGGAACAAGCAAAAATCATTCTTTGTAAACTTCATCTGTATTTAACATGCAATAGTGACTTTATTAGCTGCTGTCAGTGTGAAATGGCTCAATAAGCTGCCTGAGATGAAGTTACTCATATAGACAGGATATTGTACCACTAGACGCAAAGGCAGAATCAGGTTTAATATCACTGGCATATGTTGGTACAGTAAAAATTATATATAAAAAATAAGTAAGTGAGAAAGTGTTCATGGCTCATTGTCCATTCAGAAATCTGATGGATGACAGCAAGAAGCTGTTCCTGAGACATTGAGTGTGTCTCTTCAGGCTCCTGTACATCTTGCTTGATGGTAGCAAGGAGAAGAGAGTATGTCCTAGGTGATGGGGGTGGGGGGCCCTTAATGATGGCTGCTGACTTTTCGAGGTTTTGCCTTTTGAGGGTGTCTTTGGTACTGGGGAGGCTAATGCCCAGGATGAAGCTGGCTGAGTTTACAAATTTCTGCAGCTTTTTTTTTGATCCTGTGCAGTGGACCCTCCACACCAGATGGTGATGCAACCAGTTAGAATGCTCTGTAGAAAATTGCAAGAGTATTTGGTGACATACCAAGTCTCCTCAAACTCCTACTGAAATATAGCTGCTGTTGTGTCTTCTTTGTAACTGTATCAATATATTGGGACCAGGATAGATCTTTAGAGATATTGACTCCCAGGACATCCAGGCTTCACATTTATCACAGGAGGCGGTGCTCAGGGTTATCTGGTTGTCGACCTGATCTAAACTGCAGTCATTCCTGCTGCTAAGATATCTGGCAATCCAGATGGAAAAATTGGATGTGGGTGTGGCTACTGTAAATATTGATGTCTCCTTTCTGCACCTTTAATGTGTTTACCTGATGATTGGAGTTTAGTAAATGAAGAGTAAATATATATTTGGATATATTCAAGCTGGTAGCAAGATTGAAATCTTTTATTTGAATGTAGAAATGAGGAAAAGGTGTTCTGATTTTGTATTATGGCAAGGGTCCATGCCGGAACTTGATTCAACCAAGGTTACAAAATATTTATTATAAACATTTATATTTCTCTTGTGACGAGAATACACATAGATTAAGATGTTAGCTGTCCTGTGCTGGCACCAGTGGGATCAGCAGTTGGTCTGCCACCTGTCTTCAGGAGAGAGAGAGATAAGGAAAACAATGGAGCAGCATTTAGAGATGTTAATGAAGGGACGGGAGAGAGTAACGGAAGGAGAGCTGTCAAGATCGGTTCCCCCTTTGAACCCTGAACTGTTTGAAGTGATGGACAGGCGATACGCCAGCAGGGGGATAAAAAGGGACAGGTTCGCTAAGGCAAGACACACACGACACCCCGAGGTAACGAGACCCTGGAAGCGGTGCGTCTCCCACAAGTCGGTGGGAAGTTTTGGACGGCTGGTCGCGGGACAAAGCCATTGACGCACAGGGTGGAAAGGCACGATCGGCGGGAACCTGGTGTGTGTCCACCCTTGCCTGGGTGCCGGGTTCACCGCAGAGAAACGATTGTATCTGGAAACGGAGGGGGTCATGGTCGGCGACCTCAGATGACATCACAAAGGGCTCGCCCGAAAGCTGACTGTGAAGGTCTGTGTGGAAGCCGTTTGAATATTCATTCGTTTTGCTCTCTCTCTCCTTCCCCCCACACTGTCCATCTCCCACAGCAGCGATTACTGCGAACTGAACTGAACTAAATTGAACTGAACTTTGCGTCACTTTGAAACTGGTCATTTACCCCTAGACAACGATAGAGCTTGATTGATTCTGTTATCTTAATTCTGTGTACATGTGTGTTTATCATTGCTGAACTGTTACATTTATTATCCTTTTGATTCGAGTACTGTGTTGCTTGTTTCTTTAATAAAACTTTCTTAGTTCTAGTAATCCAGACTCCAACTGAGTGATCCATTTCTGCTGGTTTGGCAACCCAGGTACAGGGTACGTAACATAAGTGGGGTTCTCGTCCGCGATTTTGAACGCTAAATTTGGGACGGAGTAAATTGATTGGGTTAAAATTCCCGAAAGAAAGAAAAGACAAACAGCAGAAATGGAGGCTGAGGAATTTATAAAGGCGCCGACCTTGGAGGCATTAGAGGATGCCAGGAAATCGGAATTGGTAGCTGTGGCCAAACGGTTGAATCTTGCTAAGGGGAAGTCGACAATGAGGAGAGAGGAGATACACAGAACTATCGTAGAGCACTATGTATCTAAAGGTGTGTTTCCCCAAGGGGAGCTGGAGGTGGTGTCTATTGAAAAACTTGCTGGAGACGCGGTACAGGTGCAGCTTGAAAAACTGAGACTCGAGCACGAGTTCCGGGTACGGCATTTGGAGTGAGAAGAGAAGGAGAGAGAGTTAGAAAGGCAAGAGAGAGAGAGAGAGAGAGAGAGAGAGACAGTTGGAGCAAGAGGAGAAACAGAGGGAAAGGGAATTCGAGCTGGAGGAGTTAAAGATAAGGGCAGAGCAGGGGCCTGTGCCGAACCAAGGTGGAGGGTTCCGGGTGACCCAGGAGGTTAGGCTGGTTCCCCCATTTGACAATACCGACGTGGATCGGTACTTTCTCCATTTCGAAAAAGTTGCTACAAGTCAGGACTGGCCAAGGGATAAGTGGGCTGTTTTGCTTCAGAGTGTACTGAAAGGGAAAGCCCAACAAGCTTACTCAGCTTTGTCCGCGGAAGATGCCCGGAGGTATGAGGTGGTGAAAGAGGCCATCCTCAGGATTTATGAGTTGGTCCCGGAGGCATACCGGCAGAGGTTCTGGAATGCAAGGAAGCAGCGGGACTGCACGTATTTAGAGTTTGCCCGTGAGATGCAGACATATTGTGAGCGTTGGTGCGCCTCGAAGGGGGTAGAAGGGGATTATGGCAGACTGCTACAGCTGATCCTGATTGAGCAATTTAAAGGTTGTGTCCCTGAGGGTATGAGACCCTACCTAGATGAGAAAGAGGCAGCCACGTTAGCCGCAACTGCTAAGTTAGCGGATGAGTATGCGTTGACGCATAAAATGAAGTTTGCCCCGAGTAAAGGCTACCAGGAGGGTAGTCAGGACGGTGGGGAGAGTCCGCCAGAAAAGGCAGAAAGTAAGCCGGGGACTAGTGAGAAGGATAAGGTAGATGGGAGCAGTCTGGTAGGAAGTCTCCTGGGGTCGTCTGTTATAATTGTGGGAAAGTTGGACACTTTGCGTCCAGGTGCTTTGCCCCAAAGAAGGAGACGGGAAAAGGAAAAACGGCGATTTTGACTGGCTGTATCAAACTGGTAAACGAACCGCTAGGACGGGACAGGTCTGCCAAAGTTCAGGAAGGGTGCGAGAGGTTTATCTCGGCCGGATTGGTGTCAGTGAAGGAGGGGTTAAAACCAGTTCCAGTGCGGATCTGGAGAGACACGGGAGCATGTCAGTCACTGATACTGAAGAGTGTATTAGAGTTTAGCTCAGAGACCTAGACTGAGGAGTTCAAGGTCAAAGGTATTGGGGAAGGGACAGAGGCAGTCCCTTTGCACCGGATACACTTTACAAAGCAACCTGGTCTCTGGACTAGTCACGATCGGGGTGAGGCCCGAATTACCGATGAAAGGCGTGGAAATCTTGCTCGGTAATGACCTCGCCGGGGGAATCGTGTTCCCAGCCGTGAGACTGACAGGTCAGCCTGCCACCATTGAGGCCCCGCCCATGGACTCACAGGTTCATCACAGGACTGCGGTAGTAAATTTAGCTGAGACATTTCTGCCAGCCTTGTACGAGAGGGGGGTAGAAAGTGAAAAGAAGGAGTGTAGTGAAACAGGAGGTAGTGAGGGAGCTGAGACAGACTTAGCATTAGCCAGGAAAGAATTTGTGCAGGCGCAGGAGCGAGACAAGGGGCTGATGGTTTTGGCAGAGACAGCTCCCTCTGACGCAGAATTAACAAGGGAACTAGTAGGCTATTGTGTGGAGGAGGAAGTGCTAAGGAAGAGAGGGAAACCAAGTACCGTACCTGCAGATGAGGAATGGGGGGTGGTGCAAAAGAGGTATGGGAATGAGATTTTTAACCTGGCCCACAAGGTACCCCCCGGTGGACATTTTGCGGTGCTAGAGGAAACAGTTGGTGGAATCATGAAAGAGGTTTACCGGCTGCACCGGAGGAAGGATGTTATTGATTATGGCCGACGCGAACTGAGACGGTCACAGGCTTTTGATATGCTAACAAACCTAGTCAGTGTTAGTGCGGAAATCAATGAAGCTAGGGTCCCCCGATAAGAGAAAAAAACCATTTTGAAAAGACGAGTATGGTATCGACCAGATGGGAGAAGGCTATTGCTTTGGCCAGCTCTGCTGATAAGGTCTCTCCCTTAATCCCTGAACAAAGCGACTCTTTATGAGAAGTAATTAAACGACTCGTACACATGTGTTTGATTGTCCCGAGGCGATGCAAAGAACTGGGACGTTGGGTGGTGTTTGTTACACTAGGTAGCCTAGCGAGCAACAGCCCTATAGAATGAGTAATTCAGTGACGAAAGGGCTGACGAACACAGAGGTGTGTATTGGCGATGTAATACGGCTGTCTGAAGCCAGCTTCATAGCGAACGTTGAAAAAAATGAGTTCGGCCACACGAAGGTCACTTACCTGGGAATTGTGGTGACACGGGCAGCTGGCAGCGATGCAAGCTAAAGTGCGGGCTATCTCTGACATCCCAACCCCGACAGACAAGAGGGCCCTCAGAAGGCTCTTGGAGATGGTGGGGTACTGTAGGAAGTTTTGCAATAACTCTGCGGTTACTACCCCTCCCCCTCCTACTAAGCCCTTGCAAGAGAAAACTAAGTCGGAATGGGACGACCCTTGTTATTGTGGTCCGGGACGAAACCCAATGAGAAGTTACGTTGATCGCAATTCATCAGTGTTTTTGGCCACGATGAAGTTTGCTAAGTTGGAGCCTGGTCTAAGGGATTATTAATAACACATATAAAAGGAACAGAAAATGTGATGGCTGACTGTCTGCCAGGTGTTGACAACTTCAGACTCGCTGTATTAGCCAAATAGCTGATAAAGATGTGTATTTATGTGTATCAAATAATGTATTCATGTTTGTAATTTTTACCCTGGTAAAAATCCTTAAAGGGGGGGAAGTGTGACAAGAATACACATAGATTAAGATGTTAGCTGTCCTGTGCTGGCACCAGTGGGATCAGCAGTTGGTCTGCCACCTGTCTTCAGGAGAGAGAGAGATAAGGAAAACAATGGAGCAGCATTTAGAGATGTTAATGAAGGGACGGGAGAGAGTAACGGAAGGAGAGCTGTCAAGATCGGCTCCCCCTTTGAACCCTGAACTGTTTGAAGTGATGGACAGGCGATACCCCAGCAGGGGGATAAAAAGGGACAGGTTCGCTAAGGCAAGACACACACGACACCCCGAGGTAACGAGACCCTGGAAGCGGTGCATCTCCCACAAGTCGGTGGGAAGTTTTGGACAGCTGGTCGCGGGACAAAGCCATTGACGCACAGGGTGGAAAGGCACGATCGGCGGGAACCTGGTGTGTGTCCACCCTTGCCTGGGTGCCGGGTTCACTGCAGAGAAACGATTGTATCTGGAAACGGAGGGGGTTACGGTCGGCGACTTCAGATGACATCACAAAGGGCTAGCCTAAAAGCTGACTGCGAAGGTCTGTGTGGAAGCCGTTTGAATATTCATTCGTTTTGCTCTCTCTCTCCTTCCCCCCACACTGTCCATCTCCCACAGCAGCGATTACTGCGAACTGAACTGAACTAAATTGAACTGAACTTCGCATCACTTTGAAACTGGTCATTTACCCCTAGACAACGATAAAGCTTGATTGATTCTGTTATCTTAATTCTGTGGACATGTGTGTTTATCATTGCTGAACTGTTGCATTTATTATCCTTTTGATTAGAGTACTGTGTTGCTTGTTTCTTTAATAAAACTTTCTTAGTTCTAGTAATCCAGACTCCAACTGAGTGATCCATTTCTGCTGGTATGGCAACCCAGTTACGGGGTACGTAACACTCTAAACTTACATAGTTCATTAAGTTTCACTTGGGATATTATGTGCATCTTACTTTACCACATAACCATTTTTAGCTTCATTCATATTTTCAAATGCTTGTATCATGTATTTTTCTAATCAAGAAAATTTAACTTTCTTAAGAATTTTCTCAAAGATTGAAGATACAAAATTATCCTAGGAGCTGTTGTGATTTTGCAAGAATTAATAATATTCTTCGAAATATTTGATGGCCTGGATTTTGCCTGTAAATGCGATGGCAGGGCTTTGGCACACATGCAGTTAACTGCTCAAGTCTAAAATATATTCAGCAGTCATTGATACTCCATATTTCAATACATTTCTTTGTTGAATTTCTCCATAGAGATTCAACAGTGAAACTTCAACTTGCTTCAATTCCCCAGCATTTACATTGGGAAATTCAAATCTTATGGCAATTTCAACCTTTTCTGGGTCTTCAAACCCCGTTGGACTTAATGGGATTGTGGGGAAGAAATGTACAGAGAACATTCCACTTTTTGTACTTTCTGCTTAGCAAATTATTAGTACGTCATCTGAATATGAGTTGTTTTTTAATTTTAAATTTTCACAGGCATTTTAGTTTGCTCTTTTAAAGTGGTAAAGGCTTTGGAATGTTTTGAAATGAATGATTCAGAAGCATTTATTCCCCAATGCTTGAACAGTCAGTGAAGTTGGGAGCAGGGCTGCAGGATAGTTTCAGGGACGGAAATGTCCTTGTGGACTTATGAAGGCCGATGGGGTCCTCAGCCAGGGAGGAATACCTTTTGTACCGATACAGGTTGGTTTGGGTGTTCAGTAACCCTGGGCAACAATTATTGTTAGGTCCACGCTTCCAAGATAAAATTCAATCCACCTTTAGGTATTTTTTCATCCACCAACTCAGAGTCTTGAGTATTATTTGCCCCTCTAAGAATATATTGTCATAATGTTCTTACATTCTCTACTGTATTGTTTATAGAAGCAGATACCTAATTTGCAAGATTCTTTGGTGCATAAGTGCCTTCACTTTGCAAAGGACAGCTTGAAGTAGCTTAACTCCCACATGAGGCAATTCCTACAGGAGATGCAGACTGTTCTCAAGGATAGCTAGAAATGGGAGCCCATGTGATTTTATGGGTAATCAGAATCAGTTTTAATATCACAGGCATATGTTGGAAAATTTGTTAACTTTACAGTAGCAGTACAATGAAAAACTAAATTACATCAAAATATATAATGTCAATTAAATAGTTCAGTTAAAATAAGCAGTGCAAAAAAAATGAAAAAGCAGCGAGGTTGTGTTCATGGGTTCAATGTCGATTTAGAAATCAGATGGCAGAGGGGAAGAAGCTGTTCCTGAATCACTGAGTGTTTGCCTGCATGCTTCTGTACCTCCTTTCCAATGGTAACAATGAGAAGAAGGCATGTCTGGGAGATGGGGATCCTGAACGATGGGCACGCCCCTTTTGAAAAACTGCTCCTTGAAGATGTCTTGGATATGACAGAGGCTCGTACTCATTTTTCAAGTTTCTGCAACTTACTTCGATAATCATAACACAATGTTCTATGCGCAGGAGTTAATGCCCTGTATCCTGAGCATAGAAACGTGGTTAGAGATGTTTAACAGAAGTAAATGCAATATAGCTGACATTCTTCCATCCAGCAGCCATCTCTTCTAGAAATCAGAGATAATTAATCTCATATTCATTATAACCTGTACAGGTCAAAGGTTCATACATTTGTTTGACCAGCATCTTACTCTTATGTTATTACTGAGCTATCAAAAGAACCACCCAGCTCTTGAAGGGAATCTGTCTAGAAATTGGATCATGCTTCTGTTCTCTGTAACTCGAGATGCTATGAAAAATAAGATGTTGATGATTTTTGAGGCCTTTAGGCAAATTGGGAGATTCTCAAGTGTTCTTTCTATATTTAGCATGATGAACACAAAATATCTTGGATACATGCAGTGTTGCTCAACAGTGTGCAACACATACCTGTGGACCACTTTGGGTATTAAATTGAGGCATAGTCCACATGACGTGCAAGCTGCTCACACAACAGCAGGACTTTGCAGGGATTGAGAATTTTGCTAATGTGATTCTTATAGGAGACTTCTCTGTGCAGGTCTTAAGTGAGTGCTTATAACCTGATTCTACTGACTCTCCTATAGGCAATTCCATCTGTTTCCTTATTACAGCTACTCAGTCAACATTCCTAATTCCTAAGCTTTGTTGACCTTGCTTGAGCTCCCTGTGTAAATTAAGTATGCATTCCATGTGGTCTAACTTTCCATACATTGCTGCTTCAACTATTGACTTTATGTGCATTGTTGCACCAGCCACTGCATTCAATGTTCTAGTGATAACCTTCATGCACTATTATCTCCAACCTACCCATTGACTCAACAACCCAACCTTCTGTTCCATCAGCACACATTACTCTCCAGCACAGACACCCAGACTCCAATGCTTTGATGTCAATGGAAGAGCATTGTCCCGTGACTTCCTTAACTTCACTTACTTGTCCTTGATAAAAGCCACAAACCTCCGCCACTCATCCCAAGCAGCTGATTATTGCTTTCACTTCTCCAATCCTTTGATTCCTGACATGCAGATTTTCTCTTGTTTGTGCCAGGATTGAATTACTTGTTCTATGAAGAGTGTTTGATGGCCCTGAGCCTGTATTCACTAGAATTCAGAAGAATGAGGATTGACATCATGGAAGCATAATGAATGGTGAAAGGCCTTGATAGGGTGGATGTGGAGAGGATGATTCTTATGGTGGGAGAGTCTCAGACCAGAGGACACAGCCTCAGAATAAAGGGGTGTCCTTCTAGAACAGAGATGAGGAGGAATTTATTTAGCCAGAGAGGGGTAAATCTGTGGAATTCTTTGCTCAGACAGCTGTGGACGCCAAGTCTTTATGTATATTTAAGGCAGAGGTCGATAGATTCTTGATTGGTCAGAGCATGAAGGGACATGAGGAGAAGATAGGAGATTGGGGCTGAGAGGAAAATTGGATCAACCACAATGAAACGGCAGAGCAGAATCGGTGGACCAAATGGGCTAACTCTGCTCCTATATCTCATGGTCTTATTCCCCACCTCTCCTGCATGACGCCTCATTGCCTGCATCACAATGAAGGAAACACCTCAGGTGCTAGAGTTCTTTACTGAGCCTTCTGCATGATTCATACATCTTACGTAAAGACTCAGAATGGCAATGCACAATACAGAGTTCCCAATATTTACACCAACATCAGAGTGCTTATGCATTGTTCTTAAGAAGAGTGGTGGAAAGTTTATACAGTGGATGCACAACCCTATCAGGGAATATTTCAAGCAGGAATTGTATAATTGAAGGTAGCTGAATAATATTGTATCATTTCTTAATGCATGCATTACTAAATGACAATAAAAGAGGACTGCATGTCTTCATAATCTAATAGAATGCACAATGATAGCTCAAAGAACAATCTGTGAATGATCCCACTATTTACCCAATCCAAGTTTATGATGATAACTGTTATTTCCTGAGCACTACAACACATTTCATATCAATGCTTTTATCCTAAGTAGTCAAAGGAAAGCAGCAAACTTGTCAAAGATAAGTTGTGTTTTGAAGATAATGAATAGGCACAAGGGGGTCAATACATAAAGGATCTTTGTACTGTTGGAACATTTTAGTTAAATCTTTCAAAAGGTTCACTTTAAAAGTTCACAAGTCCTTCAACAGGGAGTAATCAAAACTTTTGAAATTCACAATATAACATTTATCTACAGTCAGATGCATATCTTTACAGTAAGCGTTTGGCATACAGACAGAAAACACTGAAAGTACTCAGCAGGTTTGGCAGGATCAGCACAAAAGGAAATTGAGTTAGCATTTTAAATTATTTTGCATCAGAACTAGAGGGAAACAGTAAAAAAAAATACATGTTTTATGATGTAGCCTAAAGGCAAGGTAGAGACCACGATACAAGTGTTGAGGCTAGCTGAGAGAAAGTAGCAGACTTGAGTCTTCATTCCCCTCTTTCCTCAAAGCCTTGCCCATTCTTTCCCATCTATTACTAATGCAGTTCCCAATGGAATATATCCCTTGCCACTCTTTATGTAAAGCAGCTTCACACAGAACATACAACATAACATAGGCCCTTTGACTCACAATGTCTGTCCCAAGCATGACGCCAAATTAGACTATATTTCTTCTGTTGGTACATGGTCAAAATCCCTCCATTCCCTGCAGGTTTATATGTCTATCTTACAGCTTCTTGACCACTACTACTATATCTGCTTCCTCCTCTACCCTTAAAATCTTTGCTCCACCAACTTCCTATAAGCTATCCCCCTCTCACCTTAAAAATGTGCCCTCTAGTACTTGGATTTCTACTCTGGGAAGACAATTTTGGCTGCCTAACCTATCTATGCCTCTGGTAACTTCATAAACTTCTATCAATTCTCCCCCTCAGCCTCCGAAGTTTGTCCAGTCTTTAATTGTGCTAGCCAATCACCTTCAGTCTATGATGCTTAGCCCTTCTGCCATAGGGAAGGGTTATCCTCTCTCTGTGTACTATTCATGATTTTACATATGAAAATTAGATCTGTTCTCGGCCTGCTCTGTTTCATCTGCAGTCCTTCTGAGTAGCAAGTCTCCTTCTCAAAAGCATCTAGACTTCCATAATATCTGATGCTCAATACTAAACACAACACTCCATTTGTGGTCATAAATTCATAAATTCATAAATTAAAAATTTCAATAAAAATTCTGACTAAATTGTGATTAGGACTTGCCCATCCAGAAATTTCTGCATTATGTATGCACAAATATGCCCTATAAATGATGGCAGTGTCGAGAACTTCAGGGAAAATATCCACAGGCGTATTGGACTTGCAAGGTTTTTGGGGTTAATTTCATTTGAGAAATTGGGCCCTTGTTCCCACCTTCCTTAACCCGTCATGCTGGAAAACAATTATGAGGGTAAGTTGATTATTGCTGGGCTTTGCCAGAAATTCTGCCTGTTGTATGCTGAGCCTCGAGAAGGTTCTTGCCTTACGGAGGTAAACATTAATTGATCCCTTTGGGACCAATTACCATTGGAGACTGGCCCTTGTATTCCCTGACAGAAAAAAAGCAACCCTTTTCCACAACTCTTTTGTAGCCCTGAGGGTTTGTATCACAGTCTAAGTCTAAGACATTCCTCCATGGTTTTTTGAATCAACTGCACCATCAGAAACACATGTGGTCAACTCAGTTATATAAATCACCTGAGATACAGGATAGGATGGATGAGAAAGACCTGCTTGTCAGGATTCAACATGTTAAATGGGCCTTAAATATCCAGACATATATGCCTTTAATCTCACCAGATGTGGGGCAAACAGCTGGCTTATAATAGATTCCAGTATCTTTAGAACTACAGATGTCAAATTAACTAGCCTACAATCATCAGAAACATGTTTCTCATGTTATTTGAATGCTGGAATCAGAATCATTTATTCTTAAGGTTATTATAGCTGGGGGTGATATTGGGGACAAGCTCCCGCTACCTCTTAAATTCTCCCAATGGTGTGCGGCTCAAATAGCCTCTGACAACCAAGTCCAGCTCCTGGCTTTCATGTGTGGCTTGGCTACTAAGCCCAGCGGAACCATTTCTACTGACAGTAGAAGGGGCAAAGGTGGGTTGCTGGTGTCTTAAAACTAGTCGCCTCAGGCAATTAGGGCTCATTAGCCATGGTTGGCAGCTCATCTAGGAGAAGGAGAACTCTGATCTCAAATCTCCACTGCTTTGCGGCTACACCCACTTATGGGGAAGGCTTCAGGAGTAAACTCCGAGGGAAAAATCTAGAGCTGGAGTCCCTAAGAAAGTCCTACATTGAGTTCTATCTGTCTCTGCTGTTCCTTTGTGATCAGCTGGTGCGTGGACAGGGGGAGCTTGCTACATGGACAACAGCTTGCTCTCCATATCGTACTACCCAGGCTTGCGTATCTAGGCCGCTAGGCCACAATATTCATGGTCAACTCTGACTGACAGAGGCCTCAAGGACCTATTAATCTTCAGAGATTTTCACTGTTGTTGGCTCACACGTTTTTTAAAACCACATTCATATAACAGCATTATCATTGTTTCAGATTGAACTTCATTAATATGGAGGAATCAATGGGAAGACAATATTTTTGTTGGACATTAGATTTCATCACAGCATGATTTTGCATGATTTACAATATGCTATATTCTTTTGATTCTTCCATAAATCTGATAATGTGAAGGCCAAGTGGACATTTGAACTGGTGTTCTAGAGCATCTAATATATGCTTGTCTATCACTTCCAGGATTTCAGTCCACACTCAAGATACTGCTGGAGTTACATATTAATTAGTCTGGATATAATGGATAACAAGATTATAGAAGCTTTAATGACAGCTATTAAATCAAGTCTTCTAAGTCATCTCTCTATCTCAGTCCCAGGCTGTTCATCCTCTCCCAATAACACATTTCCTCAAGTCCCAGCAGCATCTTTGTATATCTTTTCTGTGCTCTTTCCAGTTTCATAACACTTTTCCTCTAGCAGGGCAACCAAAACTGAGTGCAAAACTCCAAATGCAGCCTCGCCAGTGGGCTGTGCATCCACACCATGACCTCCCAACTTTTATAGTTTAGTGTCCTGGCAAACAGGACTACATTTGATGGGCATCATCGACTGATTTGGCCAAACAGCCCCTTTCTACACTGTGTAAATCTATGACTATGAAATGGCATTCTTTTCCTAAATGTTCAGCAGAATTTTCTTTTACAATGCTTAGGAAACAATAATTCTGCTCAATCGACTTTTACTTTCAGGTGAGTCCTGGCACAAAGTTTGCTGTCAGGTGAATAAACATCTGAAAGTAATACATGTTCAGAGGTACGTTGTAATTTGCATATAAAGTGCATTGGACTATTAAGGAGTTCAATCCATGCACAATAATAACTTGCATTAGATAAAGGAACATACATACAAATATGCAACTAAACAGAAGAGACCGCAACAGTTCAAACGAACATCCCTGTTGTGTTGTGTTGCTTATTATGGAGAATTTTAAATCCCAATTGCAGCCAATTAAAGCGTCCTTTGGGGATGTGGCAATTGTAGCCGTATCTAACGGTGCATTTGGTAGTCATATCACACAAATAATTTATGGACATTTTCAGTCACTGACCATTATTCTTTGATGTTTTCTCTGTAAATTTGGTGATTTCAAATCGCTGACAATTCAATTGTAGGTAATTTAAATAGAAAGTACCTTGCGGTTAGACCGTCAAGCCACATACAGCTTGCTGCTACCTTCATCAGATTTTTGGACAGTCGTCGACACATCCCAGGGCAAATCGAAACAATTGATGTGACCTGATGCAGTGATGAAACAGGGTGTTGTGCTGGGGTGTTTTGTACTGACCCGACCAACCCCAATGAGATGCCATGCTTATTTTGAACATCCGTCCAGCCAACAGGTAACTGCAACAAGTCAAGTTTATTGCCATTTAAATTTAAACATGTATACCGTCAAATGAGACAATGTTTCTTCAGACCAGGGTGTACAGTACAGTAGTACATAGCATGCAATAATTCAGGAAAGTAAGAATTAAATCTACAAATGAATTACACATAGATAAACAAAGTAAAGTGCATAAATTAAATATTGTAGGGCATAGTACAAATTATCTGGTGACACTTTGATTGCGATGTGGCAGAAGGTTCAGAAGCCTAATGGCCTGAGGAAAGAAAATGTTTCCTATCCTGACCATTCTTGACTTTATGCATCGGTGTCTGCTGCATGAAGGTAGAAAGTCAAAGAGAATGCTGGACAGATGGGTGGGATCCTTGATAATACTAAGGGCCCTGCATACGCAGTGCTACTGATAAATGTTCCTGATGGGTGGTAGGGAGACCCCTGTGATCCTCGGTATTCTCATAGTCCTTTGTAGGGACTTCTGGTCAAATGCTCTGCTGCTCCCATACCAGATGGAGATGCAGCTCATCAGGACTCTCTCAATGGTGCTCCGATAAACTTCAGTTAAGTTGTGGGGAGGAGGGATGGGTCAGGGGAACGTCACTTGCCACAATCTCCTCAGGAAGTAGAGGCACAGCTGTGCCTTCTTACTCAGAGTGGTAACATTGAAGGACCAGGTGAGGTCATCCATGATATGTAATCCCAGGAACTTGGTGCAACAAGTGCAGAGGTATTAACAAATGTCAGCTTTGATACTTAAAAACTTGAGCAAAACTGCATAATGACACCACCAGGCAGGCCATAGTTCTCTCAGGTTCTACTGTATGCTCCTAATAACACATACCAGAGTATGAACTGATGCATATGAAAGGATCCCAGGCAAAGTTCAAAATACAAAATTCAAAGTAACTTTATTATCAAACTATGCATATGTCTCCATAAACTATATTGAAATTCATTTTCTTGCAGGCATTTAGAGAAAAATAATGACATACAATAGAATTTATAAAAATCTATACACAAAGACTGACAAATAACCAATGCAAAATAGAAGGCAAATTGTGCTAGTTGAATGAATAAATGAATAACTAACTAATTAAGAACATGAATTGCGGAGTTATTGGAAGTAAGTCTATAGCTTGTGGAAGAAGTTCAAAGTTGAGGTGAGTGTCGTTATCCTCACTATTTCAGGAGCCTGATGGTTGTAGACATTGAGAGAGATAAAGAATTCCACAGAAGAGGTCACGTGTACTGCTGGCACTCCTAAGTGAATGAGGTAAAATAGTGAAATACTTGTCAATGAATTTTTGGTGGAAATATAAAAATAATTTCTTTGTTTTTGCTACCATTGTATTTTTGTTTCAGATCTACACTCATCTTTATCATCAAGGGACTTTCCTTGGTATCATTGATAACCAGTGAAATCCCTTTTCTGTTATTCCTAACTATCTTTTTAGCACCTCTTACCTTTCTGACTTTTATAGATCAATAAATCCTCCTGATAGCAAATAATCTTCAGAATAATTCTTGTAAACTTTTATATTGGAGAACATATGTTTCCTAAGCCACAGAATGTAGCACAGGTGCTGGAGTTATTGATTGCACAGGGAAGGAAAGCAGCAGAAGGAATCCAAACTGAATAGTTTCCACTTCGCACGTTATCTCTTTTGCTGCACTGTGAATCTGTCCTTCCGTTTGGGCGGGTTTTTAGCACAGTCTGCAGTCATCAATGACCATACTATCTGGGCAGTATGGACTTTGGTGAACCAGGAGAATGGTTATTCTACTTAATTGTAATTAATCTTGCGCGGTTCATTTGAAATAGTTGCAGTATACAGCAGTAAATAAATAAGACTTGTAATTGAAGTCAGCTGACTCAGATGATATGTGAGAGGGCATATAAACCTGTTGGCTCTGGTAAGGTACAAGAGTGCTTTGGAACTATGTGTAGTGACTACTGAGTATGGTAACTTTGAAGCATCTTCTCCTAGCATTATCACCTTGTCTTGGTGGAGAGGTTTGGGAGTTCCTGAGATCCTGCTAGCAATGCCAGCTGGTGCTCAGCTTCTGGTAGGATCACTCATGGTCGTAAAGTCAAAAGGGAAGTTCCAGACACAGTGCGATCCAACCAAGACCTCAGCGGTAAGGCTGAAGCAAAGTGATAACATATCACAATGGCATGAAGGCAGAGGAAGGCTGCAGCAGGGAAGGATCCCCAGTTGTCTTGCTAAAGTCGGATGCATCAGTATTACAGTGAAGTAAAGGGAATTACAGAGGCAGGAGAGAGAAGTTGGATAGAACTGATTGGAAAAGAACACTGGCAGGGATGATGACAGAGCAGCAATGGCTGGAATTTCTGGAAGCAATTCAGAAGGCACAGGATATATATAGTACATCCCAAAAAGGAAGAAGTATTCTAAAGGAAAGTTGACACAACCGTGGTTAACAAGAGAAGTCAAAACCAATATAAAAACCAAAGAGAGGGCATATAATAAACATTAGTGGGATGTTCGAGGATTGGGAAGCTTTTAAAAACCAACAGAAGGCAACTAACGTAGTCATTAAGAATGTAAAGATAGAATATGAAAGCTAGCCGATAATATTAAAGAGGATACCAAAGATTTCTTCAGGTACATAAAACGTAAAAGAGAGGTGAGAGTGGATAACAGACTGCTGGAAAATGATGCAGGAGAGGTAGTAATGGGGAACAATAAAATAGCGGACAAACTGAGTAAGTATTTTGCATCTGTCTTCACAGTGGCAGACACTAGCAGTACGGTGGAAGTTCCAGGTGTCCGGGCCATGAAGTGTGTGAAGTTGCCATTACTAGAGAGAAAGTTCTTGGGAAACTGAAAGATCTGAAGGTAGATAAATCACCTGGATCAGGTAGTGTAGGCCCCAAGGTTCGGAAAGAGGTGGCCGAAGAGACGGTGGAGGAATGAGTAATGACCTTTCAAGGATCACTAGATTCTGGAATGGTTCCTGAAGACTGGAAAATTGCAAATGTCTCTCCTCTCTTCAAAAAGGGAGAGAAGCATGAGATAGGAAACTATAGGCCAGTTAGTCTGGCCTCAGTGCTTGGAAAGATTTTGGAGTCTATGGTGAAGAATGCTGTTTTGGCGTACTTGGAGGCACATGATAAAATAGGCCGTAGTCAGCATGGGCTCCTCAAGGGAAAATCTTATCTGACAAATCTGTTGGAATTCTTTGAAGATGTAACAAGCAGGATAGACAAAGAAAAATGCATTTTCAAAAGGCCTTTGACAAGGTGCTACACATGAGGCTGCATAACAAACCATGAGCCCATAGTACAACAGGAAAAATTCTAGCATGGATAAAGCTGTGGCTGATTGGCAGGAGGCAACAAGTGGGAATAAAGGGAGACTTTTCTGACTGGCTGCCAGTGACAAGTGATGTTCCACAGGGGTATGTGTTGGGACTGATCTTTTTACATCATATGTCAATAATTTGGATGATGGAATTGATGGCTTTGTTGCAAAGTTTGCAGTCCATATGGAGATAGCTAGAGGGGCAGGTAGTTTTGAGGAAGTAGAGAAGCTACAGAAGGACTTGGACAGATAGGAGAATGGGCAAAGAAATGGTGGATGAAACGCCTGCGATTAAATTCTAGATCATGAAATGAGAGGCAAAGCTACAAAAGCTAACGCAATATTTATGAGTGTCTTGAAAAAATGAAGATTGGACAAACCAAGACAATAATAATGATATGGAGGATATATGCATGGAGTAGAAAAGAAATGGCTTTGGGGAAGAGTGATCATAGCATATTCAGAGAATCAGAGTTATTCAGCTTGGAAACCGACTCTCTGGCTGACCAGGTCCATGCCAACCAAGATGCCCATCCAAACTAGTTCCATTTGCTAGTGTTTGGCTGATAATCTTCTAAACCTTTCCAATCCATGTACCAATCCAACTGTCTTTCAAAATTGTTAGTGTAACTGCCTCAATCATTTCCTTTGGCAGCTCATTCCACATAGTTACCTTTAACTACCTTAAATATACCCAATGACTGATTAAAATACAACATACAAACATCTGTGTATTTTGTGTGTATGGTCATGCAGGGTAATAGAATTTAATTATTCTTGCACATCCTAAAATCCTTTGCATTATTGTAAAATGTACAATACATTAACTGGTACCACTTTTGAAAATTCCTGTAGGCAAATATTGAAAGTTATCAAAATTAAGCATTATATACCAACAGAAGTGCGCACTGATGATTCTGGCCCAAACTTTAAAATGATCTCACAACAGTGAATTATTCAATGTTAATCATAATAATACATCAGTACAATAATTAAACTATGCTTAAATAATGAATGATACATTTACTGCGAACATCTCTTCTTAAAGGATTATGAAGAAAAACCTGATAAAATTCACAGAGAAAGTGAAAAAAATGTCAATTTCTCTTGCTCCCACACAAGGTGGTGAACAGGACATACATGTTGCTAACTTCTCTACACAGTTCATTTTATTCATCTTTTTTATGAGCCTTCATGATGTTATACTAGGTACTGAAGCTAATGATGAGTATTATTGCCACATTATAGTGAAACTACAAAATAAATTAATTTGGCTCTATAGTGCTACAATATTCCTCCCATTCTCCATAGACTGTGATTTGCTTTTACTTAAAGCTACATTTAGTTGGAGAAAAGCAAATAACTCCATGGGCATAAATCAATATAGTAAGCTCAGTTTCATACTCATGACTTCAATTAACTAAAACATTCATTGGTTCAACAACTTACACTTGTGCAGTTTCTGAAAGGCAATACAATATTTACAAAATACATTAAAATGCAGGACAGTGAGAAGGGTGAGTATCAGTAATTAAAGCCACATACGAAGAACTAATCATTAATGCTGCTACACACATCAAAGTTGCTGGTGAACGCAGCAGGCCAGGCAGCATCTCTAGGAAGAGGTACAGTCAACGTTTCGGACCGAGACCCTTCGTCAAGACTAACTGAAGGAAGAGCTAGTAAGAGATTTGAAAGGGGGAGGGGGAGGGGGGGGATCCAAAATGATAAGAGAAGACAGGAGGGGGAGGGATGGAGCCAAGAGCTGGACAGTTGATTGGCAAAAGGGATATGAGAGGATCATGGGACAGGAGGCCCAGGGAGAAAGAAGAGGGGGGAGAAAAGCCCAGAGGATGGGCAAGGGGTATAGTGAGAAGGACAGAGGGAGAAAAAGGAGAGAGAGAAAAAGAATGTGGGTATATAAATAAACCCTGCCATTAGTGCTGCTTTCAATCAGAAGTAAGTCAGACAACAAGGTTAGTAGGGGTGGTGGTAATGCTTGTCACTGAGAACTGTTGCTTGGGTCAGTACAAAATACCTCTGTCTTTTTGCTTCAACATTACCAACTCTAATCTGGACAATGTTTATTTGCCACTCTGGATTCCTTTGCAAATCTTCTAACCATGCCAAATATATTTTCATCCAAATTGCAAACATACGTAGATTATGAGAAGTGGATCCAGCTCTGATCCTGGCGGCATACCACGGATAACAGACCTCCAATGTGAAAACATAACCCTCCTGTACCATCCTCTACCTCCTATCACCAAACCAGTCCATTGGCTCATCCTGGATCCCATGTGATCTAACCTGCTGGACCAGCATACCATGTGTGACCTTGTCAAAGGACTTGCTAAAGTCCATGTCATCAACATAAACCATCCTGCCCTCATTAATCCTCTTGGTTATCACTTCAAACATTCAATCAAATTCAAGAGTCTTTACTTCTCACCAGAAAGCCATGCTTTCTATTACTGGCGAGTTTTTGTCTTTCCAAATGCAAATAAATCCTTTCACTCAAAGTTCCCTCCAGTAACTTTCCCACAGATGATGTAGGGTTTATCAGCCTGCAGTTCCCTGGCTTATCCACTTGTGAGAGGGCTGCATTGAAATCTTAAACCAATGCATCCACTCACCAGTGAATGTAATGATCTATGACACTTTTTTGATCAGCAGTGGGGTGAAATTCTCAATGCCTTGCCAAATTTGGTTGATTTGCTAGTTTTGTGCGAGGGAGGGGTGGAGGGTTTGGGGTTTGATGTTCCAGCTGCTGATTTTCATGCAGACAATCTGACATTTTTTAGTGCGAGGGAGGGGGTGGGGGGAGGGTTGGGGTTTGCAAACTCTGTTTCTTTTTCCTTTTCATGTTGGGGGTGGTTTGATGCCCTTTCTTTCTACAATCCCGTGGTTTTCCTGTATTGCGTGGCTATCTGGAGGAGGCCAATATCAGAGGTGTGTTGTACATTCACACTTTGACAATAAAATGAACCTTTGAACCATTGACTTTTTTTATTCCTCAGCCAAAGAAGTTATCTGCTTGTTTGAGAGAGCTTGTTGTATTACCTGTTGTTTTGTCTTTACTACAACAATTAAAAATACTTCAAAAGAAAAAAAAGGGTTACAAAAGACTGCAGATGCTGTAATCAGGAGCAAAAAAATGAGCTACTGGAGGAAATCAGTGGGTGAGGCAGCATCTTTGGAGACCGAGGGGTAATCAATGTTTCAGATTGAGAAAGTGCATCAGACCTGATGTAGAATCTCAACTCAAAACTTTGGTTATCCCTTTGCCTGTGCTGAATTTCTCAAGCAGCTTGTGCTTTTTTAAAAATCAAAAGTACTTAACACATAGAGTAGCCCTTTGGGATAGTATTTTAAACAATTAGACATGAATTCAAGTTCATCTTTCCTTCATTTCTAATTAGTAATACACGTTGAGGATAAACTAAACATATTTATTACACAGGGAATAATTTCTCAAAAAACAAGTAGCAGTAATAGTCTAGTTTATAAGATGGCTCAAAGTTCACAGTAAATTTTATTATCAAAGTATATATATGTCACAATATACAACCCTGAGATTCCTTTTCCTGTGGGTGGGCATACTCAGCAAATATATAGAACAGTAACTATGTAAGGACCAAAGAAAGATCAACCAGCTTGTAGAAGACAACAAACTCTGCAAATGCAAATATAAATAAAGCAATAAACAATGAGAACATGAGATAATGAGATAAAGAGTCTTTGAAGAGATCATTGGTTCTGGTGCATGGTTATGTGTTACTGGAGCTATAAAAGGCCTTTCCATTGCATGCATTACCTCTGTGGGGGAGAGAGGCCCAGAGTTATCAACAAGACCTAAATGATGACTTAAGATAATTACCTCACTTCTCTCAATATCCAGTTGAGCAAAATTCTTGTTCATTTGTTATTGGGTAATGCACTAACTGCAGTATTTGACAAGTTGAAGTTGTTGGAATGCTCAGGAGAAGTTCTGGAGTTGATAATGAGCAGCTAAAGTTAGATACTGTTAATGAACTCACTGAAAACATGAATTAATGGCCAAGCACCAATCCTTGGGGCACTCCATCCATTACATCCTTCCAGACTGCAAACAGAAAAATACTTTGCCTTGTCATCTGTGTGATAGAAAATCTAACTGCATGCTAATATAACCTGCCACTCCTCCCCCGCCCACCACAACCATAAACTCTGAACTTGTGCACCACTTTATCTACATTCTGAAAATCCAACTACACTACATGTGCAGGTTCCCTTCTATTAGCATTCTTGTTACATTCCAGAAGAACTCCAGAAAAATTCTGAAGCTTGATTTAACTTCCATAAAATTATATTGACTTAAATTAAATTATATTAACATAACAACCACACGCACCCCCCCCCCCCGCCCCAACCTCCCAAAATGACTGCCTATTTCTTCCCTGATGTTCCAGTATCTTGCCGACAATAGATATTTAGCCAACAGGCTAACAGTTATTTTCTTTTTGTCTTCCTCCTTCCTTGAGTAACCCAGTCACATTTGCAGTTAACTAATACATTGCTATCTTTCCTGAACTCAGTGAGCTTAAAGAAACTTCAGCCAACAGTTTTACTGTCTCTTTAGCCATTTCCCTTAACGTTCTAAGGTTCAGTCCACTGGGTTCTCTAGAATTCTCTGTCTTCAGTTGCTCATCTCTGTCTTCAGTTGCTCAAATTTTTCCAAACCTCCTCCTATGTGATGCAGATTGTTACAAGTTCTTCCATGCTATTTGAAACAAATCCATCAGATGTATTTGGGATACTTGTGAAGTCCTCCACCGGGAAGATTGATGCAAAGTATTAATTTAACTTGCATATCATTTTATGTTTTCCATTATTTGTTCCCCACTCTTATTCTTTTACTCGTGTTACCTTCTTTACTTCTTTATTTATCCACAGAAACCCATGCTGTATGCACAATACAGGCCCTCTGGCCCACAAAGCTGTGCCGAACATGTCCTTACCTGAAAAATTACCTAGGGCTACCCATAGCCCTCTATTTTTCTGAGCTCCGTGTACCTATTCAGGAGTCTCTGAAAAGGCCACATCGTTTCCGCCTCCACCACCATCACTGGCAGCCCATTCCACGCACTCACAACTCTGCGTAAAAAACTTACCCCTGACATCTCCTCTGTACCTGCTTCCAAGCACCTTAAAACTGTGTTCTCTCATGCTAGCCACTTCAGCCCTGGGAAAAAAGCCTCTGACTATCCACACGATAAATGCCTCTCATCATCTTATACATCTCTATCAGGTCACCTCTCATCCTCCGTCGCTCCAAGGAAAAAAAGACGAGTTCACTCAACCTATTCTCATAAGGCATGCTCCCCAATCCAGGCAACATCCTTGTAAATCTCCTCTGCACCCTTTCTATGGTTTCTACGTCCTTCCTGTAGTGAGGTGAGTAGACATGAGCACAGTATTCCAAGTGGGGTCTGACCAGGGTCCTATATAGCTGCAACATTATCTCTTGGCTCCGAAACCCAGTCCCACGATTGATGAAGGCCAATGCACAGTATGCTATCTTAACCACAGAGTCAACCTGCACAGCTGCTTTGAGTGTCCTATAGACTCGAACCCCAAGATCCCTCTGATTTTCCATACTGCCAAGAGTCTTACCTTTAATACTATATTCTGCCATCATATTTGACCTACCAAAATGAACCACCTCACACTTATCTGGGTTGAACTCCATCTGCCACTTCTCAGCCCAGCTTTGCATCCTATCAATGTCCCTCTGCAACCTCTGTCAGCCCTCCACACTATCCACAACACCTCCAACATTTGTGTCATCAGCGAATTTACTAATCCATCCCTCCACTTCCTCATCGAGGTCATTTAAAAAAATCATGAAGAGTAGGGGTCCCAGAACAGATCCCTGAGGAACACCACTGGTGACTGACCTCCATGCAGAATATGACCCATCTACAATCACTGTTTGCCTTCTGTGGGCAAGCCCATTCTAAGCAATGTCCCCTTGGAACCCATGCATCCTTACTTTCTCATTAAGCCTTAGATGGGGTATCTTATCAAATGCCTTGCTGAAATCCATATACACTACATCTACTGCTCTTCCTTCATCAATGTGTTTAGTCACATTCTCAAAAAATTCAATCAGGCACGTAAGGCATGACTTGCCTTTGACAAAGCTATGCTGACCATTCCTAATCATATTATGCCTCTCCAAATATTCATAAATCCTGCCTCTCAGCATCTTCTCCATCAACTTACCATCCACTGAAGTAAGACTCACTGCTCTATAATTTCCTGGGCTAACTCTACTCCCTTTCTTGAATATTGGAACAACATCTGCAACTCTCCAATCCTCCAGAAGCTCTCCCGTCCTTATTAATGATGCAAAAATCATTACCAGAGGCTCAGCAATATCCTCTTTCACCTCCCAAAGTAGCTTGGGGTACATCTCATCTGGTCTTGGTGACTTATCCAACTTGATGCCTTTCAAAAGCTCCAGCACATCCCTTTCTCAATATCTACATGCTCAAGCTTTTCAGTCCTCTGCAAATTATCCCTACAATCACCAAGTTCCTTTTCTGTAGTGAATACTGAAGCAAAGTACTCATTAAGTACCTCTGTTATCTTCTTTGGTTCCATTCACACTTTTCCACTGTCACACTTGATTGGTTCTATTCTGTCATATTTTATCCTCTTGCTCTTCACATACTTGTAGAATGCCTTGGGGTTTTCCTTAATCTGTCTGCCAAGGCCTTTTCATAGCCCCTTTTGGCTCTCCTAATTTCTTTCTTAAGCTCCTTCCTGCTAGCCTTATAATCTTCTAGATCTGTATCATTACCTAGTTTTTTGATCTTTCATAAGCTCTTTTCTTCTTGACTAGATTTACAACAACCTTTCTACACCACGGTTCCTGTACCCTATCATTTTTTCCCTTTCTCATTGGAATGTATCTGTGCAGAACTCCACACACATATACCCTGAACATTTGCCACATTTCTTCTGTACATTTCCCTGAGAACATCTGTTCTCAATTTAGGCTTCCAAGTTCTTGCCTGACAGCCTCATATCTCCCCTTACTCCAGTTAAATGCTTTCCTAACTTGTCTGTTCCCATCCCTCTTCAATGCTATGGTAAAGGAGATAGAATTGTGCTCACCATCTCCAAAATGCTCTCCCACTGAGAGATCTGACACTTGGCCAGGTTCATTTCCCTATACCAGATCAAGTAAAGCCTCTCCTCTTGTAGGCTTATCTACATATTGTGTCAGGGAACCTGCCTGAACACACCTAACAAACTCCACCCCATCTAAACCCCTCGCTCTCAGGACATGCCAATCGATATTTGGGAAACTAAAATCTCCCACCACAACAACCCTGTTATTGTTACACCTTTCCAGAATCTGTCTCCCTATCTGCTCCTCGATGTCCCTGTTACTATTGGGTGGTCTAAAAAAAACACCCAGTAGAGCTGTTGACCCCTTCTTGTTTCTAACTTCCAACCACAGATACTCTGTAGACAATCCTTCCATGTCTTCCTCCTTTTTCTGCAGTCGTGACACTATCTCTGATCAACAGTGCCACGCCCCCACCTCTTTTGCATCCCTCCCTGTCCTTTCTGAAACATCTAAAGCCTGGCACTCGAAGTAACCATTCCTGCCCCTGAGCCATCCAAGTCTCTGTAATGGCCACAACATTATTTGTCCCATAAAACATCCCCTGGAGGGAAAAATCGAAACATCTACACTTGACACTCAAAGGCATACCTGTAGATCAAGAGTTAAGGTCAACAAGACAGATGTGAGAATTTAGATAATTCTCATCAGAGATTACCAAATTAAGGGTTCATTGTGGGTTTTTTTTGGGTCCAGTTATCAATGAAGACCTGAAGATTTTTGGTTTCAAGATTGGTGTTCTTTGTAATTTTTGTTAATAGCATTGATAACTGTTCCTAAGTTCATGGATGGTTAAAAGCAAAACTGCTTCTCTGTGCGTTAAAAAATTATATGAAGAAACAGAACGCATGCAGATCTGCATGTGACAAGGGAATAGACTAGCACCTGACAGATGTCACTTAATGCAGATCAATTCAGTGCTATGCATGCAGAGTGAGCTAATGGCTATGTGTGAAACCATGCAGGGTTGAACACTTAAGGCTCTTGACTTATAGAATGACCTAGGTATGATTTTGAGAAAACGCACAACCATTTGTAAAAGCAAATTGATTGCTGCAAGATTTTTCCAGCTATGATTAAATAAAAAAATTGAATATATTGCTGTCTCTGTATCAGATCCTGTGAAGGACTTATTGAGAATAATGCATTCAGTTTTGAATCCCTTAAAATAGTAAGTGATAAAGAAGGTGATATAAAATATAAAACATTCTGAGGACAGCTACAAGATCATAATTAAATTATCCTACTTGCCAGGATAAGTTGAAAGAGCTGAGGCTTGTTTCACTCTGGAAAATGTGAGACTGCAAATACTTCATTTATTTGTTAAAATTGTGAATGTGAACTGTGTTGATTTCATCCAAAAATTTTAGATTAAAGAAATGAAGGAATACCAGAGAGCATGAGATCTATTATTACAAAAGCAATCAGAATTTAGTCACTAACCCTGGGAAAAATTTACATGTTTGCGGACATGTGTATCCTTGGTCAAACTAAAGTCACAAAGCTCATGTACAATTGTCAGAGCACATGAAGGCAAATGTGGTCTTACAAATTGAGTCTGCTCATTAAAAAATGTAGCAGGATGGAGATATGTTTCTACCAAAGGGGATGTAATGCACTCCTTCCCTCCATGACCCCGCAGGTCACCTTGGAAAGGTGTAGCACCTGCATAGCCCCACAATCAGGGTCATGTGAAGCCATGGGAACAGATGACGGATAGTCGTATGAGCAGCTGGTGCATATCACAAGTCCTGGTTATGCTACCACTGAGGCTAGGCAGACAATCCCTGAAGAGTATTGATGATGGCTGGGGTTACATGTCTTGTAAAGACACTGCCCAGAATGCGTCAATAACAAACCACTTCTGTAGACCATGAATGCCTACATCATACAGCATAACACAAAATGAATGAATGAATATTAATAATTCTCTTAGTTCTTGCTTTCATCTTCAAGTGAGTCAGATATTATTTTGTGACCATTGGAAAATGGAATTCATGCGGGTAAGCTGAATTATCTGTTTCTGGCCTGTACTGTATGACTATGAGTATGTCATAACAATCTATGTACATGGTTAGTTAAGATTGCAGAGGTGGATGAAGGTCTTGCTTCTGCATACATGAAACCATGGTGACATGGAGCTTGGAAGCCAGTCAGTTCCCACTCCAGAAAATTCTACTGCGACCTCCACTCTACAGAACAGTGGGCCTTGCTGGATCAAAGAGACATCAAATGGAAGGTGAACAAATAGATATTTTTGACAATTTAGGAAACTTCAAATAAGAAAAGCCTGCACAGAAGAATCTGCTATTCGGCCATCTGGAATACATACAGTATATGCTTATTTTATTTTCAAGGTAAGTCATGTTTTATTTACAATTTACAAAACAGATCCCATCCGAACCTGCATTATTATATGGACTTTCAAATCCTGCCCTGAGATCATCCTTATACTCACAATTTCTCCCAGTATTAAAGTTGTTTACCTTCCCTGGGAACAAGAGCAAGGTACTGAAGTTAAAAAATTCCCAAGTGGAAGGAGGGAAAATAGGAGATTTCACCCTGGGTCATATTTTGAATTTTCTCTACTTGCCGGAGACCACGAGGGAGCAGCATGGGAATGGTGCTCCAGAGCCAGGAATACACAATTAATTCTCTTTGGAGCTGACATCAAGTTAATGGATTCAGCCAACATCTTTATGAACAATATAATGAAAATCTTCACCTTGCTTCCCCCCAGGGCCGCAGACTAGGATGCATAGAAATGATGAGTGCCCATCAAATTGTTAAACCATAGAAAACCATAGAAAAACTACAGCACAGAAACAGACCTTTTGGCCCTTCTTGGCTGTGCCCAACCATTTTCTGCCTAGTCCCACTGACCTGCACACAGACCATATCCCTCCATACACCTCCCATCCAAGTATCTGTCCAATTTATTCTTAAATGTTAAAAAAGAACCCGCATTTACCACCTCGTCTGGCAGCTCATTCCACACTCCCACCACTCTCTGTGTGAAGAAGCCCCCCCTAATGTTCCCTATAAACTTTTCCCCCTTCACCCTTAACCCATGTCCTCTGGTTTTTTTCTCTCCTAGCCTCAGTGGAAAAAGCCTGCTTGTATTCACTCTATCTATACCCATCATAATTTTATATACCTCTATCAAATCTCCCCTCATTCTTCTACGCTCCAGGGAATAAAGTCCTAACCTATTCAACCTTTCTCTGTAACTGAGTTTCTCAAGTCCCGGCAACATCCTTGTAAACCTTCTCTGCACTCTTTCAACCTTATTAACATCCTTCCTATAATTTGGTGACCAAAACTGAACACAATACTCCAGATTCGGCCTCATCAATGCCTTATACAACCTCATCATAACATTCCAGCTCTTATACTCAATACTACGATTAATAAAGGCCAATGTATCAAAAGCTCTCTTTACGACCCTATCTACCTGTGACGCCACTTTTAGGGAATTTTGTATCTGTATTCCCAGATCCCTCTGTTCTACTGCACTCCTCAGTGCCTTACTATTTACCCTGTATGTTCTACCTTGGTTTGTCCTTCCAAAGTGCAATACCACACACTTGTCTGTATTAAACTCTATCTGCCATTTTTCAGCCCATTTTTCCAGCTGGTCCAAATCCCTCTGCAAGCTTTGAAAACCTTCCTCACTGTCTACTACACCTCCAATCTTTGTATCATCAGCAAATTTGCTGATCCAATTTACCACATTATCATCCAGATCATTGATATAGATGACAAATAACAATGGACCCAGCACTGATCCCTGTGGCACACCCAGACATCCCACTTCTCCCGGAACTTCCGGGAGTCTCCCGCATATTAATAGTGGTTCCCTGATGCCCGCAAATTATATACAATGTCCCGGAAATTGATTTTTTTTGAGAGCGAGTGTGAGAGAACGCACGAGAAAGAGCGAGAGAGCGAGCGCAAGAGCAAGGAAGCAAGAGTGAGAGAGCGAGAGCGTGAGTGAGAGCGACTGCGAGAGAGAGAGAGCGAGAGCAAGAGCGAGAGAGCAAGAGCAAGAGAGAGAGCGAGAGCGAAAGAGCGACCGCGAGAGAGAGCGAGCGTGAGTGAGAGCGACCACGAGAGAGCGAGCGCGAGTGAGAGCGACCACGAACGTGAGAGAGAGCGAGAGAGTTCCAGAAAAAGTCAGACTAGCAGAGTGTTCCAAAAAAAGAAAATATAAAACATACGTCACCCCAGACTACCCTAAGGTACACCCCTGCCTAACAGGGGTCAAAATAATGACAGTGTTGCTCGCTGCACTGTTTGCAACAGTGACTTTTCTATTGCCCATGGTGGGTTAATACTGTAAAAGTCATGTTGAGGTGAGTTTAACAGGTGTCATTCATTCATTAGCATAGCTAACATTATTTAAACTAGCTGGCTGGCTGCTAAGGAGCTACTCTATTGCAGACATCCCACCTCTCACGGGAGTCTCCCGCAAATTGATGGTGCTACCTCCCTGAAATGAGTTTTTGCAGGGTGGGATGTCTGCACACCACTAGTTACAGGCCTCCACTCTGAGAAGCAATTGTCTACTACCACTCTTTGGCTTCTTCCAGTGAGCCAATGTCTAATCCAATTTAACACCTCTCCGTGTATACCTAGCGACTGAATTTTCCTAACTAACCTCCCATGCGGGACCTTGTCAAAGGCCTTACTGAAGTCCATGTAGACAACATCCACTGCCTTCCCTTCATCCACTTTCCTGGTAACATACTCGAAAAACTCCAACAGATTGGTCAAACATGACCAACCATGCACAAAGCCATGTTGACTCTCCCTAATAAGTCCCTGTCTATCCAAATGCTTGTAGATTCTGTCTCTTAGTACTCCCTCCAATAACTTACCCATTACTGACGTCAAACTTACCTGCCTATAATTTTCCAGATTACTTTTTGATCCTTTTTTAAACAACGGAACAACATGAGCACCTCACCAGTAGACACCGACTTAAATATATCTGCCAGGACCCCTGCAATTTCAACACTAGTCTCCTTCAAGGTCCGAGGGAACACCCTGTCAGGTCCTGGGGATTTATACACTTTAATTTGCCTCAAGATAGCAAGCACCTCCTCCTTTTCAATCTGTACAGTTTCCATGATCTCACTAATTGTTTCCCTTAAATCCATAGACTTCATGCCAGTTTCCTTAGTAAATACAGACGCAAAAAACCCATTTAAGATCTCCCCCGTTTCTCTTGGTTCCGCACATAGCTGACCACTCTGATCTTCAAGAGGTCCAATTTTATCCCTTACAATCCTTTTACTCTTAATATACCTGAAAAAAACTCTTTGGATTATCCTTCACTTTGACTGCCAAGGCAACCTCATGTCTTCTTTTAGCCCTCCTGATTTCCTTTTTTAAGTATTTTCTTGCACTTTTTATACTCCTCAAGTACCTTGTTTACTCCTTGCTTCCTATACATGTCATACAACTCTCTCTCCTTCTTTATCAGAGTTGCAATATCCCTTGAGAAACAAGGTTCCTTGTTCCTATTCACTTTGTCTTTGATCCTGACAGGAACATACAAGCTCTGCACTCTCAAAATTTCTCCTTTGAAGGCTTCCCATTTACCGATCACATCCTTGCTAGAGAACAACCTGTCCCAATCCATGCTTTTTAGATCCTTTCTCATTTCTTCAAATTTGGCCTTCTTCCAGTTTAGAACCTCAACCCTAGGACCAGATCTATCTTTATCCATGATCAAGTTGAAACTAATGGTGTTATGATCACTGGAACCAAAGTGCTCCCCTACACACACTTCCGTCACTTGTCCTAACTCGTATCCTAATAGGAGATCTAATATCGCATCCCCTCTAGTTGGTACCTCTATATATTGATTTAGAAAACTTTCCTGAACACATTTTACAAACTCTAACCCATCTAGACCCCTAACAGCATGGGAGTCCCAATCAATATGTGGAAAATTAAAATCCCCTACCACCACAACTTTACGTTTCCTGCAGTTGCCTGCTATCTTTCTGCAGATTTGCTCCTCCAATTCTCACTGACTATTGGGTGGTCTGTAATACAATCCCACTAATGTGGCCATACCTTTCCTGTTTCTCAGCTCCACCCATAAGGACTCAGTAGACAAGCCCTCTAATCTGTCCTGCCTGAGCACTGCTGTAACATTTTCCCTGATAAGCAATGCTACCCCCCTCCCACCCACCTTTCATTCCTCTGCCTCTATCACGTCTGAAACATCGGAACCCTGGAATATTAAGCTGCCAGTCCTGCCCCTCCTGTAGCCAAGTTTCACTAATTGCTACAACGTCATAATTCCATGTGTCAATCCACGCCCTCAATTCGTCCGCCTTCCCCGCAATACTCCGTGCATTGAAATATATACACCTCACCTCATGATGATTAGTTTTGGCAATCTTCCTTTATTTGCGTCTGCCAAAGCTAATCATCATTTTAAAAATAATGAAACCAAATGAAAAATAAACAAACTCA
This sequence comes from Mobula hypostoma, assembly GCF_963921235.1. Lineage (NCBI taxonomy): Eukaryota > Metazoa > Chordata > Chondrichthyes > Myliobatiformes > Myliobatidae > Mobula > Mobula hypostoma. The sequence continues at coordinate 174,122,245 of NC_086101.1, forward strand.
AATCTGAAATCTGATCAATTATGAGGTTTAAAAAGTCAGAAGCAATTCTGAGCAGCTGTGTGGTTCTGTGTAGTAGATATAGCAACATGTAAACAACTTGTTAGTATTGTCAGAGAATTATAGAATCATGCAACGCATAAACAGACCCTTCAGCCCACCTCACCTGTGCTGGCCATAAAACAGTCCATTTGTTTAGTTTATTGTTATGTACACTGGCGTACAATGAAATTCACTGCTTGAGTGAATAGTGTACATGGCAATAATAAATTGGTAATAATAAATAAAGCAATAAATAGTGACAAGTGCAAAAACAATGGAATGGTGCAAGAACCTGAACATCACATCTATAGCCCTTCTAGTGCAAATAGATCACTAGATCATTCTCTGTATGAAAATCTCTCTCATTTTCCCTTATGACATCCATTAAGCATACATAAAAATGTCTATTCCAAAATCTTTTTTGACATTAAAGTGCCTTCCATATTTGCATACTTGCATATGGAACTATTTTCTTAAAAACCCATAGCAGAATTACATTTGAATCTGAAATTTGTGGTTGCAATTTCCCTTTGTTTCCAAATCAATTAAAAGATATTCCAAGTAAAGGTCTTCCAAAGAGTTGAATAGGTCGTTCGTCAAATGTACTGCAAAAATTCAGCTTAATTAATCATAGAATTCAAAAAGAAACCATCATTTTGAAAGCCAAGTGTTTCAACTTGAAAGAAATCCATCTGAATTTCTAACTCAGTTTATTTTTCAACAGCTAGTGTCAGATCTGCTCTCAAACTACCTCGGACATTCTCTCTTCCCCCACCCCCTCCCATCAGACAGAAGATACAAGCGTTAAAAGCGCATATCACCAGGCTCAAGGACAACTTCCTTCCATCTGTTATACGACTATTGGATGGTTCCCTGGAATGACAAAATGGACTCCTGACTTCACAGTTTAAAATTTACGCTCTAAATCATTAAGTCCTGAACCAACGTGTCTCCTTGGACTTCCTCTGTAATCAGCACTTTCTTATTGTTTCACCTTATACTTCCTCAATACACCGTTGACCTGTTAAAAAAAACTATGCAAGACAACCTTTCCTTGTACCTCGGTACATGTGACAATAATAAATAAATCTACCAATTTACTTCCTGCATTATTTTATTTTACTTCAAAATAAAATTCCAAGATGGTGCGGAGTTGTGACCTCCGCGAAGAAAAGGAGAGTGTATACTGAAGTGTAGCTGACTGCCTATTTGAGTAAATTATATATATATATATAATTTTGCAAGTGACATTAACAAATTAAACAAGTGAACCAATTCAAGAGGTCAAAAGGACAGAATTATATTTGATTATCAGCAGGACTTCAATTTATTTCTGCAGTATTGAATCTCCAGTGATACTTAATGGCCATTGCTCTATTTGAGCTCTTCTGTGGTCTTTCTACCTCTTCAGTTTCCTGTTGGTGCTCATCCTTGCTCTGCTAGTTCTTGTTATCTTTTCTCACACCCTGGATTGCTCAGTGCTTCAGGCCAAGAGGATGTCTGCTCCCAGCTGTAGCCACTTGTCAAGCTTTTTTATGATGCTTTATCTTTGCCCACTTTCAACACTCTTCCTCAAGCTATTCCCCAAATACTTGCTAGGGTCTTATTTTGCTGCACACCATCATGCTGTGCCTAAGAATCTTTTCCACCTCAAGATGAGGGGTTTTTCCTCTATTCTTCAAAAGTGGGGTTTCCATGCAAAACCTCCTTAAATGTAAATAAATACTAATTTGGTTTAAGTTTGTTGGAGGTTCACATCTTCACCACTCACAGGTGATAGATATGATAGCTAAAAATGAAAAAGAATGAGTTTGATTAATGTATCACCTTTTACATGTTTTTAATAATGAATGGTTCATCATCATCATCATCATCATCATCGTGTGCTACATCGTAAGACATAAGCGATCATGGTCTCATGACCATGATTGTTCTTGGCAAATTTTTCTACAGCAGTGAATTACCACTGGTTTCTTCAAGGCTGTGGCTTTACAGGATGGGTGACCGCAGCCACTATCAATTTTCAGAGATTGTCTTGTGTCAGTGATCGCATAACCAGCACTTGTGATATGCACCAGCTGCTCATACGATCATCCACCAACACATCTTCCCTTGGCATCAAGGCCTGATTGGGGGCCTAAGCAGAAGATACACTTTGCCCAAGGGTGACCTAAAGGCTAGCGGAGGGAAGGAGCGCCTTACTCCTCCTTTGGTAGAGATGCATCTCCATCCTGCTGTCCAAATAAATGTTTAGGAATGTAAAAATTCCAAGACACTATAGCATTGGGAATGTGTTATGTATTGTAATGTTGGAAGGTGGTTAGGGACAGTAAGCTGTCAAAGAAAACAATGGACAGGCAGTTTGAGAAGACATCAGCATGTGTATGTCCATAGAGTGACTTTGGTACCAGAGGAACAATTACACAAAAGGTCAACATGGCTTTGTACTACTTAATATAACTATCTATCGATCAACGAATCACTTCAACCTGCTAAAAGACATTGCAAGAACATTTATCAAAGTGGACCACAGCATCTCCAAAGAGCATCATTCATGACAACTGTCAACAAAGTACTTGAGATATTAAGGTAGATGACAAAGCATTTTGTCAGAGAAAGGTTTTAAGGAGATAATACAGCTTGCAAAGTGGTGAATATGACACGGGGTATTTCTAGGGATGAGAGTCTTGGCAATTGAGCGTGTCTTCCTTGGGGCAATTCATTCCATAATAAAAAGAAACAAGAAGCCTAATCAACAGTGATGAGAATTCAGAATCTGCCCCATTATCTGAAACATATCTTTGTCATAACATTACAGGCTGAACTCATATTGAAAAAAAACTGTAAGGCACAAGACTGTTCAAACCATAGCATATGAGGAACAAATTAATTGTTGTTGCATGAAGAATAATGTCTGCAATAAATTTTGCAAGGAATTTTGTTACTCAAAGCATCTATACTGATGTTTTCCACAATTATTATTTTAATCACATGCAGTCACATCTCATTATCACAATCAAGTCTTTTCGACATGCAAGTTCGTGTTCTGCAGCTTCTATCAAGAAACATCAAACATAGTGACCAGATGACATCTTCCAATAACTGGAAAGTACAGTTTCGCATATGATAATGAGATTTGAAAAAGTATTTTACTGCAAAATTTCCAATCAAGCCTTAAAGGCATCTCTGGCTGAAAATTAACATTATCCTCAGTGTAGTCCTCTTCAATTGACAGAACACAATGAGAAGAAATTAATTTCATGTTGACTGTGCTAAAAATAATTTTCCTTCACTTATTCTTGAAGCCCGTGACAAGGACAACAAAGAGATTATTTTCCAACAGTCTTTTTTGTAAGTGCTATCTCAGCAGGCAATCCTGTCTCCAATGCTTTATAGTTCTGAGCTCCTCCCCCGCACTGTCCAAACAACCCCTTCCTCAGCTCAAATATTTAGCAGATATTTTTTATTCAAAGTGCTACAGTGGCCGAATGTTTAATAGATTGATAAAAAATGCTGGTGAACGCAGCAGGCCTGGCAGCATATATAGTAAGAGGTACAGTCGATGTTTCGGGCTGAGACCCTTTGTCAGGACTGATGTCAGTCGATATTGCAACCCAAAACGTCGACTGTACCTCTTCCTATACGTGCTACCTGGCCTGCTGCGTTCACCAGCACTTTTTATGTGTCTTGCTTGAATTTCCAGCATCTGCAGAATTCTTCATTTTTGTGTTTTTTATAGATTTGCTCTTTGAATGCAAAATAGTGGAGAAGTGGGGATTGTCCATCTCAGTCTCTGAGGAAATAGATTAAGGCATCATATATTCTTGTCCGGCAAAGCTTACACATTTTCAACTTTGTGCAAGTAGTACACTGGTCATAATTGTTTTATATTCTAAATTCTACGTTCTACATTCTAATTCACACAAATTTTCATTCTGCTTTTTCTGACAACCTTGACATATGCTGTTATATTTACAGTTATTCAGGTTGCTTTATCTTTGGCTCTACTTGCCCGTCAGTGTGGTTTAGTTGATCCGAAAATTCAAGTACTAATCCAAAGACTCTAACACCAAATGTACTGTCTGAGACTCCACTTAGCAACAGGAAGTGTTACAGGGGCTGATGCACTACTAGAGGTGATATGTCTCAGGAGGAGATGACAAGCAGAGAAGCTGTTGGTTTATAAAGGCTAAACGGCTATTTTGACAAAATGCAGGAACATTTTATCCACCAGTATTTCAAGGACAAATTCTCTGGTCATCATTACATTGCTGTTGCTGGTGCTTCCTCCCTTCAGAGTCACAGAATCATAGAGTAATAAGGTGCAGAAAGAAGCCCTTCAGCCCAACTCATTCATACTGGCATGGTGCCCATCAGACTAGCCCCCTTTAAATTCCTCCTATCCATGTGCTTATCCAAATGCCTTTTGAATATTGTTACTGCACTTGCGACACCACTTTATCTGGCAATTCATTCCATTTATGCACCATTCTCAGCGTGAAGAATTTGTCCATGAAATCTTTGGGAAAAAGAGCACTTGCATTCACCCTTTCTCTGCTGTTCATGCCTTGATGCACCTCTATAAGGCCACTCAGTATCTTACCCTCCAAATTCTCCCAACAACTGAATCCTAAAGTCTCAGCAGCAGCCTTGTAAATCATCTTTGTGCCCTTTCTAGTTCTGTGATAGGGTGGTCGAAATGGTACACAATATGCCAAGTGGTACAACTGTAACATAACTGTCCCAGCTGCTATACTCAATGCCCTGACTGATGAAGGCCAGTATGCCAGGTGCCCACTTCACCTTGTGAGCCTGCAATGCCGAATTGTGAACCTGCATTCCAAGGTTCTTCTGCTCCACGGCACTGCCCAGGGCCTGGCTGTACATTGTAGTCCTAACCTGGTTTGACTTTCCAAAATGCAGCACTTTGCATGTATGTGAATTGAAAGCCATTTGCTAATCCTTGACTCGATTACTTGGCTGATCAAGATTCCATCCCCCCTTAATTTTTGATAACATTCTTCATTGCCTACAATACAACATGCTTTAATATCATCTGCATCCTTATTAACTATGCCTTGTACAGGCCCACCTGGACAAGCCAGCGAGCACTGTGAGGGTCATGTTTTTTGACTTCTCCAGTGCTTTCAACACCATCCGCCCTGCTCTGCTGGGGGAGAAGCTGACAGCGATGCAGGTGGATGCTTCCCTGGTATCATGGATTCTCGATTACCCGACTGGCAGACCACAGTATGTGTGCTTGCAACACTGTGTGTCCGACAGAGTGATCAGCAGCACTGGGGCTCCACAGGGGACTGTCTTGTCTCCCTTTCTCTTCACCATTTACACCTCAGACTTCAACTACTGCACAGAGTCTTGTCATCTTCAGAAGTTTTCGGATGACTCTGCCATAGTTGGATGCATCAGCAAGGGAGATGAGGTTGAGTCCAGGACTATGGTAGGGAACTTTGTCACATGGTGTGAGCAGAATTATCTGCAGCTTAATGTGAAAAAGACTAAGGAGCTGGTGGTAGACCTGAGGAGAACTAAGGTACCGGTGACCCGTTTCCATCCAGGGGGTCAGTGTGGACATGGTGGAGGATTACAAATACCTGGGGATACGAATTGACAATAAACTGGACTGGTCTAAGAACACTGAGGCTGTCTACAAGAAGGGTCAGAGCCATCTCTATTTCCTGAGGAGACTGAGGTCCTTTAACATCTGCCGGACGATACTGAGGATGTTCTATGAGTCTGTGGCGGCCAGTGCCATCATGTTTGCTGTTGTGTGCTGGGGCAGCAGGCTGAGGGTAGCAGACACCAACAGAATCAACAAACTCATTCGTAAGGCCAGTGATGTGGGGATGGAACTGGACTCTTTCATGGTGGTGTCTGAAAAGAGGATGCTATCTAAGTTGCATGCCATCTTGGTCAATGTCTCCCACCCACTACATAATGTACTGGGTGGGCACAGGAGTACATTCAGCCAGAGACTCATTTCTCCGAGATGCAACACTGAGCGCCATAGGAAGTCATTCCTGCCTGTGGCCATCAAACTTTACAACTCCTCCCTTGGAGGGTCAGACACCCTGAGCCAATAGGCTGGTCCTGGACTTATTTCATAATTTACTGGCATAATTTACATATTACTATTTAACTATTTATGGTTCTATTACTATTTATTATTTATGGTGCAACTGTAACGAAAACCAATTTCCCCCGGGATCAATAAAGTATGACTATGACTATGACATCTAAATCATTTATATAAATAACAACAAGGAAGTTACTAATGCTAAACACAAGAAAATCTGCAGATGCTGGAAATCCAGAGTAACACACACAAAATACTGGAGGTTCTATGCAGATCAGGCAACATTCATGGAGGGGAATAAACAGTCGATGTTTCATCCCAAGATCCTCCATCAGGACTGAGAAAGTTTCCAATACTGACCCCTATGGCACATCATTAGTCACAGGCCTCCAATCAATGAAACAACTTTCCACCATCACTCTCTGCTTCCTCCCACAGTGACTCCAGTTTGCTCTTTCGCCCTGCATCCTACACAATTTATCATTCAAGCATCATCCACCATGTGGGACATTGTCAAAGGTCTTGCTAAAGTCCAGAGCCCAAAGGTACCATTTCTTTCTTTACACAAGTAATTTATAAACAGTAATTTGGAGGTCATAAATGTTTGAAAAACATGACTTTTTGTTTTGTAGATATGTTCAATTCAAATGTGGGAGAAATTGAGCACATTAGACCAATTCAGTAAATTGCGATTTATTATAGAATAACAGCTGGAGATTGATTGCTGCAATTAGTTTAATTGTTTAATTAGTTGGCTTCAGGATATCAGGAGTATTAGCCATTGTTTGGCCCAAAATGCTGAACACACACTTGGTCCTACAATCCCTTGTTCTCAGGATAGACAAAGGAAACTAAAAGTGGTCAGGTGGGGGCAACTTCAAACTATCTAGCTAATTCAGAACTTAGAGTCACAGAATACTACAGTGCAGAATCAGGCCCTTTGGCCCATTTAATCTATACTGAACTGTAGTCCTGTCTAGTCCCGTTGACTCACACCTCAACCATAGCTCTCCATACCCTCCGATCCAAGTACTTATTCAAATTCCTCTTAAATGTTGAAATTGAAACCACATCCGTCGCTTCCTCTGGCTGCTCATTCCACACTCTGACCTCACCCTGGAGATTTTATTTCCCAGCCGTACCTGTATCCACGATGTTTCCCTTATATCTCAAGATATCCAGAAAGAGCTTGCGCTCATGGGCTAACATCCCAGATTACTTCACACCAAATAAATCTGAAGCAATGTTAATGCCTAATGAAAAAATGAATCAGTGCAGATAAACAGCAACATGACAGCCTCACTGAGTGAACGGTTTTCTGGTGGAATCATGGGAAATGTCATTGGAAATGAATCTGCTCATTCCAAGCAGAAGACTGCAAAGGACCCCAGGCTAAATAGCTCTGGAGGGGATAAATTGTTGCCCTGACTTTAGTTACTGGGCTGGCAAGGTTAAGATTATATGATTACCCAGCAAAAAGATGGCTTATAGCAGTTCAGTTTGGGTAAGATTAATAAAGAATGGCAGGTCAATAAGAAACAAGAGTCTCCTTGTTGAATAATTGACTCCTGTCATGGTTAATATGTGCAACTGAATATTCTATTCTGCTTCTATATTCAAGAAGCATAGCTTTAAAACAGCATGTTCGTTACCTGCCTTCTTCTAAAGATGTTGCTGGTTTCTTTTAGAATTTTACGAGATTTGTACTGACAAAATATGAGAAATCTTTCGTTAGGATAATTATTTTATACAATGTACATTGAAAATACAGGTTCCGTCTTGCAAGTGCCAGAATATAACAAGATATAGCTATTATATGGGCTGGGAAGAAATAATTTTGCAGGTGAAATGCTATGAAGTGAAATATAAAGTTTTCACTTTCAGTCAAGGTTCTTCTGAAATGTTTTAACAATGTGCTTCTCAGGGGCAAGTAAGCAGGTGGCATTTATAATGCCTTGATGAGACATTAAATTAAAGTACTGCTTGCATGCACAGCTGAAATTAATGGGCCAAGACTGTAACTCAAAAGAAGACACAATGGCTGTTCCATTATCCCAGCATTATCTCACTCAAAAATGATACCCCCCAAAACAAGAATCATTATCTGGTCAGTAATGCTTTCCCATTGAGTAAGACTTGCTCTAAACAAATTGTTGCTGTTTTCTCTACATTCTCTACAAATGTCATTGGAAATGAATCTGCTCATTCCAAGCAGAAGACTGCAAAGGACCCCAGGCTAAATAGCTCTGGAGGGGATAAATTGTTGCCCTGACTTTAGTTACTGGGCTGGCAAGGTTAAGATTATATGATTACCCAGCAAAAAGATGGCTTATAGCAGTTCAGTTTGGGTAAGATTAATAAAGAATGGCAGGTCAATAAGAAACAAGAGTCTCCTTGTTGAATAATTGACTCCTGTCATGGTTAATATGTGCAACTGAATATTCTATTCTGCTTCTATATTCAAGAAGCATAGCTTTAAAACAGCATGTTCGTTACCTGCCTTCTTCTAAAGATGTTGCTGGTTTCTTTTAGAATTTTACGAGATTTGTACTGACAAAATATGAGAAATCTTTCGTTAGGATAATTATTTTATACAATGTACATTGAAAATACAGGTTCCGTCTTGCAAGTGCCAGAATATAACAAGATATAGCTATTATATGGGCTGGGAAGAAATAATTTTGCAGGTGAAATGCTATGAAGTGAAATATAAAGTTTTCACTTTCAGTCAAGGTTCTTCTGAAATGTTTTAACAATGTGCTTCTCAGGGGCAAGTAAGCAGGTGGCATTTATAATGCCTTGATGAGACATTAAATTAAAGTACTGCTTGCATGCACAGCTGAAATTAATGGGCCAAGACTGTAACTCAAAAGAAGACACAATGGCTGTTCCATTATCCCAGCATTATCTCACTCAAAAATGATACCCCCCAAAACAAGAATCATTATCTGGTCAGTAATGCTTTCCCATTGAGTAAGACTTGCTCTAAACAAATTGTTGCTGTTTTCTCTACATTACAATTACAATGTCTTGGAAGCACTGTCGATCATGGAGCACATGTGCAGGGAAATAGACAGTCAGCATTTTGGGTCAAGATCTTTCATCAGTCTGGATAGAGTATCTTGACCCAAAACATCTACTGCCCATTTCCCTCCATAGACAATGTGTGACCCATTGAGTTTCTCCAGCTTTGAGTTTGCTGCGCCAGATTCCAGCCACCGCAGTTTGTTGTGTCTTCATATCTTGGAAACACTTAGCTGAAAGTCACACTGGGAATAAGGGACATAATGGGGACTATTTAAATGCAACTCATTCTGTTTCTTGTAGTACAATAACCTGCGTAGAAATACTAGATGATAAGAGAACCCACCTACAGAGAAAGCAGCAATTAATTAAACTGTCTTTACCCACAAAGCTGAATGAAGATAACGAGATGTAACTAGTCAACCACATCCAAAACAGTATGTTTGGAGATTAATGTTTCAGATGTTAAGAGCATCAGCTATTCAAAAATGGAAGGTGTGTTCTTATACTGTAACGTTTTCAATATTCAATGAAAATTGTACACGTTTAATGTTTAAAGACCACAATGGTCTGAAAAGGCAATAATCTTTATGTATTTATTAATGGTGAAATAGCACCTTTAAGTGAATCCTTTAAGATCACTGGGTTGCCTGCTGCGGCTGAAGGAAGTGAATGTAATATGCATGCTACATGCTGCAGTCATGTGCAATGAAGTATTGCAAATGCACCTCATGTACATTAATTTCCGGACTGTGATATATCCTTGCAATTACATTATGTTTTTTTTCTGCTGTATATTATGGGCTAGCATTGGTAGGTAAAATCCCTTCTCTCAGACACTGGAACATGCCCATCTTGAGTTAACCTGCCATATTGACCCTGTACCCTTTTTATCTGCATCCAATCATGGATGAAACCTTTGTGCTGAAAACTGTATCGCTACTGCCCCTGTGAGACCACAAACATGAGAAAATCTGCAGATACTGGAGATCCAAAGCAACACATACAAAATACTGGAGGAATGCAGAAGACCAGGCAGCATCTATGAAAAAGAGTAAACAGTCAACATTTTGGTCTCAGCCAGAAATATCAACTATTTACTCCATAGACGGTGCCTGGCCTGCTGAGTTCCCGTCCCTGTGAGAACCCAGAGCAGCCAAACCCGCAGCAAGAACCTATTTTATATTTGACCAAACCTATTTTAAATAACACAAGAACAGGACAAAAAACACAAGAAAATAGGAGCAAGGGGTCCTCAAACCTGTCTGATATTTAAAGTGATCATGGCCAATCAATGCTGGCCTCAATCCTCTTCTGTGCTATTTCCCAATAACTTACAATTCCTTGATATTTCAAATATTCATTGAAATCTAATGGTTTGCCCTCGAGAACCTTCAAGTGCAGAGAATTCCAGAGATTCAGTTCCCAATGAACAAGAAATTTCTTCACACTTAAGTTTTAAATGTCCAGACCCTTACCCTGTTGCTATATTTCCTTGTTTGAGACTGTCCCCACTTGTGAAAACGTCTCAACATCTACCCTGTCTTCCCTCTTAGGATATACTGTATTTGAATAATATTTTCTAATCTTCAAGGAACACAAACTCAAACTGTCTGTCCTGAAGTGTCAAATCGTGTTGTTTGGTCAGTTCTCAGGGTATCACACACAAATGACCAGAAGTAACATTCCATTTTGCCATGAGGAACTCAGAAATGTTATAGTGGATGTCCAAACAAAGCCAGTCTGTGAGCTGAAAGAGATGCTGAAGCAGCTAAAGTTTAACTGTCTCTTTCCTTCCCTGAGCCTCTGTGGCCTGGCAGTTGGTAAGATTTACAAGTCAGTGCATGAGTAACAATCACAGTCTTGCCTAGTCTTGATTTGTGAAAAAAAACAGGCACTTACACAGAAGGACATTTCCTATTGACACTGAACAGGATAAAGATAATTATGCATGGAGTAGCTTAACAATGTGTTTTCTGATATGAAATGTAACTTAATTGTCTGTGTCTATTGAAATTGCACTAAGATAAATGAAAGGCTGACATTAGGTAACATAGTTTGATCAGTGTTTCTGCTTATTTAGGATCAGGTGGTCTCAAGGTGATACAAGCAAGATTTGTAGCCTGCGGCTAAGTGGCAAGTGGAAACTATAGCAGTGTCATTCAAAGAATACTGTAAAAGAAAGACAAGTAAAGATAACAGAGTTACACCTTAAATGAGTTGAATCTTAATAGTGAATACGCTGCAGAGTGAAAAGCGGTGTTCCCATCAGTCAACTTAAGACCAGCAAGATAGGCACTAGAGTGAGGAAGGTCATTCTGGTCAGTCAGCAGGAAGGGTGAGTCATCGGATCATCGGCCAATTGATAACGGTGATTATGTGGGATTAGGCTCATAAACTAGTGAGACAGGGTATCAGGGGCTGTAGTGACAGCCATTACATCAAATTATCGTAATCTATCAACGCAAGTGAAGATTAGTCATCAAAGGATAATACACTCTGGCTTGCTGTCATTTGTTAAATTCCTTCATCAGATCCTTGTACATCAAGCAATGGATTAACCCCTACTTATTAAATGAAATATATGTCCAGCATCATGTTATCTGCATGGTGCAAATCACTGGAGCCTCTGAGATAATTGGATGCAACCAAACCAGCAGAAAGAAGCATTTAATCAAATCTATAACATGGACATTAACTGGCTTGCATTAAAGACACACATTATGTATTGATTCTTGCTAACCACAGTCAATGCCAGGCTCCATGACTGCACCTGGTCACCTGATCATACTTGAAAAACCCTTATTGACTTAGAAAACATGTAAATACTAAATAAGTGAATAAATTTATGATTGATAATGGTTTGTTAGGCAAGCTGGCACTCCAGCTGTTGAGTCTGAATCTTTCTGGATAAGATGAATTTGATGGCATATCTACAACATTTGTGAAAGCTAATTGAACTTTAAGTCTCATTTTGAACACTGCTCCCATAAATGTGCACAACTTTGCTCTTCAAGCAGGAGATCTATGTACCCACAAAAAATGCAAAAGATACTACAGATACGAGGAATTCTGCAAATGCTGGAAATTCAAGCAACACACATCAAAGTTGCTGGTGAACACAGCAAGCCAGGCAGCATCTCTAGGAAGAGGTACAGTCGACGTTTCGGGCAGAGATCCTTCGTCAGGACGAAGGGTCTCGGCCCGAAACGTCGACTGTACCTCTTCCTAGAGATGCTGCCTGGCCTGCTGCGTTCACCAGCAACTGAAAGATACTACAGATGCTGGAAATCCTGAGCAATACACACACACACTGCTGGAGGAAGTCTGCAAGTCAAGTAGAATGTATGGAGTAAATAGTTGACAGTTCAGGCCGAGACCCTTCATCAGGACTGGGAAAGAAGGGGGCAAAAGCCAGAATAAGAATGTGGGGGGGGGGGAGGGGGCGGGAAGAGAAGGAGTGGTTTCATTGTGGTTAGCACAACACTCTATGGTATCAGTGACCTGGGTTCAATTTCTGACACTGTCTATAAGGATTTTGTGTGTTCTTCCCATGACCACATGCATTTCCCCAGGGTACTCCGGTTTCCTCCCACAGTCCAAATACGTACCGGTTGGTAGGTTAACTGGCCATTGTAAATTGTCCTGTGATTAGGCTAGCATTGTTGGGTGGTGATACACTATCAATTACTCCAAAAGACTGGAAGTAGAGTAAATACTGAAAGGCTTTTATTAACAGTAAAATGGGTTCTCGTCCATGCTGAGTATCTGCCCTGGACTGAGAGGAGGACCAGTGGCACAATCACCTTTATTCAGGGGTCTGTGGGAGGAGCCACAGGAGCAGTCAGCAGAGGGGCATGTCCAGACAGGTAACCCAGTTATAACATATATATATATATATATATATATGGTTTACCACAGGTGGCACAGCTCAAAGGGCCAGATGGGCTGATTCTGCATTGTATCTCAATAAATAAATAAAAATAAACACGCTGGCAGGTGATAGGTGAGATGAGGTAAGGAGGAATGTGTGTGTGTGTGTGTGTGTCTGTGTGTCTGTGTGTGTGTGTGTGTGTGTGTGTGTGTGTGTGTCTGTGTGTCTGTGTGTGTGTGTGTGTGTGTGTGTGTGTGTGTGTGTGAGAGAGAGAGAGAGAGAGAATGAAGTAAGAAGCTTTCCCTCCATCCACCTTCTTATTCTGGCTCCTGCCCTTTCCTTTCCAGTCATGGAAAGGGTCTCGATCAGAAACACTGACTGTTTATTTCCCACTCTGGCTGCTGCCTGACTTCCTAAGTTCCTCCAACATTCTGTATTTGCATCCATCTGCTTGACAGGGTTATGCTGCAATCTCAGCATTTGTTCAAAATTCCATTTTACATGAAACATTCACCTTATGTTTGTCTCGGACCAATTTATTTTGATGTTGAAAACTTGAAAATTGGAATTAATACTGTTTTTGCTATCCTGTGAAGCTGGAGTACAATTCTCCTAATAAACGTTGAAATCTTCAGCTGTTACCAGTAGCAACCATAATCATTAGCAGTATTCATGATAGTGAAGAATTGTGAGCTTACTTTATTCTTTTCAACAGTGCTGTTTTCAGAGTTGTACAGTCAGAAAGTCACACAGCACTGAAACAGGTATGATGTCTTACTTAAAAACACAAGATTAAAGGAAGAGAAGTAGGCCACTTAGCCTGTTAATCCTACCCCACTATACAGTAATGTCATGGCTGATCCATGTTGGCCCCCAATTCCTCCTATGCCAGTTCCTCATATCCCTTAATTCCTCAAATTTTCCAGTCCACCTTTTTTTTTAAGAGATACAGAACATTAATAGGCCCTTTTGGTCCAATAAGCCTGCACCCCCAATTACACCCACGTGCCCCATTAACCTACTAACCCCTACATCATTGGAATGATCGAGGAAACTCGAGCACCAGGAAGAAACCCACATCGGCATGAAGCGAACACACAACCTCCTTACAGACAGTGACAGAATTGAACAGTAATGGCATTACACGGACTGCTACACTCCTGTGATACCCTGATATCTAATATGTCCAATGTTCTGGCCTCTACTCCCTTTAATGAAAGGGAGGGAAGAAGTTTTTACGCACCTCCATTTTAAATAACCACCTCCTTATATAGTAGCTGATTTTTGAAAACTGGTTGTAAATATTTGGTTAAAGTTGAAGAGGTAGGATTCCATTTCTGTACAAACTGAAAAGTCTAGATTTGGACAAGCTCGTCATCCTCTTTCAATAGGGAATTGAGAACCGACCAATATCAAACCCATTTATTAACAGTTAGTCCATATCCTTCCACGCCTTAACATAGAATATTTAATGGTACAGCACAGGAACAGACCATTTGGTCCATGATGTTGTGCTGAACTAATTAAACTAGTAATTAAACATCTACCTAAACTAACACCTTTTGCCTACACAATATCCACATCTTTCTGTTTTTTATGCATTTATATGCCTATTGAAGAACTTTTTAATTGCCTTTATCATATCTGCCTTTACTACCACTTCTGCTGTGTATTCCAGGCATTTACCATTCTCTGTATAAGATCCTGGGACTGCAAATGTGATAGTTAGACAAAATAATTCTTAAATATTGTGAGAGTACTTGTTCCCGGAACCACTCAAGCAATGCATCCCAGATCGTAGCCACCCTCTGGGTGAAAGAAATGACAGGTCCGCTGAAAAGGGCATTGGATGCAGTCAACCATCACTGCAGGACTTCAATGTGTCCAGGACCAAGAAGTGGCAGGAAAAATTATTGCAGACACTACCCACCCTGCAAATTGCTTTTTCCAAAAAAATCCCTTCTGGGAGGCACTATAAGGCTATTCAAACATAAACTTCATGCCATTTTAAAAGTTTCTTCCCCCAGGCAACTAATCATTTTAGTTAGTCCCTACCTCATCCCTCTTTATCAATGACTTTAGTGACTGAATTGCACTTTAAACACTTTAAACTTCTTTTCATAATGGTTTGTAAGTACATGCTGTTATTTATGTATTTATGCACGTTTATTTCATATCTGTAGTTTAACCTCTAAGTTTATTTTCTGTACTCAGTGATCACTTTATTAGGTACACCTGTGCACCTGCTCATTAATGCAAATATTCAGTCAGCCAATCATGTGGCAGTAACTCAATGCATAAAAGCATGCAGGCATGGTCAAGAGATTCAGTTGTTGTTTAGATCAAACATTCAGAATGGGGAAGAAATGAAATAGAAGTGAGCTTGACTGTGCAATGATTGTCGGTGCCTGACAAGGTGCTTTGAGTATTTTAGAGACTACTGATTGCCTGGGATTTTCATGCACAACAGTCTCTAGAGTTTACAGAGAATGGCGTTAAAAACAAAAAAACAACCAGTAAGTGATGGTTCTGTGGGTGAATAAGCCCTGTTAATGAGAAAGGACAGAGGAGAATGGCCAGGCTAGTTCAAACTGAGAGGGAGGTGAAACTAACTCAAATAACTCTGCATTGCAATGGTGGTATGCAAAAGAGCTTCTGTGAACACAGCACGTCAAACTTTGATGTAGATGGACTATAATAGTATAAGACTGCAAACATACACTCAGTGGCCACTTTATAAGGTAAAGGAAATACCTAATAAAGTGGCCACTGAGTGAAATTCTTTATTCTTATAATATAAATGTATATGATGAATAAAGTTGATGCTTCTAAACATTTTATTCCTTACTTCTTAAACAACACTCCCTAGTTTCAGACATCTCTGCTATGGGGAAAGATTTCTACTGTTGTCGTGGAGAGTCAAACCAGTGTTAATTTAGATGTACCTCGCTTTATACCAAAAAGCCTTCAAACTCACTGCTGTGGAAGATACGATGATAGTTTTCTCTTTGCAGTTTTAAGGGTGTTGAAGGCAGCCTGTGCTTTGTACCTGTTCTGCTGGTTGACAGCTTTATTCATATCAGACTTCAGGACACATTTTGCTTTACATATAATGTTTGCAACATTTGATTAGGCATGTCAGTTTTTGTAAGGGATTTAGGAAAAAAAGTATGCTCCGTGGCAGGAGTGTTTAGGATCTTTCATACAGTTAGGACAGCAGGGACACAAGACTCCAAACTGAGTCAGTGATTGCATTAATCCTTGTGGAGATAATGATGGTCCTCAAGAAACTGGTGAAACAGGACTGCTGTGAAGGCATATTTAAGGTTTTGTATTTGCTCACTGCTTGTTAGAAGCAGATTTATTCTGACTTTTATTGTGTATTGTACACATCATTCACAGGATGCTGTATTGAAGCAGGCTTCCAGTGACTGAATACAAAGATATCTTTGCAGCGTTCCCGATTCCAACAGTATTCACTACAGGGATGCCAATGCAATGTAAATACAAGATACAATTCATCTTAATAATAATCACATCCAAAGCTCACCACTGAAACACAAATACAGCTAATCATAAAATGAACAATTTTTTTGCATTTTTGATCAATATCATCAGTATTTACATGCGTACTGGGTGAATGATAATTCTGCACCTTACATTATCCTCTAGAATGGTAGAATATTATAGGAAAAATGTCATTAGGTTGGAAAGAGTACAAAGAATATTTACAGGAATGTTGCTTGGACTTGAGGACCTCAGTCAAGGGCAGGTTTTGGTAGGCTGGGACTTTATTGCTTGGAATATAGGAGACATTATGGAGGTGCAGAAAATCATGAGTGTCTTAAAAAGGACAAATACACACATCATTTTCCCAGGGAAAGGGAACCATAAACTAGAGAACCCAGGTATAAGATGAAAGGGGAAAGAATTAAAGAAGACCTGAGGCCAACTTCTTAATACAGAGAGTGTGTTTATGGAAGGAGCTGCCAGAGGCAGGTACAATAGTCACATTTACAAGACTTTTGGATAATATATGGATAGGAAAGTTTTAGAGCAGAGGTTCCCAACCTGGGGTATACAGACTCCTCGGTTCATGATAGGGGTCCATGGTATAAAAAAGGTTGGGAACCCCTGGTTTAGAGGGATATGGGCCAAATATTGGCAAATGGGATGAGCTGGGTGGGCACTTTGTTTCAAATGGTGCAGGGTTTGTTTCTGTGCAGTATGATTCTTTGATTCCAGTTGGGAGTTCTCATAATCGGCTTTGGTTGCCATTAATTACCATGCCAAACTGTACCAAGTTTTAGTACTGTAAAGAGACAGGGAACACTGTCCATTGTATTTTTTTTGGAGATGACAGATAAATCAGCTAAATCCTCCAGCACTAGGCTCTATTGTCTTGTTGTTCACACATTTAAAACATGGATGGCTAATTTCCATATTCATGGTAATGCAATATCAACAGGAGAGCAGAAAGTCTGGTGTTCAAACACTAACTGGGGCAGTTCCTTTGTGTCAGCTACATGCGTTCCAAAGCACATTCACTTTTTAGTCATCATAGCAATATGTGTTACAAGTCATCATAATTCTGTGAAATTAAGAAAAAAAATTGCGATCCAGATTTCTGTGCCTTTTCCAAAATGATGCATGTGTAAAGATTTACCATAATTAACATTAACAGGACATAGGAGCAGAATTTGGCCATTTGGCCCATTAAGTCCCTCTCAACCCTATTCATCTGCCTTCTCCCTGTAACCATTGGCAACCTGATTAATGAAGAAGCTATCAACCTCCGCCTTAAATATACCCAATGACTTAGGTTGCACATCTGTGTGTGGTAATAAATTTCACAGACTGACCATGTTCTGGCTGAAGAAATTTTTCCTCACCTCTGTTCTAAATAGATGTCCCTCATTTCTGATGCTGTGATCCTGGTCTCCACCACGAAAGGAAACATCCTCTTCACATTCACTCTATCTAGGCCTTTCAATATTCAATAGATTTCAATGAGATCCCCCTCATTCTTTTAAACTCCAGCAAGTACAGGCCCAGAGCCATCAAACACTCCTCATATGTTAACCCTTCCGTTCCTGGAATCATTCTTGTGGACCTCCTTGGACCCTCTCCAATGTAAGCACATCTTTTCTTAGATAAAGGGGCCCAAAACTGCTTACAATACTCCAAGTGTAGTCTGACCAGTGCCTACAAAGCCTCAGCATTACGTCTTGTTTTTTTATATTTAGTCCTCTCAAAATGAATGTTAACAATCCATCTACCTTCCTTACACTGACTCAACCTACAAGTTAACCTTTAGGGAATCTTGCATGAGGACTCTTAAATCCCTATGCACTTCTGATTTTTGAATTTTCTCCCCATTTAGAAAATAGACCATGACTTTATTCTTTCTGACCATGCACTTCCCTACACAATATTGCATATGCCACTTCTTTCCCCTTTCTCCCAATCTGTCTACATCCTTTTGAAGACACCTTGCTTCCTCAACACTACCTGCCACTCCACCTATCTTTGTAACGTCTGCAAACTGGCCACAAAGCCACCACATCCATCATCCAAATCATTGACATACAATGTGAAAATAAGCAGTCTCAACACAGAACCTTGTGGAACACCACAGTCACCGGCAGCCAACAAGAAAAGGATTCCTTTATTTTCACTCTTTGCTTCCTGCCAGTCAGCCAATTTTCTATCCTTGCTTGTACTTTTCCTGTAATACCGTGGGCTTTTATCTTGTTAAAGAGCCTCATGTGTGGCATCTTGTCAAAGGCCTTCTGAAAATCCAAATAAACAACATCCAGTGACTCTCTTTTGTCTATCCTGCCTGTTATTTCTTCAAAGATTTGTCAGGTAAGATTTCTTCTTTAGAAAACTATGCTGAGTTTGACTGATTTTTTATCATGTGCCTCCAAGTACTTTGAAAGCACATTCTTAGCTATCGACTCCAACATCTTTCCAACCACTGAAGTCTAGCGTACTAGCCCATAATTTTCTTTCTTCTGCATTGTTAGTGATCCCTCTCTCCCACCTAACAATTGCTTTGACCACCGATCATCATCAGGCAGGAAGTACCATAGCATTAGGACAAGACAGCTTCTTCTCCAAAGCCGTGATACTACTGAACTCCCTGCCACCAGCCAGGTCTCATCATGGTATGAAGCACCAGTAGCATTAAATTGTTTGCTTTTTAACGAATTCCATATATGCACCTTATTATTTGTTAATTTATTTGTGGTAATATTAATTCATGTGTTATGTGTGTGAGTTACATGTAATGTGTTGTGCACCTTGGTGCAGCAAGTGTTGTCTCTTTTGGCAGTATACATGTGTATGGTTGAATGACCATAAACTTGAACTTGACCATGAACTGATGTCCATTCCTTCTAGCAGTTGGGTAGGAAGTTTTCTTCTGCACGAGCCAACACAGTGTAACTTGGCCCAACTTTTGAAGTTTTGGACAGGGCACTTACAACAGCACTGGAGCAAAATTAGTAACTAAACTGTGCCTGGCATTAGATCAACTATCCCAGGGACATTTTACCTGAATCTCTGCCTGCAGGAAACCAATATGAATTGATTAGCTATGCAACTTAATTTTGCATTAGAGGAAAACGGTCAAGTGAGCCCTGTAGTTAATTTCGGGAAGGTTCACATTTAAAATTCAAAGTAACTACTCAAAATAGACCTCTCAATACATTTAATTTGTTGTTGGTTCCATTCTAAAGAACCCACATCTTGTGGAATCTGAAGGGGACATTTCAATTTCTCAATTAAGTCCAAAACAGTATTTAAATGACTGATCCATTGATCCAAGGTTTGATTCCCCATTTTTTTGCAGCAATTAGCCAGAGATGATTTCATTGTGCCTCAGGTTTCTCTGAGCTTGTCCATACAAAAAAAAGTTTTAAAGCATCCTTTTCCATGGAATGAGCAGGAGAAATTGGAGTGCATGGTGGACATATATAAAATAAAATAGAAGTACGAGAAAGGATCTCAACTTGATGTGTCTATCATCATTTTTACACTGCCTATGTGTGCAGGAAGCGGGAGGAGAAGATGGCAGCACGCCGTGCGTGTGCGCAGCTCTCCGATGAAAAATGATATCATATCTGTTAAATAGGGGCCATGGACAATTCTGATTTGATCGAGAATGGACGTGAAAGCACAGAGAAACATCTGGAGAAATTTCTGAAATGCCCGTCTGCTGCTGTCGTTACTGTGTGGTCGGGAATCTTTCGGAGGTTAGGCCTCAAAATCCCTGGCCTTGCCTGCTTTTGGCGACCGAGAAGGAGGTTGAATTGCTCGGCAGAGATGCCGCTCACTACTCGGTGTCGGAGAGCTGATCAGAGCTCGAATTTTTCGGATGACTCAGAGTTGGATTGTGGTCGGCATGGCAGGGAGAGTTTTTCTTCCTTCTCCCGTTTGCGTGAGATGTGGGACATTTGAGAAACTTTGAACTTTTCTGTGCTCACAGACTTTCTTCATCAAATTATGGTATTGTTACACTATTTGTAACTATATGTATAATTATGTGGTTTTGTCAGTTTTTTCAGTCTTGGTTTGTCCTGTGTTTTGTGATATCACACCAGAGGAAATAATGTATCATTTCTTAATGCATGCATTACTAAATGACAATAAAAGGGGACTATGTGTCTTCATAATCTAAACATTGAGTTACGATGGCCAAGTGTAAATTTAATTGTTGTTGGTTAGATTACCCCGAGTTTGAGAAGGCCTGCATCCAAATCTAGGAGGTTTATGCTGGACCCAACAACGTGTTATTGAGAACACACCTTGTGATACAAGAGGATCAGGAGTTCAGATGCCACTCTTCATCGAAGACTTCAGCCTGCACAGCTTACAACTTTTTCCTTTGAAACAATTGCAACATACCACACACCTATCATCCCATTCACACAATCCTCAAGCTCCAAACTGCTCTAAGGTCTCAAATTGTAATGAGCTCTTTGGGCTTGTGCAAGGCTCCAGAGAACATTGGGCTTTGAGGTTTTCAGAGCAAATGAATTGGTTAATTGTTGTTTAATGTGAGTCATTAAACTTTTAGACTTCCTTGTGTATTTCTCAAGCAACTTGGTCTTTGTAATGTGTTCTCATGGTGCTTTCTGTATAAGCTTTTTGGGTTGTACGGATGTCCAGGAAATGGAGGAGAGGTGGGTGAGGGCAGCATCAATGGCAGAGGAAGGGATAACCCGTACTTTGAAGAAGGAGGACAACTCTGATGTCCTGGAAAGGAAAGTCTGATCCTGGAAACTAATGCAGCACAGATGAAGGAGCTGAGAAAAGGGAATAGCATTTTTACAGGAGACGGTGGGAAGAAGAAGAATCAAGAGAGCCATGGGAATCAGCAGGTTTATAAAAAGATATCAGTAGATGGTTTGTCTCCAGAGATGGAGATAGAGAGATCAAGAAATGTAAGAGAGGTGTCAGAAATGGACCAAGTGAATTTAAGGACAGGGTGGAAGTGGAGGCAAAGTTGATTAAATTGATCAGCTCAGCAGAGGTGCATGAAGCAGCACCAATACAATCATCAATGTAGCGCAGAAAAAGTTGGGGAACATTACCAGGGAAGGCTTGGAACATGGACTGTTCCCCGTAGCAAACGAAAAGGCAGGCATAACTGGGATACATGGCTATCCCTTGAGGTTGGAGAAAGTGGGAGGAGCCAAAGGAGAAATTGCTGAGGGTGAGGACCATTTTTGCCAGACAGAGGAGGGGAACTGGTTAGGTCTTTTGTCCATTAAGAGGCGGCCAGGGAATAGGAAGTTCTTGAGGAGATCGAGAGCATGAGAAGTGTCATGGATGTAAGTGAGAAGAGGCTGAACTAAAGGATGTAGAAAGGAGTCAAGGTATGCGGATACTAGTTGAGTGGGGAAGGAGCAGGCAGAGACAACGGACCTACCCAAACATTCAGGTTTGTGAATTACATGAGCAGTGTACGTTCAGGGAACTATGAATTTGGTGGCAGTGGATAGGAGATTTCTAGATTTGATTAAGTTATTGATGCTGCAGGAGATTTTGGTCTGATGGTCCGGAGTGAAATCCTTTACAAGGGGTAAGTAAGAGGAGGTATCTGAGAGTTTAAGCCTGGCCTCAGCAAGGCAGAGGTCAGCCCACCACACTACAGCAGAACCCACTTTGTCTGCGGGTTGATATTAAGTTTGGCATTGGTGTGGGGAGAGTGGAGGGCATGCCCCAAGACGGAATAAGGTTCAAGGAGCAGAAAGGAGTATTGAAATGAAGACAGTTGATGTCTTTTCGGCAATAAGAGATGAAAAGATCCAGAACAGACAGAAAACCAGAATGGAGTGTCAAAGAAAAGGAGGAGACTTGGAGATGGGAACAGGATTAATTGGTGAAGGGTGTGGAATTCTTGCCATAGAAGTGGGCTCGAAGACAGAGAAGATGAAAGAAGAGCCCGGTGTCGTGGCGGAAATGGAACTCACTGGGGTGTGGGTGAAGGGGGACAGAAGGGCCTTGTTGAGGACAGGAACTTCTGTCTCTCTGGATCTCTGGATACTATAGAGAGAGTGCAGAGGAGATTTATAAGGATATTGCCTGGATTGGAGAGCATGCCTTATGAGAATAGGTTGAGTGTACTTGGCCTTTTTTTCCTTGGAGCGACAGAGGATGAGAGGTGACCTGATAGAGTGTATAACATGATGAGAGATTTTGATTGTGTGGGTAGTCAGAGGCTTTTTCCCAAGGCTAGAATGGTTAACACGAGGGAACATAGTTTTAAGGTGCTTGGAGATAGGTACAAGGGGATGTCAGAGGTATGTTTTTCACACAGGGAGTGGTGGGTGCATGGATGCACTATCAGCGAAGGTGATAGAGGCGGATACAATAGGGTCTTTTCAGAGACTCTTAGATAGGTACATCGAGCTTAGAAAAATAGAGGACTATGCAATAGGGAAATCGTAGGCAGCTTCTAGAGTAGGTTACATGGTCGGCAAAACATCGTGGGCCAAAGGGCCTGTAATATGCTGTAGATTTTCTATGTTTCTATGTCTCAGAGAGAGGAAGATCGTAGGTAATGGTAAAACAAATGCAGGGATTGGAGCTGGGATCAGAGGTGGGCAGAGAGCTGGTGGCGTTAGAGGAGGGGGAGGATTGGGATTTTGACGGAAGGTGGGAATGGGAGGAAGATGGAGGCTCTGAGGTGACGGGGAAGCCTGAGAGAGCTGGGGTTCGAGTGTGCTGGTGGGGGAAGGGGAGCCCGGGGGTTGGTGGCAGCGAGGAAGGTCTGGGCCTGGAGGAGGTGGCAGTAAAAGCCGGGGCTGGAGCTAGAATCAGAGGCCATGTCATTTACAGTCTGAAGGTATCTGTGATCATTGGAACTGGAGTTGGTGAAGGTGGGATCCGTGGTCTGGAGACATCCAGGGCTGTCAGAACCTAAGTTGGAGGTGGTGGGTTCTGCGGTCTGGAGGCATCCAGGTCCATTAGAGCTGGAGCTGGAGATGGCAGGTTTCCCTGCCTTGGTTTCTACCCCGACTCTCCGCTTTCCTGAACAGTTCCCAAGTCCATTTGTCCCTCCTCACTAGTTTACCTCCTGACAAGTTTCTTATTCCCTGCCTTGCAAGGAGTTGTTAAGACTTTCTTAGAAACATGGTGTGAAGATATCTATGTCACGAGCAACAAGAAGATTTCACTGTACTTTGCTGGTCATTGTGGAAGACTTCACCCTCTCACTCTTCACATCACAAACTTATTTAAATGCATATAAATAACCTCAGCTGGGGAGACTTAGTATCCACAAAAACATTTTTAAGTCCCATCAGATAAAATATTTATCTAATAAGCAGTCATGAATTGTTTTCTTTCCATTTTATCATCACATAATTCATACCTCATTTCATTGCAAATGCCAGTGAAATATTCTTTAAATATTTATTCCAAGTCAGGGACTGTGGGATGATAAAATTTTGATAATGTTATATATTTCATTTTCCTTCTTTATCCTTGTGTGCAAGGATACTTTTTACAACAAATCAACCCATGATTCAAATCATTAAATAACCTATATATATATATATCAGGTTAGGATGAGCTTAAAAGACTTTTTGCAATTTTAGCAGGCAACTAGTTTTGGCTTACCTAAGTGAACGAGTGTACATTTGATTAAATCACTTACTTTTCATTACTTTAACCTGTATCATTTGGATAGTTTGAAGTGGATTTCTGTGGCACTCTCAGCCTCCATTTCCGATCTCCTTGTTTATGTCACAGAGTGAAAACTGTCCAAGATGTAGTAGTACTAACTTGCAAATCAAATCCAGTTATGACAAAATGTCTTCAAACCTGGAAACGTTGGCTCTATCTCTCTTTCCAGAAATACTACCTCATCTGCTGAGTGTTTCCAGAATGTTCCTGTTTTTTATTTCAAATCCACCCCTTTTTCTGGGCAGGTAAAATCAAAGATTGGGTCATTGCCTGGCACTGTGGGAAACAACTCTGCTCTCCGTTTCTACGTACAGAACTTAAGTGGCAGCTTGTATTATTTTCCCTCTCAGCTCTCGGGAGTTATACTTGAACTGAAAACAACAAATTCAAAATGAAATCAGTTACCAAGAAGATACTGCTGACAGAACCAGGACTTAAATTCACTTTGTGTCGGTTTACTCTTCTGGAGAATTAAACCTGAAATAAATTCTACAATTAAAATAGAGCTATTCAGTGGTATCTATGGAAGAATAAAATCAGGGCTTTATTTGTCTTTTAGGATTCTCCTAGTTCACACTTCTTGATATTCACAAATCATCCTCACTTTATTGTTGCTAGCTCAATAACCCAGTGATCCAAAAACAATAGCATAGTGATAACAGCATTGCCGCAAGTGCTTGTGCACTCTACTGCACTTTATAAGCATTCTACCAAGGCAGCAAAGGATGGCAAGTACCTCAACATTACTGTTAGATCAGGAACAAGTTTAATTAAAACTAAACGTGTCAGACAAATACTGGCAAGCATTAAAATTGAATCACAAACAAGAGTCCTGATGAAGGGTCGCCGCCCAAAACGTCGACAATACTTTTTTTCCAAAATTGCTGTCTGGCCTTTTGAGTTCCTCCAGCATTTTGTGTGTGTGTTGATTGAAATTGAATGATTGGAAAGAAATTCCAATATATTATTTCTGAGCCTTTCTCATGGGTCTGGCCATTTCCAGAAACATATTTGTGGTCAAGAAAATTAAACAACCGTAATTGTTTTTCAGTAAATTACAAAAAAAAAAGAACCCACAGAAAAAAAATGGAATGTACAGTAATTGTAGAAAATGTTTACAATGCTGAACATTAAAAGTGAATCATGACTAACATCCAGTCAGAACAGGGGAGACCAAAAATGGGAAAATATTTCTTCTGAAGATTGCAGCTAAGGAAAAACAGACCTGAGAGAAAAGTTGAACCTTTACTAGGACTAAAACCACACTGTAGTAAGTATTAGTGCATAGTAGGAAATAAGAACGTTTGAGAGATACTGTAAAAGAAGCAAAGGAAAAGCAGACAGATTTTATTTCAAATAAAGTTAATCTCATTTGAACCAGGAAACACAAAACAGCTGGGCATGAGAGATGGATCATATTTGAAGTAAACATGGATGAAATGTATTAGCAGCTAAATTTTAGCTGAGAATGTATATTTGGAGGAAGGATCGCCAGGAGGTTGAGAATATTTCAGTTCTGATGTTACGGATTTTGTAGTGCTTAAAATGCCTTCTGTGTTGGCTTGTAAAGTTATACCTGAGAAATAGCTCTGGATGTTTCCGTACATAAATGCATGTCTATAAGACCATAAGATATAGGAGCGGAGTTAGGCCACTTGGCCTTTCGAGTGTGCTTTGCTATTTCATCAGAAATGAGGATGAATTTCATCATTGAGAGGACCCACTTTTCCTCTCAGCCCCAATCTCTTGCCTTCTCCTGGTATCCCTTCATGCCCTAGATCATGAATCTATCAACTATCAATCTCTTCCTTAAATATACATAGAGACTTGTCCCCACAGCTGCCTGTGGCAAGGAATTCCAGTGATTCCCCACTCTCTGGCTAAAGAAATTCCTCCTCATCTCCATTCTAAACGGATGCCTCTCTATTCTGAGGCTGTGTCCTCTGGTCTTAGACTCTCCCATCACAGGAAGCATCCTCTCCACATCCACTCTATTAAGGCCTATCACCATTTCATAAGTTAAATGAGGTCACACCTCATTCTTCTGAATTCCATTGAATACAGGTCCCGAGCTATCAAACACTCTTCATATGACAAGCCATTCAATCCTGGAATTATTTTGTGAACCCTCTCCAGTGTCAGCACATCCTTTCTAAGTTAAGGGGCTCACAATACTCCAAGTGAGGCTTCACCAGTGCTTTATAAAGTTTCAGCATTGCATCCTTGTTTTATATTCTAGACTTCTTGAAATGAATGCTAACATTGTATTTGCCTTCCTCACCACAGACTGAACCTGCAAATTAACTTTTAGGGAATCCTGCACAAGTCCCAAGCCCTTTCACACCTCAGGTTTTGAATTTTCACTTCATTTAGGAAATATTTAGCCCTTTCATTTCTTCTACCAAATTAGTCTTCTTTTCCTTCTTGTGTCCACGGACAGTCTATACATGGCCCAGCCAGAACTGGACATACTTTTGCGCCTTGTTGTTGAATTTGGCAAGATCTGCAATGGTACAGGGTTCCTCTAGCGACGGGCATTGCAGGAAATATTGCATAGTTTGTGGCTCAGTTCCACATTCACAAGTTGACGGGCTGGTTGTATATCCCCATTTGCTTAGTGACACCTTTGAACGACCGACACCAGTCCTAAGTCTGTTAAGGCACTTCCAGGTTGCCCAGTTGCAATTAGTTCCTGGGGGAAGGCTTTCATCCGGTGGAATTTCCATCATTTGGGGTTGTTTGAGACTGGCGAGCCGGTCTTTCCACAAGGCGACGCAGGCTTCAGATGGAGTTGATTGTAATGGAACAACACCGTCAATGAAGCTCTTCCTTGACTTTAGGTGGCTGGGTGTAGGTGTATGACCATGAAGAGGGTGCCTCTCAACTGATGTTTGATGGAGTTGTTCTTTCTTGCTGGCTACCATTCTTCTTATATCAGGGGCAGTGATACCCCCCAAGATATATAGGTGTTTGTTGGTTTTAAACAACCTGTTTCTCCATGGTGTTAAAATCAGTGCTTTGGGCAGTGATGTATAAGTCAACAGCATATATAAAATGGCATGTGACATCATCTATAGGTTGGTCATTCGTGTAGATGTTGCACAGCAGTGGTGCATGCACACTTCGCTGAGGAAGACCATTCTTCTGAACACGCCACCTGCCGCACTTCCCACCTAGTTCAACATAGAACTGGCGATTCTGAAGCATGCTTTCTAACAGCTCTGTTAAGTGAATAATTTTGGCATCTCTAGGATCTTGCAGAGGAGACGTCTATGGTTCACTGTATTGTAAGCTGCTGACAAGTCTACGAAAACAGCAGCTGTTACCATCACTTTTTACCAAATCGCTACCTAATTAGCGACCATACACTTCACAACACTGTATTCCATCTTCCATTTCTTTGCCCATTCTCCTAATCCGTCCAAGACCTTATGTAGTCTCTCTACTTCCTCAAAACTACGTGCCCATCCATTTATCTTCATATTGTCTACAAACTTTACAACAAAACCATGAATTCCATCATCGAAGTCATTGACATATAACATAAAAGGAATCAGTCCCAACACAGCCCTCTGTGGAACACCACAAGCCACTGGCAACTAACCAGAAAAGGCTCCCTTCAATCCCACTCTTTACCTCCTGCCAATCAACCTACTGCTTTATCCATGCTATCTGTCTATCCTTCTTGCAATCTTGTGAGATTTTAAGTGTCTATCTAACTGAAGAGAAGGACATTGTAATTCAAGGTCTGGAAATTCTCAAGACGGAAAAAGAAATTTCAGCAATGATTTCCACACAGGCATGTCATTTAACCACATGCAATTGATAACTTAACCTGACCTTGTGGATGTCACCATGGAAAAGAGTTCAAAATGTTGTTTGCAGTATTTGATATCTTGTCTTTAACACAGCGTCAGCACAATGCAGAATTAAGGAGGTAAATCAAGGTTTTCAAGTCCTGAAGAATCCCAAATGGTTTTATCAGTTTTATCAACAGCTTCTTTGCACTCAAGGGAACATAGCCACTGGAAGAAAAATCAGTGGGGGTCAAAAATTAAAGTAAATTTTTTTTTCATTCGGATAAAATTTGTCCTACAGAGAGTAGTGAGAATGTGGAACAAGCTGCCTGGGGAAGTGATAGATGCGGGTTTGATTTCAGCATTTGAGAGAAGATTGGATAAGTACCCAGGTGGGATGTGTATGTCAGAAGTGCAGTTTGATGGAATGAGACAGAATAACAGTTTGGCATGGACGAGATGGACTGAAGGGCCCGTTTCTGTGCTGTAGTAATCTACAAGTTGGAAAAAAGTGTGTTAACTCCTGGAGCAGATATTTCAGTAACTGAGTCTCCATACTGTATATGCTGGCGCTTCTTTATATTCTGATTTACGTAAATCACTTGGATCCAATTCCAAGAGAGATTATTACAGAATTTCCAATTGTATCAAACTAGGGATCACAAGGAATGCAAAGGAATATAGGTAAAAAAAACAGGCTGAATAGTGAAGGAGATGGATGGATATTCACAGCAGAAATACTGTAAAGTACTGAATATGTTGCAGGAATTCACTCTTATCTGGGACACAGGTGCAAAGGCTGGGGTCTCTCTTCTGTTTTTGTATTCTGGCTTGGAAGATAGTATTTTTTATTCCATAGAACAGAAGTTGAAAAAAATATCTATCTGGGGTCTACAACATTATGAAAAAGGTCCTGATAGCATCTGGCCAATATGTATTAATTTCAATCAAAATAAGAAAGGCTGGACAAGAAATTCCATCAAAATAGCAGAGATAAGTTCTGCAAAACACATTAGAATTTTACCATAAAACAATTGTCAGATGCTGTTCAGTTCTCACTGTCTCTTTAATAGTTCAAGAAATTGTTTGTAGGTGATACGTCAAACCACAAAGGTGCCCAGCCATGCCCAAAGACATTCATTGGCATTGGTGGATGACCCATGCAAGGAATTTCCTTCAAACAAGCAGATAACCAAGGAACAGTCCTGTGAAGTAAACCTTCAGGGCGAAGATGAGGCTTGCTGCAGATATAAACGGGAGCACCTGACAGATCAGGACTCAGCATGTGAAGCCAGTGCTTGGAACTGCTGCGGAAAGCTATACTTTAAATTTAGAAACATTGTCCTCATGGGGGGTAGGGTGGTGACCCTTAGGATCTCTGCTTCAATTGTTTATAATCTTGGTCATGGCACGCTCTGCTACAACTACCTTAACTCTTATGAAACTGATCGCAATCCTCAGAATCAATATTGCCAGCCTCCAAATGCCAAATACTTCTCAAATGTTCCTGAAGGCTCTGGCTGCACTTCACCCATTCACAAATAGCATCCAATGCCTACCCTTCACTAGTCTCTCTCTTCCGCCCCATGCCCCAAAGCCTTTGTTATGTACTTTTACACACAACAAATGGCCTTCATGCATTATGGAATTCTGTAAAGTCTAATTCTTGTACGAACTCTGCACTGGATAGCAATATATTATCTGTTTACTATACCTTTCCAGTATCGACTTTCTACAGGAGCACAATTGAGAGCATCCTGACTGGCTGC
Source organism: Mobula hypostoma (assembly GCF_963921235.1). Taxonomy (NCBI): domain Eukaryota; kingdom Metazoa; phylum Chordata; class Chondrichthyes; order Myliobatiformes; family Myliobatidae; genus Mobula; species Mobula hypostoma. The sequence goes on from NC_086101.1 coordinate 174,152,041, forward strand.
ATCACTGCCTGATGTGGGAACTGTACTTCCCTCAATCGCAGGACTCTGCAGAGAGTGGTGTGGGCAGCCAGGGCATCTGTAGATGTGAACTTCCCGCTATCCAGGACATTCATAAAGACAGGTGTGTAAAAAAGGGCCTGAAGGATCATTGGGGACCCGAGTCACCCCAATCACAAACTATTCCAGCTGCTACCATCCGGGAAACGGTACTGCAGCATAAAAGCCAGGAGCAACAGGCTCCAGGACAGCTTTTTCCACCAGGCCATCAGACTGATTATCTCAAGCTGATACAGTTGTATTTCTATGTTATATTGACTGTCCTATTCTGCGTACTACTTATTACAAATTACTACAAATTGCACATTGCACATTTAGATGGAGATGCAATGTAAAGATTTTTATTCCTCATGTATATGAAAGATATGCATAATAAAGCCAATTCAATTCAATTCAAAGATGCCCATCATCCAGGCCATGTTCTCTTCTCACTTCTGCCATCAGGCAGGCAATACAGGAGCCTTCAAGTCCCTCACTGCCAGGTTCAGGAACAGTTATTACCCTACAGCCATCAGGCTACCGAACCTGTACAAATAACTTCACATTGCTCAGTGCTAAACTGTTCCAAAAAGCCATGATGTCGCCTAGCGGGCATCAGGGTAGGAGGGTGCCTGTCAACAGGTGATATCAGTGAGCTCAGGGGATCAGGACTATATATACAGTATATATCCCTATTCTGCATCTTTGTATTATCACTGATATTCTACATGGGTTTGTTAATTTGTACGCATTAAGCTGCGGCATCGTTGGGTGGGGGGCGCAGGGGAGATGGGCCTTGGGACTCTTATTACGTGATTGTGATCTTGTGTGTGCTTAATGTGTCATTGCACCTTAACCCGTAGTTATGCTGTCTCGTTTGGCTGTATTCATAAGCATTCATGTATGATTAAAAGACAATTAAACTCCAATTGAATTGAACTGACTCCACAATCTATAGATTCATTTTCAAGGACTCATGTTCCAGTATTATTTATTTTCTATTTTAATATTTGCATGATTTGTCTCCTTTTGCACTTTGGTTGTTTGCCAGTTTTTGTTTACGTATAGCTTTTCATTAAAATATTTATTTCTTTATTTTCCTGGAAATGTCTTCATGAAAATTAATATCTGGTACAGCACAGTGGAAAAGTCTGAGGCACATATATATAACTAGGGCGTCTAGGACTTTTGTACAGTACTGTACTAATTTTATGTATTGCACTGTACTGCTGATGCAAACAAAAAAAATCAAATTTCGCAACGTATGATATATGTAATTCTGATATGGGTCCCTAGTGTGGACTGAGAAAGGGAAAGGGACAGGGAGAGGGGAATCATGGTTGGGAAAAGGGGGGAGGAGGAGGGGAGGGAGAGGGAAGCACCAGAGAGACATTCTATAATGATCAATAAACAAATTGGTTGGAATCAAATGACCTTGCCTGCTGTCTCAGGGTTGGGTGCGCCTGCATCCGCACCAGTCCCTGCCCCTGGTGCTCCTTCTCTGTCACCTATCCCACACTCCTCCTGCAACGCTCCACCCTTGCTATACCCAGCAATCCTTGCTCCCGCCAGATTTACAAACTCGCTCTCTGCTCTACGTTGACAAATACAGTACTGTGCAAAAGACTTAGGCACCCGAGCTATATATACTGTATGTGCTTAAGGCCTATACACAGTATAGCGACATATATGAAGTTTGATAATAAATGTAATTTGATTTTGAATTCACAATGCTTCTTTGATTGCTGTCACAATATTGGTTGTCAAATTTAGCTGCCACATTCCCCATATTACCACAGGACCTGGAGTTCAAAAGCCGTCACATGCTGCAAGTAGGCCAGGTGTGAAAGAAAATGCACTAAAGCAAGTTTGCCTTTATTTCCCAAGCAGTGCAACTTTTCTTTGACACTTCTTCACTCACAGAACATTCTCACCCACTCAAGGATGACAATTAAATCACGTGCTATTGGCAAGGACACTTTTATTTGCTGCACTTTGGTTTGCAGGGTGAGGGGGTAATATTTCATACCAATTGTGGAAGACTGACAAGTCTAGGTGGAATGCATAGTCAAAGAGATTGTACATGTTCTGTGAAAATAATGGACGCAATTTACTCACGGATTCAATGTACTCAATTTATACATTTTATGTCTTTGGTACTCTGCTGTGGAGGTAACAGGAAAATAAAGATATGTAAGCTCAACAAAATTAAGGAACAACTCATCAATTGAGTAACTCAACCTGTCTTATTATCTCCTGATAAAAGGTCTTGGTTCGAAAAGTCAACAGTTTACTCTTTTCCATAGATGCTGCCTGGCCTGCTGAGTTCCTCCAGCATTTTGTGCGTATTGCTTGGATTTTCAGCATCTACAGATTTTCTCTTGTTTTGTTAATATCTCCAAGCCAAAATTAATTGGCCATATAAAATAGGTGATAATGGAAAGGATTTAGAAAGGAAGAGGGCGAGACATTTAGAGCCAAAGAAACAAAATGTAAAAAGAAAGGAATACAAGTGTGAATAATATACAAGTATTTGGGGTCAAAATGACCAGACTGACTGGTTTGTAGGAGAGCACTTTCACGTGACAACCAGTTACAAAGCTATCTGAATATCTCTGAGTTATCCTCTGAATTGAACCACTCTGTTGTTAGCTTAACAAAAAGGTGCTATTAGCTTTCTTGTGAGTTTTAGTAATTTCTTGCCTACATTACCATTCCTATCGGTCGTGTTCTCCTGATTCCTAACTGTCCATTAAACTTACCACACAGTGACCCCAATAATTACACCCATTTTTTTGTTAAATTAATTTGCAAGATTTAGACGTCACGTTCAAGATCAACAATTCAAACTCTTCTTTAAATGTCTTCTGAACTGAGTGGCTTGTTGGGCCAGTTTAAAGGGCAGTTGAGAGTCAAGCACATGACTATGGGTCTGGAATCACAAATTAGTCAGATCTCTAATGGGCAACTGTGAAAAGGGTGGCATTAAACAGTTTTCCTCTCGTTTCACAGCCACTACCACTGACAGTAACTTTTAATTAATTGAAATTAAATTCTTCAACTGTCATGATGGGATTTGACCTCCAACTTGCCATTCTAGTAACACAGTCACCATGCTCCCTTCCCTCCTTTACAAAGCGGTAAGTGTTAATTACTGCCAATCAACCTCATTTGCACTGAAAATTAACTGTCAGATGTGTGGAGTTTCATTCCTTTATGTTATGAACATTTTTGGTAAGTTTCAATCTTTAATGATATACTTTATTTTCTTAGATATATAGGGCCATAGAATAATACAGCATGGGAGCAGAGCCTTCAGCCCAACTCGTCCATGCCACCCAAGGTGCCCACAGTACATCCGTCTCATGTGCCTGTGTTTGGCCCAAATCCCTCTTACTTCCTTATGAGTTTGCAAAGATTTGTCATGACATCTAAAACTTTGACTAGGTGTGTTGTGCAGAGTATATTGACTGGCTGCATTACAGTCTTGTCTGGAAACACCAATGCCTCTGAACAGAAAATGCTACAAAAAGTAGTGGATTCGGCCCAGTACTCATGGGTAAAGTCCTCACAGCCACTGAGCAGATCTACATGAAACATTGTTGCAGAAAAGCAGCATCCATCATCAGGGATCCCCACCACCCAGGCCATGCTCTCTTCTCACTGCTGCTATCAGGTGAAAGGTACACGGGTATCAGGACTCACCCCACCAGGTTCAAGAACAGTCAGTAACCTTCAACGATCAGGCTTTTTAACAAAGGTGGATAACTACAATCAACTTCACTTGCCCCATCATTGAAATGTTCTCTCAAACGATGAAATCACTTTCAAGGACTCTTCTCATGTTCTCAGTATTTACTGCTATTTATTTATATTTGCATGTGCACAGTTTGTTGTTCTCTGCACTCTATAGATGTGATAGATTTGTGAAGTTTGCACACAAGAAAATGAATCTCAGGGTTGAATATGGTGACATGTATGTACTTAGATAATAAAATTTACTTTGAACTTTGAAATCTTTCCTATCTATACATTTATCCAGAAGAATTTTAAAATGTTTTTATGATCTTTCCTTTTCATCTATCTCATTCTTTGAGTCCAACCTTTTCTCCTTATTTCTCCTTTTGTATTTGGTTGAAAGTTAATTTTCTCTTAATGTGTATACTTCTCACACTTACTTGCCCTGTTCACTCAGGTCCCAATATACTTATTAAACCTCCAAGACTCTTCATACCGGAAGTCTCCCAGGATTAAGAACTATTTCCCAGCGATGACTGGAAACAAGTAATCAATACAAAATGCTGGAGGAGCTCAGCAGGTCAGGCAGAATTTATAGAAAGGAATAAAGAGTAGACCCTCATCGGGGCAAGGACCTAAACAGGGGTCTCAGCTCAAAACATTAACTCTCCATTCCTTTCCATGGATGCTGCCTGATCTGCTGAGTTCCTCCATCGTTTTGTGTGTGTTACTCTGGACTTCCAGCACATGCAGATCTCTAGTGCAAGAAAATCCGTTTATTGGGAAGCGGGGTATGGTTCACAATCAGATTATGTATTGGACAGATCATGTATGTAAGCAAAGAGCTGTCAATGAAACTCAACCGGTCAGGCTGCATCTGCAGCTGCAGAGAGAATGTCCATGTTTCGAGTTGAGACCCTGAATAAGGATGCTTCAGGTCTTGACCTGAAACATTGACTATTCCTCTGCCTTCTCAAATGTGGCCTGACATTCAGGTATATCAAGTATATCAGGACCCGCGTGAACAGGGCAGGTATACACAGAAAGAGAAAATTAAAATTCAACCAAATATGAAAGGAGAAATACGGAGAAAAGGTTGGATTCAAAGAATGAGATAGATGAAAAGAAAAGAACATAAAAACACTTAAAGAAATCTTCTGGATAAATGCATTGATAGGAGAGAGTTCCTCAAACAGTTTGTTTTTTTTTGCTCTTAATTCCTATAGCTGCAGTCTCTTGTGTTGACATGGATCTACAATAAGATTGGTCCATAAGACCGAAAGACCATAAGACAAAGGAGCAGAATTAGGCCATTCAGCCCAATGAGTCTGCTTCTCCATTCCATCATGGTTGATCCCAGATCCCACTCAACCTCATAAACCTGTCTTCTCGCCAAATCCTTTGATGCCCTGACCGATTGGGAAGCTATCAACTTCTGCCTTAAGTATCTCCATGGATTTGGCCTCCACCGCAGTCTGTGGCACAGCATTCCACAGACTCACTACACTCTGGCTAAAAAAAAAATCTCCTTACTCTGTTTTAAAAGGTCACCTCTCAATTTTTACGCTGTGCCCTCTAGTTCTGGATACCTCCACCATCGGAAATATCCTCTCCATATCCACCCTATCTAGTCTTTTCAACATTTCGTAGGTTTCAATGAGATCCCTACACATTCTTCTAAATTCCAGTGAGTACATGCCCAAAGGTGCTTAACGCTCCTCATATGTTAACCCCTTCATTCCCAGAATCATTCTCATGAACCTCCTCTGGACTCTCTCCAATGACAATGTATCTTTTCTGAGATATGGAGCCCAAAACTGTTGACAATACTCCATATGCAGCTTGGCTAATGTCTTATAATGCCTCAGCATCATCTCCTTGCTTTTATATTCTATTCCCCTTGAAATAAATGCCAACATTGCATTTGCCTTCTTTACCACAGACTCAACCTGTAAATTAATCTTGTGGGAGTCTTGCATGAGGACTCCTAAGTCCCTCTGTACCACATATGATTTTACCTTCTCCCCATTTTGATACTAGTCCTCACTATTGTTCCTTTTACTAAAATGCATTATCATACATTTCCCAGGACTGGATTCCATCTTCCACTTTTTTGCCCATTCTTTCAATTTGTCTAAGTCTTGCTGCAATTGCATTGTTCCCTCAGCACTACCTATCTCTCCACCTATCTTCGTATCATCCGCAAAGTTTTCCATAAAGCCATCAATTCCATTACCCAAATCATTAAAAGTAGTGAAAAGTAGTGGTCCCTATACTGACCCTTGAGGAACACCAGTAGTCACTTACAGCTAAACAGAAAAGGCACTTTTTATTCCCACTCGTTGCATCCTGCCTGTCAGCCATTCCTTTATCTATGCTAGTATTTTTCCTGTAATGCCAGAGGATTTTGTCTTATTAAGCAGCCTCATGTGTGGCACCTTGTCAAATGCCTTCAAAAGATCTAAGTAAATTACATCCACTGCCTCACCTTTGTTCACCCTGCTCGTTACTTCCTCGAAGATCTCTAACAGATTTGTCAAGCAAGATTTCCCTTGGCAGAAACCATGCTGACTTTGACTTATTTTCTCATTAGTCTCCAAGTACCTTGAAAACTCAGCCGTAATAATCAACTCCAGCACTTTCCCAAACACTGAGGTCTGGTTAACTGACCTATAATTTCCTTTCTTTTGCTTTCCTCCCTTCTTAAAGAGTGAAGTGCATTTACATCTAATGCATGTGTTATTGTAGCAGTCGGAGGCAACGAAGGATGATGTAGAGACAGGATAGACAGTCCAGTAGATGTTTACAGGTGCTCACAGTATTTTTATTCAAAGCAGAGAAGCATTAATATTTAGATATAAAGGAAATCAACAGATATGGGATTAATGCTGTAAGTGGTGCTCAGATAAAAGACCAACTCATGATCTTACTGAAGAGTTAAGCAGGCTCAAAGAGTTGAATAACTTTCTCCTTCTTCCTTGTTTATATTCTTAATTGAAGTCAAAGCCCATCAAGTTGAAGGACAGTCAAAATCTCCTCCTGACTTGGTCTGGCTGCAAGATTATCTGCCAATAATGATTTTCAGACACAATTACAGCTTGGGTGTTGGAGTTCGGTGTTCTCTAAATAATTTGCTATCTGGTAAGATCTTTTTGGATGGATGGAATCCCTGGCCTCAGATAGTCTGTGTTTCTCCCCCTTCATAGTTAGCAGGACATGCCTGTATAACTTGGTTTGCAAAGGTTTTTGGGGCTGAGGTCTCAGGCAATTTTATCGTCACTAAAGGTAAACTCCATGAAATGGCTGGCTGCATCAGATACTGGCCTAATACTATCAAAGTTCATGGGGATATCTGAATGACAAGAATCTTGCTGAAGAACAATTTGTCATAGAACCAAGGGTCCTTGCTAGTATACAAGTGAAAGATGAATAGCATATCAGTGAAATTATTTTCAATTCTTCTCTTTACAAAGCCAATATCAGTCAAATATGTCAACAAACACAAAGGCCTTGGTCTTTGCTGCTACAACAATTTATCCTGATCCAACTCTCCCATTTCCACAAATTACTGTTTCAAAAATATCTTCTCGGAAAATTGTTTTCACCTTCCAAAGTCCACTAGCTGTTCTCTCAGTGTCTATAAAAAAAAACGCTTTTCTTTTCTGTCCATTGGTCTTTCAAACCTTGACACTTCTGACTTTGCCTGTGCAACTTGTTTGCTAAATTCTGGGCACGCATCACATCATCCGTGAAACCACTTAGCAAGTCAACATGAATCCACATTTATTCCTTCTTCCAGCATAGAGAAACAGCAGCAACTTGAATTTATACAGTGCTTACTACAAAGGAAGATTATCTCAGAAATTCTCTCCAGAAGTAGTTAATAAGCAAAATTGCACACCAAGCCACAAAAGAAGATGTAAGAATACATGTCAAAAATCCTTGTTCTATTAGTAAATTGGTTTATTATCGTCTCACCTACTAAGCTGCAGTGAAAACTTAGCATGCATGCTGTCCATACAGGTCACTTCAATACAATGCTGCATTGGGGTACTGTGGTACAAGGACAAACAATAACAGAGTTCAGAACAAAGTATTACAGTACAGAGAATTTGCACTGTAGGTAGACAGTGAGTTGCAAAGATACAACAACAGAGATTGTGAGTCCATCTTATCATATCAGGGAACTGTTCCAGAGACTTTTAACAACAAGATAGAAGCTGTCCTTGAGCTTAAAGATTAGCTTCATTAGTCACCTGTGCATTGAAACATAGAAACCTAGAGGGAAGTACACCATTTTGCATGAATGACCAACACAGTCAGGATTATGCCAGGACAGCCCATCGGTGTCGCCACGCTTCTGGCACCAACATGTCCACAACTTACTAACCTGGACTGTGCGTTCGTGGTGGAAACTGGAGCACTTGGAGGAAATATTCATGGCCATGAGGAGGAAAAGTAAACTTCTTATAGACAAAGGGGGGAATTGAACACCAACTGGTGACCACTGGTGCTGTGAAGCATTGTGCCAATCACTACACTACTATCTTACTGGTATGTCCCTTTAGGCTTTTGTGCCCAGTGAAACAAGACAGTATGCCTAGGCGGGTGGTATCTTTGAATATACTGGCTGCTTTACCAAGGCAGTGAGAAATACAGACAGAGTCCATGGAAGGCAAGCTAGATTCAAGGGTGACCTGCAGGCTACCAGAGTGAAGGAGCGCCTTACATCTTCTTTGGTAGAGACATATTTCCATCCTGCCACCTAAGGAAGGCAATAGTAATACAAATAACCATGCATTTTACAGTGGTGTGCAGAAAAGCATCTTTGAATGTACAACATGTCAAAGTGAAGTGGATGAGCTTCCTGTACCTAATAAAGTGGGCACTGAATGTATATCTGGAATATATAGAGCTGTGGGAGGATTAGGAGCTTGAAGATCTTTAAAATGATGAAAATTTTAAAATCCATATATTGCTCAACTGGGAGCTGATGTTGATGGATGAATGGAACCATATGAGTTTGGACATGAGAGCATGTTATGGAGGCAAAAGGTGAGTATAATAGGATTGCAAAGGATTATCAATGCCAAATATAAGAACCACATTAAAATTGAACTGAACTATCCTACAATCCCTCATGATTGTTTTCTTTGCCTTCATTTCATCCTAAATCCTGTCCCTCACAGTACTGATTGTATTCCTGCCAATAACCTGAAGAATAGCTTTTCTTTCTGGATTTCTAGCTATTTTCAGAACCACATACTGGAAAATGTGCTTCCGATTGTCCATTGGAGAATAAAATTCACTTTAAACTAGATCCAAACCTTCCTGCCTCATAACTTTGTGAGATGTCACCCCAACTGAACTTAGTACTATCTGCAAATCATAATTTGTTTGACTTAACCCCATTTTCAGACCATGTTTTCCTTATATTTGTGCATTTATTCAATCATTTGTTAATACAAATTACAATGCTCTGTGACATGATAAACATGTGATGTTATCAACATGTGGGTGGTACATGTCCTACTAAGTTTGCCATTATATTACAGTCCATGTTAAATGTAAAAAAAACTACATCTGAAGAAAAATGTGTATTGATGACATCTAATAATATCTAATGATATAATAAATACATTTTGTGGTCACTTTTTTCAGTATGTCCGTCCACCTATTCATTAATGCAAATATCTAATCAGCCAATCATCTGGCAGCAACTCTATTCATAAAAGCATGCAGACATGATCAAGAGGTTCAATTGTTGTTTTGACCAAATATCAGAATGGGGAAGAAATGACTGACCGTGAAATGATTGTTGGTGCCAGGCGAGATTGTTTCAATATTTCAGAAACTCCTGATCTCCTGGGATTTTCATCCATGAGACTCTCCAGAGTTTGCAAAAAAATACCAAAAAAAGTAAGTGATATTTCTGTGGGTGAGAAAGCCCTGTTAATGAGAGAGGACAGAGGAGAATGACCAGACTGCTTCAACCTGACAGGAAGGTGACAGTAGCTCAGATAACCACGTTACAACAGTAGTAAGCATAAGAGTATCTTTGATTGCACAGCATGTCAAACCTTGAAGCGGATGGGCTACAGCATCAGACCACGAACATACATTCAGTGGCCATTTTATTAGGTACAGGAGGAACTTAATAAAGTGGCCACCTAGCTCACATAGTTGTACTAGGTGTCACTAGAACAGCTGCTATTACTGCGAGCTTGCTGCACCAGAGTCTTGGGTTTGGATGTTCTTCAGGTGAGTTCAGATAGGTGCTGTTTGCGTGGAGTTCGCACATTGCCCTTGTGACTATGTGAAGCTGCTCTCTGTGCTCTGATTTCCTCCCACATCCCAAAGATAAGTCAATTGACTGCTGTAAATTGCCCCAAGGTTGCTGGTGATTGGTGTAATCAGGGTGGTGTTAATATGGACGAAGGAAGAATAAAGATAGGACAATTAATATATGATTAGTGTAAATACTACTACTACATCGACTCAGGCCTAGGGGGGCCGGCGTCGGGCACGATGACGGACTCTCCACTTCCCCTCTCCCTCATCAGTGTGTTCAGTTCATCTAGATTAGCCACGCCGCTGTCTTCTAGGAGCGTGTTGACCATAGTCTTGGGAGGGCGCCCAGGGTTCATCCTCCCATGTTTGGACTCTCATATGATGACTAGACTGGCAGGTAGCTCGGGGTGGCGTAGACAGTGCCCCGCTAGTTGCAGTCTTCTCGCCTCGATTTTAGTGGTGAGCATCAGTAGGTTGTTATAGAGCTCGATGTTCGTCATGTGCTGTTGCCAACTCATGTCAAGAGCCATCAGGAGCATTCGTGTATAGCAACCATCTAGAGACTTTCGAATAGTCTTGGTGAGTGTCCATGTCTCGCATCCGTACGTGAGAATGGACTCTATGACTGCTATGAAGATCCTCTCCTGACCCTCTGGTCAGGTTCGACTTCCAGATTTCCTTCATGTGGTTCACATCCCTCCACGCCAGTGCCTTCCGTATCTTTATATAAATAGTGTAAATAGGTGATGCTTAAATGCTCTGTATCTCTATGATAAAGTGTAGAGTGTAAAGCAATGAAAGTTTAAAGTTCTAAATAATGGACTCGTGCAAAAGACGACAATGATAATTACTCATTAATGGAAGCCACTTCAATACTTATTGGGGAGAAATGACTTTAATATCTAGAGTAGCAACATACATAAGGATTGTGATCGCATGCTTCCCCTACAGTTAATGGCACCTGATCACAAAGAACCTGATCTGCATCGAGTTACAGGTCATCCTTAGGTTACTTCTTAGGAACTAAAATGGCAAACCACAAAACAAAAACTCTGACAGGCTTGGTGATGTATTGTTGTGGAATACAGATTCATTCTCACATCATCTGTTAGAATGGTCTGTGGCAAAACTTTGAAGAGGAGGATGAACAGAAGGTCAACAAAAAGTAGTAGATGCAGCCTAGTCCATCACAGGGAAAGCCCTCCTCACCATTATGCACATATACAAAGAGTGCTACCACAAGAAAGCATCATGCACTCTGAGGCACTCAAGTGGACCCAATCCTCACCCATCTCTGGCCATCTAGCTGCATGATGGACCCTGGATTTTCCTTGACGCCAGTTCTGGCAGCCCACCATGATCACACATGTATGTCAGTTTGTCACTGTCTGTCCTCAATGTGCCCAGTCCAATACTTCCTCTGGCCTCCTGTGACCCCTACCGGTCCCTCAATGCCTGTGGTCCTACATAGCCATAGATTTCGTCACAGGTTTGCCACTTTCCTTTGGGGTCACGGTGATTGAGCCAGTGGTGGACTGCTTCGCCACCTCTTAACCATCCACATGGAAGAAGTATCTGCTCTGGGCCAAGCTGTCCCACAATGTACATACCTCCTCGGCCAAGGGTATGTCACTCTTTGAGTTGCTTCATGGCTACCAACCAACCTTACTCCCCACAGGAGAGACAGTGATGGAGATCCATTCCCCCAGGACCCCGATTCGCTACTGCTGGAATGCTTGGAAGAGAGGATGGAGGGTCATCCTAGCTGCCATCTGTGTCTACTGCTGCCAAACTAACCACCCTTGATGCCCAGCCACACAATTCCAGCTAGGGGAACATGTCTGGCTTTCCACCGTAGATCTGCCCTGTGCATCAACTCCCACACATTGTGGTTCATTGGTCCCTTATGATTACCCATTACATCAATCCAGTCATTTACCATCTCCAGCTTCCACTGTTTCTCAGGATCATGACTATCTTTCACGTGTTCTGCTTCAAGCCAGTTGTCCATGGACCACTCAATCCACCTGAACCTTCACCTCTGAAGCCTAGGATGATGGAATATGGTCCAGTGTACATGGAACATGCTGTTGTGGATGGGGTGTGCAGTACCTGGTTGACTGGGAATCGTATGGCCCAGAGTAGAGATCTTGGGTGCAGTCCAGTTACATTTTGGATCAAGCAGTTCCACTGGACCCATTCAGATCATCATGAGCCATAGGGAGCTTGCTATAGGGGGGTGGTTCCCATCAGGCCTGCATGTGGTGGCTCCTCCCAACCTTCATCCGGCTACAGGAGTCACCTGTCACTCATTTCCAACTCATCACCTGCAGCCTATTTAAACCCAGCTCTCATTCACAATCTTTGCTCATTCATACAAACCAGTCAGCCTCAACCAGATGCTCCTAACCATCATTTACCTTGTTTCCTATTAGTATCTGTTTTCTCTTGTTTTGTGGCCCCTCGTGACTTGCTATTTTGCAGTTCATTATTAAAGCCATCTCTCACTGCTAAATTGTCTCTGCTGCTCTACTTTTGCATCAAGCCTCCTGTACACTTCCTGACATTCACTCTGAAGTTTCACATCCTGTATGAGATGCTGCATTCACAGTGCATATCAATTGCCTCTGCACTATCCTGGTAATAATTGTTCAATTTTCACTTCTAGCTTGATAGATTTTTTAATGTTTTTAAATAACAACTTTAGTTCTTTAAATGGCAAGGGGAATAATTGGAACTGTGTTCCTCATTAGGTTGTAATGGTTGAGTAGAATCATTTAATTTATTCCACCATTGGTTCAATGTCCTTCAAACTGACAAACACCAAAATAGTTGAATTGAATGTGAACTTCTTTAAGCTTAACAGTCAGAGCTACAGACATGGATCCAAATATAAGGCAATCATATATAGCAATTTTGGAATGCTTCACAGACCTGGGGATAAAATTTCTAACTATCTAAATGTAGAAAATTTGGAGGAATTGAAATTTATGTTCAAGAATAATGATCATTCAACCACAGATGGATATCCATGAATAGAGCCAAATTAAACAGCGTCCTGTCAGGGCCAAGGTGCAGAAAACACAATACCAACAGTCATACACAGCACAAGGCACATATAGCACATTTAAGATGAGTGACATGTCCTGTAAATTGATGGTGCATAGGTATTATTGTCAAGAATATGGGGCAGCACAGTAGTGGTTAGTACAACGCTCTACAGTACCAGCGACCTAGGTACATCTCCCACCACTGCCTCAAAGGAGTTTGTGTATTCTCCCCATGTGGACTTCCTGAAGGTGTTTCGGATTCCCATCACATTCCAAAGGCACACTGGTTGGAAGGTTAATTGGTCACTGTAAATTGCCACATGATTAGGCTAGGGATAAATTAGGAGACTGCTGGGCGGCGTGGCCTTTTCCCCTCCGTATCTCAATAAATAAATAAATAAACAAGCAGTTCCGAGCACTCTGCAGATGAACGTACACGCGCATGCATTTAATTCAGTTTGTCCTGCACCGAACGAACACTGGAAAGCAGCAATCATTGGAGGAGCCAACACCCAACTGAGCACGGAAGCTGTGCCACACCATCACTGCGTTGCCTCTCCAGGACAATAGGCAAGCCTGAGGCATGAGGTCTAGTCCTCACTAAAACCAAGGCCATGAAGCTCCCCCCCAACATCTGTCTCACTAATAAACCAGTGAACCGGACTCATAGTGTTTTACATTACCAATATCCTACAGGGTCCTGTGAGTTCAAGAAAAACAGTATAAGACAATCATTCGCTGTAAGACTGTACACTGTCTTTGCGCACCGACTCCAATATCTCTCTGTAGTAAGAATTAACATGGCCAGTAACGAGTGCAACTCCTCCAGCTCCTTTGCCAATGAGCAGCTTGCTGATGGGGTAGACCCACAGCAGTTGAAGCCCTCAATGTGCAGAATTGTCTTGCGATTTTAAAAGAGACATTTAAAAGGACTGACATATCTTTGGTTGGCCCCAGAGAGGCTGCTCTGTCCAAGTGCACCGTATCTTACCAGAAGAAAACTTCATTAAAGGGGCAAGAAAGAACAGCAAAAATGTTCTTTTGTTAAAATAGGGAAGGAAATTTCAAAGATGTTCCATTGGAATTTTGAAATGAAGATGGCTAAGGAAAGAACATTCAATTCCCCATCAAATTCCATAATTAACAGCTTTCTATTACCTCCATCCATCATTTTCCAGCCTTTGTTGTTATTTCCACTCTTCTCTTCTCCATCTCCCTATCACTCCTCCTCACTTAGATCCACCTTTCACTTGCCAACTTTGGCTCCTCCTCTTTCCCTCACTTTTTATACTGGTTATCACCCCTCTTTCTCTCAGTCCAGATGGAAAGTCTTGACACAAATCATCTTTTGACAAGTTCCCCCCACTGACGCTTCCTGACTCACTGGGTTCCTCCAGCATTTTGTAATCTTGTTCCAAGTTCTAATACCAATACCATTACCACTGCTAAGTCCTCCACCAGCTACATCCATGGACAACTGGTCCTTGGTTTATTGTTGTCACATTTAATGAGATACAGTTTTGCATACCACCCATACAGATCACTTCAAAGCTTAAGTACTTTGAGGTATTTAAGTATGAGGGAAGAGTGACAACAGAATAAATAATATAGTGTTGCAGTTTCTGTCATAGGTGAAGTGCTGTGCAGATTGATACTAAAGTGCAAGGGGCACGACAAGATAGACTATGAAATCAAGAATTTCATCATTATTGTACAAGAGGTCTACTCAAGGGTCTTAAAATAATGGGATAGAAACTGTCCTTGAACCTGGTGGTTCATGTTTATGTATCTTTTGCCCGATGGAAAGAGGGGAAAAAGGAGGGGGAACAGAGAATGAATGGACTGAGAGAGGTCTTTGATTATGCTGGCGGCTTTCCCATGGCAGTATGAAGTATAGATATTTCTACGGAGGGGAAGCTGGTTTTCGGCACAGATTGAGCTTTGTCCACAACTCTCTGCAAGTTCTTGTGGTCTTGGGCAGAGCTGTCGCCATACTGAGCTGTAATGCATTCAGCAAGGATGTTTTTAATGGTGCACTATAAAAAGTGGAAAGGGTCAATCATGTCATGCTAGATTTTCACAAACTTCTGAGGAGATAGAGCTGGTGTGCATTCCTGTCATCGCATCTATACAGTCGGACCAGCACAAGCTATTAATGATATTTATACAGTACTTAGAAACTTCCCACATTGATAAAACTCAGCACATTGATACACACATGAGCACATAGGTGTTGTAATGAAAGCAAAGCCTCACTGCCGACATTTTGATCTGCTCTTGTGGTTGATTTCCTAACTCCGGCCTGTGGAGAGGACTGCCAGTCCATCCATTTTCACTCTTTCACTTTTCAGGTACATGAGACCTGCAGGCCCCAGATTTCATTAGCAAATCAGCTCCAGATTGCTGCACGTTTAAGCCAGGATACAAAACACAATTAAATTAAAAATCAACTGACGGCTTTATGCTTGTCCCTAAGATCCTCCCAATTAATGTCAGGACACACAGCTAAGCAACAAAATGTTATAATCCACACAAACAATCTTTAATTGAAATATGCATTCAGACAATTTAATTCAATTGAGGTTTTAAGTGATCAAACAGTGATTTTTTTTATAACCAACTGTTTCAGGCTTGATGTAATAAGCTTATGGGCAAACGATCACCACAATGAACTGAAAAATGCACAGCAAACAATGTACACAAATGGAATGCTGTGTCTCCAGTGTTAAGGACATAAAAATAAAAGCAGGAGTGGGCCTTCTAGCCTGTCAAGCCTGCTCTGGCAATCAACAAGATCATTGCTATCTGGCCGTGGACTCAGCTCCACATAAATGCCTTTTCCCCCATAACCTTTAACCCCACTATTATGCAAAAATCTCTCAATCTGAGTATTAAGTCTATTTAATGAGGTAGCCTATACTGCTTCATTGGGCAGAGCATTCCCAGATTCACTGGTCTCTGGGAAAAGCAGTTCCTCCTCATCTCTCTCTTAAATCTACTGCGCGATTTTTGAGGCTATGTGAAAGGGTTGAAGTAAAGCAATGGGTTACTATAACTGGGTCAGCAATATTTGTACATGGAAAAAAGGGTTTGATTGGAATATCAGGGTTTGGACTTCAGAAAAAGACATTAGGGATGGAATGTGTGTGTGCACGCGCGCACACATGCACGCATGTAATGTGGTCTGCTTTTGAAATTCAATTTCAATGCAGTCACTGCAACAGAATTTTGGTTGTGAAGTACAGCACGCACGCATTACTCAATAATACATTCACCACATGCAAACATTCATAGATTTCAGATATTTTTCATTGATTTCATAAATTTATACTACATGGAAGCAGGTCCTTCTGCCCAACTCATCCAAGCCAAACAAGATGTTCCATCTAAGCTAATCCCATTTTCCTGTGCTTGGCTCACATTCTTCTAAAACTGTCCTGTCTATGTATCTGTTCGAATTGTTTTTTTTATATATAGTGTAACTCCAGGCACCTTACCATTTGTATTGGCAGCTTATAACCAACACACTCTGTGTGAAAGACTTGCTGCTGAGATTCTCTTTAAATCTTTCCCCTCTCACCTTAAGCCTATGCCCTCTAGATTTAGACTCCCCTACTTTTAGGAAAATGTTGTGACGATCTGCCTTTTCTTTACCCTTCATAATTTAAAAAATTCTTTCAGGTCTCCCCTTAGCCTCCTTCACTCCATGGAAAAGACTTCTGGCCTACCCAATCTCTCGTTATACCTCAAACCCACTTGTTTTTGCAACCTGCTTGTGTATCTTTTCTGAAACCAATCCAGCTGAAGTGCCTATAAAAAGTATTCATGCACCCCCCACCCGACTCAACCCCACCCCACCGGAAGTTTTCATGTCTTATTGTTTTATAATATTGAATCACAGTGGTTTTAATTTGGTGTTTATGACACCAAATTAGTAAAAGACTCTGACAGACATACCAAATCACCACCGGTGTAACCAATTGGTTTTAGATGTCACATAATTAGTTAAATGGAGATCTGCTTTTGGAGACCTCTGTGTAGTCAAGGTGTTTCATCTGATTGTACTAAATATACACCTCTATCTGAAAGGTCCAACTGCTGGTTAGTCAGTATCCTGGCAAAAACTACACCATGAAGACAAAAGAACACTCCAAGCAACCCCTCAAAAAGGTTATCGTAAAGCACAAGTCAGAAGATGGATACAAGAAAATTTGCAAGTCACTGAATACCCCTTAGAGTATAGTTAAGTCAATCATCAAGAAATCGAAAGAATATGGCACAGCTGTGAATCTGCCTTGAGCAGGTCATCCTCAAAGACTGAATGACCACGCAATAAGGGGACCAGGGAGGGAGGCCACCAAGAGACCTATGACAACTCTGGAGGAGTTACAAGCTTCAGTGGCTGAGATGGCAGAGATTGTGCATACAAAAACTGTTGCCCAGGTGCTTCACCAGTCACAGCTTTATGGGAGAGCGGCAAAGCGTGAGCCACTGTTGAAAAAAACTCACACGAAATCTCAGGTAGTTTGTCAGGAGGCCTGTAGGAGACTCTGAAATCAGCTGGAAGAAGGTTCAATGGTCTGATGAAACCAAAATTGAGCTTTCTGGCCATCAGACTAAACATTATCTTTGGCATAAGTCATACACCGCACATCATCAGACCATCGTGAAGCATAGTGGTGGCTGCATCATGCTAGAGGGATGATTCACTGCAGTAGGCATTGGAAGGCTTATGAAGGGAGAGAGTATAACTAATGCAGCAAAATACAGGGAAATCCTGATGCAACTTGGGAGAAGATTTGTTTTCCAACAAGACAATGACCCCAAGCATAAAACCAAAGCTACGCACATAAAAGTTGCTGGTGAACGCAGCAGGCCAGGCAGCATCTCTAGGAAGAGGTACAGTCGATGTTTCGGGCCAAGACCCTTCATCAGGACTAAAGCCAAAGCTAACAGGAATGTCTTAAAAACCAACAAAGTTAATGTTCTGGAGTGGCGGTTGTTCATTCATGATCCCCATGCAATCTGACAGACCTTGAGCAGTTCTGTAAAGAAAGTTGGGCAAAAATTGTAGTGTCCAGACATGCAAAACTGATATAGAGACCTATTCATACAGACTCAAGGTTGTAATTGCTGCCAAAGGTGCATCAACTAAATACTGACTTGAAGGGGTGAATACTTACGAAATCAATTATTTTGTATTTTATATTTGTAATTAATTTAGATCACTTTACAGAGGTCAGCTTTTACTTTGACACGAAAGAGTCTTTTTCTGTTGATAAGTGTCAAAAAGCCAAATTAAATCCACTGTGATTCAATGTTATAAAACAATAAAACATGAAATCTATTAAGGCAGTTGAATACTTTTTATAGCCACTGTATGTCCTTCTATGGAAAATTGGACAGAACTGCACACAATATTCCAAATGTGCTTTCTCCAATGTTTTATACTGCGACAACACAGTATCCCAGTTCTTTTTTAATGCCCCAATCTATGAAAGCAAGCATGCCATCTGCCTTCTTTATCATCCTGTCTACCTGTGCCATCACTTTCTGGGAATGATGTACTTGTATCCTTAGGTCTCTCTGTACAGAGGCACCTTAAGGTCCCAGTCATTTACTATACAAAGTCCTACTCTGTAGGACTTCCCAAAATGTACCTCTTCATATTTGCCCTCATATTAAATTAAATCTGTCTTTCTGTCATCCACTTTCCAGTTGACCAACATCAGTAAAAATTTCTGTTGGTAGGCCATCAGCAAATTTCTACCATGCATTACTTGGAAGCCAAACCATCCCAGAATACTTACAATTGAAAAAAGCGACAACTTGGCTCAACGTTCAATCTAGTTTTAGCAGCGAGTGGACAATCTGTGCTCAGGATATCTACCTGATAGGAAAGATAATCTTTGGAGTCACATTTATGTTTCATGCTCAACCCCCATAATGTTTGGATGTGAGAGCTTTTAGATGCCAGGAGAAACCTTCAGCCATTGGGCCTAGTCATATTAACAAGAAGATGGTTGGGTTACTTCAGCAACAAATAAGTTTTTCACAAGTGGGATAAGGAAAGTAAGTAAATAAAGTTAAGCATTTAGTCATTCCTTCAGATTTTTGGAGTGGTAAATTGGGCCATATTAGATCCTAATCTAGAGACCACTGGGATTACTCTGGTTATGATCTCAAGAGCAGAATGGAGTCCAGTCAGAAGAACAGCTTACCTTCCTATGGTATCTTGATATTCCTAAGGCACAACAGTGACTATATTACCTGAGGTGCTTAAGGAAAGCTAATCTACCCCAAAAGTTGTTGGCCAACTTTTCTTGATGCGTGATAGAGAGCAGACTGATACAAGGAGTGACAGTGTGGTACTCTAGCTGTCGCAAGACCAACCACAAAGCACTCCAATGGGTGATTAGATGGATCAGCACATTATTGGGACTCAACTGCCAGACCTGGAGACAATCTACAACTCTCGATGCCTACGGAGCATTTGTAACATCATTAAAGACCCATCCCATCCCAGACACTGTCTGCTGAATTTCTTGCAATCTGGTAGGAGATACAGAAATGTCTTAGACAAAACAGAAAGACAGCTTCTTCTCATGGGCTGCTGTGAAGTTGGATAATGCTAAACACCAGTTTGCCAATGGCCTCTCAGTGGTATTGTCTATTGAAGCCATTTGCTGCAGGTAAACATGGGAATTTTTAAAAATTAGGCTGTACCACATGCATTGTAAATATGTCTTTTGCACAGACTGATGTAGCACTACAATCTCGGTGTCTTGAGCGATAGTTCTACTCTATTAATTCCATTCATCTTTGACAAAGGAAAGCATCCCAAGTTGCTTTGTTGCAAAGATAAAATTACACTCCTGAGAAAAGTGGATTGGCTAATGAGGAGTGATTGATTAATCTCACACCATAGGAGTATGAAAGGTGAAATTGAGATCAACAAGATTTTGAAAGAGATTGACATGGTGGGTGATATGTGTTTTTTTCTCAGGCTGGAGTGCCTGGACCTAGTATTATAGTGTCAAGATAATAGGTTAATCATAAACACTAGAAATTCTGCAAGTGCTGGAAATCCAAAGCAACACACACAAAATGCTGGTGAAACTTAGCAGGTCAGGTGGCATCTGTGAAAATGCATATACAGTTGACGATTTTTCTTCAGGACTGGAGAGGAAGGAGGAAGACGCCAGAATAAAAAGATGGAGGAGGGGAAGAAAGATTGCTAGAAGGTGACAGGTAAAGACAGGTGGGTAGGAAAGTTAAAGAGCTAGAGAGGAAGGAATCTGATAGGAGATGAGAGTGGACAATAAGACAAATGGAAGGACAAAGTGACCCAGGAGTAGGTGATAGGCTGGTGAAATGAGGTAAGAGGCCAGCGTGGGGAATAGAAGAAGAGGGGAGAGGGAGGGAATTTTTTTTTACCGGAAGGAGAAATCAATGTTTGCGCCATCAGGTTGGAGGCTACCCAGACAGAATATAAGTTGTTGCTCCTCCTCTCTGACGGTGGCCTCATAATGGCACAAGAGGCCATCCCATGGACCAACATGTCAGAATGGGAATGGGAATCAGAATTAAAACATTTGGCCACAAGAAGTTCTCCTTTTGGCGGATGGACTGGAGGTGCTCAATGAAGCAATCCCCAAAGCAGCACAAGAAAGTGGTAAATTATTTAGGATTTAGATAAGAAGTAATTTCTATATTCAGAGAGTTGCAAATCATTACTGTGGGGCAGCCTAATTTGGCTCCTATTTATTATCTTTACCTTTAGTTGCATAATGTAACACTGAGACATGGCAAGAGACATGAGAATAAGGGTAGGTTTTAAGGATAGTCTTAAAGAAGGTTAGAAAAAGATAGATATTGAAGGCCTTAATGCAGAAACAAATTGCAGTAGTTTATCAGCTTAACATTACATATAATTTTGAAATTCAATTGCTTTGTTTGATAACTTTGAACCATGTGATTCAAGTGATCTTGATTCCACAGACTTCTACATTCTACAATTTATATGAAAGTTCAAGGTTCACTAGCTAGGCTGCCATTAGGGGAAATGCACCAAGCTAATAATTCAGAAATATGAATGTAAACCCAGCCTCGAACTTGTACTTTTGTTTGGCCAAGTAGGGAGTCCCATTTCTCCATTCTCACTGAGACATTTTCCTTATTACTTCTCTGTGAATTGCCTTGTCTCAATGCATTAATCTTTCTCTTCTGCTTTCATCTCTAAGTCTTAACAACTTGGACTGGATTGCTGATTGCACTTCAATGACATAAATTAGAACTGCACCCCAGTGCAATAAGTTTTTTTTTTCTTCTCAGGATGACAGATATTCTTTGCAATCTCACTGTGACGACAAATAAAAAAATATCAATTATTTTGCAAACACAAAAGAATTAAAAACACGTGTTTAGTATATTTTCAAGAAACACATGGAAATTACTCCAATGGAAAATATCAGTGACAACTCATTTTTTATGGATGCTTTCAATTGCTAGGAGAAGTCATTTTGTTGTATAGTTAAACTGGACCTAACAGATTTGGTGTGCAAACAGCGTAACAAATGTGAGAATCAAAGGTCCAAAAGTTCAAAGGTTGGACGATTCACTTATTATCAAAGTATGCATACAGTAAACCACATATGAGGAGAAATACCATCATATCATTTTTAGCTAAGTAGCCAACTCGCATGATTTCAGTTGAAGACATTGACGTTGCAAGAAGAATGGTATCCACATAAAAATGAAGATGGCAGGTTGTTTGAATATGAAGTTGGAGTGGAGATTGTATACTCTTACTGTGATCACATGTGTTTCCTTTGGTGGTCTTGGTTCCTTCCCATGTCCAAAAGATGTGCAGGTTGGGAGACAAATTGGCCACAGTAGATTGTCCTTAGTGTGGAGGTAAGTGATAGAATCTGAGGAGGCACGTGGAATAAAATGGAACTTTGACAAGCGGAATGCAGTTAAATATTGTCCATATGAACTATAGCAAAGCCAGTGACAATATCCCGCACGGTCATCTGGTCCAGAAGTTCGAGATCTTTCAGATCCAAGGTAGGGTAATAAATTGGATCCAATTTTGGCTTGGTAATGGGTGACAGTGGGTGGGTTTCTATTTGGAAGTTTTCATCCAGTGGTGCATCACAAATGATGCTGGAATGCTAGATATTTGTGATATATATTAATGACTTGGATGTGAATGAACAAAACATGGTAAGTTTGCAGTTGATACAAACATTGGTGGCTTTGTTAACAGTGAGAAAGTTTGCTTAAGGCCAAAACATGATATAGGTTAGTTGGAAATTTGGGTCAAGCAATTGCAAGTGGAATTCCATCCTGACAAATGCAAGGTAGTGTACTTTGGGAGACCAACAAGGATAGGGTCTTTGCAGCAAGTGGTGTAATGTGTAGATGAACAGAAGTCCATAGATCACTGAAGGTGGTAGGACAGATGGATAAGCTGGTGAAGAAGACATACGGCATGCTTGCCTTCATTAGTTGTGGAATGAAATATGAGCATTGTGTCATGTTTATAAAACAATAGTAAGGCCACGCTTGCGCAGTTCAGGTCACCATACGAGGGGTAATTAATAAGTTTGTGGCCTAAGGTAGAAGGAGTCAATTTTAGAAAACCTAGCACATTTATTTTTCCTACATTTACACACTTAGTCCAGCGGCCGTGGAGCATATGGATCCCTTCTTTGTAGAAGTCAGTGTCTTGGACCTCCAGAAAGTGGTCCACAGTAGGGGTGATTGATAAGTTTCTGGCCTAAGGTAGAAGGAGATGAGGAGAAACTTCAAACCTTCTGCATTTTCACTCAGGGTTGAACTGCACGTGCATGTAACGAGAGCTGTATAACTCATCTCCTGCTACCTTAGGCCACAAGCTTATCAATCACCCCTGGTGTGGACCACCTGGAGGTCCAAGACGCTCTCGTTACATGCACGTGCAGTTCAACTCTTTGAGTGATAATACAGAAAGTTTGAAGTTAATAACTCATCTCTTTCTACCTTAGGCCATGAACTTATCAATCACACTGGTTGTGGACCACTCCTACAAAGAAGGGATCCGTATGTTCCATGACCCCTGGACTAAGTGTGTACATGTAGGAGGAGACTATGTTGAAAAAATAAATGTGCTAGGTTTCTCTAAAACTGAGTCCTTCTACCTTAGGCCACAAACTTATCAATCACCCATCATACAGTACGTAGGATGTGATGGTAATGGGGACAGTGCAATGTGAATTCAGCAGCAACTGCAGAATTCCTTGTGTTTAGAATTCACCAGATTGTAGCTTAGATTGGAACATTGTATTATAAACAGAAACTGGGTAGGCTGTGTATATTTTCTCTGAAATAGAGGAGGCAGACTGGTGAATAGGGATATGTAAAATTATGAGTGAAGTAGGGTAAATGTTTCTGATGATGGGCTGTCCAAGATGTAAGGGCAGAGGTTTAAGATGTAAGGTAGGTTTAGAGGGAGACAGAGGAGAAATATTTCAGCAAAACATGTGGTTCTGATGTGAAACACTACCTGAGAAGATGGTAGAACCAAGTATTTCAACAACCTTTAAAAAGCATCTAACCAAGTAGTTGAGTTGCCAAGGCATAGAATATTAGGGACCTAAAGCAGGTTGGATAAGTGGGATCAATATAGATTGGTCCATCTGATAGAATGGACTCGATGGGGCTTTTGTGCTGTTATTATCAGTGAGCTGGTGTAAGTGGCTGATTGATGGTTGGTGTAGACTCACTGGTCAAAAGAATTCTTCTGTGCTGTATGATCCTCTGACTCTGTCACCCTGAAAGTCACCATTGAGCAGAAACTTATTTAGACCAGTCACATAAATACAATGGTTAAAAAAGTGCATCAGAAAATGATGAAGCAGGTGATTGACTCCCCAGCTGTCACTTAAGAACCTTTCTATTATCTACAAGTCACTGGTCAGTGTGTAATAGAATACTCTCCCTTAATGAGTACATCTACAATTACTCTCAAACACAACACTATCCAGGATGAAGCAGACGGTTTGATTGGTATTACATCATCACCTTAGATGATCATTCTCTCCACCGCCCATCTACAGTGACTCAGAGAATAACACCAACAAAATGTACTGCAGTTACCCCAACTAGCCTCCCAAAGCTACAGCCACTACCACCAAGAAGGACACTGTCAGCAGATGTAGGGGAACTCCACCTTTGGTAGCTTCCCTTCCAATTGGCACACCGTGCTGATAGAGAAATATCCTTAGACATTTATTGTCACCAGATCTACAGTATATCCTGAAATCCAACCCCCAATGGTATTGCAGGAGCACCTTCAATGAGGGAACTGAAGTGGTCCAAGAAGGCAGCTAACCAGCATTTTCTCAAAGGTAATTACAGCTGGGTGATATATGCTAAACCTGAAGTAATGCCTTGATCCTCGAAAATGAATTAAGACAAATAAATTTAAAATATTTGGATCCTAAGCGTCATTTGCATGAAGCTGTCAATATTTGTGAGGAATAAATACAGCCACTGGTGGTAGAGTTCTGTCAAAGAAGA
Organism: Mobula hypostoma; assembly: GCF_963921235.1. Classification (NCBI taxonomy): domain Eukaryota; kingdom Metazoa; phylum Chordata; class Chondrichthyes; order Myliobatiformes; family Myliobatidae; genus Mobula; species Mobula hypostoma. The sequence continues at coordinate 174,176,721 of NC_086101.1, forward strand.
AACTAGTGCCAAAAAAGATACATAGTTTTGCTTGCAATCCATTTCACAGAGAACTGTCAGAGGGCTACAGTATCAGTGGGAGACAATAAATTATGCTGAAGGCTTTTGATCTTAGCATAATATAAAAGAGAGCAGCTTCATTTCTAGTTTTCATAGTGATTCATTACTTTAGCACCACTGCCATAACTGAGAGATGGATAAGCCCCCGAAGATATATTAATCTGTTTGCACATGGAACACCAGCCACCCCATACTCTTCATCACACTAAAAAAAAGTCTTTCAACTCAACCACAGAGGCACTTGCTGGTCTGCAGACAAGAGTTCTTGGCAGGTTCAAATGGCACTGGGCACAATGTACATCATAAATCATTAAATACTCCTGGCCTTTAGAGAGACAAGATTCTTCTCTGCTCCCACCAACCTCAAGACAGCAGATAAAATCAGCCCTGCTGGCTCAATAAGTTCCAGATGGTCAAAACTATTTTCGACAATGATCCATGACACAGATCCTCCAATGTCATCAACACTAGCCAGCAAAGATCAAGTTACTTCAAAAGGAAAATGAAAAAGAGTCTTGAATGTGCTTAGAATGAGAATGTGCCACGGGAACAGTAGGGGTTGAAGAGGATGAATCACTTCTGATTGCTCATTCTCAGCATGATACCAGCATCTCAATATTAACCGAACTCTTGGGCTAATTTCCTTCATGCGATAGAACCTGGTGCCTTAGGGCTTCGGGACCAGACATGCTCACATGATGTTGTCGCTCTGTGAAAACCAGAGGCATGAAGAGAAAGGCATAGCATACATACAAGCTTCTTCAATTCTGCCCTCACGTGGTTGATTTTAAAAAAGTGTCTTTGCAATTAAAAACATGAAGACTGATTTTCTGGTGTCAGCGGGAAGCAGAGCAATTGCCAATGTCTTATTTGCCATTTAAGCCTGAATCTGATGTCACTGCAGAATAAGGTTAGACTGTTTCACATGTATTCTAGGCATTGCTGCTTCATTTTTGCCGATAGGTAGGAGCTCACTGAATCTGGCTGTCTGAGCAAGGAATCTATAAGGACGAGTTATAGAAACACAGAAACCTAGAAAACCTACAGCACAATACAGGCCTTCAGCCCACAAAGCTGTGCCAAACATGTCCTTACCTTATAACTACCTAGGCTGACCCACAGCCCTCTATTTTTCTGAGCTCCATGTATCCATCCAGGAGTCTCTTATGTCATGTACCCAGCAACAATGGATATGAAATTGAGTCAGGTTTTATAAACCTGATGGAGGATTAAAAATACCTGGGGATACGAATTGACAATAAACTGGACTGGTCAAAGAACACTGAGGCTGACTACAAGAAGGGTCAGAGCCGTCTCTATTTCCTGAGGAGACTGGGGTTCTTTAACATCTGCCGGACGATGCTGAGGATGTTCTACGAGTCTGTGGTGGCCAGTGCGATCATGTTTGCTGTTGTGTGCTGGGGCAGCAGGCTGAGGATAGCAGACACCGACAGAGTCAACAAACTCAGTCGTAAGGCCAGTGATGTTGTGGGGATGGAACTGGACTCTCTGACGGTGGTATCTGAAAAGAGGATGCTGTCCAAGTTGCATGTCATCTTGGACAATGTCTCCCATCCACTACATAATGTACTAGTTGGGCACAGGAGTACATTCAGCCAGAGACTCATTCCAACAAGATGCAACACAGAGCGTCATAGGAAGTCATTCCTGCCTGTGGCCATCAAACTTTACAACTCCTCCCTTGGAGGGTCAGACACCCTGAGCCAATAGGCTGGTCCTGGACTTATTTCCTGGCATAATTTACATATTACTATTTAATTATTAATAGTTTTATTACTATTTAATTATTTATGGTGCAACTGTAATGAAAACCAATTTCCCCCGGGATCAATAAAGTATGACTATGACTATGACTAAACAAACAATGATATTTATTAACCTTTACTCAAAAACACAGAAAAGTAAACCAACTAGCTTAACCGGAAGTTAGCTGTTATGTGGCTATATCAAACAGTCAAACTTAGAAATAGGTCTTAAAGTGGTAAATTCGAACACAGTCTTAAAGTAGTCAGTTGAAAAGACCTAGTGATTTTTACAGTCTTTAAGGAAAGACTTCACTGCAGCAACAATTCCTCCGAAGAAAATGACGAATCTGAGGATCACAGTCGAGCAATGCCTTGTTGAAGCAATCATGAAGAAATAAAGGAACTGACCTTTTCTCTCGGGAGGGTAGACACTGCACAAACCGTCCTGACCTTGCAGGGGTTTAACTCAAACGTGCATGCCACAATTTCCCGGACAATTCCAATTCCAAACAGTCGATCACTTCCAAAACACCGAACATCGTTAACTTTACCCAATGCTTTGGGTTCCTGTACATTGGCAAGGTCTTCAGTCTCCAATACTGGACTGTAAAAGTAAAACAAATGTGCAAGAAACAAAAACTGGCAGCAATTGGCGAAACTGCCGGCAACAATGTGTTTGTACCTTAAAACTGAAAGTAAAAACTGTGTCACACTTTGGCGGGCTCCCTTAAATACCATAGGGAACATGCCATCATGTGACATAACATCACCCCACGGTCATGAGGCAATTACATCATCCCACTGTCCCGTGATCAAACAGTGGATGTGCAATGCTTAAAAGACCTTCACCACCACTGCTGCAACACATTGCATGCACTCACCACTCACTGCATAAAAAACTTACCCCTGACATCTCCCTTGTACCTAATAAACTGATAGAACTTTATAAAATTATACATGGTGTTGATAATACGAGTCTTTTATTTCCCAGAATGGAACTGTCAGATATTAACCGTCATGCATTTAAGGTGAATGGAGAAAAGTTCAAAGGAGATGGTTAGGGCAAGTTTTGTTTTACACAGAGATTGTGGGTATCTGGAATATGCAGTCAGGGATAGTGGTGGAAGCAGCTGCAATAGAGGCATTTAAGATTTAGTTTAATTTGGCATCAGCAAAGACGTCATAGGCCTGCTTCTGTGTTGTACTGTTCTCTGTTCAAATAAACCAATAATGGTGAAATGGTTCTTGCAGTACTGGACATATTGACATAAAATATATTTGAGTCTTTTGCTAAAGTTCAGATGCAGGAACAGCTTCTCCCCCTCTGCCATCCAATCTCTGAATGGACATTGAACCCATGAACACCACCTCACTACTTCTTTTAAAATTTCTATTTTTCTATTTTCTCCTCACCATCAAGGACATCTTCAAAACACTGTGCCTCAAGAAGGTGGCACTCATCATTTCAGATACTCACCATTTCAGGACTTGCCTGCTTGTCATTACTGCCATCAGGGAGAAGGTACAGGAGCCTTTGAAGACTTACACTCAAAAGTTTTAGGAACAGATTCTTCCCCTCAGCCATCAGATTTCTGATTGGTTCTGACTGGTCCATGAACCAATGAACACTACTATTCCTCTATTGCACTATTTATTTATTTATTTATTTCATATTTTTATTGTAATATTGTAATTTTTTTAAGTCTTGCACTGTGCCGTTGCCACAAAACAACACATTTCATAACATGTCAGTGGTAATAAGCCTGATCTCAATTTTAAAGATCTGAGCATGTACAAATGAATAAAGGAACGTTTACCAGACAAACAGTGATGTTGTAAGGCAAAAAATTGTAAGGCAGCTTATGAAATTCAGTAGGAAGACAGAGTCTAGTGGTGGATTAGTCTGTGAGTAACTGGGAAACTGATGGTGTCACAGCTAAATATAAAGAAATATAAAGACAAGCTTTTTGTACGGAATGGGCAGAACACTGGTGTGATCTTTGTTTTAGGCAAGTCATATCACATTGAAGGTGGGCTCCGCAGGAGGAGGCCATGTGAGTTCAACAGGTGGGAAGACTGAAAGTTACTGTGGGTAAAAGGCAGGAGACTTTTCCATTGGTGTAAGATAGGCAAATGTCCTTTGAATGCCCAATTCTTTGAGTGCCACAGAAGAGGCATATTGTAAGGATGTGCACATTCGTGAAGGAGATACCCGTTTGCAAACACAGAAGTCCCTATTTACCGGAGACCCAAGGGAACAAAGGTGCAGAACCATCTCTTTAAGTGCCAAATGTGTACAGAAAGCAGAGAGTGAAGAGCTGGACAGATACATGTTGAATGAAATGTGAACTATGAGGGAAGCACAATGTTGGGCAGTGAAGAGATTCAAGAACACAAGAGATTGTGCAGATGCTGGAAATCCAGAGCAAAATACCAGAGGAACTCAGCAGGTCAGGCAGTATCAACGGAGTGAAATAAAGAGCCAATGTTTCGGGCTCAGATCCTTCATCAGGAATGGAAAGGAAGAGGGAAGAATGTGGTGGGTGGGGAGGAGAAGGAGTACATGCTGTTAGAAGATAAGTGAAGCTGGATAAGGGGGAAAGTCGATGTACTGGGGAGTGTGGGGATGAAGTGAGAAGTTGGGAGGAGGTCGTTGGAAAGTGAAAGGGCTGCAAAAGAAGGAATCGGATATGAGAGGAGTGTAGATCATGGGAGAATGGAAAGGAGGAGCTGCAGCATATCTTCCTGGCTTTTGTTCTCAGCAGCCCAAATAATTAAAGTAAACATCCTATAAACCTTCTTCATCACTCCGCCAACTTATGTTGCCACTTTTAGGAAGGTATTGACTTGCACCCCAGATCTCTCTGTTCATCAATGCTTATCATGTTCCTGCCATTTACGGTATACTTTCCCCTTACATTTGATTACCCAAAGTGCAACATCTCACGTATTGTCCAGATTAAACTCCTTTTGCCATTTGCCTCCCTGCATTTTCAGTTGGTTTATATCCTGCTCAGTTCTTTGAAAACCTTCTGCATCATCCACAAATCCCTCAGTTTCTGTGTTACCTGCAAGTATAGTAATTGGCCCATCTGTACTTCCATTCAAATCATTAACATTTATCACAAACAAGAGAGGCACTAACACAAAACATCTTGGAATACCAGTAGCTGCAGACCCCAGTCAGATTACTAACCTTCCACTACTAGCCCTTGCTTTCTATAACCAAGACAATATACCAAGTCCCCATGAATTGCATGTACCTTAATCTTCAGGATCAATCTACTATGAGGGGCTTCATCAAAAGCTTTACAAAAGATCATTTCTATATTATCCTCCCATACCTGATCAAGAGACATTAGAACTTTTGACTTTGGTAGCATTCAAGCTCACGTTTATTGGCGTGGAACCTCTATAACATGGAGATAGATCAGATGAGGTCCTCACCCACAATTATAGTTACATCATTTGCCAATCAGAGATCGAGCCCAATGCAAGAAAGTTTACGCACAGTCGCCCTTTCATCTCATGTTCTTGCTTGAGCCCATGCTGCCAGATGAGGAAATATAAGTGCTCCGCATACAGTTTACTCTCTACAGTGCTTTGGGCAATAATTAGCTTTGCATTGGACTTTGCATAATTATCCACCATTAGGAAACTCCCACTTGAAAAACATGCTCATCAAGACAACATCATTCTTTGCCATTAAAATAGTGAGAAAAGTAATAAAATGAATGAAAATCAACAACAGGCTCAAGTCATTCAACCAATCTGATGCTATACATGGGGTCAGGGCATCAGTATTCTGTCATGGCTTCCACCCCTACTCCCACTCCAACTCCATCTGCGAACCATTGCTTTAGGGAGCACAATTTTCATCAATTTTTGTCAATTATTGCCCATTAAAAAACAATCTAGTACATCAAAGTGTAAATGGAATAATAAATATGACTGAAAAGCTTCTGCTTTTTTTTACAGGCTGGTACCATTGTACACAAATGGTAACTGGAGCCCTGGGTATTAATCCAGGGGTGTGAGTTCAAATCCCACCACGACAACTAATTCAATTAATTACAAAAATCTAGAATTAGGAAAGCTGGTATCAGTAATAGTGACAGTGAAACTACAGGAGTTGTTGTAAAAATCCATCTGTTTAACAAATGTCCTTTAGAGAAGAAAGAGTGCCAACTGTACATGCAGCACAAATGTATTTAAATCAATACATTAAAAGATCAGTCAGCTGTATTATAGTCTCATGACCTCTACATATAACATTGACCATAGTTAATGTCCAAGCACTCTGTGAGGAACAAGTGGTCTCCATGATGAATTTATTACACACATTTTAAAGAAATTAGCATGAGAAGAACACTAATGCTGGAGAACGTAATGCCAAGAAATATCTAGAATCTGCTACCCTGCACTGTAAGGAGGTGGTTATGGAAATAATGGATGGACACATCATCATCTGATATGCCATAGATGCAAGAATGCTTTCCAAAACAATTGAAAGGGGATTACTTAAGAAAGCACAATGAGAGAAAACCAAAAACTATAGACTATATATATAGCTTGAGGTATGTTACAGAGAAAATGCTGGAATCTTTCAAGTGGTAATGGCTGATTTTTAAAATAATAATAGGATAGGGCAGAGTCAACATGAATTCATGAATCTGGAACAGGTGTTTACAAATATTTTGGAATTTAATGAGATTGTAATCAGCATTATAGGTAGGAATGAAGCAAGTGACGTACATCAGGGCTTTCAAATGGTCTTCACTGCAAGAGATTAGCAAATGAAACTCAAGTGTACTGTAATAGGATTAATTTATTGGAGTGCATATGGGATATGTAAACAAATCAAAACATGGCATCGGAATGAAAGAATGGATTGGGAAATTGGGACTTGCAGATTGTTGCGCGATTGAGAGCTGGGCTTCAGATATTCTACTATGTTGATGATACAATAGTGAGTGGCAGTGTGGGCTATGCAAAGGATGAAGAGAGCTTTGCCATCTAAAACTTTGACGTGACGTCCAAGACTCTGGCAAACCTCTACAGATATGTAATGGAGCCTGGTATGGGAACATCAGTACCTTTGAACAAAAAATCCGATAAGGTGTAGTGCATTCAGCCCAGTCCATCACGATAAATGGCTCCCAACCATTGAGCACATCTACATGAAACACTGTGGCAGGAAAGCAGCATCCATTATCAGGGACCCCCATCACCCGGAACAAGCTCTCTTCTCACTGCTGCCATCAGGAAGAAGATAGAGGAGACTTGGCACTCACACCACCGGTTTCAGGAATAGTTAGTAGCCCTTAACCATCAGGCTCTTGAACCAAAGTGGATAATTTCACTCAATTTCCATTGCTCCATCATTGAAATGTTCCCATAACCTATGGACTCACTTTCAATGATACTTCATCTCATGTTCTCAGTATTTAACAGTTATTTATTTATTATTACTATTATTTCATAGAACGTAGAATAGTACATCACAGTACAGGCCCTTCGGCCCACAATGTTGTGTCAACCCTTAAACCCTGCCTCCCATATAACCTCCCACCTTAAATTTCTCCATATACCTGTCCAGTCGTCCATTCTATCTATTCCTCTTAATATCTTGTATACCTCTATCATGTCTCCTCTCATCCTCCTTCTCTCCAAAGAGTAAAGCCCTAGCTCCCTTAATCTCTGATCATAAGCATACTCTCTAAACCAGGCAGCATCCTGGTAAATCTCCTCTGTACCCTTTCCAATGCTTCCACATCTTTCTGATAGTGAGGCAACCAGAACTGGACACAGTACTTGAAGTGTGGCCTAACCAGAGTTTTATAGAGCTGCATCATTACCTCGCGACTCTTAAACTCTATCCCTCAACTTATGAAAGCTAACACACCATAAGCTTTCTTAACTACCCTATCTACCTGTGAGGCAACTTTTAGGGATCTGTGGACATGTACCCCGAGATCCCTCTGCTCCTGAACATTACCAAGTATTCTACCATTTACTTTGTACTCTGCCTTGGAGTTTGTCCTTCCAAAGTGTACCACCTCACACTTCTCCGGGTTGAACTCCATCTGCCACTTCTCAGCCCACTTCTGCATCCTATCAATGTCTCTCTGCAATCTTTGACAATCCTCTACACTATCTACAACACCACCAACCTTTGTGTCATCTGCAAACTTGCCAACCCACCCTTCTACCCCCACATCCAGGTCATTAATAAAAATCATGAAAAGTAAAGGTCCCAGAACAGATCCTTGTGGGACACCACTAGTCACAATCCTCCAATCTGAATGTACTCCCTCCACTATGACCCTCTGCTTTCTGCAGGCAAGCCAATTCTGATCCACCTGGCTAAACCTCCATGGATCCCATGCCTTCTGACTTTCTGAATAAGCCTACCGTGTGGAACCTTGTCAAATGCCTTACTAAAATCCATGCAGATCACATCCACTGCACTACCCTCATCTATATGCCTGGTCACCCCCTCAAAGAAATCTATCAGGCTTGTTAGACACAATCTGCCCTTCCCAAAGCCATGCTGACTGTCCCTGATCAGACCATGATTCTCTAAATGCCCACAGATCCTATCTCTAAGAATCTTTTCCAACAGCTTTCCCACCACAGACATAAGGCTCACTAGTCTATAATTACCCGGACTATCCCTACTACCTATTTTGAACAAGGGGACAACATTCGCCTCCCTCCAATCCTTCGGTACCATTCCCTTGGACGACGAGGACGTAAGATCCTAGCCAGAGGCTCAGCAATCTCTTCCCTTGCCTCGTGGAGCAGCCTGGGGAATATTCCATCAGGCCCCGGGGATTTTGCCGTCCTAATGCATTTTAACAACTCCAACACCTCCTCTCCCTTAATATCAACATGCTCCAGAACATCAACCTCACTCATATTGTCCTCACCATCATCAAGTTCCCTCTCATTGGTGAATACCGAAGAGAAGTATTCATTGAAGACCTCGCACACTTCCACAGCCTCCAGGCACATCTCCTTGAGTTTATCTCTAATCGGTCCCATCTTCTCTCCTGTCATCCTTTTTTTCTTCATATAATTGAAGAATGCCTTGGAGTTTCCCTTTACCCTACTCACCAAGGCCTTCTCATGCTCTCTTCTTGCTCTTCTCAGCCCCTTCTTAAGCTCCTTTCTTGCTACCCTATATTCCTCAATAGACCCATCTGATCCTTGCTTCCTAAACCTCATATATACTGCCTTCTTCCACCTGACTACATTTTCCACCTCACTTGTCACCCATGGTTCCATCACCCTTCCATTCTTTATCTTCCTCACCAGGACAAATTTATCTCCTGCAAGAGATCCCTAAACATCAACCACATGTCCATAGTACATTTCCCTGCAACAACATCTTCCCAATTCACAGCCACAATTTCTAACCTTATAGCCTCTTAATTTGCCCTTCCCCAATTAAAAATTTTCCTGTCCTCTCTGATTCTATCCTTTTCCATGATAATGCTAAAGGCTGGGGAGCGGTGATCACTGTCCCCCAGATGCTCACCCACTGAGAGATCTGTGACCTGACCCAGTTCGTTACCTAATACTAGATCTAGTATGGCATTCCCCCTAGTTGGCCTGTCAACATACTGTGACAGGAATCCATCTTGGACACATTTAACAAACTCTGCCCCATCTAAACCATTGGAACTAATCAGGTGCCAATCAATATTTGGGAAGTTAAAGTCACCCGTGATAACAACCCTGTTATTTTTGCACCTTTTCAAAATCTGCCTCCCAATCTGCTCCTCGGTATCTCTGCTGCTATCAGGGGGCCTATAGAATACTCCCAATAGAGTAACTGCTCCCTTTCTGTTCCTGACTTCCACCCATATTGACTCAAAAGAGGATCCTGCTACATTACCCACCCTTTCTGTAGCTGTAATAGTATCCCTGACCAATAATGCCACCCCTCCTCCCCTCCCCCCCGCCTCCCCTCTATCCCTTCTGAAGCACTGAAATCCAAGAATATTGAGAATCCATTTCTGCCCTGGTGCCAGCCAAGTCTCTGTAATGGCCAATACATCATAATTCCATGTATGTATCCAAGCTCTCAGTTCATCACCTTTGTTCCTGATGCTTCTTGCATTGAAGTACACACACTTTAGCCCTTCTACCATACTACTTTTACACCCTTTATTTTGCTTCTCTTTCCTCAAAGCCTCTTTATATGTTAGATCTGGCTTTACTCCATGCACTTCTTCCACTGCACTATCGCTCAAGGTCCCATCCCCCTTGCAAATTAGTTTAAACCCTCGCAAACCATGCTAGCAAACCTACCTGCAAGGATATTGCTCCCCCTCGAGTTCAGGTGCAACCAATTCAATCTGTACAGGTCCCACCTTCCCCAGAAGAGATCCCAATGATCCAAAAATCTAAAACCCTGCCCCCTGCACCAACTCCTCAGCCACGCATTCAACTGCCATCTCCTCCAATTCTTACCATCACTGTCACGTAGCACTGGCAGCAATCCTGAGAACGCCACACTTGAGGTCCTGTTCTTCAACCTTCTGCCTAGTTCCTGAAACTCACACTTCAGGACCTCATCCCTCTTCCTGCCTATGTCGTTGGTCCCAACATGTATCACGACTTCTGCTTGCTTTCCCTCTCGTACCAGGATGCCGTGCACCCTGTTTCATTCTTTTGTATTTGCATAGTTTGGTTCCTTCTGCACTCTGGTTAAATACCCTAGTTGGACGGTCTTTCCATTGATTCTGCTCTGGCTATTACTCTATCGATTCATTGACTATGCCCACAAGGAAATGAATCTCAAGATTGTGTATGGTGACATCTATGTACTTTGATAATAAATTTTAGTGGTATAAAAGTTAATTGAAGGAGCAAGATAATAGAATATAATGAGGAATAAGTCAAGTCATTCTCTAAGACAGAATGATTGGGAAGGTGGAGCATGTTATTTAAATGGAGGGTCTGCAAAGTTATACAAGTAATTGAACAAAATAAAGAGCTGAGGTCACAAATGATGACCTTCAAGCTATTGAACCATGTTAAACATCTGGTTCACTGATTTCATATGAAGGAAGTAAATCTGCTGTCAAATGTGGGTGAAGTATGACCTCACTGATGTAAATGTCCGTCTAAATGGTCTGTCAGACAATTCAATTCACGGCAATCAGAGATGTGGAATAAATACCGGTCTTTCCAATGATGTTCACTGTGCATGAGTGAATAATAAAAAAAAAATGATACTGGTTGAACAGATGAAAAGTTAAGATTATTTTTGAAGTTAAGCAACGTGGGTTTTCTTGAAGACAAATCATCATTTGAGTAGAGTTTAAATGCTATCCTCCATTTATAGGGGAACCAGAGCACCTTCTCCACAGTGAATTACTGCTGCACATCTGGGCTTGATGTGGAAGTCCTGCAATAGGGCAAAAAGTAAAATTTTCTTGGATTAGCTATTAAGAAAGGTTAGCAAACTTGAATTGTTTTCTCTGGAACATCAGAATCTGAATATCAACCAGATAGCAGTATATACAGTTATGAGAGGCATAGGTAGGTAGGGTAGATAGTCAATCTTCTGCCCAAGTTGGATATGTCAAATACTCGAGGGCATAGCTTTGAGGTGGGAATGGGGACAGATTAAAGGGGAATTTTTTTTGTGGCAAGATATATACTTTATTTATATAGAAAATGATAGGTGCCTGGAGCGTGTTGTCTGGGGAAGTGGAGGATGCTGATATAATAGCTATCTTTGAAAAGGCAGAAGAGGTCCACTCCACTGGGGTTGGGTGGGGCTACAACCGGAGGTCATGAGTTAAGGATGAATAGTGAAAACGTTATGGGGAATAGGAGGGGAACTTCTTCACTCAGAGAATCATAGGAGTGTGGAACAAGCTGCCAGCGCAAGTGATTCCTGTGAGCTCGATTTCAATGTTTAAGAGAAGTTTGGATACATTCATGAATGTCAGGGATCATGGAGGGCTATTGTCCAGGTGCAGGTCAATGGGAGTAGGCAGTGTAAATGGTTTGGCATGGACTAGATGGGCTGAAGGGCCTGTTTCTGTACTTTTCTCTGACTTTACTTTGCTCTAAGAATAGATAGGGAAGGGAGGGATATAGATTAATTGAAGACAGATGGGATTAGTTTAAATTGGCATCATGGTCAGCACAGGGGGCCTGTTCCCCTCAATGTTTTGTGTTTCATATTCTACGCTTCTCAGCATGCCTAAACAGAAGGTCAAAATATCCAGTGGGTACAGTCTGGGCCAAGCAACTTTCCATATTCCCTGCCAGATTGTCATTAAATGGATTTCAGTTGTTTTGCCAATAACTAATGTCACACAGACATCACCTAAAACTTTCTCCCTCTTCTTGCCTATTATGAAGAACTTACACAGTTGTGCAATTCTGGAGAGGCAAGGAAGACCGAGGAGGTCAAAAATGTGAACTATGCAGAATGGTTCCAACACAAGCTGTGGGAGCCAGTAATTATTCCCACCAGACAGGATGAAACTTAACCTTTTCACTCAATTGTATAGTGCTATGAAAGTAATTTGCACATAAAATGATTGTCTTAGTTATTGCTTTCTCCTGTTACTTCTCTCAGTTACGAACTTGTTTACAAACCTGAGAATGAATCAGGTCTCACATTGTTCAATCATGGGCTTTTGATGAAATGTGAAGTGAAGGTCCAAAAGTAAACGATTGAACTGCAGTAGCAAGAAGTCTACTGGAGGGATATTTTCAATGAATCTCATTGGACTTGAGCATAGATTATGAAGTAGTACAGTTCCTGTATGAATATGCGACAGAACTGCGAAAGAGATTTATCAGCTTAGTGGCAAAGAGTTTGGTTCAATTTTAACAGAATCAGCTTATCAAGTATTTGCTGATCTCCTGCTTTCTACTGAAATACGATGCAAAATTTTACTTAACGGTGCTTCCTTATTGCTTACCATGACACAACTGCTAAGCTTGTAGCTTCACCCAGGGAAAAGGAACAAACGCAAGAGACCAATAAATATGCACAATCCTAAGTTTTATTCATTAAAACAGAAAACAACTTCCAATTTCCCTCTTTGCAATGACTGCTCTCTCATTCACTGTTCTCATAAATAAAAAGCAATATAAATGTTTTCCAAAGAATGACAGCTCTTGTACCAGTGTAGAAAGCAATATATGAACAGGGGAAAAATAGTTATTAGCCAATTACACCAAGGCGTTTAACTCTGGTTTGCAGGTTTAACTTTCTCCCATCTTCCACAAAGTCCACAATTAAAAAAGATAGATCAGTGAGCAAATACTGAAAGATCATTGAGGTTAGTCGAAACGACAGATGAGGTGATTAAGAAGACACATGGGATAGCTGCAATTATTGGTCAACGAATGAAAGAGAAAGGCAGAGAAATCAAGATAGAACTGTACATTGTATGACATTTTATTATTGTTACTTGCCCTGGGACACAATGATAAACTTTGTGTGCCATCCAGGCAGAATATGCACATTGAGGTAGTAAAAAGAAAACAGAATGCAGAATATGGCCTTGTGCAGCAGCCTGGTCTGCATATCTCTTCTTAAATTGTTATGTCCAATTAAATTGGCAGTGGTATCTTCCACTAAGTTGCCTGTGCTGCAGTTACAAGTCCTTATGCACACGTACACATATTCTTATTTCCCAGCTCTTCAGCTGCAACATCTGCTCCTGTCCAATGTAACTTGGTCACCAACTGGCTCCTTTGAGATAGGATGTCATGCTTGTGGTTTTTAAAATCTGTGTTGGTTTTAATTACTTTAAATGACTTTTGATGAGCAGATGAAGTTTTGCAGCATTAGAAAAACATTTGTTTTAGTTTTTTTATCAGTGTCTTTAGTTTTGAAGTGTCCCAAGTATTAATGCTTTTGAATGTCAATAGGTTTGGTGGGGTTGGAATTATGTAGAGATTCATCAAATGTCAAAGTGCTTTTGAGGGTCCAATGGACTGCCTAAAGTGAGGTAGCCCACTTGCTGGGTCATAACGAATTGCCAGAAGTGGGCCTCCCTGTGGAAGACTGTTCCTGGAGGCTATGCTGGAATAAATAACACGGTGAAAGGCCAGGAGCTCCTGGGTTTTCAAGAAGCTATTCCTTTTTCCTTAGGCCACTGCTGGAGTGCTACGTACCACTTAGTTCTCCACATAATAGGGAGGATGGTGAGGTTGTAGAGGTGGTTTATGAGGATGATGCCATCATGGACTTAACCCCAGTACAGAATGGTCAAGTAAATCAGTATCATAAATGCTCCTGTGAAATTTCTTTTTAACTTGTTTTTAAAGACACCACACAGGACCGCTTTATTGAGCACCTTTGTTCCATCTACCACAACATGCCATCTTCTGGTAATGACTTCTTTCAATTCCACTTCCCATTGTCACACGGACATGTGTATCCATGGTCTGCTCCTCTGCTATCATGAGGCCAAATGCAGATGGAGAAGCAGCACCGCATATTCGGTGTTGGTCGTCCCCAAATTCATGGCATGAACATCTAACTACCAGGAACAACTCCTTCTGTTTCCCATCCCCGCCTTTATGTTTACCCCCATTTCTGCAGCCATCTGACTAATTCTCTGCCCCTTCTTTGCTCTCATGACCTCCCATTGGTTTCCCGACTCCTTTCCTTTATTCCATGGCCCTCTCCTGTTGGATTCCTCCTTCTTCAGCCCTTTACCTCTTCCACTGATCACCTCCCGGCTTCTCACATCATTCCCTTTCATCTTCTCTCTCCCCACCCACCTACCTTTCCACTCACCTGGTTTCACCTTTCACCCACCAGCTTGTGCTCCTACCCCACCCATCACATTATTATTCTGGCCTCTACCTCCTTTTCAGTTCTGGTGAAGAGACTCAGACTGAAATGTCAATTGTTTATTCCCTTCCATAAGTGTTAGATGTTACATATTGGGAGCACAAATCAAACTGGAATGAGGCATTCACCATGAATAGTATGGTCTTAGAGAGTACTAAGGAACAGAGGGATCCAGGAGTGCAAGTCCATAGAAAATGGCAGTACAGGCAGATAACATGGCTAGGCCTTCTTAATTTTGGGCATTGAATACAGACGTAGAGAGGTTATGGTGCAACTTTATAAACCCTCTTAGAGGCTGTTGCTTCATGTCACTTCCTTTGGAGAGGCTGCTGGTTTGTGTTGCTGCCCTCAGAGAGACCACTGGGTCTTGATATTCTCAAAGATGTTGTCAAAATCCTGAGATTTATGGATTGCACTGTACTTCAAACTAACTGTAGTTCATATTGGCCTCTTTGTGAATGAACACACAATTGCCCGGACATGGTAAAGATTCATGCTGGTCCTTCACTATTCCCTCCAACCTTCCCCTCTCTGAGGCAGAATATTCTGTCCTCAGGAATGGCCTCACCTTTGTCCCCCTTTGCCCGCACCTCAGTGAGTTCCACACCTGCCATGACGTTGAGCTCTTCTTCATGCCTACCACTCAAGGAGGACCTAACTCCACAACATCAGAACTCTGACCCCAACATTATAACTGACCTTATCCATTCTGGAGAACTCCCAAACACTGCCACCAAACTTATAGTTCCCTTACCTTGCACTACTCACTTCTACTTCCTACCCACAAGCCACAAACCAGACTGTCCGAGTAGGCCTATTGTCTTTGCCTTCTTCTGCCCTATAGAACTCATGTACTCATATCTCAATTCCATTCAACCTCCCTTGGTTCAGTCACTTCCCACCAACATCCGCAACACATCTCATGCCCTCGATCTTCTCAGAAACTTCCAATAACCTGGCCCCAACCGCCTCATATTCACCATGGATATTCAGTACCTATCCCTGATCAGGAAGGCCTCAAAGTTCTACACTTCTTTCTTGACAGAAAAACCAACCTGTCCCATTCCACCACTACTCTCCTCCAACTGGCAGAACTGATCCTCACCCTGAGCAATTTTTCCTTCAGCTCCTCCCACTTTTTCCAGACCCGAAGTTCTGCCTCTTCATTGTAGAACAGTCCATGTTCAAAGCCTTTCCTGGTTATAGTCGACAGCTCTTCCTCCGCTATGTTGACGACTGCATTGATGCTGCTTCATGCACCCATGCTGCACTCGTCAATTTCATCAATTTTGCCTCTGACTTCCACCCTGCCCTTAAATTCACTTGGGCCATCTCTGACCACTCCCTCCCCTTTCATTATCTCTGTCTCCATCTCTGAAGAGCAACTGTCAACTAACTTATTTTATAAACCTACTGATTCCCATAGTTATCTGGACAATACCTGTTCCCACCCTGTCTCCTGTAAAAAGGCTATTCCCTTTTCTCAGTTTCTTACCCACCACTGCATCTGTTCTCAGGATGCGGCTTTCCATTATAGGATATCAGAGGTGACCCCCTTCGTTAATGCCCACATCTGCACCTCCTCCATTTCCAGTACGTCTGTGCTCACCCCATCTTCCCATCATCATAATAGTGATAGAGCCCCTCTTGTCCTACTTACCACCCCATCAGCCTCCGCATCAAACATATTATCCTCCAGAACTTACACTGTCTCCAAAGGGACCCTACCATTAAACATATCTTTAAATCTCCCCCATTGTTCCCTTTCCACAGGGATCACTCCCTCTGCAAATTCCTTGACCATTTGTCCCTCCCCACTAATCTTCCCCCAGACTTCACCTGTGACTCTGTTGGGATCATTTATTGTGTCCAGTGCTCCAGAGTGGCCTCCCCTTTACATTGGCGAGACCCATCATAAATTAGGGGGGACTGCTTCAGTGAGCACCACCGGACCATCTGCCACCCAGTGGCCAAACATTTTAATTCCGATTCCTATTCCTGTTCCAATGTGTCAATCCATGAGTTTGTCACAATGGTGGGGGTTTTGGGAGCAAGGGTGGACCCAAATGCAAGACACATCTTGTAAGGTTAATTAAATTTATTTTATTGTTCGATATCAGGAGAGCTAGGCAGGAGCAGGAGTAGCGAACTGGACAAGGACTGAGAACTACGACTAGGCTGGGACCAAAGGTCTGGGCTAGGACTTGGAATTGGCTCCCAGAACTAGAGGAGACACGAAGAGACTAGGGTATGGACTCCGAGCCCGAAACTGAGCAAGGACCCACTACCTGGATCTTGCCTTGGGCTCGGACCCCAGAACCAGGCATGGACATGACATGGGCTAGGGAGAGGAGGAACATGGAAAACAGAGCCTCGGTCTCGGGAGAGCAGGTACATGGAACCATAGACACATACACAGAGCCGGGACCCCTCCTTGGGTACATGACATAGGGCTGGGACTCATGACTCTCCGCGGGGCAACGGCAAGATGGCCTGACTTACCCCATGGAGGCGAGGACCAGACAGGACAAAACATGACCCCCCACAGAGCAACGGCAAGACAGCCTGACCTACCCCACGGAGGCGAAGACAAGACAAGACCAACATGAATGAACACCAGACAGTACCTATCTTGCTCCGGCGATGGAACTAGACCGAAGTGCAGGTGGGGGCTGCAGACGAGGGCTAGAGGCGAGAGGAGCAGAGAAGAGATTCAGACAAGGGGGTAGGATGGGAATCACAGACCGCCAGGGCTAGGACTTGACTCAGAACTGGGAAGCTGCCAGGGCAAGGACTTGACTTGGTGCTTGAAAGCCGCCAGGGCCAGGACTTGACGGTGCTTGAATGCCGCCGGAGCCAGGACTTGACTCGGTACTCCGGGTAGTGGCGAGCTCTCGACTCGGCCCGGGAACAGTAGACAGTGGTTCTTGATTCCCTCCGGCGGGTTAACTGACAGACCCACCTCAGTGAGGAAACTTGCTCGCTTTGGCGAGGTAACTGGACAGAGTTGCTCCGGTGAGGAGAGGCGAATTACCGGCACTCGCTTCGGGTGGAGACAAGGCTTGCGTCGGCCAGATGACATTGGCATGCCGTGACTTTGCAGATGCTTCCGCGTCGAACGGCTGAAAGCCGGAGACTATAAACTACCGGTTCAGCTGAGTGTTAATTGCCTCTAATCACCAAAGTTGAGGGACACAGGAAACCAGGGAATCAATGGTCCGGATCGTAACATAAACAAGGTAAATCTAAAGGGACCTCTATCCGGACCATGACAGAGTTCCTCTTGTGCCAAGATGAGGCCACCCTCAGGATAGAGAAGCAACACATTATATTCTGCCAGGATACCTTCCAACCTGATGGCATAAATATCGATTCCTCCTTTCGGTGAACAAATTCCAAACCGCCACCTCTATTCCACTCTCTGACCTTTTTCTTCTTCTCACCTGCCTATTACTTTGCCTTGGGTCCCCTTCTCCTTCCTGTTCTCCTACTGTCCACTCTCCCCTCCTATCAGATTTTTTCTTCTCCAGCCTTGACCATTCTCACACATCTGGCTTCACCAACAACCTTCCAGACAGCCTCTTTTCTGTCCCCTCACCATTTTATTGAGGCATCTCCCCCCTTACATCTCTGTCATGATGAAGAGTCTCGGCCTGAAACATTGACTGTTTACTCTTTTCCATAGATGCTGCCTGACCTGCTGAGTTCCTCCAGCATTTTGTGTGTGTTGCTTTAGACATGGGGGATATGGACTGAATGCTTGGACGTAGGATTAATATGGAAGGGTTCCTATTTCTCAGTGTAGATGAGTTGGGCTAGGTACTCTGTTGGCATGGTATGACCCTATGACTTAAAAGTTGCCTTTTGCCCAAAGGATTATGGAGATTAGATCACTGAGATTAGTTACCAAGAGGAAATAAAGATGAAAGATTGGGGAACAGAAGGTTAGGCATAACAGATGAAGAGGAGATAATGAGGTCTGGAGCAGATTAACCATGATCATGTTGAATGGCAGAATATACTATGGGGCTGAATGGCCTAGTGATGCTTCTGCTTTCACGTGTTCTGATATTGCAATTTACATTTTCACCTGAAAACCAACGTATACATGGTGAAAAAGTATCCGAGACTTGGATTTGATGAAGTTTCAAAAGGGGAATAGTTTTCAACATTTCTTTATTATTTTATCTTTCTGCTTTACTGATTGACCTCTCCCTCTCTTTGTGTCTCTTTCCATGGCAGATTTGACATTGAGTTCAACCATTCCAATAGATATTTGGACTAAATACATTTAGCTGCACTGTATCAATATGTCTCAGATGTTTTCTGGTTACATCAGTGAATGCAGATAAAGCTAATGAACACAAAGGCAAATAAGGTAGAGTGATAATTTTATGTTTGATATTTGTAAATATCACCACTCCAACCTAAATGAATCACAATTAAAGTATGAAGTTCAAGTAAAAGCTCATTTTGCAAGTGTCAATAGAAGTGATTGATCAGTGGGGACACTGGGCAGGGAATTGATTTGTAGAAAGGTTTAGATATGTTATCCAATTAGGCAGACAAATGGTGCATGCAATTCACTTTTGAAAAATGTGAGACATTCTGCTTGGGATGAAATGGTGAGCCACACAGATGTGGACTGATAGGATAAGAATTATAAAAAAGAAAAATGAATTTTTATAATGTGAAGCATTTCCTGTTTTGTTAGGCTGTATTCATGTATGGTTGAATGATATTTAAACCTGAACTTGAACTTCCTTTCAGTACAATCAGAAAGAGTGTAGCCAAATATCTCCCCTTGAGTATGGTCCCCACGGTAAGGCAAAGGATAACAACGGTGTCAACCTTGCACTTCCAACATAGATATATAAACAGGATAAGAAATAATGTTATACTAGAAATATACACTTAGTAGCCACTTTATTAGATATCTTCAGTACCTAATAAGTTAGCCACTGGGTATATGCTCATTGTCTTCTGCTGCTATAGCCCATCCACTTCAAGGTTCAATGTTGTGGATTCAGAGATGCTCTTCTGCACACCTCTATTGTAACCATAGTCATAGTCACGGGGGAAATTGGTTTTTGTTATATTTGCACCATAAATAATTAAATAGTAATGAAACCATAAATAATTAAATAGTAATATGTAAATTATGCCAGGAAATAGGTCCAGGACCAGCCTATTGCCTCAGGGTGTCTGACCCTCCAAGGTTGGAGTTGTAAAATTTGATGGCCACAGGCAGGAATGACTTCCTATGACGCTCAGTGTTGCATCTCAGTGGAATGAGTCTCTGGCTGAATGTACTCCTGTGCCCAACCAGTACATTATGTAATGGATGGGAGACATTGTCCAAGATGGCATGCAACTTGGACAGCACCCTCTTTTCAGACACCACTGTCAGAGAGTCCAGTTCCATCCCCACAGCATCACTGGTGTTACGAATGAGTTTGTTGATTCTGTTGGTGTCTGCTACCCTCAGCCTGCTGCCCCAGCACACAACAGCAAACATGATCGCACTGGCCACCACAGACTCGTAGAACATCCTCAGCATCGTCCGGCAGATGTTAAAGGACCTCAGTCTCCTCAAGAAATAGAGACGGCTCTGACCATTCTTGTAGACAGCCTCAGTGTTCTTTGACCAGTCTAGTTTATTGTCAATTCATATCCCCAGGTATTTGTAATCCTCCACCATGTCCACACTGACCCCCTGGATGGACGTGGTGACTTGAGTTACTGTCACCTTGAATCAGTCTGACCTTGCTCATCAACATGGCATTTTCCTCCAAAGAACTGCCATTCACTGGATGTATTGTTTGATTTTCACACCATCCTCTGTAAACTCCAGAGATTGTTGTGTGTGAGAATCCCAGGAGATCGGCAGATTCCTAGATACTCAAACCACCCTGTCCAGCACCAATTATAAATTCCAGGGTCAAAGTCACTTAGATCACATTCCTATTCCATTCTGATGTTTGGTCTGAACACCAGCTGATGCTCTGGACCATGTCTGCATGCTTTTATGTACTGAGTTACTGCCACGTGGTTGGCTGATTAGATATTTGCATAAATGAGGGGCACAGATGTATCAATTAAAGTGGCCACTCAATGTATTTGTCACCCTTTTGAAAATCATCAGAGGGAGTTCATATTGTTTTTTTTCAATTCAAACTTGGACAACCAAGACTGACAGCTATATTCATTAACAATTTGACTAATTAAGGATTTGTGCTTCTAATGCAATAAAATCTTTTCATAACAATTATTCTCCCTTTTTTCATGCGTTGAGTTGCTGCCACATAATTGACTGATTTGGATATTTGCATTAAGGAACATGTGTACAGGTGTACCTAATAAAACAGTTACTAAGTGTACATAAGTCACTGTCCAGGTCTTACCCAGAGTACTGAGTCCAAATCCAGGCATCACACTTAGTGTTCCAAGCACAAAGTATTTCCAGCACTTGGCTTTAGAGTTGCTGGCAGCTCTTTCCAACATTTTTCATTATAAATCTGCCAGAACTTTGGGTCAATTTAGTTAAAGATTAACTTTAATTGAGTTATAAGAAAGTAAGGGATTACAGCAACATCATTGATTTTTAGATATCATGTTGTTTTTTTCACCTTAGGTGGCTCAGTATGATACTTCCATATGTAAAATAATTTAGTTCATTAGATGTACAGAATGAATCCATAATGTGGTTTCCCACAGCCAAGACAAGAGGGAATATTTTAACATTCTCCTTTATACCCTCTTCTCTTGGCCCCTTTCAAGTGAAAGAAAGACAAATTTCAAATGAAAAAAAATATGATCTTCAATCCATCAAACAGGTGCAACTTCATCACAGCTGGTTGATCAAACACAAACAATGATTTAAAATATGATGCTGTTCTGGATCTGGGAATGAATGTTTTGCTAGTTGTTGAGATGGAGTGCAAAATTTTGTTTGGTAATTGCACTTTGAAGCACCTTGGGATATTTTACAACAGTAAAGCTGTCATATAAATGTAAATGCTATTCGAGGAGAGTTGTAGCATATTTTTATGGGATGGGGCAATCTCATTATGATTTCCATTCCCTCACTGAGAATAGACAGCACATTAGTGTAGCTTATTGAGCTGCTGCCTCATAGCTTCAATGACACCAGTTCAATCTTGACTGTCGTGCTCTTTGTGTAGAGTTTTTATGTTCTCTCTGTAACTACGAACTCCATTTTCCTTTCTTATCACAAAGGTGTGCTTCTATGTTAATTTGCCAGTGCAAGTTGCCTTTCATGTGGTTCTATAGATGTGCAGAGGAGAGTATCTGAAACGTGGTCTGGTATGGAGACTCCAATGCCCAGGAATGGAAATGTCCACAGAAGAAGGTGGACACAGCCCAGTCCATCACAGGCAAAGCCGTCCCACCTTTGAGTACATTTACTTGGGGTGCTGCTGCAAGAAAAAGCATCCACCATCCAGGCCATGCCCTTAATCTCACCATTACCATCAGACAACGGATATAGAGGTCTTGGGTCTCACATCACCAGACTCAGGAATAGTTATTCCGCTACAACCATCAGGCTCCTGAACCAGTGTGGATATCTTCATTTACCTCAACTCTGAACTGCTTCCACAAACTATGGACACACTTTTATGGACTCCACAACTCGTGTTCTCAGTATTATTTATTTTTTTTTATTTGCACAGTTTGTACTCTTTTGCACATTGGTTGTTTGTCACTTTGTTTACGTATGGTTTTTCATAAATTCTATTGTACTTATTTTCCTGTAAACGCCTGCAAGAAATTCTCAGGTTGATACATGGTGACAAGTAGGAAGCTTGATATTATATTTACTTTGACTTCTGACTTTGAATTGTTTTAATCGGTGGGGAGTTGATGAGAAGTTGGGACAATATAATGTCATTAATGTAGTACGAAACTTGGTGGACCTCAAACAGCAACTGTCATTCCTCTTTGTGTCAAG
The DNA here is from genome assembly GCF_963921235.1 of Mobula hypostoma. Lineage (NCBI taxonomy): Eukaryota > Metazoa > Chordata > Chondrichthyes > Myliobatiformes > Myliobatidae > Mobula > Mobula hypostoma. Next base: position 174,199,366 of record NC_086101.1, read on the forward strand.
TACAGTATGATTTCAGCCACAGGGTCTTTTCCTCTTCCACTGACTTCAGTGTTACCTGGGCTCCTCATAACCATTCTAACCCAAATGTTGTATCGATATCATGGTCAGTCTGAAGACCTGTGCTCCAATATCATTACAATGCTTGCACCTACCTGACAGTATGGAAGATGGTCTAACTGCATCCTATTCACAAAAAGGAATGAGGAATCTAATCTGACTAAGTATAATTTTATCACTCAATCATCAGCAAAGTGAGGAACTCCTGCAGTGATGTCTTGAGTCCAGGATGATTGACTTCCAATAACCACAACCATCACCTTTTGTGCAATGAATGTGTCCAGCCACAGGAGTTTTACCTTCAGAATTCCAGCACCAGTCTGTGATTCATAATTTGCACTTCACTGAGTACTCTCAAATTTTGCTTCAGCAGTATACAACTGTGAGAAGTGCATTAAAAAAAAACTAACAGAATAAATCAGACAATCTGTCAGTTGAACCTGTACTGCAGCAACCTGATGCACGAAGGAAGAAAAATAGCTAAGAATATCAAAGGTATTGCTATCTATATTTTTGAAGCATATGAATTCAATTAAGTTTTTAAAAATTATTTGGACTGTACTATAATGTTCTCAAGTATTTTAGTTGGGGTATTCTTAATATCTTCCAGTAATTTAATTTGTTAAATTGATATTCTGTATGTTGCTAAATTTAAGAGATTGCAGATCAGACTGACTCGTCAACAGCATGGGTCCCACGAATGTTAGTGCATATGGCATAGACATGAGAACATTACTGTTGGCCCATTATATCAGCCAGTTTGGGAAGACATGATAAGCTTAATAGGCTGGGTGTTTGGCCCGTTAAATTGACTTTTTTGCACTATTTTTTATTGTAACTTATAGCAGATTTTTATGCACTGTACTACTGCCACAAAGCAAGAAAAAAATCACAACATATGTCAGTGATAATAAAACTGATTTTGATTATTCTGCCTTCTGTTACTCTTTCCCTTCCACTACCTCAATGCACTGCAGTAATGAAATCTTCTATACAGATAATCTACAAAACCAATCTTTTCACTGTACATTGGTACATGTGACAATAATAAACCAATTTAACAATTCAATTTTAATGGGGAAATGATTCTTTTTGAAAATTCACAAAGAGAATTACAAAAAGCTTACAAAAAGAATTTGGGTAAATGAACTAATTGTGCATATTCTCACTCTTTGCCATTTATATTATCTATGTTGCCTGAAAATAAATTTCTTTTAAAACATTTAGCTCATCCACAACTTGGTTTAAAAGTGGATTCTTGCAAACAGATAAATATTGAACGATAAAGTCAAATGTCATTAAACATTTGCAAATATGATACAGAAGACTCCACATTTTTTTCTTCTTCTTCTACAGATCAGCAATTTCAAATGTATTTAAATCACTTACTTAATTCAAAACAAAGCCTATCTCAGCTTATGTGATAAGGTAATGCAATTATAACCCAAAGGGAATCCGATTACCAAAAGCCAAAACCTAAAGCAGCTGAGGCAGCTTGTCATGAGAAACTCTAAGGCTGAACAAATGTACATATTATGTACAGTATCTCTTCGTAATTTTGATCTGTTCTTGCTCTTTCTTTTCCTTGGCCTCAGTGAGAAAGATTACAAAATATAACAAAGAATAGATTAAGATCATCTGTCTTCTCTGTCAGTCACTCACATCACAACAGGGTATTATCAATAGCTCTATTTGGATTGGTTAAATTCTTTCACTAACATAACTCTTAAATGGCAACTTTTTCTGTGTGAATAACAAAACAAAGCACTTTGTTTCTCTGTATAAAGGTAGAGCGTAATACAGAACAGAAAAAGGCCCTTTGGCCTATTTGGTTCATGTCGACCACAGTATCCTCAGTTGGGAACTACCTTCTCCCTCACCCAGTTTACCTATGATGCCACTTTCAGGAAGGATGCACCTGGACTGCTAGGTCCCTCTGTTTTGACAATATTCCCCAAGGCCCTGACATTCACTGTGAAAGCAACACTTTGAACTTGTCTAAATTGAAAGTCATTTGACATTCTTCAAATAACTTTCCGAGATGATCAAGATCCCCCTATAATATTTGATAACTTTCTTCGCTGTCCACGATACCATTGACCATACTCTGGTGATATATTGTACTTTCAGAAGAAATCCACTGCACTTTCATGAAAGGTGAAAATATTCACTATTTTTACCAGAAGCATGCACTTACATTGTATATAAGGGTAGGGAAAGAAACCATTGATAGTAATTATGCACTACTAGAGCCTCCTGCCTTACTTCAATTGACTCTCTCCTCTATTTCCTCAGCTAAATATACCAGTATAGGTCTCTACTTCTTTCTCTCTAATCTGATTTTCCAGTCTCCTCTTATGTAAATAAGCACTCTGTATTTCAACAACACTCTGTGGAAGCAAATTCCACATTCGCACCACTAACAGGGTAAAGGAAACTCATTTTAGTTCTTTGTTGGATTCCCTATATATCAATATAGGGAAGAAAGAAACTACTGGAAGTTCACAGACTAGGAAGTATCTGTCAAGAGAAAAAGATTGTTGGCGTTTTGGGTCAAAACCCCTTGTCCAGTCCAGATGAAGGATCTCACACTGAAATGTCAATTGCCCTTCTCTCTCTTCAGATGTTGCCTGATCCACTATTCTTCCAGCAATTTGTTTTCTTTCACTCCAGATTCTAGCACCTGTGTGTCCATCAATATGAACATCTAGATAATGTTTTCTAGAACATTCTGCAAAATAATTTCATAATTTTAAATGTCTCTGCTATTTTACTTGTTAAGCCTCTTTTCCACAGAATGCTCATCTTTTCCTTGAACGTCACCACACTTCTGATATCATCTGTTTAAATCTCCTCTGCATTCATCTCCAATGCCTCTTTACTTTTTTAAAATAGTGTAAGCAGAATGTGCAAAATGCTTCCTGGCCAATGCTCAAAGCAGGTTATGGATTACCTCCCTATTGCCTATTCTTTCTTATTATGGAAATAAACCCAAGTGCTGGGCTTTGTTTCTTCTTGTGTCCTTGCTAATTTGTGGTGCAAATTTTAGTGATTGGCATATTCGGAGTCCAAAATCTCTTTGTTCCACTATCACACCTTATTGTTCATTTTCCAGTAAAAGTAGCCCCTTTTATTCACCTTACCAAATTCACCTCACACTTATCATACTGGACCATATTTACCAATTATTTTCCCATTCTGTATATAGGAGGCAGGAGGAGAAGATGGCGACGCGATGCAGCGTGCGCAGCTCTCCGGTGAAATTATATCGTATTTGTTAAATAGGGGGCCATGCACAATTCTGATTTGATGGAGACAGACATGAGAAGCACAGAGGAACATCTGGAAATATTTCTGAAATGCCCAGTTCGCTGCCGCTGCTACAGTGCGATCAACAATCTCCAGAGGGAAGGCCCCAAATTCCCCAGCTTTGCCTGCTGCTGGTGACCGAGGCTGGGGTCGAAGCGTTTGGCAGAAATGATGCTCAGTACGTGGTGTCGGAGGGCTGATCGGAGCTCGAAGTTTTCGGACAACTCAGAGTCCGACTGTGGTAGGGCATGGCAGGAGAGTTTTCTTCCTTCTCCCGTCTGTGAGAGATGTGGGACTTTCGAGAGACTTTGAACTTTTTTTTACTGTGCTCATGGCCTGTTCTTCATCAAGTTATAGTATTGTTGCACTGTTGTAACTATATGTTATAATTATGTGGTTTTTGTTAGTTTTTCAGTCTTGGTCTGTCCTGTGTTTCTGTGATATCACACCAGAGGAATATTATATCATTTCTTAATGCATGCATTACTAAATGACAATAAAAGAGGACTGCGTGTCCTCATAATCTAAATCTAATCTAAATCTAAATCTGAGATATCTTCACCAATCTATGGTGCTTTCTATATTCATCATAATATCATAGGTGTCCATGCCTTCAGCTATATTGGCTTTAAAAGCTGGAATATCCATCTCCATTCCTTCCTTTGGACACACCTAAAAGACTACCATCTCATGTCTCCCCAGCTTCACTTTTCATCATCCATCTCCCTTCTTACTCCCGAGGCAGCATTTTAACCTGAAATGTTGTCAATTCTCCCCTCCTCCACCCCCCCCGCCCCCATGGATGCTAGTTGACCCACCCAGTTCCAACAGCAGCTGGTTTGTTGCTCCAGATTCTTGCATCTGCCATCACTTGTGCTCCTTAAAAGTTACCTTGATCTATGTCAATATCTATGGTACACTTGCGTACCATAGAAGTTTGTATGTTCTCCGCATGAGTGTGGGTTTCCTTTGAGTGCTCTGCTTTTGTCTCACATTCCAAAGACATATGGTTAGGGTTAGTGATTGTGAGCATCCTGTGTTGGTGCCGGGCTTCAGAAGTGGGGTGAGACTTGTGGGCCGCCCAGGTACAACCCTCACTGATTTGTTTTGATGCAAATTGCCTATTTCTCTGTACCATTTCATTGTACATGTGACAAATAAAGATAATCTTTATCTTTTCCTCCATGTTTCAGACAAAAACTTATTTGATTTTGTTTCAAAGAAGAATTTGGAAGCGTTCATATATTAAAAGCACAGTGAAAATATAATTTGCTATTGTTGAATATTGCAGTAAGTAGCAGTTTCACAAGCGAATGTTTCCCAGAAAACGTAGTTTTAGGAAATAAACTTTTCAGCCACCGAGCACATCCCTATGAATTGAATCATTTTAACTGCGGACAAAGTGATAAAAAGAAATAACTTTCATTTAAATAGAGGTTTATTACGTGATAAAGATCTAACAAAGAAATTAACAACCAATTGATTACTTCCGAAGCGTCATCACCAATGCTGTATGTTGCACTAATGCAACACCATTCAATGTATATCCAGTAAGGACTGACACCGAGCAGACTGGCTGTGTCAATTTTGGAAGAGGGTTGAGACATCTGAAAACTTTTAATTGTTCAAACAGTGTTATGGGACTATTTATTTATTTTGCTATACAGCATGGAGTAGGCCCATCCAGTCATGCTGACCCAGCCACTGCTGACAACCCTGATTAATCCTAATCCTGAGACAACTTGCAATGACCAATTAACCTACCCAATACGCCTTTAGACTGTGGGAGGAAACTGAAGGACCCATGCATTCCATAGGTAGGATGTACAGAGACTCCAGACAGAATGGTGCCAGAATTGAAAAAACAAACTCCAGAAGGCCCTGGCTGTAACAGTGTCGCACTAACTGCAAAGCGACTGTGGCACCCACCGTATCAACATAAATAAGAACACAGGGCCACAACTTAATGGCCCTTTTAATTTTTTTCATCTCCGACATTGCAGCAAAAAGGAAGAGTAAACTCGTCTGCCTTTCCCATGGACAAGCCTTTCTAGACAACAAAAAAAGTTTATGATTTACATGGTTGTAAAGAAAAGAAATCCACCAGGTAATTAATGGATTTCATGAACAACAGAGATATGCTTTTATATACTTGATTTGTTCAAAAGACATACAGTTGCCAGGCACTGTGTGAGCTTACAGCCCTCCTCTGGACTGAGATCATCAGTATATGGTTTTCCCCATGGTGTCTAGTTTCCTCTCACATGCCAAAGAGATGCTGGTTAGCAGGTGTCTACTCTGAGTTGCCCTAGTGTTGGTGAGTAACAGGAGAAGTAGGTGGGGAAGACAGCATTGGATAGAGATGCATGAGAAAAGATTGAATGAGTCTGGATAGGTGCTTGATGCTCAGTAGAGACACAAGTCTGCAGTTGTCAGAATCTGGAGCAACACACAAGATGAAGGAGGAACTCAGTAGGTCAGACAGCATCTATGGAGGGAAACACTTTTGGTTGAGATCCTTATCTGTACTGAAAGATAGAGGAAAGGGCCAAACTTAAAGGGTGAAGTTAAATAGTGGAGCAAGAGTCTGGGTGAGAATGTGGCTGAAGATCAGGAATCACAACAGGAGAGCAGTGAAAGGGTTGCCGTGGGCTGATTTTCATCCTCTGTGACTCTATCTCGAACCTCAAAAGTATTTTCCAGCATTGTCACAATAATTGATGATTGCTTTAAAATCCAGAAACTCATACATCTTTGTGCAGATGAACTCATTGACAGTCTTTGATGGTAGATAATTTCATCGGTTCACACTCCTCTGACTGCAAAACCATTTCTTTCGGTCCTAAATTCGCAATGGTGCAGTGAGTCAAAGTGTAGTTGACCACAAGCAAATAAAAGCAACAAAAAAAAAAGCTGCTGGAGGAACTTGATGGGTTCTGTGGGAGACAATTAATTGCCTGCATTTCAGGTCAAAATCCTGCATCAGAACTTCCTCATCTCAAAATATCAATGGTTGTGATACAGGATTTTGACCCGAAGCATAGACAATCACGTTCCTCTCACGGATACTGCATGACCCGCTATATTCATCCAGCCAATTGCTTGTTGCTCCAGATTCCAGCAACTGCAGTCTTTTGTTTCAATCGAGAAAGAAAAATACCTCTGAAAGTAAAACAATAACTAATATCCTTGGGATCAAGAAACATGACACAATTAATTCATAATTAGATTACTGCTGAAAACTAGTCCACATCTGCAGGAAACCAATTTAAAAAGTGAAATAGCAGATGAATTAAGGTATTAAGTAAGTGGGAATCACATAGACAGGGGTATAGCTTCTAAATCTTACAATTTTCAACTGTTTGACATTTTACAATATTATTCTTACTGGACATTCATAGGAATTTGGCTAATATCCGGCAGTGGATACATACTCTTACCAATGTTTAATGATTAATGTCAAAGACATATACACAGAAATATGCCAGGAAAAGGCCAGCAGTATCATAAAGGATCCAACCCACCCTGCTTATGGACTACTCGTCCCACTCCCATCGGAGAAGCGGGGATGCAGCATCTATGCCAGAACCACCAGACTCAAAAACAAGTTACCTCCTTCTACCCATCTGGTTGACCAACATCTCCACCTGTTAACCCACCCGCCAGCACTACTTCATCATTTCCTGTCAGAGTCGCCCCACGTACAGATACTTCTGTGCCCAGCATCACTTTATGTACATATAACCAGTCTATGAATACAAGCCAAACTTTTGTACTTATATTTATGGTGTTTTTTTGTGTTATGTTTATTGTATTTTGTTATGCTGTATCGTATTGGGAGTAAAATCATTCTATTCTCTTTTATACTTGTGCACTGTTGCATAATAATAAACAATTTTGAAACTTCAAGTCCTGAAAATCTGTTTTAATTTTGACTGGACAAAAATTAGCTGCTCTTCGAACATAAATATATGGTCGATTCATTGCCCTTTATAACATCTTCCAGTCTTTTGCCAAATAAGTGGGCCGAAACTCCTGAAGACAGGTGGCAGATCAACTGATGATCCCACTGGTGATAGCACAGGACAGTTAACATCTTAGTCCACGTGTATTTTCAATTCTTTTGCACGTTTCGCATTGTCTCTCTCAATATTTACTACATTTTTAAAAATTTGTTAAGTGGCAGAAAGTCAGAAGCAAGAAATTCTTCCGTTATGAATTAGTCCTTTTTTTCCAAACCATGGGATAAAAGTCACACTGCTCATTATATAGCATGACATTGTAAATGCATACCTTAAGAACACTGTGCTAAGAATCTACATTGATCTTACCCCTGAATAGTAACAAATATAGCAGCATAAAGCATTCTATCAACTCTGAGTGTGTGTGCAGAAAATGAATAATATGTCATATGTAAACCTGAAACAGTAACCACTTCTTCTCTTTACACACACTGACAGATCTGCTACATACTTCCAGTATCTGCAATTTTTTAATATTCTGCTATTGTCAGAATGGTAGGAACTGCGGAAGAATCTATGGAAAAGTACGTTAATATTTCAGGACCAACTGCTGACAAGTGAGTTGAATTTTGAAACAAGGAATTGATATGCGTAATGCAGAAAATGTTTAGAAATTGTGTGAAAAGTACAGAGAAGGTCTCGAACCCTCTTGCTTGCAGATCCTGATAGTGCAAGAGAATTCCTCCAGATACTCACAAGAAGCAAGAGAAGCTGAGTTGTCGAAGACCAATATCAAGATTGGGTGTCCTAGTCAAATAGACGTAGACATAGACATAGAATAGTACAGCACAGTACAAGCCCTTCAGCCCACAATGTTGTGCCGACCCTCAAACCCTGCCTCCCATATAAGCCCCCACCTTAAATTCCTCCATATACCTGTCTAGTAGTCTCTTAAACTTCACTAGTGTATCTGCCTCCACCACTGACTCAGGCAGTGCATTCCACGCACCAACCACTCTCTGAGTAAAAAACCTTCCTCTAATATCCCCCTTGAACTTCCCACCCCTTACCTTAAAGCCATGTCCTCTTGTATTGAGCAGTGGTGCCCTGGGGAAGAGGCGCTATCTATCCACTCTATCTATTTCTCTTATTATCTTGTACACCTCTATCATGTCTCCTCTCATCCTCCTCCTCTCCAAAGAGTAAAGCCCTAGCTCCCTTAATCTCTGATCATAATGCATACTCTCTAAACCAGGCAGCATCCTGGTAAATCTCCTCTGTACCCTTTCCAATGCTTCCACATCCTTCCACAAATCAAAGCAGACAGTGAAGAGCTCAGCAACCAACAACGAAAACTAATCAATAAGCTTCAAGACCTACACCTCAATACATCTTTGTGCAACTGGATCCTCAATTTTCTCACTTGCAGACCCCAGTTAGGATAGATTGGCAATAACATTTCTTCCACAATCACCGTCAGCACAGGTGCACCACAAGGATTTGTGCTTAGCCCCTTGCTTTACTCGCTTTATACTTATGACTGTCAGGCTAAGCACAGTTCCAAAGCCATATTTAAATTTGCTGATGACACTTCTGTAGTTGGCCAAATCAAAGGTGATGTCGAATTGTCATATTATTAACTTCTGCAGGAGGAAACTGGAGGTCCATGAGCCAGTCCTCATTAAGGGATCAGAGGTGGAGCAGATCGGTAACTTTAAATTCCTTGGTATTATCAGATCAAAGGATCTGTTCTTGGACCAGCTTGTCAGTGCCAACATGAAGGCAGCACTACAGAGCCTTTACTTTAGAAACATAAAAAACCTACAGCACAATACAGGCCCTACAGCCCTCAAAGTTGTGCCGAACATTTCCTCACCTTAGAAGTTGCCTAGGCTTACCCATAGCCCCCTAATCTTCTAAGGTCCATGCACCTATCCAGGAGTCTCTTAAAATACCCTATCGTTTCCGCCTCCACCACCGCTGCTGGCAGCCCATTCCACGAACTTACCATTCTCTGCATACAAAACTTACCCCTGACATCTCCTCTGTACCTGCTTCCAAGCACCTTAAAACTATGCCCTCTCATGCTAACCATTTCAGCCCTGGGAAAAAGCCTCTGACTATCCACACAATCAATGCCTCTCATCATCTCGTACACCTCTATCAGGTCACCTCTCATCTTCCATCGCTCCAAGGAGAAAAGGCCGAGTTTGCTCAACCTATTCTCATAAGGCATGCTCCCCAATCCAGGCAACATCCTTGTAAATCTCCCCTGAACCCTTTCTTTGGTTTCCGCACCCTTCCTGCAGTGAGGTGGCCAGAAATGAGCACAGTACTCAAGTGGGGTCTGACCAGGGTTCTATACAGCTGCAACATTACCTCTCGGCTCTTAAACTCAATCCCGTGGTTGATGAAGGTCAATGCACCGTATGCCTTCTTAACCACAGAGTCAATCTGCGCAGCAGCTTTGAGTGTCCTATGGACTCGGACCCCAAGATCCCTCTGTTCCTTCACATTGCCAAGAGTCTTAACATTAATGCTATATTCTGCATCATATTTGACCTACCAAAGTGAACTACCTCACACTTATCTGGGATGAACTCCATCTGCTACTTCTCAGTCCAGATTTGCATCCTATCAATGTCCCACTATAACCTCTGACAGCCCTCCACACTATCCACAACACCCCCAACTTCTGTGTCATCAGCAAATTTACTAACCCATCCCTCCACTTCTTCATCCAGGTCATTTATAAAAATCATGAAGAGTAGGGGTCCCGGAACAAATCCCTGAGGCACACCACTGGTCACGGACCTCCCTGCAGAATATGACCCATCTACAACCACTCTTTGCCTTTGAGGGCAAGCCAGTTATGGATCCACAGAGCAATGTCCCCTTGGATCCCATGCCTCATTACTTTCTCAATACATCTTGCAAGGGGTATCTTATCAAATGCCTTGCTGAGATCCATATACACTACATTTATGGCTCTACCTTCATCAGTGTGTTTGGTCACATCCTCAAAACATTAAATCAGGCTCATAAGGCACAACCTACCTTTGACAAAACCATGCTGACTGTTTTTAATCATATTATGCCTCTCCAAATGTTCATAAATCCTGCTTCTCAGGGTCTTCTCCATCAAATTACCAACCACTGAAGTAAGATTCACTGGTCCATCAATTCCTGGGCTATCTCTACTCCCTTTCTTGAATAAATAAGGGAATAACATCCGCAACCCTCCAGTCCTCCGGAACCTCCCCCGTCCTCATTGATGATGCAAAAATCATCGCCAGAGACTCAGCAATCTCGTCCCTCACTTCCCACAGTAGCCTGAGGCACATCCCGTCCTGTCCTGGTGATTTATAAGACCATAAGACTGCTCCACCATTTTATCACGAGCGGATCCATTCTCCCATTTAGTCCCACTCCCCCGCCTTCTCACCATAACCTTTGATGCCCTGGCGTCTCAGATACCTATCAATCTCTGCCTTAAATACACCGAATGACTTGGCCTCCACTGCCGCTCGTGGCAACAAATTCCACAGATTCACCACCCTCTGGCTAAAAAAATTTCTTTGCATCTTTGTTCTGAATGGGCGCCCTTTAATCCTTAAGTCATGCCCTCTCGTACTATCCAACTTGATGCTTTCCAAAAGCTCCAGCACATCCTCTTCCTTAATATCTACATGCTTAAGCTTTTCAGTCCGCTGCAAGTCATCCCTGCAATCCCTACTTTCTTGGAGGCTTGCAAAATTTTGGCATGTCATCTAAAACTTTGACAAACTTCTCTAGATGCATAGTATACTGACTAGTTGCATAATGGCCTGGTTTGGGAACACCAAAGCCCAGTAATGGAAAAGCCCTCAAAAACTCCTTTCACTGCTGCCATCAGGTCGGAGGTACAGGACCATTAGATCCCACAACACCAGGTTCAAGAACCATCAGGTGTGGATAATTTCACTTACCTCAACTGTGAACTAATTCCACAACCCATGGACTCACTTGCAAGAATTCTATAATTCATGTTCTCAGCATTATTTACCTATTTTTTTAATTTTCAGTTTGCCTTCGTTTGGCAGACTGGTTACTTGCCAGGCTTTGTGTGTAGTTTTTTCATTGATTCTATTTTATTTCTGTTCCACTGTGAATGTCTGCAAAATAATGAATCTCAATGTGGCAAACACTATGTAGTGTGATAATAAATTTACTTTCAACTTTGTACATAAAGAGCAGTAGCCATGATATCGATGGCATCATGAGATTTCTTGGGCACAGACCTGTGTCCTATCAAGAGTGTATTTTTAAATTTTGAAACTAAGACCAAAGAGAAAGGGAGGTTGGAGCAGAGGAAGATTTAGTGTTTCAGATGGTGGTAGGTACCATATGTACATTGCAGGGTGCCGTCACAGGAGCATTCCAGAGCAATTGAGCAGCTTTTCATCTGTAGTACCCTGGTAGTAAGCTGATGGTGCACGTAGGATTTGCATTTATCTCTTTTAAGGTAGAAAATGTCCCTGGGTGCCTTGCAGAAGTGTAATCAGGCAAAGATTGACATTGAACTAAAAATGAAAACATTAGGTGGGCCGACTAAAGCTAAGACAAAGCACCAAATTTCAAAGGAGCGTTTTAAATGCAGTATAAAGAGATTTCAAGGAAAGATTCCACAGCAGGGCCAAAAGAGAAAGATGCTTGAAGTGATGTTTTAAGAAATGCTGGGTATGCAAGGTTCAAATTCAAGTTCAACTTCATTGTCATTCATCCATACATACTGTATGTATGCAGCTTAGCAACCTACACTGCTCACTTCTACCACAAACTGGACTAACTGGGTAGGCCTGTTATCTCTGCCTGCTCTTGCCCTACTTAACTTGTGTCCTCATATCTCAATTCCATTCTATACCCCTTGGCTCAGTCCTTTCTCCCCCATCTGCATCCACAACACTTCTCACGCCCTCGATCTTCTTAGTAACATTCAACTCCCTGACTCTGACCGCCTTATCTTTACAATGGATGTTCAGTCCCTATGCACTTTTTTTTAAACCTAATAGGAAAGCCTCAAAGCCCTTCTGCTTCTTCCTTGACAGGAAAACCAACCAATCCCTCTCCACCACCATTCTCCTCCGCCTGGCAGAGCTGAGCCTCACCCTGCACAATTTTTCCTTCAGCTCCTCCCACTTTCTCCAAACACAAAGGGTATCCATGGGCATTTGTATGGCCCAAGCTATGCCTGCCTCTTCATCGGTTATGTAGAACAGTCCATGTTTGAGGTCTTCCACGGTTATACTCCTCAGCACTTCCTCCGCTACGTCGACAAATGCATTGGCTGCTTCATGCACTGATGCTCTGCTCATCAATTTCGCCTCTAACTTCCATCCTGCCCCTTAACTTCACTTGGGCCATCTCTGATTCTTCCCTCCTCTTTCTTGATCTCTGTCTCCACCTCCAGAGAACAAGTCAACTGACATCTTTTATCAACCTACTGATTCCGTTTACCTCTCTACTTCTTCACATCCGGTAAAAATGCTATTCCTTTCTCTTTGTTTCTTTGCCTCCGCTGCATCTATTCCCAGGATGCGGCTTTCCATTCCAGGACATCTGAAGTGTCCTCCTACTTTAAAGTACGGGGTTCCCTCCCTCTTCTATTGATGCTGCCCTCACTTGTATCTCCTCCATTTCCTGTATATCTGTGCTCACACATTTTCCCACTGTCATAATTGCAATAGAGTCCATCTTTCCTTTACCTACCACCCCGTCACCCTCCGCATCCAGCACATTATCCTCTGCAAATTTCACCATCTCCAAAGGCACCTCACCGCTAAATATATCCTTACGTAACCCCCACCTCCACTTTCGCTCTCTCTGTACTTCCCTTATCGATTCGTCCATCCCCGCTAATCTCAATTGAGGCGCATTTCCTTGTAAGTGACCTAAGTTCTGCACCTGCCCATACACCTCCTCCTTCACCACCATTCGGGGCTCCAAATAGTCCTTTCAGGTGAGGTAACACTTCACCTGCGAAACTGCTGAGGTCATCTTCTTGTGTCCAGGGCTCCCAATGAGAGCACAATTGAGAGCATCCTGACTGGCTGCATCACTGTCTGGTATGGGAGCTGTACTTCCCTTAATCGCAGGACTCCGCAGAGAGTGGTGCCGACAGCCCAGCGCATCTGTAGATGTGAACTTCCCACTATTCAAGACATTTACAAAGACAGGTGTGTAAAAAGGGTACGAAGGATAATTGGGACCTGAGTCACCCCAACCACAAACTGTTCCAGCTGCCACTATCCAGGAAACATTACAGCAGCATAAAAGCCAGGACCAACAGGCTCTGGGACAGGTGCTTCCACCAGGCCATCAGCCTGATTGATTCACACTGATACAATTGTATTTCTGTGTTATAGTGACCGCCCCGTTGTACATACTATTTCTACAAATTACTATAAATCGCACATTACACATTTAGATGGAGACATAATATAAAGATTTGTACTCCTCATGTTTATGAAGGATGTAAGTAATAAAGTCAATTCAATTCAATGCAGCCTCCTGTACATTGGTGAGACTCATCGAAAATGGGGAGGCAAACAACAGGAATTCTGCAGATGCTGGAAATTCAAGCAACACACATAAAAGTTGCTGGTGAATGCAGCAGGCCAGGCAGCATTTCTAGGAAGAGGTGCAGTCGATGTTTCAGGCCGAGACCCTTCGTCAGGAAAATGGGGAGGACCACTTTGTCAAGCACCTCCACACTAACTACCGCAAGTGGTTCTTCCCAGTGGCCAAATATTTTAATTCTGACACCCATTCCTGCTCCGACATGTTAATCCACGGCTTCCTTTTGTGCCAAGATGAAGCCACCCTCATGATGGAGGAGTAACACCTTGTATTCCGTCTGGGTATTCTCCAAACTGGTGGCATGAATATTGATTTCTCCTTCCACTGAACAAAAATCCCTTCTCCCTCATTCCCCACACTGAAGTGTTATTTCTTCTCACCTGCCTATTACGTTTCCCTGAGTCCCCTCCTCCTTCTCTTTCTTCTATTGTCCACTCTCCTCCTGTATCAGATTCTTTCTTCTCCAGCTCTTGACCTTTCTCACCCAACTGGCTTCACCTATCATCTTCCAGATAGCCTCTTTCCACTTCCCCAACTTTTTAATTCCGGCATCTAGCCCCTTCTCTCTCAGCCCTGAAGAAGGATCTTGCCCCAAAACATCAACTGTTTAGTATTTTTCCATAGATGCTGCCTGATCTGCTGAGTTCCTCCAGTGATGTTGTCTTCAATGAAAAATTGTTCCACTGGGGCTAAGGTGCAAAACACAGCACATATAGTTACGATCCCGCACATCGAGTCACAAAATAATATTAACACAAATGGCAGGTTAGCAGATTGATATAAAGCGCGGGGTGCATAGTTACTGTATGGAAGGTAGTCTAATGTTACTGGCATTGTTATAATAAAACGAGCAGTAGTATGAATATGTGAAACAGCAGCAATAAAAGATGACCAAAGCATGATAAGAGTGTGCCTGTGAGTTGGTGAGTTCGGGAGGGGCGGCAGGGCATTCAGGCAACGTGTTGATGTGTGCTGGGTGGCAGCAGGGTGCTTAAGGAGTCTAACATCCTGGGGGAAGAAGCTGTTACCTTGTCTGTCAATTCCAGTTCAGGGTGGGAAGGTACGATCCCTTAATGGGTTGTAGCATCAAAGAAAGTGGGCAACAGCTCAAGCAAGAAAGGGACCAAATACATTTTGAGATCAATGAATTAGCAGAGTAGCTGTCAATGCAGGGCAGCAAGTGGAGTGGGTCTGATGACTTTGGTGCAAATGAGGAAAAATGTGGCGGAATCATGAAAGAATTTGAGTTTCTGAAGGGGGAAGATGAAAGAAAAGATGCAAGTCCTTGAAAAATTCAGTTATGGAAAACTCAAAAACAGAGATGAGAGTTTCTCCCTCAGGTGGGCAGAAGCTGTGCAGAGACTGTACTACAGCAGAGCAGGAAGCCGGCAGTCTTTTGATAGAGAATGAATGGATTCAGTACCAAAAAAAATAAACAGGAAATACTAGAAAAGCTCAGCGTGTCAGACAATGTAAGCAGTCAGAAGCTCAAATAAAGGTCTGACAAACCACTGGGTCTCAGTGATGAGATTATGAAGTTAGCAATACAATGGAGCAGTACAGTGACATATTGGTGCAGTAGCAGGCCCAGGGACTCAGGTTTAATCCTGACCTCAGGTGTGGCACGAAGAATATAACTGCACAGTACAGTCCTTTGGCCCATAATATTTTGATAACCTTTTAACATAGTTTAAGATCAATCTAACCCTTCCCTCCTACATAGCCCTCCATTTTTCTATCATCTATCTGCCTATCTGAGGGTTTCTTAAATGCCCCTGATGCATCTGCCTCTACCACTACCCCTGGCAAGGTGTTCTAAGTACACATCACTGTCTGGAGTTTGCATGATCTTACTTGTGATTGCACAGGTATATACCAGGTACTCCCACATCCTAAAGATATGTGGGTAGGTTAATTAGGAATTGTACATTACCCCTAAATTGGCAAGCGATAAAAGAGTCAATGGGGAATTGAGAGAAAATTAAGTTGTACGGTTACTGCAAAAATTAGACTTACTCACTGGAATTTGGCAGAGGCGAAATGACTTACCTCCAAGTTATAGTGCAGATAAGAAAATACTGTAGATGGGTAGTGCTTAAACTAGTGTACCATAACCTTGTGAACTAAATTAAGGAATGCTGTTTTCCCAATTAAAAGCTATTTAATTTGTTATATCCGGTCCCAGTTAAATTCCAACAGATTTTCCCCTAACAGATGTTGAATACATGACAGAAATGTCATTACTTTGGGATAATATCCTGAGACCAGCTAGGTTCCATGGTAACCCTGCAACTTGCATTGGAGAAGAAAAATTATTTTTGGGAAGTTTAATTCATAGTCATACTTTATTGATCCCGGGGGAAATTGGTTTTCAAGCACTTAGGTAGATTTGCACCAAGAAATGAATTGTCAGAGTACCTCAGTTTTTTTTAAACACTTAGATTGGTTACAGCTTGATTCTGACTTAACGGTGCCACTGTAACGTAGCAGTTAGTGCAATGCTATTACAGCCAGGGGTGTCGGAATTTAAAGTTCAATTCAGATACGGTCTGTAAGGGGTCTCTGTACGTCCTCCCGGTGGAATGCATGGGTGTTCCCCTAGATGCTCTGGTTTCCTCCCACTGTACAAAGACATACCGGGTAGGATAATTGGTCATTGTCAATTGTCCTGTCATTAGGTTAGGGTTAATTGGGGTTGTCGAGGGTTGCTTGGGTGGTGAGGCTTGAATGACCAGAAGGGCATATTCTATACTGTATTGGTAAAAAAAATAAACAGTACAGTATTTAGTTCTGTGAGAATCCACAACTAGCTATTTTTAACAATGATTCTAATTTCATATTGTTATTTGAAGCTTTGAGACCACTAAGAAATAATGGTGACTATAATAGAACATATTGAGTTACCTGTATACATACATAATGGAACAGCAGAAGTCCACCAGCAGTACTGAACTAATTATTAAGCTGAAGTATGTGATTTACGGGATTTATATTTTCTTTTCTGATACTCCATATCCTGTACTCAATCACATAATTCTTATGGGGGAGATGTATGGGTGGAAAATAGTGGGGGGGGGGGTAAAAACTTGAGAGTGCACAACACAGCATTCACTTTGTTTGAAGACTATGGTGTTACAAGCCACATTAGCTTCGCTATGTGGAGCATGCCAAGAAAACCAGTTATATCCAGGAGGTGTAGGTTTTGGTGGAGAGTTGAAGACTGGAAGAGGCAGGGTATGGCCAACATCCAAGATGTTAGGATAATGGTTGAGTGGCAGCTTGCCATCCAAAAGAGAAAGGCATGGTTCCAATGGAATTATAGTTCATAAATCAATAGACAGGCTGGGAAATGCCTGTTTAGGTCAGGGAAGTGAGATTAGGCAAAATTTATAGACCAACAGATACAGGAGCAGAATTAGGCCATTATGCCCACCGATTCTGTTCCACCCGTCCAATCATGGCTAATTTGGTTTTCTTAACCCCTGGTTAAGATTTTTACTGCTATGCTGTAGGTATTTTATTTCAGCAGTTCTGAAGAGCAGTCAGTACTGCTTTCACCTTGTTTGGGTTTGAGCTGCAAAAAGGAGCTTTGTTGTTCAATTTAGGAATGCGCTTTCAGCCAATCAGGAGAGTGGAATTGCGCGAAGGTTCTGGATTCTGGGTTGAGGGTCTTTGTTGGCAGGAGCTGGGAGAAGACAGGAGGAAAGATGACTGAGGATGCTGTCCCTGTTGCACAATGTGCTTTGTGCAGATGAATGGCTTCAAGGAGGAAAGACCACACTCCCGTGGGAGACCTGTTTGTATGAGATGGATTTTGTGCAACATTCGTAAGGTGGTGCGAGCTTTCACACAGACTGAGGGTCAGTGCGTGAGTGACAGACAAGTTCAAGGTGAGCTGTAACTGAAGTGCACATTTGACTGTTAGGCCCTTTTCTTTCTTTCATTTAATAACCGTTTGCTTAAATTAACATTCTTAAATATACTTCTTTACAATTGTATGCAGTAAATCACACAAACCAGGATTTGGGTGGGCAGGACATCCTAACCTCACGGATTTGGCAGGACCAAAGTCATATACACCCTAGACATATAAAGCCTGAGAAAGGTGGGTTTCTCACGGTGGAATTCTGTAGCTGTTAGTGAGCAGCTAACAAGCCGGTTTTCCAGAGATACCCAGTGAAAGGGTTTTTTTTTCTGTTGTAACCCACTTATCAATAACTTATCCCTCAATGTCAGCAAGATGAAGGAATTGGTTGTTGACTTCAGAAGGAGTAGCGGACCGCACGACCCAATTTACATCGGTGATGCGCAAGTGGAACAGGTCAAAAGCTTTAAGTTCCTCGGAGTCAATATCACAAATGACCTGACTTGGTCCAACCAAGCAGAGTTCACTGCCAAGAAGGCCCAATAGCGCCTTTAATTCCTGAGAAAACTAAACAAATTTGGTCGGTCCCCTAAAACCCTCACTAATTTTTATAGATGCACCGTAGAAAGCATTCTTCTAGGGTGCATCACAACCTGGTATGGAAGTTGTCCTGTCCAAGACCGAAAGAAGCTGCAGAAGATCGTGAACACAGCCCAGCACATCACACAAACCAATCTTCCGTCCTTGGACTCACTTTACACCGCATGCTGTCGGAGCAGTGCTGCCAGAATAATCAAGGACACGACCCACTCAGCCAACACACTTTTCATCCCTCTTCCCTCTGGGAGAAGGTTCAGGAGCTTGAAGACTCGTACAGCCAGATCTGGGAACAGCTTCTTCCATCTGTGATAAGACTGCTGAACAGACCCTGACCCCGATTAGGGCCGTACCTGGACGGACCTGCCTCTCGGTTTTTTTGCACTCCCTTACTTTCCATTTTTCTATTTTCTATTTATGATTTATAATTTAAATTTTTAATATTTACTATTTTTAATATTTAATATTTGTAATCCAGGGAGTGGGAAGCGCAGAATCAAATATCGTTGTGATGATTGTACATTCTAGTACCAATTGTTTGGCGACAATAAAGTATAAAGTATTAATACCTTTTCAATCTTTTCCTTAAATGCATCAATGACTTGCACGTGGCCCTCCTTGGCAATGGATTCAACAGATTTTCCTTCCACCTCAGTTCTAAGAAAAGATCCCTTTATTTTGAGGTTGTTTCCTGGATTTGGAATGGGTAAGCATGTGATGTCATGACGTGGGGAAGGTGGTGAGAGGCCAGGGGCAGAGGAGAGTAAATGTGATACAGCCTCCCTGTGCAGGATCAGGAACTACTTCAGTTCTATCAGTTAACACTGAAGCAGGCCTCAGGCTTCATCAATGTCTGGTAATTCATCCTGCCTTGTTCTTATTGTTGAGCATTTTGCATGGCTATTTAATGCAACCGTGTGTGATCTGTTGTGAATAACAATCATGCTACATTTTGTAAGGATGACAGATAGCCTTCTGCAAATGATAAATAAAGTCATTTTTCAACAGAAACCAGTTGTTTTATGACTACCATTACCATTATTAGCTATTTAATTTATTTAGCTCAAGGAATTTAAATTCAATTACCATGGTGGGAATTGAACCCTTGTCTCTGGATCATTAGACTAAGCACTATATTTCTAACACAGTAACATAACAACAATGCAGCTATTCCCTAATCCCATTGGGTTTTGAGGCCATGAATCAATCAGCCATGATCTTATTGGATAGTGAAGTCGTCTCAAAGGGCACTTTGATCTCTTCCTGCTCCTGTACCTTGTACTCTGACCCATTGAAAGCAAAGCCTGTTTGGGAAACACATATGTAAGGATTCAGTGACCAATTACTATTTTTGTATGGCATCCTCATATCTAATACTTACGCCTTACATAGCAAAGGATGTCTGAGTTCATGCCTGAATTATTACCTAATTAAATAACCAAAAATACAGCAACTCTCCAGCTGACGATAGGTTCTGCTGATGCTGTAAATCCAGAGTAATGCACACTAAATGCTGAAGGAACTCAGCATGTCAGACGGTATCTATGGAGAGGAAGGAAGTGCTGACGTTTCATGTCGAGAGCCTTTGACAAGACAGATGTATCAAATAGTTGAAGGTGGGACTGAGACTTTTTTCTCCCCAATAGAATTTAAGCCTAATTCAAATTTTCAAAGATTAACTTGTACAAAGTCAAGAAGTGAGTACAGGGTGCGAGTGTGTGGAAGGGTGTGTTGGGAAAGGATATTTATCAAAATACCTAGTGAGCAGGAAATATTATCCTGCTTCCTTAATTTTAATTTTTAGAGAAAAATAACTCAGCATTGGGACTGGCTCTTCAGTCAACGATGTTTGTGCTGACCATGATCCCAAATTAAACTAATGTTGTCGGCCTGCATGTGGTCTATATCCTCCCCTTCCCTGTTGTTCATTCTAAATATTTCAGACAGCTGCGGTGGCCTTTATAAAATCTTCCATTTTTTTGCTCAATAGATTGCACATTTTACATTGAATGGAAAAGCTAACAAAAAGTGATAGACAGAACCCAGTCCATCACACTCCTACAAGGAATGCTGCCACAAGAAAACGGCATCCGTCATCATGGACCCCTACCATCTACACCAAGCTATCTGCATTCATCACCTCCCGTCAGCATATTCCAGTCACCTATCAGTCTCTGTGTAAAATACTTGGCTTGCAAATTTCCCTGTAACCTCTCCCACCTGAAATCCACCTTTTCTGATATTTTCACCTTGGGGAAAAATAATCTGATTGCCCACCCTATCGAAGCCCCTCATAATTTTATATACTACCTGGCCACTCCTCAGCCTCTGTCACTACACTGCAGAGAAAACAACCCAAGTTTGTCCACTCTATCCTTATGGTTAATACTCCTCTCCAATCCAGGTTTCATACCAGTGAATATCTTCTTCACGTTCTCCAAAGCCTCCACGTCTTTCCAGTATTGCGGCAACCAGGACTGAACTGAATTGAATTGAATTGAATGATCTTCATTATCATTATACATAGGTACAATGAAACTCTGTTTGGCTTCGTCTCAGGCAATTAAATAAAGCGGTAGATAAAAACAAGACAGTAATAGAAAAACAGTATTAAATAGATAATTAGCAGAAAATAAGTTGCAGCAGCACCAGAATATCACGGTAATGCACAAAGTGCCGTTAGTGCAAGTATTTGAGTCCTTGTGTCTGCATGTGTGTGCTCACAGTTTCAGTCATTGTTCTGTGGGAGCGGTGTGATGGAGGCCATAACCCTGGGATAGAAGCTGTTCCTCAGTCTATTTGCTCTGGCTTTCAGTGTCCTGAACCTTTTGCTGGACAGCAGTGGGTCAAACAGGGAGCGGCCGGGGTGTGTGGTGTGTGGTGTCTCTGGTTATGCTGATTGCTTTCCTCCTGAGTCTGCTGGAATAGATGGTACCCAGATGTGATTTAACCAGAGTTTTATACACCTTCAGCATAACCTGCCAATTTTAATCTCAGTTCCCCATTGCCCTCACCCCA
Organism: Mobula hypostoma; assembly: GCF_963921235.1. Taxonomy (NCBI): domain Eukaryota; kingdom Metazoa; phylum Chordata; class Chondrichthyes; order Myliobatiformes; family Myliobatidae; genus Mobula; species Mobula hypostoma. The sequence continues at coordinate 174,220,792 of NC_086101.1, forward strand.
AATGTAATTATGCCACCTTACTAACATCTGTTGCTTCTCCAGAGAACTATTGACTTGCACCCTAGGATTCCTCTGGCCATCAATGTTCCTGTCATTTACCACATACTTGCCGCTTGTGTTTGACCTTCCAAAGAGTAACACCTCACACTGAAGACTGAATATGTTACAAAACTTCCAGATGGATCACGTCAAAACAAACAGCAGTGTGGGCTGAAATCCAGCTGTTTATTAGATAAACCTCTAAACATATTTGTGGCCCAGTGGCAGGGATGTACCACCCTAATCGTAAAGCCTCTCAAGAATACATTCATTTGCTAAAAGTTCAAAGCCAGGATACTTAAGAAAGACAGATAGGTTGTGTCCGATGAATTCTACTCAATGTGGCCCCAGAATAGAAAGTCTGCAGATCCTATTTTGATCTAAGCATTTTAGGAATCGCAATAGCTTAATGTCAGTTGAGCAATGGAAAGTCATGGCTAACAAGGGAAAATCTGCAGATGCTGGAAATCCAAGTAACAAACACAAAATGCTGAAGGAACTCAGCAGGCCAGGCAGCATCTATGGAAAAGAGTACAGTCGACATTCCAGGCTGAGACCCTTCAACAGGATGGATTGAAAAGAAAGGGGGAGTGGTAAAGTAAGGGGTTGGGATGTTGATTGGTGAAAGGGATACAGGGCTGGAGAAGTGGGTATCTAATAGGAGAGGACAGAAAGCCACAGAAGAAAGAAAAATTGGGGAGGAGCACCAGACAGAGGCAGAGGGCAGGCAAGGAGATAAGGTGAGAGGGGGAAATGGGATAAGGGGGTGGGCCATTACCAGAAGTTCAAGAAATCGATGTTCATGGCATCAGGTTGTAAGCTACCCAAACGGAACATAAGATGTTGCTCCTCTAACCTGAGTGTGGCCTCATCGTGACAGAAGAGGAGGCCATGGATAGACATGTTGGAATGGAATGGGAAGGGGAATTAAATTGGTTGGCCACTGGGAGATCCTTCTTTTCTGGTGGACAGAGCGTAGGTGCTCAGCGAAGCAGCTCAGTGTAGGGTCTCACCACTATACAAGAGGCCACACTGGGAGCACCGGATAAAATAACCATATAACCATATAATAATTACAGCATGGAAACAGGCCATCTTGGCCCTTCTAGTCCATGCCGACCTCTTACACTCACCTTGTCCCACCGACCTGCACTCAGCCCATAACCCTCCATTCTTTTCCTGTCCATATAGCTATCCAATTTAACCTTAAATGACAACATCGAACCTGCCTCAACGACTTCTGCTGGAAGCTCGTTCCACACAGCTACCACTCTCTGAGTAAAGAAGTTCCCCCTCATGTTACCCCTAAACTTTTGCCCTTTAACACTCAACTCATGTCCTCTTGTTTGAATCTCCCCCACTCTCAATGGAAAAAGCCTATCCATGTCAACTCTGTCTATCCTCCTCATAATTTTAAATACCTCTATCAAGTCCCCCCTCAACCTTCTATGCTCCAAAGAATAAAGACTCAACTTGTTCAACCTTTCTCTGTAACTTAGGTGATGAAACCCAGGCAACATTCCAGTAAATCTTCTCTGTACTCTATTTTGTTGACATCTTTCCTATAATTCGGTGACCAGAACTGTACACAATACTCCAAATTTGGCCTTACCAATGCCTTGTACAATTTCAACATTACATCCCAACTCCTATACTCAATGCTCTGATTTATAAAGGCCAGCAAACCAAAAGCTTTCTTCACCATCCTATCCACATGAGGTTCCACCTTCAGGGAACTATGCACCATTATACCTAGATCCTTCTGTTCGACTGCATTCTTCAGTGCCCTATCATTTACCATGTATGTCCTATTCTTTTAAATAATAGATGACCCCTACAGACTCACAGGTGAAGTGTCGCCTCACCTGGAAGGACTGTTTGGGGCCCAAAATGGTAATGAGGGAGGAGGTGTAGGGGAGGTGTAGCACTTGCAAGGATAAGTGCCAGGAGGGAGATCAGTGGGAAGAGAAGAATGGACAAGGGAGTCGCTTAGGCAGCAATCCCTGTGGAAAACAGAAAGCAGTGGGGAGGGAAAGATGTGCTTGGTGGTGGGATTCCATTGGAGATGACAGAAGTTATGAAGAATTATGTGCTGGACACAGAGGCTGGTGGGGTGACAGGTGAGGACAAGAGGAACCCTATTCCTGGTGGAATGATGGGCAGATGGGGTGAGGACAGATGTGCATGGAATGGAAGAGATGCGGTTGAGGGCAACATTGATGGTGGAAGAAGGGAACTCCTTTCTTTGAAGAAAGAGGACATCTCTTTCATTATGGCTATTGCTTTTGACACTCTTAACTAGTTGCATTATAGTAAATTCTCTGTCTGTCATGTTACAATAACATTCTCTACAAATTGATAGAAAACAAGAATTGAACATATGGGTATTTAGCTTTGGTATTGGATAAGGCAGTTCTGGTGCATAGAAGTAAAATAATTCCTATCCCTGAGGGCAATTTCTTGGAAATATTTTCCACAGCACTGCAGTTTTCTTTATAATCTGTTTTTAAACTTCACTCTTACAGCAGATAATATTGTAGTTTGCCTTGCAAGGGTGAACTTGAGAGCCATCACATGGATATTGATCACATGTCTTTTATTATCTTTGTTACGGATGTGGTATATTCCAAGAGTTAAACTAACAGTGCAAGGATAGTCATGTAACTGGAGCTGCACTTAAGTAGCAAATGATTTCATTTTAATATGTCTGAGCTGGCTATGATATCAAATTTAGTAAACATATAGTGGTTTAAAGTACATTAATACTCATGCAATTCATATTTTTGTCAGGCAACTTGAAGGATTCTGTTTCACTGCATCATAAACCTCACCAGTGAATAAGCAGCAAATTTCTTATGTTCTGAAAATGTCATTAGAATCTTACATAAAATATATTGCAGCAAATTAAACAATAATTCCCATAAAGTGGATTTTGTCTAATTTATAGACAGCTATTTTTTATAGCAGGCGTACATAATAATCTGCTCAAGCCTGGTTCACAAATCAGTGCGTCATTCATTTCTGGCTGTAATATAATTATGGTGAACACCACTACCAAGCATATCAGGTATTGTTCCTTGTGTCTGAGTCTAGTGCCACCCACTGCTGAGTTTCAATTACCTTCCTCTACAGCAGGTCCTCCCAACCTTTTTTTCTGCCATGGAGCCTTGCCATTGGCCGAGGGGTTCATGGGCCCCAGGCTGGGATCCCCACCTTTACAATGAGTCATAGCCATCATTTTAACAAGGCGTCCCTTGTCAAATCAGTTTGTCATTTCTGCTGTCGTAGCCTCACAAAGAGAAAATTGTTTCGCTAGACATCGGTCGTTATGGAATTTTAAAACTCCGCAAGGACTGTCCCAAGCCCAACTGTGAAAGGAGAGGGGTTGGGCAAGCGGCTAGAAACCTCATCCTATGAAAACCTAGAGCTACAGAAACAACAACAGAAGCTCCAAAGACCTCATCCCTGGGAGAGGAAGTATACACCAAGAAGGCGGGCTGCAATTGGGACAACTTGAAAGACTAGTCAAGGATAAAGGACTCTGGCAAGCTGCTGTCAGGACCCTATTCCCCAGTTGGAGTGACGGCCTTAAGTAAAAAAATTAAGAATCCTTAACTTCTAAAGCCCTGTGACAATTATTGTTCAGCTTCAGTACTGGAGAAAAATGTCTAATTGCTATTTTTAATTAAGATACCTTTTGGGCTGTTTAAACAATCTGCCTGATGCATTTTATTCTTCATTATGTGAAAATAAGCTTTTCATTTTCATCCAATGTCTCTATTTCAGCAAAGCCTGGAAAAGAAAGGAATGTCTTAATTCAGTCCCTGGCCTTACAACCTTCCAAAGTTATGGATTCTTCAGGTACAATACATTATTTGTTTTCCTGCTTATATCAGATTCAGACACATGTAACAGTCATGAAGCATTCTGAAGAAGGGTGCAGTGACTGGAATTTATTTCATTAATTCAACACAGCAGCATTGATTTATGGTCATGATTTGAGTTGATATTGTACCAGCTCCAAACTGATTCCTTTGTTACTGTTCAAAGTGATGTGCAGCAAGTTGTTTTAATGATTTTCCACTGCCAGTTTTCTCCTATCTTTTTCCTTCTCTGAAATTGGACTCATTAAGAAACCTTACCCTGAGTTACAATGAAAAATTTGGAATAAAATAATGGTTGCAGTAGACTCATGAATGTGTTACCATTCTTCAAGTAATCATCTTCCACTAATCCCTCATTGAAATTACCAATTTTTACTTTTGTTTCCTTACAGTGACTGTTAGCAGATTCCTTAAAAGTGAGGAATCAAATCTTTAAAGTCCAACTCTTTAAGACTAAGCCGATGCTAATTTGTGCAGGGATTTAGATGGATAACAAGAGAAGACATGTTGTAGTTTCCCCTCTTCTGTCCCAAAGGGTCAAATCCAATGCCACAAGGATGTACAAATGAGATAAGAATACTCAGCCCAGATTGATGCTGATAGAATCTAGTAACCTTCTAGTTCACAGAGTTTAGACAACACTGTACGACATCCAGTGAGTCTTCAGAGGAAGACACAGAGAACAGTTATGTAATTTATTAGAAAGTGGAATGAAGACCATGAATCAAACGAAATTCAAAATACTGTTTGGAATTATATTCACATTTAATTATAAAGCATGTACACTTTCTTCTACTTATTCATTAATGATTAACTAAATAAGATAAATCTATTTTAATGTCTTTTTGATGAAATACTCTTTCATTACAACCATAAGACAAATAGAATCATATTTTTGAATTAAGGAGCCTTCTTAAGCATTGGTGTAGGGGTGTTAGAAACAGCTGCTTACAAAAGAAACATCAGATTTGAAATGGCATGCAAAATGCACACTTGTGTCTGTGAACTGAAAGACCACACCAATTCACAATCTATTTTTAGGAATCCCTTAGGACCAATTGTTGCTATCTAATAAACTTGTGGAAAGAAAAAGAGCAGTAACTGCAGATAAAAGCTCTTCAAGTGTTATATTGTGATAGTTGCAATTGCCCAAGGCATCTTAGAATAGTGTGTTTACAATATTGCATTTTTCATTATAAGACTGAGGAGATCAAAAATGATACAGAAAATGATTTCTTTCAGTTTTCATTATCAAACAGAACAAAACTGAACTGATAAAATAAATATCTATGGATTTCTGTCTGATTAATTTGGTGAATATTTAAACTTCAGGTTATTTGTTATCAAGAAGAAAAATCCCAGAAGAAGAAACTGCAGTCCTTGAATCATACCTGATAAAATTTCCAAGACTTCACTTTTAACTCCTTTCAGTGGAGCTTGGCATCAGCCCAGTCTTGCACTTTGGGCATTTGTAGTCACTTCCTCATGAAGTCTCTGAAGATTCTGGATGATAATAACACAGGGGCAAAGAATTACCAACCAACAATGGCCACACTACCACTGTGCAGTCTCCACTGCCCATTGAAGTAAATATAAAATGCAATTCTTCAACAGCGGCGGAGACAAGCTGTTTGCTTCAGGCTATGTAATCATTCAGTATAGACATATTGTAATAACTCTGTTTTAACCCCTTTGCCTTTCCAGATAACCCACTGGAACAGTCGTCATTCAAAGTTCTGTTTCCGACTCATTGCTAAATGTACGTTTTCAATAATTACGGATCATTTGTTTTGGAGTTCTGGATTATATTAAAAAATACTTGCATTTGTGAAGCACCTTTCACGATCTCTGCAAGACCACAATGGACTTCACAACTTTTTCAGTGCATCTACTATTCTCATGACAATCCCCAAAGGTTTTAGATCACTAAAATTTTTATGCATGGACGTGCTTTACCTGTAATATCTATAGTATACAGCTAATCTCATGTTCTATATTTATAATTTCTTATTAAATAAAATAATGCTAATCAGTCCTTTGAATCTCTGTCACTCTCCAACCAACCCTATTGATCCCAATCTCTCAATTATTTCTCCCACACATATCACCAGATGTTCCCCTGATTCCTGCACTTCTACCAGTTCTGAAACAAACAACTGAAATGTCAAAATAACAACTTCTCACAGGAATATATGACTTGAAAACATTTGAAAACAAATCCACATGCTAGAATTTTATTCAGCATGCAAAATATATTTATTGCATTGTGACACCTATAAAGCTTTTTATCTAAAACACATTTTATAATATTTTACATACTATGCAGAAGGCTGAGCAGAACCAGCTTAGCTGCCAAATGTTCCTTGTCCTATATCAAAGTGTACAATGATGACATATGGGACTTTAGAATTTCTCCCAGCCATTGAAATCTTTAATTTGATTGAAAAGCAAATATGTAACGTTATTTTGTTTGCATCCTAAATCTGAAGCCAAAATGACCAAAATATGGGTCACATGACCAAAAAGTTTATCTTGATACAAAGATATGTTTGAACCGATCCCTTAAGAAGTAAAACCTCAGCGTTGAAGCTTTTCATATTTAGTTCTGTGTTTCCACTTGCAATGGATGAAGGCCGATACACCATATTGATGGAAGAAAAAGGACACAAGGGCAAATGCTAATTGCATGAATTAATAATTTTTTCCCAGTTCCTGGCAGCTAATTTAAAGTTGGTATAAACAGCTTCGATTTACGTGATCCACCATGGACATGGGATGTTATCCTTGATGTTTTAGTGGATTGAAAATGAGGGGAAAAGCAGATTAGAGAGTTATGTCCAGTGAGAGGGAGGGTTTCACCAATCAACATCACATAAACCATGATATCTACCAATAAGGATGTCAAGGATGTCAACTAGACTCCTTAATACAGACTAATTCATTCATTATGTGTAACCTCAAAACAAATAAAAATAGCAGATCAAAGACTCAAGTAGTAGATACTGTACAACAGATACACAATGGTGATAAGATGCAATCACATATCTATTGGTACATTTATCATACTTTTTTAACATCAGAGTTGGTAACAGGATACACTGTAGTATTTTCTATAATCTGATGATCATTTTTTTTTGCACAGGCACTAAAATCACAAGTGAGCAAACAATGTGAGTTCCAATAAAAATAACTGGTAATGACATAAAGTTTTAAAAAAATCAAAGGGGATCAAAGAACAACAGGAATATGAACAAAAATATACTGCACTTAATAGAACCAGATTAAAGAGTGCAGTATTAAAGGCAATGATGGGCCTAGAAGGAGAAGGGGGTACTGATGTTATTTAGTATTTCAGTAATATTATAGAGAGAATCAGTGCTAATGAAGGGATGGAATAAAATCAGAAGCAATGAAGTTACTGAATTATCAAGAAAAAAGGTAGACTGTAAGGCTGAGATGAGGTATATGGAACAGGAAAAAGATCATCCAGAGCATAAAGCTTAGAAGTATGTGGTCTCATGTTTCTTTGCTGTATTGTTCATGTATTTCCATGTACAAGTTCAACATCATGCTTTGAATGCCACTCAACCGGAGTCCAGGTTTTCATTTCATTTCAATTCCAATAAAAATTGTTGAGCAATCTTTAAGGTTAATAAATACTGCATATTTTGATCAGAATTACACTGTATACTAGTTATATAAAGCAAAAGATTAAAGATGAAAGACTAGTTTTACTTGTCACATGTACATAGAAACATACAGTGAAATGTGATCATTTGCGTTAAATCAAACCAGTGTAGTTGTGCTGGGCAGCCCACCACAGTTGCCACACTTCTGAGCATGCCCAGGACTCACTAACCCAAACCATGCATCTTTGGTAAGTGGAAGGGAACCAGATCACCCAAAGGAAATGCATGCAGTCTCAAGTTGAATGTACAAACTCATTAAACCGCAATCAGTGATCACTGGTGCTGTAAATTGATGTGCTAACCGCTATCAAAGGTAACATGTTCGTGGACAGTAGGCATGGACAACACAATCAGGAAGCCTTTATCAGCTGACAAACTAGAAAACCTGAATCTAGCTGTGAACCCAGATGCCTCAGTTATAGTTATGGCTCCTCCCTAATGTCCCATTGGAGCTGCTTTCAGTCCATTATGCCTTTACTGACCAGGTCCTTATCCCAAAAAGAACAAAAACTGAAAGTTCCAGAAAATTTCAGGCAGCATCATGGAAAGAGATTACTAAATCATGTTTGTAACCCTTTGTGAGGACAAAGATTTGATATCCTTTTTTTAATGTTTTAACCAAGTGTAAATTGCTTCACAATGAGATGCTCAAGCTTTGCATTTCCCTTCCCTCATGATTTTATTTTTCTCTTTTCCTCTCATTGTTGCTTAAATATTAAACAGAATTCTCTTCAGACAAAGTTCCCTAGAAGCAAGGTTCCTGAACTCGTCCTTCTGGAAACATAATACATTGGAAACAACCTAAAGGAAGTCACTTTGGGTCATTGTGGGAATAAGAGGGCCAGATTTGAAAGTGCAATATTTAACATGATGATGGGACTTGAAGGAGAAAAAGGTATAGTTGTGCATTTAATATTTGAGTAATCTTGTAAATATATTGCTTAAGCATTCTTTGTTGTTCAGATGATTCATTATGGTTATACGTAGGACACTACAAGATTGATTTGTGCATACCTTGTTTAAAGTAAAAACAAAGTTCATGACTTATCCCAGGCTCACTTGTCTTCCTTTGAACTAGTGTAATGTTTTGAAATTACAAAATGTAACATGTACAAATGAGTTTAATATGGACCGCTATGCTATATGATAGTTGGGGGAAGCTTCTGCTCTGCACCATAAATGTAAGGTGGTCAAAAGAGAGTGTGAAGACCCGTAAGACCATAAGACATAGGAACAGAATTAGGCCATTTGGCCCACTGAGTCTCCTCTGCCATTCCATCATGGCTGATTTATTATCCCTTTCAACTTCATTTTCCTGCTTTCTCCCCTTTCATACACTAATTAATCAAGAACTTAACTTACTCCACATTGAATAGATTCAATGACTTGATCTCCACAGCTGTCCATGGCAATGAATTCCACAGATTCACCACCCTCTGGCTAAAGAACTATCTCTTCATCTCTGTTCTAAATGGATGTCCCTCTATTCTTAGGCTGTGCACTCTGAAGACTCACCCACTGTAGGAAACATTCTCTCTGCATCCACACTACTTTGGCTTTTAGTCATAGTCATAGTCATACTTTATTGATCCCGGGGGAAATTGGTTTTCGTTACAGTTGCACCATAAATAATAAATAGTAATAGAACCATAAATAGTTAAATAGTAATATGTAAATTATGCCAGCAAATTATGAAATAAATCCAGGACCAGCCTATCGGCTCAGGGTGTCTGACCCTCCAAGGGAGGAGTTGTAAAGTTTGATGGCCACAGGCAGGAATGTCTTCCTATGATGCTCTGTGCTGCATCTCGGAGGAATGAGTCTCTGGCTGAATGTACTCCTGTGCCCACCCAGTACATTATGTAGTGGATGGGAGACATTGACCAAGATGGCATGCAACTTAGACAGCATCCTCTTTTCAGACACCACCGCCAGAGAGTCCAGTTCCATCCCCACAACATCACTGGCCTTACAAATGAGTTTGTTGATTCTGTTGGTGTCTGCTACACTCAGCCTGCTGCCCCAGCACACAACAGCAAACATGATAGCACTGGCCACCACAGACTCGTAGAACATCCTCAGCATCGTCCGGTAGATGTTAAAGGATCTCAGTCTCCTCAGGAAATAGAGACGGTTCTGACCCTTCTTGTAGACAGCCTCAGTGTTCTTTGACCAGTCCAGTTTATTGTCAATTCATATCCCCAGGTATTTGTAATCCTCCACCATGTCCACACTGACCCCCTGGATGGAAACAGGGGTCACCGATACCTTAGCTCTCCTCAGGTCTACCACCAGCTCCTTAGTCTTTTTCACATTAAGCTGCAGATAATTCTGCTCACATCATGTGACAAAGTTTCCTACTGTAGCCCTGTACTCAACCTCATCTCCCTTGCTGATGCATCCAACTATGGCAGAGTCATCAGAAAACTTCTGAAGATGACAAGACTCTGTGCAGTCGTTGAAGTCCGAGGTGTAAATGGTGAAGAGAAAGGGAGACAAGACAGTCCCCTGTGGAGCCCCAGTGCTGCTGATCACTCTGTCGGACACACAGTGTTGCAAGCACACGTACCGTGGTCTGCCAGTCAGGTAATCAAGAATCCATGATACCAGGAAAGGATCCACCTGCATTGCTGTCAGCTTCTCCCCAGCAGAGCAGGGCGGATGGTGTTGAACACACTGGAGAAGTCAAAAAACATGACCCTCGCAGTGCTTGCTGGCTTTTTGATAGTTGATAAGTTTCAATGAGATGCCCATCATTCTTCTAAACTCCAATGAATACAGGTCCAGAACTATCAAATTATCCTCTGATGCCAGTGTCCCTTTTCTTAGATAAGGAGCCCAAAACTGCTTACAATACTCCAAGTTCAGTCTGGCCAATGCCTTATAAATCCTCAACATTACATCCTTGCTCTTATATTCCAGTTCTCTCAAAATGACTGCTATTTGCCTTCCTTACCACCAACTCAACCTGTAAGCTAACCTTTAAGAAATCCTGCACAATGACTCCGATGTCCCTCTGCACCTCTGATTTTTGAATTTTCTCCCCATTTAGAAAATAGTCTACTCCTTTATTCCATTGACCAAACTGCATGACCAATTACTTCTCAACACTACATTCCATATGCCAGCTCCTTGTCCATTCTCCAACTCCGTCTTTCTTCAAACTCCTTGCTTTCTCAACACTACTTGCCCCTCCACCTATCTTTGTATCATCCATAAATTTGGCCACAAAGACATCAGTTCTGTCATCCAAATCATTGGCACGTAACATGAAAATGAACAGTCTCAACACTGATCCCTGTGGAACAACACTACTCACTGGCAGCCAACCAGAAAAAGTCCCCTTTATTTCCACTCTTTGCCTCCTGCCCATCAGCCAATGCTCTATCCATGCTAGTACATTTCCTGCAAAACCATGTGCTCTCATCTTGTTAAGCATCCTCATATGCAACACCTTGTCAAAGATCTTATGAAAATCCAAGTAAACAATATCCATTGACTCACTTTAATCTATACTGCCATTTATTTCCCCAAATAATTCTAACAAATTTGACAGGCAAGGTTTTCCTTTAACGAAACTATGCTGACTTTGGTTTATTTTATCATGTTCCTACAAGTACCCCAAAACCTCATCCTTATTAATGGAGTCCAACATCTTCCCAACCATTGAAGTCAGCCTAACTGGCCTATAATTTCCTTTCTTCTGCCTCCCTCCTTTCTTAAGGAGTGGAGTGACATTTGCAATTTTCCAATCCTCTGCAACCATTCCAGAATCTACTGATTCTTCAAAGATCATTACCAATGCCTCCACAATCACTTCAGCTACATCTTTCAGAGTCCTGGGGTGTAATCCATCTGATCCAAGTGATTTATCTACCTTCATAACTTTCAGATTCCCAAGCATCTTCTCCTTTAGTAATTGCATCTGCACTCACTTTTGCCCCCTGACATTCTTGAATTTCTGGCATACTGCTAGTTCCTTGCACAGTGAAGACTGATAGAAAATACTTGCTAAGTTTGTCTGCCATTTACTTGTCCCCCGTTACCACCTCTTCAATGCTATTTTCCAGAGGTCCTATATCCATTCTCCTCTCTTTTACTCTTTATACATATATCTGAAAAAAAAACTTGTTTTTTAGTATACATATTTCTGAGTAGCTTACAATCATATTTAATCATTTCTCTTTGTATGGCTTTTTTAGTTGCCTTCTGTTGTTCTTTTTAAAAGCTTCCCAATCTACTAACTTCCCTCTAGTTTTTGCTATTTTATATAAATATGCTATATTATATCTCTTTTCCTTTCATGTCATCTTTGACTTCCCTTATCAGCCACAGTTGTCTCATCCACCTTTAGAATACTTCTTCATCTTTGGGATGTATCTACCCTACACCTTCTGAACTGTTTCCATATGCTCCAGCCACTGCTGTTTTGCCATTATACTAAGTGGGTTTCCTCTGGGTGTTCCAGTTTCCTCCCACATTCTAAAGACAAATGGGTTAATGAGTTGCTGGCATTCTATGTAGATGGCTGTGCATGGTGACACTCATGGGCTGCTCAACACAATTCATGATGATTTTATCAGATACAAATAGCGCATATCACTATATTGTTTCAAAATTTCAATGTTCATGTGACAATGAAGCTAATATTAATCTTAGGTTACAGCCTTTTCAACCTTTTTTTGACTCTTTTGCATTCACAGAAAACAATTAAGCTACCTTTATAGTATGGAAGGAACATGGAGCAAGGGAGATATCCACAAGGTCACATGCAAACTCTGCGCAGACAGCACTCAAGATCAGAGTCAAGCCTGAGTTTCTGGAGCTGTGAGGTAGCTTTCCTTACTTAATGTTAGCCAGTCAATACATTTTTGATTTGAAGTGAATAATTAGCATCTATGGAAATAACCTCTGCTTGAACTTTCTTCTGATTTGTGCTGTTTTAGCACTTTAAAAAGATTGTATTTTTAAAGGTTCATCATTGTTATTTGTTTTGATAAATTTTAGCTAATTATAAATCCAATATTTTCATGATTGTCATTAATGATTGCAGATTATGATTCAAGTACTTTTTGTCTTCAAATCACTTGAATTTAAATTTCCTAGCTCTCATGGGAAGAGTAGATTGTGGCAAAATTCTTATGGCCTACCCTCCTGCACCAATCTGAGGGTATCTAAAGTTATGAGTGAAATCACACTATGTGGTGCAAACAAACAAATCCTAAATATGCTAACATGGAGCATTGCTATCTGAATTTTCAATAGGCAAGTTAATCTGTAAAAGATTAAATAATTTAGTATAAACATACCTTACATCCAATATGCTATCCATTTATTGAGAGTGAAGTGAGGTGCTGAGACAGGAAATTGATAAGACAAAAACAACTGCATAAAAATAATTCCTGCAGTCCTCAACTTATACCACTGAAATTGAAGACGTATTTAGGAAACATCATGAAATAATAATTATAACTGGAAAGTTTCAGTTGGCACAAGACCATGCATTCAAGTTAAATGTGCCAAGAATACCCAAGGAAATGCAAGCAGGAAAAGGGGACATGTGAGTGAACACTTTACAGCTCATTAAATATAGAAGATCAGAATACCGGAGACATCTATTTATGCAGCAAGTTCAGATACATGATTTTGAGAATTATATACCAGTTAACTTGATGGGAATTTAATGGGAAAAGCAATGAAAGCCTCTTATAAAATAAAATAATTATTGTAATGGCGCTATTCAATATATTTGGCATGGAGTAAAATAGCATTCGTGATTCAGCAATTAAAATGTGCATCACTGTGCAAGATGCCATCTTAATCTGTGCACAGACACTAAAGGGCACTAACATCAATAGGTGCGCAAAATTTGTACATGTCACAACAGTAATTCATGAAGGCTTAATAAGTGCAAAGGCAATGCATTTAAACATCAGCTTGTGCCAAACAAATATGTATGTGTTCTTTTAAACAGAATGGATTCCACGACTGATTATCATAACTGTTCCATATAACTATGATCTTTAAAAATAAAACACTTCATAGAGTTCTTAATAAAAAGCATATGGCTAAAATGAATACTCTTGAGGGAAAATTAAGCAGTGGGACTTGGTTAAGAAAATAACGAGATAATGGTGATGAAAGATCAGTGGAAGCAGCTGTAATTGTGACCAGCTAGCATATATTTCAATGTTAAGGATATTTATACATGACTTTAATGAGCACTAACTAATGAACATCAAAGATTGGAGATGTTATTTTGAACCATTAGTAAACAGAATATTCATGGGGAACTCTTGGGATGCAAAAAGTGGATTAGCAATAGGACTAAAGAGTTAGGAACATAACTTCATATTAAAACATTGGGAAATCTGGCTTCAGAGAAGATGCAATGGAACTACGTAGATCAAGAATATTAAAAAGCTACAGCTATGAGTAAAAAATGCAGAGGTCAAAACCTCTAGTGTTAAAGAAAGATGTTTATTGGAACACTCCAATAAGGCACAGGTATTCAGTTATGCTAAGATTTACATTGTGGGTATACCTGCTTATTAATGCAAATATCTAATCAGCCAATCATGTGGCAGCGAGACAATGCATAAATGCATACAGACGTGGTCAAAATGTTCAGTAGTTGTTCAAACCGAACATTAGATGGGGTACAAATGTGATCTAAGTGACTTTGACCATGGAACAATTGTTGGTGCCAGATGAGATGGTTCGAGGATCTCAGAAACTGCAGATGTTCTGGGATTTTCACACACAACAGTTTCTAGAGTTTATAGAGAATGGAGCAAGAAACAAAAGAAGACATCCAGTAAGTGGTAGTTCCGTGGGCAAAAATGCTTTGTTAATGAGAGAGGGTAGAGGAGAAAGGAGAGGCTGGTTGAAGCTGATAGGAAGGCAACAGTAGCTTCAAGGATGGGCACCAGGGTAACATAATGGTTCGTGCATTGCTATTACAACTTGTGTCGCTGGGGTTTGGATTTCATTTCCAAAGCGGTCTGTAAAGAGTTTGTACATTCTCCCCATGACCACATAGGTTTCCTCCATTTGCTCCAGTTTCCTTTCACCATCTAATGATGTACCATTTAGTAGGTTAACTGGTCAATATAAATTGTCCTGTGATTAGGCTAGGGTTAGGTAGGTGGGATGCTGGATCATAAAGGCCTGTTCCATACTATATCTCTAAATTAATAAAATAAACACATAAATAAATGACTCAAGTAACCACTTGTTATAAAAATGGTGTGCAGCAGATTATCACAAACTACAACACATTGAATGATGAAGTGAATGGGTGGTAGTAGAAAATGACCCCATCAGGTTCCATTTCTGTACCTAATAAAGTAGTGACAAGTTGTATTTTGTTGTTCATATACTCTAATTAACTTGAAGCTTAGAAGAATGAAGAAAATACAGTGTTCACAGATTTGTAAATGTAGTGACCCAATAAATTTGGCAACACTGATCATGGACCAACTTATGTTAGGCTACGTCCACACTACACCGGATAATTTTGAAAATGAAGCTTTTTCTCTTCGTTTTGACACTCCGTCCACATTGAAATGGCATTTTCATCCCCCGAAAATGGAACTTTTCTAAAACTCTCCAGAGTGTGTAGATTTGAAAATGATTGTTGCGCGTTGTACTGTAGTGCAGTGCACTGTCATGACGACACCACAACAACAACACTTTTTCTGCTTCTGCTTGGTACTGCACAGGCACTGCCAGACGGCTGTTATAACACGCAGTCGGTGTGAACGGCGTGAGAGTTAAATTGTAAAGTGAGCTTTTTTTGACTATTAAAAACGCTGTCATGAAGTGACGGAACAGATGGCCGCAGCGCGTCATTTCGTTGTTTTCTTGAACTCAACTCCCCGCATAACCTAACAATTTCAGAACAGACGGCAACGAGACTGAAACCAGAAGAGTTAGAAATGTACTCACCAAATACTTTAACCCATAGCTTACTGAATAAATAAGTATATTCACTTTGTCCTGTTTTCTGTCCTTGCTTGTATGACGGTGGTTTACTTATTTATGCAAGTGCTTCTGACAATAGATGTGTAACAGCCGAATGTAATGTATGGAAATAGTGTACAAGATAACACTGATGCGGATATGCTTTATACATTTAACAAGGTGCTTTATTAATGCAACAGAGTTAGTCAGTTTTTCAATGTTCGTCATCAGCCGGGTCATACTGTCTGTGAACTCCCTGTCGGTTGCCTCCATATGCTCCAGTTTTTTTGTTTTTTAGTTTTAAATCCTCCTGCGCGAGAGCCAACAGCAATTCCTTTAAAGTTTTTCTATACCGTTTTCTCTTCGCTTGTTTTCTGTGTCCTGCACATGCCTAGTAGGAGCACTTTCGCCCAAATATCCGTTCTAATGTGGACAGAGATATTTTGGAAAACGTTTGGTGGGCACGCCTGTCATTTTTACTCGAAACTGGCGTTTTCAAAATTATCTGGTCTAGTGTGGACGTAGCCTTAAATTGAGTTAAACACTTTCACCTTTACTGGGAGTAAATTAGCCTGCAAATTTGTTGTGAGTGACCTTTCCATAGTGAAAGTTTGAGGGCAGTGAGTGAGAGAGAAGAAAAAGCCATACTGCAACAGCGCAAGACAGACGCAGAGCACATAGGCAAAATTAGAGTTACATTTAACTTCCAGCTTTGAAGTTTCTGCACACAAAGTCATTAGGCCTGATGCTGGCACTGAAAAGGACTGCAAATCAATCCCTTTGTGCCCAAGCTGAACATAACAACCACTATAAATGTTCTCTTCCAGCTTCAGTACATCATTTGGTTACTTTCAAGACATTTTAGAAAATTTATAGGAATGTGGCTTCTCTCCAGTATTCAACTAACGCTAGATTTACCTATAACTGCTTTTCCCATGCATTGCTAATCATCAATGGGGAAAACATATGAAAGTTATATTTTTTCCTTTTGTTGTAGGAATGCTATAGTTAAAGAAATAATTCAATCTTGTGAGACGAGAGTCACTTTGGCATCTTCCACACATCGATATTGTGTAAATGATATCCTTGTTTTCTGTCAAGATGTAAGCCAAGTATAATATAAATACCAAATATTGTCCCGTAAATTGGGAAAATTTACTATTACTTCAACCAAATAGACAAATGTTGCAATTGCACTGCTGATGGAATAAAAGTGAACATTTGCTCTAATGAAGAACACCATTTTCTTTTAATCATTGTAGTGTTTATTTTAGATATGAGTTTCAATACATCAGTGGCATGCTGTCATCAGTACTGTGTACGAGACATTTCCCAGATGTCACGGACTGTTACCTTAATCATCAAAACAGCTTCATTAGTCAAGGGCTATACAGCAGCCCAC
The DNA here is from genome assembly GCF_963921235.1 of Mobula hypostoma. Lineage (NCBI taxonomy): Eukaryota > Metazoa > Chordata > Chondrichthyes > Myliobatiformes > Myliobatidae > Mobula > Mobula hypostoma. The sequence continues at coordinate 174,237,771 of NC_086101.1, forward strand.
TCAGAACTAGGCTTGTGCTTTGGTAACCTGCCCATGACCCAGTAATCACTTTTGATCATGACGAAGACTCAGGGCAGACTGTGACACAGGATAATCAATTTTCAATGGGGCACGATTCTTTCACTAAATGAGGAAGCCATCCAGCCATATGTTCTGTGCATCTTCTGTACAACACATGAAATAGTTCTTTTAAAGATTTTAAATCAGATCAAACAGGCCAACAATGATTAACAGAGTGACTATTTCCCTGACAAATGAAGTCTCATTTGTTAATTGAGAAATAATGGGTCTCAAAAGAGGTTCATTTCTACAAATTAAAGGTCAGAATTGAAAGCTGCCATTTATTCACAATTGACCTCTTTAATAGACTATTTACTGTTTCATCTTTAGTTAAATTGTCTTCTTGTGTCCTTAAAGCCAATGAGTAGAAACAGATTTCTACACTCTACAACAGTTAGAAACGTGCTTCGGATTCCAATAGCTGCTCTCTCACTTATGTGCCTCAATAACTCTCATGAAGCACTGTGAAATTTTCTCGAACCACACCTTCACAGAGTACTACTCTAGAATAGGTACGTGCTGGATTATATGTGGATATCTAAGGTGGATAAATTTACATAACACTAACCAACACCAGCAAACCTCACTTCCTATTCCAGAGTACAAGGCTTCAAGAGAGCCCTTTATCATTTTATTAATTCAGTGCAAGAATATCAGTGAATGAGGAAAACATTCAGAAGACAACTTCAAGACAGAGCAAATGTTTATTGGCCAATTGTGATTTGTTAGTTCAGCAGTGAAATTGATAGGATATGTACATCCTCCCCGTAGAATGCATGGGTTATCCCCAGGTGCTCCTGTTTCTTCCCACAGTCCAAAGACATACTGGGTAGGTTAATTGCTCATTGTAAATCATCCCATGGTTGGGTGTGGTTTAACTGAGATCATGGGGTTGCTGGGGTGACATGGCTTGAAGGGCCTACTCTAAATAAATATGTCACTAAATCAATAATACTTGAAACACCTGTGGTGGGAAGAAGCAGCCATTACTAACAGTTTAATTCTATTTATTCCAGGGATCCTGCTCAGCAGAGAGTTGCAGTCGCACACAATCCAGAGCAACAATGCTATTTGTATGCATGTGTAATTTTTTTTTTATTCTCACTGGCATATTACATCATTGAACAATGCTGAAACTGTCAACAGTTCCCACACCCTGATATAACTGTCCATTAATTTCACTTTCAAGGAAAAGATCATTCACTCTAGAGAAATGGAAAATTACTGTTTTCCCAAAGACAGCCCCTGCCCAGAGGCACTTCACTTTCACTGGTGGTATACCAGTTTACATGAAATCCCCCCTTACACTCTTTGAACAAGGTCGTTAACCCATTTTGCATAGAGATGTTAACCAATGCAGAGCCAAAGGAAAATAATCCCAGTTTCATTTTTAGTAATATCTTTTTTAAAAACAAAATGGTGTCTCACAGACAAAAGTTAGAGCAATGAGTTCATCACTTTTCACGTTGAGAAGGAAGCCAATAAATTAGATAGAAAGTCCTGGATCTTCGTGAAACAATGAAGTAACCCTTATGGTTGAACATCCTGATTAATCAGCAAAGTGTGATCGAGGAAAACAAACCCCCTGAATTGCAATCATTTACAAATTGTTGGCTGTTTGCATTATGACCATTAACTGATTGAATAACACTTCTTGTCTTGAATCTTAATGTGGCTTTGATGGGTTTTTTGTACTTTAATTGAGCAACAAACTTACCCTACAAAATTATCAATAATACCAGCACAATTAACTACTCTTGACTAGTACATAAATATTTTTTATTTTGAAATTTCCTTTCAAGTCACAATCCCTCAACATCTTCATTTCCTCTTAATCTAATTTATTCCTTTTAATTGTTCCTCCAGTGCTCCCTATTACTCAAATTCAACCTGTATTCTTCTATTTCAATCTCTGCTCTGTTTTGGTGTGATTCCTTAAATCTCTTTAGTAAAGATAACATCCATCATCAGGTTCCTCCATCATCTGGATCAGGTCCTCTTCTTGATCCTGCCATCAAGCAGGAGGGTCAACGTATATTTATTACCAAAGAATACATATATTATACAATCTTGACAGTCGTCTCTCAACAGGCAGCCCAAAAACAATGAAACCCAGAGGAATGTGAAGACCCACACCTCAAGATCTAACAACATCTTCTTCCCCTCTACCATCAAGTTCTGTAAAATATTTTTAACTACTTCTAACTATTTCTTTTTCTCTCAACTTGCACTACAGTGTTCTGTTTATATTGTTGTTCAGAACATAAAACATAACAAGGCAGTACAGGCTATTTGGCTCACAACATTGTGCCGACGTTTTAAACTTACTCAAGGATCAATCTTAACCTTCCCTCCCACGTACCCCTCCATTTTTCTATCATCCACGTGCCTATGTTTGTAGTGTACTGTGCTACTGCTGCATAAAGCTGTTATGATATTTATACACTGTGGATGCATGCACAGATAATAAACTTGAAGATGATGTGCTCAATTGGACCTTGCTCCACCGATTCCTGGTCCCAAAGCCATTAGCTGGCCCTGTGGTGCCTCCATGCCAATGTTCACTTAGTTTCGACCATTACTGGCTGCTGAAATCTCCTCAGATCCAGTAGTGTTCTCTGAGACACATTAAGGAATCCCCTCACCCAAACACCTCCAATCCTGGCAGTTTGCAAAATCTTCCTTTAACATAACATTACCAATAGTAATATATGGAGAGATATTTAAGAAACTTTAGATGTCTCTGAAATCTGATGATAATTAGAACTACTAATATTGAAATAACTTATTACATTCTTCCTTGTGTTTTTTTTTCAAAAATATACTTAATTATAAAGGCTTTAGGCAATTCCAGTGACTGGGAATCAATTCCACCGCTGTCAGTAAGGAGTATCTACATCCTCCCCATGACTATGTGGGGTTCCTCCTGGTGCTCTGGTTTCTTCTGTGACTGGGCACATGTTTTGGACACTGAATGAGCTTTGTTGTGCCCACAGAAAAAGTGGGTTTTTGGAGGATCGATCAGGCAGATCAATCAGTCACTCTTGCAGTAAGAAAAGGGATTGACCGGTCGGGAGTTGTCCATGTATCCAACCTTTGCCTGGGTTGATAGTTCCACCACAGGAAAACAGTCCCCTTTGTTGTGGTCACAGTCGGTGACTTTTAAAGGATTTCGGAGGACAATGAGAAGATCAACGGGGTCAGCTCAACTGAAGTCTCAAATCTCTCCCTCTCTCTCTCTCTCCCCCATCACTACTCAACTCAACACCACTAATTGAACTTTGCAGGGTGACTTGGATAGGTTGGGTGAATGGGCAAACTCATGGCAGATGCAATTTAATGTGGATAAATGTGAAGTTATCCACTTTGGTGGCAAAAATAGGAAAACAGATTATTATCTGAATGGTGGCCGATTAGGAAAAGGGGAGGTGCAACGAGACCTGGGTGTCATTATACACCAGTCATTGAAAGTGGGCATGCAGGTACAGCAGGCGGTGAAAAAGGCGAATGGTATGCTGGCATTTATAGCGGGAGGATTCGAGTACAGGAGCAGGGAGGTACTACTGCAGTTGTACAAGGCCTTGGTGAGACCACACCTGGAGTATTGTGTGCAGTTTTGGTCCCCTAATCTGAGGAAAGACATCTTTGCCATAGAGGGAGTACATAGAGGGAAGGTTCACCAGATTGATTCCTGGGATGGCAGGACTTTCATATGAAGAAAGACTGGATGAACTGGGCTTGTACTCGTTGGAATTTAGAAGATTGAGGGGGGATCTGATTGAAACGTATAAGATCCTAAAGGGATTGGACAGGCTAGATGCAGGAAGATTGTTCCTGATGTTGGGGAAGTCCAGAACGAGGGGTCACAGTTTGAGGATAGAGGGGAAGCCTTTTAGGACCGAGATTAGGAAAAACTTCTTCACACAGAGAGTGGTGAATCTGTGGAATTCTCTGCCACAGGAAACTGTTGAGGCCAGTTCATTGGCTATGTTTAAGAGGGAGTTAGATATGGCCCTTGTGGCTACAGGGGTCAGGCGGTATGGGGGGAAGGCTGGGGCGGGGTTCTGAGTTGGATGATCAGCCATGATCATAATAAATGGCGGTGCAGGCTCGAAGGGCCGAATGGCCTACTCCTGCACCTATTTTCTATGTTTCTAAGACTGTATCTTTTTACCCCTAGACTTGAAGCTTGATTTTCATATACATTTCCACACATACTGATTAACATATAAAAAATTATTGCTAACCTGTTTGATTTATCTACATTTATATTACTGTATTGCAAAGTTATTATTATTAGTTAGTAGCAATACTGGACTCCAAAGTGTTTTCTATTACTGCTGGTTCTTTAACCCGTCACGGGATACATGACACCTCCCACTTTCCAAAGATGTACAGATTAGGTTAATGGGTGTAATTGTGTGGTTGGGCTCAGTGGACCGGAAGGGCCTGATAACTTGCTGTATCGCTAAAATTTAAAAAGAAACAGTAATACTATACATTTGTTTTCTTCCCTTTTCCTTTTAATCCATAGCCCTATACCCTTCATTGAAATCTAAAGGGGTTTTGGATCTTGTTCTGGAACTAATCTGACACCAGGATTCTAAGGCAATATCCAAGTCTAATCCTGGAGATTCCTTACAAAAGTAAGCTCTGTTGCTAGGCATTATACTGCAGGAAAGGTGGACCAATTCATCCCTCTGAATCTTTAAGTTTTGGAATTTTGGTGATACAAGCATGAAAATGCCAGACTTATTACAATTTAAATGGTAAAACGTCTGTGACTTCATTTTGGAAAGTCTAGAACCAAAGGGCACTGTTGTGTATTTATTATTTCAGTAATATTTGAGTAATTGTAAATATATTGTTTGATTAAGCATTCTTTGTTGTTTATATAATTCATTATGGAGTTTTTTTTGAGGATATAACTATGAAAATGGACAAGGGAGAGCCAGTGGATGCAGTGTACCTGGACTTTCAGAAAGCCTTTGATAAAGTCCCACATAGGAGATTAGTGGGCAAAATTAGGGCACATGGTATTGGGGGCAGAGTACTGACATGGATTGAAAAATTGGTGGGCTGACAGAAAACAACCAGTAGCGATTAACGGGTCACTTTTGGAATGGCAGGCGGTGACCAGTGGGGTACCACAGGGTTCAGTGCTGGGACCGCAGCTGTTTACAAAATATATTAATGATTTAGATAAGGGAATTAGAAGTAACATTAGCAAATTTGAAGATGACACAAAAGCTGGGTGGCAGTGTGAAATGTGAGGAGGATGTTATGAGAGTGCAGGGTGACTTGGACAGGCTGGGTGAGTGGGCAGATGCAGTTTATTGTGGATAAATGTGAGGTTATCCACTTTGGTGGTAAGAACAGGAAGGCAGATTATTATCTAAATGGAGTCAAGTTAGGAAAAGGGGAAGCACAATGAGATCTAGGTATTCTTGTACATCAGTCACTGAAAGCAAGCATGCAAGTATAGCAGGCAGTGAAGAAAGCTAATGGTATGCTGGCCTTCATAACAAGGCAAATTGAGTATAGGAGCAAACAGGTTCTTCTGCAGCTTTACAGCGCCCTGGTGAGAACACACCTGGAGTACTGTGTGCAGTTTTGGTCTCCAAATTTGAGGAAGGACATTCTTGCTATTGAGGGAGTGCCGCATAGGCTCACAAGGTTAATTCCCGGGTTGGCGGAACTGTCATATGTCGAAAGGTTGGAGCGACTGGGCTTGTATACTCTGGAATTTGGAAGGCTGAGAGGGGATCTTATTGAAACACAAGATTATTAAGGGATTGGACATGCTGGAGGCAGGAAGCATGTTCCCGCTGATGGGTGAGTCCAGAATGAGAGGCCACAGTTTAAGAATTAGGGGTAGGCCATTTAGAATGCAGTTAAGGAAAAACTTTTTCACCCAGAGAGTGGTGGATATGTGGAATGCTCTGCCCCAGAAGGCTGTGGAGGCCAAGTCTCTGGATGCTTTCAAGAAAGAGATAGATAGAGCTCTTAAAGATAGCGGAATCAAAGTTTATAGGGATAAGGCAGGAACTGGATACTGGTAGTGGATGATCAGCCATGATCACAGTAAATGGCAATGCTGGCTCGAAGGGCCGAATGGCCTACTCCTGCACCTATTGTCTATTGTATGTAAAAGTATGTGAATGGTATACATTATTACAGCACCATAACACAAGTGCACAGCTCACTAAAAGTAAAAATGAAGGGACACATTTATCCTGGTCTCCTCCTGTTTCCCTCTCGATTCGTTTCATATTTTCAAGCTACAAAACATTACAGTGGTGATGAGGAAGTTTTAAATGAACCCCTGATGACTACCTACTTGTTGAAGTGCAGTGAGATGCTTGTTTAAAAAAAAAGCACAGCGTGCTGTCTTCACAAGAGAAGACAGTCGAATTAAAAATAGACAGAAATGGATGAATTCACAGGTTCATAAACAGTATCGGGCAGTAATATTCAGAAAATTTTAGAAAAGCAGAAATGGCTGTCTACTTCAGAAAGACAGGTGGTTCAATATCGTAAGAGATCACTGGAATAAGTATAATGAGCAAATTGAGAAGCATTTTGAAACAAATGAAATAATCAATAGTGAGTGTTAGTTTTATTGAGTGCATTCAGTTGAAAGGAAAACAGTTTGCTTAGAAGTTTGACTGCTTCAACCAAACCAGCTGAAATTAGCTTTGCTGATATCATGAAAATAATGCAGGAACAGTTGGAACCAAAACCATTGTCGATTGCTGAACATTTTAAGTTTCATAAGAAGAATCAGAAGGAAGAGGAGTCAATTTCAACATATGTGGCTCAATTAAAGAGATTATCTGAAAGTTGTCAGTTCAGTGATAGGCTTAATAATGCAATGAAAGATTGTTTAGTTTGTAGACTCTTACAAGAAAACATTTGAAAATAACTCCTAATTGAAGCACAGCTCACATTTGAACAAACTATTTAAAACACTATCAATGGAAATGGCAGACAGGGATGCAATTGAGTTGCAGTCCAGAATGAAATTATGAACAAAACTGCAACATTCAATTTGTGTCACCATTGTGGCCAGGGCTCACAAATACCAGACCAATGCAGGTTTAAGGGTGAAACTTGCAGAAAATTCAAAAAAGTAGGATATATACAAAGTGCATATCTGGCAGACAAAAATAAATGGACTACACAGGGAGGAGAAGATAAAAACTCAAATTGTAGATTAAAAAAACACTAATCTATATGGTGTTGATGAAAAATATAATGATAGGAGATGGAGTACTGAAAAGCCTCAAGATTTATAATGTGAAAACTAACAGAAGACAAGCAATATGGCTTATGTCAAAAGTGAAAGGTAAATTAATTAAAATAGAATTAGAAACTGGCTTGGTTGCTTCAGTCATTTCTCAAGGTTAGTTTGAATGGCATTTCAAAGCCACTGAACTGAAGCCTGGAGATATTCAACTAAGTACTAGAGAAAGACAATCCCTCTAGGAATGGCATTGATAACAGTGAAATAAAATAAACCAACAAGCTGGTAATAACAGCACAATCAGTATTGTGGGACCATGGGTGGCTGAGACAACAACTTGAGTGGAAATCCATCCACCATTTGCATACTGCATCCCTTGAAATAGAGTCAACTGCAAGTGAATTAAGAAAGGTAAGGGATGATGACAAAGTTGTGTTCAAGGATGGCATTTGAAATCTCAAAACAAATCAAGGGTAAAATAGCATTAAATCATAATGCAATCCAAGTTTTGTAAAGCCCATCCAGTTCCTTATACTATCCGTAATAAAGTAACCAGTGAGCTAGATCATATGAAGGCTATAGGAATTCTTTCCAAGGTTAGGTAGAGCCCTTAGGCAATGCCAGTGGTTCCAGTTACCCAGAAGAATAAGTCTGTCAGGATCTGTGGTGATTTTAAGGCCACCATCAACATGGTAGTGAAAATAGATCAATACCCTCTGCCCAGGGTAGCGGATATCTTTGCAAACCGTTCTACAGGAAAGCACTTCCACAAAGTGGACTTAGGCAAGGCCTATCTACAGATGGAGAAGGAAGAAGAATCCAGAGTGTTTTTCACCATAAACACTCAAAGAACTTTATTGCTATAATAGGCTTATTTTTGGAGTTACATCTTCATCTGTAATTTGGCAGAAAGTTAAGCCCAGGCACTTAGTGCTACTTGGATGACATCATTGTTACCAGTAAAGATGACAAGGAACATCTCCAAAACTCAAGACAGTGTAGAAAAAAAAGATTAGAAGATTATGGGCTCAGAGCATGATGCAACAAGTGTGAATTTTGTAAACCAAACCTCACTTACTGTGGTCACACCATTGATGCAGGAGAATTTAAAATGTCGGTGTCTATGGGTGAGGTGCCGGAGGATTGGAGAATGGCTCATGTTGTTCCGGTGTTTAAAAAAAGATGGAAAAGTAATCCGGGAAATTATAGGCCGGTAAGTTTGACATCAGGAGTGGGTAAGTTATTAGAGGGAGTACTAAGAGACAGAATCTACAAGCATTTGGATAGACAGGGACTTATTCGGGAGAGTCAACATGGCTTTGTGCATGGTTGGTCATGTTTGACCAATCTATTGGAGTTTTTCAAGGATGTTACCAGGAAAGTGGATGAAGGGAAGGCAGTGGATGTTGTCTACATGGACTTCAGTAAGGCCTTTGACAAGGTTCCGCATGGGAGGTCACTAGGTATACATGGAGAGGTGGTAAATTGGATTAGACATTAGCTCAATGGAAGAAGCCAAGGAGTGGTAGTAGAGAATTGCTTCTCCAAGTGGAGGCCTGTGACTAGTGGTGTGCCACAGGGATCAGTGCTGGGTCCATTGTTATTTGTCATCTATATCAATGATCTGGATGATAATGTGGTAAATTGGATCAGTAACTTTGCTGATGATACAAAGATTGGAGGTGTAGTGGACAGTGAGGAAGGTTTTCAAAGCTTGCAGAAGGAATTGGACCAGCTGGGAAAATGGGCTGAAAAATGGCAGATGGATTTTAATACACAAGTGTGAGATATTGCACTTTGGAAGGACAAACCAAGGTAGAACATACAGGGTAAATGGTAAGGCACTGAGGAGTGCAGTAGAACAGAGGGATCTGGGAATACAGATACAAAATTCCCTATAAGTGGCGTCACAGGTAGATAGGGTTGTAAAGAGAGCTTTGGTACTTTGGCCTTTATTAATCAAAGTATTGAGAATAAGAGTTAGAATGTTATGATGAGGTTGTATAAGGCATTGGTGAGGCCGAATCTCGAGTATTGTGTTCAGTTTTGGTCACCAAATTACAGGAAGGTTATTAATAAGTTTGAAAGAGTGCAGAGAAGGTTTACAAGGATCTTGCCGGGACTTGAGAAACTCAGTTACAGAGAATGGTTGAATAGGTTAGGACTTTATTCCCTGGAGCGTAGAAGAATGAGGGGAGATTTGATAGAGGTATATAAAATTATGATGGGTATAGATAAGGGTGAATGCAAGCAGGCTTTTTCCACTGAGGCAAGGGGAGAAAAAAACCAGAGGACATGGGTTAAGGGTGAGGGGGAAAAAAGTTTAAAGGGAACATTAGGGGGGGCTTCTTCACACAGAAGGGGGTGGGAGTGTGGAATGAGCTGCCAGATGGGGTGGTAAATGCGGATTCTTTTTTAACATTTAAGAATAAGTTGGACAGATACACGGATGGGAGGTGTATAGCGGGATATGGTCCGTGTGCAGGTCAGTGGGACTAGGCAGAAAATGGTTCAGCACAGCCAAGAAGAGCCAAAAGGCCTGATTTTGTGCTGTAGTTTTTCTATGGTTTCTAATTTACACAAGTACGCTGATAAAATTTAAGCAGTAGTGGATTCCCCAAGGCCAGAAGAGATGTCAGAGTTAGTCTTTTTTAGGATTTGTCAATTACTATAACAGGTTCCTATCAAACTTGGCTAACGTGGTCCACTCCTTGAACTTGTTACAACAGATCAGGTAGAAATGGCAAAGGGCAAAGCAATGTGAGGTGGCTTTCCAAAAGGCTGAGTAAATGGTGATGACTGACACTGTACTCATACATGTAACGTTCCGTTATATTGGCTCGTGTATGTCTAGGGGAAATCCCACCCAGCACCTGTTTCAACACTCCCCTCAGGGTCAGTCGCCGCCCGATCCAATCACAAACATCAATCATCAGCCAGCACACCCAGTAAATTTTAACAAATACACTTTATAGATATTACTAATTCTATGACATTAATATGCATTTGATACAGAGAGGAAAGTAATGGAAAAAAAAAGGCGCCAACACTTATCAAAGTCCAAGTTCTTCGCGCGCTACCATTGGAGCTTAATTCGACGTCAGACGACCACCCGAATTCCGTCGACTCACGGCTAGGGACCACACTGAGTGATCGACCGGAGCCTCTCCACACGTCCGCGGTCCTCCTCGTCTCTCCTCCGACTCCCCGCCAAAACCCAGTCCACAGTCATATCATACAGCATGGCATCCGAAAACAAAACGATACATAACCACCCATTGGCTATAGAACCTTGTTATCTCATTTAAAGTAAAACAAACTGTTAGCGCAAACTCTCTGCAGCGTTAAAACACAACAAAGCCGCATTCCCCAGATTAACATAACAAAATCGCCATTTTAAATGTAACAAAAGAAAGACCCCGTACACACGTAATGATTCACATTGTCCAGTGAATCTTGTCTGTGATGCCTCACCTTATAGTATAGATGCAGTCATATCACGTTATGAGTGATGGAAGTGAACTCCCCATAGCCTTTGCAGCACAGTCCCTTACTACTGGAGAACAAAATGACACACAGATTGTCAGAGAGGCCTTGAGTCTGGTTTAGGGTGTAAAACGTTTCAACTAGTTCTTGTATGGGAAAGAGTTTACCCTTATTACTGATTATCAACCACTGGTGTCAATTTTCAATCCACAGAAAGATGGTCCACTAACACAAGCAGCACAAATGCAGAGATGGGCTCTGTTTCTTTGAAGACATAATTACAAGACTGAATTCAAGGAGGACAACTAATCATGGAAAAGCTGATGGATTGTCCCATTTATCCTTGGAAAAATAAATACCTGAATAATTTACAAAAGGGGACACTCCTCTTGATGTATACTCCCTAATGCAAATTAAAAGTCACCCTATTATGGTGAGATATCCAAAGGGAAACCAGAAAAGACCCCACATGGTCTCAGGTCTACATGGCAACTCAAAAGGTCTGGAATTGGCAACAGAAACTCTAGTTCCCCCATATTTACCAGTGTCAGGATGAACTTTCCCTTGATAGATGTTGTCTTATGTGGGGATTGAGAGTTGTTGTATCATCCAAGTTGAGAGCAAAAGTTTCAGAGGAGGTACATACAGGTCAGCTAGGCACGGTCAAAATGAAAGTGATGGCTCGAAGGTTTGTACAATAACCTGGGATAGATCAGATCACTCAGTTTTCCATGTACTGTTCAGGGCACTAAAATGTCCAGAAGATGCCAAGTGCAGTGCCTCTCCATCTCTGGGAATGGCCTGGATTGCCTTAGCAGAGGATTCATGTAGATTTTGCTGGACCATTCATGGGCACCAATTTCTTGCTAGTAGTGGAGGCACATACAAAGTGTCCAGAAATGTTCCCAATAGCCTCTCCCACAGCTTCGCACACTGATGTGTTGAGATGTCGCTTCTCAAGGACTAGTGCTCCAGAACATTTAGTTGTCTGTGTCATTTCTTGTGCTCATGTCTGCTCAAGCCCAATCTCAGAAGGAGTGTGCAGGACAAATAACTGAGGCAGTCCTGGTAATGGAGTACAGAGGTGATCAAAAGTGGGTACTTGGAAAGATTAAGGACCAAAATAGACCACACTCCTACAAAGTGGAGATTGCATTTGATGTCATCTGGAGATGACACATTGATCAGTTGAGGAGAGTAGAGTCAATTGCTAGAGAAGAAAGATGTCCAGGGCTGTTAGAACCACTTTTTGTGGTCACAGTGTTAACTCCTCCAGCCTCAGAACCTGAGATTGTTTCACAGCCACAGGCATCGCATGTCAAGCAGAGTAACCTCCCTTGTCAGGAAAGACATTATCCAACAAGAGTAAGAAATCCTCTACACCAATCAAATCTTTAGGTCTGTATAGGTCAAATTTAAATTTCCTATGCTGTGCATGTCCATACAGTCATTGTATTATGTAGTAAACTGTATATATACACACAAGTTGAGATGCATTCTATATTGAGTTGTAGTTTATAGCTAAGTGTCGTGTATTTAGTTTCAGTAATATTAGAGTAATATTGTAAATACATTGCTTCATTAAGCATTTTGTTTTCATAATTCATTATGGATATGCAAAAGTACATGAATGGCATACGGCATTTTGCCACTATGTCATGAGTGCGCTTCACTAAAATTAAAAATGAACAGAACACTTTTATTCTGATTTCCCATGTTTTTCTTTCAATTAGTTCTGTTTTGGAGTTACAAATCGTAACAGGCACAGCCACAGAAAAGGAAAACAGATGAGGAGGAATTTCTTGAGTGAGAAAACTGTGAATCTGCAAAATTCATCTCCACAGGCGGCTGTGGAGAACAAATTGTTGGGTATATTTGAAGTGGAGGTTATTATGTTCTTACGGCATTAAACGGGACCTGGAGAAATCTGGAGAATGCAGCTTAGAGGGACGATATGATGGAATGATGAAATAGTGAAGTAAATTTTATGGGCCAAGTGACCTGATTGTGCTCTTACGCCAATAGCCACAGTGACCTGTCAAGATAAGAATCAGATAGCCACACAGATATGGGTATAGAGAGAGAAGAACAGCAAATTAAGCACACATCCCTGAGGTGCATCAGTGTTGGTCCTCAATGAGGAGGTGATATTATTACCAATCTGCACAGATTTTAGTCTTCCAGTTAGTAGGTCGAAGATCCAATTGCAGAGGGAGATACAGAGGCCAAGGTTGTGTAGCTTATTGATCAGGACAGTGGGAAAGATGGTGTTAAGTGCTGAGCTATAATCAACAAACACCACCCTCACATAGATGTTTATATTGTTCAGATGATCTAATGCTGTGTGAAGAGCAATTGAGATTGCGACTACTGTAGACCTACTGTGGCAATACACAAATTGTAGTGGATCCAGGTCCTTGCTAAGGCGGGAGCTGATTCTAGCCATGGTCAACCTCTCAAAGCATTTCATAGAACATAGAATAGTACAGCACAGTACAGGCCCTTCGGCCCACAATGTTGTGCCGACCCTCAAACCCTGTCTCCCATATAAGGCCCCACCTTAGATCATCACCAGAGATGTGAGTGCGACTGGATGACAGTGGTTAAGACAGCTCACACAGCTATTCTTAGGCACTGGTATAATTGTTGCCATTTTGAAGCAGGTACGAACTTCCAACTGTAGCAATGAGAGGGCAAAAATGTTCTTGAATACTCACACCAGTTGGTTGGCACAAGTTTCCAGAGCCTTACTGGGTACTCTATTGGAGCCTGCCGCCTTGCAAGGTTTCACCCTCCTGAAAGACAGCCTGACATCAGTTGTCAAACCAGAGATCCCAGGGTCATCAGGTGCAAAAGGGATCTTCATAGCTGTCGTCCCTTTCAAAGCAGGCACAAAAGGCATTGAGCACATCTGGTAGTGAAGCAGTGCTGTCATTTGCTTTGTAGGATAACTAACACTTTCCAGTTACAACTACTTGTGGGGCAAGTAGGGTCTAACCTGATGAATAGTGGAAGAAGTTTAATTGTGGCAAACAACCTGAGTCCCATTTTATCAAATTTAACTGAATGCTGGAGCTCTAGCAACACATGTCTCAAAACCCTTAATTCTAGTGACCTTGGGGAATACAGCAGCTTTGAAGTTCTACACAGAATAGATAAGAGGCGCCAAGTTATAACATCATATCAAAGTAAATATATCATAATATCTGGCTGATAGCAAGGCATAAGGCTTTAATTCAATCAAATCTTCCTGAGCATGCAACAAACTGCAGAGAGAAATAAAGTAGCATCTAAATCTAAAGAGAGCCTTGGAGATTAAAGTAGTGCTCCAATTCCACTGTCATTGTGTGCTTGATTTGTAAAAATATCAGAAAATGATTTGAAAGAACAAAGACAGTGACATCATTTGGATCTCCTCAGTGGAGGAGGTTGAAAGACATGAGGGATGACAAGATCGATACTCAAACATTATGGTTGTAGTGTGGCATACGTCATGTTATTTGTTAGTTTAGTTAAAGTATCAGACATATTAATAGCAAAACCACCTCCACAGATCTACCCACTTACTGCCGTTGACCTTCAGTTCTTACAGTCAATTTCTAACCAACATATAACTGAAGAGTCAGAAATACCAAATGACCCCAAACAACGTCAGCAAAGCAAACCTACAAGAATATGAAATTCCATTTAATTTTCCCTCTGCATAATGATTTGTCCGCAGGTGATGCTATCTGAGTGGCAATGGGCTTCTTCAGCCTGTTCATTACATTTATTCAGCATCACGGCAGTTTTGTATACAGGCCTCCCAACAGTGCACTCTACATTACAATGGGAAATAGAAATGCGTGTCAAAAGGGGACTGTTATGATATTCATGGGAGATTCTAACATGCAGGCAGATTGGGAAAATCACGTTGGTAATGGATTTCAAGGGTGAATTTGTTGAATGCCTATGAGATTGCTTTTTAGAGCAACTTGTCATTGAGCCTACTATGGTATCCGTTATACTGGATTGGGTAATGAACCAGAGCTGAAGGTAAAGGAACCCTCAGGTATGATTGAGTTCGACTTGAAATTTGATAGGGAGAAAGTGAAGTCTGACGTAGCAGTATTTCAGTGGAGTAAAGGAATTACGGTGGTATGAGAGAGGAGTTGGCCAAAGTCAATTGGAAGGAGATGCTGGAGGGGCGACGGCAGAGCAGCAATGGCATGTGTTTCTTGGAAAAAATGAGGAAGGTGCAGGCTAGTTTGACTAGATGTTTCAGTCCCTTTGATAAGCAGATCCTAACTCGGGTCATTGCACAGAAATCTTGAGGTGGGGCTTGGTGGGTAGCAGATGCTTCTCAGGAGTCAAATAGACAACCCTCGTTCTTAGATGTTTCACCAATTTAAGCCCACTACGTCTCCAGAGAGCTTAACAGTGCAACCCAGTGCCCCAGATGCACCCCCTCCACATCTAGCCACCCATGGGTCATTTTAGTGCACAACTGCCGTCACTCTTCATCCATAACCAGTGGCTACTTCACTCAGCCGCATCCGAGAGTTCTATGATAGCTTGCCACTGGCCCTGGCCTCGAACTTCCAAGCCTTTCAGTAATCCGACTATGAAAGTAGCCACAACCCCTCTGCAGCCAACCTCCACTGGGAAAATCTGCATCTTCCATCCACGCTGCTTAGCATGTGGCCAGCTCAATGTACCTTACAAGTTTCGGTTCATGCGCCTCGCAGGCTACATCTTCCTAGGGCACTGAGAGTTCTGAGATTACAACAGCCTTTGGACTACTGCACCACAAGGCCAAAACTGTCCTGGGGTTTGTAGAGGCAATCTCCAGGAGACATATTCACCTTTTGTCAAGGTCGACAGCCATGTTCCAGTCACAAGCATATTACGATCGAGGAACGTGTTTGCAGACTGGTTATTGAACTTCTTACTGTTGGACTTCGGCCACATTCCACCGTGATACAACACTTGGCGGCACGGGAGGTCGTTCCTGCCTGTGGCCATCGAACGTGCAGCTCCTCCCGTGGAGGGTCAGACACCCTGAGCCAATAGACTGGTCCTGGACTTACTTTCCAACTGGCATAGTTTGCATTTTGGTGTTTGATTGTTGGGGTTTTTTGTATTGCTATATTTACGCTCTATTCTTGGTTGGTGCAGCTGTAATGAAACCAAATTTCCCTCAGGATTAATAAAGTATATCTATCTATCTACCAGTAGGCCTAACACCAACTGTGTCACTGAGGCTGGCACTGTCTGTCCTTGCCAAAGGGGATGAAGATTTTTCCAGTTATATGGGGCTTGGAGTGATTATTCAACCTTTGCTTCTCCACAATGGATACCAAATATCTGAGGACCTGGTTATACCTCCACCTGCATCTTCCTTGCGTGAGGCTTACTTTGCGAGATGAGAGGATATGCTTGAGGTTTGCTGTTCTTCCAGCTGAATTTTCTTTTCTCTATGTTTTCCCACCTTGTCCACTGTTCCCGTTTTGCCTGAAACACTGCTTTTACGTACCTCCTCTACTCCTCGGGTTGCTGTATTCTCTCCACCACCACAGCTTGTCTTCTGCCAAATGGGCCTATTTGAGTCTGTGACAAGGCCTCTTCTTCAAGATTACACCTGGCCCACCATGTCTGCAAACCTGAGTGCTGCTTTTGCCTGTTTTACTGACTCTGTTAAGGTCCTGGGTGTGGTATCCTGGACACTGCCATGGGATTCTGAGAGAGACATCTCAAACCTAACCTTGGCACACTTGAACTCTTCAATCAGCTCCATAATGGTCAACTCCAGAGCTCCTTTGCCATACAGGTAGATGTTACTTAGTGATCTCGGAAAGCCCATCCACTTCTTCATGAAGGAACTAACTGTCCTCTCCAGATTTTCACCATGAGTGAGGGGGAGTTCATACAGAGTCAATGGCCACAACACCCAAGGGAGCAATCCTAACTGAAGGCACCAGAGCATGAGGATTCTTGGCAGCAAGGTCTTATCAATGTCTTCAAGGCCTTTGATGATTTCCTCTCTCAGCAGTGTCACTTGATTTGTATCAGATGTTTACATCACACCAATGCCCCCCAAGCTTTTAACCGGCATTTATGACACAGTAGGTATTGCTTTCCCATCCACCTGGAGCTTCTAGCTGACCAGCCAGCTTCTCAAGCAACCATTTGGTCCATGGGATGGTAGTTGTGAGGATGGTTAAATCATCCATAAACACCTGGATCAGTGGTAGGTGTAGTACTGACTTCAGTCTTTCTCCTCCTATTACCCAATTAGAAGCTCTAATGATTACTTCCATTTCCATGGGAAAGGCCAGCGGAGAGATGGTGCAACCTGCCGCTATGCCCATCTCCACAGGCTGCCAGGCTGTGTTGAACTCCGCGGTTATCAATGAGAACTGGAGATCTCGAAAGTTGGCTTTGACCAGGGTTGTAACACATTCTGGTACACAGAGGAGTTCAAACGAAGATCACAGGATGTTAGGCAAGACTGATCCAAAGGCTTTGGCTAGGTCTCAAAACAAGACATAGAGATCTCTTCTTTTCCTTTCGGTGGTTTATATTTGATGCCAAATTATATTTGTGTGTTCCAAGCAGCG
Organism: Mobula hypostoma; assembly: GCF_963921235.1. Taxonomy (NCBI): domain Eukaryota; kingdom Metazoa; phylum Chordata; class Chondrichthyes; order Myliobatiformes; family Myliobatidae; genus Mobula; species Mobula hypostoma. The sequence continues at coordinate 174,255,162 of NC_086101.1, forward strand.
AGAGAAACACAGCAACCCTACCTTCTGCACGTGTTGATGAAGTTATTTCTCCTCCAGCTAAGTAGACAACCTTCATGTTATGACACTGAAAAATATTTTCCCTTCAACATTTAATAGTTTTTTTTTGCTGGAACTGTCCAATGTCTGAGAAATCATCGCTAGGAATAGGAATTCCTCCTGATCACCACCTGCTCTAGGAATAAGTTTATTCTTCCAGACCAGCTTCATCTGTTTCCATAAGTAGTTCAGGATTCTTGGTGCTTTTTTGTGGAGTTTGTATGGACCTCCATGTGGCCCTGGCACTGCAACAGCCCCACCCGCACCCCCGCTTTAATACTTCTATTATCTCATAATATCTCGGGGACTGATGTCAGACTGCTGATGTGGAGAATGGATGGATGGCATATCTGAAGGTATTGAGATGTCCTCAGCTCTGAGTTTGTCAGCTTCAGATGATCTTCCAACTTTTCCTCTGACATCTTAGGAGTTCCATTCTTCTGCTTTGCGAAAATGTTTTCACGAACTTGTAGGGGTCCTTACAGAATCATGTCTGGTGTGTTCTTTCTTCAAAGCCTGAGGTTTTCTGCCCCCCCCCCCACTTAGAGTCAACAGTCATGCCTTTAGTTCTGCCTGCAGGATGATGATTCCTCCTCTTTCCTCCATGGTTGATTTTCCTCTACTCTTTCTTCAGTTGCCATCTCTCCTCAATGAGGTCCTCTATCTCCTTTTGTCTTCTTGATTTGTTCTGTGCTGGCAGCTTTGTCTTAATTATTTCCCTTGCTCCAAATCTTTCTGCTCCGTAGTTGTATATGAGATCACCCATCCTCCAATTTTCTTCTCAACTATGCCCTTTAGACCACTGAGGAGTCTCTATAGATCCTTGTCGACCATTGCCCACTCTTTCTTGTTGCAGGTTTTTGGCCATTCCACACATGGCTTCATCACCTGCAACTTCTTTTTTGCTGGCTGGCCTAGTGTTTCCTGTGAGCAGTGGTCTGTAGTGCTGATGTACTCTTCTGAGATCACGCTGGGTTACTGATGCTCTGTGGACACTGGGTTCCATCCTGCCATCACATCCTTTCCCTCAAGAAATACTGGTCGATGCAAGGCCACAGTCTTGTCTCCTTCAAGCACTTCATCCTGCCCTGGTGCATCTTCAAGGCTCTGGTGATGTTACTTCAGACCAGCCACAGACGCAGCTCTGATCTGTGCTTCCTGCTGACGTCACTGACTCGAGTACTATATTGCTTATGTTTCTTATAGCCAAAGTCGTGCCATGTTCTGTTATTGGACTATCCATTCCAGAGTCGTCTTGTACCCCTGCAGGTATCTTTCTTTTTGTAGTTCTTGTAGCTATAAGTGGTGGACCCCTGTATGCTACTTAGGCAAGAGGCGTCTACTGCAATAGTAGTATAGTAGTCATAGTCATGATCCTGGGGGAAATTGGTTAAATTTCCAATGGTAGCTAGTCCATGGCAACCCCGCTGGAGGCTTTCCCTCTTATCATCTATCTTTCCAAGATGTCACCAGGACTTTCCCTGGTTGTCAGCTGCTCTTTCATAGCAGCTACTGATGAATCAGATTTATAGTTTGAGCTCAAAGGACTAGATGTTTCAGTCCCTTTGACAAGCAGATCCTAACTCAGGTCATTGCATAGAGATCTTGAGGTGGGGCTTGGTGGGTGGCTTTTTAAGAACAGCTTATCTTTGAGCCTACTAAGGTATCAGCAATACTGAATTAGTATTATGTAATGTACCAGAGCTGATTAGGGAGCTTAAGGTAAAGGAACCCTGAGGAGGCAGTGAAAACAATATGATTGAGTTCAACTTGAAATTTGATAGGAATTAAATAAAGTCTGATGTAGCAGTATTTCAGTGGAGTAAAGGAATTACTGTGGTATGACAGAGGAATTGGCCAAAGTAACATGGAAGTAGCTGCTGGCAGGGATGACAGAGCAGCAATGGCTTGAACTTCTTGTGGAAAAGGTGCAAGATAGATGCATCCAAAAAACAAAGAAATACTCAAATGGCAAAATAGTACAACTGTGGCTGACAAGGGAATTCAAAGCTAATGTAAAAGCAAAAGAGAGGACATACAACAAAGCGAAAATTAGTGGGAAGACAGGATTGGGAAGATTTTAAAACCCTACAGAGAACAACTAAAAGAATCATTAGGAGGGAAAAGATAAAATATGAAAACAAGCTAGCAAACAATATCAAGGTGGATCGAAAAGGCATTGGCCAGTATACAGAAAATAAAACAGATGAGAGTGGATATAGGACGATTAGTAAATGAGGCCAGAGAAATAATAGGAAACAAGGAGAATTTCAGATGAACTAAATGAGTATTTTGCCACAGTCTTCACTGGAAGACTTGAGCAGTGTGCCAGACTTGAAGGACATGAGGGAAGAGAAGTGAGTGCTGTTACTATTTCAAGGGCGAAGGTGATCAAAAAGCTGAAAAATCTGAAGGTACACAAGTCACCCAGACCAGATGAACTGCAATCTGGGGTTCTGAAAGAGTTAATAGTAGAGATTCTGGAGGCATTAGTAATGATTTTTCAATAATCATTGGACTCTGGTATGATTTCCCAGGACTGAAAAAATGCAAATGTCACTGCATTCTTTAAGAGAGGAGGAAGGCAGCAGAAAGGAAATTATAGACCAGTTGGTCCGACCTCTGTGGTTGGAAAGATGTTGGAGTCAATTGTTAAGGACGAGGTTATGGAATAATTGGTGACACAGGACAAGATAGGACAAAGTCAGCATGGTTTCCTTAAGGGAAAATCTTGCCTGACAAACCTGTTGGAATTTTTTGAGGAGATTACAAGTAGGGTATTTAAAGGGGATGCAGTGGATGTTGTATATTTGAATTTTCAGAAGGCCTTTGACAAAGTGCCATACAAGGCTACCTACCAAGTTAAAAGCTCATGCCATTACAGGAAAGTTACTAGTATGGTTAGAGAACTGTCTGTTTGGTAGGAAGCTGTGAGTGGGAATAAAAGGATGCTTTTCTGGTTGGCTGCCAGTGACGAGTGGTGTTCCCCAGGGGTCAAAGTTGGGACTGCTTCATTTTATGCTGTATATCAATCATTTAGATGATGGAATGGATTGCTTTATTGCAATGTTCGCAGATGATATGAAGATTGGTGGGGGCTGGTAGTATTGCGTAGGATGCAGAAGGACGGACAGGTTAGAAGAATGGGCAAGATAATCGTAAGTGAAGTATGATTTTGGAAAATATATGGTCATGCACTTTGTTTGAAGAAATAAAGGTGCAGACTATTTTCTAAACACCGAGAAAATCCAGAAACCTAAGATGCTTGGTAGTCCTCGTGCAGAACACCTTAAAGGTTGACTTGCAGGTTGAATCGGTGGCTCACATTTATTTCATGAGATCTAGAATACAAGAGGAAAGATGTGATACTAAGGCTTTATAAAACACTGGTGAGACTTCACCATGAGCATTGTGAAGAATTTTGGACTCATCTAAGAAAAGATGTGCTGGTATTGGAGAGGGTTCAGGAGGTTCACAAGGATGATTTCGAGAATGAAAGGGTTATCATACAAGGAACGTTTGATGGCTCTGGGTCTGGACTCACTTGAATTCAGAAGGATGAGGGGAGACCTCATTGAAACCTTTTGAATGTTGGAAGGCCTGGACAGAGGAGATGTGGAAAGGATGTTTTCCATGGTGGGGGAGTCTAGGACAACAGGGCACAGCCTCAGGATAGAGGAGCATTCATTTAAAACAGATGAGAAATTTCTTTAGTCAGAGGTTATGAATTTATGGAATTTGTTACCACAGGCTACTGTGGAGGCCAGGTCATTAGGTATATTTAAGGTCGAGATTGGTAGGCTCTTGATTGGCCATAGCATCAAAGGTTACAGGGAGAAGGCCAGGGAGTGGGGCTGACAAGGGGGGAAAGAAAGGATCAGCCATGGGGGAGTAGACTCAATGTGTCAAATAGCCTAATTCTGCTCCTGTGTTTTATGGGCTAAGGAGAATGATGGGTCAGCTAAGTATGTTGTGTATGATTTGCCTTCCTGTCCTGTGGAGAGCCTGTCTTATTCTGATTGTGAAAAGTCACTTCTCTTGTGATTGGTTAGTTTAGAAACCGCAGCTGCTTTTCCATTGCTTAGCTCCCTGGTATTCAGTTTCAAATGTCCTGGGTATATAGAGAGCATGTGAGGGAGTCTCACTTCCAACCCCCCCTTCCCCCTGCCTCCCCATCTCTCCTTTGTTTAATGTAAGCTATGCACATGACCATTGGGAAGGTGTGCTCAGCGCAAGCTTCTAACTTGGTTTGTTTGTTGAATGTATGTTAGCTGAATATTCAGCTTTGAAGTATCTGTAACTTGGGAAACAAATGTTTGGTCGATTTTTTTTATTGTTTATAAATAAATGATTATCATACGTATCCAGAGTCAGCGCTTTCTGTCTCATTTGCCAGACTCCGCAAACCTGATTCAACATTACACACCCCCACACACAAAAATAATCACAGACCGACCTCTCAAAAATCACATATGCAATTGATCCTGATCAATAACGTGATCCCATTTTTGTCCAGAAATAATATCATCCAGAGGCCATTCAGCCTCTCCAATCACACCACAGTTCAGTATAATCCTGGCTGATCTGTTCTAGGTCTCATTGCCCCTTCTTTGCCAGTTCCTCAGTTCTGGAGAGGAGTATCCCCAGCCATAACTCTGTTGCTGGAGGGGAAGAAGCTGTTTCTGAATCATTGCGGATCGAACTAGCTCATCCCCAATGGTAGTAACAAGAAAGGAGCAAGTCTCAGATGCTTAAGGTCATTGTGATTGGTACCAACTTATTCAGGCACCATCTCTTGAAAATATGAGAAGGGCTGTGCCCATGATGGAGCTGGGTGAGTCTATAAAGATCTGTACCTTTTTGAAATCCTGTGCATTGGATATCCACAGTCTAATTCCCTAGCACCTTGAATGAAGAAATCTTTTCATGTGCTGGTCAATTTTGAAGTTGACTCAGTCATTCTCCTTACAGTACACACAAGAGCTGTTTTCTTTTTGTATTTCTCAGCCATAAAAAATTCAAGTTTAAGTTCAAGCTCAAGCAGAATAAAGGGTGTAAAGGTAGTAAGGCAGAAGGGCTGAAATGTGTGTACCTCAATGCAAGAAGCACCAGGAACAAAGGTGATGAACTGAGAGCTTGGATACATACATGGAATTATAATGTAGTGGCCATTACAGAGACTTGGCTGGCACCAGGGCAAGAATGGATTCTCAATATTCCTGGATTTCAGTGCTTTGAAAGGGATGGGGGGGTGGGGAAGGGGAGGAGGGGTGGCATTACTGGTCAGGGATACAGTACAGCTCCAGAAAGGGTGGGAAATGTAGCAGGATCCTCTTTTGAGTCAGTATGGGTGGAAGTCAGGAACAGGAAGGGAGCAGTTTCTCTACTGGAGGTATTCTGTAGGCCCCTTGGTAGCAGCAGAGATGCAGATTGGGAGGCAGATTCTGGAAAGGTGCAAAAATAACAGGGTTGTTATCCTGGGTGACTTTAACTTCCCTAATATTGATTGGCACCTGATTAGTTCCAAGGGTTTAGATGGGGCAGAGTTTGTTAAGTGTGTCCAGGACGGATTCGTGTCACAGTATGTGGACAGGCCAACTAGGGGGAACGCCATACTAGATCTAGTACTAGGTAATGAACCGGGTCAGGTCACAGATCTCTCAGTGGGTGAGCATCTGGGGGACACTGACCACTGCTCCCTGGCCTTTAGCATTATCATGGAAAAGGATAGAATCAGAATGGACAGGAAAATTTTTAATTGTGGAAAGGCAAATTATGAGGCTACAAGGCTAGAACTTGGGAGTGTGAATTGGGATGATGTTTTTGCAGGAAAATGTACTATGGACATGTGGTCGATGTTTAGAGATCTCTTGCAGGATGTTAGGGATAAATTTGTCCCAGTGAGGAAGATAAAGAATGGTAAGGTGAAGGAACCATGGGTGACAAGTGAGGTGGAAAATCTAGTCAGGTGGAAGAAGGCAGCATACATGAGATTTAGGAAGCAAGGATCAGATGGGTCTATTGAGGAATATAGGGAAGCAAGAAAGGAGCTGAAGAAGGGGCTGAGAAGAGAAAGAAGGGGGCATGAGAAGGCCTTGGTGAGTAGGGTAAAGGAAAATCCCAAGGCATTCTTCAATTATGTGAAGAACAAAAGGATGACAGGAGTAAAGGTAGGACCGATTAGAGATAAAGGCGAGAAGATGTGCCTGGAGGCCGTGGAAATGTGCGAGGTCCTCAATGAATACTTCTCTTCAGTATTCATCACTGAGAGGGAACTTGATGATGGTGAGGACAATATGAGTGAGGTTGATGTTCTGGAGCATGTTGATATTAAGGAAGAGGTGGTATTGGAGTTGTTAAAATACATTAGGATGAATAATTCCCCGGGGCCTGACGGAATATTCCCCAGGCTGCTCTATGAGGCGAGGGAAGAGATTGCTGAGCCTCTGGCTAGGATCTTTATGTCCTCGTTGCCCAAGGGAATGGTACCGGAGGATTGGAGGGAGGCGAATATTATCCCCTTGTTCAAAAAAGGTAGTAGGGATAGTCTGGGTAATTATAGACCAGTGAGCCTTACATCTGCGGTGGGAAAGCTGTTGGAAAAGATTCTTAGTGATGGGATCTATGGGCATTTAGAGAATCATGGTCTGATCAGGGACAGTCAGCATGGCTTTTGAAGGGCAGATCGTGTCTAACAAGCCTGATAGAGTTCTTTGAGGAGGTGACCGGGCATATAGATGAGAGTAGTGCAGTGGATGTGATCTATATAGATTTTAGTAAGGCATTTGACAAGGTGCCACACGGTAGGCTTATTCAGAAAGTCAGAAGGCACGGGATCCAGGGAAGTTTGGCCAGGTGGATTCAGAATTGGCTTGCCTGCAGAAGGCAGAGGGTGGTGGTGGAGGGAGTACATTTAGATTGGAGGATTGTGACTAGTGGTGTCCCACAAGGATCTGTTCTGGGACCTCTACTTTTCCTGGTTTTTATTAACGACCCGGATGTGGGAGTAGAAGGGTTGGTTGGCAAGTTTGTAGAAGACACAAAGGTTGGTGGTGATGTGGATAGTGTAGAGGATTGTCGAAGATTGCAGAGAGACATTGATAGGATGCAGAAGTGGGCTGAGAAGTGGCAGATGGAGTTCAACCCAGAGAAGTGTGAGGTGGTACACTTTGGAAGGACAAACTCCAAGGCAGAGTACAAAGTAAATGGCAGTATACTTGGTAGTGTGGAGGAGCAGAGGGATCTAGGGGTACATGTCCACAGATCCCTGAAAGTTGCCTCACAGGTGGATAGGGTAGTTAAGAAAGCTTATGGGGTGTTAGCTTTCATAAGTCGAGGGATAGAGTTTAAGAGTCGCGATGTAATGATGCAGCTCTATAAAACTCTGGTTAGGCCACACTTGGAGTACTGTGTCCAGTTCTGGTCGCCTCACTATAGGAAGGATGTGGAAGCATTGGAAAAGGTATAGAGGAGATCTACCAGGATGCTGCCTGGTTTAGAGAGTATGCATTATGATCAGAGATTAAGGGAGCTAGGGCTTTACTCTTTGGAGAGGAGGAGGATGGGAGGAGACATGATAGATGTGTACAAGATAACCAAAGGAATAGATAGAGCAGATAGCCAGCGCCTCTTCCCCAGGGCACCACTGCTCAATATAAGAGGACATGGCTTTAAGGTAAAGGGTGGGAAGTTCAAGGAGGATACTGAAGGAAAGTTTTCTACTCAGAGAGTGGTTGGTGCGTGGAATGCACTGCCTGAGTCAGTGGTGGAGGCAGATACACTTGTGAAGTTTAAGAGACTGCTAGACAGGTATATGGAGGAATTTAAGATGGGGGGTTATAGTCATAGTCATACTTTGTTGATCCCAGGGGAAATTGGTTTTCATTACAGTTGCACCATAAATAAGTAGTAATAAAACCATAAATAGTTAAATAGTAATACGTAAATATGTAAGTTGTGCCAGGAAATAAGTCCAGGACCAGCCTATTGGCTCAGGGTGTCTGACCCTCCAAGGGAGGAGTTGTAAAGTTTGATGGCCACAGGCAGGAATGACTTCCTATGGGAGGCAGGGTTTGAGAGTCGGCACAACATTGCGGGCCAAGGGCCTGTAATGTGCTGTACTATTCTACGTTCTTAATTGTCATTCAACCATACATGAATAGAGCCAAAAGAAACTTCTTTACTCCCGGGCCAAGGTGTAAAAACACAATACTAACAATTGTACACTAAGGCACACAAAGCACATAAAAGACAGTAGTAAATACAGTCACAAAAAAGATCGAAGTCCCCAAGTCTATGAATGTTGCAGAAGTCTACAGTCAAACACATTACATCTAGTTTTCTACTGAGCGAACAATGGAGGTCAGCACCGACCCCAGCACTCCAGTAGAGCTCACCGACTCCAACGCCTCTCTCCTGGGTGGCTGAGTGACACCACAGCTTGAGGCCTAGTCCTCATTATGGCCAAGGCCACATAGCTCCCCCGCCATTCAACAATAAACCAGTGAATCTAACTTACAGCAATCCACATTAACAATGTGCAGCAGGGTCTTGAGATCACAAGAAAAGCAACAAAGATGATCATTCGCTGTTAGTCTGCACACTACCTTCGCACATCCACTCTGACACCTCTCTGCCACAGGCAGCAGCGTTATCCACCTCCTTCATTACATAAGTTCTTAATTTCTAGCAGGACATGAAGTTCTTAATGACTTGCCATTGTAAAAATATACATTTAAAAAGGACAATAACACCTTTGGTTGAGCTCTTAGAAACGATTGCATCTGAGCGTACCACTATATTACTGGAAATAGCACCGAGTCCCATCTCCAGCCGTCTAGACTCTGTCTTGCCACTGGACCCAGATAGGAAATGGGAAGAGAGAGTGAGGCTGACGCTGTGCAACTCTCCCTCACTTAAATCCAAATCACGCGCTAGTCTCGACACCATCATTATGGTGTTGAAGTCCTCATCGATGTCAACAATGGATGAACAACTAACTGGAAATAGCATAGCAAGCATATAAGCCAATCACTTAACTACTACTCTTTGTATTTTCAAGATTAAAAAAAATTGAACCAAGTATGTACTTGAGGTTTTTTCCCCCCTGCTTTTATATTACAGGACACTTAAAACTTCTAACAACATCTTCCATGCAAGAGAAAGAATGTGAGTATATCCTTACCATGTTGGCTTTGGATTTAAAGGATTAAGGCATTTATTACAAGTGGATTAGAACATTTACAGCACAAGACTGCAGCATTTCTCGAAGTCTTTTATTGAAGAGATGCAGCAAAGTGTGAAAAATCAAAACAAATTCTTGCCACTGTTTATGACATATGCTCCACTCTTATATAGATACAGTTTCCTGGAGTCATGGGAAAATGCCAAAAAAAAGAGTAATTATTTCATAAACACAGGAAAGTCTGCAGATGGGGGAAATCCAAAGTAACACACAAAATGCTGGAGAAACTCAGGAGTTCAGGCAGCATCCATGGAAATGAAGAGATAGCTGACATTAAAGGCCAATACTTCTTCAAGACTGAGAAGGAAGGGGGAACATGAGAGAATAAGGTGGGGGAGGGAGAAAGAGGTGAAGGAGGCATGAGGTATCTTCCCCCTTCCTTTTCAGTTCTGAAGAAGGGTCTCATGTGAACCATTCATTATCTATTCATTTTCGTAGATGCTGCCTGATCTGATGAGTTTCTTGAGTAATTATATCATTTTGCAGGAAATTAAATGTCTTGGACGGCTTTCCAAGATGATTCAGCTGAGGTTGGAGCCACTACCTCACAGCTCTAATGGCCTGACTTGATACTGACCTCCGGGACTGCCGGTGTGGAGTATACATGTCCTCCCTGTAACTGTTTCCTCTGGGTGTTCTAATTTCTTCCTGCATCCAAGTGATAACTAACTGAGCATTGAATACTTACAGCACAGTACAGGCCCTTTGGCCCATGATGTTGTGCCAACTCGATCACCTCCAAGATCAGTCCAACTTTTCCTCCCTATCCAGCCCTCCATTCATAGATCATCCTTCTTAATGCCAAAAATTAAACATTAATAGGTTAAACTTCAAAAGTTAATAGATTATCTGTCCACTTTTAATTTCCCCAAGGGCAGAGGTGATTATTCAAGAGTTGATGAAGACTCTTGACGCTTGATATTCAGTGCAGATCATTAAGTAAAGGGGCCTGCACCTATACTGTATGTCTGAGTTTCTATGATTTTATGAGACTCCAAAAACCCAACATACTCTGCTGGATCATTTGAACCATCTCTGCAACATAAACATACTGCACTTCATGCTTTCCAATTCTGATGAAGGGTCTAGAATTAGAGTGTAAATTAGATTTACTAACACTAATGTGACATTAAATTTGTTGTTTTGTGGCAGCAATACAGTGCAAAGACATAAAAATTACTATTGTTTATAATGATAAATAAATATTTCCAAAAAGGAATAATGAAATAGTGTTCAAGGCTGAAGGAAAGATGATGTTTCTGAATCACAGACTGGGGAACTTTATGCTCCCATACCCCCTGGTAGTAACAAGACAAGGGCATGTTCCTGATTGTTAAAGTCATTTGCGGTGGATGTCCTCTATGGTGAGGAGGGTTGTGTTGGTATTGGAGCTGGTCGAGTCTATAATCATCTGCAGCCTCTTGCAATCTTGTGCATTGGAACTACCTTACCAGCCTGTTATGCAACCAGTCACAACTGGTTGATGCAACAACTAAGAACTTCACTTTACATCTATGGAAATATGTAAGAGTCTTCAGTGACATAATGAATTTTCTTAAACTTCAAGCAAAGTAGAACTTCTCATGTGCCGCCTTTGTGATTACACCATTATGTTGAGTTCTGGATCGATCCTCCCAAACATTCACACCCAGGATCTTGATTCAAAATGTTGACTTGGATTTTTCTCCTCACTGTTGCTGCCCATCCTCCTGAACATTTCTTACATTCTCTATTTGTGTTTTGGATTTCAAGTGTCCGTAGTTTCTACTTCAAGCAAATAATGTCAATAAATCATGACTGATGCTTGTATCACAAAAGCCCACAACAAAATAGAAGAAAAATAGTACTGTTACACATCAGCTCCAAAGATCCAACAGGTTCGGCATAGAATGTACAAGGTGGAATATACATACGGGTTTAGAAATGATAATTAGGATGCGATACCTTATGGCCAGTGTAATAGCTTAGATACAGCATCTCCCCATTAACAGTGTCCTGAGGCAGCAAATAAAACTACTCTGAACAAAGTCAGTGTGCTCCTAAGCAAATGAACATGCCAAAGTAGCCTCAGTCTGTTGATTACAATGTGGAATTGGGCTTGGAGGCCCCCCAGTATTCCAACAGTGGAGTGGTGGGGAAAACTAAGGGTCTTGTTCTGGGAGTGAAAAGATGTGGTGGGAAAGTTAGTTGGTGGTTGTGACTCCAGAAAGTTAGGCTGCAATATACATTTAGAAAGAGCCAGAAGCTTAAAAGTTCATCGATATGATCAACTTGTCAGATACTAGCATAAAATTCTTGCTCCTTTTTGAAGTTGAAGTCATAGCTAGAATGGACTTCCACAAGTGCTCCAAACAATCCCACGGTTCTCCTCAATGGGCTCTGTCCAATGACTTCTTGAACATGCTGCAGAAGTATCTCTTCTAAGAATAAAGAGTTTATCTTCTTCTTCTCAATAAAGCCTTTGACATGCTTAGCCAACATTTTTCCACCATTGTTAGCTTGATGGAAGTTATATAGTTTTGTTGCCTATTCTGTCGTCACTACCAGCTGGTCTTCCACTATCTATCACTGATCATATCCTATTTGTCACTCAGACATTGAACTTTCAATGACCTGATCCTAAAGCACAGCTTCCATTTACTTATGACTGAGTTAATCAGGTCTACTGCCAGTGTTAAACTCCAGAACTACCTCCCAAGATCTCTCTGGCTTTCTTGTCATTCAAAATATTCCATGAAGCCAGACTTCTTGATTAAAACTCCACCATGGATGGTCGCAAGCCCAACTGTTAAAGAAGGACTGCTGAGCATGAGGCTAGCAAGCCTATTCTGTAAAAATTACAGAAATGCTAACTGAAGCTCAAAAGACCACATCCTTAGGACAGGAAGGATCTTCACCAAGAAGTGAAATACTGATCCAGGACAGAGGTCTCTGGCAAGCTGTTGTCGGCAGCCTATGCACCAGTCGTGGTGATGGGCTTAAGTAACTAACTCCTAAATTGAATTATTGGTATTGTGTTTTAATGCCTGATTACCTGTCGCAGCATCGTATTGCAAAGTCTCTTCATGCATTAAATGGAAGTTTTGTTGTAATATTTAAAAGATTTATGAGGACTCTGCTGGGAAATCAAAGTTTTCATGGTTATATTCCAGAATGGATTATCCGGTAAAATTTCAGGAAATTAAAATAATTTTCAATAAAAAATTATTCATTGATTTAGATAAACAGAAATAAAAGTTACAAGTAGTTAAACTTTATAATACTCTTTGTTAGCAATACACGGGGCATTACATGTGACCAAGCCATTAGGCAATAATGTACATTAAGTATATATCTGAATTTATGACAGCAAGCTGCTCATAGGAAAAATATTACCAAATAGTGTGGATTTATGTGATGAGGGAATTCAGTGGATGCAGTCCAGATCAGGGATTGTTTGAATTTGCAGCGGTACTGATTCCAGACTTCATTATTTCATGAGTTGCCTCAGGAATTCTCTCATGGACAGACCTTTGAATGCACAGGCATGAAAATTGACAGCAGATTATTAGATTCCCAGAAGCTGGCAACATATAGACAAAGTGAGAAAAATGAAGCAAATGTTGCATATTGTAGGGGAATCTGTTATATATGATCCTTGCTGCTAGATTTTCTTACAAATGCAAACATCTTCTCCACATCCTTTATGTCAAAACACCTCAAATAACATTTCCTCTCACTTTTCTGAACTCTACCTAATATAAAACTAGCCTGTTCAGCTCCCCTTCCCGAGACAACTTCCATTGGAGTTATTCAACTGGTACACCGACTTTAAACAATATTCCTTTATTGCATTAATGATATTCCTTTGAAAAGCAACAAATAGTGTATACCTATAATTTAAACTCTGTTTCCCATTCTCCTTCCTTATTTCTTGAACCTCACCTTCAACCTAAAATTCAACAAATTAAATTGTAATTTGTCTGCATTTGAAACTGGTCAAATCTCTAATGACTTGAATGGACACAGTTTGAAGCAGTAACATCCAAGGACAATCATAATACAGATGAAATAACAGTAAAAATAGAATTTTTGATGATTTGTTTATAGTTATCACTTGCAAATCAGCATGTATCAGCTGAGTTTCAAATTGATGATATGTTTAGGGTTCTGGTGAATGGCTTTTAACCCAAAACATTAACTGTTCCACTTTCCACACGTTACCTGACCTGGTCGGTGTATGACAGAGAGCACTCAGTAAATACACTGCACACACATACACACCCTTGTCGTTCAGCTGTCACTGTGCTGAGTGTACACACTTCAATGTCTTCGTGATATATTCTTAAAATGGTTACTAAGCTGAGCTGATCGCACTCGGGTTGGTTTTATGGTGCCTTTCCTGCAAAACATGGTGGAATATCTAATTCATGTGTAGTCTCAAGTTAACATCATTGGTAATTAAGGATGGCATGTCCTAGTATTCAAAACAGGAGCTAACCGCCTTGAGTCAGGGAGAGAGAGACAGAGAGATAGGGGCTGCCAGGAGTTCACACTGGACAAGAATAAGTACAGAGCTATTATTGTGTTTTCTGGTAGATATCTTTTGGTAAATATCGGCAGTTTTCACTATTTTCACTAATTTTTTTAAGTCTGATTTTTGAGGCACCTAGTAAACATCCTTGCACTAAAACGCTAAGTGACTCCAGCCATTTCTCCATGGGTCATAACCCACGTATCTAACAGAGTATTTCCAGCATTTTCTCTTTTGGTGTAAAATTTCCAGCACCAGCATTCTTTGATTTTCCGTTAGGTTTCTTTGGCACTTAAAACAAACATAGTCAATTATAGAGAGAAGCAAGAGACTGCCGATGCTTGAATCTGGAGCAATAAACAAACAAACAAATATACATACATACATAGGAGTAACTCAGCAGGTTCAAGCAGAAAGTGCTTGTCAATACTTTGAGTTGAGACCCAGCATCAGGGCCATGAGAGACCATTATAAATAACTAAATTATACATTCCCAGATACTTCATGGTTTTGGCATTTCGGGATGCTTTTGCTTTGTCATATTCATTGTTTCGTTGCAGCTTATAGCTTTCCAGTTGAGCAGTGAAAAATCAGCACCATCAAAAACAACCACGTACAACCATTTTGTGTGACTCTTCCAATCTCTAAGCCGGCCCGTGGTGTAGTGGTATCCATACAGGACTTCGAGCCAAGTGGCCCCAGGTTGAATCAGCAAGCTCCTTGCATGCTTTCTGTCCACGCTGAGTTAAGCATCGAACTAGCAACTCAGCTTCGTAAAGTACAGACATAAAATGCAAAAATGTCCACAAGGTTGCTGCCTGATGTTCCACAAGGCATGGAGAGGAACAGCAATAACAGCTTTCAATTTCCACATCAGTCATGTCAGAATTTCTATATATATTTGTCTCAACACTCATGTGCAGCTTGCTTATTCTCCTTGTTAACTCAGGATACTGTCATTTTCTCTCGGATCTCAAATATATGCAAATTTGTAGATTAATTCACCAGTATAAATTGATAGTAGCATATTGGTGGTTTATAGAATCTGGAGGAAGTTGATGAGAACGTGAAAAGAATAAAAAGGGACAAGTGTAAATGAGTTTTTCTTGGTCATTTGGACTCAGAGGCTGAAGGTTCTGTTTTCATATGGCATGACTATGAAAGGGAAATTATTGAAGTAAAGACCTCAGCTGACAAAAATCAACATTGCTCTCTGAACCAATATACAATTAGAATGCCAACCACAGCAGTTATGAAGATGAACAGCCAATATTATATTTAAAAATAAATTAATTGGTAAAAATTGTATACATGCAAGATACACTGATAATGAAGCAATCTTCTGACAACTTTAATCCAGAGTCATTATTTGAAACTCTTCAAACACATTATACCACAACCACGATACAAGTAAATGCCTGAAATATCAAATGTTATCCACTAGTGATCAAAGGACAGTACCTCTTTGTTCTCCTTAGAAGATTTCTGAGAAAACTATCCAACTCCACTGTGCGCTCATTTCCAACTCATCCGACTTGTAAAAGTTTGGTATAATTTATGATTTTTTTCTTTGAATGCTGCTTATATGGTGCTGCATGGCTGGGATGCTGCTGCAAGTTTATTATCGTATACACAAGTGCAGTGAAAACTCTACTTTTCCTCAATTACCTCTGCTGTTAACTAAAACCATCTGCCCCCTACAATGCATTAATTCAATAAACATCCATCATTCTCAAGGGACTGCCTCAGGAAGATATTACTTCTGCACAAAGATCTGCATCACCTACCAAACATCAAAAATCAAAGTTAATTTATTATCAATTACTGCTCTTTATCAAATTACAGTATTGCTTTGAACTGTTGTAACTATGTTATAATTATGTACTTTTGTCAATTTTAGTCTTGGTTTGTCCTGTGTTTGTGATATCTTTCTGGAGGAACATTGTATCATTTTATAATGCATGCATTTCTAAATGACAATAAACGAGGACTGAGTGTCCTCATAATCTATAAATCTATGTATAAATCTATGAATTACAAACATGTCACCGTGCACTTCCCCGAGATTCAGATTCAAAAAGTCTAATTAGAAAATTGCATAGTGATCTTCAGTTACATGCCCAAACACTCTTTTGAGAAAGGGAATGCCTCAGATAAGTTTGTACGCCCTAGTTGGGCAGTCTTTCATTGATTCTGTTAGTTATTACTCTGTAGATTTGTTGTCTATGCCCACAAGAAAATGAATCTCAGGGTTGTATATGGTGACAACGTTGATAATAAAACGTACTTTGAAATTTGAACTTTAAAGTTTAGTTCCAGGCATATTTCTATGATAATTTACAAGTGGCATTTTTCAGAGCTCACATTTGATCCTTGGAAAGTGATCTACGCACAATGTGCCACAGTGAGGCAGACTTATTTAATGGATTACCACTTGGCTTATAAAACAATACCAGGTAGAATCCAACATTAGGACATTGAACTGCCCTAAAATCAGCAGTCACACCCACATTGCTGGAACAAAATCACAAAGATGGTCATTGCAAAGATGACACAACATGACCAAAACATGCCATAATTTCAATCCACTTTAAACTTGATAAACAATGAATGATACTTCAGTGTCACTCAGGGTGTCTTTTAGACTAACCAGTAGAGTAAAATAGAGCTGCAAAAAGTCCTGTGAAATATTTTCTGAAACGGGGCACAAAGACAGAAAAGATTTGCATGCTTCACTGCATATACAGGTGCTTTGTTTTCAAGAGTTTCTGTCACCTTTCCTTGATAGCTAGGTAACAATATGCTAATTTAGGAATCCCTCTGGAACCTGTACTTGTACGTAATGGACTTGCAAATATTGCCACAGCAAGATCAGGACGGTACTACCAGTGAATGTCACTGTTATAAGTGATATGGAAAAGATGAGGGCAGTGGGTACAAGAAAGACATCTAGCCCCACAAGAGAGCTCACTACAGTTGGGAATTATGCCCTGTTACTGATGCAGTCTAATTGCTGTGCACCTACTTTGAATGCAGTACATTTCATTGTTAGCAGGTGAAAACAAGCCTTGCTTTCCCTGTACCTGATGCTATGAATAATGCTGTGGAGAAGAATACAAATTTGTGACATTTGCTTGAGCCAGCAAAGGTAGAGGACAGAGTAATTGACAGAGTATATTTCAAATACTTCTGTGAGCAGAGAAAGTTTACTGGAACTCTATGTCCTGAAGCAATCTTTTTTAAATTATGTAGATGAAAACAAAGCACCTACCAGTAAAGATGCCATGGGCTGCTTGAAAAAACAACTGCTGCTGACATTAAAGGTGGCAGATGGTGGCTGTCAATTAGATCTCAGTGGCCACAGACCACAGACTGTTAACACTGTGACTCCAGGCAAAGGTGAGCAACCCATTTTAGCATCTTTAAGGATAATATCAGAAGAATCAAATGCAGGCACATTCAACTTGCAAACTGCTAATGCAGGAGCAAATCTATCCTGAAGTGATTTTAAGTAATGTGTTCCACCTGTTCCACAGAGCGTACTGCTTGAAGTTACACCCCTTGTTAAATCTAGATATTATGTCCATTGCACGAGTCAGATGGATAACTTCATTTACCACAACACTGACACAACCTATGGACTCACTTTCAAAGACTCTGTAACTCATTCTCAATTTTTACTAATTTATTATTATTTGCTTTTTGTATTTGCAGTTTGTCTTCTTTTGCACATCGTTGCTTGTGAGCCTTTTTTTTAAAAAAACGTTTTTTAGTAATTCTGTTGTATTTCTTTGTTCTACGATGAATGCCTGTAAGAAAATGAATCTCAGGGCTGTATATGGTGACATTTATGTATTTTGATAGTAAATTTACTTTGAACATATTACATGAGCTGTACTATATGAGTTTCCTTCCTATAATAGGTTACTGTAACCTCAGTAATTAAGATTCACTGAATATTATTTCAGAAATATTGAAGCAATATTGTAAATATATTATTTGATTAAGCATTCTTGTTTAAGTAATTCATTATGGGTTATATGTAAAAATGGGTCATGACACAACCACTTCAAACGATCACATCTTGCTAAATTAAAAATGAAGCACAGAAGTTACCCCAGCTCTCCCATGTTTTTATTTCAATTCGTTTTGAAGTTCCAAAACATAACGCTGGTGACAAGAAAGTTTTAATCAAACCTGAGACGACTACCACCTGTTGAAGCGCAGCGAGACATTAGAGTTTAAAAACAATGCAGTGAGAAATAGTTGAGTAGATAAAAACAGTGCAGCATGTATTTCTTTTGAAGGGACAAACTCACCAAGTTAAAAAAAAAACATGAATTGGTTAAATTCACAGGCTGATAAACAGAATTTTGGAGAAAGTTTCCGATATTCTGAGATTTGTGATTATTGGACTATATTTTACATTGGTTTCGTTCATTTTTTCAGTGTTTTCTTTCATGTGGCTAATTGGCAAGTGGGTGATCCATTAATTTTTTGTGTGTGTTGGTGGGGGATGGTATTACTGTTGCTGTTCTTCTCTGTGAGTGATAGGGTTGGGGGCTGTTGCCATTACTGTCACCCTTTTTTCCCCTTGAGTGATGGTGTCAGGGTCTGTTATTGCTGCTGTTTTTTCTGCGAGAGACGAGATCAGGGACAGTTATTGTCATTTTCTTCTGCTCTTAGAGGGCAGGTTTTGAAATCTGTGAGTTTTGTTTCTTTTCCCTTTTGTGCGGGGGCGGAGTGGGTGGCAGAAGTTGATGTCTTTTCTTCCATCAATATCCATGGCCTTTCTGTATTTCATGCCTGTCTGGAGTAGATAAATATCAGAGTTGTATTGTACATGCATACTTTGTCAATAAAAAGAACCATTGAGACAGTACCAGGTGATAATAATCACAAATTTAAAATAAAGCCAAAATGGCTAGCCACAGTGGAAAGATTGTGTTCATTTGCACATGGGATAACTGGATATTGTACACTGAGCAAATTATGCAGTATTTTTAAACAAATAAATAGAAAATCAGAAGTGCCAAATTTGATGCGTGCATTGGATTTAAAGGCTTAGAGACTTAACTGTTCCAACCAAACCAGTCAAAATTTGCTTTGCTGATATTGTCAATGTAGTGCAGGAACATTTAAAACTGAAACCATTCTTGATTGCAGAATGCTTTAAGTTTCATAAACAAATCAAAAGGAAGGGGATTCCACTTCAGCATGTGGCTGAATTGAAGAGATTTTCTGAGTATTGTCAATTCAGTGATGGGCTTAATGATGCACTGAGTTCACTTAGTTTGTGAAATATTTCAACAAAAGATTCAAAAAAATGGCTCATAACTGAAGCCCAATTCACATTTAAAAGAACAGTTGAAATTGCTGTATCAGTGGAAACAGCTAATAGAGATACAATTGAGTTGAAGTCAGGAATGAAAGTGAGCATGAACAAAATTGCAACCTCAAACAGAAACATGACTGGTCAAACTAATTGTGTTACTGTTGTGGCAGGGGCTCACATACACCAGACCAATGCAGGTTTAAAAAGAAGTAGGATACATACAAAGAGCATGTCAGGCAAACTAAGATAAATAGACTGCACAGAGAAGAGAAAAAGACTAAAAAGTCAAGTTGCAGTTTCAAAAAGAGCACTAATCTGCATGATGTTGATGAAAAAAATCTGATAATGAGTGACACAAGATCATGTAGTCTTACAATGTTAAAAAAATCAACATATAGTATGCCTTGCAGCAGAAGTGAATGGTAAATTTATTAAAATGGAATTGGACACAGGCTCTCCTCGTTCAGTCATTTCATAAAATGAGTTTAAACATCATTTCAAAGATACTGAACTGAAGCCTGCAGATATCCAACCAAGAACTTATACCGGAGAAAAGATAACTCCTGTGGAATGGCATTCGTAGCAGTGAAATACAACTAACAAGTCACATTGAGGTTGCGTATAATAGAAACAAGACAGCCAGCTTTGTAGGGATGTGAGTGGCTGAGACAAATACAACTAGAGATTCATCTGCCATTTGTACGTCACACCACCTGCAATAGAGTCAACTACATGGAAGTTAAGAAAGGTTCTGGATGATGCCACAGCAATGTTCAAGGATGGCATTGGAAAACTCAAACACATCAACAGTAAAATAGTATTATATGAAAATGCCGCACCCAGGTTTTACAAGCCCATCTGCTCCTTATGCCATCCGTGATAAAGTACCAGTGAGCTAGATTGCATGGAAGCTGAAGGAATTCTCTCCAACGTCAGAGTTGCAGAGCTTTTGAGGACTTGTCAATTATTATAACAGGTTCTTGCCAAACCCGGCTACTGTGCTCCATTCCTTAAACTTGTTACTGCAGATTGGGAAGAAATGACAATGGACAAAACACCGAGGAGTCTTTCCAAAAGACAAAAGGAAATGGTGATGTCAGACACTATACTTACACAGCAAAAAACAAATTGTACAGTGAAGCTTGACATATTTGCCTGGGATATCAACATGTCCAGAAGAAAGGTATCCAGAGCTATCAAAAGTACTTCCTGCAGCTCCAGAGTCAACTCCTACAACCACCACAGAGAAGGTTCCAGAACTTGAGATTATTTCACAGTAGCACATCTCACCTTTGAAGCAGAGTGACCCCCTTGTCAGGAAAGGTAAAGTGAGAAAACCTCCACAGCCATTAAATATTTTGGCCTGAATGGGACAATTTAAAATTTTCTATGCTGTGGATGACTATATAGTGGTTGTATTATATAGTACATCGCATAAAGTTGAGAAATATTTGATATTGAGTTGGAGTTTATAACAAGCAGGAAGGAGTGTATTTAATATTTCAGTACTATTTGGGTAAAATTGTAAATATGTTGTTTGATTCGGCATTCTTGTTTATTTAAATAATTCATTATGGGTTACATGTAAAAATAAGTGAATGGCCCACATCATCATGCTACCACATCATGCATTTACACCTCGCTACAGTAAAAACAAAGTACACAAGTTATCCCCGGTTCTCCTGTGTTTTTAATTTTGATTAGTTTTGAAGTTACAAAACATAACACTTTCTTGTGAACCTTGGTAATGATGTCACACAACTGAACATTTTCAAATAGATTTTTTTCTTCAGTTAACTGAAGAGTTACTCACAGTTTCCTTGCACAGTAAGGGAACTAACGCTTCTTCTCTTAAAGGAAAAATATTCACAATTTGAACTTGCAGAGTGAAAGTGATGAGAAAATTTTCTTAGAGTTATAAAAAAGAGATTCATGATGAGAAGTTATTGCATAACATAGCACCTCACATTTATCAAGTGTGTCTCAGAGCCCTTCACATGCAGTGAATTACTTTGAAGTACTTGTTAAAAATTCATTTGCAAGATGTGGACATTGCTGGCAAAGCTAGCATTAACACCATTCCTTGTTTACCCTGATGACTATGGCTGGCTGATGATAAACGTGTGGCGGTGTTGGCTAAAAATGGTCTGTGATCTGGTGGGCATGGTGGGGGGGGTGGTGGGGAGAAGAGAATTGGAAAGTAATTATATTTCTTTGCACTTAGGCCCCTCTAGGTAGTTGACTATGCTGCAATAGTTATTTCTGTAGCCATTACATTTGATCTTAGAGGATTAAAACATAAAACTTGTGAATAGAATTACAATAGAGTTATTTACTTTGTCCTGAATGGTATCTAATTTATTGCAGTTGCATCCAAATGGACATTTATAATTTATGGGATAATATTTCCCAATTACAGTATGCATCATAAACACCTATGCATCATAAATGTATCTCTATCCCCTATATATCATAGAATGCTACAGTGAAAGAACAAGCTCTTTGGCCCACAAGATCTGTGCTGAGGAAGATGACAAATTAAACTAATCCCTTCCACCTGCACATGATCTATAGTCCTCCATTCTCTGCAAATTCATATGCCTATCCAAAAGCCACTTGAAGGCCACTAGCACATCTGCTTCCATCACCATCATGGGTAGTGCATTCCTCGTTCCTACCGCTCTGTAGAATACTTGACTCGTACATCCCCTTCAAGCTTTCCCCCCTTATACTCAAAGCTTATGCCCTCTCATATTCAACATTTCTATCCTAGGAAACAAATTCCAGCTGTCCAAACAAATTTCAGTTTGTCTAAACTCTTCTTATACCGAAGAACCTTGAATCCAGGTAGCACTCAGGTAAACCTCTTCAGAACCCCAACGTCTCCACATCATTTTTGTGATGTGATGACCAGAACTGCAAGCAATACTCCATGTACAGCCTAACATTTTATATGATGCCATCATGACTTCCTGACTCCTATATTGTATTCCCCAAACAGTAACAATAAGCATGTCATATGCCTTTTCTACCATTCTGTCTACTGGCTTTATCACATATCATATGCTTTTCATACAAGGCTCTCAGGTCTGCATATCACCATACTTCAAAGTTCAACATTCAAAGTAAATTTATTATTAAAGTACATAGGTGTTACCATATACTATCTTGAGATTCGTTTCTTTGCAGGCTTTTCAGGAAAAGAGATACAATAGAATTTTTCAAAAAGCTGTATATGAACACCAAAGATTAACCAACGTGCAAAAGACGATAAAATGTGAACGTAACAACAAAACTGAGAACATGAGTTGTAAAGAGTGCTTAAAGAGTAGGTCGTAGAATCAGTTCAGAGTAGTGGTTACTGATTTTATCTACTTGGGCACATGATAATGAACTCAGCAGAGAGGGGCCAATGTGACAACCATCCATTCGGAACAAGTCAGACTAATTTAAACATGAGCACTCAGCTGAAACAACACTTAATTGTGCCTGATGATGTTACCTCAACTGGTGACAAAATACTTGTGTCTTAACTTTCAGGCTAAGCGAACAACCCTACAAGCAAGCAGCCAACTTCAGCTAACAAACTTCTTATTCATTTCACTCAACTTAATGTGAAAAGTTGAAGAGGATTTGGGAAAACAGTAATTTGTTGAATCAAAAAGTGTTATAATGAAGATGAAGCCGTTCAGTCATCAGGTCCACACTTGCTTCCAATAGGGCAACCCTGCCAGTCTCAAGCATCTGATCTTCCCATTAACTCTGCAGATCATTCTCTCTCAAGTTCCTCTCTTATTCCCTTTTGAAGGGACTGACTGGTTCCTTTGCCACCTTCTCCATAAGCAGTGAAGTTAGATTATTACTGCATGTGGCATATATAAAAAATAAGTCTTCTCTCACATCCTCCTTTTATCTTTTGCCCAGAATGTAAAATTTCAGACCTCTGATTCCTGAACCATCTGCTACTGAGAACAAATCTCATTTGCTACCTTATTTTACCCAGTCATGATCTTGTACGTCTCAATCAAATCTCTTCTCAAATACATCCACTCCACATAGAAAAGTATAGAAGGGAAACTTTTTGAAAAAAAATCACTCCCATGCTTTAAATCTGTAGCTTCACTGCATTTGATAACTTGGTATGAAACACTGAGTATTTGAGCTCCTGTCAGAGCAACAGCATTAAAAAGTATTGGTTTACCACAATTTCCTGTAAATAGTGATCAGGAAGTATGCCACACCCTGCGTAAAAGATGAGTGGAGCACCACAGGCAAAATGCTGGAGGAACTCAACAGGTCAGGCTGCTTCTATGGAAAGGAATAAATAGTTGATATTTCAGACCGAGGCCCTTCATCAGGACTCGTTAGTACCCTGCTGATGAAGGGTCTCGGCCTGAAACATCGACTGTTTGTTTCTTTCTTTAGATGTTGCCTGACCTGCCGAGTTAAAACAAACATTTTTCAACTGGTACTTCGGATTTCCAGCATATGCAGAATCTCTTGAGTTTAAAAGATGAGCAAGCTTTTGAGAAACTAATCATCTTAGCCCCAAGATTATTAATGCAAGTATTGCTCATGGTAGTGTCTATGGCCCAGCCATCTTCAGGTGTTTCATCAGCAATCATTATCAGAGTATATCAAATGCACCTGTCCAAACAATGTCTTTCATCAAGTCCCTGTTATAGTTTGTCTTTTTAAAAAAAAATGTCCTGATGAAGAGTCTCAGCCTGAAATGTCGATGGTTTATGCATTTCCATAGATGCTGCTTGTCCTGTTGAGTTCTTCCAGCATTTTGTGTGTGTTGCTGTTGGATGTTGTTTAAATTGGCTTTGTTTACCATGTTAACTCAAACCTTTAGTTTTGTACATAATCCCCTCTCCATCACCCCGACCATTTTCCCTACCCCAATGTGTGGCAAGTCTTTTTCTTTTAAATCTTTTTATTGAATAAGTATACAAAAAGGTAAACCATATAAACATTAATACAATGTTAAAATATAATAGAATTCCAGAAGGTATCAATACCAAAAAAAATACTACAATGTAATTTAAACATAAAAAACCAAGATAACATAATAGTATACTAAATTTTATATATATATCAATGGAAAAAAAGAGAAAAAAAAAACCCCCCAAAAAAACCCACCGTGCAACTAACTAAAAGCAAAGCAGGCAAGTCTTTGCAGACACAGTAGTGTCAATGTTCATTTGACTGTATCTCAATTTAAAAAAAAGCATCTCAGGGATGTATATGGCGATACATACGCACTTTGATAAATTTACTTTGGACTTTGATGTTTGTACAAGGCTTGGTATCTTGGACATCACCTCAGATTAAGAGGAACCCAATGTAATGCATTTAATTCTGTGGATTCCTAGTTTAAGTGAAGGAACACACAGTCTTTGCAGAGTAACATCTGCAAAAAATATGTAGAGATTTGAAAACTGTGTCTGGTTTAATTGAAGTTCTCTGACTGTCCTCAAAACAGGGAATACTTCACACATGATCAAATACATCATGCAGAGAGGTCACACCAACACCAAATTTTAATTTTATGTTTTTTCTTTTCACCTTTAAAAGGAAAAACATAAAAGACAATAATTTAGCAATATTTACCTATGTAATTGATTAACTGGTTTCAAATTCTTTTCTATGTTTATAATCTTGTCCTGGTATTATTGTTATTCCCAATGACTCAATTGTCACTTATGGACTCACTTTCAATAAGTTTTCATCTCATGTTCCAGATATTTATTGCTTATTTTATTGTTATTATTACATTTTGTGTATTTGCATAGCTTGTCATCTTTTGAACACTGGTTGAGTGCCCAGTTAGTGTAGCCTTTCACTCATTCTATTATGGTTATTATTCCATTCTGGATTTCTCTAGTACACCTGCAAGAAAATGAATATCAGGATTGTATATGGCAATACACATGTATCTTTATAATAACTTTACTTTGAACTTTAATAGCACTATTGAAGCATTTTTCTATCACTTTGCGAAAGTGGGAATAGATTTTTTGATTAATCATTGCTTGCCTACTTTTACCCCATTTTAGTGGATACAGCAGACCTGGCTAAATTTCCAAATTGATCAGCAGGTGCCAAGGTTGTATTTGTAGCAAACTATCAGGGATTCATGCTCCAGGATACAACGAAGATTGAAAAGACAGATTTTCCTCAGCAAATACCATGACCACAGAATGCCCCAAGGCACTTCACCTTCAATTTATTCTGTTGCAATTAAGGAAATACAGCAGCTAATTTGCTCACAGTAAGCTCTCAAGAACAGCAAGCAATAATAACCACATAATCAATGTAGCTGATTGCTTGAACAAAATACTGAGCATGCAATCCTTCAAGCTTTAGGTCTTTGACATTCACAAGAAAGCAGACAAAACCCTTCAAAGAGCTGGCACTACGTACTGAGTAGCACTCCCTCTGTCCTCCATGAACCAGCTAGCTCATGTCTTAATGTTCAGATTTCTAGAGAAGGATTCGGAACTCTGAGTCTGGTGAGAGTGCTTGCATCAGAGGCTGACAACTAGGCAATTTTAACTTCTGGTACAAAGTGGGATGATGTGTTCGAAGTAGTTTTAGGTATATTGGGAGTAATTCTCTGCTGAAAGAACAGCATGATAGCATAGTGGTTAGGGTAACGCTATTACAGCACCAATAAACCATGTACAATTCCCACTGCTGTCTGTAATGAGTTTGTATGCTCTCCACATGACACTGGGTCCTCCAGTTTCCTCCCACAGTCCAACAACATGTGGATTGTTAAGCCAATTGGTCACATGGATATAAATTGGGCAATGTGGGCTTCTTGGGCCAAAAGGGTATATTACTGTGTTGTACCCCAAAATAAAAAAAATAGTAAAATAACTGAAAGGTGGCTGATTCTGGCTGACCATTTTCATCATGGTCAATCTACTTTCCCTGTCAGTCCCAATCTCTAGCCTTCTCCCTGCATTCCAATATGGAGTATTGTGAGCAATGTTCACCCTCTTATCTTAGAAAGGATTTGATGAAACTGGAGAAGGCTCAAAAGAGATTCACGAAAATGATTCTAGGATTGATTGAATAGATTGTCATATGAAGGGCATTTCATGGCTCTGGGACTGTATTCACTAAATTTTTGAAGAATGAGGGGTAACCTCATTGAAACCTATTGAATGGTGAAAGACCTTGACAGAGTGGATGTTTCCTATTGTAGGAGAGTCCAGAGGACACAGCTTCAGAATAGAGGGCACCCTTTCAGAATAGAGATGAGGAGGAATTTCTTCAGTCACGGTGGTGAATCTGTGAAATTCTTTGCCACATGCAGCTGTGGGGGTCAGGTCTTTATGAATATTTAAGGCAGAGGTTGATAGATTCTTGATTAGTCAGGGCATGAGGGGTACCAAGAGAAGGCAGGAGACTGGAGCAGAGACAAAAATATGATCAGCCATGATGAAATGGCAGAGCAGACCTGATGGGCCAAATGGCCTAATTCTGCTCCTATATCATAGTCTTATGGTCTCAAAACTGCTCACCATACTCCAAGTGAGGCCTCACCAGTGCCTTATACAACAAATTTCATGACATACGCCAGTGATATTAAACTCCATTCTGAGATACAGCATCAACATTGCACCCTTGCTTTTGAATTGCAGTCATCTAGTAAACTATGGTTTAATGTTGCTCTCATG
This sequence comes from Mobula hypostoma, assembly GCF_963921235.1. Taxonomy (NCBI): domain Eukaryota; kingdom Metazoa; phylum Chordata; class Chondrichthyes; order Myliobatiformes; family Myliobatidae; genus Mobula; species Mobula hypostoma. The sequence continues at coordinate 174,282,005 of NC_086101.1, forward strand.
TTCTGGAGCAGATGTAAACCCACAGCCTTCGGACTTGGAGATGGGATTGTTAGTCGCGCAAATTGAAGGATAAGCAACTCCACCACATCTCTTCAGATCATAGACTTTGCCAGTCTCAAGTGACAGTGTTGAAATTCGGAGAATAAACAGTCAATCAAAGGAATGGACAACAGTAATGAAGCAAAGGGACATGGAACAAAAGGAAAAAGTGTACAAGATAAAAAGCTGGATTTCAGTAATTTTCATCTCTTTTTCTCATTATCATCAGGATAGATAATAGGTTCTGAAATAGAAACTGTGATGAATAAATAAACAGTTGTACAAATCTTCAATAGGAAACTTTACCTTGCAGGGAATATAATCCTTGGCCTTTGATACAATTTCTGCTGCAGGGAAAGACTTTCAAAGCTCAAAGTGCTGATGCAATGCCAAGCATTCAAAGACCCCCCGCGGTGTACGTCACACTAAAAAATCTCTCTGAACATGTGGAATTAAATTTATCTCCCTAGTAGCCCCAGTTCCCACTTGCACTAGGAAGCTCAGGCCTCAGTTTTATAAACTTTCAAAACGCACATAAATGAGGTATTAAGTATCTGTCTGCCAATGCAGCAGATAATTAGTGAAGTTTACTCCATTTATAAGAGTGAAGCAGAATTTTAAATAAGAGCAGTGCAAGCTGCAACTTTGAGTGTTTCTTCTGTCCTCGCAGCAATCAAAAGAAACTTATCAAATGTACAGTAGCACCATGATGTTTGCCATGGATGTTGTGATCTCCACAGTGTAGTGGTAGCGCTTGAGTAGGAAAGAAACTGATTGAGCTCTATACTGTCTTTCAGAAGCTGAAATTAAGTATAAACTTTAAAAGCCTGGGAAATGCATACAGCAACAGTTTCTCCATGTTGGGTGAAATGCCTTAGTTTCAGATGGTTAGAGACATTTTCAAGAACTGCGTAAACCTTACATTGGACAATGATTGTGTAAGTTTGATATGAGTTTCACATTGCTAATGACTATAGAGTTGCAAAGCAAACAACAGAGTGAATAGGGAGCAAGATTATGCTGAGTAACATGCCTCTGCTATTTAAATTGAAACATAAAAAGCTAGAAACACTTATCAGGTCAGGTAGTGTCTATGGAAAACAACACAAGAGTTACAGTTTCAGGCTGAAGGCCCTTTGCCAGAACTGTTAGTAATATAGGTCTTTTCTTCTTTTTGGTTCTACAGAAAAAAGTAGAAATACTAAACTCTGAGGAAGAAATTTTGAAATTACTTGCTATTGTCTTCTGAAATTAAATAAAACTTCTTGAGGACAGCCCACTCTAGACAGATCTACAGCTGTGCCATACTCTTTCCATTTCTTGATGATTGACTTAACTGTACTCCAAGAGACATTCAGTGACTTAGAAATTTTCTTGTTTCCATCTCCTTACTTGTGCTTTTTCAATAACCTTTCCACAGAGTTGCTTGGAGTGTTCCTTTGTCTTCATGGTGTAGTTTTTGCCAGGATACTGACTCACCAGCAGTTAGACCTTCCAGATACAGGTGTATTCTTACTACAATCAGTTGAAACACCTTGATTGCACATGATGATTTCCATTTAACTAATTACGTGACTTCTGCACCAGTGGTGATTGGGAGTGTCATATTAAAGGGACTGAATACTCAAGCAAATAATCATTTTGTGTTTTATATTTAGAAACATAGAAAACCTACAGCACAATACAGCACAATCTTGTGGCAACCATTTCAGCCCTGGGCAAAATTTGTAATTAATTTAGATCACTTTGACACAAAAAAGTCTTATTCTGTTGATCAATGTCAAAAAAAAACAAATATAATCCACTGTGATTCAATGTTGTCAAACAATAAAACATGAAAGCTTCCAAGGAGGCGTGTTGAACCTTTTTATAACCACTGTATATATAATTCTTATTGTAATGTATAGATTTTTTCAAGTATTGCACTGTACTGCTGACACAAAGCAACACATTTCACGACATAGGCCAGAAACATGAAACCTGATCCTGATTCTGAAAAAGTGGGCAGTCAATTTGCACGAAGCTCCTTATTGCATTTTGGGTGGTGATACACAAACTCATCATTCAACCAGACACACTGTACAGAGCCTTGAAGGGTTAATATTCCGGGTATTATCTTTGCATACTTAACCTGATGTCAGTCAATTAGTTTGAAATATTTCAAACGCCATCAGATCAAAAAAAATGAAAGGGGTAAATATTTTTGCCGGGGTTGAAATCCAGTTTATTGTTGTCATGTGTGTACCGACAAATGCACAGTGTATAAATGCCATGAAAATTTACATTTTGGGCTGCAGGCCAGGACTTTACAAGAGGACGGCAAGCATAAGTTAAACCTAAATTAACATAAATTAGACCTATCTTCTCTGTGTGCAAAACAAACAACAAAATAGACAGACTGATTCCAGTACAAGATTGAGAAAGTGAGAAATAAAGTCCAAGGTAGTGTTAAGGGCTTTTCAGGTTGATTCAAGAAACTGATGACAGTGGAGAAAAAACAGATGTTGATGTTTTTGTTCAGATTAATATTATAACCCATCCATCGCTTTACTTTGGGTCCAACTGTGGGCTTTCAGCACTAACCATCTTTCATTTTGATAGTGGTATTTCCATGCCCTGCACATTACCACACTTACCATTAATGGGAGTGTCTGATTGGTGACAGGTGTGCCTTATTTTCAGTACTTTCCCTCCCTTACTGTCCTCAGTGAAATTATGGTATGAGGTTTTGCACAACTGGATGAAAGCACTAAAGGAATTTTGCCATCCGATACTGTGAAACATGAAATTCAACCTCTAAGTAGATATCTCTACCAATTTAATGTACAACTCCTCCATCCTCCATGACACTAAAGTACTTTCCACGACTGAATGAGGGCAACTCTGAGAGCTCTTGAGAATTCAACACCTTACACGACAATTGGCACCTGTCAATGACCCTCAACATTCGCTACCACCATACTAAATCTGCAGTGTGTACCATCTACAAAATACACTGCAATTATTCAGCTTGCCCACCTGTAAAGCACCAGGTAAACCCATGACCTTGGAAATAGGAGCACCCAGAGAAAATCTACGCAGCAAAGAAGAGAACGTACAAACTCCTTTCAGACAGCGGTGGGAATTCAACCCTGATCATTGATACCGCAAAACATTGTGCTAACTGAATCATTGTTAGATTATTTTAACCACTCATTTAATTCATTAATATCCATCAAGGGAAGAAATCCATCAATCATCACCCTTATCTTGTCTGACTCTGAACCTGTGTATGACTCTGAACCACAGCAATGTGGTTAAGTTTGACCTGAAGTATGGTCCTGAAATATCAAAAACTCTTCCCCTCTTAACACCCCATTCCCGACAATAGATATTGCTTCACCTCGTGAGATCCTCAAAATTGTCTGTTGCTACAGATTCCAACATCCACTCTGTTGTGTCTCCTAAGATATTCTTATCTTGAGCAGAAGTCCTGCTTGGAGGGTGTCTGTGTATCTGCTAAAAGGAGCTTCCTAAAGGAGAAATTCTCTCATATGTTTCATTCTGAGAGGCATCTCTCACACTTTTTCTTTTTCCCTACCCTTTCAGATCAGCTTGTTCTCTCTGCGCAACTCAATTCATCCTCTATGTTATACTGCATGAGGGATGACAGCAGATGCATCCATACTCAGTTCTTCAGCTCACCCATTCTTGACACTTCCATCTTGGAACAACTACAGAAAGCATCAAAAAGCTTGCAGAGTGGGGCAACAACACGAAGATATGGACTAGTGACAACAGTTTAAGTGGTTGATTACACCTTCATTACCAATGCAGGGTATCTTTACTTAGAAAGTCATAGACAGGACAGGCCTTTCAGCCTAATGAATAGGTCTCTTCGGCCCACTGAATCCACGCCGCCCATTTTGTCATCATTGGCAGTAATCCTACAATGATTCCAAACAAGGGAAAATCTGCAGATGCTGGAAAACCAAGCAACACACAAAACGCGAGAGGAACTCAACATACCAGGCAGCATCTATGGACTATGAAGGGTTTTGGCCTGAAACATTGACTGTTTATTCTTTTCAACAGATACTGCCTGGCCTGTTCAGTTTCTCAAGCATTTTGTGTGTTGCTACAACGATTCTATTTCATTTTCTCCTGATCTGTCATTCACTTCCAGTCAAGATGGTGTCTGTGTACAATGCTCCTTTGGTCAACATCTTCTAGATAGATCAGGAAACCATCTTCTTCACTTCTTTTATGTCTTTCACGCTTGTTTCTTGCCTTGAATGTGATTCTGGAACTGTATTTTGCTTGGTTTTTGTACGGGAGGGGGAATTTGGGGGCTGATGTGTCTGTTCCATTTTTGTTTGTTTATATTGCGGGGAGGGGTGGGACTTGGGGGTTGATGATTTCTTTTCTTTCTTGCTTTCATGGCTACCTGAAGAATTGAAGAATTTCAGAGTTGTACACTTTGATAATAAATGAACCTTTGAACATTGTATATGATGGGCAATTTAAAATAGCCAGTTAGCCAAACGACCACATGTCCTTGGCAAAAGTGATTCTGCAGCTGCTGGAAATGTTGAGCAACACGTGCAATACACTGGAGGAACTCTGCAAAGTAAATCTGGCAGCAACTATGGAAGGAAATAAAGAGTTGACATTTTGGGCCCAGACACTATTTCCCTTCATAGATGCTGCCTGACCCAGAAGTTACCAAGTTTCTGCGTTTATGGATTTGGATTATGGATTATGGACTTTTTTTAGTCTTTTATTTATAGTCTCTGTTTTTGCCCATTCTTTCTCATTTTTTTGTGCAGGGAGAGGAGGATTTGGGGGGTGATGTTCTTGTTGCATTTTGTGTGGGGGAGGGGTGTTTGGGGGAGTTAATGGCTGTGTTGCCATTATTTTTTTTTGTATGAGGGGTGACCTCCAAGTTTATTCTTAGTTTCGTGGCTATCTGGAGAAGACAGATCTCAGAGTTGAATACTGCATACATACTTTGATAATACCTGAACCTTTGATGTCCTTGTGATGTGGGAGGAAAGCAGAGCAACTGGGGGAATTCCTGAAACACCGAATGGCACAGTAGCCTAGCGGTTAGTGTAAAACTTTACTGCTCTAGTAATCTGTGTTCAGTTCTTGCCGCTGTCTATATTTGTACAGTTTCCAAATGATGGTGTGGATTTCTTTCCTTACACATTCCAAGGATGTATGAGTTAGTTGTGGGTGTGCTATGTTGCTGATGGAAACTTAGTGAGACTTGCCAGCTGCCTCAAGCATATCCTCAGGCTGTGTTGGTCTTTGAGGTGTTTTCCTGTATGTTTTGATGTACAGGTACATGTGCCAAATAAAGCTAATGTTTAATCTTAAAATGGAGGTGGTCGCAGGAAGAACATGCAAACTCCACATCAGAGATCAGGACCGAACCCAGGGTCTATAGAGCTGAGAGCCAGTTGCTCTACAAACTTTGCAACTGTTGCTCCTTATGGGCCAATTGCAGAGAATTTAAGAGAGAGGGCTAGCTGCAGCTTCACATAGAACATAGAAACATAGAAATCTACAGCACATTACGGGCCCTTCAGCCCACACCGTTGTGCTGACCATGTAATCTACTCTTGAAACTGTCTAGAATTTTCCTACCGCATAGCTCACTATTTTTCTAAGCTCCACATACCAATCTAAGATTCTCTTAAAAGACCCTATCATATCTGCCCCCACCACCGTCACTGGCAGTGCATTCCATACACCCACCACTCTCTGTGTGAAAAACCTACCTCTGACATCCCTCGTGTACCTATTTCCAAGCACCTTAAAACTATGTCTCCTTGTGTTAGCCATTTCAGCCCTGGGAAAAAGCCTCTGGCTATCCACACGATTGATGCCTTTCATCATCTTATACACTTCTATCAGGTCACTTCTCATTCTCCGTTGCTCCAAAGAGAAAAGGCCAAGTTCATTCAACCTATTCTCATAAGGCATGCTCTCCAGTCCAGGCAACATCCTTGTAAATCTTCTGTGCAGTATCTTTATAGTATCCACATCCTTCCTGTAGTGAGATGACTGGAGCTGAACACAGTACTCCAGTACTCCTTTCTGCTCTGAAACTACATGTGCAACACAAAGCAGTATGGCACCTGGCATAAATATTCCTCCAAGAATAAAGCAATGGCCCTAGTTTGGACAATGAAGGCATTAGTCACTGGATTATCAACCAGAGGTAGGACTGATTAGGATTTAATACTACCATACCGGGGAATAATCAACTAAATATGGAATTAAAGTCTAGCCTAACCTCAGTAATAGGAACAAAGAAGTTATTGCAAAGCAATTGAAAACAAGAGCAATTTGGTTCATCAATGCCTTTCAGGAAAGAATTTGGCATTCTTCCACTTCTGAACACACACAGGTGTGGTTGATTCATAACTGTAAGTTTTCAGGCAATGATCTTAAACACAAAAGATTTGCAGATGCTGGAAATCTAGAGCAACACACAGAAAATCCTGGAGGAACTCGGCAGGTCAGCCAGCATCTGTGGAGAGGAATGAACGGTCAACATTTCAGCCTGAGACCCTTCTTCAGGACTGGCGAAGCGGACTCAGCTGCTTCTGAACTCTAACGTAACCAACCTTCATTTACAGCTATAATGGAGAGGAATAAACAGTCTGACATTTTAGACTGAGACCTTCTGGAAAGAAAGACCCAGTGGACAGGAAGGGGGAAGAGGCCAGAATAAGAAGTTGGGGAAGAGGAAGGAGTACAAGCTGGTGAGTGAGTGGAGAGCAGCAGAGATCACAGAAGGGAGGCACTGAAAGGGGGTCTAATTTTTAGTGATGTCCACATTCCTGTGTGCAAATAAATAATGAAATGTGATATGTATAAAAAAACTGGTGCCAACAATCTTTACATCATCTTAAGTATATCTCTAGATTTTAATATGTGAACAGGATGCACAGAAGGGTAATAAACCTCAATAAACTGGAGACCTATGTTCAGCTGGCCTTACTCTGAGAATTCATAGGTTGGTACCACAGTTCCAATTCTGGGACAGTTTCTGAGGTATCGTAATGTACAAAGGAGATATAATGCAATATCAAACCTATCAGTTGTACTATTGAAATAATCAAAAGTTTTGTTCATTTTGAAATTTTGTGACAGAATTATCAGTCCATAAAAATGATGCATTTACTGATATATGTGTATCATAATCAGCTATAATCTATTTTCTTCTAATATTCACTTTTCCATTGATATCTGCTCCTTCAGATGAATGGCGCTTTTGAAGAAAAACTATTTAAATGCTCTGACTCTTCTCATTTAAGGTGTTCGATGAAAGCTGTATCTTTGATCTAAAAGATTGTTCACCTGTCTAATTATCTCCTTATATGATACAGTAAAATTTTACTATATGAATGCAAGTTGTTAATGTTGTGTTTGTAGTCTGCAAGAATATCTTCAATAAAAACAGATTAGTAATATTGTAATTTGTTTGGAGAAGTTAATAGTTTCATTTTATAGTTCACAATACTTCTAATCTGCAATTTAATGCACAATCTAGTTATCGTGGCTAGTTAATACATGCAACATGTTTTTTACTAATGTGCCTAAAATAGTCAAAGGAAAGCACTTATTTTAGAGCGAACAGACTCTCTATCATATTCCATCCTTTTGAGTCCAGTCATTCTCCTGTAATACATCACATCTGTCATCATCTCCCTAAGATCTTACCTCTCAGACTTTACTTCAATTGTTGCAGACTTCGTGATTTATGAATGCCGTTAGTCACAGAGACAGCAGTTAAGATTAGTATGGCAACTTAGTCAAGTTCACCTCAAGATCAGCTTGTCAAGAAACATTTTCTCCTGCACCGGAACAACAATTCACAAGCTTTCTCCCATGGAACAATTAAAATTCCATGGTTCATAAGGCAGTAATGCCCATCTGAGTGTAATCACTGGAAGTCTTGGACAAGTTCAACACTGCAAACAGGTTTACTTCTCTTCTGCAAATAAACGTCACTAAATTTGTTATCAAATTCTCTACAAATATTATTCTTAACAGCTTAACTTGGGAGAAAGTTCCAATGCCCTTTATCATTCTTATTCCTCTTCTATTTTTTTCTAATCCCAAACCTCCTCACATGGAAAAAATATTAGCCATCATATCAAGCAAAACTCCCTTGTTTTTAAATGGAAAATGGTCTTATTTACTGTATGCACCTTAGAGAGTCCACACACATTGCTTATGAGAGCATCTAAAGTAAGGCATCACCAATTATCTTTCCTTTTTACTGCATTGGTATGAAAACCTAATTTTTGATGCTCAATCCTCCAGTGTGGGAGTGAGAATCATAATGTTGCAATGAAGAATTAGGTGTGTTTTCAGCTGAAACACTCTCCGACTTGAACAGTAAACATTCGGTCGATGCTTCCACTAATAACCCTAGTCTAGAAATTTCTCAGCAGTGTGCTCAAGCCATGGACTGTTGTGTATGTGCCTGTCGCTTTAAGAAAGTTCATGATAAAATATGATCTTGTCATGATGTCATTAACTATATAAATAATCATGAAAATACTTCACACTTCATGACAAGACTATGATTTGTCTTTGCCTGATTTCCTATTATTCATCAGCTCTCTAATGAGCAATGCAGTAAGTAAAATAAGACTATAGTGTACACATCACATCAGCTAAAGCAACAGATTTCTTTTCCTTTTCCGATACATGTTCCCTTCATGTGGAACAGGGCTAAATGTCCTTCGAGTGATCAAGTCTCACTACTTCATGAAATTTCTATTTCTCAAACATTTTAAGTCTGTAATCATAGAAGTTATATCTGGTTGACCACTGGGGAATGATATTTGCTCTGACATATTCTGCTCTAAAATACGTATAGAGGTCCAGACACACAGCCATATGAGTTGGACTACACTGGCATTTGAAATGCAAGTGGTTGATGCAAAATTAACAAATAACTTAATGGCCTACTGCCAAATAATGGCCGACATAAACAAATCAAGTTTATTGTCATTTAACTTTATACATGTATACTATCAAATGAGAAAATGTTGCTCCAGGCTAGGGTAGAGAGCACAGTAGTACACAAAACACACATATAACACACAATAACCTAGGAAAGTAAGGATAAAATCTACAGATGAATTATGCATAAATAAACAAAGTAAAGTACATAAATTAAATATTGGCAGATACAGAACAGATTAACTGGTGTCACTTCAAATGCGATGTGGCGGGGAGTTTGGAAGCCTAATAGCCTGAGGGAACTGTGTGATTATTTTTCTTTGTATTTGCAACTATAAAAACTGAAATTACAAATCTTTAATGTACAGGAGAGCTTTCTTTGCATAATTTCCTCACTTTATTTCTGAGTGGGTAAAGCAACTTCATCCTTAGACACATCAGTCATTGCAGACAATGCACCTCTAAATTGTTCTAACTGGACCAGGCAACAGAAACAAAATGGCTTACATGCTGTGGGCTATGGTGGGCAGCAGCACACACCTGAGTGAAGTAGACTTCCCATAATATTCATCACCGGAGGAGTCAGTAATTTCTAACAAAGTTGTCCGACACGTGAGTTAATACCTGCTCACTGATGTACCATCTACATGGTGTTGTACGGGGGTATGGCTCATATTTTGAACTGCTGTTGTAGAACTTCTTTTTACCCAGTTATCAAAGGAGCACTCTGATTCCTGCCAATCATCTGCAGAATTATTTTTACTCAAAGTGATCAATGAAAGAATTTTCTACTAAATATTCAAGTAGTTTTTTAAAAAATGGTGGACCATTTGTTCCACCATTGAAGAACTGCTTTTCAAAAAAATCAAAAAAAAACCAGCTCTGTGACATTTTTTTATAATGCTACATCTTAGTTGTATTAGCACAGTGACTTATACAAATTAATACGGGTGAGAAAAGACTAAAATCTAATTAAATCAGATCGTATCCTGATTACACTTTGGTTAAAATCTATTTGCACTCTCTATGCATTTTACAAACAAACAAAAGGGTGGTTTAGATAATTTAACAAAGAATATTAATTTCGGAAACTAAACAGTTTGATGATGTGAACTAACTATTTCAGGGATGATCTCCAATTTGAATTTTTTATGAGGAAATTTGTATCAAACTCACAGAAGAAAAAAAATAATATGCCATGATAAAATACTTATCACAGCCTCAGAAAATACACTATAGCCAATGTATTTTTGAAATGCTGTATATTCAAACTGCAATGCAATTAATATTGCTGTGGATATCCATGCTACAGCTTTACAATATTGACTGGATAATCTGTTTTCATGAATGCTGGTTGAGGGTTAAATATTGGCCACAAAAGAGGTGAAAGCTTTCTTCCTCCTCTTCACAATATTGATTGGAAATGTTTTACATTGATCTAAAAGGCCAGAGGGAATTTGATTGAATAAACTTTTTTTGGTGAAATATCCCAATATTGAAAAGCATTAAAAACTGCAAACAATGACCTTGGTCAGGGCAAAGCTTGGGTCAGATCCTTACTCTGCTTGGAATGGAGGCCAAAAGTAAAGCCCATTCCACTGTGCCTGTCTGCAGCAGGTAAGTGCACCCATGGGTTTAGACCCAAGATTGGGTTAGACCAAGGGCCAGACCAAACATGCTCTTGTCCATTGAAAATGGCTGTCAATAGGAAAACAAAATATACTATTAATGCTGAGGCTTGATAAAGTATTGGTCAGAATACTCTTGAACTATTGTGAGCAGTTTTGGGCTTCTTATCTAAGGAAAGCTGTGCTGGCGTTGGAGGGGATCCAGTGGAGGTTCACGAGAGTGATTCCAGGAATGAAATGGTTAACATATGAGGAGTGCTTGATGGCTCTAGGTCCATACCTACTGGAGTTCTCAGCCCAGTTTTGCGTCCTATCATTGTCCCACTGTAACCTCTGACCGTTCTCCACACTATCCATTACACCCCCAACCTTTGTGTCATCAGCAAATTTACTAACACACCCCTCCACTTCCTCATCCAGGTCATTTATAAAAATCACGAAGAGTAGGGGTCTCAGAACTGATCCCTGAGGCACAACACTGGTCACTGACCTCCATGCAGAATATGACCTGTCTGCATCCACTCTTTGCCTTCTGTGGGCAAGCCAGTTCTGGATCCACAAAGCAATGTCCCCTTTGATCCTCTGCTTCCTTACTTTTTCAATAAGCCTTGCATGGGATATCTTATCAAATGCCTTGCTGAAATCCATATACACTACATCTACTGCTCTACCTTCATCAATGTGTTTGTCACATCCTCAAAAAATTCAATCAGGCTCATAACGCACGACCTGCCCTTGACAAAGCCATGCTAACTATTCCTAATCATATTATGCCTCTACAAATGTTCATAAATTCTGCCTCTCAGGATCTTCTCCATCAACTTACCAACCATTGAGGTAAGACTCACCGGTCTATAATTTCTTGGGCTATCTCTACTCCCTTTCTTGAATAAGGGAACAGCATCCGCAACCCTCTAATCCTCCGGAACCTTTCCCGTCCCCATTGATGATGCAAAGATCATCGCCAGAGGCTCAGCAATCTCCTCCCTAGCCTCCCACAGTAGCCTGGGGTACATTTCATCTGGTCCTAATGACTTATTGAACTTGATGCTTTCCAAAAACTCCAGCACATCCTCTTCCTTAATATCTATATGCTTAAGCTTTTCAGTCCACTGTAAGTCATCCCTCCAATTGCCAAGATCCTTTTCCAGAGTGAATACTGAAGCAAAGTATTCATTCAATACCTCTGCTACCTCTTCCAGTTCCATACACACTTTTCCACTGTCACTTGATTGGCCCTATTCTCTCACGTCTTATCCTCTTGCTCTTTATTTCTGGGGGTATAGAATATAAGAGTAGGGATGTGATGTTGAGGCTCTATAAGGCACTCTTGAGATGACACTTGGAGTATTCTGTGCAGTTTTGGGCTCCCTACTTTAGAAAGGATATACTGATATTGGAGAGGGTTCAGAGAAGATTCACAAGAATGATTCGAGGAATGAAAGGGTTACCGTATGAGGAACGTCTGGCAGCTCTTGGGCTGTATTCCCTGGAGTTCAGGAGAATGAGGGGAGGATCTCATAGAAACATTCCAAATGTTAAAAGGTCTGAGCAGATTAGACGTGATAGAGTTATTTCCTATGGTAGAGGATTCTAGGACAAGAGGGCATGACTTCAGGATTGAAGGACGTCCTTTTAGAACTGAGATGTGGCGAAATTACTTTAGTCAGAGGGTGGTAAATCTGTGGAATTTGTTGCCACGAGTGGCTGTGGAGGCCAAGTCATTGGGTATTTTTAATGCGGAGATAGATAGGTTCTTGATTACCCAGGGCATCAAAGGGTATAGGATGAAAGCAAGGGAGTGGGGATGTCTGGAAGAATTGGATCAGCCCATTATTGAATGGCAGAGCAGACTCAATCGGCCGAATGGCCTACTGCTGCTCCTATATCTTATGGTCTTGTGGTCTTATTAGATAAATGAAGACAATTGGAGAAGCAGGGAATTTATGGTGGGTTGCATTTAATTTTGAATTTAAATAGTCCAAAATCTTTGTCCATTCTTAGAAAACTTAGAACTTAGAAAATAGGTGCAGGAGTAGGCCATTCGGCCCTTCGAGCCTGCACCGCCATTTATTATGATCATGGCTGATCATCCAACTCAGAACCCCGCCCCAGCCTTCCCTCCATACCCCCTGAAGCTGCAGCTGGAATACCAGTAGCTGACAGTCAAAAGCATTAGCCAGAGTCATTTGATAATATTCCTGTTGTGAATTTCAGTTTGAATAGATTGCTATTGTTTTGAATCTTAATTTGTGATTTCAAGTCCTTTAATATTTAATATATAAAATGTCAACATTCTGTCTACATTGGATTCTCTGAGATGTCATATAGAAGTATTAAACCCAAAGTGCATGTTGAATTAATTTGTGACTGTAATGGACTTTACCTTGAATTAGTTTAATTCATCCTTTGAGAAATGCTGCAGCTAAATAAAAATACAACCATACTGCAATTCTGCAGTTTGCCTCAAGGCTTAAATTAAGAAGCATTCTTTGCTGTGAATTGGGAGCAGTGACAAAAGTCCTTGCCCAAGCTAGCATTGATGTGCACCCACAACGGCATTTCATTTCCTTTCCAATCCTGGGGGAAGCGATTGTGGCTTGGAATTGAGCAGCTATTTAAGTATTTATCATGCTCATCGTTATGAGGGATGGAGGGAGTGGTGTGTGGAAGAAGTGATGTATTAGTGAGTACTGATTTTTCTGGATAACTTGGAAGGTTTACATGATAAAAGAAGGAATTTTCCTTCAACGTGTATGAAATGCATGATACATCACTGGGAAATTTTGTTCTGGTCAATTGACATTATTATCTACTCAGGCATAACATTAATAAAGGATATAATAAATATAGCATCTGTTATTCAGCCACTTGATGTTTATGGGACTGGAGAACTTGAGCTAAAAGGAGACACAAGAGAGTGCAAAAGGAGAGAGTTGAAAGTGTAGGACACCTTCCTCTGAGGTATAGGAGGCTGAAGGAGGTTTGTACAGAAGGCTGTTGATAATAGAATGGTTATAGTCTTTCCTAGGGAAGGGAAGTCTAAAACTAGAGGTCATAGGTTTAAAGTGAGAGGAGAAGGATTTGAAATAGATCTGAGGGGCAACTTTTTCCACACAGAAGGCAGTATGTATATGGAACGAGTCAACAGAGGAAGTGATAGACAGAAGCACATTACACATTGAATGTACAGAGAAAGGAAAGGCTTAGAGGGATACGGACAAAGCATGCGGAAATAGGACAAACTTTAACAGACAATTTCATGGACATGGATGAATTAGGCCAAAGGGTCTATTTAACTCTTTGACTCTATGATGGCAAAAGTCCTTTACAACTAATGAGGTACTTTTTAAAATCATTATTATCATCATCATCATCATCATTATGAGCCGTGTTGTATGACAAGGGCAATCATGATCGTTGACCATAATTGTTCTTGGCAAAATTTCAGCAGAAGTGGTTTGCCATTGCCTTCTTCTGGACAGTGTCTTTACAAGATGGGTGAACACCCCCCACCCCCAGCCATTATCAGTACTCTTCAGAGATTGTCTGCCTGTTGTCAGTGGTCACATATTCAGGATGTGATATGCACCAACTGCTCATACGACCATCCACCACCTGCTCCCATGGCTTCATATGACCCTACATCTTGCTCAAGGGTGATTTACAGGCTAGTGGAGGGAAGGAGCATCTTACACTTCCTTTGGTAGAGATGTATTTCCACCCCTACCCAAAAAGTGCCCTCAGTATTGCAATATAGAATTAGTGGCAGTCATTTCACAAAACAGTTGCCACTAACTGTACGGTGTGTCATGGTAGTGTAGCGGTTAGCCTGCCGCTATTACAGGTCGAGGCGGTTTGGTGTTTGGAGTTCAATTCTGGCACCATACTGTAAAAAGACTCTGTATGCCCTTCCCGTGGCATGTATGAGTTTTCTCTGGTTCCTCTGATTTCTTCCTACAGATCAAAGACATACCAGCTTGGCCAATTTGTCATTGTACTGTAAATTGTCCTTTGATTAGATTAGGTTTAATCTGGTTTGTCGGGGGTTGCTGGGGCAGTGTAACTTGAAAGTCTGTAAGGGCCGACTCCATGCTGAATTGTTAAAAATAAATAAAAATCATTTAAACAATGTTTTGCCTCAATATTTTAATTCCAGTAAACATTTTCATCATACTAATTCGAATTGATCTGTCAATATCTGCATATATACACACATATACATACATATACAACATGTGTGGTTTGCCTTTAACAACTTGGTACACCAAAAGGTGTGACCTTGAAACAGGTACGAAACTTAACTTCTTGATTTTGAGAATAACTATAATTATTAAAAGATATTCTGTTGTTTGGTGTATCTGTCTCAGTGACAGTACTTGCAGCATCACAAAAGAGACTTGAGATTCATTACATGAGTGATACATTTAGGAAATTGCTGCTTGTTAAGAGTTAGGGAGACAAAGACCCTTAGTGGTGAAAGTAGGCAGGCAGATTGTGTGAGTAGGGACATGTGGTGAGGAAATGGAAACATGGGACACAAATCAAGGCAATACTTGAAGGGCTTTATTGCAGATATGGCAGAAGGTTCTGACACTAAAAGTGGTTAAGATGGAGAGACATTGCTTAAGGCATCCATAGACGTAACACAAGATGGGGAACATCCTGAAACTTTAGAAATCTCGCCCAAAGTGCAAGATACACAACTTGACTTTGATGAGAGCAAGTTAAAAGAGGGGCAGCCCTTGTAAATGTAGAGTACTGGAACAAGGATCAGACAAGATTACAGAGACCAGAAAAAAAAATGACAGAAGCTGCTGGAACCCACACAGTCTGGGCACAACTGGATCAAAACCATCATGCCTTCAGGAATAGGGACAGTGTTGGAGATAGTATTGTGGATTCAGTGATGGAAGAAAGGCTGCATGCTGAAGCCATTGTGAGAAAGTAACTGATGACAAAGGCAGAAGCAGAGAAAAGGCAGACAATGAGAAACAGATGTTTATAGAGAAAGTGGATTATGCTTCCCATCATTCTGGCTATCCACCATTTTGTAAGGTCAACATTGGTAGTTGGTCTATTATTGCTACAAATATGGAGGTACAGTAAAAAAAACTTGCTTTGCATACAACCTTTTGAAAACAAAAGTACATCGAGTTTGTTTGAGGTAAGAAACAATGACTAAATGTAGAGTATTGTGCCATAAAATTCCTGTCATGAAACCTTAACTCTTGATTACTTTCCATAAATGCTGCCTGATCTGCTAGCAGTTGCAGATTTTTCTTTTTATTTCAGATTTCCAGCATTTTTTTTTTGTTTTCATGTAAGATTAAGGTAGTTTCACTGGTTTTCTGGGTAATGGGATCAAGCCCAAAGCATCCTTTGGGTAATAACCAAAAGGAATCAGGCCCCACAGAACCTTGGAGTGTTTTGGTGTAATCAGAACCTAAGACACAGTCCTCAGAAAGGAAAACACCAGATGTCTGATTGCAAAAGCAAGTGTAGATCACATTTTGGGGGTTGAAAAAGGAGCAGAATTAAGTCGAGATAGTTAGGATTCAAGACTGCATAAGAACAGAAGAACGAAGATGGAAGATGTTAAATAATGAATAAAGCAGAAACTTCTTATTGCGTTTTATATTTAGTATTGTTGCAAACTCATGCTATTTTGATAGTCACTGTATGCTTGTGTAAAAAGTATAACACAACCACTCCCTGAACACTACCTCAGACTATATTTCTCTCTTTCAACTTCAACTAATATCATTGTTTATTTTATCACGTAAATCATGCATATCTTAAGTAGATGCTAATTTGTTTGTCATGTGTGTAATGTACTGTGCTGTGGCTGCAAAAAGGTATTTCTCATGACATGCATATGTGCCTATGAATACAAACTTGAACTTGAAATGTGTGTACAAACAGTGTGTAGTCAAAATGATAGATATACTTTTGTAACAGTTATAGAGATGTTACACACAACTTGAGCAGTTCTCTCTTTGAATCGATAGAGGAACTCAGTACACAGAATCTAGAACAGTATAGCACAGGAAAAGGCCCTTCAGCCCACAATGTTGTGCGGAACTTATTAGGCTAATGATATCTATTCCTTTCTGCCTTCATATTGTATATTTAATGGTAAGATTCTTGGCAGTGCGGAGGATCAGAAGGATCTTGAGGTCTGAGTCCATAGGACACTCAAAGCTGCTGCGCAGGTTGATTGTGTGCTTTTAAGGTATATGGTGTATTCGCCTTCATCAACTGTGGGATTGAGTTCAAGAGCTGAGAGATAATGTTGCAGCTGTATAGGACCCTGGTCAGACCCCACTTGGAGTACTGTGCTCAGTTCTGGTCACCTCACTGCAGGAAAGATGTGGAAATCATAGAAAGGGTGCAGAGGAGATTGACAGTGGTGTTGCCTGGATTGGGGAGCATGCCTTATGAGAATAGGTTGAGTGATTTTGAACTTTGACCTGATGAGAGGTGACCTGATAGAAGTGTATAAGATGATGAGAGGCATTGATCATGTGGATAGTCAGAGGCTTTTTCACAGGGCTGAAATGGCTAACGCGAGAGGGTACAGTTTTAAGGTGCTTGGAAGTAGGTACAGAGGAGGCGTCAGGGGTAAGTTTTTTTATGCAGAGAGTGGTGAGTGCGTGGAATGGGCTGCCGGCGATGGTGGTGGAGACGGATATAATAGGGTCTTTTAAGGGACTCCTGGATAGGTACACGGAGCTTTGAAAAATAGAGGGCTATGGGTAACCCTAGGTAATTTCTAAAGTAAGTGCATGTTTGGCACAGCATTGTGGGTCGAAGGGCCTGTATTGTGCTGTAGGTTTTGTATGCTTCTATGTTTCTATACCCCTTTATTCTCTGGATATTCATCAGTCCATCTAATAGCCACCTAAGTTCCATTAACAAATCTGCCTCCACCATCAGTCCAGGCATCACATTCTTGGCACCCACCCCTCTATGGATAAATAAAAACTGTGCCATATATTTCCTTTGAACTTTCCCCCTTTGATCTTAAATGCATACCCTCTCATATTAGACATTTGAACCATGGGAAAAATGATACTGGGAATGTACTCTATTTATATCTATTATGAACTTCAAATAGGTCTCCCCTCAGCCTCCAGTGCTCCAGAGAAATCAGTCCCCATTTGTCCAACGTACACTCCTATCCATTCTGCTGAACATTTCTAGCACCATCTCAGTCTTTGTAAAGATTCCACTCTTGGTAGAAATTCCAGTGTGCCTATCAAAGTGGAAAATTCTTCTCAGTGATGCTATCAGATTTATCTCCATCATCTTCTGTTTTATTTAAGTTACATAGGGCCTGTATTTTTCATTCTCTTTTGTGCTGTCATTTGCTTCATCCCTTATTTGAGTATAATTTGCTTCAATTTGAAATGCGAGAGAGTTGCTGGACCTGATAGTGGGAAGGAGTAATATTAACTGCACAAATAGAACATGTGACTGGTGATGCACATCGAGGTTAATGACTGCTTCTTCCCTGACGCTCAATCATCACCTTAGGCACCTCAGAAAGTACTTCCAGTTGTGCCCATCACTTTATATTTTTGGCATTATTCTGAATAAGTACTCAAATGTAAGCAGAAGTTATGATAGAAGATACATTTACCCTAAACATGATTCATTTTTACCATCAGAAAAGAGAGGAATCCTCATGGACCACATCACCTTTAATAAAAATTGAACTCTATTTTTGGACTTCCCATGGGCCATGGCTCATACATCTTCATGTGCTCATCTGATTGGCAACAATTGAGATGTTTCCCCCCAGAGAGAATGAACTACTAATTGTACACCATTATTATCGTAAATTTCAGCCTGACTGTTAGAAGTACAACCGTGCTCTTTCAACTGTAAATGATTAAAGAAACAATACTGATTTTAAGTAGTGCAAATGAAGCATTTGGTTGTAATACTGATCTGGAATATCTTTCTTCTGTTCTACAATAACCTGAATATCTGTGATTTCCTGAACATAAAAGAATGGATTAAAAATTACGTAAACAAGCTTTTGTTTGCCACTTATTAGACATCAATGGTGCAAACATTCATACTATCAAAATTACAAATTAATATTAAGATTCATTAAGCAACAGAGGAATGCTGTTTCATTTGGTTGTATATGTTCAGTCAGATGACAATAAATTTGTCCTTGAACTTGATCTTAAGTAACTTCTTACCCCACTTAGTTGATCAATAAAGCATATCATTTTGTTGTTCCTTTCCACGTATTATGGCACATCAGGCAGCAACTTGCCATTTCCTTCGCATTTTTGTCTTTTTTTTTTGTCTGTTCTTTTACGAGGCTGAGTTGCTAGCTCGATGCTCAACCCAGCATGGATGGAGAGTGTGCAAGGATCCGGCCAGATTCAAACCCAGGACCACTCACCACAAAGTCCGGAGTGGAAGCCACTACACCACCGGCCAGCTGATATTATTTTGATTGCTTTAAAATTTAAGAAGCACTCTATGATTAATGTTTAAATTATAGTTGAGTAATCTAATATATATATATATAGATTGATTGATTAAGTATTATTGTACATTTAAATAATTATGAGTTATATGTAAAAATACGTTAACTGAATATGTAACCATGCTACCGAGTGATACGAGCGCGCCTTGCTTAAAGTAAACCTCACATTTTGGGCTCCTATGTCTGCCCTGAATGAGCCTAATGTTTTGAATTTACAAAACATAATACTCTTGTTTGCCCTTAAACTCAAGTGCAGTAGAAAGGTCTTCAGAGTTGCCGCTCGTGGAACTGCTTATAAAGGTAATTCCGATGATTTGTAACACAAATCAAAACGTGTGAAATGGTCCATGTGTGCTGCCAATGGTTCTTTCAGTCAATACCAAAAACAGATCACCATCACATTTCCTTGTTACATGACCGTTCCAGGATCAATGCATTTATAAAAATCTAAATTAATGAAAGCCTTTGAGATCATTTAAAAGGGGAGCAACTAACAATCAAGTTGTTCATGTCCTCCTCTGATTTTAGCTTTGGGCTTTTAAAGTGACTAAGATTGCTTCGGAGCCAAGGTTACCTCAGCAAAAGCTGGAGGTTATGATCAGTTTTGCAATTTGATTTGGTTCAATTTGCTTGAAATAGGAAAAAATAATTCAAAAATTTCTTGGAAATTGTATGCATTTCTTGCTTTCAGTGTAATCTTATTTTATATAGTGAAGATTCAACTCCAGTGAGCAGCACTACATATGTTATATGGTACTGTTGATGGTCCATCACACTGCCAAAATTTCCAGTGGAATGTACAGGTGCTACTTCTGTTGGAGAATGGGGTGCTGCATAATGAATTAATTTTGTTGTTAATTACGCAAATGAAAGTAATTGGAAATTCAAAAATTATCAGACTTCAAGATGGACACAATTTTAATATCAGATCTAGATTAATTTATTTATCACTGTACATCAAAACATACAGTGAAATGTATCATTTGTGTTCACAATCAACATAACCTAAGGATGTGCTGTACACGTGTACACACATACACACACACACACACACACACACACACACACAATATATTGTGCCTTTAAAAAGGATTCAGCTTCTCCATTCCCCCCCCACCCTCCCCCAGAAGTTTTCATGCTTTACTGTTTTACAACATTGAATCATTGTGGATTTAGTTTGGTTTTTTTGACACTGATCAGCAGAAAAGACTCTTTTGTGTCAAACTGGAAAGCAAATTTCTGCAGATTAGTCTAAATTAATTACAAATATAAAACACACAAAAATGATTGATTGCATAATTACTCACCCCCTTCAAGTCAGTATTTAGTGGATGCACCTTTGGCAGCAGTTACAGGCTTGAGTCTGTGGATAGATCTCTATCAGCTTTGCACATCTCGACACCGCAATTTTTCCCCTTTCTTCTTTACAAAACTGCTCGAGTTCTGTCAAGTTGCACGGGCATTGTGAGTGAACAGCCTTTTTCAAGTCCAGCCACAAATTCTCAATTGGATTAGGGTCTGAATTGAAATGAATTGAATTGAATTGACTTTATTACTTACATCCTTCACCTACATGAGGAGTAAAACTCTGACTTGGCCACTCCAGGACATTGTTTTTAAGCTATTCCTGTGTGGCTGTGGCTTTATGCTTGTGGTCATTGTCTTGCTAGAAAACAAATCTTCTCCCAAGTCACATTTCTCTTGCAGACTGTGTCAGGTTTTTCTCCAGGATTTCCATGAATTTTGTTGCATTCATTTTACCTTCTACCTGCACAAGCTTTCCAGGGCCTGCTGCAGTGAAGCATCCCCACAGAATGATGCAGCCACCGCCATGCTTCACAGTAGGAATGGTGTGTTTTTGATGACCTGCGGTGTTTGGCTTAGCATTTAGCTTGATCGCCAAAAAGTTCAGTTTCACTTTCATCGGACCATAGAATCTTCTTGCAGCTGAATTCACAGTCTCCCACATGCCTCTGGCAAACTCTAGCCAAGATTTAAAGTGAGTTTTTTTCAACAGTAACTTTTTCTTTACCATTCTCCCATAAAGCTGTGACCGGTGAAGCAACTAGGCAGAAGGTGTTGTATGCCCAGTCTCTCTCATCTCAGCCACTGAAGCTTGTAACTCCTCCACAGTTGTCATAGGTCTCTTGGTGGCCTCCCTCACTAGTCCCTTTCTTGCACGGTCACTCAGTTTTTGAGAATGGCCTGCTCTGGCAGATTTACAGCTGTGATGCCTGTTCCTCCATTTCTTGATGATTGATTTAACTGTATTCCAATGGATATTCAGTGACTTGGAAATTTTCTTGTAACCATCTCTTGACTTGTGCTTTTTCAATAACCTTTTCGCAGAGTTGCTTGGAGTGTTCTTTTGTCTTCACGGTGCAGTTTTTTCCAGAATACTGACTCACCAGCAGTTGGTCCTTCCAGATGCCACAATCAGTTGAAGCAACTTGGCTGCAGATAGGTTTCCAAAGAACAGATCTCCATTTAACTAATTATGTGACTTCTAAAACCAACTAGCTGCACCAGTGATGATGTAATGTTTCATATTCAAGGTGGTGAATACTTATGCAATCAATTGTTTTGTGTTTCATATTTGTAATTAATTTAGATCACTTTGTAGAGATTTGTTTTCACCTTGACACGAAATAGGCTTTTTCTGTTGATCATTGTCAAAAATAGTCAAATTAAATCCACTGTGATTCAATGTTGTAAGACAATAAAACATGAACACTTCCAAGGGGTTTGAATACTTATTATAGTCAATGTATAGAAACATTAGTTTTATACTAAGTGCAAATTTTATGTACTAATCAGCATTTGAACATGGTTCTATAATCCAACAACTCTTTATAGTGTCCTTAGTGCCTATTAACTTATAGAAAATAAAGTGCAGCATTAATAATTTCACAGAGATGTGTGGTGAAGATGGAGATATGCATCCGATAAATCCAAAATAAAAAAAGGCAGATAGATTGGGCACAATGGTCTTCAAACACCAAAATTATCACTTGGTGTTGTGGCCATAGAACAGACTTGAGTAACTGGGGAACAGAAATGGGTACTTCATGGTTCCAGGTGTTTAAAAAGATAGAAGGAGGTAAAAGAGGGGGTGAGGGATATTGCACTTGAAATCAGGGACAACATCATAGAGAGGACATAATGGAGGGTTTATTTGCTGAGTCAGTTGGGTAGAACACAAAAAAATACAGAAGGTACCATCACTCTGATGGTATTATACTACAGAACATCCCAGTAGTCACCAGGACATTGAAGAACAGATATGCAGTCAGATTAGAGAAAGGTGTGAAAAAACAAGGTTGTTGTAGTCAGTGAATTCAACTTCCCTGCTAGAGACAGGGTCCTCCTTAACAAAAAAGTTTTAGGCAGGGCAGAAATTGTGAAGTGCATTTAGGAGGGTTCCTTAAATCAATAAAGTTAGTCCAACAAGAGGAGGGACCATCCTGGACATGGTGCTGGGTAATGAATCTGGCTAGGTGACTGACTTTACAGTGTAAGAATAGGTAGGGAACAGTCTTCACAACTTCTTAACTTTTAGGATAACTATCGACAAAGCTAAGTATGGACTCTGCAGGAGAGTATTAAATTGGAGCAGGGAAAATTAAATGAGTATTAGGCAGGAAATAGGGAGAGTTGATTGGGAACAGATGTGCACATCTGACATGTGAAGACTGTTTAAAGACCAACTGTACTGAGTACAGGACAGGTATGTTTCAATCAGAAGGAAAAACAAGGATGGCAAGGTAAGAGAACCTGGATGGTGAAAGAGGTAGTGAATGTAGTCAAAAAGTGAAAGGACACATATGTAAGCTTTTGAAATCTAACATCAAACAGGGCCCTTTAGAATTATCTAGAAGCCAGAAAAGAACACAATAAGGGAATTAGGAAAGCCAATAGCCATGAAAAGTCTTGGCAAGTCTGATTGAAGAGAATCCTAAGAGCAAGAGGATGACTAGGGAATAGATAGGGCCACTCAAGGATAAATGAAGGAACATGTCCTAGGAGGGAGAAGATGTGGGTGAGGTCCTAAATGAGACCTTTTAATCAGTATTTAACAAGTAAAAAAACCTAGAGGATAGAAAACACACTCAAAATGCTGGAGGAACTCAGCAGGCCAGGCAGCATCTAAGGAAAAGACTGCAGTTGACATTTTGGGTTGAGACCCTTCGGCAGGACCCTTCCTTCTGAAGGGTCTCAGCCTGAAACATCGACTGTACTCTTTTCTATAGATGCTGCCTGGCCTGCTGAGTGCCTCCAGCATTTTTGTGTATGTTGCTTGGGTTTCCAGCATATGGAGATTTTTCCTTGTTTATGGAGGATGGGGAGATCAGTGTGGAGCACACTTATTTGCCAGGGCAATTCCAGATAAAGATAGAGATAGATTTGAGTCTGGAACACTTGGATAATTCTGAAAACTAGACCAGTGAGTTATCAGTGGCAGAGAAGTTATTGGAGAGGATTTTTTGGGATGTGATTTATGAATATTTAAAAAAAATATATGGCTTAATTAGGGTGGGTCATCATGGTTTTGTCTTGGGCAAATCACGTCTTACTAATTTGATTGAATTTTTCAAGGAGGTGACACAGGTGATTGATGAAGGTAGAGCTGTGGCCGTTGAATGCATGGGTATCTGATAAAGTCACTCACCTCATTCAGAAGAATAAAATGTATGGGATTCCCAGTGAATTGACCATTGGATTCAGTGTTGGCTTACCCATGGAAGACAGAAGGTAGTGGTTGGTGGGACTTACTTGCGGAGGTCTGTGGCTAGTAGAGTTCCACAAAGATTTGTACTGTAACCTCTGTTTGTCATAGCTACATATAAATGGCCTGGACAAAAACATAGTTGGGGAGGTTAATAAGTTTGTAAATAAAACTAGGATAATATGGTATTGTGAATTGTGAGGAAGATACAGCAGTGTATGCATCAGCTGTGGATATGGGCTGAGAAATGGCAGATGGAGTTTAACCCAGCCAAATGTGAAGTATTGCACTTTGGAAGATCAATTGTGGTGGAACATGTTAATGGTAAGAACCTTGACCATGTTAATGTACAAAGGGATCTTGCAGTTTAAGTGCTAAACTCACTAAAAATGGCTACACAGGTGATAAAGAAGGCATATTTCATGGCTGCCTTTGTTAGTTGAGGAATGTTCAGTCACTTTCAAGGGGTTGTTCAAGAGGCAGTGCTTCACAAAGGTGCCATCCATCATTAAGGAACACACATAAAAGTTGCTGGTGAACGCAGCAGGCCAGGCAGCACCTCTAGGAAGAGGTGCAGTCGACGTTTCAGGCCGAGACCCTTCGTCAGGACTAACTGAAGGAAGAGTGAGTAAGGGATTTGAAAGTTGGAGGGGGAGGGGGAGATCCAAAATGATAGGAGAAGACAGGAGGGGGAGGGATAGAGCCAAGAGCTGAACAGGTGATAGGCAAAAGGGGATACGAGAGGATCATGGGACAGGCGGTCCGGGAAGAAAGACAAGGGGGGGGGGGTTTCTGCATACCTCGACACGGTTTTATCCCCCCTTGTTCAATCCCTTCCTACCTATGTTCGTGACACTTCTCACGCTCTTAAACTTTTCGATGATTTTAAGTTCCCTGGCCCCCACCGCTTTATATTCACCATGGATGTCCAGTCCCTATATACTTCCATCCCCCATCAGGAAGGTGTCAAAGCTCTCCGCTTCTTTTTGGATTCCAGAACTAATCAGTTCCCCTCTACCACCGCTCTGCTCCGTCTAGCGGAATTAGTCCTTACTCTTAATAATTTCTCCTTTGGCTCCTCCCACTTCCTCCAAACTAAAGGTGTAGCTATGGGCACCCGTATGGGTCCTAGCTATGCCTGCCTTTTTGTTGGCTTTGTGGAAAAATCTATGTTCCGTGCCTATTCTTGTATCTGTCCCCCACTTTTCCTTCGCTACATCGACAACTGCATTGGCGCTGCTTCCTGCATGCATGCAGAGCTCGTTGACTTTATTAACTTTGCCTCCAACTTTCACCCTTCCCTCAAGTTTACCTGGCCCATTTCCGACACCTCCCTCCCCTTTCTAGATCTTTCTGTCTCTGTCTCTGGAGACAGCTTATCCACTGATGTCTACTATAAGCCTACTGACTCTCACAGCTATCTGGACTATTCCTCTTCTCACCCTGTCTCTTGCAAAAACGCCATCCCATTCTCACAATTCCTCCGTCTCCGCCGCATCTGCTCTCAGGATGAGGCTTTTCATTCTAGGACAAGGGAGATGTCTTCCTTTTTTAAAGAAAGGGGTTTCCCTTCCTCCACTATCAACTCTGCTCTTAAACGCATCTCCCCCATTTCATGTACATCTGCTCTCACTCCATCCTCCCGCCACCCCACTAGGAATAAGGTTCCCCTGGTCCTCACCTACCACCCCACCAGCCTCCGGGTCCAACATATTATTCTCCGTAACTTCTGCCACCTCCAACGGGATCCCACCACTAAGCACATCTTTCCCTCCCCCCCCCCTGCATTCCGCAGGGATCGCTCCCTACGCAACTCCCTTGTCCATTCGTCCCCCCCATCCCTTCCCACTGATCTCCCTCCTGGCACTTATCCGTGTAAGCGGAACAAGTGCTACACATGCTCTTACACTTCTTCCCTTACCACCATTCAGGGCCCCAAACAGTCCTTCCAGGTGAGGCAACACTTCACCTGTGAGTCGGCTGGGGTGATATACTGTGTCCGGTGCTCCCGATGTGGCCTTTTATATATTTGCGAGACCCGACGCAGACTGGGAGACCGTTTTGCTGAATACCTACGCTCTGTCCGCCAGAGAAAGCAGGATCTCCCAGTGGCCACACATTTTAATTCCACATCCCATTCCCATTCTGACATGTCTATCCACGGCCTCCTCTACTGTAAAGATGAAGCCACACTCAGCTTGGAGGAACAACACCTTATATTCCGTCTGGGTAGCCTCCAACCTGATGGCATGAACATCGACTTCTCTAACTTCCGCTAATGCCCCACCTCCCCCTCGTACTCCATCTGTGATTTATTTTTATACACACATTCTTTCTCTCACTCTCCTTTTTCTCCCTCTGTCCCTCTGACTATACCCCTTGCCCATCCTCTGGGTCCCCCCCCCGTC
This sequence comes from Mobula hypostoma, assembly GCF_963921235.1. Lineage (NCBI taxonomy): Eukaryota > Metazoa > Chordata > Chondrichthyes > Myliobatiformes > Myliobatidae > Mobula > Mobula hypostoma. Next base: position 174,308,288 of record NC_086101.1, read on the forward strand.
CCCCTCCTTGTCTTTCTTCCCGGACCTCCTGTCCCATGATCCTCTCGTATCCCTTTTGCCTATCACCTGTCCAGCTCTCGGCTCTATCCCTCCCCCTCCTGTCTTCTCCTATCATTTTGGATCTCCCCCTCCCCCTCCAGCTTTCAAATCCCTTACTCACTCTTCCTTCAGTTAGTCCTGACGAAGGGTCTCGGCCTGAAACGTCGACTGCACCTCTTCCTATAGATGCTGCCTGGCCTGCTGCGTTCACCAGCAACTTTTATGTCTGTTGCTTGAATTTCCAGCATCTGCAGAATTCCTGTTGTATCCATCATTAAGGCCCTTCTTTTCATTACTGACATCATGCAGGAGGTGCAGGAGGTACAGGAGTGTGAAGATCCACACTTAATCATTCAGATTTCTGTATACTGCATGAACACTATACCTTTACCGTTTCTTTCACACTACTTGTTTATTTTGTAAATTATTTTCAACCAGAAGCCAGTAATAATAATCTTGATTCTGATTCCGATTCTGAAATGAACTCAAGAATTGGGAAGTTGTGTTGCAGCTTTATAAAACTCCAGTTAGACCGCCTCTAGAGTACTGTATTCAATTTCAGTTGCCCATTATCGGAAAGGTGTTGAGACTTTGGAGAGGGTGCAGAAGAGGTTTACCAGGATGCTTCAAAAATCAGAGAGTATGAGCTACAACAAGAGGTAGAACGAAGTTAAGTAGTTTTCTTTAGAGCAGCACAGGCTCAGGGGAGATCAGATAGAGGTTTATAAGTTTATTAGAGACAAGATAGAGCAAACAGCCAGTATCTTTTTCCCAGGGTTGAAATGCCTAATTCCAGAGGACATTCATTTAAGGTAAGAAGGAGGCAATTCAAATATCTGTGGAGTGTGTTTTTTAGGCAGAGTGTGGTGGATGCCTGGAATGTGTTGCCTGGGGTGATGCTGGAGGCAAATATGATTGAGGTGTTCGAGAGACTATTAGATAGTCACATCAGTGTGCAGGGAACGGCAGGATATGGATATAATCAGGCAGAAAAGATTAGTTTATCTGGGCATTCAATTACGAATTTGGTTAGTTTGGTTAGTTTGTGGAACAAAAGTTTTTGTTAAACTGTGCTGTACTGATCTACACGGAATGGCCACTTTATTAGATACTTTCTGTACCTGATAAAGAGGCCATTGATTGGGAGTTCATGGCCTTCTGCTGCAGTAGCCCTTCCAATGCAAGTTTCAACATGTGCCTTCAGAGATGGCTGTTGTAACGCATGATTATTTGAAATACTGTAGTCTTCCTGTCACCTTGAACCAGTCTGGCCATTCACCTCTGCTCTCTCTCATTAACAAGGCATTTTCAGCCACAGAACTGCCACTCACTGGATTTTTTCTTTGTTTTTCAGACCATTCTCTGTAAAATCTAGAGATTGTTGCATATGAAAATCCCAGGAGATCAGCAGATTCTGAGATACTCAAGCTACTCTGTCTGGCACCAGCAATCATTTAGATCATATTTCCTCCCCATTCTGATGTTTGGTCTAAACAACAACTGAAACTCTTGACCATGTCTAAATGCTTTAATGCATTGAATTGCAGCCATATGATTGACTGGTTAGATATTTGCATTAATAACCACGTGTACAGGAGTAACAAATAAAGTTATTTGCAAATTGCAGCCAATGAGTGTATGTTCTACATTCTAACTGCCAAGCTAAAAAACAATGTTTAGTAACTGTTTAACAGTTGCAGTACTTCTGGATTATATTTATTAAAAGCTGAACTGAACATCCATTTCAATGTTTTTATTGGAGATCTTGCAAAGTGATAATGTTGAACTATTATTATCTGTCGTGTATTCTTTATCTTCTGCAATGTACTTACTCACAGGCTGTTCAATAATCTCAGTATCTTTATGATTTATATTTTCTGGCATGACCTATGCATGGGGATTCATAATAATAGTATAAAATGTCATAGCAAATAGCTTTCTGTTCTTCGATGGCAAAGGATGTTAAATCATTTCCTAATATATATATTTTGTTCTTCAGTCTTCAGGGGATCACTGCAGAACAAAACAAAGAAACGTGTACCGCATAGCATCTTTTATGTTCTCTGGAATAACCAAAATATTCTCTAGCAAATGCCTGTTTTCTGAAATGCCTCAGGTAAGTAAAAAATTGTGCATAGTGGTTCTTATAAACAAGAAGTAAAAGGTGTGAATAGTTCCCTTCTGGAGGTCAGGTTGCTAAATTGAGGTTACTGGTCAAGGTAACAAAAAGACATGAAGGATCTTTCCTGGCCATGTGAAAGTTGGGGGAGATCTCAGCTCAGTAACTCATCCAGATATAATAAACCTAAGAGCACAGACTTTTTTTCAGCACTGCACCTCAGAGGCAGTCCAAAAAATTGAAGTATGTCCTGGAAAGTGTGAGCAGGGAGCTGGATGAATGGAGCTTGAACATGTCTAAGCCAAAATGACACAAGGTTATGAACCATTCTTAATCTTCACTTCAAATGATACCGTATCTGTTAAATAGGGGCCGTGGACAATTCTGATTTGATGGAGAATGGACGTGAAAGCACAGAGGAACATCTGGAGAAATTTCTGAAACGCTCGTTCGCTGCTGTCGTTACTGCAGGATCGGGAATCTTTCGGAGGGTAGGCCTCAAAATCTCTGGCTTTGCCTGCTGTTGGTGACCGAGGTTGAGGTTGAATCATTCGGACAGAGATGACACTCAGTACTTGGTGTTGGAGAGCTGATCAGATCTTGAAGTTTTCGGATGACTCAGAGTCGGACTGTGGTCGACATGGCAGGGAGAGTTCTTCCTTCTCCTGTCTGCGTGAGATGTGGGACACTTGAGAGACTTTGAACTTTTACTGTGCTCATGGACTTCTTCATCAAGTTATGGTATTGTTGCACTACTGTAACTACAGGTTTCCCCTGCTATCCGAAGGTAGAGCGTTCCTATGAAACGGTTCGTAATCCGAAATGTCGTAAAGCGAAGAAGCAATTACCATTTATTTATATGGGAAAATTTTGTGAGTGTTCGCAGACCCAAAAATAACCTACCAAATCATGCCAAATAACACATAAAACCTAAAATAACAGTAACATATAGTAAAAGCAGGAATGATATGATAAATACACAGCCTATGCAAAGTAGAAATACTTTTCCACAATCATTACTGAACTGTTCTCCATAGCAAAAGTCTCACACAAGTCGGCAGAAAATCTCACCCAAGCGTTGTTGGCAAAAACACGGCGCAAGCGCTCTCCAGTAACCTTTAAGCTGTGAAGCTGCCAAATCATACCAAATAACACGTAAAAATACACAGCCTATATAAAGTAGAAATAATGTATGTACAGTGTAGTATCACTTACGGGAATCGGGAAGCCAGCGAGCACACTGATGATGGTGCGTTAGACTGAGTTGTCGCAGGGTGGGGTGGTGCAGTGGCCCCCACCCTCCAGGCCGCTGAGCAATAAATTGCCACGAAGAACGCAGGGGTCCAGCAGTAGCCGGGAGGTACACCGCACATCTTTAAGAAAAAAGCTGAAACAAACATGCCAATTAATTAGGTGCCGCCTGTAATTGTCGGCCCAGATACGATTGCGTCGTCTCTGACCTGGGCCGACAATTACGTGCTGGCGGCACCTAATTAATTAGCATGTTTATTTCTACTTTTTTCTTAAAGATGTGCTGGGTGCCTCCCGGCTACCTTTACATTCTCCGCGAATCGGTATCTGTCCATGGCCTGGGGTGGTGGGACACTGGGGTGTCATCTCGTCGCCTGTTTCCATTAAAGCAGGCAGCTCATCTTCTTCTATCTCTGCCCCCCTCGATGTCGAAGGTCGAGGTTCGTCGTCTGCTGTGGCTGATGTGGAAGGCTTGCTTGATTGCTGAGCCTTGCAGATTTTTCTATCACACAGTTCTTTAATAAGGACTCAAACCATCCTGCAAATATCCCCTAAACCAACGTACCCTTTCAAAATTAAAGTCATACTTTATCATTACTCATTCGGTTTCGATTGTTATCCTTTTTTCTTCCAATGGCATTAGCTCTTCATCTGTCAGTTCTTGGTGATGGATTGCCAAAACCTCTTCAACATCATGTTCATCAGCTTCCACAAGCCAAACTCACGTTGTCCTTACTTCGTTCACCATGATCGAAACGCTTAATTATGTCTAGTTTTACGCTAAGTGTAACACCCTTACGAGCTCTTTCAGGCTTTTCCGATACCATAGAACTCATCTTGCAAACGGCTGCTCACAGACACGTGTTAAAGCAATGCCGTTCCAAATCCGGGGGAGAGCCGCTGCTCGGGGCGCGCTGCCTTTTATCTACTAATGTACGTCTTTCATAACAGTGAGGTTTTGTCAAGCGAACGTTCGAAAAGCGGGGGACACCTATATATGTTATAATTATGTGGTTTTGTCAGTTTTTTCAGTCTTGGTCTGTCCTGTGTTTTGTGATATCACACCGGAGGAAATATTGTATCATTTCTTAATGCATGCATTACTAAATGTCAATAAAAGAGGACTACGTGTCTTCATAATCTAAACATCAGCTCACTGATGTTGAATTTGACAATTTTTCCAACACCAAAGAATGGCCTCTTAGAGTTCCTGATAGTCTTTGTCTACTTTGTTTAAACACACTTGAATAACATCAAAATAGTTAGCTTACATCATCATTCTAATCATAATTAATTGTAGTATTAAGCAGCATTATAAATCATATCCGTCATATTCTTAATTGCAAACACAAGTAATTCTGAGCCATATGCATGAAATGCTGCAGGTAATCAACAAGTCAGGCAGCTTCTATGGAGGAGAATGTCTATGTTTATTTCCCTTCATAGATACTACCTGACTTGCTGAGTCTATCCAGCATTTTGTTTGTAGTACTTGCACAGAAGTCTAAAACATATATGCATATCAGCAACACACATCAAAGTTGCTGGTGAACGCAGCAGGCCAGGCAGCATCTATTGGAAGAGTTTCAGTCGACGTTTCAGGCCGAGACCCTTCGTCAGGACTAACTGAAGGAAGAGTTAGTAAGAGATTTGAAAGTGAGAGGGGGAGGGGGAGATCCAAAATGATAGGAGAAGTCAGGAGGGGGAGGGATGGAGCCAAGAGTTGGACAGGTGATTGGCAAAGGGGATATGAGAGGATCATGGGACAGGAGATCCAGGGAGAAAGACGGGGGGGGGGTGAAAACAAAGGATGGGCAAGGGGTATAGTCAGAGGGACAGAGGGAGAAAAAGGAGAGTGAGAGAAAGAATGTGTGTATAAAAATAAATAACGGATGGGGTACTAGGGGGAGGTGGGGCACTAGCGGAAGTTAGAGAGGTCAATGTTCATGCCATCAGGTTGGAGGCTACCCAGACGGAATATAAGATGTTATTCCTCCAACCTGAGTGTAGCTTCATCTTTACAGTAAAGGAGGCCGACTGAAACTCTTCCAATAGATGCTGCCTGGCCTGCTGTGTTCACCAGCAACTTTGATGTGTGTTGCTTGAATTTCCAGCATCTGCAGAACTCCTGTTGTTATGCATATCAGTGCCTCTTTCACCTCAGATGGTTGAAGAAGTTTGGAATGAGACCCCAAATCCTAAGAACTTTCTATAGGGGCACAATTGAGAGCATTCTGACTGGCTGTATCACTGACGAAGGGTCTCGGCCTGAAACGTCGACTGCACCTCTTCCTACAGATGCTGCTTGGCCTGCTGCGTTCACCAGCAACTTTGATGTGTGTTGGCTCTATCACTGGCTGGTATGGGAACTGTACTTCCCTCAATCGCAGGACTCTGCAGAGAGTGGTGCAGACAGCCCAGCACATCTGTAGATATGAACTTCCAACTATTCAGGACATTTACAGAGATAGGTGTAGAAAAAGGGCCCAAGGGGTTTTTGGGGACACGAGTCACCCCAACCACAAACTGTTCCAGCTGTTAATATCCAGGAAACCGTACTGCAGCATCAAAGTCCTGACCAACAGGCTCTGGGAAGCTTCTTCCACCAGACCATCAGACTGATTCATTCACGCTGATACAATTGTATTTCTATGCTATATTGACTGTCCTGTTGTACATACTATTTGTGACAAAATACTATAAACTGCACATTGTACATTTAGACGGAGACATAGCGTAAAGATTTTTACTCCTCATGTATGTGAAGGATGTAAGAAATAAAGTCAATTCAATTCATTGCTGTATAGCCAGTGTGCCTAAGGCTTTTCAATAGTACTGTCATAATTTTATGTATTGCACTGTACTGTTGCCGTAAAACAAAAACAAACTTCATGATGTATGTGAGTGATGATAAACTTAATTCTGATATAGATCTCTATTATGGACTGAGAGTGGGAAGGGGGCAGGAAAAGGGGAATCATGCTTGGGAAAAGAGGAAAGGAGAGGGGAGGGAGCAGGAAGCACCAGAGAGACATTCTACAATGATCAATAAACGGATTGTTTGGAATCAAATGACCTTGTCTGGATGCAGCAAAATACAGGGAAATCCTGGAGGAAAACCTAATGCAGTCAGCAAGAGAACTGCGACTTGGGAGAAGATTTGTCTTCCAGCAAGGCATGGTGTAATGATCAATAAACCAACTGTTTGGAATCAAGTGACCAAGCCTGGTGTCTCAGGGGTAGGTGTGTCTACAACTGCGCCACCACCACCACCCCACCCCTAGCACTCCTTCTCTGCCACCTGACCTACACCCCTGTCATGGCATTCTGCTCTTGCCATTCCCAACATCCTTTGTTCCTGCCAATTCTACAAACTCGCTTCGCGTTCCACATTGAGAAATACAGTACTGTGCAAAAGTATTGGTCACCCTAGCCAAAAGACTTTTACACAGTACTGTATATTCTTGATTACAGCTCCTATTGCGTTTATAGAAAAAAAATCAGAATTCTCAGAATCAGGTTTATTATCACCGGCATGTGTCATGAAATTCTGTTGCTGACTTTAGCAGTTGGGACTAACCCATTATTTTTAAGCTAGATGTCTATAACTCACAGGAAAGATTCCAGAGATCAAGTTTCTATGCTTATCCAATTGTTAAATGTTTCACACAATCTTCTGTATCCAGAACTGTATCTTACAACTGACTTTCTTCTTAAGTAAATTCATACTCACAGCAATCAAATTTCTCACCTAAGTCTGGAAATATGAAAAAACTAAAAGAATAGGGGGAAAATAATAGCACAATATCTTGGAAAGGAGTACAATTTTACAGTGTAATATAGAAAAGAAAGAGAAAGGTAGTCAAAAACAAAATTTATTCTTTTACGTTTAAAAAAATCAGGAATATTTTGGAATACTCTCAACTTACCTGGTGAGTAGTGCTTCAAAAAAATATTTAATTAGACAAATCAACTCATTTGCTCAGGAATCCATTCACCACTCTAGTTTTTTGAATTATGTCCTCCCCTTGCACATTGTAGCTTTGGTGTGTATCACATACAAAATGAGCTGCAGCTACTCTGACAGAACTTCCCAAACCCGTGACTTCTCCCACCAAAGGGAGTAGGGACCTGGGAACGCCACAACCTGCAGTATCCCTCTTATTTGCATAACTTTCTGATTCGGAAATGAATCTCGATTGTCAGTGGTCTGAATCCTGGAACTCCCTATCCAATTCAACTGTGGGAGTATCTTCACGAGCAGCAGTTAAGAATGATGGCTTCTCCATGACAGTTATGGGCAGGAGAAGGAACTGCAATACTTTAGAAACCTCACCACTTTCTGGAACATAACAGCTATCAACTCCACTAATCTATAAATAATCCCTAAGGCAAAGCTGATAAAGTCTATAATTTATGGACTATGCTTCCTTATTTTTAATGATTATTATTCATGTTGATTATTCTGTTTTCTTTGAGAAAGCACAATCGGGCACCGGTACTCAGATGTTTTTACTCTTGATCTTTTTCTGTAAATGTTGATTGATTAGTAATCATATTTCCAAACACTAACCTCTCTTCATAGATTACTCCCTTGAAATAGTCTCTTATGAATTTCACAGAAAAGATTTCATGTCCACGTTGACACCTATACTAAAACTAAAATTTAAAATAAAATCAAATAAATCAGAATTAGGTTAGATATCACTGGCATATGTTCAGGAACTCATTATTATGCAGAGGCAGTACATTGTAATACAGAATAATAAAGACTGTAAATTACATTAAGTATATATACAAATAAAATTGTAACTAACTAAAGATCTAGCTTTTGCTGCTGCTGTTAGGAATGCAATATACAGTACCCAATATTCAACTGGTAACCATATTTAGTTTTGAGACACATCAGTTGCACAGTGATAAATTATTCTGAAAATGATGATTACAACCCTCAAAAACACAAGTGATATTGGTATAAGGCAAATGGCACTGCTGTATGGCAAATAACAAGTATTTTTATTTATAAGCCATCTTACCATGCTCACTTGTCTCAAAGTCATCCACATGCTTTCTTTCACTGGTTTGATTGTGGACAAACACGGCAGATTTTCCACATTAACTTCATTCCACAAAGAATACTAAGAGGAATCACTAGTTTAATGTTTTGTTTTATTTGATTTATTCATTTCAGGGAAGTTGGTCAACATACAGATAAAATAGTTCTTCTTCCAATAGTTCCAGGGGATTTTTTAATGTTCACTTAAGTGAGGCTTCAATTCTGTTCCTGAATTGTACTCTTCAATATTGCTGAGGGGCTTGGTTCAGCATTCAGCATGAATCAAGTGGGATGCAATATTTTATCACCTAGTGTTGTTATCTTTGCAACCTCTGGCACATTACAAGTTAGACAGGGTAACACAGAACTCTATCTGTTCTCTCTTGGTATTTTAACTACCAATTCAACAAGAACCCCCCCCCCCCATGCTGCACAGTGTGATATTACCATTTCCACGTCAACCATCCTTGTGCTTCTCAATTTAGTGGCAATTAGTACCATATTATTGGCAGTTTTGTGTTGTGAATTCACATCCACTGGGAGCTATATAAATGTTCAATTAGAATTTATAGCCAGCAGACATTGAGAAGATATTCATCCTATCAATTGAGCAGGTTTGAGTCCAGATCATAAATGTGCTTAAATTTTCTTTTCGTTGATTTCTTACAATTATTATCATTTTCTTTTACGATGGATAAATTTGGCGTTAATTCGTACAGTGCTTCCTCCCCAAAATCTTCAACTCAAGCAATATGATGATTCCCTTCTCATTGTTCTGAGGCCTAATCCACACATTTTCACAAGTGAGAGGAGCATACGTGCAAATATCTTTAAATCGGATGCAAGCACAAATATTAAATAAAATGAAGCATGTGTTTTATCCACTATCGCACCTTTGACACTCAATTAAATCTTGACCAAAATTCTCGTTTTCAGACTGATTTACTGTAGATAGGGTTGAAGGTAACCTATTCTTTTTAGTGGATGGTAGAAGGACCAGGGGAAAGGAATATGAAATTTTGGCAAAGGATGCCAAGGAATTGTAGGACTTTTTGTTCCCTTTGCAGTGTACTTGTGACTTGGAATTCACCAGATGTAAGGATGATAAAAACAAAATCAGTCTGTGTCCTCTAAAATAAATTGTGTTGGCAATTGAGAGTGAATAATTGTAGAACTCTATGATCATTTAATTTCTTGTTCAGACCTGACTTCAAACAAATCTTCAAACAGTATATCATTCCTAAGGTCTAGTAAAATTTCAGTGAGCAATGTGGATAAACCATGTTAAAATCTGTTTTATGCAGGGCAGTGTGAAATAATACCTTCTGAGAAAATAAAATGGTGAAAGTGAGTTTTTCTGAGATAGTAAGACTAAATTGTGTAAGGACAGAGAGAGAAAAGACACAAATGTAAAGATTTACGTTTAGGGTGTTAATAGAAAGGATTGTTGTTGATTACTCGCAAGATTCCGAGCACTGTATACAAAAAATTAAATAAAATTTAAGAAGTGGATTTCTATTTACAGTATATGTTTTGATCACAATTCTGTTCAGTCTGTGTAATTTAAATAATTCAGGCATGATAGGATATGGTTTTGAAAAAACGTGAAAAAAATTGTTGTATTTAATGAGCATGAGGTTGGAGGTCACTTGCGGTTATTTTAAAAATTAAGGAATGTTCTTGAGAGAGTAAGTTGTAAAAGACTGCCTGTCACTTAAACCATAAGATGTAAACTATTCACCCTATCAAGTCTGCTCTGACAGTCAATCGTGGCTGTATTTTTAATCCCTATTCTCCCACGTTTAGCCTGTAATCCTTAACCTCCATGACCATTCAAGAACTCATCAATCTCTGCCTTAAATACACCCAATAATGGCCTCCACAGCCCTTTGTGGCAATAAATTTCACAGGTTCACCATCCTCAGGTTGAAGAAATTTCTCCTCACCCAAGTTTTAAAGCAGCATTGATGATTATTCTGAGGTTGTACACTCAAAACCAACACTCACCTAAAAATGGAAACACCCTCTCCACTTTCACTCTACCCAGGCCTTTCACTGTCCATTACGTTTAAACAATATCCCTCACCCAAGCCACACCCCCCAACCCCCAGTTAGCAAACTGAATGCCATGATTACAAGTTAAATTATGTTGTCAGGAAATAAATCTTCCCTACATTCAACATCTAAATACTTGTTTATTTTTAATGATATATTTAGTCATAGTCATAGTCATACTTTATTGATCCCGGGGGACATTGGTTTTCGTTACAGTTGCACCATAAATAATAAATAGCAATAGAACCATAAATAGTTAAATAGTAAAATGTAAATTATGCCAGTAAATTATGAAATAAGTCCAGGACCATCCTATCGGCTCAGGGTGTCTGACCCTCCAAGGGAGGAGTTGTAAAGTTTGATGGCCACAGGCAGGAATGACTTCCTATGACGCTCTGTGCTGCATCTCAGAGGAATGAGTCTCTGGCTGAATGTACTCCTGTGCCCACCCAGTACATTATGTAGTGGATGGGAGACATTGACCAAGATGGCATGCAACTTAGACAGCATCCTCTTTTCCGACACCACCGTGAGAGAGTCCAGTTCCATCCCCACAACATCACTGGCCTTACGAGTGGGTTTGTTAATTCTGTTGGTGTCTGCTACCCTCAGCCTGCTGCCCCAGCACTCAACAGCAAACATGATAGCACTGGCCACCACAGACTCATAGAACATCCTCAGCATCGTCCGGCAGATTTTAAAGGACCTCAGTCTCCTCAGGAAATAGAGACGGCTCTGACCCATCTTGTAGACAGCCCCAGTATTCTTAGACCAGTCCAGTTTATTGTCAATTCGTATCCCCAGGTATTTGTAATCCTCCACCATGTCCACACTGACCCCCTGGATGGAAACAGGGGTCACCGGTACCTTAGCTCTCCTCAGGTCTACCACCAGCTCCCTAGTCTTTTTCACATTAAGCTGCAGATAATTCTGCTCACACCATGTGAGCAGAATTTCTGCACTATCAATTTTCGAGCAAAGATTTCCAAACATCTTCCACCCATTCTGTCACATTGTTCAACCTCAACTGCCCTCTAAACCTTCTACCAAAAAATGTAAAAGTAGTCTTTCTGTTTAGTTGAACATCTTACTAAACAACAATGTCTTTTCTGGCTACTCTGTGAGATCTATCACAAGAGAGAAAATTTATATGGAACATAAATTGAGAAAGAACCTTCAACATCAAGGACAGGAAGATGGGATTAGAATAGTATTTCCATTTCAAAAGCTAACACCATCACAGTATCACACTTGCAATGGGACAAATCACAGACTCACAGATAACGTATGACAAAGAAGAAGGCCATTTGATCCTCCTTGCCTGTGCTAAATGAATCTGAGTTATCCAGCCTAATCCCACTTTAGGACATTAGGTCCAATGCCTTGCGATCATACCTTTTGCAGTAAATATCTGAGAATCTATTTGAATTGTGCTGACTATTTCTAACTCTATGATCCTTTCAGATATGGGTTTCAAATCTCGCCCACCCACTTTGTGAAAGAATCCCTTCTTAAGATAAATATGTCCTTCTTAGTTACTCTGTCTAGGCTCGCTGTAATTCTACACACCTCAGACAGGGTTCATGAACACACAAGATTCTGCAGATGCTGGAAATCCAGAACAAAAGACACAAAATGCTGAAGGAACATAGCTGGTCAGGCAGCATCTATGGAGAGGAATAAAGAGTGATGTTTCGGGCTGAGACCATTCATCAGAACTGATGAAGGAGACTCAGCTGCTTCTGAGCTCCAATTTAACCACTCTTTACTCACGGCTACAATTTTTTCAGCTCTGACAAATATTTTGCAAAACTACCACTTATGATAGTTTAATACTATACCATCCCAGTCACTTCACAGGAGCAATGTCATTCGCAAATTTGCACGGATCAAGAAGTAGGAAATTTAACTCTTGTCCATAAAGCTGGCATTAAAAAAAAATTTATTTGTGACCTGTGGTTCAGAGAAGAATTTCCAGAAATTGGACCAAAAGAAGCTTACAGGAATACGACTGACAGAAAATAAAAGGATGAGATGATGCAAAAAGGCCAGAGCTGGAGAAAGATGGAGCCCTTGTGGAGCAAGAGCAGATAGCAGAGGCAAGAAAAACTGAGTACTTTGAATGTTCTCAGTTGGAGCACGTCAAAAGACCTTAATATCAAATGACTTAAAAGAGACCAGGGCTAAAGCAAATACGGTCCTCTATGATAATGTTGGCAGGGTGGTAGGATTAACCCTTTTGAAAGGAGCACTTCCTTTTGATGAAATAAATTATCTGTTCCAGAAATCTGTCACCTATGGTCTGTTTTTTAATCAATTTGTGCAATGTACATCCATTTAAAGCGAATCTTTATCAATCAAATGCCTTCAGAACATTGAAATTATTGCAAACTGAAAGCATGTTATGCGATAACAAAGCATCAACATGATCTTTAGAGCATTTTTGCTGATAATGCATGTCTAAAATGTATTTTAGTATCTTTTTCTTTTCCTTGAGACAGTGCAGTATTTCAGAGCATTCGGTATTGCAGATGCTTTTTCACAAAGACGTATACATAGACATGCGCCCCACAGAGCGGCAGCTCTGATGTGATACAGCACCAAAAATCAATTGGCCTCATGAGACTTGATAACACACTGGTCGCAGGGCCACTTTCAGAAACTAGCCTCATGAGGACCATTTTTACAGGGAAATCATTAAGGCTGCTGCTTAAAAAAAACTCATTGTTATTCATTAGCAATGATGAAGCTACTTAATTGCAGGAGGAAAATTGTCATATTAAAACAGAAAGTTAAAAGAACACCTTTCAGAATCAGGTTGCTGCCAACAAAATGTCCGCTAATGACTAGAACAAGCTATTATAAGGAGAGAGGGGGATCACATATATGACTTTCTAAGTAATCCTTGAGTATTGGCAGTTTGGGATAACTGCTACATGATACACTATCAGCAAGAGGTGCTGCTTCCAAATTTGGACCAAAAAGGCAATGACAAATAACTGCCAATTCTAAATTAATCAAGTCACATTATCAAACTACAAGATGTCTGCAAGCTGAAATCTCTGACTTAGCACACTAACTGATATATTTCTGAGTCACCTATTTTCAAGCCAGAAGGAGAACTGAAGGTTTATATGTAGTAATTTCACAATCTTTAAAACAATGTGCTGGTAACATGACCCTCTGATTACTTTTAGACTTTAAAGCTTTAAGGCATTGTTTGTTTAGGAGAAGGGATTCAGGTGAAGGTGGAGCACATTTTCAGACACAATGATTTGTATCTATTTTGTGGACACACTAAATAAATCCTTTATAAATAAGTTGGTTGTTGTTTTTCCTCCAGAGAGACAAGGTTGATTGGGAGCAACAATTTGTTGCCCTAGAAGCGAACAATACAGTCCTCATAGAAATCAATCCCATTGTTCCAGGCAGATGGAAAACAGAAGAGGTATTTTTAATTTTCAATTACAATCATCCGTTGGCATTAATTCTACAGTTCCCATGAGCAGACATAACTCTAACCAGAATTTATCTCCCAACTAAGTCCCACACTCACCATGCACTGCACAATACAGAGCTGTTACTTGCATCAAAAGGGAACCAAGGTATATCAGTATCAAGATCAATTGTGTAGGATCACAATGCTGACAACTGCAAGTGTGGGTGGGCATCTGTCAAACCAAAAATACAGTTCAATAAAAATGCCCCGTTTAAAGCAGATAGATTATTTTCTATTACATTCTTGCATGCACAAATTCATGTGGGGTGGTGGGGTAGAGATATAGCTCTAGTAAAAGAGGTGTAGGATGCTCCTTTCCTCTGCTAGCCTGCATGTCATCCATTGGTAACATCTGTTTAGCCCCCTGATCAGGGTCACATGAAGCCATGGGGGCAGGTGGTGCATATCACAAGTCTTGGTTATGCAAACAATGACGCCAGGCAGACAATCTCTAAAGAGATTGATAATAATGGCTGGGGTCACCAGTCTTGTAAAGACACTGCCCAGAAGAAGGCAAAGGCAAAACACTCCCGTAGAAAAACTTGCCAAAAACAATTATGGTCATAGACCCTGTTTGCCCATGTCATGTGCAATGGCACATAATGATGATGAACAAATGATAAAAAACACAATATTTACAAAATGAAGAAGAAAAATTGATCCTGTTGCATTTTGGTTTTGAACCACCAGCTGCTTCAGATATATTTTTAAGGTGGTTATGGGAAGAAGACTGGAGAATGGGGTTGAGAGGGATAATAAATTAACCATACAGAGCAGACTCAATGGGATGTATGACCTACTTCTGCTCCTATGTCTTATGGTCTTATCGAGAGAGGGCAAAGGAGATTCACATTTGTTGCCTGGAATTGAACATTTCAGTTATAAGGAGAGACTGGAGAAGCCCAGTCTGTTTTTCCTGGAGAGGTGAAGGTTTGAAGGGGACATAATTGAGATATACAAAATAGTGGGGGATATAGATAGGGTAGACTACAGAAAACTTCTCCCTTAACCAGAGGTGAATAAGATTATTGGACATAGATTTTAAGTAAGAGGTAAGAGATTTAGAGGGGATCTCAGAACATACCTTTTTCACACTGCCAGAGGGAATGGTAGAAGCAAGGTCAGTTACAGCATTTGTCTGGATGAGCACGCAAATTGCCTAGGCTCCTAGTCAAGTGCTGGAAGATGGGATTAATATGGATGGGTGTCTCATGATCACTATAGCTACGTTTTGGGTGGTAACCATGTTAGCCTTGACCAAAAGTGAAAAAGGAAACATTCAGATGGAGAAGGGACTATAAATGGTTCTATAAGGAGTTATAAGCTTCACCAATTGCCCGTGCCCGACGCCGGCCCCTAGGCCTGAGTCGACATAGTAGTAGATTCTTACTGTTCATATCACTCAGCGACCACAAACTTTTCTTTACCATCTGTGAACTGAAATTCATTCTTCCCATGATAGCAGGAACAAGGATTCTAGGCTGAGCCATTCCACCATCTTAATCGAGTATTCTCAAAAAGACATTTGCATCAGGAACACACATAAAATCCTAGGGGAACTCAGCAGGCAGGCAGTATCTATGGAAAAGAGTACAGTCGACATTTTGGGCCAAGACTGCCAATAAGACTTGATACTGGATACAGATAATCTAAATAAAATACAGATGGAAGTAAGTGAAAATGTGCAGATGCGTCAACTGTTTACTCTTTTCCATAGGTTCTGCCTGGCCTGCTCAGTTCTTCAGCATTTTGTGTGTGTTGCTTGGATTTCCAGCACCTGCAGGTTTTCTCTTATTTGCATCAGTGAAATTTAAATTCTAAGGGTGGCAGCAGATGATTTCTCTGTCACATCTGTGTTAACATTGACAGCTATACCGAAAGATCCATTTCTTGAGGTAAGTCAACAAACAAAATAGATTGCTAAATATAGGGATGAAACCTTTCCCACACAGATTTTGCGAATAGTCCGTTACCCAATGGTTACATAAAATGGTGATGGTACGAACAGACTTGCAAAATAAATATGATGGAAAATTCCGTTTAGGACCAATAAGTGTGAAGAATGCACCCAAGAAATTGAACCATTTGTCACTATATTTTCATATGTCAAATCTGCAGAACAAAACCCCCAATAACACCACCCTAGGTAGGAAGATTAAATCAATGTCTTTTTTTACATATTATGCTGAAAAGCAGGTGGATAATTTTCTGGTATTGATTAATAACTAGTTAAAGGTGTTACCATTAAAGGACAAGGGAGCCTTGTACCATCATGGAATGCAAAATGGAGAAACTATATCTCCCAGTGGTCACACATTTTAATTTCACGTCCCATTCCCATTCTGATATGTCTATCCATGGCGTCCTATACTGTAAAGATGAAGCCACACTCAGGTTGGAGGAACAACACCTTATATTCCATCCGGGTAGCCTCCAACCTGATGGCATGAACATTGACTTCTCAAACTACTGCTAATGCCCCACCTCCCCCTTGTACCCCATCCTTTATTTATTTATTTATATACACACATTCTTTTTCTCTCTCTCCTTTATCTCCCTCTGTCCCTCTCACTATACCCCTTGCCCATCCTCTGGGCTTCCCCCCTCCCCCTTTTCTTTCTCCCTAGGCCCATGATCCTCTCATATCCCTTTTGCCAATCAACTGTCCAGCTCTTGGCTCCATCCCTCCCCCTCCTGCCTTCTCCTATCATTTTGGATCTCCCCCTCCACCTCCCACTTTCAAATCTCTTACTAGCTCTTCATTCAGTTAGTCCTGACGAAGGGTCTCGGCCCGAAACATCGACTGTACCTCTTCCTAGAGATGCTGCCTGGCCTGCTGCATTCACCAGCAACTTTGATGTGTGTTGCTTGAAATTCTAGCATTTGCAGATTTCCTCATGTTTGCGTTTGCTATACATGATCTTTTTTGGGTGGTCAAACCAAATAATATTCAACAATTTAGATCATGCCCGTTTGAAGATTTTATGCAGAATAATGGAGTAAAACTTTGGCTGATGTTAAGAAGCATTCTAGGATGCGCTGAGACACATAACCGGTGATGTAACCTGGGGTCATCGGGTGTTTGGGGCTCTTTCAACATCAGACACCCTCACCAGATGACCCAGCCAGGATTGATCCAACCCTGGCTTGTGCCCCAGCATCATTAGTCCACGGGTCTCACCTCTTGATCCATAGCCATCTACAGGCTCACTCAGCAGCCACTGTGACCGTCCTGATGGCTCTTTTCTTTGCAACTCCTGTAATGCCAAGGAGAGAGTAGGTCGTGCATAGCAAGCAGCCAGCAAAACCACTATTGGCTCACATCGTGCCATGCCTCCTGTCTCTTGCACTGCTCTACCAGCTCTTGGTATTTGGCTTTCTTACACTCAAATGTCTCCTCAATCTGGTCCTCCAAAGGTACTGTCAGCACTATCCAGCTTCAAAGGAGGAGGAATAAGGGTCAGTTTGAAGGAGAGACTCAATTATCACGACAGGAGAGGATGTTTGAATGTTACTATGAGACATTGACTTCTAGTATTTCTTCTAAACTGCATAACAGCAGTACACTCCTCAACAGAAATGTCAACACCCACATATAAGTCGCCTCCTGCATAATTTAGAGACTAAAACAGAGTTTAAACAGACTAAGGATCACAAGACCAGCCACAAGAATATGTCCAGTCTCTATGATGATGCTCAGGTGCTGAGGATGATGGCAAACTGGAAATGAGAAGACCTGGCATTTGGTCAAAAAGTGTCAGTATACGGAAAGGTCCGCCAGGAGGACCATAACCTTGTTGTAGTTTGGAGGCCTGGACCCAGACCTCTAAATGACCTGGAGAGTTATGTTGGCTGGAGTCAGGGCTTTATGCTTTGGCTCTTGGTAAGGTCACCCATACCGAACAGATCATGGGGTAGAGGACAGAATAAGAGTGGTCCACTGGTCCTCCAGGTACAGGATTTCAGCATGGGGCAAACAACCCTGACCGGTAAAACAACATTGTTATGGAAACAGCAATGAAGAACCCGTCTACATCGCAGTACAATAGTATTCCTGAGTCTCCACCCAGGACTGACAATAGTGAAAACAGGAAGCGATTTGACACAAAAAAGGAGGCCCTGAACACTGCCAGAAATGGAAGGAGTCCATTGCTATCCTAAGTGCCAGTGGTGTCATGGGCAGTAAGTAAGTAAGGAAGGCGCTTTAAAGAATGGAAAGCTTAGAAATTCTGAAAAGACAATAGAGACAGCACATACACTATGGCAAGGAGAATAGTGAAAAAGGCTCCAATGTTAAAAGATGTTACAAAGATAAGTCCTACATTAAGAACCATTTTTTTAATATGATGATCAAGATAAGGCAGCCTTCCAGCTACACCTGATGAAGACAATTCCACTAAACTATGTCTGCTTTCTTCTCTTATCATAACATGGAAGCAGTATTGCACACGTAATATTGCCATGAACAGCAATTGTTAGCTTTAAGTTGTACTCAATCCCTTAGAATTGTATCACATCACAAATTGCTTTCTGGCCTGCAAGAACATGCCCAGAAAATTCAAAATGAGCTCTTAAGAAAACTGCACGTACTTTGTTTCAGCAGCTTGGGTTACTCATGCACACTTTGGAATGGACTTCATTCAAGTTTAAAGACACGCTGAGTACAAATATTTTACAAAGCCCAAACCCTTCTGCTATTTAGTATGTGCTAAACACTGCTCGAGTGGTTCCTGTGGGCCTATTTTACTTCTGCATTTACAGGCTTATAGTTACTGCATCCTACTTTGTACTCAATTAAAACCGAAGGGCCCTGAATTTGCTGTGGTTGTTTTGGAGCAACCTGGCAGTGCATTTAATACCGCCAAGTATCTATCTGGCAAAAATAATTGGCCATGATCCCTGGACCCTAAGCCAGGTGTCTTAAGCCATATCATTTTAAACTAAGCTGGCAGTAACAACATAGAAATAACAACAGCAATATATAGTGTGGCAATGCAGATAAGATTTGACTAACATTGAGGGGCACTCACAAAGGACTTTCATTTCTATTTTAATGTCTCCTTCCTAAGGAGACACTCAGAGTTGAAGATGACTTGTTTCTAGTCTAGTTTAATGGCTGCCATGTGACTAAAGTATCCAATGTGGATCCTTTGATGCTGCTGGGGGTTCGCCCCTGCTGATCCACAGGAAAACACAATCTTTCTTCAGCCAGCTTTACCCTTGATGGCCTGTGCATTAAAGCCTTATGTAAGCTTGAAGATACTTTGTCATCCTGACACCATCCCTTTAAGACCACCTGTACAGCTGCTTACTGAGAATAATAAGTTAATGTTATTCTGGATGTTTTCAAATTATATCTTCACCCTGGTTTAGGAGACCACCTGTCCACAAAGACCATCTGAAATCAATCCTATCAAAGATCATTATCACATTTCATTAATATGGAACAGTTAGGATAACCTTCATTATTTTCCACAGAACTGTCAACTTCATTTATAAATGATGATACAGTATTTGAAATAAGGTATCTTACTGCACCAAACAGCATAAAATATGTCTAAGATACAGCAATCTGGAGGCAAATATTTTGAAATAAAGGTAATGGTTAACCAGCCAAGAGAACCGAGGAGTTTGTTAAACTAACACCTCTGAGAATTAAATCTTTCTGACATTTACAGCTGTTTGTTTCTGTGAAACAGCATAAATAAATTATGAAGACTGTGCCTTTCGTACACATAATAGATTGATGGTTGAGGAAGTTGGGGCGGTGGAAAGGGGGGAAATCTCCATTAATTAGAAAAAACAATGCCATGCAGTAATTACTCAAACAGGTTAACTTACAAAAATCAACTTAAAGGTAAATATTTAATACTGGCAACTATATTATTCAAATTATAATGGCTACTCTATTTGATATATCATCACATAGATCTGTCAACAGCAACTGCACACACAGTTGCTTCAGAATATCTGCATCAAGACACCAGTCAAAATGCTTGAGATTGTACAGTTTCAAAACTGCTGATGCAGAGCAGTTGTGAAGGGGCAAATAATTCACAATAAGCATTCTGATGAGCCATAACTTCGAAGGCCAAAGGGCAAGTTGGGGGGGGTTGTTGGTTGCATAATGGGCCCCCGATGTTTCGATTTGAATTATGTCCTATATTCCATCACTCCCAAATTGATGATTCTAATCACACCACATGCACATGTGATACTATAATGAAATTTTACAATTAGAATTGAGCTGCAATTTTAATCCCACCAGGCTGTAGCTCACATTGATATCCACAGCATTATACGCAAGTTAGGAAACATAACTGCGAGCATTTGTGATCATCTTACATTGACAATGATTAAATTATTTATTTCTCTGAGCGAGTGGAGAATAACGTATGTTAACAGGTTTTCCTTTACAGAGTTTATTTTAACTTTGAATTCTAAATCAGGACTGATGACAGAGTGAATGGATGACCATTTAAACATTTTTAGGATACAGCACAGTAACAGGTCCTTTTGACGCAATGAGCCCAAACTGTCTAATTCGACCCATATGGCCAATTAACCTCCCAACCTACTAACCCTTTGGATTGACCTACTAACTCTTTGGACTGTGGTAGGAAACTGGAACATCAGGGAGAACCTACAAACTCCTTACGGGCAGTGGCAGGAATTGAACCCGAGTCACTGGCACTGCAATAACATTACACCAACTGCTGCACTTCCGTGCCCTCATCTGAGTGCATAAATTGGTTTTTGCTAAATGTTTTTTCTCTCCTCAGAAAACTTCAAAAACTTCACAATGGATAGTGCTTAAAACAGGAGCATGCTTTATGCTTTGAAGATAAAATAAATAATATAAAGCAATTTCATTGTTTTCATTTTTATTTTAGATTACTTGAAGCTAACACAATGAATTAATGGACATTGAAAAAGTGTCAACTTGTCAAAAGTGCTTTCAAAGGTCAGTTCTTGCATTTGAAGGTTTGTGAACCAAATCAACTAAGAAAAATCATAACGTGAAACTTGCTAAATGACATCACCTTTACTAAAATAATTACTAAATTTGGAAAGATTTTACCCCTGGTCCTTCAAACAGACATGCATACCAAAAGGTAGTCTTAATTTCAAGGTCAATTATTTAATAATTCAAAAATAGAGATTGTTTATTATTAAGACCTCTCAGTTATTTGGAGAGAATACCTGAACAAAGGCAATCTTGACATACAGGTTCTGAAGCACCACTTCTGTCAGTTTTCAAGGCAGTTTCTTTGTTGCATAGACCACAGTTTAGTTAATTAAGACATGGTGATCTAACTGTTTAGCTGGAAGAATGTCCTTTAAGAAGATTGCCACCATTGTGCCAGTGCTGAAGCATTCCAGTAACATGGGCCTGAATGACTTCCGCCCAGTTGCACTCACCCCCATCACTGCAAAGTGCTTTGAGAGAGTGGTTCTGCCACATCTGAAATCCTGTCTGCCCACTACCCTGGACCCCCATCAATTTGCTTACTGCACCAACAGGTCAACAGAGGACGCTATGTCCACGGCACTTCACTCTGCCCTGACCCACCTGGACAGCCCCAACTCTTACATCAGAATGCTATTCATTGGCTTTAGTTCGGCATTCAATACTGTGATTCCCCTCCAAGCTGATTGCCAAACTTCGCCAGCTTGGTATCAGCTCATTCCTCTGCAATTGGACCTTGGACTTTCTGACTAACACACCCCAATCAGTTAAGTTAGACAACCTCTCCTCCTCCACTCTCACCCTGAACACTGGTGTGCCTCAAGGCTGTGTGCTGAGCCCTCTTCTGTACTCCCTTTTCACCTATGACTGCGTTCCTGTACATGATTCTAACTCCATAATCAAGTTCGCAGACGACACCATGGTGGTTGGCCTGATCAGAGGGGATGACAAGACAGCCTACAGGGATGAGGTCCAGCACCTGGCCGTGTGGTGTGCCGACAACAACCTGGCCCTTAACACCGAGAAGACCAAGGAGGTCATTGTGGACTTCAGGCATGCTAGGAGCCAAATTCACGTCCCCACCTACATCAACGGAGCTGTACTGGAGTGTGTATCAAACTTCAAATTCCTTGGTGTCCACATTTCTGAGGATCTCACCTGGTCCCTGAACTCCTCCATCCTGGTCAAAAAGGTGCAACAGCGCCTTTATTTCCTGCGGAGCATCAAGAAAGCTCACCTCTGTCCCAGGATACTGATGGACTTTTACCGCTGTACCGTTGAGAGCATACTCACCAACTGCATCTCAGTGTGATATGGCAATTGTCCCGTATTGGACCGCAAAGCACTCCAGCGTGTGGTGAAAATTGCCCAGCGGATTATCGGCACCCAGTTGCCCACCATTGAGAACATCTACCATAAACACTGCCTGGGCAGGGTGAAAAGCATTATCCAGGATGCATCTCACCCTAACCATGGACTTTTTACTCTCCTCCCATCCGACAGATGCTACAGGAGCCTCTGCTCCTGCACCAGCAGGCACAGGAAGAGCTTCTTCCCTGAGGCTGTGACCCTGCTGAACCTCACATCACAGTGCTAAGCAGTATTGCACCCATATTGTACTGTCTCAGTACTTTTATATTTGTGTGCTGTAGCACTTACTTATTATTCGCAGTTATTTTGTAAATAACACTTTGCATTTCTGGTCAGATGCTAACTGCATTTCATTGGCTTTGTATCTGTACTTGGCACAATGACAATAAGGTTGAATCTAATCTAATCTAATATTGATAAACTACTCATAAATAGAGATAAACTTCATACGCACCGCAGCTGTTTTGTTTCATTTATTCTGAAGGTGTCTTTACAAATTATTTTGTGTTTTTTTGTAATTTTGTTGTATTTTCATAACTTTATACCTTCATTTACATCTGCTTCATACTAATTTTGTTCACAGCTGGCTCTGCAGTTGTATCACTTGGACTTTTAAAACAGGTAGCTGAAAAAATGGAATGTTTCTGAATAATGTATAAATATAGGTTTGTTCTACCTTGGGTATATATTACTCTAACCAGCAAAGCGATTTTGTGCCAAATAAATACTCAACATTTGGGAAACAATTCAGTTTACAGTGAAGAATCACAATGGCCTACAGTTATTACGAAAGGAATTAAACTACTTCGAGCAAACCACATGAGCCTTACTCTATTTGACAGTAGTTGTGTTCAGAACAGCAACAAGATCACAAGTTTTGCATCCAATCCAACAGACAGTGTCACAAAACAAATAAAAGATGGTGGGAGAAATAGGGAAAAGTAAAGAAATCCAGTACTATACAAATGTCTCAAGTGCACTTACATAGCTATGGTGCCTAAGACTTTTGCACAATAGAAACACAGAAACATAGAAAACCTACAGCACAATACAGGCCCTTCACCCCACAAAGCTGTGCCAAACATGTCCTTACCTTAGAAATTACCTAGGGCTACCCATAGCCCTCTGTTTTTCTGAGCTCCATGTACCATGCTGTAGGAATGGTTTGTCTTGCACTGTACTGCTGCCACCAAAAGAACCTTATTTTTTTATGATAAACCTGACTCTGGTATGGGTTTCCATTGTGGCTTGAGAGAGGGAAGAGGGCAGGGAGAGATGAATCATGGTTCGGAAAAGGGCAAGGGCGAGGGGAAGCAAGAGGAGAAAGAACAGGAAGCACCAGAGACAGAGAGACATTGGTTAATGGTCATTAAGCCAGTTGTTTGGAATCAAATGACCTTGCCTGGTGTCTCAGGGCTGGATGTGTCTGCACCTGCACCATTCGCCACACCAGCACTCATTCTCTGCCACCTGTCCCACACCTTTCCCACGGCACTCCACCCTTGCCATTCCTAACATCCTTTGCTCCCGCCAGATTTATGACCTAGCTCTGCACTCCATGTTGACAAATACAGTGCTGCGCAAAGGTCCTCAGCGCCCTAGCTATATATATGTGCCCAAGACTTTTGCACAGACCCGTAAAGCTTTCAAAAATGGCAATCGTTCCTTTCTTAACACAGTCGATGATGTAACTAATTGCTAATTAACATTTCAACATTAGAATGTTAATTTTCTTTTGCATTGAGGCAAAGAAATAGTGTTGGAAATGGCCAGAGAAGCCAATTGTTCTTACTTTCAAACCTACCTCACACAATAAAACCAAACAGAACAAAACAAAAATTGGCAAACTGTCCTGTCGAAGAGTTTTGGCCCGAAACATCGATTGTACTTTTTTCCATAGATGCTGCCTGGCCTGCTGAGTTCCTCCAGCACTTTGTATGTGTTGGCAATTCAGAACTTAAGTGACTGCAATACGTGGACATACACATACAGACACAACACACAAGGGAACTGGAAGAAATCAGTGGGTCAGGCAGAATCAATAGAAGGAAATGGAAATATGATGCTTTGGTTTGAGACCCTTCATCTGGAGTCAAGAGTCCAGTTTAGATCTACTGATTTACTAAGAGGATGATCTGTAACCATTGGTGTGGTTGATAACTACTAAACTGTTGAGCTATTTTTATGAAATTTCTCAGTAGCTGCAAAAGGTAAGCATTAGATTCTTTTGCTAATGTTAATGAGGGACTAAGTTTCGTATACCTCCCAGAGGATTACAACCTTGCCATGGCTTGGAGGCTTGTGTGCTTCAGAGAGCTATACTGGCTGGAGTCAGGGCTTTATGCATTGGTTCTTGGTAGAGTCACCCAAGCTAAACAGGTCACAGGGTAGAGGCTCGAGTAAGAGCGGCCCACTGATCCTCCAGCTTCGGAGGTTCAGCTCAAGGCTAACAACCCTGACTGTTACAGAAGCAGCAATGAAGAATCGTTCTACATCTGAATGTGCGACAGTATTCCCGAGTCTCCATACAGGATTTGTATGACTGACAGTAAAGTGAGTGAAAGCTTCTGACACTACGAAGGAAACGGTGAAAAAAACTATCTCTGGTGACTGCTGGCGTTGTCTTCTTTGAAGTAGAAGATTTTGAGGGGAGATTTCACCAAGCTCTGGGGTTTGAAGGTAGTAAAAGATCATGACTGGTTTGCACAGGGTAGATCAAGGAAAACTATTCCCTACAGTGAATGGTTCAGGACTAGGGTGCACAGATGTAACAAACTGCAGCAGCATAATAGTTATAATCTGAAACTCTAAAAAGGATCAATCTGTGCCTTCAAAAGGAAATTGGATAACAATTTAGGAGATAATGATATGCCTG
The DNA here is from genome assembly GCF_963921235.1 of Mobula hypostoma. NCBI lineage: Eukaryota > Metazoa > Chordata > Chondrichthyes > Myliobatiformes > Myliobatidae > Mobula > Mobula hypostoma. The sequence goes on from NC_086101.1 coordinate 174,333,523, forward strand.
CCTGTAGAAAATCAGGACTGATGGAATAACTCTACTAGAATCTGGTATAGACTTCGTGGGTCAAATTACCACCTTCTGTGCTGTAAATGTTCTATAACCGTGTGACTGATACTTACTTATGGCATGGGGTTTGAAAGCAGAAGACAAAATCACTGCAGTTGAAATATAGCCAACTTTTGCAGAGCACGGTAGTTCAGTGACAAACAAAACACAATTACAGCAGCCGTGATCCGGTTCGATTCTCACCGTTATCTGTAAGGAGCTTCGTGACGAATGTGTGGTTTTCCTTCAGGTGCCTCAGTTTCCTCCCAAATTCCAAACACGTACAGGTAAGTTGGTTAATTGGTCACATGGGTGGAACTGGGTTGTGCGAGCTCATTGGACCTGAAGGATCTGTTACTATGCTGTATATTTTTTTTAATAGCCAATTTCCCAAGACTTCTAAACTATCAAACTCTTTACCTGCCTCAGCAATCCATTCATCCCATTTCCCCATCAGCCCATTGTTCCTCTCTCCACTTTCCGGTTTATTCCTTGGGACATTGTAAACTAACACACTTCACGCTTTCTGGTGTCAGCTCCCGGGATTTCCCACATCCATTCCTGCTCCTCAGATATCAAAGCTATTTTTTCTTGCCTGGTCTATTACCAGCATCATACATCATCACCCACTGTCATCAGCCCATTGCTTCAGACATCTTTTGTGCTTGTTGAGGCACTCTTGTTCATCATGCTTCAACTCCTCTTCTGCACCTGTTGAGATTTTGGGCCCTTGAAGCTGCTTATCACTTCTAATTTTCATAGTCTTCACATGAGCTCATTACAACCATAGTAATGGCCTTCAGTGAGTTCCTTAACAAAGTTAAAAACATACTTGGTCATGGAGACACAATGGTCTACAGATGCCGGAATCTGAAGTGGCATACAAAGAAAGTTCTGGAAGAACTCAATGGGTCAGGCAGCATCAAAAATGGATAGCTGACGTTTTGAGTTAAGTCCCCTCATCTGGATTGGAAAGAAAGGAAATACCCAGTATAAAAAGGTAAGGGGAAGATGTGGAATACAAGCAGGCACGTGATAGGTGGATTCACGGGAGGGGCATGATGGGTAAATGAGGGTGTCACGACAACAGATTCGGCAGCGCAGTAGATACGGCAACTGTGCTCGTGAATATGCACGTGTCAGTGAATTACTATCTAATTGTGATAGTATTTAATTCCATACTTGTTGTCATAGTGCTTGTCGAGACTTGGGACAGAGCACAACAACGCTTCGCTGCCTGTTTGCATTTGGCCTTGCCTGAGACATTGGACTGTTGAGTCAGCTGACTCTGAAGACTATCAGCATTCGTTTAATATTTAGATGTTCTTTTCAGCCGCAGTGTAGACTTCGTTTCCCATTTGAGAGTTTTAGTTAACGGCCCAGTTTGGCCTAGTGTTTATTGCTTTATTTTCCCTTTAACCCTGTTTGCGTTAAAGTTTTGTGAACTATCGACCCGCTTCAGTGTCTCTCACTCTGCACTTGGGCCGTATCCGAACCTGGTGGCAGAGGGTGGGAATGATGTTAAAAATGGGTAGGTGGCAAGTGAAAGTGACAAAGGGCTGAAAATGATGAAATCTGACTGGAGGGAGGGAGTTGTGGTGGGGAACTCATAGTAGGAGTGGGTAGGTGATAGACAAATGGAGAGGAAGATGTTGTGGAAGGAAGGACATCAGTGATGGGGGATAGCTGGATTGGGAGGAGAGAGTGAAAAATAAATAGGGAAAAAAACTACAGAGTAGGGGTTATTAGAACTTTGAGAACTCAAGGTTCATGCTGTTAGCTTGGAAGCTGCCCAGGCAGATTATACTATGTTCTTCCTCTAATTTTCATTTGACCATGACCTGGCAGTGGAGGAAGCTGGCCAAACCATGTCATTGTGGAAATAGGAAGTGGAGTTGAAATGGCTGGCCACTGGGATATTCTGGCCAGCACAGTGGACAGAGCAAAGATACTCTACGTTAGTCATGATTATTTTCTGCTTTACTTTCTATAAACTGTCAGCCACATAAACAGCTCATCTGGGTTAAGGATTAGGTTGAAAAACAATTGATTTCATATAATACCACTGACCAGTAATCAATAGAGACTAGATTCTGGGGAGTGGCAAGTTTGTAATAGTCTTAAATATTTCTAATTAAGTTTGTGATCCAGCTTCCTCCAGACATGCCTCAGATTATTCCCCTCCTTAAGCTTCAGATGTGTTGAACATCTTTAATGTTTTTTTTCAAAATCCAGGCTCCTTTTAAATGGAGACTTCAGTTCCTAGGAATGTATTGTATCTGTGAAGTTGACTTCTTTTCAATTCCAATCATGAGCTGAGGGGTGGGGAAAGGTGGGTGTGAGTAATTCCCCATGTGGGTCTCACAATATAAACCTTTACATCTCATTTCATTTTATTTGAAATCTGCAAAGATATCTTTTTTAAACCCTTAATTTGTGCTACAGCATTGCGTCAACAACTAAGTCAGATTCATTCGACTGACAGTAACTCAACCTCAATTTATTCAAGCTGTTAACTAAGCTCTTTTGAAACTGGCTTCCGTCTTGGCATTCTCTGCTTAAACAACAACAACTTGTTTTTATGCAACACCTTTAAAACATCCCAAGGTACTTCACAGAAGCGTTATCAAACAAAATTTGACACGGTTCGTATAAATTATTTTCTCTGTTCGAATGCATAGGGAATTAAAGTACTGAGTAAGTTTTGCCTTCAAACAAATGCTCCGATTAACAGGACGCCCATCAACAGGGTGCCCATTAACTGGTATAGACTGCACTCGATCAAACTTACAGAAGCTTTGTAGCTGCCTTTGTAGATCCTAGCACATGCAGAATGGCAGTCACAGCATGGGGCAGCAGCATTAATGGCAAATATGCTGGAACTGACACATCCCAGTGCAAAGCTATGTGTCTGGGTTTGTTAGGCACTCAGTAACTGCAACAACCAAGGATCTAACGCCCACATTGTGTGAGGGGTTAGAGCAGAGGGGAGAGCCTTGTGAAAGTCTGAAAACGCCAACAAATTATTCCATAACACCAGGAAATGGGATGGGGAAGTGGACTTGAAGCAAATAGCATCATCGGAGAGGGGGGAGTTGACGTCAATGCAAATCAAAGCTCAAATCATGTTTCTTAAAAAATATCTATCACGAGTAGACTGCAGTCTTCAGCACAACAGGACTCCAAATAAAACATTTTCTCTTTCATGTGCCTGTAACTCATGTTGCTGAAGTCTTATGGATATTTAACTCTTGAAATAATAATTTCAAAAACTGCCCTGCCACAGGGAGTAAGGAAGGGTATAGAATTCATCTAGAATTCATCTTCTGGCTTGTGGATCTTACCAAGAAATGTAATATGTTGTTCAGTAAAGCTCCAAGACAAATGTATACAGACAGGCAGGCAGATAGACACGCAAACACCAGGAAATCTGCAGATGCTGGAAATTCAAGCAACACACACAAAAAAATGCTGGTGAACGCAGCAGGCCAGGCAGCATCTATAGGAAGAGGTACAGTCAACTTTTCGGGCCGAGACCCTTCATCAGGACTAACTGAAAGAAGAGTTAGTAAGAGATTTGAAAGTGAGGGCCCGTTCCCATTCTGATATGTCTATCCACGGCCTCCTCTGCTGTCAAGATGAAGCCACACTCAGGTTGGAGGAACAACACCTTATATTCCGTCTGGGTAGCCACCAACCTGATGGCATGAACATCGACTTCTCTAACTTCTGTTAATGCCTCACCTCCCCTTCGTACCCCAACCCTTATTTATTTTTTTTTTTATTTATTTATTTGTTTATTTATTTATTCATTCATTCATTCTTTTCCCATTTTTTTCTCTCTTTTTTTCTCCCACTGTCCCTCTCACTATAACTCCTTGCCCATCCTCTGGGCTTCCCCCCACCCCCTTTCTTTCTCCCTAGGCCTCCCGTCCCATGATCCTCTCCCTTCTCCAGCCTCGTATCCCTTTTGCCAATCAACTTTCGAGCTCTTAGCTCCATCCCTCCCCCTCCTGTCTTCTCCTATCATTTTGGATCTCCCCCTCCCCCTCCCACTTTCAAATCTCTTCCTATCTCTTCTTTCAGTTACTCCTGACGAAGGGTCTCGGCCCGAAACGTTGACTGTACCTCTTTCTAGAGATGCTGCCTGGCCTGCTGTGCTCATCAGCATTTTCTGTGTGTGAGGCAGATAGATAGATAGACACACACACACACACACACACACACACACACACCTTTAAGCTATTCCCAGCAGAGGAAAGCAAATTTCTAAAATTTGTTAAGCACCATCATTGTTATTACGAATTTTAGTAATCATAATAAAAATAAAAACAAATCACAACAGATAAGAGTGTAGTTTGGAAGATTGCCACTGCAAGGATTTGAACCAGTGTGAGGGTGATAAGAGGATAGTGAGGAGGATACCACATGTTTGAGTTGCAGAAAAGCTCATTGGTTAGATAATCACAATTCCTGTCTTAACTATAAAGCAAAGGTAAGATCACCTTACCTGACTTTAATATGACCATAAGACATAGAAGCAGATTTCACTCAGAAGTGTCATTCAAGAACCCATCAACCTCCACCTTAAATATACCCAGTGATTTGGCCTTCAAATGTGGATGATCAAATGTGACATACAGATCAACACGGGCTTTAATTCAATGTTATATGTCTATCTTTAATAAATAAAATACACCTTCATTTTGCACCTTGTAAAATAAAGTCATGGCAAAGTCTCTTCCAGTAAGCGAGTCTTAAAAGTGCTCTGATTTAACTGTAACCCCAAGTCATCAACCTTCTAGAATTAGCAGTAAAACCAATGATTAGTTAATCTGGACGTTGATTCTTAACAGTTGATCAGATCTCACAGGTCTAGTTGGTAAGGAGCAATTGCATTTCTTTCAGTGCCATCTCAAAGGATCTTCTCTTCTGCCTCAAGGACTAGGCAGTGCGTTTACAATAGGTCAGAGGTTTTCTTGAAAGGAACAAAGCCTCCTGCATATTTGTATTATTTCAGTGGTAAAACACAGTTTTATTCTGGACCATCAAATCGTGCTGCGAACCTCAATCCCACAGCATCCTAACTAGAGCTAAATGTGCTTTGAAAGAAAATACAGGCAGATTTACAGTCTGGGCACTAAAAATGGGCCAGGTAGAGCATGCTGAGCAAAGCTGCTTCCTAAACACTGACTCCCACCAATATGCAAGGAACATAAGGCTGTCATGATGCTGAAAGAGGCCAGCTGGTCCATCCAACATGCTAGATATGTGATCCCATTAATTTCATTCCCCTGCTCTTTCTCCATTACATCTCCCAAATGCCTATCCAATTCCCATTTGAAGGCATTAATTGATTTTGTTTCCACCAGCTCTAGGGGCTTTAATTTCAGATTATAGTTGCTCTCCGAACTATTTTTCATATCACTCTGGCATCATTTGACCAGAATTTAAATCTGTTCACCTGGCCGTGTACAAATGGGAACAGGTCGCTTCCACTTGCTCAATCTAAACCAGTCATAGTCTTGCACTCCTTAGTGAAACTTCTTCTCTAACTTGCTTGCTTCTTAATTGCACTGCGTTCATTCTTGGCAACGCTTAGTGTCCAGGGAGTAATGTGGAAAATATGCCCTTATACCTGCTCTGCGGTGGGAGTATTTGCAAGAGCAGTTAGTGAATTTTTGCTGAGTTCACAGTGTAGGTCACTGAGGTCATTAATTATGTATCTTTCTACTCTTTGGTGCAGGAGTTTTTCAGAAAGATTTGGAAAATTATTCACCACCTGATCAGCTGTGTAGCCAAAGCATGGCTATAAAAGCTAAATGAAATATATTCAAATAAAGATGCAAGATTAGTTATTTATTCTACTCCTTGAAAATAACAGAAACAAATATTCTTTTAAATGTATATTTAAATGAATTATTCTAATGTGACATGCATTCCAAAACTGCCAACCTTCATTCTAACCTGCATACCCTTTGTCCTGCAAAGTACCGAAGAACAAAGCTAATTAATTGGTCTGTACTGATACTGTGGTTCAATAGTCAGCCATCTACATGAGGGGAAAAGTCTGTGCATTTGAGCGCAACAGTGTGGGTGACTCAACTTTCCAGTTTGGAGGGATACCTTAAACTCAGTGGAAAGTAAGTGGTTCATGGACTGAAAAGACGATCTTCAACTTTGTTTGAAGTGAATGGCTTTTGGTTGGGAAATCTTAAGCCTTCACACTTTACTTTCTGTGTTCCATTGGTAAGTTTGGGAGCAAAACCAGAACGGGGGTGGATGCAAGGAAGTGTGGCTCAGATGGTGGAACAGAGTCATCAAAGCTCAAAGAAAATTTAGTATCAAAGTAATGATGTCACCATAAACTACTGTGAAATTCATTTTCTTGCAGGCATTCACAATAGAATAATGAAACACACAATAGAATCTATGCAAAACTACACACAAAGACTGTCAAACAACCAATGTAGAAAAGAAGAAAATCAGTGTGTGTATATATATATATATAAAAACAAGCAAATAAATAAATAATAATGAGAACATGTGTTGTAGAGTCCTTGAAGGTGAGTCCATAGATTGTGGAATCAGTTCAGTATAGAGGTAAGTAAACTTATCCACACTAGTTCAGGAGCCTGGTGGTTGAGTGGTAATAACTGTTCCTCAACCTGGTGCAGTGGGATCTACGGCTCCTTCCTGATGGCAGCTGCAGGAAGAGAACGTGACCTGAATGCTGGTGGTCCTTAGTGAAGAGTGCTGCTTTCTTGTGGCAGTGTTCCTTGCAGATGTGCTGAATGGTGGGGAGGGACTTTCCGGTGATGGACTGGGCTGCATCCACTGTATTTTGTATTAAGCATTCAGGGTGTATACTTTTGGTATTTGGGACCATACTGTGGAGTTGATTTCAGATGTTCTGGTGATCAGGTTTTTGCATAGAGACTCAGTTGTGCAGAGATTTGAACAGGTCATTTTGGAGGAATACGGCCTGGAGTTTGAGAGTTGAGGTGTGGAACTGAGTTAGGTTCTGGTGTTGAAAGCAGAGAATGAGGACCTAGGGTGTCGCCCAAAGATGTTAAGTTCAGGAGATGAGATTGGGGGTTAGAGGGTTGATATTGTATAGAATTGGAAATGAAAAGGCGATGACAGCCTGCACTATGGTCCCCATCAACAATCCTAATACTTTATACTTCATACTTTATTGTCGCCAAACAATTGGTACTAGAATGTACAATCATCACAGCGATATTTGATTCTGCGCTTCTAATAACATTCTAATGTCACAATGCTTGATCCATGAGGAAAATCCCAGCAACCACCCAAGGATTGCTACTGAAAACGAGGCTCAAATCTTCCTGCATGATTCCAATAAGGATCCGTGTAAGGTGGGCAGAACTATTTTGTTTTACAAGTCAACAGCAAGTAAGTATTGTTAAATGAATAACTAAGCCACTGTTTGATCTGCATCCTTAATTCAATGATTGTATTTCATGCTTCTGTGAATTAGCATGTCCTACTTATATCCATATTGTTAAAATCCTTGAACCTTGCGTGTCGGCTTTGATGAAACCTTCATCACATAGGAAAAGCTCAGCTTAGAAAAGCATAACTAAAGCACTAATCACAGAAACTCAGAAAATCTTTGGAGAATAGGAATATACTATAAAACTTGGTGGAAAAAAGTACAACTTTTTAAGGAAGGCATAAAGAATAAAGGAAATCAATCGATTGTCCTTATTTTAATTGCACTAAGATCCATAACACAGGATGAAATAGGTAAGCACTTCTAAAAGCACAGATCAATCACAAACAGCTACCCTGGATTTGAAATGGTGTGGTTGTGTTTGATTAATTTAATTTAATTTCTTTGAAGAAACGAAAAAAATGTGTTTGGATAAAAGTACAGCAAAAAAAAATCAATTTTTGGATGACACTTAATAAGGTGTTACACAAGAGCTCTGCTGCAAAAATTAAAGCAGACGTTATTAAAGTCAATGTAGCCGTACGTAGAAAGGGATGACGAGGAAACATGGAAGGAAGTAGCTGATTAAATGAATACTTTGAGACTGACAGGATGTGGTCAGTGATTTCCCCCTGGGATCCTTACTGAGACCTATAAATCATTTCTATAAATTATTTACACAAAGGCACAAGAGAAACTCTATCAAAGTTAACACAGCAAACAAAATTAAGGAGTGAATCAAAACAAAAGAGTGAATGGAATGTCTGTGATATAATTGAAAGTGTTTTATCACAGAGGACAATGGAACAATGCATTGGAGGGAAAAGGCTGTTGTGAGGTTTCAGCAATAAGTTACTTGACGGAATGGACAAAACAGGTATTGCAGTTATTTTTATAAATACTAAATTGGAAGCAAAAGTAGAAGAAGTGTTTAATTGAAAATCAGAAAGGATTTTGATTTCAAATCTAGAGTTTTTAATTGGAAGAGCCATGAAGCAATATTGAGGGCATGTATAGTATGTCTCTGGATCGGTTATAACGGGCAAACTGAATGGAATTTGAACACTTTATTTGATCTAGTGAAGAAAATCAAAGAAACAGACGATGGAGAATTTTTAAAAAATGATTCAAAAAATAAAGCAAGTCTATGGTATTGACTGGAGAACTGGAGCTTTCCTCCCTGAAAGAGTAGAAGGTAAATTATGACATAATATAATTTTTCTTGATTGCAGCAAGGACTATAACTTATTGGCTGTAATCTGGGTCAGGATAGCCTAAGGTCACTGTGGAAATGCATGTTTTCAATCTACGGAAGATGGTCCATGGTCCAGAAACTCTTGTAATGTCTAGGATGTGGTCTAAAAATTTTCCTGTATGTCTCAGCAATTCTCCTTTGTGCCACATGCTGGAATTTATTCCAAAACAAAATTACTAAATATGATCAGCTCCTTTGTAGTTAGCAGAGTTTCAGAAATTTGTTCCCTGGGCTTTCTGTACACAATGAGATCTTGCTCTGCATGTTGGATATCTCTTGTGCAAAAAGCTTCTACAGTTGCACAGAAGCCAGTCTTAACAGATAATGGCGACCTGCCTCTGCATTATTTAAAGCCTTAGCTGGTTTGAGGCAAAAGGTTTGCTCAGTGAAGTTATGGTTTACGAATTCATGTTTGTGTTTATTCAGATTATGCATTTCCCCAGCGTGCACCAGGGCTTGGAAACCCTTGGGCTCCCCCTTTTATATTTCATTTCCTATTTTTGTGTGCGTGTGCATATGCACATGTATGTGCATGTGTATCCACACATGCGCTGTAGTAGGAATATGTGCAGGCAATTATAGGATTCAATGGGCCAGAGAATTGCCTGAGGTGCAGTGGCTAAATTACCGGATGGAAAACCAGAGACTTGAGTTCAAATCCCACCATAGCAGATGTGGAATTTAAAATTGGTTCAGAATCTGGAAATTGACTGAAAAAGTATAACTTGGACATGGATCCGAATTGAGGGCAGGCACCAGGCTAAGAGAGTAGAGGGATACAGGCCAAATGCAGACAAATGGGATCAGTTGGTACCAAAGTCAGCTCAATGAGATAGGTTGTAAGGGCCCATTTTGGTGTTGTACATTTCTGAAATTCAACAATTCATTTTAATTCAGGAATAATGGGAAGACTTGTCTAGTTTATAATATCAGCAAGAGGAAAAAGTCCACTATTTTTATCTGGTCTAGTTCAGATGCACCAATGTAATTGACTCATAAATGCCCTCTGAAATGAACTGGTAAGCCATTGAATTCAGTGATCATCAGGATTGTGCAATAGCTGTTGGCCTTTCCAGCAAACTCTTGATCTGGAGAAAGCAATGAAATAATTATAAACACAAGAAACATGAGAAAGTCTGCAGATGCTGGAACACAGAGCAACACATACAAATTGCTGGAGGAACTCAGCAGGTCTGGCAGCATCTATGGAAATGAATAAACTACTGATGTTTCAGGCCAAGACCCTTCTTCAGGACTGGAAAGGAAGGGGAAAAATGCCAGAATCCCCCTTTGAAAGAATTGTATTAGAATAAGCCTAGTTATACATGGATTATTTGCATACAGAAATGGGATTAGTTTCAAATGGCATCATGGTGGGTTGGCATGTACATTAGCTGTACTGTTCTATGTTCTAAATCAGGGGTCCAATACTACTTACTTAATAGTATTGGACCATGGCAAAAAAAAAGGTTGGGAATTCCTGCTCTAAACTCAGCTTTTCAAACCAGCATGATTATGATGGGCTGAATAATCTCCTCTATGGTTCCATAATTTACATGGGTAGGTGAACATAAAAACTGCTTCAGGCATCCACACAAGTCAACTACTGAATCATGGTTATCGATATATTTAACAACACGTTTAGTAGCGCTGCTGTCTCACAGCTGACCTAGCTTCAAAGCTAACCTTTGGGGCTGCCTGTATGGAGTCTGCATGCTCCCCCTGTGGATTTCCAATGAAGTCACTGGCTTCTTCCCATGTTCCAAAGACAACATCAGTTAGAGGACAAAATGGTAATTGTAAGTTGCCCTATTGTGTGATAGAATCTGGGGCGAGTTGGGGATTGTCGAAACAATAAAATGGGGTAGGGTAGGGTTAAGATAAATACAGTGAACCAAAAGTCCTTATTTCTGTGCTACACCTCATTATGATTATCTATGATTAACAAACAAATACCTGTTCCAAACTATGCTGAAGCTTTGGACACCCTTTATAGATCTGTCAACAAAAGCACAGTGGAGATTTTCTTGCCACACCATCAGTCTGTATCCAGAGGTGTTTGTGTGTTGTTTATTGAAAATTTTCTAAAAGCAATTTTTGTTTCTTTGCAGACTGCATCATGTAAACAGGAAATAGGCCCTGAACTTCACATCACCGACAGTCACTTCTGCTATTTTTCATTATGAGGCATCACTTGAACAGTCCTCTCAATTAAAGAAAAGCTACTGTACCAAACAAAAGAGGTCAGTGCAGCATTTTACTTCATTTTGGTGTCTGTCAAAGTACAATGCTTATATTGCATGCAAAGATGTCAGATACAAAGTATAGAACACAAACAAAAGGTGCAAATTTGGCATCAGTGCCAAGTAATTAAAGTCAAGTTTTGTCAGTAATTAAAAATAAAATCCAACAGCAGTCCAATAAAGCAAGCCACCAAGTCCACAGCTACTTCCATTGATTGCTTTCCTGTGTTGCTATCTTAGTAATAAAGCACAATTAGTATGACTTCAATATCTCTTTGAAGATTAACCTTCAAAGGGAAAAATTCAAGAGCCACAAACACACAGCGTGAGACAGCACCTCAACACTGGAGTGTGCATGATAATTAACATGAACTTAACTGATGCAACCGAATTTACAACAATACTTGTTTTTGCTTTTCACTGAATAGCCTTTTGATTCTTTCTTTTGAAGGCGTATCTCATAAAAGGTCATGTGCTCATTCACTTAATCGATGCTTTGACATGCAGAGTTATGAATATGCAAACAATTCATACTTTGATTAAAAATGACCCGTAAAATAATTTTGGCTGTGATTTTTTTTACAAGATTGTCTTCAATTGCATCCTTCTCCAATTTTAATTAATATTTCAGATATTTTCCAACTTGGTCCTTCTGAGATTTGTCTAAAACACCAGTGTCAGCCAAGATCCCATGTGGGATTCTAATATTTTTACCCTTTTGCCCTGAGATATGCATAGTAATTCAGCTTTTTATATAATATTAGCTCCACCTCCTGTGGTATATGTCACAGATAAAGATAAATTGAGTTGCTCTCCTTGTAAATGTTTCTCTGATACTTCACCACTTATAAAGTTCTTGCTTGTGTATGACCTGCACTTGGGATATCTGTGTATAGTATTTTATTGACACTTAATTACTATTTTTTTACTTATTTCTGTCACTGTTTTTCTGTGGTGCTAATCAAAAACTTGGATCAGCAATGAAAGGATTCTTCTAAAATCTAGAACTTCTCCCTCTACCCAATAACCGTGAGGCAAAAATGAGATTTAAGCTCACTAATTAGATCAGTGAAGCAAAATTCTTCTCCGTTCCTTCACACCTTTGCAGCCCAAGAAAAACATTGTGAATCTGGAGTATAAATGTGCAAGCTGAAAGAAAAACCATGGGAAGACTAACATTGAGGTTATCCTAGCATGGAAGCCAGTGAATTCATGGTCCCAGGCCACAGCTGGATACTTCCACGCACTGGTCTACTCTTCCTCAGGAGCCCCGAGTTCATTTTGGCTCCATTCAGCATCTAGCTGTGTAGCCAAGGACTTCATGCTGGGAGAGGTTGGGTTTATATATGGTACAACGGCTGGAAGCATTTATAAGGTAGCTTCAGCAGGTATAGTTAACTACTTTTTCAGTATGTTTTTTGTACTGTTTTAGGATGGTTTAGGAACTTCTGAAATATTTTTCTTTGAAAGAGGTCTGTTTTTGATAGTATTATTGCAATGAATGGAAATATTTAAGTTTTTTTTTCCCTTTAACTTGATTAATTGATCCAACTGTGTCATTAATTAAAAAAATTACTTGCTCTGTGCCCTCCATATTTTCTTCACACTCCTCTATAACACCTATCACCCAAAGAGAGGGGGAAATAAGAGCTCTGTAGTCTTTCGACACTGGGATGGCACCCTGAGGGATTTTTAAGTTTGTTAAGAGAATTATGACTTTCTCTCATATGTAGCTGGTACTGCCATCAACCTAAAAGATAAAAAGATGGTTTACAAAAAGGTTTTTTTCCATAGTGAGGTAAAATGAGAGTGGCTTGGGGTATTTTGAAGGGCAGAATTCCATAGAATAAGATTGCTGTCAGAGGAGGAGGAGAAAATGAGGCTGAAGTAGGAATTAGAATGATGGCGTGAAAGTTACAGACAATTAGAAAAGAAATGATAGTTACCAGATCATTACAAATGTGTGTGAGATTTGGTAGAATTTGGCTGACACACATAACACTCCCCAGCATGTTGTCCATATGTACCTCATAGATAAATTAAGTCTTAGATATAACTATTGGTGATATAAATGGGCAAAATCTCTATTACTCAAATGACATTCAAATGACTAAGTTAGTACCAGCATTAATAAAATAGTTTGGAGAATATCACATGAATACATTACATGTCCAATAATAATCTTCAGGCTGGAAAGTTCATTAAATAACCTTTGTAAATCAGCCACTAGTTCATTTGTCAATCTCCCCTGGCAGATTAATTAACAGGGAAAAATGATATTGCAACCAATACTTATCAAAACAATAGGATCCAGATGGAAGAGACTGTACAATGGAATCTGCATGGATTGCCTTTATGAAGAACTTTCATAGATACAATAATGATCTCTGAGCTACAAGTTTCTCTTAATACCATTAAACCACAAACTTCTGATAAAAATTCAGTCTAGAAATATTAACCAAGTTTTTGCCTGCTTCTCCGTCGATGCAGTTTGATCTGTTTTGCATTTCCAGCACTCCATTCTGCAACAGACATCCCACCTTTCCCGGAACTTCCGGGAGTCTCCCACGTATTAATAGTGGCTCCCTGATGCCCGCAAATTAAATACAATATCACGGAAATCAATTTTTTTGAGAGCGAGCGAGAGAAAAGCAAGAGAGAGCGCGAGAGTGACATTGAGAGAGCGCGCGCGAGAGAAGAGCGAGACAGAGCAAGCGAGAGCGAAGGCAAGCGATCGCACGAGCAAGAAAGCGAGAGAGAGCAAGCGAGCAAGCAAGCAAGCGAGAGCGCGCGAGCGAGAGAGGGAGAGAGAGTGAGCGGGAGAGAAAGCAAGCGAAAGCGCTTGAGAGCACGCGAGTGACCACGAGAGAGAGAGAGAGAGAGAGAGAGAGAGAGCGCACGAGCGAGAGCGCGCCATGGCAGTGTGTTCCAAAAAAATATATAAAACGTACGTCACCCCAGACTACACTAAAGTGTACCCCTGCCTGATAGGGGTCAAAGCAATGCCAGTGTTGTTCATTAGCATAGCTAACGTTATTTAAACTAGCTGGCCAGCTGCTAGGGAGCTACTCTATTGCAGACATCCCATCTCTCCCGGAAGTCTCCCTCAAATTGACAATGCAACCTCCCTGAAATGAGTTTTTGCAGGGTGGGATGTCTGCTGCAATTTTAAACACCTCTCCCCTATATCTATAATCAACAATGTTTCCATATCCGATAATAAAGTTGGAAGCATTTCATTCCGACTGGAACTTAGAAGGCCGAATTTAAGAATTATTGCCTCACTTTTTTCATCCCAGAAATGTTATGTATCCCAATTATCCAACACATTAATCAGAAAGGGATGTCACAAAAGAAGTGGTCATAAATCATACTGCAACTGCTTCAGATGATAATAATTGCTGAGAAGGGGAAAAAAAATCAAAGGGCCTGAATCGGGAATAAAGACATCTGCAAAACAGTTGGAATAACTTCAGTACAAATCTTCTTTGAGGGATAACTAACACAGTTCAGTCAAGTACAAAGACAGAATGACTGCGAAACAATCACTTCAGTTCCACACACTGGTGTCACAGGAAGAAAGGATCTAGAGAAAAACCAAGACCAGGACTACATCCCCAGGGTAAAGTATCCATTTGCAGAAAAGCTACACCTTGACAGAATAGCTTCAAACTGAACTACACAGAGGAAAAACAGGCTTCCTAAATTGGGTAAAACACATCAGGAATAAAATCTGCAAAGATTACAGACAGAAATGAAAACAGCTCAGAAGTTTAATGGACAGATCGCATGCTGGTTCAGAGAGAACACGTGTACTTTCACAGAGTGTCACTGCTGTGTTGCATTATATTTAGTTTCACTGTTTTGAAATGGTGCTGTGAACATTAAGGCTCAGAGACAATAGTTTGCTGTTAAAATACTGGAAGTATGCTACCCAAGTAATATTGCATGTGAATCATATATTCACCAGATCAACAGGCCATAGTGGGAGACGCAATGCTCTGAAGTTAAAGAATGAAGACATTATGAAGGCATTATTTTGTTGCTTTTATAATTTATTATGAAGAACAGTACACTCTTTAGTAGCAAGACCATATCCGAAGTCATGACATTATAGCACAGAATGATCAGTGCAATTTCATTTTTCACGCTGTTTTTATTATATTTATTCTTTTTGATTCTATTCTAAGTTATTTGTACAGTTCATATTCACAATAAAAATGACAGCTTCTGGCATTCCCCTTGAGCTGCAACATGCAACCGTTTATATCTTAGTGCATGCTATGAATTGGATAGACCAACAGCCGTGCCTAAAAATTGGTCACTGCTTGTATAAGTATATTAAGAATTCAGCCGGCCGACAAACATGGGTTTGATGCTGGGAAATTCAATAGTGAACATGATCTATGATATTGCACGCTACTGAACAAGCTTTACATTCTCTGTGTCTTGCTTTCAGGTGCTCTGCTGCTGGGTAGACAAGCGTTTTAAAGTAGGCCTCACTAAGTTGGGTTTCCAGCCTTGACCTTTATGTTATTTTGATCTACTAGCTCTGCAGAGTTGTTTGTGAATGGCTTGGGCCATGCAAAGGGAGATGAAAATTAGGCGAGCATTCACACATGCATTTCATGCTGTTAGTTGTTACAGTATGAACATTGTGGGCATACTAAATTACTGCCAAAATCTGTGGTGATTCTTGCGGGCTTGCCCCAGCACATCCTTGGGTTGGGCATGCAATCGAGACATTTCATTGTGTATTTCTATATACACGATAAATAAATGACTCAGAATCATAATCTGACACACCAAGGCAACACGCAAAAAATGCAGGAGGAACTCAGCAGGCTACGCAGCGTTGATGGAAAAGAGTAAACTTTTGACCTTTTTGGCCAAGATCCTTCATCGGGTCTGGAAAAAGGATGAGAAGTCCTTTCCTTTCCTCTTCCTTTCCAATCCCTTTGAGGGGTCTTGGCCCAAAACATCAACTGTTAACTCTTTTCTATAGATGCTGCCTGGCCTGCTGAGTTCCGCCAGCATTCTCTGTGTTTTACTTTGGATTTCCAGAATTTGCAAATTTTCTCTTGTTTGTGACACGTCAAGGCACCTGGAACATCTCTGCAAGATCTTCCAAGTTCATTGAAAGCATTAGCGAAGCAATGTCAATGATCGATCTCTCTCAGGCTAACTTCCTAATGGTAGGGCACAAATTTGTAATAGGGGGAGATAGAGGTGTACAGCTTCCTGCAGAATTTTGGATGTGCCCAGACAATGAGGGCACTGTCCTGAACTGTGCCAAAAGTAGCAGGGGTGCACATTTAACAATGTGCTAACACCAGGAACATCATGAGTTGTTTCCTTCTGTGTACCTTGAATGGGACAGAAAATGTCCCAAACCCAACAACTGATCTCACTAGCCACACAATACCAGATGGAAATTAAATTGTATACAGGTTTTATTTCCTGAAGGCTGGTTCTTATTTTGGTTAATCTATAATTATGCCATCCATAAATTTCATAACTCCAGAATTAGAGGCTAATCAGCTGACTAATTTGGGGACGCTACATTGTTGGCTCCCCCATGACCAGACTTCTGAAGCAGACGCTCATTCTGAGCTCTGACACAGGAAGACTTTATCGAGAGAACAGTGGAAAAGTTTCAAGGGTATACTTGAAGTCTCCATGTCAAATGCACCTTTCTCACATATTCCTGGGAATGGCTGGCCCATACTGTAACTGTTCAAAGTGGAGGGTGACCAGACCAAATGGAGCTGGGACTGAGAGCCTCCAGCCAATGCATTGAGAAGTATGTGACACCTCAGAAAATATTCATCCACTTTGTACGACTCACTTGATGTACCTAATATTCAGTAACATTTTTTTCTATATAGTTAGATCATAGAGCACTTAATGGTGCCATGCATTCTACTGTCTAAGCATTATTCCACACCAGATGGATGACTGCCAAGAAAAAGTCTTCTACCTTCTATGCTTGCGTTAAAATGAATGTTTAAATTTATTCACAGCGCAACAAGGCTGTTTCCCTGCAGAGTTCTGCCTTTCTTTGGAATATGAATGGACAAGCAAAAGAGAACAATAACAATAAATTTATTGATATAATAACTTCACTGAATAAATAACAGATCAAGGCACTTTACAGGAGTGTCATTATATAGAATTAATATGGAGTCATGTAAGGAGATAGTAGGACAGCTGACCAAACATTTGGCCAGTGAGAACAGGTTTTGAAGAGTCTTTGAAGAAGGAGAGACACAGTCAGGCAGAGGCAGAAAGGAATGAAGAGGAAATTCTGAAGTCTGTGACCTTGAAAGCTAAAACCTCCAATAGAGGAATAAGCAAGTAACTGGATAACCAGAAGTTGGAGGAGTATAACTGTCTCAAAGGGTTATGAAGCTGGAGGTGCTGGTAGAAATAGTGTGGGCTGAACTAGGTCTTCTCAAATAAGAAACAAAGACACCGTTGCTCAGCAAAGTATTTTTCATGGATCAGCATGAAGACAATGAATTTGTTCCAACTATTCAATCTACAAATAAATAAAGTGATATATTAAGTGATCAAAGTTCAAAGTACTTTTATTCTCAATTTATGTATACTATATAGAACCTTGAGATTCGTCTCCGTACAGACAGGGACAAAAAAAACCAATAGAATCCATTTAAAAAAGGAAGACCATCAATCAATGAATGTGCAGAGAAAAAAAAACTAATCCTGCACACAATAAAAGGAAGCTAATAACATTCAGAACTGAAGTTCACAAGTGAATTCACAGCCATGAAGCCAGTCACAACTAATCCAGAAGCTGGTTAGTTGCAGGCCACAGCCTCAGTTCAGCGCAGAGCCCAGTAAACCTCATGAGCAGTGAGCTGAACATCAGCCCATCCCTTGCCACCAACCCCAACACCCTGACCTTTTCAATCAGGCCTGGTCATTTCTCACTCTCAGGCTGGGCCCTGCTACTTTGATATGATCTCAGTTTGGCCCATATTTGACCTTTCCAATCTGGGCTGGAACCTAGCTTGGCCAAACATCGGCTTGTTCCTCAGTCTTGGGCCTGGGTCCCACTGCCTTGAATCTGCTACTTTGAATCAACTCCCAGTCCGCTTCAGCAATGGCTGAACATTGCTTATTCCCCACTCCCAGGCCCAGGCCCACCACCTCGATTCGTTTTGTACATACCATGCCACAACCATCGAACACCTTTGAGACTTCAGTTCACGCCGCAAAAATATCAGGTTGATTTTGAGCAAGTCTAAAGGAGAAGTTACAGGCTATTGATTGCAGTGATCGTTTACCAGAAAAAAATGTGATTAATTAAGAAATTAGTAGTTTTATTTGCTCTCAGCAAGTCATCACTATGCTTCACCAGAGCCAGGAAGGACAGCATTAAAGCTTTTTTTTATTTATTGTGCTATTTCTTTAACAGAAGGTACATATGTTTCATTGAACAAATTCAATACAACAATCGGAAGAAAGTTGGAATATAAATTCCTCAGTGATAGAATGCTCCTTTTAACAGCTTTGCACCGTTTGCAGTTTTCTGACTCCTCGCAGTTATCAGAATTTGGAATCATCTAAAACTCCAGCTTGGTTTTCTTATTCAATATTACTCAGATTTCCTACATTTTCTGTAATCGCTGGGGAGTTGGGGAGGGGGTAGGGAAAAGTAGCACGCCAGTGATAGTCCGGACAATTATAGTAAAGAAAATCAACATGAGCATAAACATGACATTTATACTTAAATTTATACTCAAGAAAGCTTTTTTTCACTAAAATTACCAACAGGAGGAAATTTAATCCAATGCAACCAACTCTGTTTAACATATGTTTGTCATTACTACATTAAGTGTATCAAATATAATGGATACTCATTGAATAAATTGTTCATTTTATGGTTCCCCAATGAACAAAAGTAACTTTATAACCAAAGAATGATAAAGTTTATTTAGCTACCAATGTCGCTTTCGGAAGTAATTAGGCATAATATTCTACAACTCAGCATGAGATATTTTTGGGCAAATCTGCTATGAGTGTCTTCCATCTGCAAAATTGATGTTTCACCATGTGAGCTCACCAGGTCACCTGACTCCAAAAAGAAATGAATATAACAATGGCTCACATGAAATTTTCAAATCCACTAGACATAGTCAAGTATTCTGAAGCCAGATTCTCAATGCCCAGAGATCCTGAAAATCATCATTTTATAGAGCACAATGGTAGTTCAGAATCACTGTTCTGGAGAGGAGTGCAAAATTTAGCTGAAGGATGATTGACAAAAAAATAATTTACAGCCACTGTGTATAACAACATTATTGGAGTCCATTGGAAGTAAACATGTTTTGCTTTGACACGCTTGTTGGCTTTCACAATCTTAAGACTTGACAGGACATGCAATTTCAGCTCTCCCGGGGTATTGATATGATGGGAACATGATTACAGAGGTAACGTCTTGGTTCTTTAAGTATGGGAGGGATTCTCCAGACAAAGGGATCCTTAATGGGTTAAGGGTGAAAAGTTTAAGGAGAACATGAAGGGAAACTTCTTCACTTAGAGAGTTGTGAGAGTGTGGAAAGAGCTGCCAGCAGAAGTGGTGCATGTGAGCTTGATTTCAAAGTTTAAGAGAAGTTTAGACAGGTACATGGATGGCAATGGTATGGAGTGTGCAGGTCAATGGGAGTAGGCATTTTGAATTGTTCGGTATGGACTAGATGGGCTGAAGGTCCTGTTTCTAAGCTGTACTTTTCTATGACTTTATGGCGCTATCTAAATATTCTCAATGACTTTCTTCCTTACCCTTCTGGGTACTTATTCTGTCATTTTGTTCTTTTACATCTGATGGTCAATATTTCTGAGACTTCATTCTGTAACATAGCTATTCAATTATGAAGAAGTAACATCAGCAGCCATACTTAATTAGGAGTTTGACAAGACTGGAACAAATTTCTATAGATCTACAGTGGTGAGCATTCTGACTGGTTGCATCACCATCTGGTATGGAGGCGTCAATGCACAGGATCGCAAAAAGTTGCAGAGGGTTGTAAATGTAGCCAGCTCCGTCATGCCCAATAATCACTCCACCATCAAGGACATCTTCAAAAGATGACGGGCCTAGGAAGCAGCATCCAAACATTAAAGTCCCTTACTATCTGGGAAATGCCCTTTCCTCATTATTACCAACAGGGAGGAGGTACAGGAGCCTGAAGACACAAAATCAGCATTTTAGTAACAGTTTCTTTCCCTCCTCCAACAGATTTCAAATCCATCCATGGACCCACGAACACAGCCTCACTAGTCTGCCCTCTTTTTGCACAGATTTAAGGTTTTTTTTCTTATTGCAACTTACAGCAATTTTTATGTATTGTACCATTCTTTTGTTGCAACAAAAACAAACTATTTCATGACATATATCAGCGATAATAAACCTGATTCTGACTCTACAATGTCCAACTCCTCATCTCCTTCCTCCTTTTCCTGTTCTACCCGTTCAGCTCTGGAATAACCTCTTTTCTGTTTGACAAGGTTGTAGCTTCCATGGCGAACAACTTCCCAGACAGAAGAGCATTATTTATGGAAACCAATTCGCTGCTTTTTTTTTGTCAGACCTCTGCTGATAAATGAGCCCAAATTCTATTTCTGTTTCAGCACCGTACCAATTCAAGTCTGGGTATAGGGGAGGTAAGGGCTCTTGCAGCCAGTCAGTGCTGCAAGAGCCCATGCCTCCCATATACTCAGTGATGTGAGCAGAACCGTGGGGTCATTAAGAAAGACACAATATGAAAGTCTCAGAACTACTGCTGAGAAATTGGACACTAAACTGCTCCAACTACTACCTCAAACTACTGAATTAAAGAAACCTATTAGCAGTGTTTCTCCCCATTTCCAAGGGACAGGCGATAGTTACAGACAAGTTGAAACTTCTTCAATCAAAAGCCATTTCTCTTGAGAAGCAGACCAGATTCCTGATAGGATACAAAATCTCCTTTATTAAGGTTGAACAACCAAATTAATGAGGCGGTTCAAATTTAAATAATGAAAAAAATTAATTGGTTAGAAACTGATTAACTAGTAGGCTCAACCTAACTATTAACCATTATCCTCTCTGGTCCCAGCAGCCAGCATTCACAGGGAAGGGCAATGTTAATTAAATCAATCTATTTATTCCAGCCATAGTAGAGTTCAATGGCCATTATCTTGTTGTGAAAGGCACACATCTTCAGCCAGTTTTGTCCAGCTGATTTCCACTCAAGATAAATTCATGCTTCCTCTTTTATTCACAAAGAAGAGAAAATCTGCAGATGCTGGAAATCTAAGCAACACACACAAAATACTGGAAGAACTCAGCAGGCCAGGTAGTATCTACAGAAAAGAGTACAGTTGACATTTCAGGTCGAGACCCATCAGCAGGACTAACTGAAAGGGCCTGTTCTCCAGTCTTGCTGAAGGGTCTCAGCCCGAAATATTGATTGTACTGTTACGAGAATACACATAAAATTAAGATGTTTGCTGGCCTGGGCTAGCATCAGTGGCATCAGCAGTTGGTCTGCCACCTGCCCTCAGGGGAAGGAGAGATAAGGAACAATGGAGCAGCGTCTGGAGATGTGTAATGAAGGGATGTGGGAGAGGGAGCTGTCTGGAGCGGCTCCCCCCTTTGAACCCTGAACTGTTTGAAGTGATGGACAGGCGATACCCCAGCAGGGGGATAAAAAGGGACAGGTTCGCTAAGACAGACACACACGCCACCCGAGGTAACGAGACCCTGGAAGCGGTACGCTTCTCACGAGTGGGTGAGAAGTACCAGACAACGACCAGGGTGGAAAGGTACGATCAGCGGGAACCCGGTGTGTGTCCGCCCTTGCCTGGGTGCCGGGTTCACTGCAGAGGATCGACCGCATCTGGAGGAGGGGTCACAGTCGGTGACCTCAGGTGACATCACCAAGGACCCGCCCAAAAAGTTGCTCGTGAGCCATCCCGCTGGTCTGTGAGTGAAGCCGTTCTGAATGATGAGTTGTTCCTGTTCTCTCTGTCTCTCTTCCCCCACGTTGTCCACCGCCATGGCAATGATTACTGCGAACTGAACTACTAACTGGACTGAACTTTGAGTAATTTTGAAATTGGTCATTTACCCCTAGACAACGATAGAGCTTGATTGATGCTGTTATCTTAATTCTGTGCACATGTGTGGTTATCATTGTTGAATTGTTGCATTTATTATCCTTTCGATTACTGTGTTGCTTGTTTCTTTAATAAAACTTTCTTAGTTCTAGTACTCCAGACTCCAACTGAGTGATCCATTTCTGCTGGTTTGGCAACCCAGTTACGGGGTACGTAACATAAGTGGGGTTCTCGTCCGCGATTTTGAACGCTAAATTTGGGACGGAGTAAATTGATTGGGTTAAAATTCCCGAAAGAAAGAAAAGACAAACAGCAGAAATGGAGGTTGAGGAATTTATAAAGGCGCCGACCTTGGAGGCATTAGAGGATGCCAGGAAATCGGAATTGATAGCTGTGGCCAAACGGGTGAATCTTGCTAAGGTGAAGTCGACAATGAGGAGAGAGGAGATACACAGAGCTATTGTAGAGCACTATGTATCTAAAGGTGTGTTTCCCCAAGGTGAGCTGGGGGAGGTGTCTATTGAAAAACCTGCTGGAGACGCGGTACAGGTACAGCTTGAAAAACTGAGACTCGAGCACGAGTTCCGGGTACGGCAGTTAGAACACGAAGAGAAGCAGTTAGAAAGGCAGGAGAGAGAGTTAGAAAGGCGGGAGAGAGAGAAAGAGTTAGAAAGGCGGGAGAGAGAGAAAGAGTTAGAAAGGCGGGAGAGAGAGAAAGAGGTAGAAAGGCAAGAGAGAGAAAGACAGTTGGAGAGAGAGGAGAAACAGAGGGAAAGGGAATTTGAGCTGGAGAAGTTAAAGATAAGGGCCGAGCAGGGGCTCGTGCCGAACCAAGGTGGAGGGTTCCGGGCGACCCAGGAGGTTAGGCTGGTTCCCCCATTTGACGATACTGATGTGGATCGGTACTTTCTCCACTTCGAAAAGGTGGCTATAAGTCAGGAATGGCCGAGGGATAAGTGGGTTGTCTTACTTCAGAGTGTACTGAAAGGGAAGGCCCAACAAGCTTACTCCGCTTTATCCGCGGAAGGTGCCCAGAAGTATGAGGTGGTGAAGGAGGCCATCCTCAGGATTTATGAGTTGGTCCCGGAGGCATACCGGCAGAGGTTCCGGAATGCGAGGAAGCGGTGAGACCGCACGTATTTGGAGTTTGCTCGTGAGATGCAAACATATTGTGAGCGTTGGTGCGCCTCGAAAGGGGTAGAGGGGGATTATGACAGACTGCTGCAGCTGATTCTGATTGAGCAGTTTAAAGGTTGTGTCCCTGAGGGTATGAGACCCTACCTCGATGAGAAAGAGGCAGCCACGTTAGCCGCAACTGCTAAGTTAGCGGATGAGTATGCGTTGACGCATAAAATGAAGGTTGCCCCGAGTAAAGGCTACCAGAAGGGTAGTCAGGACGGCGGGGAGAGTCCGCCGGAAAAGTCAGAAAGTAAGCCGGGGACTAGTGAAAAGGATAAGGTAGACCGGGAGCAGTCTGGTAGGAAGTCTCCTGGGGTCGTCTGTTATAATTGTGGGAAAGTCGGACACTTTGCGTCCAGGTGCTTTGCCCCAAGGAAGGAGACGGGGAAAGGAAAGGCGGAAATTTTGAATGGCTGTATCGAGCTGTTAAGCGAACCGCTAGGGAAGGACAGGTCTGAAAAAGTCCAGGAAGGGCGCGAGAGGTTTATCTCGGCCGGACTGGTGTCAGTGAAAAAGAGGTTAAAACCAGTTCCAGTGCGGATCTGGAGAGACACGGGAGCGTGTCAGTCACTAATACTGAAGAGTGTATTAGAGTTTAGCTCAGAGACCCAGACTGGGGAGGTAGAGGTCAAAGGTGTTGGGGAAGGGACAGAGTCAGTCCCTTTGCACCAGATACATTTACAGAGCAACCTGGTCTCTGGACTAGTCACGATCGGGGTGAGGTCCGAATTACCAATGAAAGACGTGGAAGTCTTGCTCGGTAATGACATCGCCGGAGGAATCGTGTTCCCAGTCGTGAGATTGACGGGTCAGCCTGCCAGCATGGAGGCCCCGCCCGCGATGGTGAATTTGGCTGAAACATTTCTGCCAACCTTGTATGAGACAGGGTGTAGTGAGATAAGAGGTAGTGAGGGAGCTGGGACGGACGTAGCAGTAGCCAGGAAAGAATTTGTGCAGACGCAGGAGCGAGACGAGGGGCTGATGGTTTTTGCCGAGACCGCTCTCTCTGACACAGCCTTGACAAGCTATTGTGCGGATAAGGAGGTGCTAAGGAAGAAAGGGAAATCAAGTACAGCATCCGCAGATGAGGAGTGGGGGGTGGTGCAAAAGAGTTATGGGGATGAGGTTTTTAACATGGCCCACGAGGTACCCCCCGGTGGACATTTTGCGGTGCTGGAGGAAACAGTTGGTGGAATCATGAAAGAGAGTTACCGGCTGCCCAGGGGGAAAAATGTTATTGATCATGACCGACGCGAACTGAGACGGTCACCGGCTTTTGATATGCTAACAAACCTAGTCGGTGTTAGCGTGGACATCAATGAAGCTAGGGGCCCCCTGTTAAGAGAAAAGAACCATTTTGAAAAGATTAGGATGGGATCGGTCAGATGGGAGAAGGCTATTGTTTTGGCCAGGTCTACTGATAAGGTCTCTCCCTTAATCCCCGAAGGAGTAATTAAACGACTCGCACCCATGTGTTTGATTGTCCCGAGGAAATGCAAAGAACTTGGACGTTGGGCGATTGTGGTTACAATAGGGCTGCCAAGTAAACAACACCCATATTTTTTGAGTAATTCAGTGACTAAAGGGCTGATGAACACAGAGGTGTGTATTGGCAATTTAACACGGCTGTCTGAAGCCAGCTTGATAGTGAACCTTGAAAAAAATGAATTCGGCCACACGAAGGTCACTTACCTGGGAATTGTGGTGACACAGGGGCAGCTGGCAGTGATGCAAGCTGCAGTGCAGGCTATCGCTGACCTCCCAACCCCGACAGACAAGAGGGCCCTCAGAAGGCTCTTGGAGATGGTGGGGTACTGCAGGAAGTTTTGCAATAACTCTGCGGTCAATACCCGTCCCCCTCCTACTAAGCCCTTGCGAGAGAAAATTGAGTCGGAATGGGACGACCCTTGTTATTGTGGTCCGGGACAAAACCAAATGAGAGGTTACATTGGTCGCAATTCATCAGTGTTTTTGGCCACTATGAAGTTTGCTGAGTTGGAGCCTGGTCTAAGGGATTATTAATAACACGTGTAAAAGGAACAGAAAATGTGATGACTGTCTGTCAAGGTGTTGACAGCTTCAAATTCTCTGTATTAGCTAAATAACTGTTAAAGATGTATATTGTGTATGTATCAAATAATGTAGTCATGTTTGTAATTTTTACCTCCCGGTAAAAATCCTTAAAGGGGGGAAGTGTTACGAGAATACACATAAAATTAAGATGTTTGCTGGCCTGGGCTAGCATCAGTGGCATCAGCAGTTGGTCTGCCACCTGCCCTCAGGGGAAGGAGAGATAAGGAACAATGGAGCAGCGTCTGGAGATGTGTAATGAAGGGATGTGGGAGAGGGAGCTGTCTGGAGCGGCTCCCCCCTTTGAACCCTGAACTGTTTGAAGTGATGGACAGGCGATACCCCAGCAGGGGGATAAAAAGGGACAGGTTCGCTAAGACAGACACACACGCCACCCGAGGTAACGAGACCCTGGAAGCGGTACGCTTCTCACGAGTGGGTGAGAAGTACCAGACAACGACCAGGGTGGAAAGGTACGATCAGCGGGAACCCGGTGTGTGTCCGCCCTTGCCTGGGTGCCGGGTTCACTGCAGAGGATCGACCGCATCTGGAGGAGGGGTCACAGTCGGTGACCTCAGGTGACATCACCAAGGACCCGCCCAAAAAGTTGCTCGTGAGCCATCCCGCTGGTCTGTGAGTGAAGCCGTTCTGAATGATGAGTTGTTCCTGTTCTCTCTGTCTCTCTTCCCCCACGTTGTCCACCGCCATGGCAATGATTACTGCGAACTGAACTACTAACTGGACTGAACTTTGAGTAATTTTGAAATTGGTCATTTACCCCTAGACAACGATAGAGCTTGATTGATGCTGTTATCTTAATTCTGTGCACATGTGTGGTTATCATTGTTGAATTGTTGCATTTATTATCCTTTCGATTACTGTGTTGCTTGTTTCTTTAATAAAACTTTCTTAGTTCTAGTACTCCAGACTCCAACTGAGTGATCCATTTCTGCTGGTTTGGCAACCCAGTTACGGGTACGTAACAGTACTCTTTTCCACAGATGCTGCCTGGCCTGTTGAGCTCTTCCAGCATTTTGTGTGTGTTGCTCCCTCTCTTATTGTTGCTTCCTTGCTGATTACCATCCAACGCCATCTTTTCGATTTGATAGGTATTATCAAGAACGTTCTTTCTTCAAAACCTCATTTATATCTTTGTTCTCCAATCTGTGTCATTTGCAGAATAATTAGTAAAAAGCTACATTCATTGGTGTCTTTAAAAAAACCTGCAATCAAACAGTGATCCAAACAGCATGCTGAATAAAATGGATTATCTTCCAGCATCATTAGCAATGGACGTTGCCCAATGAACTTTTGTTATCCTGAATGATACGATGGAAGAGTAGTCGAGTCAGAGGGGTAGTAGAAGTGGTGAACAGGAGGGTCAAGAAGAAAGCATTCTCAGCTTTGGGAATATGGATGATGGGAAGAGCAACATGGGTCAGTCATAACACAAGAGATTCTGCAGATACTGAAAATCTAGAGCAACACACAGAAAATTTTGGAGGAACTCTGCAGGTCAGGCAGCGTCTGTAGAAAGGAATAAACAGTCAACATTTCAAACCGAGACACTTCATCAGTACTAGAAAGGAAGAGGGAAGAAGCCAGAATAAGAAGGCGGGGGAGGGGAAGGTGTAGAAACTATAAGGTGATGGGTGAAGCCAGAGGTGAGGGGGAAAAGTTGAGGGGTGGAGAAGGTGGGATGAAGAGAGAAGCTGGGAGGTCACAGGTGTGAAAGGTAAAGGGCTGAAGAAGAAAGAATCTGATTGGACAGGAGAGTGGATCATGGGAGAAAAGGAAGGAGGAGGGGAACCAGAAGGATGTGATAGGCAAGTGAGGAGTAGAGAAAGGATAAAAGGAGAGCCAGAATGGGGAATGGAGAAAGAGAGAAGGGGGACGGCGAGAAATTACCTGGATAGAATATGAAGTACGGCTCCACCAACCTGAGAGTCACTTCATTGTGGAGCTCCCGGACCCAATGTTGGAATGGAAAAGGGGATTGGAACTTTAATTGTTGGCCACCCAGAAATTCTGCTTGTTGCAGATGGAGCCAAGGTGCTAGATAAAATGATTCCCCTATCTACATCGGGTCTCACCTTTTTTCTAAGTCATGCAATCTAATAAGAATCGTCTCCCATGGGGCTTGAAATCTCACCCCACGTCTCCATTATTCTCTCCGCTATTGTGTATCAGCAAAAAGAGAACCTAATTAGTTCACTCTTCTTTTTTTCCTTGTAGCACTTATTTTGGTGCAATTTGACAACTCTTCTTCTGATTCCATATTCAATTTTATGTTGTTGGAAGCTGTAATCTAAATGCTCACACATTCTGCTGTGATTGATTAAGCATGCTACAAGTGATCAATTCTAATAATGCTGTCACATCAATGGCAAAGAGGGAAAAATAATCTCTTATTTTCTTTGGCAGAGAACGGACCATCCACCTATAAGCCTCTTCAAACAAAGGGGTTGATTTTGAATACACAAAACCATCAGGTTCATTATTTGAAATAAAATTCAACATGATTCTTTAAAACATTCTCTTCAATTACTTTATCAAATCAAAGCAACTTAAGCCAGGCAAGAAACTATTAATTTCTTCTTTGCTTCAATTATGTCACGTTGTGTGCCATAAAGATGTTTTTTTTAATCTTCAGTGCGTACCAGGAGGCATAGAACAATTAGGTCAAATACTACCTTAAACTACTGAATTAAGTAATTCTATTAGCTGTTTTCTCCCCCTTTCCAAAGCAAAGGAAGCTCGGCGATACTTTATTATTCTGCTAGAATCTAGCCCAGGCTTTTTAATTAGATACAAAAAAAAAAATCAGTTTCCTAATTAAATTATCGATATGTACAAAAGCTCTCGTCACCTTGCTCCTGTTTTTTTTTCCCAATTAAAACTGAAAGCAAGTGAACATACACAGGTCTAGTGAAAAGATTTTCAAGCCTTGGCTTTGAAAACTCAATTTAGGTTCTTAAATTGACTACTCAGTTTTGTGATTTCTTCAGTGCATTTCATTCTTGCTTTAATTAACTCTTACACAAAGAAGAATGGACACGTATGTACAATCCTTCTCATTTCCCTCATGGCCAGTTGCATTTACAGGTAACAATTTTGATTACGTATTGCCAACAGGTTGAGCCAGCTGGACTTTTATTTTAGATATACCTGTTTCATAGAATTAACTGCTTGTTGTATTTAAAATGAATGGCCATGATAAAAGTTTGTCAAATATGAATATGTCCAGTTTAATAATAGATTTACAGGGCATTTTTGTAAACTGATAACCAGTTTTTAAGGAGGGTACAATACATAAAGAACACAACACCTCCGCTATGCCATATTGGAAGATTACATAAACAAAAAGACCTTGGCGATGCATATTGGGAGGTCAAATGTAGAGGAAAGTATGCAGTAAGGAAATCTTGGGGTGCAAATCAATTGCTCCCTGAAGTGACAACGTAAATAGATAAACTGGTGAAAAAGGCAGAGAGCATGTTTGCCTTCATCAGAATTAGAATCAGGTTTAATATCACCGGAATATGTCCTGAAATTTGTAAACTTAGTGACAGCAGTACAATGCAATAGATGATAATAGAGAAAAAATGAATTAACCAGTTAATTTATATTAAATTAATAGAGCCGTCTCTACTTCCTGAGGAGACTGAGGTCCTTTAACATCTGTCGGATGATGCTGAGGATGTTCTACGAGTCTGTGGTGGCCAGTGCGATCATGTTTGCTGTTGTGTGCTGAGGGTAGCAGACACCAACAGGATCAACAAACTCATTCATAAGGCCAGTGATGTTGTGGGGATGGAACTGGACTCTCTGATGGTGGTGTCTGAAAAGAGGATGCTGTCCAAGTTGCATGCCATCTTGGACAATGTCTCCCATCCGCTACATAATGGACTGGTTGGGCACAGGAGTGCATTCAGCCAGAGACTCATTCCACCGAGATGCAACACAGAGTGTCATAGGAAGTCATTCTTACCTGTGGCCATCAAACTTTACAACTCCTCCCTTGGAGGTTCAGACACCCTGAGCCAATAGGCTGGTCCTGGACTTATTTCCTAGCATAATTTACATATTACTATTTAATTATGGTTTTATTACTATTTAATTATTTATGGAGCAACTGTAATGAAAACCAATTTCCCCCGGGATCAATAAAAAAGTAGGTAATGTTTATGGGTTCAATGTCCATTTAAGAATCAGTTAGTAGAGGGGAAGAAGCAGTTCCTGAATCGTTAAGTGTGTGCATTCAGGCTTCTGCACCTCTTCCTGATGGCTACAATCAGGAGAGGGCATGTCAGTCATAGCATTGAGTATATAAGTTGGGACGTCATGTATAAAACTTCAGTTAGGCTACAATTGGAACACTGTGTGTAGCTCTGGTCATCAAGGCAACAGAAAAAGGCACAAGGCATGTTTGCCTTCATCAGTCATGGCATTGAGTATATAAGTTGAGAGGTGATGTATAAAACTCCAGTTAGGCTACACTTAGAGTATTGTACGCAGTTCTGGTCCTCAGGAGGCTTTCACAAGAGTGCTGAGGAGATTCACTAGACCGGTGACTGAATTTGGAGTGCTTTAGTATAAGGAGAGGTTGGACAATCTTAGATTTTTTTTCTGGAGCTTTAGCGGCTAAGGAGTGACCTGATAGAAGAATATGAAATGATGAGAGGTGAAGATCAGGTACATGCTCAGAATCCTTTTACGTGGGTGGAAATGTCAAATACTAAGGGGTATAGGTTAGAGGGGGAAAGTTTAAAGGAGAGATGCACGACAATTACGAGTCGTAGGTTCTTGGAACAGGGAGGGTAGTTAGGGTAGAAATAGCTAAGGCACTTAAAATGAAACATGAACAGGCCGGGAATGGAGGGATGCAGACCACGTGCAGACAAATGAGATTAGTTAGATTCACACAGTGGCCAGTGCAGACATTGTGGACCAACGGATCGGCTCTTGTCCCGCACTGGCTTATGTTCTAACATGCTTGGCAAGTGTGGGGCAAATAGATATCAATACAGATTTCTCAATATCTAGGACCTTTTGAGAGTTCTGGTGAAAAGAAACTGAAGAAGAGGAAAAAGTACAGTGAAACGAAGTAGAGGGGAAAGAAGATGCAAGTGCGTGTTGAAATCATTTAGAGTCACTTGAATATTGATGATGGAGGCAAAAGCTTTTCATTGTATTTTGGTAGATCTTGCAATAAAAACCAAATACCAACACCAACATCAATGTCATGTCCATAGAAGATACACCAGGTTAGTTGGCCGGCAACAGGAAGTATTTGTAGAGAGCCAAGACTACAGATTCATTCACTGATGTGTTGTAATATAGACTTGCAATGAACTTATTGCCAGTATGCTCTTTACCAACACAGCACAAATTACAGCAATCAGTCTCAAACAGTGAAGGTCAAATGTCCAGCAACATCAAAGATCCATGTCACCATTCCAACCAGGTTCCACTGTCAAACCACCTTGGAGTTAATTGACTGCTAGGAGCCTCATTTTCAAATCCCCATGCCTACGATAGCCCTTCCAATGTCCAAGTAACTTAAAATTATTTCAACGTGAGCTTGCTCCTTCTTTAAGATGTACTTATGTATGGCATGATCTGTGCCATACATAAGCGACAGATCATGCAATACATCAATACATCGAGAAATAGAAAGAGAGAAAAATTAAATGCAGAGTTGTGTTTTTTTAATTGGTTGATTTCACTTTGTTCTAAAACATACAGATTCTTACAGCTGAAGGGTACAAGAAGGGTGGACTCCAGCCAGACTTCCTTAAGGTGGTCCTTGCGTATTTCCTTTCCACCTGGTCCAGAGTTCTTCCCTTTTGGCTTCAGTCTTTGACCATGACTACCAAAGATCCCATTCAGTGAGTTTGGGATCTGTCCAATAGCTCCCTTCCAGAAGCTTCTCTCTCCTCTGAAGCATCCATTTGTGCTGCTGTCTTGCTGCCAGAGAGAGTGTGCCTTAACGAATATCTTTAAGCAAAATGTACAAAGCTAGACAGGACTTTTCTTAGTGTGTAAAATATTCTAACGTATTTCTGTTATTCTGCAGAGAACTTACAAAAACAAATGCAAAAAAAAAATATATTCACTTCCAATTTCTGCTGCTGTTGCTCAGTGGGTGATATTTTCACCACCGATTCAGCATACTCTCAGATCAGGTCCCAAAAGCCCATCAAGCTCTGTCTGCTGCACAGTTGGAGGTGCTTCTCTTGGATGAGACAACAAACTGAGGTTTCCTTAACTCCTTCAGATGGAAATAAAGATCCCATGTCACTATTTTAAATAAGAATGTGTTGGGGGGGGGGAGCGCGGGAGGAGATGATTATCCTATTGTTTCTGGAAATGCTTGTCCCTCAATTAAAAGCACAGAAATACAGTAGATGATCATATTGCTGCTTGTGGAAGCTTGTATGACACCAAGTGGCCAAATGGTTGCCATGTCTCTTTTTTTTACTTAAAACATTCAAGTTTTAAAACATTTAAGGAGTAGGCAGTTTAAATAGTTCAGCATAGACCAGAAGGGCTGAAGGGCCTGTTTCTGTGCTGTACTTTTCAATGACTCAAACATTTTATTTTTATTTGGGACATCTTTTTTGCTGTTGGGAATCAGACTTACATTCCTTATGTTACACAATTAACAAATATTGATTCTCTGATTTTGTTGAGTGTACTTTTATTACATTTTCACATTTGAGATATTTTAATCACAGATTTACATTCAATCTTTACACGGTAGCATCCCAAAACTATATTAGATCATCATAAATTAACATGTATTATGTCCATTTAGTGATTAGTAATGTTGGTTTCTGCATTTATTTTTATATCTTTCATGAAGGTCAATCCCTTCTGTCTCTTCTGCCTTCCGGGGGAAGATACAGGAGCTTGAAAGTTCAAATGCCCAAATGTAAGAGTAGCTTCTTCCCCACTGCTGTCAGAATGTTAAACAATCACCTCTTTCACAGCTTTACTTCTCTCAATCATCTCGATGTTGTCACTTCACCATTTCTTTTTGTACCATTACACTGTTTGGGGCTCACCGTTGTATTTATTGTTGTATTTATTTTTTTAGCATGTGCACAGAATACTCTGAGCAGCACACAAAGTCGTGGAGGAGCTCAAGCCAGACCGCATCAATGGAAGGAACTACAGTTGGCCCTTTAGAGCCGTGACCCTTTATCAGGACTGGAAAGGAAAGGTGAAGAAGCCTTGGAGGAAGGGATGGAGTACAAGCTGGTGGGTGATAGGGGAGAACAGGTGAAGGTCAAGGTGTGTGGGGAGGCAGAAATGATAGGAAAAGCTGGGAGCTGTTTGGTGGAAGAGAAAAAGGAATCTGACGGGAGAAGACAGTGGATCATGGAATAAAGGGAAGGAGGTGGGGAACTAGGTGAAAAGTGATAGGCAGGCCATGAGGGTGTGACAGGTTTTGGAGAGGAGGAGGGGAGAGAGTGCCACAAGAATGGAGGAGAAAAGCGTTTTCGTGGTGGAAACAGATGGGAGCGGTTACTGGAAGCTAGAGCAATTGATGTTCGTGCTATCAGTTTCAAGGCTTTCCAGAAGGAATATTAAAGAGTTGCTCCTCCAACCCACATCGTGGCAGTAGAGGAGGCCATGCATCAACATGTAGGTGAGGGAAGGGACAGTGCATTTAAAATGAGTGGCCTCCAGGAGATCCTAGCTGTTGCAGTGAATGGAGTGAAGGTGCTCGACAAATCAATTACCCCAATTGTGTTGGGTCTCACCAATGTAGAGGAAGCTAGACTGGGAGCATCAGATACAACAAATGACCCCGACAGACTTAGTGGTGAAGCACCACCTCACTTGGATGGGCCCTGAATGGTACTGAGGGAGGAAGTGTAGGGACAGGTGTAGCAGTTGTCATGATTGCAGGGATAAGTGGGAGGGTGTTAGTAGGAAGGGATGGGTGGACAAAAGAACCACTGTCCTCTCCTATCAGATTCTTTGTTCTTCAGCACTTTATCTCTTCCACCTATTACCTCACAGCTTCTCACATCATCCTTGGCTCCCACCCACCAACCTTCCCACTCACCTGGTCTCACCTATCATCTGCCACCTTGTATTTCTCACAACACGCTGGAGGAACTCAGCAGGTCGGGCAGCATCCCTGGAAACGATCAGTCAATGTTTCGGGCCGGAACCCTTTGTCAGGACAGTAATACAATTTGCATTTCTCACCCTCTCACCACCTGTTTAATGTGGTTTCTTCCCTCTTCTTTTCTAGTCCTGATGATTTTGCATGTTGCTTAAAACAGACAGCATCTGCAAAATCTCTATGTTTACTGTTTATGCTGTTAGCTTCATGTGAACAAGAAATTTTATTGCACACTCGTGCATATGACAGAATTTAATCTAAATAATCCAGTCTAAATAATCTAACCATAATCTTATGCCTATTAGTTCTCAATTGAAAATACAAGACATGATTTAAAAGTCATACTTTCCCTATCACATTTCAAGATGTAAGGATTTGCACTGAAAATCCTCATGAGCATTTAAAATTCAGAATCCATGTTCGCCTTTGCATAAAATATTGTGCTGATAAACTTCCAGTACTAGTTCATTAAAATATCTTAATGAAGTGCATTAAAATCAATGGAGATCGAGTATAATGATAATTATCTGCCATCCTGAGTTTCTGCGATTTAAGTCAGGTTGCCTTCAATTTGCAGCAGTCAAGAGAGGATTGTGTTACTGTTCTGTGATTTTTGGAAAGCAAGTAACCTTAATACTATGTTAATCATAGACTTGCCACAGCACCTTAATGGTTAGTTACATCTTATGTGAATTCAGTGCATTCCTCTTCATCTGACTGAGCAACGTGGCAAGATCTTCATGTTTGCCTCAAACCATAATAGAATGGTTGTAATAAAAGGTGAAATGTATCAAGCAATAATGATTATTAATTCAGTGCGTCTCAGTTTCCATAAATAATAGATGCTTTGTTCAGCTGTGTGGAATGTGGTTTTTATTTCCATGACTGTATCAAGTCACCTGGACACAAGGAAAGGTTATACTTGTACTTTTCAAACTGCATGGTATATTTCAAGTTTAAAGACACATTCCTTAGCTGTGCAATCATTGTATACTGGAAATACTGGTGTAAATTTTCCATTTAGTTTGTCCTCCACCATTTTGATAAATAGCAGAAAAACAACAGTAATGGTTTTTCTGTCTAATCGTGGTAATCAAGCTCAATGGATTAAACTCTACCAGATCCAGACATACAGCAATGAAAACCCTGTGATGATCATTTCTCCCTGATCACTTTTTTTCCCTCGAACTATAACAGAAAAAAAGGAAGAAAAGAAACGTTTCTTTGTATATTGCCTTTCACAACTTCAGGAGTCAATTCAGGGTCTTTCAAGCATATACACTGCTGTTATGTGGGCAACGTGCCACATTGCGGAGTCCCATAAACAGCAACGTGATAATTATCAGTTGAGTAGTCCAGGTGAAGTTGGTTGAGGGTTTAATATTTATTGGAGTTCCAGGGAGTAGTCTTCTGTTGTGCTTTATAATTGCTTCAAAGGGTCTTTTATAAAGGGGTAAAGTATCATAATGCTGAAGTGACTGGGCTAGCATCCAGAGTTTAGACTATTGATCTGGAGACAGCAGTTCAACTCACACCATGACAGCTAAGGAGTTTAACTAAATATGGAATTAAATTATTATCAGTAATAGAGACCAACAGACCACTGGATTGTCATTAAAATAAAATACTTCCAATTCACATATGTCCTTGGAAATTTGTCATTTCTACCTGGTCGAGCTTATCTGTGCTTCTAGACTCAGCAATGGGGTTCAATGCTTAATTGCCTCCTCAGTTCAATGAGAAGGAACAAAAAATGTTGCTGTCTCCAGCAGCATTCTGTGAACACACAAACAAAATTTTTAAAAATGGAAATGTAGTTAGCAAATTGTCACATCAGGGCAGCTCTCCCTCTCAGCTCTTCACTGGGTTGAGTTTTAAATTTTATGTTCTGCTCTCTGAAGTGTAGCTTGAACCCACAATCTCTTGATGCACAAACAAGATTATGGCCACTGACTATTCCATTGGAATTGTACAATGGAGGTCAATATACATACTCTGTCACAAGAAGACAGAGGAATAAATCCAAAGGTGTGTTCAAATCTTCCGGAAAAATGTATGATCCTCACTGAGTTTTGGGAATCCTTGCCCAATTACCATTTAAGCTGAGCTCCTCTCATGCCTTGTGGCACATCGGCAGGCAACCTTGCCAGTTCTTTAACATTTCTCTGTCTTTTACGAGGCCGAGTTGCTCGCTTGATGGTCAACTTGGCACAGATGGATGGTGTGCAAGGAGCTGATCGGATCCAAACCTGGGACCACTCGCCTCAAAGTTCAGAGTGAATGCAACTACTCCACCGGCTGGCTAATTACCATTCAAGGCAGAGAAGAATCACTGGGGACAGTACCGGAGAACGTCAAGTACATGCATGAGTAATTAGCGGAAGGACCACAGCACCTCATAAACTCCCCACCCATCAATGCCTTCATCACCTGCCCCCCGCCCTAATGGGTATAGAAGCTGTGGTTCCCACACTGGCTTCATTGTGAGTGTTGGTCCAATTGCGAGGTCTTGGACTTCAATGGCCTTTTCGTCAGTCGGCCAAACACTGCACTGGACCAATGAAAATTATGATGAATCTCATTATCAATGCCTGCCTTCACTGAGAGGTGACTCCCGAGAAATGAAAAGTGGCCCAGGGTTTCCATTGTCTCCATGTGGACCTTTATGGTTGGATAGTGGTGTTGTACATCAGAACTTCACCTAAAGCTTCTTTGTGTAGTGCATGTTGGGTATCAGGCCTATGACAGCTTAGAACATTAAGCACAGTACAGTCCCTTCGGCCCAGGATGATGTGTTGACATTTTAACCCACTCTAAGATAAACTTAACCCCTCCCTTTTGCATCGCTCTCCATTTTTTCTATCGTCCATGTGCCTATCTGAGTTATTTAAATACTCCTAATGTATCTGTTCATTTGGTGTCAACATAAAGGAGCCACAAATCAATTCTGAGCAAAGACTGAAGTCTATAACTTAGTTTCTCAGGTTACTCCTGTTCTATATCTCTGACGAGTGCATCCTACAGACTGTTTGCGACAACTCTTTGTCCCCCCTACCATTAGGCAGGAGGTACTGAAGCATTAGGACAAGGACTGTTAAGATGGGAAACTGCTTCTTCCTCCAGGCTTTGAGACTACTGAATTCCCTGCCACCTCTCCAGATTCCATTAGTTATGGAGGACCAGTAGCATTGTACTGTTTTCTCTCACAAACACGAGTAAATCTGCAGATGCTAGAAACCCAGAGCAACACACACAAAATGCTGGAGGAACTCAGCAGGCCAGGCAGCATCGGTAGAAAAGAGTAGAGCCAGCATTTTGGGCCAAGATCCTTCATCAGGACTGGAGAAAAAGATGAGAAGTCAGAGTAAGAAGGTGGGGGGAGGCGGAGGAAGGTGGAAGGTGGCAGCTAATGTGTGACACCAGGAGAGGGGTTGGGGTGAAATAAAGAGCTGGGAAGTTGACTGGTGAAAGAGATAAAGGGCTTGAGGAGAGTGGAATCTATTAGGAGAGGATAGAAGACCACAGAGGAAAAGGAAGGGAGAGGAGCACCAGCGGGAAGTAATGGGCAGGTAGTGAGATACGGTGAGAGAAAGAAACAGGAATGTTACAGTTTAATTTATAACTTGTGTCGTAAATGCACCTTATTATTTGTTAATTTATATGTGGTAATATTACTTACATGTTGCATTAAGGTAAAGCTACTGTGCTGTGCACTTTGGTCTGCAGGACCAATGTGCACAGTTCAATGACAATTAACTTGAGCTTGAACTTGACCTCATGATCAGAGTATTACACAGACTGATCAATATTGAAGGCACCCCAGTCCAAGCACAGGTTGTAACTTGGCAGTTAGTTTAATGATATTCCATTGCTTCTTTTGTGAAGGAAGCACAGAAGTTCGTGAAGTTCCTTAGAATCTTTGTATCAGCCGCACATCACTACTTGCTGTTTAAACAGATCAAAACCACTTGGTCAGATTCATTTACAGGACAGATAATATTCAAAGGCAAATGACAGACCAAAGCACTGAACAAAAGAACAATGACAACTCATTGCTTTGAAATATCTTTAGTGTTGTGTTATTTCCTTCGGCACTTCACAGGAGTATTATCAAAAAGATCACAAGCCTGTCAAAGTTAGTATTAAGGAGCATTCTCAGAAAGAGAGACAAAGAGCCAGAGTAAATCAGAGAGGGTACAGTACTCCAGGAGTTTAGGATCCAGGTGGCTGGAGATGCAAGTAACGTTGATGCAATAATGAAATAAAAATGCGTACTGTAAGAAGGCAGATCTAGAAAAGCCCATTGGTTTTAGAATATTGTTGGGCTGGGAGAGGGTACAGATATAGGAATCGAAGGTGGTGAGGACACAGATGAAAGTATAGTCATTAATTTTACAAAGGATGTTACTGGGCCAGGAGTTAGCAAGATTTGGAGCAATTGGTGAATAAGATTTAATGCTCATTCTGATATGAATATCAAAGTTCTGTGTTATCTCAAATATGAGGCACTTCAATGAAGTTCAATAAAGCTTGATTTGGTGTGCCAAAGGTTAATATGAATGTTATTTTTCATTGTTTCTTACAAGATCAAATTACAATAGAAATATTATTTTACCTACAGCTCCTGACCATGTTTTAAATTTGGCTGGTTAAGAACTGACCTATTCTAATTGTGAACTGCAACCCAGTAAGGTGATGACCCCCCCACCAGAATTCTGAAATTGGGGGGAGGAGAAAGCTAAAGATTTCTTGTTGAGGCTAGGGGAGACGGTGATGCTCCATTCAGCTACTGAGCTAGTTTGGTTTGGTGGGAACTGAGTAATGCCTCCTGCTTAGCTATATGTTAACTGAGTAATTGGGGCCTTCGACCAAAGGTGGAGAGGGATTTATAAACCTTCGAAATTCTGCAGATGCTGGATATCTGAGTAACATACACAAATTGCTGGAGGAACTCAGCAAAGTGAGGCAGCATCTATGGAGGTGAATAAACAATGGATGTTTCAGTCTGAGACCTTTCACTAGAACCCTACGGCCTTGGCCAGAAACGTAACTGTTTATTCCTCTCTATAAATGCTGTCCAACTTGCTGAAGTACTCCAGCATTTGGTGTGCATTGAAGAGAGATTTAGTTGGGTTTGAGCAGACACTTAACAAAGTCAACAGGATTTTGTGTTTAGTGGATTAAGTGATTTTCATGACTGGCCATTATCCGATATGCCAATGGCATGGCCTAAGAGTTTGGCTCACCTTTAGGTGTCTAGGATCTCCAGGCTCTGGAGACAGACGAATCGAAGGTTGATGTCCTGACATACCAGTGTGTTGTGGGAGCCAGAAGATCTTTGGCTGTGTGCCCAGAGACCTGTGAAATGGAGACATCTCATTCTCCTTTATTAGGGGGAGATAGAGAGAGAGAGAGCCTGTGGTATGTTGTATACTGGGTGAAAGTGTAGTCTTTGGAGTACTGCAAGTCTGTGTCTTTGCTGTTGTTTTGGCTGCACGCTTGAGTGCTCGGTGGTGGGTGCTGATGTTATTTTTTGCCGGTGGGGGAAGGGGGGTTCATTGCTTTCTGCCATCTACGTGCGGGAGGGAGGGAGGGAGGGGAGCTGGGGGGGGCACTTTGGGGTCCTAACACTTAACCTTCATTCATTCTTTGGGGCACTCCTCTGTTTTCGTGGATGGTTGCGAAGAGAAAGCATCTCATGATGTACATTGTATACATTTCTCTAACATTAAATGTACCTTTGAATCCTTTGAATTATTAGTCCTGTTCAGAGAAGTTTTGCTGAAGTGAAAGATCAGCCGTGACCTTATTGAAAGGGAAAACAGCAGAAAGGCCCAAATGGCCTACTCCTGCTTCTGTTTCTTATGTTTATACCCATCACCCAGGACATGAGACAATACTGTAACAAACAATACTCTGTATAAAACAAGTAGTGAATTGGCGTAAGTTTGGACAATTCTGAAGAGTTAAAATTGCCCACTTAGAAGAAGTTAAAATTGTCAACTTCAATTAAAAAAGAAACACATCATGCTGATTAAAACCAAGGTAAAGTGACACGCCAATCATTTTAAACAGTTGCGTAGAAATTTCTTCTTTCAGAGAATAGTGGATCTCTAGAATTCTCTGCTCCTGTGATGGTGAAAGCCAGAACATTAGATATACAGTGTTTAAGGTTGAGAGAAATAAGTATTCAAAACATCAGAAAATGGAGGTTTTTTTTGGGGGGGGCTTGATTTATAGAGGCCAAAATGCATCATGTTTGAGGGGGCAAATTACCCTACTCATGTTCCCATTATGTTGTGCTTCTGTAAAAAGGAGATTGTTTGCCTGTTTGGTTAATGTTAAATTCTTTTGTTGTTAACTAATCAAGATTGAGAGGGTTGTATTTTGCTAGTTAAACAGCCTCAGTGACTCAGTACACTGTGGGGAGCATGGACTCTTTTACCCGTATCCATCACTGCATCACACAGCCTGCTATTGCTGTGCAGTGCAAAGATGTAACTTGGAGGTGCGGAAAAGAAGTGTCTTGGTCTTGAGGAGAGAGACACTACCACATATCGAAGCAACCAAACCACCTCGGGGAGTTCATATAAATTTGTAACTCTGTCAGTCCTGTACTTGAACCACTATTAGGTTAAGACGACGTAGGGATTTTTAAGGTCATGCAGAATATACTGCTGTGTTTTAGTGGGTTGGGGAAGGCACTTACTGTTCAAATGAGATATTAAATCAAGGCCCTGTCTAACAATCCCAGTGGATGATGCAGATCCTGTACCATTAGATTCTTTTGTGTAATATTATGTGTTGAAACACATTATCCAGCTGGACAGAACTAACAAGGATAGATATTTTATGAAGCTAGCTTGACATCCAAGAATTAATTGGAGGACTTGCACTGCAGATTTCTTAAAGCCAAATGCACGCTACTACAATTCAAGTGATTCTTCATTCTATGCAAGCCACCAGATTCCAGGGAATTAAATGATTTAGGGAAAATGACAGTAACACAGAAGTGCAATTTTTGGGGGCATGAAATCACTGTAATTACCAGGAGCTCTTGATAACCCCATGGGCACTTGCTCAAGTAATAGTGATCCAGGTACAGGGAATAATAAAAGAGTACTCAATATCTTGAGCTCATATTAATTTGGATCATGTCAACAACTCAAGTGCACATATCTGCCTTGGAGCTGGAAATGCTTTCCTGACAAAAATCTATCAATTCACTTTTAGAAAACCAAACATATTATTCGTGGAATGAATTCTTCATTTTTCACTCTTCACTGCATGAAGACCTCCTTCCTGATTTTACCCTGAACAACTCAAATTATCCAAAGATAACTTGT
The DNA here is from genome assembly GCF_963921235.1 of Mobula hypostoma. Lineage (NCBI taxonomy): Eukaryota > Metazoa > Chordata > Chondrichthyes > Myliobatiformes > Myliobatidae > Mobula > Mobula hypostoma. Next base: position 174,374,387 of record NC_086101.1, read on the forward strand.
TCTTGTTTGTCCCACGAGAAGAAAAATTTGTCATCAGTCCTATAGATTACCATTCAATAGTGTAAATTTGAGGGAATTTAATCATTGTTGTGCCATGTAACCTAATTTAAAATAAGATGAAATTCATTGAGCTCCTAGGACAGATGCAAATTCCCTTTTCTACCTGAGCAATACGTGCAAAGTGTGGGACAAACTCTGCAGGTCAGGCATCATCTATGGAAGGGAACAAATAGTTGATATTTCAGGCTGAAACATCAGAACTGGAATGGAAGAGGGCAGAAGCTTGTGCCTATTTCATACATTCTGCATATGTACTGAGTACCACAAGTGCTAACGCCACTCCAATATCCAGTTCTCTGAGGTATTCAGCAGCATAGAGCTGACAAATATTTGCCAATCCAATATCCTTCTCTCAGATCAACAACTAGCTAAGGTAAGTTAATAAGCACTATGCTATCCTTTCAACAAGTGGTTACTAACCTAATAGTGTGATTTCACTTCTTGTACCTGGGATTGTATATTCCCTGCAATGTTTTTGGATAAATTTCTCATGGAGCTCTCAACAGCAAGGAGAAATCTTGCTGCGCAACACACACAAAATGCTGGAGGAACTCAGCAGGCCAGGCAGCATCTATGGAAAAAAGTACAGTCGGCGTTTCGAGCCGGAACCCTTCAGCAGGACCTGAGGAAAAAAAAAGCTGAGGAGTAGATTTGAAAGGTGGGGGGAGGGGAGAGAGAAACGCCAGGCAATAGGTGAAACCTGGAGGGGGAGGGATGAAGAAAAGAGCTAGGAAGTTAATTGGTGAAAGAGGGAGAAGGCCATGGAAGGAAGCAAAAGAGGGGGAGGGGGAGCACCAGAGAGTGGAGATGGGTGGGCAAGGAGATAACATGAGAGAGTGACATGGATAGGAAAGGGGTATGAGACAATTACAAACAATGGAACTAGCTCAGTTCGGTCAGTATGGTTGAGCTGGGTGAAGTGCCTGTTCTCTATGCTGTATAGGTCTCCGACTATGACTAGTGTTATTGTTGGATAACGAGTACTTCCTATCCTATGGAACATTTTGGACAGACAACGCATAGAATATCTAATATTGCCTTAGCAAAACATATTTGCATATCTAAGTAAATAATGAACTCCAGTCACAACTTACTTTTCTGCAAATTGGAAAATGATTAGATTTGCAGCTCCACAAACCTTTGTTATTAGAGTTACTCCTGAGCTATCTTGGTGAGCTAAACAATTTTAACACAGAGGCACAAGAAATTGCAGATATTGGAATCTGGAGCAGGTCAGGCAGCATCTGTGTAGAAGAGACAGATGTGTCACCATTTAGAGAAGTGTCACCATTTTGGGTCAAAACCTGATGCAGAGTTTCTACTCAAAATGTCAACAATTCTTTTGAGTCCCTTCTCTACAACCCCGACAAACGCTGCTTGGACCATTGAGTTCCATCAGCAGATCGTCTGCAAAAATCTAACACAGACATAAGTTTGCGAAAGAGTTGTCACTAAAGTTTATATATGCTCTATTCTTACTGAGAATTGTTGTCCAAAATCTGAGAGAATAAATTGCCATTCTATCTGAGAGGACAGTGCTGTGGAATCCCAATTCAAGTATCCATAAAGTATTCACAATTCAACGCTTCTTCACAAATTCATGAAACATTTTCAGTGTTATAACACTTACACTAACTTGCATGAATGCCTTCCATCATCCCACTTGAAATTATCCATTCTATGCACTGTCAATCCCACAACCTCTCGAGGATACTGCTGCCAAATTAGTTGCCAGACTTTTAGGTAACTTTGAAGATATTCGGCCCAGTGAAGAAAAGTTATTTTTAAGAGGCTTTGCTAAGCTTTCTTTGAAGGGGGGGGGGGAAAGGATTGACATCCAACAGATTTGCCAGGAGAGAACCCTTTGAACCCTCCCTTAACCTGGAGTTGAATCAAAGTGTCAGAGGTTAAGAGCCAACACTACTGAATGTATTCTAATGCACGATGTGCCCCACAGTCTCTGAACAATTTATGTCCCAATGGATCTGACAAAAATGCTTACAGAGAGCTTAAAAAGTACAGCAGCTGCAAAGCAGGGATTGCTCTAAGTCTTGTTGACAACTGGCTCTAGTGATCCTGTAAATAGAATTACAGCATTCAACTCCATCAAGAAATTGCTTAAAAATTCCCCAAATACAAGTGACAAGCATTTCAAGGACGTGAAACATGGTTACAGCCATCAGCGACAGAGTCCTGTGAAAATAAAGACAGCCAAATCCCTCAGCACAAAGATGCATTGTAATGAACTAATCACAGCCCTCAATTACGTGCTTGGAGAAATATTTGCAGTCAAAACACAAACGTCAGTGCTGCAAGTGTCCACATTCATCAAGGCAAGGAAAATATTATTAGGATGAATTCCTCTTTCACTGCTGTCGCTGACAGATTTTTCTTAAACCAGAAAAAAAAACAGTTTTACTTTTAACTAAGTTTAGTTTACAGCTGGGGTAGAGTGAAGATTTTACTGCTGGTGTGCAATTGCAAAGATGAGGGTGATTATAGATATTTGTAATCTGATGATGCATTATTAAATTAACTGGAGATTGATATGTTCGAAAGTCAGGTTGTAGAATAACTATGGTTAGCTTACTCATTCTGGGTCTGTCTGCTCCATTATTGTTGTTAATATGAATTTTTCCAGGGGTTATCATCTGTAGTTAAATGGTTATTCCCTTCTTGAAGGAGAAAGAAATCAAAATGATCTTAAGCAAACGTGCTCAGGTTGATTTCAGTTGGTTTTAAATGGCATGTCATTCATTGCCCTCAAGATGCCATGTGGTTAGAATAAAAAATGTATGCGTTTCTAAATAAAAGTGCTTACTACCCCCAACAGTTCAGCAATAGATTAAAATACAGCCCAAACAGGTACTACACTTGAAGGACTTCGACATGGGCAACAAAAGAACCATAGTGCGACAGATTGACACGGCACGGAAAAAGTTTTTTTATATCCCCTGCTTTTTGATCTTTTCACACATCTTCTTTCCTACATCCCTGTTACTATTCTAGTTTATCACCTCAGAGCTTTTCTGAAGCAATGCTACCTTTCCTAAGGTGTTGGTGCCAAGATTGGGGCACACTTAAACAGATGGTGTCTGATCATCTTCATACTGAGGTCATATGAAGAGCATTTGATGGTTCTGGGCTTCTATTCATTAGAATTCAAAAGAATGAAGGCTGACCTCATTGAAATCTATCAAATGGTGAAAGGCCTTGAGAGAATGGATGTTAAGAGGATGTTTCCCATGGTGGGAGAGTATAGGACTAGAGGACAGAGCCTTAGAATAGAGGGGAATCCTTTTAGAATAGAGATGAGGAGGAGTTTCTTTAGCCAGAGAGTGGTGAATCTGTGGAATTCATTCCCACAGGAACAGGTTAAGTCCTTACATATATTTAAGGCATAGGTTGATAGATTCTTGATTGGTCAGGGCATGAAGAGATATGGGAAGAAGGTAGGAAATTAGGATTGAGAGGAAAATTGGACCAGCCATGATGAATGGTGAAGCAGACTCGATGGGTCAAATGGCCTAATTCTGCTCCTATACCTACATTATGGTCTTATGGTCTAATATTATGTTTTTGCCTTCTTATCAAAGGTAGAAATGTTGCATGTAGCAACAATGTATTGAACCAAATAAACTGAGGTAAATATCAGTACAATGTTTTATATCTCCATGAAATAATTGCTCAAATAACAGCAAGAAGATCTCTAGCTGCATTGGCCAACATTCATCCTTCAATCACAGCTACAGCAGCTCATTACAGCATCAAACCCATGTTCAGTTCCGACCTTGGGTGTTGTCCGTGTGGAGCTTGCATGTTTCTCCCTGTGACCCTTTGTGTTTCCTCTGGGTGCTCCTGTTTCCTCAAATACGTATTCCCAAAGACACACAAATTGGTAGGTTAATTGGCTATAAAAAATGCCCTCACTGTATAGATGAGTGGTAGAATCTGAGGGAAAGTGGAAGAGAATGTGGAGAGAAAAAAAAGTGAGAGTTTTCTAAACGGATGGCTGATGCTTTTGATAGACTTGACAGGCTGATTGGCCTGTTAACATGCTGTCTCTCTCTCTGACTGTTTTTGTTCCTCTCTGCACCCTGTGGAGCATCAGGCAGAAAACTTTACCTTTGCTGTTTCCTTAGCATTTGTTTGTTTTTAATGAGGCTGAGCTGATAGCTCAACACTCAAATCAGCACGGCTAGATTCGAACCCGGGACCACTTGCCTCGAAGTCCAATGCAGATGTCACTGCAACACTGACTGGCTATGACTCTATGACTCTAATAAAATAAAGGATTGTTGTCTCATTGTATCATGTATCCCTTCTTGTCAACAAATCAGTTACCTCTCTTAATCTTGAATCATTCCAGTCAATTTATGGATATGAAAGAGATGTCATACAGTAGGTGCCAATGATTTTAACTGAATTTTATGGGTGAATTGGCCTGTCCGTATTTGATGAGTACAAAGGAAGAAATCATACAGCGTCTGCCAAACCACAGAGGGGATTATTGAGAAGTATATTCTCTGTGAATATTTCTATGAAATAACCTTCTACGAAAAAAAAATGAGAAAGAAGGAAATAGCTTCCTTTTCATGAGTCTCACTTGAAAGTCAGGAAATCTATGGGAGATCATTCTTCTGGTTCGGATTTATGAGCATTTGGAAAAACCATAGCCTAATTAGGGACAGTCAGCGTGGCTTTGTGCAGGGCAAGTTGTGTCTTACTGGTTGAGTTTTTCGAGGAGGTCGGTGATGAAGGTGATTGATGGAGTTAGAGATGTGGATATTGTGTTAATGGGTTTTAGTCAGGCTCTTGACAAGGTCCCTCATGGAGACTTGTCCAGCGAATTAAGATGCATGGGATCCACAGTATTTTAACCATTTGGATTCAAAACTAGCTTGCCCATAGAAGTAAACAACAGGAATTCTGCAGATGCTGGAAATTCAAGCAACATACATCAAAGTTGCTGGTGAACGCAGCAGACCAAGCAGCATCTATAGGAAGAGGCGCAGTCGACGTTTCAGGCCGAGACCCTTCGTCAGGACTAACTGAAGGAAGAGTGAGTAAGGGATTTGAAAGCTGGAGGGGGAGGGGGAGATGCAAAATGATAGGAGAAGACAGGAGGGGGAGGGATAGAGCCGAGAGCTGGACAGGTGATAGGCAAAAGGGGATACGAGAGGATCATGGGACAGGAGGCCTAGGGAGAAAGACGGGGGGGGGTGACCCAGAGGATGGGCAAGAGGTATATTCAGAGGGACAGAGGGAGAAAAAGGAGAGTGAGAGAAAGAATGTGTGCATAAAAAGGAGTAACAGCTGGGGTACGAGGGGGAGGTGGGGCCTAGCGGAAGTTAGAGAAGTCAATGTTCATGCCATCAGGTTGGAGGCTACTCAGACGGAATATAAGGTGTTGTTCCTCCAACCTGAGTGTGGCTTCATCTTTACAGTAGAGGAGGCCGTGGATAGACATGTCAGAATGGGAATGGGATGTGGAATTAAAATGTGTGGCCACTGGGAGATCCTGCTTTCTCTGGTGGACAGAGCGTAGATGTTCAGCAAAGCGGTCTCCCAGTCTGCGTCGGGTCTCACCAATATATAAAAGGCCACATCGGGAGCACCGGACGCAGTATATCACCCCAGTCGACTCACATTTTAATTCCACATCCCATTCCCATTCTGACATGTCTATCCACGGCCTCCTCTACTGTAAAGATGAAGCCACACTCAGGTTGGAGGAACAACACCTTATATTCCGTCTGGGTAGCCTCCAACCTGATGGCATGAACATTGACTTCTCTAACTTCCGCTAGGCCCCACCTCCCCCTCGTACCCCAGCTGTTACTCCTTTTTATGCACACATTCTTTCTCTCACTCTCCTTTTTCTCCCTCTGTCCCTCTGAATATACCTCTTGCCCATCCTCTGGGTCCCCCCCCCCCTTGTCTTTCTTCCTGGACCTCCTGTCCCATGATCCTCTCGTATCCCCTTTTGCCTATCACCTGTCCAGCTCTTGGCTCCATCCCTCCCCCTCCTGTCTTCTCCTATCATTTTGGATCTCCCCCTCCCCCTCCAACTTTCAAATCCCTTACTCACTCTTCCTTCAGTTAGTCCGAACGAAGGGTCTCGGCCTGAAACATCGACTGCACCTCTTCCTACAGATGCTGCTTGGCCTGCTGCGTTCACCAGCAACTTTGATGTATGTTGCCCATAGAAGACAGTGAGTAATGGTTAATGGGACCGATTCTGGCTGTAGGTCTATGACCAGTGTTGCTCTGTGGAGATCTGTATTGGGACCACTGCTATTTATGATATATATAAATGATCTCATCAAAAATATGGATGGATGTGGAAGTCACTGATGATACAAAGATTGGTGGTGTTTTGAATTGTGCAGAAGATTGTTGGGACACAGCTAGATTCTCCATTTCAGCTCCCCTCTTACCCCTTCTCTTCTCCTCACTTGCCCATCACCTTCCTCTGGTACCCAACTTATTTCCCCTTCTCCCATGGCCCACTCTCCTCTCCTATCAGATTTCTTCTTCTTCAGCCCTTTACCTCTTCTACCTATTACTTCCTAGCTGCTTATTTCAACTGCCCTTCCCGACCCAGCACCTTCTCCTTGACCGGGTTTCACCTGTCACCTGCTAGCTAGTATTCTTTCCCCCCTTTTATCTTTTTCTGGCTTCTTCCCCTTCCTTTCCAGTCCTGATGAAGAGTTTCAGGCCTAAACATCGACTATTCATTTCTTCCATAGATACTGCCTGACCTGCTGAACTCTTCTGGCATTTTGTACGTGTTGCTCTGGATTTCCAGCATGTGCAGAATCTTGTGTGTTTAGAAATCATCTCTGCTCGGCTTGGTAAATACTCAAAGTTAAAGTGCTGCACAGAGATATTTTGATAAATCATTAATAAAGGTAATTTAAAGGGCTTTTGCTATTTAACAAAATAGGCCCTTTTGTGTTTCTGAAAGTAATGGCATCATTAGTTTTTGCTCTCTGACCCAGTCAGTGCCATTAATCTTTCTTGTTCGAATCTCATGAATGTTCCCAATGTAACTACATAAAGAAGACATAAAGCTTACCATGTTTTCCAACTGAAGTAAGTATTCACCTCTCAATCCATTAGTGGGATCTAATGAAAATGTAATGGGAGCTTGACTCATATCCTAGAATCCATCTGGGATAATTTTTATAGACATAGTTCAGGATTCTAATGATTAACAAAGACCAGTTATGTTATTTCCTTGCTCTGAAGATAATTTCCTAGCCCTATAGTGCAAAAGAAATAGCCAGTATTATTATGTTGTTTCATTTGTTATTTGTGGATAAAATTATGGTTTGCAACATGGTTATTCCACAAACCTTTTCATATTCAATACAAATATAGTGAACACAATGAGCACAATTTTAATGAAAAACTTTAGCTTTACAAAGGATTATGTCAATCTGACACGAGTGCATTTTTTTTTAATTCCCAGAAGCTATTGAGTTGGACAGTAATTTATTATTCAAACCTGCAGTAGCGTCTTCAATCTGATCAAATGAAGTTTGGTTAAATATGCCGAGATTTTCTTTATTTCTTTGCAATTTTGGAAAAGAAAAATTAAATCGCCTCCCATTTTCATTCCCTTTGACACACTTCACTACTCCTTTGGCCTTAAGTGTGGGAAGTCGCCATGGGAACTGACCCTGAGCTTCAGTGACTTAGCAAACCCAGGAGTCTTAGAAGAAGGCATCTTTATTTCTGCAAATGTGCTGAAAAATATGTTTGATTGCTTGTAATACTTCCTGCAAGATGAAAGCCTGATTTAAAACAGCAGGAAAGCTAAGATAATTAATTGTTAATTAATGACACTAGGTCATCAAAACATGGTAGCTATCTTGCCTCTGAGGCTGAGGACCCATTCTAGAAATAAAAGCATATAATCTTGGCTAACCCTTCACATAATACTCTGGTCAGTTTTGTTCTATCAGTTTCAGTTGAAATAATCTATAGCATATTTTTGTGAAAACATAGAACATGCAGGCTAATATTTCTCCCTTCAGCCAACATTAATAAATAACATTTTGATCTTGCTGCATTAGTATTTGAGGAAATAGCCACATGCATTTTAATTGCCACATTTTATCAGCAATTGCTGTGTTTTGAGACACTATGTAAAATGTGACATAGTTAAGTGTTGCAGTGATTTTTTAAAAAATTTATTATTTGCCATGTATCTAAATATTTAAATGTAAGCTACGTCTCTGGAATCTCCTTTTGCCCAAACCGGAACTCTCTTCCCATTAGAAACCATCTCTATTGTCAAAATACAAAGAGATTAGGCACAATATTTCAAAGGAAAGGCATATGGTTAAGGATACACGAGGATGCTGGCAATCTGCAGAGTTTTTTAAATCTATTTATTTAGAGATACAGCCCATGAGCCCATGCCCCTAATTACACCCATAAGACTCATTAACCTGCTTACCCATACGCCTTTGGAACGTGGGATGAAACCAGAGTACCTGGGAGAAACCCACACAGTCATGGATAGGACATACAAACTTCTTCCACACATCGGCAACATTACAGGCTACTAGTGCTGGAAATGCTAACCGCTACACTACTGTGCTGTCCTACTTTGGATTTGGGTAAGCTTTCTATCCCTCATCCAGCTTGAATCAGGCAGCCAATATGTCCTTGCAGAAGAGATAGGATCCCAAACTCCAGTGACAAATTCAAGCTTCTACAGTATATCCCATAAATGCATCAGGCAAGGTATGAGACTCTATGGGACTACATGACTCCCTTTGCTGGCTTCAGTTCAGAATGCTATTTACTTGCATGAGGTGTTATTTTACTCTTTGCACGTTGTGACATTGCATGTTCAACAGTGATTTTTATGGCTTCTTTTATTTTTTAAAATATTTTTTGTGGGTATTTTTTTCTCTGCACATTGGGTGTTCGACGTTCATTTTTATATGGGTTCTTTGGAATTTCTTCCACGGAGGTCTGTGTTGTGACCGATTCTTTTCATGTTATATGTTAATAATTTGGATGATGGAATTGATGACTTCGTTGCTAAGTTTGCAGATGATATGAAGATAGGCAGAGGGATAGGTAGTTTTGAGGAAGTAGAGAGGCTACAGAAGGATTTAGACAGATTAGGAGAAAGGGCAAAGAAATGGTAGGTGGAATACAGTGTTCGGAAGTGTACGGTCATGCACTTTGGTAGAAGAAATGAAAGAGTAGACTATTTTCGAAATGGAGAGAAAATACAAAAAACTGAGGCACAAAGGGATTTGGGAGTGCTTGTGCAGGATTCCCTAAACGTTCATTTGCAGGCTGAGTTTGTTGCGAGGGAGGCAAATGTGATGTTAGCATTCATTTCAAGAGGACTAGGATATAAAAACAAGGATGTAATGTTGAGACTTTATAAAGCACTGGTGAGGCCCCTTATCTTAGAAAGGATGTGCTGAAACTAGGGTTCAAGCAAAGTTCACGAAAATCATTCTAGGATAGAATGGTTTGTCATATGATGTGTGGTTGATGGCTCTGGGCCTGTATTCACTAGAATTCAGAAGAATGAGAGGTAACCTCATTGAAACCTATTGAATGGTGAAAGGCCTTGACAGAGTGGATGTGGAGAGGATGTTTCCTATGGTAGGAGAGTCTAAGACCAGAGGACACAGCCTCAGAATAAAGGGTATCCTTTTAGAATGAAGATAAGGAGGAATTTTCTTAGCCAGAGAGTGGTGAATCTGTGGAATTCTTTGCCACAGTCAGCTGTGGATTGCAAGTCTTTATGTACATTTAAGGCAGAAGTTGATATTCTTGATTGGTGGGGATATGGGAAGAAGGCAGGAGATTGGGACAGAGAAGGAGAATTGATCAGTCACGATGAAATGCCAGAGCAGACTCAATGGGCTATACGGCTTGATTCTGCTCCAATATCTTAGGGTCTTATGATTTACATCAGATTGGTCTTATGGTCTTTGGTTTGTGGCTGCTTGTTAAGAGACAAATCTCACGTTTGTATCATGCATCCATTGTTTGAGAATAATTGTACTTTGAACTTTGGTCACCATTAAAGTTTCACGAACCTATAACCACGTCAGAGTTATTCCAAAACGAAAAGTAAAAATGGAGCGTGCGTGTGTGTGTGTGTGTGTGTGTGTGTGTGTGTGTGTGTGAGAGAGAGAGAGAGAGAGAGACAGATAGACATACACAACAGTATGCTCACAGAATCAGCCTGGAATAATCCAACCATGTTTCAGTATAGACTTCAGCAGAAAGCAACAACCAGGAAGGCGGGGTGGGGGGGGGAGCGGGGGAGGTAATTGAAATTTGCAATTACTAATAATAGCACAAGTACTCCTGCACAGGCCGAGTGCACAGCGTACATGTGGAGCTCATTTTCAACATGGTATAAAGGAAAAAACAAAAATTTAATTCTATTTCCAGAAAATGTACATGTGGAATTCATTTTCAACTTGGTATCAAAAGGAAAAGAAATTTTCTATTCAATTTCCAGAAAAAAATGTGAAGATTACTTCACAGATGAATGAATACTAATGAATCATTATTATCCCCTGTAATTATCTTCCATAGTTCTAATCAACTAACTGCTGCATTAGGTACAAATAGCTAACTGATAGTCTGATAAGCTAATAGGCAATATAGTCTCAAATTCATGTGGTCACATGTGTTTTAATTAGCACAATAAAGAGTATCGCCAGTTATCTTCATACGTATTTCTGACCTTAAAACAGTAAATTATCCCAAAAATGAATCAGAAGATTATTTGTTTTGCAAGTTGCTCCTTATGTCAATTCACACACAAATTTTGTTCAATTTATTTCCCCTTCTGGCACTTCCTTCTGCTAAAAATCTGAGTCGCTGCCCTTTCGAATACTGACCATCTAGGCTTCTCAAAAGAAGACCCTAAGGACTGGACATGTGGAATCCGGAGCAAACAGGAAATCACAACCTGCTGGAAGAGCTCAATGTGTTCAGCTGAGACCCTGAGATGCTAACCATCTCCTGGTCTCCATAGGCACTTCTCAATCTGCTGAGTTCTTCTAGCAGTTTTTTTTGCTTTACCCTGTTCAATAGTTAGTAGACAGAAAGTGCCTTTTTACTGAGAGTACTGAATGTTTACCTATTTCTTCCTCTGTCTCCCTAGGAATACTTATTTCCCCTTTTCTCCATCTATTAGTTGGATTGCTAGGCCATAGATTGATAGAACACAGAAACAAGCCCTTTGACCTAACCAGCCCATCCAATTTAGTACCATATGCCAATGATTGGCCCATAATTTTCCAAACTTTTCATACCCTTGTATTTGTCTAACGGTCTTTTAAACATTCTGAATGTACCTGCCTGAACCTCTTCCCCTGGTAGCGCATTCCCTATGCATATCACCCTTTGTGTAAAAAAATATTGCCAGTAGAATTCCGAGTAAATCTTTCCCTTCTCACCATAAACCTATGTCGCCTGGTTCTTGACGGCTCAAACCTGGGAAAAAGACGGTATGCTTTCATCGTATCTGGGCCCCTCATGATCTTATGCACCTCTCAGTCTCCTACACACCAAGGAAGAATATCTCAGTATGTCTAAATTTCCCCTTTAACTCAATCCAATGAATTCCGGCAACACCCTTGTGCATATTTTTCTGCACTCTTTCCAGTTTTGTAACATATTTCCTATAGCAGGGTGACTAAACTTTGACCCAATACTTCAAGTGCAGCCTCACCAATATCTTATACAACTGCACCACCATCTTCTAACTTTTATACTCATTGCCCTGAACAACAAAGACCAACATTCTTCTCTACCTTACTTATCTGTGACTCCACCTTCGGAGAAACATATACCTGAATGCCGTAGTTCCTCTGTTCTATAACACACCCCAGGGACCGACCACATAGGTGATGGAACTTAGAAATATTGGCAGCTGAGCAGAAACGTCAGGGAGGTCAGTTACTTGAACTTACAATCTTGTGGTTATTGGACTTTAGCTCAACAGGCATGGAAGGGCATTTTATAAAAAATATTTTTGAAAATAGCTGTGGACCTGGTACTTAATCATAAAGACTTAAAACAGATGTTCAAAACTGATGAACATCATAAACTGATGAAGAAATATTGTTAAGTTGGGGAAGATGACTTAAGTGGATAATTAAATCAAGCAACGCTGCTCCATTATGGTTGGCACTGAGTAAGCTTGTAACTCAGTTATTAAGTTACTCACAACACGTGCTGTGTTCATAGAACTTGACCTTTGAATCAAAGAACATACTCACATTTGTCAAGCTCATTTTACAACCCCATGACATCCCACGAAGTATGTATGAATTGTAGTCACTGTTCTAATATAAGGAAATTAGACAACGTTTTTATGTCCTTTAAGTGTTAGCCTTACATAATTGCTCAAGAATCCGAAATGCTGGTTGAACTTGTCACTTTCTAGCTCAGAAACAAAAATGTGATCATTCTGTTAAAACTATGCTGTTTAACTGATGTCCATCTCAGACTCGTGGTAAGGGTCACAATACTATGTTGTCTCTGTTGTTCTAGCTCTGATCGTCTCAAGAAATGCAGGTAGAAAGAGAAACAAATCGTGTGGCATGGTCGTGCAGTGCTTTATACAATGCTGTACACAGTCAGCTGTCAGGTTGCGGTTCAATTCCTGCTACTGTTTGTACGTTCCACCCATGACCATGTGCATTTCCTTTGGGTGCTCCAGCTTTCTCCCACATTCCAAAGACCTATGGCTAAGGTTACTGAGTTACCTGCCACCTCCTCTCAGAGGAAACAACCCAATTTTGTTCAACCTCTTGATATGGCATGTCCCCTCTAATCCAGGTAATATCCTGGTAAACATCTTCTGCACCCTCTCCAAAGCCTCAACATCCTTCTTATAATGGGGTGACCAGAACTGTATGCGATTCTCCAGATGCAGCCTAATTAGACTTAATAAAGCTGCATCATAACTTTCTGACTTCACACCTCAATGCCTCAATTAATAAAGCTTGCCATGTGCCTTCTTAACCACCAATCAACCTGTGCAGCCACTTTCAGGGAGCTATGAACTTGGGCCCTAAGATCCCTCTTACCCTTACATCTTATATGTATGCAGACATCCCACCTCTCCCGGAAGTTCTGGGAGTCTCCCACATATTAATAGTGGCTCCCTGATGCCCGCAAATTATATACAATGACCCGGAAATTGATTTTTTTGACAGCGAGCATGAGAAAACGCGTGAAAAAGAGCGAGAGAGCGAGCGCAAGAGCAAGAAAGTGAGTGCGAGTGAGAGCAACCACGAGAGAGAGCGCGCGAGAGTGAACGAGAGAGCGAGAGTAAGAAAGCAAGCGCGAGAGAGCAACCACGAGTGAGAGCGCGCACGAAAGAGAGAGAGCGAGAGCAAGAGCAAGAGTTCCAAAAAAAGTCAGAGTGGCAGAGTGTTCCAAAAAAAGAAAATATAAAACGTACATCACCTCAGACTACACTAAAGTGTACCCCTGCCTAATAGGGGTCAAAATAATGACAGTGTTGCTTGCAACAGTGACTTTTCTATTGCCCATGGTGGGTTAAAACTGTACAAGACATGTTGAGGTGAGTTTAGCAGGTGTCATTCATTCATTAGCATAGCTAACGTTATTTAAACTAGCTGGTTAGCTGCTAAGGAGCTACTCTATTGCAGACATCCCACCTCTCCCGGAAGTTCCGGGAGACTCCCGCAAATTGATGGTGCTACCTCCCTGAAATGAGTTTTTGCAGGGTGGGATGTCTGATGTATGTCATATGTAGAATAAGGTCATGACACATTCTTCTAAATTCTAAGGAATATAGACCCAAACTGTGTAGCCTCCCTTGATAGGACAACCCTCTCATACCAAAAGTCAACCTGATGAATCACTTTCAGACTTTCGTTCAGGAAATTCGTTAGATACGTAAAATAAACAAAAAACTGAAATAAAATAATTTCAGGTCGACCACCCTTTGCCAGAACAAGGAAAGAGAAAACAAATTAGTTTTTGTACAAAAACTCACCTTTATTTACTTTTCCTTTATTCTAATTAAGGGGTTTCAATCTGAACTGTTTACCTGTTTCTCTTTCTAGAAATGTTGCCTGACTGAGGAGTTTTTCCAACATTCTTTATTTCTTTTAATTAACTTGTGTTTCCACCTCAAGTTTAAATCCAAGCTCTTAAAATAGTCTAATATCCACCACTACTTGCCCAACAGCATGTTCTGAGGGTTAGTCTAGAATTTCTCCTGCAGAATCAGGTTAAATTTTCCCCGAGCTTTTAAGATTGCATTTTGACAGCATCTTTATTGGCCAAATAAATTGAAATTGTAAGCTCTTATTTTATTGAGTAATAAAATCAGTTTATTTACCTATTATTCAAGAAGTGTGAATGAATGCGCCCATTTTCCCTTCAGTCCCTTTGGTATTTTACTGCAGATGAAGCAGGAATAAACAAGGGGAAAAAAATTGTTTGTCAGTGGCCTGTTCAGAATGAATCCAGCACGTAATGTCTTAAGTTTTCAATTTTAACCACATGCTAACTGTACTCATTTGTTAAAGTCATCTTCTGGAATGCTTTTCAACACAAATAGAACATAGAACGTAAAAGAATACAGTACACTACAGACCTTTCACTCTACAATGTTGTGCTGAACTTTTAACCTGAAACATAGAAACACAGAAAAACTACAGCACAATACAGGCCCTTCGGCCCAATATGTTGCGCCGAACATGTCCCTACCTTAGAAATTACTAGGGTTACCCATAGCCCTCTATTTTCCTAAGCTCCACGTACCTATCCAAAAGTCTCTTAAAAGACCCTATCGTATCGGTCTCCACCACCGTTGCCTGCAGCCCATTCCATGCACTCACCACTCCCTGCGTGAAAAAAATTACCCCTGACATCTCCTCTGTACCTACTCCCCAGCATCTTAAACCTGTGTCCTCTTGTGGCAGCCATTTTATCCCTGGGAAAAAGCCTCTGACTATCCACATGATCAATGCCTCTCATCACCTTATACACCTCTATCAGGTCACCTCTCATCCTTTCTATGCTTTCTACATCCTTCCTGTAGTGAGGCGACCAGATTTAAGATTAATCTAACTCTTTATTCCTGCATTGCTGTCCGTTTGTTTGTTTGTTTGTTTGTTTATATATATCAATACAGTGCAGAACAGGCCCTTCTAGCACACAAAGTCGCACTGCCCAGTAACCCACCTACCAAATAGTATGCCTTTGGACTGTCGGAGGAAACCAGAGCACTTGGAGGAAACCCATGCACTCACAGGAAGAATGTACAAACCTCAGGCAGACAGCTCTGGAAATGAATGCTAAACTCCAACACGCCAAGCTGCCATAACACCATGCTAACCACCATGCTACCGTGGTACCCAATCCATGTGCTATCATACATGTGCCTATCTAAGATTTCCTTAAGTGCCCCTAATGTATCTGCCTCTACCACCATCCCTGCCAACACGTTCAATGTATCCCTACTCAATGTGTAACAAAAAATTCACTTCCAACAGCACCCTAATCTTTGCTTTAATGACTTTAAAATTATACCCCATGGTACTACTCATTTCAATTCTGAGAAAAAGCCTCTGCCTATTAACTGAAACTATGATTCATATCATCCTATACACCTTTATCAAGTCATCTCTCATCCTCCTTTGCTCCAAAAAGATCAGTCTGAGCTCACTCAGTCTAATCTAATAAGGCATGCTCTCTAATCTTGCAAATTCTCCTCTGCACCCTCTACAAGGCTTTCACATCTTCCTATAATGAGGCAACCAGAACAGAACACAATATTCTGAGTGTGGTCTTATCAGAGTTTTATAGAGCTGCAACATAATCTCACATCTCTTGAACTCAGTCCCCTATCTGATGAAGGCCAACACACTATACACCTTCTTAACAATCCTATCAACTTGGAAAGCAGCTTTTAGCAATCTATGGTCATGGATCTCAAGGTCCCTCTGTTGCTCAACAAAGCTAATACTCCTGCCAATAACCCTATATTCTGCCTCCAAACTCAACCTTCCAAAGTAAATAACTTCACAATTTTCTGAGCTGAACTCTATCTGCCACTTCTCAGCCAGCTCTGCATTTTATCAATGACCTGTTGTAACTTATGACAAATTTCTAAACTAGCCATAACGCCACCAAACTTTGGGTCATCTCTTAATCATATGACTGACTGATAAAGGCATATCATCAACAATATACTTCCAACATTGTTGCCTGTGTACAGTCCCTGCTTCAGCCATGCAAATCAGTGTTAAAAAATTATTCCTCTAAATTACAACTTTATCATGAAATTGAAATATACCATCTATTGCATATTAAGAAGGATAATGAGAACACACACTATTATGGCTAATAGCAAATTAATATTTATATAAGAAAAATCTCTGTGCCACCTTCATCGTAATAAAATTACAAAACTTTGAACTTTATTTCACATTTGATAAATGAAGCACATGTTCTAATCCTTATTTAAAAATCACTGGGAGCAGGTGATACTAAGTTCACTTGATCACATGATGTTTTTTTAAAAAAACTGCACAGATAGTACATATTACTGAATATTCTTAGCAATCAATTACTGTCAGAATCAGAATCAGAATCAGGTTTATTATCACCAGCATGTGACGTGAAATTTGTTAACTTAGCAGCAGCAGTTCAATGCAATGCATAATATAGAAGAGAAAAAAATAAATGAAATAAAAATAATAATAATAATAAATAAACCAGAATCAGGCCTACATTATTATCACTGACATCTGCTGTGAAATTTGATGTGTTGTGTCAGCAGTACAGTGCAAGACAAAGATTACTATGTTACAATAAGAAATAAAATTAATAGCGCAAAAGAGGAATAGTGAGGTAGTATTCATGGTTTCATGGACTGTTTAGACATATGATGCTGGAAGAAGCTGTTCTTAGAGCAACGACTGTGCCTCTTTGAGCATTGGTACCACATCCCTGATGGTAATAATGAGAAGAGGGCATGTCCTGGATGGTAGAGGTCCTTATTGATGGATGCCTCTTTCCTTAGGCGCCCCCCTTTGAAAATGTCCTCCCTGTTGCGGTTGCTGGTTCCCATGAAGGAGTTGGCTGAGTCTACAACCCTCTCCATTCCCCCTTCTTCTATGCCCCACTCTGGCCTCAACTTTTTTCTTCATCATGTCTATCACTTCCCCCTGATCCTCCTCCTCCAACTCCTTCTTTTGTGGTTCACTCTCCTCTCCTATCAGATTCCTTCTTCTCCAGCCCATTGCCTTTCCCACCTATCACCTCCCGGCTTCTTACTTCATTTCCCCGCCCCACCTATACAACCCAATTGCTTTCACCTAATAGCTTTGAGCTTGTCCTCCTTCCCCTCCTCCCAACTTCTTACTCTGGCATCTTCCCCCTTTTGTCCTACAGAAGAGTCTCAGCCCGAAACATTGCCTGTTCATCCATTTCCAAAGATGCTGACAGACCTGCCGAGTTCCTCCAGCATTTTGTGTGTATTATACTACTAACCAAATGGGTTCTACAAGGATCATCACTTTGTTGCGATGGAAAGGATTGTGAGTTCCTAAGATATTGAAAGCAATGCCTTCTGGAGCTTAGCTCCTAGTACGGTCACTCATGGTGGTAAGGTTCCAGACAAAGAGTGATCCAGTCAAGACTTCAACGCTGAAGTTGGCAGAAGATGATTACACGTCACAATGGCGGAACGGACAGAAGAAGGCTGCCGCAGTGAAGGGTCCCCAGTCGTCTTGGGTGCTAAGCCTTTGGATCCTGACACCAATCTATCCAGGACTGTGTGGCATCAGCTTGCTTACATTAAGCAAAGTCATGCACAAATGTTCTCCATTAATGGAATAACCCACGGGGAGAACATCATGCTCAGCTCAAGTGATTGCACTACTAATTAAATGCCTAGCTAAACTAATCCCTTCTGTCTACACAATGTCCATATCTTTATGTTCTTTGAATAACCATGTGCCTAACTAAAATCCTCTTAAATGCCTGTATTATATTTATCTGTTCTACCACCTCTGGCCGTGCGTTCCAGGCATCCACCACTCTCTGTGGAAAAATCCTGCTTTTGAACTTTCCTCCCTTTCATTTAAATGTATGCTCTCAGAGGGCACTGAATCTCTAGAATTGTCTGCTTGCAAAGCAAGTGAATTCCAAATCATTAGATTTAAGGTGGGGAAAGGTAAATATTCGATTGACGTAAGAGTTGAGAGTAATGGGGAACTGGCCCAGAAGATGAGTTGAGCCCAGCTGTATCACTCATAGTGATACTGAATGGGCCGGTGGTCTACACCTGGTCCTGTCTTCCTGTGATCCTACGTTCTGAACTTTATTTGACTTTAGCTTCTCCAATTTAACCATATAACCATAATTAATCAAAATTAGTACAATTTCACTGAAACATCTCTGCACCATTACTCTGACCAACCCACATTCTTTCTACTGACCTGAATTTGATGCATTTCTCAGATTTTGGCCAAAACAATATTTAAAAAAACATGTTTAAAGTATTTTTGTGCTTTTATGCCCTTCTTATGAAGTCCAGGATCACATATTTTTTTTCCTAACTACTCTCTTGACCCATCCTGTTTCAAATATTTATGCTCAAATTTCTGTGTTCCTGCAGACTAATAAAACTGTCCCATTTAGAATATATTTTCTCCATGTGTTTTCATCTGCCAAAGTTTATTCTTTCACACTTTCCTTAATGAATATTTTTTCTGACTTTTGTCCTGTCATGTTATTAGCCTTTCTCTGAGTACTGGCACTCCATTAGTTACCTTCTCACTGCTCCTCACACTTCTAAGTTTAGTGTTAACCGTATTTCTTTATGCACCTTGTCACCTGAGATTTTTTTGTGTGTGTCAGGGAGCTCATTTGGCAATGTGGGCCACGTCATCAAATTTCTTAGGCGTGAAAATTATGATGCAGTTATTAGGAAAATAGTTCCTCATTTTTTGAGGTATATTTTACTGAAAAAGAATTTCAAGTTTTTCAAGACATATTTTAATGCCTTTAAGGAACAATGGTAATTTTTAACATAAATAATGAAGAAAGTTCTGGAAATGGTCAGGCTGTATCTGTGGAAAGAGTAGTCGAGAAATATATGTCAGGTTGATAGTGTCTGGTCAGAATAGAGGCAGCAGTAGTAGCCAGCCTGGTTAAGACTGAAACTTCACTACAAAAGTGATATGAGGCAACAGGAAAATTCTGTCTTTCTAACTCTTTTCATATGAGGAGCACACATTTGATGTAGTGCAATTATGCACACATACAGTACTGTGCAAAAATCTTAGGTAAGTATCTTCGGCACAAATCAGTATATAGCTAGGGTGTCTAAAACTTTTGCACAGTACTGGATGATGTGGTGACATAATGACATATGCCATTCATGTACCTTTATTTATAACTCATAATGAATTATGTAAACAACAATGAATGCATAATCAAGTAATATATTTACAAAATTATTCAAATATTGCTGAAATATAAAATACTTAATGCTCCTCCCTGCTTAGCTATAAACTCCAACTCAATCAATATAAAATGCATTTCAACTTTTATATATATAGTACACTGTAGTATGTAACTACTGTATATGGACATCTAAGCGTAGTAAATTTGAAATCGTCCTATTCAGATCTAAAGATTTAATCCCTGTGGAGGAATTCTTATTCTTGTTGGATAACATATCTGCTGACAAGGAGAGTCACTCTGCTTGGCAGGTGAGACTGGTGGTTGTGAAACAATCTCAGGTTCTGGGGTCTTCTTTGTGGTGTTTGCGAGAGTTGACTCTGGGGCTTCAGGAAATGGTTCTGACAGCTCTAGACACCTTTCTTTTCTAACAGTTGACTCTGCTACCCTCAACTGATCAATGTATCGTCTCCAGATAACACCAGATGCAATCTCCACCTTGTAAGAGATTGGTTCAATTCTGTTCTTAACCTTTCCCAGCACCCACTTTTGATCACCTCTGTAGTCCCTCATCAGGACTGCCTGTCCGGCAGTGAAACATCCAGCCTCCTATTTCGAGCTTCAACTTATCTCAGCTGCTTGACCTGCACACTCCTTCTGAGATTGGGTATAAGAAGGTCCAAAAACGAGTGCCTGGGATGACCCAGGAACAATATTACTGGTGAGTTGTTGGATGTGGATTGTGCTGTATTGCATTATGCAAGGAGGAAATTGGAGAGATTCAGTGTCAATGCACTGTGTACTGCTGACATGGCACGCAATGTGTTCTTTAGAATTAGAAATAATCTTTCTGTCAAGCGCTTTGTAGCTGAGTGTACAATGCAGATGTTAATATGTCTTATTCCATACATTTTCAGGAATAACTGAAACTGTTCTGCAATAAACTGTGGCCTATTGTCACAGACGAAGTGTTCTGGAACACCAGTCCTCGAGAAGAGGATTCTTAGCACCTCATCTGTGTACGAGGCTGTAGTGGAAACTATTAGGAATATTTCAGGCCATTTTATACCTGCATTTACTACTACCAAGAAATCTGTACCCTTGAATGGTCTGGTATAAACCACATGAATCCTCTGCCAGGGCAATGCAGGAATGGAGAAGCACTGCTTTTGGCACTTTCAGGACGTTTTGGCATCCAAACAGTGCATGGTAAGCTGCTCAATCTGCTGATCCACCCCAGGCCACGAGACAAAGCTTCAAGCCAACACTTTCAATTTGACCATGCCTTGATGACTAGCATGTAGCTCCTCCAAAACTTTAAGTCTCAGCTTGGATGGTACAAACACTTTCAATCCCCACAAAACGCAACCTCTGTCAAGAGAAAGTTCATTCTGCTGCTGGTAAAAATGGGGGAGTTTGAACTTCTGTTGCATATTCCAGCCATTTTGGGTGGCCATGTGTGGGGCCTTTTCTGGATTCACTTGGGTCATCTCTGCCGTAACAGGGAGTCATTTGATTTGCTTTAGGGAGAATACATCGAGAGGAGTGTCCTCTTTTGTAAATTTTTCAAGTATTCCCTTTTTCAAGGGTAAATGAGACAATCCATCAACATTTCCATGATTAATCGTCCTCTTGAATTTGACCTTGTAATTGTGACCACCATGAAACAGAACCCATCTCCGCGTGCTGCTTCTGTTAGTGAAACAACTTTCTGCAGCTTGAATATGGACGCTAGTGGTTGATGATGTGTCATAAGGGTAAAACTCTCCCATTCAAGTGTTTTACACCCCAAACCAGACTCTGTAAGTCTGTGCGTTATTTCTTCTGCAGTGTAAGGGAACATAATGCAAAGACGATGAAGCATTCACCTCCTTTACTCATATCAAGTGACGTGAATTCACCTATACCATAAGGTGAGATGTCACAAGCAAGTTTCAGTGAACTATGTGAACTAAAATGTGTGAGTACCATGTCTGATTTCACCATCTCCATTCCCTTTAGGAAAGCCACCTCACACTGTTTTGTCCATTGCCATTTCTTCCCGATTTTCAGTTGTGTGTTCAAGAGGTGGAGCACAGGTTTGGTAGGAACCTGTTACAGTAATTGACAAATCCTACAGAGGACTGCAACTGTGTCACGTCCTTTGGCCTCGGGGCATCTGCAACTGCTTGTACTTTCTCAGGACACTTGTGTAATTCTTGTGTGTCTATGGTATGACCACAATAAGTGATGCTTGGTTTAAAGAATTCTTACTTGTTGCATTGTGCTCTGAGTCCATAATCTTCTAATCTTTTTAACACTGTCTTGAGTTTTGGAGATGTTCCTTGTCATCCTTATCAGTGACAATGACGTCATCAAAGTTAACACTGAGTGTCTGGGCAGTCTCACAGCACCTTGTCCATAGCTTTCTGCCAAAGTGAAGGTGCAGATGCTACTCCAAATATAAACCTATTATAGTGATAAAGCCCTTTGGTTAATGTATATGATGTGATACATTCTCTCTTCTTCCATTTCCATCTGTAGGTAGGTCTCAGCTAAATCCACTTTACTGAAATGTTTCCCTCTATAAAGTTTGCAAAGATGTTCTCTATCCAGGGCAGAGGGTACTGATCTACTTTCAGTTCTGGAATGATGGTGCCCTTAAAATCACTACAGAGCCTGACAGAACCATTCTTCCTGGCTACTGGGACAACTGGCATTAGCCCCAGGCTCCCCTCAACCTTACAAAGAATCCCTTCAACTTCTATGTGATCTAACTCAATGGCTACTTTATCACAGATGGTATAAGGAACCAGACAGACTTTGTAAAACTTGGGTGTGGCATTTTCATTTAACACTATTTTACCCTTGATTTCTTTGAGTTCTTAGATTAGATTAGATTAAATTCAATTTTATTGTCATTGGGCCGAGTACAGATACTGTACAAAGCCAATGAAATGCATTTAACATCCGACCAGAAATGCAAAGAATAGTGTTATTTACAAAATAACTGCAAATAAAAAAAAGTGCTACAGCACACAAATATAAAAGTACTGAGACAGTATAATATGGATGCAATACTGCTTAGCACTGTGATGAGAGGTTCAGCAGTGTCACAGCCTCAGGGAAGAAGCTCTTCCTGTGCCTGCTGGTGCGGGAGCGGAGGCTCCTGTAGCGTCTACCAGATGGGAAGAAAGTAAAAAGTCCATGGTTAGGGTGAGATGCATCCCTGATAAGCTTTTCGCCCTGCCCAGGCAGGTTTTCTGATGCCATCCCAAATACTGCTGTGACATCATCTAGTATATTCCTTAATTTGGTTTCATTTGACTCTATTGCAAGTATATGGCATGCATACAGTGGATAGATCTCCAAACAAGTTGTAGTTGTCTCTGACAATCATGGCCTCACAACATTTGCTTTCCTGTTTTTACCACATACAAGCCCAATGGGGCTTGTTGGTTGCACTTTACTATTACGAATGTCATTCCCACAGGAGTTATCTTTTCTCCAGTATAAGTTCATAGTTGGATATCTGCAGGTTGCAGCTCAGTATCTTTGAAATGCCATTGCAATTCATTTTGTGGAATGACTGAAACAGCTGAACCAGTGTCCAAATCCATTTAAATTAATTTGCCATTCGCTTCTGGTGTAAGCCATATTGCTTGCCCTATTGTTAGTTTTCACATTGTAAATGTCAAAAGTGCTCTTTCTGAAACTGCAGCTTGACTTTTTTAAAATCTTTTTCTCTTCCCTGTGATTATTTTTGTCTGGCTACATGCTCTTTGTATGTGTCCTACTTTGTTGGATTTTCTGCCAGTTTTGCCTTCAAACCTGCATTGGTCTCCTGCCACAACATTAATGCAATTTGTTTAATCAGGCATATTTCTGCTGAGATGTTGCAATTTTGTTCATGCTCACTTCTATTCCTGACTTCAACTCAATTGTACCTCTGTCAGCTGTTTACATTGATACAGCCATTTCAACTGTTCTTTTAAATGCAAGTTGTGATTCAGTTAAGGAGACATTTTTGAATGCTTTCTTGAAAGATTCCAAAAACTAAACGATCTTTCAGTGCATCATTAAGCCCATTACTTATTTGCCAGTGCTCAGACAAACCCTCCAATTCAGTGATGTACGATGAAATAGACTCCCCATCCGTTTGAATCCACTTATGAAACCTAACGTGTTCTGCAATCAATAATGGTTTTGGTTCTAAGTGTTCCTGCATTACATTCACAATATCAGTAAAGCTCATTTTGGTTGGTTTGGTTGGATCAGTCAAACTGCTAAACAAATTGCATGCCTTTCCACGCAATGCACTCTGCAAAACTGACATTCACTTTTCATTGGTTATTTGATTTGCTTCAAAATACTGCTCAATTTGCTCAAAATACAATATCTAGTTATCTCACATGCAGTCGAATGTGTCTATATTTTTGATGTAGACAGCCATTTCTGCTTCTTTAAATTTAAAATTATTACCACCCGATACTCACTGTTAATGAACCCGTGAAGTACGTTTGGTTTTTGCCTTTTTTTTCATTCGACCTTCTCGCTGCACTTCAACAGACAAGTAGTCATCGTGGGTTCATTTTAAATCTGACTCGTCACCACTGTTATGTTTTATAACTCCAAACATAAAACTAATTCAAAGTAAAACATGGAGCCAAGAGCACGTCTACCTTGTCTGTATTTTTAGGAAAGGATGCGCATAAGACGTGCGGAAGACGTGGTGGAGTAATAATGCACACATAGGACACGGTGGCATAATAATGCATGCCATCCATGTTTTTTTTCTTATTACCCATAATGAATTATGTAAACAACAGAGTGCATAATGAAACAATATATTTACAATATTACTCAAATATTACTGAAATTTTAAATACACAACAGGTTCCAGAGCAGAGCCGAGATTTCTTTTTCCTGTTATGCGAAATGATTTAAGCTCAACAACCCAGATTTGAAATTACTCAGTCCCATATAAAATAAGACCAAAAGATAAAATAAGTACGTCTCCTGGATAAGCCTTCTTTAGGCAAGAACCAGAAAAAAATTGGAACTTGAGTAGGCATCCTGGCCTCTCAAGCCTGCCCCACAATTGACTATAACCTGCCCTAGGCCCAAAATCCCCATGTCAGACCCCTTTCGCTCTTTCTCCCAAAATCTTAAAAAAAATTATCTCCCTCTAATTTAAATTCTTCTAATAAGCTAGACTCCACAACTATTTGGGGTAGAGAATTCCAAAAATTCACCACCCTCTCCAAGAAGAAATTACTAGGCAACTCCATTTTAAATGACCAGGCCCTTATTTTGCAACTAGTTCTCTTTGTTCTGAGATCTGAACTCATTCTTCAAAGCACAAAGAATACAGTCCCAAATTTTGTTAGCCTCTCTCGACAGGACAATCCTCTATTGCAGAAGCTAGCCAAGTGGATCTGTTTGCCAATGCTACTGTATGAGATACTTTCTCAGGTGAAGGGAACTAACAGTACTCTGGATACCTATACAATTACAAGTATCCACTTTTCTGAACTCCAAAGCTTTTGCAATAAATGTCCACATACCATTGACCATCTTGCCTACACTTTGTGACTCATGCACAAGAACGTTGATTTCCCTCTCCACGACATTCATTTGCAATATTTTCTATTATTTTAGGGCAGCAAGGTAACATAGCAGTTAAATGTAACACTATTAAAGTACCAGCAATCTGGGTTCAATTCCACTGCCCTCTGCAGAGAGTGTACATGTTCTCCAATGCCCATGTGGGTTTCCTCCAGGTACTCCAGTTTCTTCACACATACCAAAGTCATATGGGTTAGCTGGTTAAATGATCACACGTATGTAATTGGGCAGTGTGGGCTTGTTAGCCTGCAAGGGTCTGTCAACATACTGTATCTTTAAATTAATAAAATAAATAAATAAAAACGGTCTTTTATTTATGCCTCCTGACTTCACACTTTCCCACATGAAACTTTATTTACCAAATTAAAGATAGGCCAGACATCAGGTCACTGCCATTGATTCAGACATCCACTCTATCCCTTCATTATTTCAATGGGGAAGTTATTTTCACCTCGGATTGCTACAGTGGATTATGTTCATTTCCCAAGCATCTCCCTCTATCTTTCTTATTGAGATGGAAAAGTCCTGATCTACTGACCTGTGTTAAAACTGATGGCTCTGTGACATCTGCTGGGAAAGTGAGTATTCACCCACATAATGCAGCAATTCTGCTCACAAACAATTGGAACCTATCACCAGAGACCCAGGTTGTCGCATTGCATTGATCTGTGTCGTTTCAATTGCTGAGCTGCACTAGTATTCAATGAAACTGCAGGCACTGACATGTTGCTGCAGGCTGTCCTTTGGGAGGTGGATAGTACTGTTAGTTCCAGCAGGCAATGCAGTTGCGACATGATCTGTGTAG
Source organism: Mobula hypostoma (assembly GCF_963921235.1). Taxonomy (NCBI): domain Eukaryota; kingdom Metazoa; phylum Chordata; class Chondrichthyes; order Myliobatiformes; family Myliobatidae; genus Mobula; species Mobula hypostoma. Next base: position 174,400,323 of record NC_086101.1, read on the forward strand.
TTATGTACACTACTTTCTGGAAGATCCCAGTAGGTTAAGGAGGTCAGATTCGTGCTTCCCTAATGACTGACAGTCCATCATTTGTATTGAAGATGAAGTACAGATTAGTTCTTGACATGTATTTGAAAGATCTAGGATTATGGGGTTTGTTAATAAATTCAGCCTCTGCACGTTCCTGGCACATTTGGGGTTGAGCCAACAGACTCTGACATACTGATATTAGAACTTTCCTGCTCAATCCTGCATCATTACAGTGTTCATATTGCATGGGCCCTTAAAGGGTAACTCTCAATTGCAATTGCACAGGACCACCTAATGCACCTCAGACCTAGCTACTAGTTAATGAAAGGTGCAAAAGTACTGTCACCACTGAAACAAACGATCCAAGTACATCACCACAGTGCATGGCGACACAAAAGTTGACCCAAAATACATCATACCTCTTCCTTTCACCTCACTTGTCCGTCAGCTCCCTTTGGTGCCCCTCCTTCCTTTTCTCCTGTCCTCACCCCTATCCACCTACCACCACCCTGATTTCATCCATTACCTGCCAGCTTCTATGCTTTCCCTTATCCCCACCTTATTCTCACTTCTTTCCGCCATCTTTCCACTTCTAGGAAGTGTCTCAGCCCGAAACATTGACTGTTTCTTCCTCTCTATAGATGCTGTCGGACTTGCTTCCTCTGGCACTTTGTGTATGTTGCTCTGGATTTCCAGCATCTGCAGAATCTTCTTGTGTTCCCGAAATATGAATTGTACAATAATCACTAATTATCAATAGTTTTTGAGAATTTGGCATTAGGAAGTGGGAAAAGGCAAAACTAGGGATGACTCCAGTAAGCTGGTTCTCTGTCCCATTGAAGGTTGGAGTTATTGATGAGGTAATTTTATCTGCTAATAAATTACTAACTTGAACAATGTCTCAGTCTGCTGATTTGCACTAAGCAGAAATGACCGTAAGGCAACCAATTGTGCCGAGTCTGACTTTGACAAGTCATTTGTACATCAACTTTCTGCACACAGCCATAACACTAATATGTCAGTATTATGGGATTTGCTAAATCAGTAAAGGATACACTTTCCAAGGAACTATAAAATAATGGAATAATTGGCATTTTATCTGCGAAGGATGACAGCACAACTGAAACATGTGTCAGTCCCACACATTTGATATGTCTGTTGTGCTTGACTGTCTCCTACTGCTTATTGCTAAAGATAGTCTATCATAATTAAAAGGTCCAATGACACATTCAGTGGACCTCACTTGTTCTAATCATCCAGGCTCAGCTGTTAGAAGAGCTTGCTATTGTTATCTGCCATTTACCTGTGACTGCACCTGCCTATCCATTAGAAGCTTTAATCAGCTTTTTTTTAAATTTAGTTGCTTTGCATTCTGGTTAATTTTAAACATTTACTTTGTCTTATTTTATCTGGGATTCACTCACTCATTTCAAACTTGGGTCATCATGCTTAAAATCGTAACGGAGAGAAAAAAAAAATTCTACACTCTGCTTTGGACTCCAGCCCTGCACATTCGAACCAGAACAAATGAATTGTTGAAGTGGCTGGACGGAAGGGGAATTGAGGATATCAGATGTGAGAGGAAGATGAGGAAGAATGAGGAGAGCAGATAGGATGAGGTCTTCCTCCTTCCTTTCTAGTCCTGAAGGAGATCTCATTTTCATAGATGCTGCCTGACTTGCTGAGTTCCTCCAGTGTGTTGCTCAGGATGGGGCGGGGGGAGAGTACAGGAGTGTAGGAGGTCTGAAATGTGGGAGGAAACATTAACTGCAGAGGTGGAAGTACACATACAGCAGCAAAGTAATTATAAAGTGTGGAGATAATTTTATGATGCCAGTTTCAGTGTAGTCAACATTAATCAAAGCAAAGTACTGTGGTACACAAGGAGATGAGAAAGTAGGAGCAAGAGTCAATCAGCAGGCCTCTCAAGCCTACCCTACCATTCCAAAGTTCTAAGTAAAATTTATTATCAGAATACATCCATGTCACTACATGCAACCCTGAGATTCTTTTTCTGTGGGCATACTTAGCAAATCTATAGAACAGTAATTGTAAACATCAGGAACTGTAGACTGTAAACAAACTGTACAAATGCAGATATAAATGAATAACAGAAAATAACGAGCATGAAATAATAACATAACATCCATCAATATAAAAATATGACAGAGCCCTTAAATGAGTGTAACTATCCCGTTTTGGTCAAGAGCCTGATGGTTGAGGAGTAATACTGTTCTTGAACCTGGTGGTGGTACATCTACTGAGGCACCTGTACCTTCTACCTGATGGCAGCAGTGAGAAAAGAGCATGGTCTGGGTGGTGAGGATCTTTGGTGATGGATGCTGCTTTTCTACGGCAACGTTTCACGTAGATGTGCTCAATGGTAGGAAAGGTTTTACCCATGATGCACAACCATACAATCATAGTCAATTTATGTTGGCCATTTCCCTGTGACCATCAAATCCTTATCTTTCAAAGACTTATCTATCTCTAACTTAAATATATCCAATGATTCGGCCTCCATCACTCTGTGGGTAGAGAATTCCAGAGATTCACTATCCACTGAGAGAAGAAATTTCTACACATTTAAATTTTAAATGATCAACCCCTTATTCTGTTGCTAGATTCCTTTGTTTGTGACATTTCCACTCATAGAAACACTTCAACATCTATCCCAAACACAAGAAATTCTGCAGATGATGGAAATCCAGAGTAAAACACAGGTCAAGCAACATCTATGGAGAAGAATAAAGAGGTGAAATCTTTCATCAGGACATATATCCTGTTAAGACCCCTTAGGATCAGGAATTCTGGAGTCAATAATAAATAAAAACAAAAAAACATGCTATAAATGCATAGCCAGTGTGGCAGAATCTGTAGTCAGTGAAAAAGAGTTTCAGCTGAGTACACTTTCAACAGAACTGGGAATAATTAGTGATTTAAAAAAAACAAAAATGAACCTTCTTGCTCTTCCCCCTCCTTGTTCTCTGCATCTTGGTTCCAATTCTAATGAAGAGTCATCAAATCAAAATGTTATCTTTATTTTACTCTCTCCACGGATGATGCTTAACCTGATGAGCAATTCTGGCACTTTTTGTTCAGTCAACGTTGAAGATAAATGTGAATGATTGTGAACCCAGTGAAGATTATTTGACTCGCTCACCACTGGAGGAGATGAAATAACTGGGAACAGAGAAAAAGGAGAATATGAGTAATGCGTTTGGGTTAATTGAGGGAAATATGACTACAAAACTGGTTGCACAGCTTTGGAAAGGAGAAAAGTTTCAATTAAGCTCAGGACATCATTCAATGTATTTGGGATTAGACAATGAAAAGGGAGAGCATTGTTCATCAAAGAAGAAGAAAATAATTTGATTTATGCCTCCTATTTCTAACCAAACAAAAAAATTCCAAAATAAATAATAGCTATTGCATGAATCTTACCCAATTTAGTCATTGTTGTAGCATAGAAGACACAGTAGCTACTTTGTGCCTAGCAAGCTACCAAAAAGAAAAGCAGTAATGGCCAGAAGTCTTTGTTTTTAAAAAATGACAAAAGAAAAACATTGATTCTACACAGAGTTTGTGATAATTCTACGGTTCTTCTTTGTAAGAATACCAAAGGATTTTACATAGAAACATTGAAACATAGAAAACCTACAGCACAATACAGGCCCTTCGGCCCACAAAGCTGTGCCAAATATATCTTTACCTTAGAACTACCCAGGCTTTCCCATAGCCCTCTATATTTTTAAGCTCCATGTACCTGTATAGGAGCCTCTTAAAAGACCCCATTGTTTCCACCTCCACCATTACCGCTGGCAGCCCATTCCATATACTCACCACTCTCTGCGTAAAAAACTTACCCCTGACATCTCCTCTGTACCTACTTCCAAGCACCTCTCGTGCTAGCCATTTCAACCCTGGGAAAAAGCCTCTGACTATCCACACGATCAATGCCTCTCATTATCTTGTACACTGCTTTTTTTTAGAAAAACCTTTGGCCAAGTACATATTGTAGATAGGAAAAGTTGAGAGGGATATCAATTTAATATAAGCAAATGGGATTGTTTTAGTGGTTATCTTAGTCGCCTTGGTTCTGTGCTGTGTTACTCTATGACTCTAAGAGCATAGCAAATAGAAGCAGATGGAGGACATGCTCTACCATTGAATAAAGTAATGGCTGACTTTCTACCTATATGACAGCTCCATAGACTAAATCCACTAATATATAAAATATTTTGATCTCAGTTTCCAATACACTCAATAGCCCTCTTGGACAAAGATTTCCAAAAACTCACAATCCTAGTTTCAAAGAGGTCACTTTTAATTCCTTCGTTTAGATCCATTCTGCTCAATTTCTCCTCTGCTGATAAATTAACCACGACATTTGTTGGGAAAAATAGCATGAGGTAAGTAGAGCTTCCTTTCTGAAACAGAAATGGGTGTCACATTGAGTTCTGGATGATACTAACTCTTGCAGGACATCTGAAGTTATAAAGGAATTGAAATTAAATAAGAGATTACTGGAAGAAAGTGATGAAACCAAATGAAGAGCAAGCACATTTGAGCACACTTGGGCAGTTTATGGAAAGATAAGCAACAATGATTACCATGTTAGCACTTGGTTACATATGGCATTAAGAAGCCCCAGTAAAGGTGGAGCCAAATGTAGTGAAAGGGGGAAAAGGTATCTTCAATGGCTCGAGTCAACCTGGCATGAGGAAGATCTAACATTTCAACTAAGGAACATGAATATGACCTGAAGAATTTCGTTAGGGCAGTGCACAAAATCTAGGTATTTTCAGCTATCTCCCTTTAAAACTTGCGATGGAAATCACAGCATGACTGTTCAGTGTTTTATTCTAATCCAAACTCCTCAGGTAATAACGCATTCTGTGATTACATGCAGCATGATCTAACAACACTCAAGTTTAGATGTAAGGCTGTAAGTGGCATTTACACCAATCAAGGGCTGAGGAAAACAAGAGTCTCTAAACCATCTTTTCTTGATTTTCACTGTCTCTGCCATTAGTAAAGCTATTATCATTAAGACCCACTGATCACCAAAGACTACGTCACATTATTATAGATTTGTCCAAACCTTTGCACTGTCTATAGTTTGAAGGAACACTCTTCAGTTGAATAGGTAAGCTCGGCTCCTAATGCTCAAAATCATCTGAACCAAACCAACCCCACTGACATCTACACTTATATCTTCATTCTCTCTAAACTGAGGCACCATGGCTTTTTACCAAGGCATCTTAGCCAAACAAACAACAAACATGTTACCTCCAGCTCCTAAAAGGAAGAATAAATTTGATCCATGGGAACCCCACCAACCTCATATTTCACTGCAAATTGCATCTCAGCTTGCTTTGGAAATAAATCACTATTGCCTTTTCATGATTGGGTCTATATTCTGGAAACATTGTTCAAAATTACAGTAGGAGTACCCGCAGTACACGGACTACCATGGTTCCGTGGTTCAAGGAGGAAGTTCAAAGCAAACTTCTCAAGGGAAATTAGTGTTAGCGTGTCATTTAATTCATTTAAGTGTGTCGTACCAGACATTCAGCCATTCTTGTCTGGCACGTGGTGTCAGGATTAACCGGGTCACATTATGAACGTTCCTGACTCGACCCTTCTATTTTTTATGAGGCCGAGTGGCTAGCTCGACCCTCAACCCAGCACGGATGGAAAGAGTGCTCGGGGGGGGGGCCCGACCTGGATTCGAACTCGGGAGCCTTCGCTCCGGAGTCCGGCGCTAATCTCACTGCGCCACCAGCCAGCTACTAGAGCTAGACAATAAACGCTGTCTGAATTTGAGAACAACAATATCCTCCTATGGAAGTGTGGGAAAGATGCACAGATTTAATGAAGAGGCGGAGATACATATAACAGAGAAAATATTTGGAAGCCTACATAAAATGAACAAACTATTAATAGGGAGAAAGCTAATCACGAGCAGGGACTTGTCTGAGTAGAAGAATAAACAGATGGAAGAATCTGAAACAAATTCACTCACTGATCATTACCGCCTGTTGTAAATACCAAGTATCATCATCGTGGGTTGATGAAGAGCCATTGTTCATATCAGGAAAGAGTTGTTTGTTTAGCCATATATAGACAAGTTGAATACAAGGAAATATTAATGTCATTACTCTATATTGATGATACAGAATGCAAGAATATTGAAAAATGGTACTTCAAAGAGTTAGGTAATTGCTTTTTACCCAGAGGTTCACAACCCAATCAAATTTGTATTATTAGGACCTATGACAGGAAGATATTATCATCAACCAAACCCTTTTCCGTGAACTTACTTAATGTAACATTAATTTTACGTGGCAGTACATGAATGCAGTTGAACCTTTGCTGGTAGCTCTTATGAGTGCAAACAGGAGCAACTTATATCAGTGGCTGCAGCTAGCAACAGATTTTGACAAGTTTGGGAAATGATTGCAGATAATCTTTTGATCTGTCACTGAATGCAACGGCAGTGATAGCACATTTATCCTTCCTTTTTTTCTTTTTTACAGTGACACCGTGAATAATATGCATGCACAAGTAAAGTTTCACTATCTGCTACAACCTGCATGACAGTAAAAACTATGCCTGACTCATCTCCTGCTTTTCTGCATTACTGTACACTCCATCAACATAAACTGCTGTTCATCCACTCCCTCTCCATGAAGTTTCTTTCTCAAAGCCACCTCCATGTCTACCACTTGTATTCACTTCAGCATTGATATTTTTGTTCATTCTAAGACTTTTGCAGCTCTTTTCAATGTCTGAATTCATTCAACAGTGTCTTAGACCATAAGACCCTAAGATGTAGGAGCAGAAGTAGGCCATTCGGCTCATCGAGTCCAGTCCGCCATTCAGTTGTGGGCTGATCTAATTCTTCCAGTCATCCGCACTCCCCTGCCTTCTCCCCATTCTCTTTGATGCCCTGGCTGATCAAGAACCTATTTATCTCTGCCTTAAATGCACCCAATGACTTGGCCTCCGCAGCCGCCCATTGCAACAAATTCCACAGATTTACCACCCTCTGAGTAAAGTAATTTCTTCTTACTTGGGATATATCTGTCTTGCACTTCCCTCAATTTTCACAGAAACTCCAGCCATTGCTGCTCTGCTGTCCTTCCTGCCAGTGTCCCTTTCCAGTCAACCTTGGCCAGTTCCCCTCTCATGCCATTGTAATTTCCTTTTTCCACTGGAATACCAATACATTGGAATTTAGTTTCTTCTTCTCAAATTTCAAAGTGAACTGAATCATATTGTGATCACGGTTCTCCAAGTGTTCCTTTAGATTCTATTAAATTCTTCTGATGTTGCTACATCTGTCCAGCTATTTCCTGATTCAAATCTGTCCACCACAACTAAGTTTCAAGCTGCATCTGAATTGCTTCTGACTATGATGTTGATGAAAAGTTGGGAAGAATAAATTAGATTAATATAAATGGGTTTTTGATGGTTAGTGTGGACTCAATGGGCTGAAGGGCCTACCTCTGTACTGTTTGACTTTATCACTTCTACATCGATAATAGACCACTGACTGTGGTTCTTTAGAATATTATTATGTTTCACAAAGCACACAAAAAGAATCTGGGACAGCTGGAGGGAGTGACAATGGAGGAAGTTTGCCAAATGGTGTTGATAATGGGGAGTGAAAAAGCTTCAATACTTCAAAAAGGAATCACATTCAAAAAGCAAATGAAATGAAATAAATGCACTGCTGTGTCTATTCATTACCCTCTTAACCAATAATTACTTATGGCAAATGTCATTTCTGAAGGAATCTGCAAATGCACAACAGGAGCAGAGGTTGTCATGGTGTCACTTTCATTATAGAACGATTGAGTTGCAACATTCATTTAATTTTGATACACAGACAGAGGCATGCAACTAATTGGAAAGAATCCAAAACCAGGCCTGCTGAGGCAGTCTATCTCAATACCAACAGGCCTAACACAGAATTACAGCAGGATATCACAAATATATCTCAATCTTTCTTAGAGATAAATAAAGGAATACTATAAACTAAATCTATACTGCTGTGAATTAATTTTACCTATGTGTCTTGAACTCCCATCTTTAATAAGCTCTTAAAATATAATGGGAGTAATTTTATAAGTCCCCAAGTTCAGTCATTTCAAAATATTGAACATCTGACTGCATATTTTCCAACTATGATAAATGGACATTTTGGATTGAACATTGGTCCAAGGACCAGTGCTATTGTACTTGGCAGTGTCTCAGAAAAGAAGAAATACATTGAAAGTGAGAGGTAAGAGGCTTAGAGGGGATCTATGGAAGATATTTCGCTCCCTCCCCCCACACCAGAGGGTGGTTGGAATTTGGAATCCTCTGCCTGAGATTGTTGTAAAGGGGAAGACATTTTCAGTATTAAAGTAGTAAGCAGACAGGAACCTGAATCTCCATGCCATAGAAGGCTATAGATCAAATGTGGGTGAATGGGACCAGTATAGATCCGGTCAATGGTTAGTATGGATATAGAAAGCTGAAGAGCTTGGTTTTATGCTATACCACTCTATGACTCCATGACTCTAATGATTTGGACCTGTATTTGAATTTATTAAAACAGTTGGAGACATGGATATCAGTCACTCTTCCCAGGAGTTGCCCACATGATCTGACTCAGATCCACAGAAATGTGAGTAATTCTTGAAATAGCAGTCAGGAGTGGGCAGTGCGTACAAGATGGGTGAGCTGTTATGGCAGAAAGGTGGTGCCTGCAATACCTACTGCTTTATTGTTTTATTCCATATTCCAGCAAAGTGTCTGTGTGTGGATATCTCTATTTCTTCCCGACTTTTATCCCTGCCAACTCTCTGAATAAGTTGAAAACTTCCAGTTGTGTGCTGAGATTTCTACTCAGTTTAAAAGCTTTGGAGTTCCCATGATATATTACTTTTAATTTATATGCTTAAAAATCTTGCCCATATATATATCTAAAAAGGAAGCTTAGATTTAGAGCATTTGGTGGAGGGATTCTAAAGTTCAAGAAGTTCAAAGTTCAAAGTTCAAAGTAAATATATTATTGAAGTTCATGTATGTCACCATATACTGTACAACCCTGAGATTCATTTTCTTTTGGGCATTCACAGTAAATACAAACTAACAAAACAAAAACAAGCAAAATAATAAAAATAAATAAATCAGCAATATACATCAAGAACATGGGATGAAGAGTCCTAGAAAGTGAATCCATAGGTTGTGGGAACAGCTCAGTGTTACAGTGAGTGAAGTTGTGTAAACTTATCCTCTGTGGTTCAAGAGTCTGATGGTTGAGGAGTAATCACTGTTCCTGAACCTGGTAGTGTGGGTCCTGAGGCTCCTGTACCTTCTTCCTGATGGCAACAGCAAAAAGGGAGCATGGCCTGGATGGTGGGGGGCTTGGATGACGAATTCTGCTTTCCTGCGACAGCACTCCATGTAGATGTGCTCAATGTTGTGGAGTGCTTTACCGATGATGGTCTGGACCATATCCATCATTTTTGTAGGCTTTTCCAATCAAAACCTCTAGTGTTTCCATACCAAGCCACCACCAGTCTATATACTCCACACCAGCCATCTATAGAGGTTAGTCAAGAATCTTTGTAAACTTGTAAGACAATAGAGAATCTGCATTGCTTTATTTACATGCTGGACCCAGGACAGATCCTCTGATTTGTCACCACATTTAATTCAGCCAGTGATAGTGGTGTCATCGGCAAACTTAAAAATGGCATTGGAGCTGTACTTAGCCTCACGCTCATAAGTATAAGGTAAGTAGAACAGGAGGCTGAGTACCCAGCCTTATTGTGCAGCTGTGCTAATGGTGATCATGGAGGACATGTTGCCAATCTTGCCAATCTGAGCTGACTGGGATCTGCGAGTGAGGGAAGGATCCAGTTGCACAGGGAGGTATTGAGGCCCAAGCCTTGAAAAAAGTAAATGAAGTCATTAACTTTCACTGAGACGTTAGTCGTGATCTACAAAGTAGTAGAGGCAGAAACCATTTTCATGTTTTAAAAATATTTGGATGTTTAGTTGAACACCATGGCAACAAGTATTGTTCTGGAAGATGGAATGAGTCCAGGAAGTTATCTTTAAGACCAGCATAGTTTGGGTGGGTCAAATGGTATTCCTCTGTGCAGTGAAGGGATTGTTTCTATGTTATGTCACTCCATGACTTTATGACCTGAAAATCCAATCAGGATTGATATTAGCATTCTAAATCTAATTTACGTCATAAATATGGGTCATGGAATTACATGCCAGTTATCAGTAGAGGTTTTGGGCAAGTAGGTAACTCTTTTTGTCAGGCAAACAACATCAACTTTATTTGTTTAACAAAGAATAATTCCTTGTTTTGTGATATTTGGTAGTTATCTAAGAATGTTAGTTTAAACATATTGGTGGACAGGGATGGGGGTGAAACTTGTCTTTGGCCAATTGACACACACAAAGTGCTGGAGGAACTCAGCAGGCCAGGCAGCGTCTATAGAAAAGAGTACAGTTGACGTTTCTGGCCGAGACCCTTCATCAGGACAATTGCATTGTCCATGTTAGAATTTATCAGCAATTGGTAATATAGGTAGCAGACAATTTCACTCCAGTAAGAATCCATGGATTTTACCCCACAGGGATTATACTTTGACATGATTTCATTATGGCAGCAGCGAAGTAGGCCCATGATTTTGAGACCATCATCTTCTTTAAACCGTGTGGTTGTACACAGATCACAATAAAGTTTGTTGTGCAGCTCACTGGAAATGGAGTGGCTCTTTCATAAGAAATTGTGGGGCAAGGTATCCAGGTCACAGAGAGTGAGGGTCCAAAGGTTGTAAGAACACAAAATATACTTTTGGCAGTGCATTTAGAGAGGTGGTCTTACTGTTTTAAGCCCCAAAATATAATTCAAAATTGTACCCTTGTCAGTGGACCATTTTGTTTCATTGTTGGTGGAGGTTTTGAATGTTCTGTAGGTCAGGACTCTTCAGTTCCAATCAGAAATCTTAAGCTAACTTCCATTTACTCCAAATCATGAGGATTTACCAAGAGACTTACAGATTTATATAAACAGGCACATGGACCTGACATTCAAAATAAACCTGGCCACATAGATTGACATTCAGAAGGCTGCTGGCTTCTCAGCGTTTGAGAAAGGTGATCAAAATTAAGCCATGATATTATGTTTTTATTCCTTTAGTTTTAGATTAAAAGAGGACAAAAACCCTGCACCTGGATATACCAAATGTCTACCAGCTCTTGCTCCAACCTCACCTCCCACATCTTTTTGTACTGGCCATCTCTCCTCGATTCATATCAAATCATAAACACAAGAGATTCTGCAGATGCTGGAAATCCAGAGCAAAGCACACAAAATTCTAAAGGAACTCTGCAAGTCAGTTAACACCTGTGGAGGGGAATAAGCAGTTAATGTTTCAGCTCTGGGTCCTTCATCACGACTAAATAGTCTAGATGTAGGCTCTCAACATGAAATGTTGGCTGTCCATTTCCTCCCACGGATGCTGCCTGACCCATTGAGCTCCTGTAGTGTTTTCTGTATTGACCCAGGTACCAGCAGTGGAATTGTCATATGTACCAGGCTACAGTGAAAAGCCTGCCTTGCAAACTGCTGTCTCATGTTCCCTTGATCAATATTCCACTCCTTTATGATCCTTTCTGCAACACAACGCATTACAGCAGCAAGAAGTACATAGAACTAAATTGGGCTTTTGTTTTTAGCAGCAATTTGGCACAACATTGTGGGCCGAAGGGCCTGTACTGTGCTGTACTATTCTATGAGTTCAAACAGAGCTTCACAGTCAATTTTCTTCTGGCATCTACAAACAAATTAGACTTACAGCCAATCCTCCTCACCTATGTCTATCACTAATTTTCAGGTGACACAATCCAAGAATAAGTTCCTGTCTTATACATTTTCTCTACATCACTATCTACAGGGTCAGCAACTTCAAATTCCACGGTGTTGTTATTTCAGAGAATCAGTTCATTCTGAAGGAAGCACAGCAGTGCCTCCACTTTCCTGAAAGTGTGTGAAGATTTTGCATGTCAGCTTAAACTTCGACATACTTCTATTGATTCGTGGGGTAGAGTATATTGGCTGGTTGCTTTGCGGCCTGGTATGGAAACACTAATGCCATTGAACTGAAAAGTCTACAAAAGTGAGTGGATATGGCAGAGTCCATCATGGGTAAAGCCCTCCCTACCATTGTGCACATCTGCACAGAGCACTGTCACAAGAATAAAGCTTCCATCATCAAGGACCCCCACCATCCAGGCCATGCTCTCTTCTTGCTGCTTTCATCAGACAAGCAGGAACCTCAGGACCCACACCATCAGGTTCAGGAAAAGTTAATACCCCTCAACCATCAGGCTCTTGAAGCAGATAGGATAACGTCACTCAACTTCGCTCGCCCCATCACTGAACTGTTTTCTCAATCCATGAACTCACTTTCAATGACTCTTCATCTCATGTTCTCAAGATTTATTATTTATTTATTATTATAATTTCTTTTTTTTCCTTTTTATATTTGTACAGTTTGTCATCTTCTGCACATTTGTTGCTTGTCCATCCTATTGGGCGTGGTTTTCATTGATTCTATTCTGTTTCTTGTATTTACCGTGAGTGACCACAAGAAACCAAATCTTAGGGTTGTATATGGTGACATTTATGTACTTTGACAGTAAATTTACTTTGAGCTTTGTTTCTCAATGTCGACATATACTTTATGTCACGAAAATGATTTTAACAAATGCCTTAGGAACAAAAAAATGAGTAAAACATCTGTTTCTGGATGCGATAAAATTGTACTCTCTTGATACATTGGACAGAATTAGTTTGCTTTAGTCATGAGACATCTCACTTTACAACAAAGTTGAACTATAGTGCCATCAATGGGAGCAAAACCCTCTTGAACATTCATTTTGAAAGCATGCCTTTCTCCTAACCTTTGCACTCATGTGGTTTATTTTTGTTAAGAGATTAGATGAAAGCTCTTATCTCAATAATTATGAATATATAAAAGTTTTCTTCCAATAAATTTAAAAGTAAAATCCATGGGAAACAGAAACTGATTGAAATATTACAATTCAAGCAACGTATCTTTTTGAAATCCTGCTTTGTGGTGCTTTATATTTTAGGATGGCATGTCTAGCAATGTCTGCTGAAGTACATTTCTGCTAGTTCCAGACAGTTTTCAAATCAACAGGCAACAGTAAGGGGCAAAGTCTTTCAAGTACACTAAAAGGGGAGAGGAAAATGTGGATTAAGTCTCAGAAGGATTTCTTGAATTTGTGCAAGAATCTTAGCTTGTTCCTACTACATGCAATAACAGCCAGGATTTTCCAGTAGTAATGGCAGCAAAACTGCCATTATATTCACCACCATTATACTGTAAAGCTAAAGGCAACACTGCGACATCTCTCTGCACAATTCTGTGTGAGAACTCTGAAGTTTTTGGTAGTGATTCTGTTCATCTCCAGGGACCAGTGTATTTGCAGCCAAGGACTGCAATCAAGGACTCAGACTTCTATCAATGTGAGTTTCAGTTATTCTGAGCCAGCCTTGCTGAAAATATTACACTCTGCTCTGGAGAACTGGTAGAATGATTTTAATGGTATTTTTAACAAATTATTTGGCACTGAAACAAGTATTTTTGTGTATTTTATTGCAATTATTTCACACAAAACTTCCAAATTATAGAAGATTTTAAGAGAATGTGTTTATTAGTAAAAACATATTTCCACTGATATCTTAATTATTTGTGTATATGCCAATGTTTACTTTGCACTCTGAGTTGTACAATAAATTAATTAAAAATAGTGCGATTTGCTGTCTGGGAGATAAAATTGACTGTTACTGGGGACTCATACAGCTTCATGAACTGACAGAAAAAACATTGGAAAAGGATAAGCTGAATGACCATCAGATTTCTTGGGGGGAGGGGGGAAATTTCCTTCAAGGTTGTCATTGAGTGTATTGTTTTGTCACAAGTTCTAAATATCTTTACCTATCATCTATTTGTCAGTCTGCCTGTGAACCAACCAGCAAAATCCTAATCACTTATGGCCACTTTGATCTCTTTCACTGAAATTGACATTTCTTCCTACTGCAATATATTAATATTATTTAATACAGACTTTAAAAGATTCTTGATTAGTCAGGGCATGAAGGGGTATGGGGAGAAGGCAGGAGATTGGGACTGAGAGTGAAATGGATCAACCATTTTAAAATGGCAGAGCAGACTCGAGAGGCCAATTGGCCTAATTCTGCTCCTGTATCGTATGGTCTTATATATTACTTTCTTGTAAAAATTACGTATAACTTATAACTGATTTATGTTTTCCTTGTGGATGCTGCTTATATGATGCAATGTGCCTGTGATGATGCTGCAAGTATTTCATCATACCAGTGCTACATGTACTGTGCATATGACACTGAACTTGACTTTGGCTTTGATGATCTACCTATTCTTGTTTTGCACCAGAGTAACAGTTATACAGCATTGAAACACATGCTTGTGCCCAATGCATCTTTGCCAACCATCATGCCTAGCTACACCAATCCCACTTGTCTGTATTAAATCTACTTCTCTCACTATCCTCAACCTCACACCAGGGACATGCACCATTCTCATTACTACTACCTGTGGGGAGGTACAGGATCCTGAAGACCCACACTCAATGTTTTTAGAAACAGTTTCTTCCCCTCCACCATCAGAATGATCCATGAATACAACAACACGATTCCTCTTTTGTACTATGTAGTTATTTTATTGTAACTTTTTAAAGTTTTATATCTTGCACTGTACTGCTATCACAAAACAACAGATTTTATGACATACATCATTGATAACAAACCTGATTCAGAGTCCTGACAAAGGGTCTCGGCACGAAACGTCGACTGTACCTCTTCCTAGAGATGCTGCCTGGCCTGCTGTGTTCACCAGCAACTTTGATGTGTGTTACTTGAATTTCCAGCATCTGCAGAACTCCTCGTGTTCTGAGTCTCTATGTCATTTCAGGTTAACTTCAGGTTCTGGACGTTGTTGCCAATTTAAGTATTTGTTCTCCATCCCCAGTTCCATAGAGAGCCATCCTCCTGCACTACTTAAGACTTTTGGTGAAAGTACCACTGTGCCATTGTGGCCAGGTGCCAGGCAAACAACCTCTTCTGCAATTTTAACAAGCAAAGGAGCTTGTTATCAACTTCAGGAGAACTCATACTACTCATAGCCCCTTTACATCAGTAGTGGAAGCTGTGATCAGTTTCAAACTCCTGGGAGTTCACGTCATGCACAGCTTCTCATTGTCCCAGGACACATCCTACTTAGTCAAGAAAGCTCTCCAATGTCTTTACTTGCTGAGGATGCTGAAGAGAGCTGGACTTTACATCATTCTACAGATGCACACTAGGGAGCATTCTAACAAGCTGCATCACTGCTTAGTATGAAAATGGCACTGCAACAGACAGGAATGTTCTAGAATGGGTAGTTAAAAGTGTCCAACACATCACTGGCACCTGGACTTCAAGGACATATAGACAGAAAAGTGCCAGAAAAGGGCCAGTAACGTCATAAAGGATCCCACACACCCTGCTCTTGAACTGTTTGTTCCACTCTCATCAGGGAGGAGGCTTCATAGCATCCACGCCAGGACTATCAGACTCCAAAAACAGTTACCCTCCCCAAGCAGCAAGGCTGATCAACACCTCCATCCATTAACTCCACCACTAGTTATTGTTTCTCATCTGTCACCTTAACTACATCTCAACATCATATCATGGACATAAAAATCAATCTATAATTATAAGCTATTTTATGCATTTATATTTATTGTGTTTTTTTAGTATTATTCTATTTTCTTTTGGCTGCTTCAGATCCTGAATGACAATTATTTTGTTCTCCTTACACTTGTACACAGGAAATAACTTTAAAAAATCTTGACTCTTATAAGTTCAAGGAGTTAGACCCAGTAATGATTAAGTATTAATATACTTCTGGATGTTCTGTGACCTGGAGGAAAGGCCATAGATGTAGTTTTCCTATCCTGTGCACTTGCTGTACTTCTCCTTCTGGGTGGTATGACTTGTGGTCGAGGAGAAGATATTGGAGTGACCTGGTCAAATTATTGCAGCCCACTTTGTTGATGATGCAGCACTGCAAACGCTGTACACTGGTAGTGGAAATGATGTATAGTAGGGGTAGTGGATAAGGAACCAATAAAGCAAGCTGCTTTGTTCTGGGTGGTGCCAAGCTCGCTCAGTGTCGTTGGAGCTTTGCTCAACCAGGCACGTGGTGAGTATGCCATCATTCCATCACCTTGTAGATGTGAAAAAGTGTTGGCAAGTCAGAAGGTGATCTCTCTCCACAGGATCCACAACCTCTAATTCGCTATTGTAGGCAGGTCCAGTTGAGTTTCTGATCAATGAAATTGTATTGAAGGTTACATCATTTTATGGCATAAATATCCCACTAGTCAAAGCAGGCAGGATATTGACATTTCCATCAGCTGCAATATGATCTCACCACCAGCTACGTTTCTCTCCTCTGTTATTTTTTCTCTGTCCTCTTGATCTACCCAGTTGTCCCTACACCCACAGTCTCCATCGCCCTGTTTATTTTCCCTCCTTCACCCACTCCATCTGTACTTCAACCACACCCTCTTTACACTGGTTCCCCCCTTCCTACTGTTTCCATCTGCCCATCTCATCCCCCTAATGTAGTTCCATGCTTGAGCTTCCTTTCCTATCGGATTCAATCTTCTTGCAGACTTTTGTCAACTTCATCTACCAACTCTGATGCAGTTTCCTATCTTCCCTCTGCCACGCCTTCTCCTTCTGCTTATCACCTCTAACTCTTGCCTCTCTCTCACCTCTTTATATTGGCTATCTCCCTCTTACCTTTTAGTCCCAACGCATGGTCTCAACACAAAACATCAACCATCACTTTTCCCCCACATTTGCTGCCTGCCCCAATGAGTTCCTGCAGTTTCTGTTTTTTTTTTGGCATGGCTGTCAATTGTGTCTGCCCTCACTGCACCATATTGATACCATTAGACAGGCAATGACACCAAACATCCCCCAGAATTGACCACTCAATCCCAGACTCTGTCATGGGAAGAGATTATCAGGCAGTTAGGTGAAAAGATTGGAGTTCATACCCTCCTTGAGAACATGTCAGTCATGGAAATCACTAGCCTATTACTACTCAAAATGAAGAAGGAGCATTCAGGAAGGAATTGGAAACCTTGAGTCCATATGCAGAGTAAACAGAGGCCCAAAATAAATGGGCAAATGTATACAGCCATTACCAAATAGTCCGTTGAGTCAGATATTTTAGTCGCCGTGCTCAAGGAAAGATGTTACTGAACAGGAAGAAGTGCAGAAAAGATTTACAGATTTACAAGGATGTTGCCAGGACTCAAGGAACAGAGTTACAGGGAGAGGTTGGACATTCTCAAACACTTTTTTCCTTGGAGTGCAGGTGACAGAGAGGTGATCTTATAAATGTGTATAAAATCATGAGGGGCATAGATAGAGTGAATGCACTCAGTCTTTTTTACAGTATGGAGAATCAAAACTAGAGGGAAGAGTTTGAATGTGAGAGGGGTAATGAATTTGAGGGGCAATGTTTTCACACAAAAAGACTGTATGCACAATGTATGGAATGACCTGCCAGATTAAGGGTTTAAGGCAAGGACAATGACAGTTGGAAAGCTGCATTGATAAGAGGGTTTGAGAGGGACATGGAACAAAAGGAGGTAAATAGGACCAGTTTGAGTAGGTATCTTAGTTGGCATTGACCATTTGGTATAAAGGACATACTTCTGTGCTGCCAGGCTCTATGAATCTAAATTGGTATTCAGAATCAATTGCCTTCATGGAAACCACAAGTTTCCATGCCAATGGCTGCAAAAGAACTAAAATTAGCTTTTATATTGGATAGCCAATCCTAAATGCTGGTTTTGTTTTCGATATCACTTTGAAATATCTGTGCATGAATTCCCATTAAAAAAATAAGAGCAATGTTCAGGAGGACAGCAACATTCTGACATCGAATAAAATAACTCAGCCAGCTTCTGTTGTCACTTTTGTTCACAAGACACCTGCTAATACATCTTTTCTGCAGTTTTAGTCACATTCCTTTAAACTCCATAGGAGCTGTCCCTAACATTATCCATGTTACAATAAGCCAACAAACTAACCGTATTGTCCTGTCATACCATGACAACTGGTTACACCTGCTGCTGACAATGTCATTAATACATTTCTAAAACCATATATATCAGCAGTGCAAGTCACACCTTGCTATTAAAAGCAATCTCTGAGGCATGTCACTTACAGATGTTCTGCAGTGACCATTCTGACATTTCAACAAAATAATATTGCACATATCTGTTTTAACTCCTGAAGTGAGCAGACAAGGCCTTTTTTTTGTGTAATCTTAATTTCAGTAGATGTATCCACTGGACATTTATAATTGAAGTTCAATTCACCCCAATTCTTTTTTAAGAACCTTAGTGTTTTGACAGTTGAATTGACTGTTCCTCTATCCAAAGTTATCAAATTAAATTCCCACATACTATTTCTACAAGATTGCAAAGTTCTGCAGATGTACCATCGAGAGCATTCTAATTGGCTGATTCACGTCTGGTAAGGGGGAGGCTACCGCACAGGGTCAACAAAGTAAGCTGAAGAGAGTTGTAAAATTAGACAGCTCCGTCATTACAATTCCATGTTGATGGTTTGTGTTTAAAACTGCAAGGCTAATCTGTCGAAAAATCCCAGAATACCAACTGGCATGCTCATCAACATGTCTTTCCATCTGTATAGCAGTCAATCACATGGTTAGGTTGCAGTCCAACTCCATCTCAAAATATCTTACCCTCAGCACATGCACACCATGGAACACCAAGTCTACACGATCCTTACAAAACAAAAAAGAGGGTGACACGGTGGCATAGCAGTTAGTGCAACATTATTTCAGCTCAGGGCACTGGAGTTCGGACCTCAATTCAGAGCCAGCTGTAAGGAGTTTGTACACTCTCTCTGTGACCGTGTGGGTTTCCTACCACAGCCCCAAGATATACTGATTAGTAGATTAATTGGTCATTGTACATTGTCCTGCGATCATGCTAGTGTTAATATATGGACGGCTAGGTGACACGGCTTATTGAGCTGGAAGGGCCTGTTCCACACTGTATCTCTAAATAAATGCCCTCAGGGCAACTTCCTTCTGAGATCCTTATGCAAGTAGTGGCCCACCTTCTTCCACACATTCTTTCCAAGTATAGTAATAAATACTTCCAAATTTCTCCAGATCAGATGAACGGATCACTGCTCCTCTTTCTGTAAGTGACGTCTGAACTGCTGAATTCTCCCAGAATGTCCTGATCTTATTTCATTAAAAGTAAAGAACTCTGGCTTGATGTTTATTATGTTCATGCTACCTTAACTGAGCAGCCAGAACAAAAGGTGTAACACCAGCCTCTTCTGGACTTCTGATTAGACATGACTGTACCAAACCCCAACAATAAATAGAGAGATTACATCAACTGGCCTTCCTCCAGAAGGCTGTTCAAATCCTATTCACTTTAATGGATCAACAGAACCCATTAGCTGCATTTTACGGGTCACCGAACTCTTTGTGTAGCCAGGAAATCCACCAGTATTTGCCAACAATATGCGTAAATACTTTGGTATAGATTACGAAAGTAATTTTGTGTGAGTTTAGATCAGGTGACTTAGAGAGAGAGGAATGGTGATCACTACTAAGAAAAGAAAGGCTTAATTTCAGTCAGAAGCGGATTTTCAATTGTATTAATTTCACTGCTTCTGGTTCCCACTCTTAAATACATCAAGGGATACTTTTTTAATGGAAAGAAATGAAAGGAAATAATTACATTCTATTACACTACCAAATTCCACTGGTTCCTGGAAGCTTTTATATGTAATTATGCAAATGAATTTTAGTGGAAATGAAGCATAGCCTCAGCAACACAATTGGGACTCAATTTCCCAATAACATCCCTTTGAGTACAGCATATGGTTATTGGATGTTGAATTTCAAATTGCTATCGTACTTCAGTCAAAAATGTTTTTCAAGTAAAAGGTGAAACACAAACACAGCTTATAATGTGTGCAATTGGGAAGTTATAAATGAGAAATGATAATAAATCACTGCAATCTTACCAAGTGCCAGAAAAGATTGAATAGTCATGGAGTTATGGAGACATACAGCATGGAAACAGAACACAGCACTTCTAGGCTGACCAGGATCCAAACCAGTGCCATTTGCCTGCATTCATTTCATATCCCTCTGTTCATGTCTAAGTTCAAAGCAGCCTGAACTTTAGATTAAGTACAGTCATCAAATCATATGGCATGAAAACAGAATCCCAGACTTCCAGGCTGACCAGGAGGTTCATCTAAACTAGTCCCATTTACCCTCTTTTTTCATATTCCTCGAAGCCAGGGTTTCCCAACCTTTTTTAGATCAACCATTAAGGAGGAGTCTGTGGGCCCCAGGTTGGGAACCCCTGCTCTAAATGCTTCAAGTCTATGTACCTTTCCAAATGATTTTTAAAAATGCTTTTATTGATTATGACTTAAATATTCCTCTGGCAGCTCAGTGCCCCACAGGTTTATATCTTTGCTCTCTCACTTTTAAGCTCTGCCTTTTAGTTTTTCATTCCATTTCCCTGGGAAAAAGACTGAGTGCATTCACCTTGCCTATGCCCCTCATTGCTTTATTCACCTCTATAAGGACATATAATCCAATCCTCCTTCTGCTTCCTACATTTTTATCAGCTTTCTAATGAAAATTTACAGCATAGGAATATGAATATGTGTAATTATGAAGCGTTACAGCAACCAAAATTTAATTAAGTCAATTTTCTGAGGAAATATTGAGGTAATGGTAAAACGAAATCAACAATAAAAATAACTTAATTTCAAAGAAATGTAATTAAGTATAAAACTCTACATATATGAAAATCCAGTTCTTCACTTATAGTCAAAGGTACTGCTGATTTGTGACTCAAATTGCTCGACAGTTAAGCAAAGAATTAAAGATAGCTACACTATCCAAGAAAATCTGCATGTTGTTATTCTGTTAATTGCATTTTGTGATTATGGAGATTAAAATCGCTGTAGAATGTCATGTGCTGCTATGTCTGAAACCTGACAGTGCAAGTCTCAACGTTAGTTCAAGGCACACATTGCAATCATCCTCTGTAGTTTACAAACTTCATCATTTAAAGTCCAGTTTTCAGATTATGTCCTCTAATCCTGGCCTATGGAATCACAAGATTCAGGTTCTCACTGAATATTCACTCAGCTCATCTGGATATATTGAAAATATCAATCAAATCATGCCTGAGCATTCTAATTCCCACCAATCAGTAACATTCCCTCTGATTCTATATATTGGTGTTCAGATATTGTTTTGAAAACTCTTCGATGCAAAATGGCACCAGTGAACCATGGTGCAGGCTGATAACAAAACTTGTAAATATATGTACCTCTTTTGAATTACTCTCATGGCAATCTGCTGCATGTAATTAAGCAACATATATTTGAACCATCTAAATGAACTATGGATTTCACAGTCTTCTGAAGGACTTGGCAGACTTACCTTTCAAGCAAGCAGGTACAGCACATTTAAGTGGATGATCCACTGTGATGAAGTGTTTAAAGAGTTTAGTGATGAAATATATCAGCTGCTGTCTGAGAAATGACTTGAATCTGCTCCAGTTTTCCGACCTACACAGCAGGTCCACAGTAGATACAATTTCACTGGCTCTTCAATCAACCTTGGGACTTCTGGATCGCAAAGGTGCATACATCAGGATGCTCTTTATTGCGTACAGCTTAGCATTCAATACTACCTAAACCAGAGGAAACCAGAGATCCATGAGCCAGTCTTCAACAGGGAATCAAAATGGAGAGGGTTGGCGACTTTAAATCCCTTGATGTAACCATTTTGGAGGGCCTGTCCTGGCCCTAGTATATAAGAGCAATTATGAAGGAACCACGGCAGCACTCCTACCTCCTTAGAAATTTGCAAAGATTTGGCATGATAACTAAAACTTTGAGAATCTTCTGTAAGGGGTTCTTCTTTTATGTTACTGCTAAGGCTAATAAAAATGGCTTCTTTGTTATGTGAGAATAAAATGGCTTCTTTGTTATGTTAACTGCTGAGAAAGTGCTTCTCTCTCGCAGCTTGTTTGGGTTATAATTACTGATAAGATAATTGTATTCATTTGCTAACCAACTGGGATAGATGTTATTCTTTCTTGTGTGTCTGTAAGCTATTGTTTGCGCGGGCTTTGAGGGAGAAGGTGCGATGGGGATACAGAGAGAGGACTCACGATGCTGTAAGCTGGGCAGCGGGATGGACCCCGAGTGGGAGTCCGAGGTCCAGGGTCTTCGGCGAGGAGAGGAGACGAAGACAGACTCGTGTGAAGCGTCTGGTCGACCACCGTGGTTGGGCCCAGGCGGCAAGGTCGAGGAGGTCGAAGGGGATCGAATGGTGGAAAGAAGACTCCGTTAATTGAGCTCCAACTGTTGTGCACGAAGTGGTTGAACTTTGATAAGTTTGGCGCCTTTTACTTTCCTTTTATATTTTATCTCTATTAATTACATAGTTCCACTAAGATCTATAAAGTGTAATCATTTAATCGCATACGGTGTATTGTCTGTTATTTGGCAGGGTGGGGTACATCACAGAGCATCCACACAAACTTGATTACCCAGTTTGGCGGGGCCAAAGGCTGCTCCCCCTAGACGAAAGTGAGCTGAGCGAGCCTGAGGCTTACAAGGGGCTACACTTCTATAGATGTCTGATGGAGATTATATTGACTGGTTGACTCACAGCCTGATATGGAAACACCAGTGGCCTTGAATGAAAAATCCTACAAAAAGTAGGTAAAGCCCTCCCGAACACTGATCTCATCTACACTGAGTGCTAGCGTAGGAAAACCACATCCATCGTCAGGGACCCCTGCCACTCAGTTCATGCTCTTTTCTTGCTGCTGCCATCAGGAAGAAAGTACAGAATCCTCCAGACTCACTCCACCAGGCTCAGGATCAGTTACTACTGTTCAACCATCAGGTTGTTGAAACTGTGGGATAATTTCAGTCGCCCTGTCACTGACCGTTCCCACAATCTATGAACTAACTTTCAAGGACTCTCATCTCATGTTTTTGAGATTTGTTGCTTGCTTGCTTGCTTTTGATTGTTTGTTTGTTTGTTTGTTTGTTTGTTTATTTATTTATTATTGTATTGTATTTGCATTGTTTTTTTTTTGCATATTGTTTGCTTGTCCATCCTGTTGAGTGTGATATTTTATTGATTCTATTGCAGTTCTTGGATTTGCTAAGTATGCCCACAAGAAAATAAATCTCAGGGTTATATATGGTGACATATATGTACTTTGACAATATATTTATTTTGAACTTTGTGCTTTGTTATCATACTGGTTTCAGTATATTTTAGCTTAGATAGTACAATTGTGGGGGTGGAGCTTAGGAGAGACAATGGCGCATAACAGCAACTCCTTTGCTTGCACCTTCAGAAGCAGCTCTATTTCTATTTTTCCATTTCAGGGTTCTTTTGAAGACCCTGATCTGCAGTTACATGCTGACTTTGGTTCTTTGTGGGAGTGGGACACGCTCTCGGGGTCCCATGATTGCTGTTATTCAATATACCGAAGACATGGCCCAGAGGATTAGCTCGCCTTCGGAGTTTTGGGATTTCGTGGCTCTGGAGGCGGGCAGACTTGAGGTCGGTGCCTCTGTAGGAAATCGATGTGTCGTGGGAGACAGGAGATCTCTGGCTGTGTGCCCAGAGACCCGAGTTCTTTGGGCACAGAGCTCGGAAAAAGTGATGCAACAGACTTTCAACATTGTAAATCAGTGAGTTATTTGTTATGTCTCCCCTCTCGCTGTGAAACGGAATCTCCCCTTTTTCCCTTATTAGATAGAGAGAGAGAGCCTGTGGTATGTCGAATACTGGGAGAACGAGTAGTCTTTGGGGTACTGCTAGTCTGTGTCTTTATTGATGCTTTGCTGCATGCTTGAGTGCTCACTGGGGATGCTGATGCTCTTCTTGCTGGTGGGGGAGAGGGGATTGTTGTTTTACTGCTGCTTATGCATAGAAGGGGAGAGCTGTGGGGGTCTTTGGGGTTCTAATATTTAACTAATTCATTCTTTGGGGCACTCCTTTGTTTTCGTGGATGGTTGCGAAGAAAAAGAATTTCAGGATGTATATTGTATACATTTCTCTGACATTAAATGTACCTTTGAAACTTTTGAAACCTTTGAATTGTACCAGTATAACCTATCTCCTTCCTTCCCCTTCCTCAATTTTCCACTACTATTCCCCCTCCCATTACTACTTTTACCTTTATCTATATCATTCTTGAGCACACAAAAATACTCTCCAAAAGAAATCAAACGGCAAAGTTAGTCCAACCAAGAAGTCCTAATAAATCAATCCTTACTCTTCTCTGCACTGTTGTTACATTAATTATCTTTAACCTTTGCCTAGATCCAGTTATGATTAGCTTTCAAAGAAGTAACCGTCTCATGAAAGTCTCATGAATAACAAGAACAACACGAATAACCTCAGGTATTCTAAAATTCAGCATAAAGCAAGATAACTGTTTTAACTCATTACAAAGGAATTGGGGATCAGTACAGATAATAATAGTGTTCAATTCCCAAGGCTACCATATTCCATGCCAGGTAATCAAATGAATCCACAAATTAAATCACGTAAATATGAAGTGTTATGGCAATTTTAAAACACTGAATTAACTATAATTTCAACAGAATTATTTAAAACTTTTTCGCTAAATAACCTATGAACCAGAAACTCAATGAATAAAGCAATATGTTCATAAAATTCAATTCAGGTAAGAAGTAAATTTTATTGTGATTGGTATTGCAACTTAAATGAACATTTAAATGACAATGTCTAAAATACCTACTATAAAGATAATGTTCAAATAAGGAGCTGCATTTACTTCCAAATTCTGACAAAACAGAATAACACGGGTCTCACCTCAAAGGTCAAGAGCAAAAAAAACATCAAAATACTTCAGCAGACATCATTCTCCTTGGACTCTTCCCAAACCATATGGGTTATGATCAGCATTCCATCTCCACCTCCATATTCTATACTTTCTGCACACTCTGAATGAAAGTGAAGCTGTGCTTGTGTTAAATTATGTCATCAGTTCCAGAGTAACGAATGTGAACACCAATTCTTTTGGGTTTGGGTTCAAGATCAAGGTCTAGATGCAGTGGACATAGAGAGGATAGTGGGGGAGTCTAGGACCTTGAAGGCCCAGCCTAAGAATAGAAGGACAACCCAATTAGATCAGAGATGAAGAGAAATGTTTTTAGAAACCATAGAAAACCATAGAAACCACAGCACAGAAACAGGCCTTTTGGCCCTCCTTGGCTGTGAGAAGGTGGTGAAGCTGTGGAATTCCTTGCCATAGGCAGCTGTGGAGGCCAAGTCATTGGATATATTTAAAGCAGAGGCTGAGAGATATTTGATTAGAATAGTGATAGGTAGATAGATACGTAATTGATTTGGAAGGAAATTACAGTGTCATAGTAGCATTGCAAGTGTACAGATATACAAATATTAGAAAAGAGGTAAGAAAGAATAAAAGAATAAGTTACCTTAAAAATAAGGTGTCCAGGATTTACAAGTAAAAGATTACAAGATTTACAAATGTGCAAACATCTGAGTCATATATATAAATACCTGGGATCCTAAGACTTTCGCACTGTGCTGTGGAAATTTTTTGTATTGCACTGTACTGCTGCCACAAAAAAAAACAAATTTCATGACAAATGTGTATGATAATAAACTTAATTCTGATATGGGTGTCTATTGTGGACCGAGAGTAAGAAGGGGGCAGGGAGAGGGGAATTATGGGGAAAGGAAAGGGAAGCGCCAGAGAGACATTGTAAAGATCAATAAAGCAATTGTTTGGAATCAAATTACCTTGCCTCATGTTTCAGGGCTGCGTGTGTCTGCACTCATGCCACACCCTACCCTGACCCTTACAGCTGAGCTCCACCCTCACCATTCCCAACACCCCTTGCTCCCACCAGATTTACAAACTCACTTTCCACCCCACGTTGGCAAATACAGTACTGTGAAAAAGTGTGAGGCACCCTAGCTATATATGTGTGCCAAAGACTTGGCACAGTACTGTAGAACGTCAAACGTTATGGGGAGAAGACAGGAGAATGGAGTTGAGGGTGAAAATAAGTCAGCCATGAACGAATGGTAGAGCAGATGTTATGGGGTGAGGAGGCCAATTGGCCCATCAAATCCATTGGTGCTCCCAGCAGACTAACATCATAAGTCTTATTCCCCTATAGTTATGTTCCTCTTGCTCGCCAACCTATTCTTCACAAATGCCAATTGCCCACCTGCTGATTTGTTTGCCACTTACCTGTGCTAATGAGTACTTTGCAGTTGCCAATTAACCTACCAACATTTTTGCCTAGTGGGAGGAAAGTGGAGCACCCAGGTAAATTCTTGCAGTCACAGGGAAAATATGAAAACTCCACGCAGATATTAACTCAGATCAGGATTGAACCTTGGTACCTGGACCTTGAAGGCAGCAGTGTAAGCTTTGTGCTACTGTCCAATCACAATTAAGCTTTGCTTCGAATCTGTCATAGCCAAAGACACACACAGCAAACCAATCTTCTCAACCTGGGATGGTGTAGTAGTGTAGCCGTTAGCACAATGCAATTACAGTGCCAGTGACCTGAGTTTAATTCCTGTCACTGTCTGTGAGGAGTATGTACGTTCTCCCTGTGAGCTGCATAGGTTTCCTCCAGATGCTCTGGTTTCCTCCCACATTCCAATGATATATGAGTTAGTAAGTTAATTGTTCACCTGAATTTAACGGGGTGACTCAAACTGGGTGGACTAGAAGGGTCTGTTACCTTGTTGCACACTTAAATAAAAATAAATTCTTCCAACAAACCTCTCCAGAATTCACATAAAGCTGATTAAAATTTCTACAGACTTAAACTGAAGATTCAGATCTTTCTGACTACAGTGTATGCAGACTACTTAATTAATGCAAGAGTATGGTTCTTCAGCTCCTCGAGTTCGGTCACTTCCTGGACATTCACAAATCATGCTCCAATTCAGATCTAAATGATGAACACAGCTACTGATGGGGAAGCTGATCACTTCTGATGAAAATGAACTTCTCTTGTTGGGTTGTGAATCTTTGGAATTGTCTACTTTAGACAACTCTTGATGCTGAATCTTAAGAATAATGAAGACAGAGATTCCTAGATCCTAGGAAGAGCAAATCTGCAGAGAGATAGCAGACAACTGCAGGAAACATAAAGTTGTGGTGGTAGGGGATTTTAATTTTCCATACATTGATTGGGACTCCCATACTGTTAGGGGTCTAGATGGTTTAGAGTTTGTAAAATGTGTTCAGGAAAGTTTTCTAAATCAGTATATAGAGGGACCAACTAGAGGGGATGCAATATTGGATCTCCTGTTAGGAAACGAATTAGGGCAAGTGACGGAAGTCTGTGCAGGGGAGCACTTTGGTTCCAGTGATCATAACGCCATTAGTTTCAATTTGATCATGGACAAGGATAGATCTGGTCCTAGGGTTGAGGTTCTGAACTGGAAGAAGGCCAAATTTGAAGAAATGAGAAAGGATCTAAAAAGCGTGGATTGGGACAGGTTGTTCTCTGGCAAAGATGTGATTGGTAGGTGGGAAGCCTTCAAAGGGGAAATTTTGAGAGGGCAGAGTTTGTATGTTCCTGTCAGGATTAAAGGCAAATTGAATAGGAATAAGGAACCTTGGTTCTCAAGGGATATTGCAACTCTGATAAAGAAGAAGAGGGAGTTATATGAAATGTATAGGAACCAGGGGGTAAATCAGGTGCTTGAGGAGTATAAGAAGTGCAAGAATATACTTAAGAAAGAAATCAGGAGGGCAAAAAGAAGATATGAGGTTGCCTTGGCAGTCAAAGTGAAGGATAATCCAAAGAGCTTTTACAAGTATATTAAGAGCAAAAGGATTGTAAGGGATAAAATTGGTCCTCTTGAAGATCAGAGTGGTAGGCTTTGTGTGGAACCAAAGGAAATGGGGAAGATCTTAAATAGGTTTTTTGCGTCTGTATTTACTAAGGAAGCTGGCATGAAATCTATGGAATTGAGGGAATCAAGTAGTGAGACCATGGCAACTGTACAGATTGAAAAGGAGAAGGTGCTTGCTGTCTTGAGGAAAATTAAAGTGGATAAATCCCTGGGACCTGACAGGGTGTTCCCTCGGACCTTGAAGGAGACTAGTGTTGAAATTGCGGGGGCCCTGGCAGAAATATTTAAAATGTCGCTGTCTACGGGTGAAGTGCCGGAGGATTGGAGAGTGGCTCATGTTGTTCCGTTGTTTAAAAAAGGATCGAAAAGTAATCCGGGAAATTATAGGCTGGTGAATTTAACGTCAGTAGTAGGTAAGTTATTGGAGGGAGTACTATGAGACAGAATCTACAAGCATTTGGATAGACAGGGGCTTATTAGGGAGAGTCAACATGGCTTTGTGCGTGGTAGGTCATGTTTGACCAATCTGTTGGAGTTTCTCGAGGAGGTTACCAGGAAAGTGGATGAAGGGAAGGCAGTGGATATTGTCTACATGGACTTCAGTAAGGCCTTTGACAAGGTCCCACATGGGAGGTTAGTTAGGAAAATTCAGTCGCTAGGTATACATGGAGAGGTGGTAAATTGGATTGGACATTGGCTCGATGGAAGAAGCCAGAGAGTGGTGGTAGAAAATTGCTTCTCTGAGTGGAGGCCTGCGACTAGTGGTGTGCCACAGGGATCAGTGCTGGGTCCATTGTTATTTGTCATCTATATCAATGATCTGGATGATAATGTGGTAAATTGGATCAGCAAGTTTGCTGATGATACAAAGAGTGGTGGTGTAGTCGACAGTGAGGAAGGTTTTCAGAGCCTGCAGAGGGACTTGGACCAGCTGGAAAAATGGGCTGAAAAATGGCAGATGGAGTTTAATACTGACAAGTGTGAGGTATTGCACGTTGGAAGGACCAACCAACGTAGAACATACAGGGTTAATGGTAAGGCACTGAGGAGGGCAGTGGAACAGAGGGATCTGGGAATACAGATACAAAATTCCCTAAAAGTGTCGTCACAGGTAGATAGGGTCGTAAAGAGAGCTTTTGGTACATTGGCCTTTATTAATCGTAGTATTGAGTATAAGAGCTGGAATGTTAAGATGAGGTTGTATAAGGCATTGGTGAGGCCGAATCTGGAGTATTGTGTTCAGTTTTGGTCACCAAATTACAGGAAGGATATAAATAAGGTTGAAAGAGTGCAGAGAAGGTTTACAAGGATATTGCCGGGACTTGAGAAACTCAGTTACAGAGAAAAGTTGAATAGGTTAGGACTTTATTCCCTGGAGCGTAGAAGAATGAGGGGAGATTTGATAGAGGTATATAAAATTATGATGGGTATAGATAGAGTGAATGCAAGCGGGCTTTTTCCACTGAGGCAAGGGGAGAAAAAAACCAGAGGACATGGGTTAAGGGTGAGGGGGGAAAAGTTTAAAGGGAACATTAGGGGGGGCTTCTTTGCACAGAGAGTGGTGGGAGTATGGAATGAGCTGCCAGACGAGGTGGTAAATGAGGGTTCTTTTTTAACATTTAAGAATAAATTGGATAGATACATGGATGGGAGGTGTATGGAGGGATATGGTCCGTGTGCAGGTCAGTGGGACTAGGCAGAAAATGGTTCAGCACAGCCAAGAAGGGCCAAAGGGCCTGTTTCTGTGCTGTAGTTTCTATGGTTCTATGGTTCTATGGTTAGATCCCTGGGAAATCAAGGATGGTGGAAGTTAGGCAGGAAGTGGAATTGGAGCCAATGATCGGATGAGGCATGGCGGAGCAGGGTTGATGGAAAATGTAGTTTTCTGCTCCAATTTTCATGGAAGAGGGAATAAAGTCATGGAATGTGGCTAGGCAACAATTTTCACCTTGCGATTTTAGGTTTGGATTTAGCTCAAATGTAATACGACTTGGAGCAAGCAAGACTTGCTTTGCAACAGACTTCAAATTATTACTAATCATTTGGTGCTAAATCACCAGAGAAATCGAAGGTGGTGAGAAATGTGAATTAACATAATGATGGAATGAACAAAATAATCCAAAGGTGCTGCACGGGTGTATTCTGGGGGCAGAATTGAGGAAGCTAACTGTGCAGTTAACCATTATTACTCCTGCCATAAAGTTGGACATTGAAAGATGTTTCCTATAATGGGGAAGTCAAGGACCAGTGGGTACAGCCTCAGAACATAAGGACGTCCCTTTAAACTGTTATGAGAAGGAATTTTTGAGCTAGAAGATGATGGATCTGTGGAATTTATTACTACAGATGGCTGTGGAGGCCAAGTTATTGGGTTATTTTAAAGTGGTGGTTGATGGGTGTTAATTAGTAAGGGTGTCAAAGGTTACCAGGCAGGAAAATAGAGTTGAAAGGGATACTAAATCAACCAAGATGAGATGACAAAGCAAACACGATGGGCTGAATTCTGCTCCTAAGTCTTATTATTTAAGTGTGGGCCAGATTGAAATGGTCAGGTTGTTGGGGTCAGAGGCGAGAGATAGGCCAGTTCAGTTCACTGCTCCACAAGGTTTGCTCAAATTTGCGCTGGACTGAGACTGTGGCCTGCAACTAGTAGATATCTAGATTGGCCGCTGCGATACCTGATGTTGTGAACTTTAGTTCTGAATGCTGTTTGCCCTCTTTTATTGTTTGCATGATTTGTTTCTTTTCTTTCTCTGCACACTGGGTGTTTGGCCTTCTTTTGTTTTTAATGGATTCTATTGAGTTTCTTTGTTTTGTGGCTGCCTGCAAGGAGACAAATCTCAAGGTTGTATGAAGTATACATATTTTGATAATAAAAAGTACTTTGAACTTTGAAATTTAGTCTTATGGTCCAAATTCCTGTTATTAACAACACACACAAAATGATGGAGGAACTTAGTAGGCCAGGACCTGATGAATTGTTTTGGCCCAAAACGTCGACTATACCCTTTGCAATAGATGCTGCCTGGCCTGTTGAGTTCCTCCAGCATTTTGTGTGTGTAACTTGGATTTCCAGCATCTCCAGATTTTTCTTGGCTGTTATTTAAAAAAAATGTTTTGCTTCCCAGCCTTAAATTCCCATCCGTTACACAATTATAAAGGTTCAATCTGATGTATACATACAATACTGAAAGTTCTGGAGCACATTAATATCTTTATCAGAACATTATCTACTTTTCAATGTGGTTTATTACTTTATTAGAAGTTAAGCCGTTAAAGCTTTAATAGTGATATCTTACTTTTCTTTTTACATAATAATGACAATTTCACAATGTCATCATTTTATAATTGGCAAAGGAAAGAAATATTTTGCTAAGGAGTCCTTTAATGCTGAAAGGCCTGAGTGTCAATTATCATGATATTTTTTAATGGTTTATAAATCGGCACCTCAGCCATCTTGCTGCAATGGAAGGTGTAATTATGCCACCGTGTTTTCACACCTAGCTAAAGTGTTAATAACATGATGACAAAATAATGAACACAAATTCTATTGCATGAAGTGTGAACTTCAAGAAATTCTTAAAAATTGCAGCAATTAAGCTGCTGAACAAGGCAATCCATAGAATTTCCCTTAAGAACACATTGCGTGCAAGCTCTTAAAACCTTCAACAACCTAAAGATTATTTTCCAAACAATAACTTTCTTTCCTGTGAATAACTGATTTTATACAAAACTTTAGCTGTAGCTTCAGTGAAATTAGAAACTTGCTAAAAAGAATGATTGTTAATGCAACCAATTTAACTGATTCTTCAGCCAGAGAATGGTGAACCTGTGGAATTGATTGCCATAGGTGGCTGTGGAGACCAGGTTATTGAGTATATTTAAGGCAGAGGTTGATAGATTCTTGATTAGTCAGGAAGTGAAGGCATACAGGGAGGAGGCAGGAGATTGGAGCCGACTGGGAAAATACATCAGCCATAATGAAATGGTGGAGCAGACTCGATGGGCCAATGATCTAATCCTACTCCTATATCTTATGATCTTCTGGACTTGTATTGTAGTTTGCAGAACCCCATAATCAGTATCACAAAAAAATTATACCGATGTGTCACGTTCTTTTATAACATATTGATGTCAAATAAACCACAGGATCCTTTTGATTATTCTCCGGCTGTCACTGAACTGAATTTGTTCACATCAATGGCTAACAATTAATGTCTAAAAAGGAACAAAGTGGCTCACTGTTCATCTACCTATTAGGAAGGACAGTAACCAGTGATTAACCCTTTCTATCATTTGATGCTGGATGTGACTTTAAGTGAAAACCATGTGAAATTGTTTAAACAAGCAAAAAAGATTCTGTGGCACAGTGAAGAAAGAATACATTGCGTTCTCAAAAGTAATAGCCACCTATTTAACTTAGATGAGTTGAGATTTGCCGTACTCAAATTGGATATGTGTAAACAAAAATTCTGCAGATACTGGAAATCTAGAGTAACACACATACTATGCTGGAGGAACACAGCAAGTCAGGCAGCATTGGATGTTGTATATCCTTACGCTAATACAATGACTTTCCAACAGCACAATATAGTTAATATTGCATATGAAAGGTTTCTAAATGTTTTTGAGTTTGTGGTGAAGTTCAATTTCAAAACAAGCTGGTTTTCCTTTCTTTAAAAGAAAATATTACCAATATTCTGAGGTCCACAAAAACCTTACAAATGCAAGAAAACAAAATTAAAACCAGAAATTTCTAGAAAAACAGGCACCATCTGTGGACAAAGAATAACTGACTTCTTAAGTTTAAGATTCTTCATCAGAACTCAGAAGAGTTAAGCCATATCCTCCAAGTTACTCACTTTAAATGCATCTAAAATATCGTGTGAATACTGGCCGCCATCACTCCCTCATGAAGTGAGTTCTAGATTCCAACTATCTCTTCATGTAAAAAATTCTTTCTCTAATCTAAAGACAAGTCAGCTAAAAGGAGAAGTTTATTTCTATCTGCAGTGCAGTCTTCATAGTTTTATGTTCCTCAATCAGATCTCCCCTGATTTTTCTCTGGTTCAAAGGAAACAAAACCACCCAATCCAGTCTCTCATTACAACTGAAACACCAGAACTAAGGCAACGTCCTGACAAATATCCTTCATAACCGTCCTATGTAGTCACCTCCTTTCTATAGTCTGGAGCCCAGAACTACTGACTACCAAAAGCAGCAAGCTATCAATAAGGCAAATGGGATGTTGGCCTTCATTGCAAGAGGGATTGAAGTTAAGAGCAGGGAGGTTATGCTGCAACTGTACAGGCTACTACTGAGACCACACCTGGAGTACTGCATGAAGTTCTGGTCTCCTTACTTGAGGAAGTGGTGCAGAGGAGGTTCACCAGGTTGATTCCTGAGATGATGGGGTTAGAGTATGTAGAGAGATTGGCTTGCCTGAGACTGTACTCACTGGAATTCAAAAGGATAAGAGGACGTGTTTAGAAACACATAAAATTATGAAAGGGATAGATAAGATAGAGGTACGGAAGTTATTTCCACTGGTAGTGAGACTAGAACTAGGGGACATAGCCTCAAGATTCGGGGGAGTAGTCAGGATAGAGATGAGGAGGAACTGCTTTTCCCAGAGAGTGGTGAACTTGTGGAATTCTCTGCCCATTGAAGCAGTGGAGGCTACCTTAGTAAAAAGATTTAAGACAAGGTTGGATAGATTTTTGCACAGTTGGGGAATTAAGGGTTATGGGGAAAAGGCAGGTAAGTGGAGATGAGTCCAGGGCCTGATCAGCCAATATCTTATTAAATGGTGGAGCAGGCTCGACGGGCCAGATGGCCTACTCCTGCTCCTATTTCTTATGTTCTTAAGTTCTTATGTTCTTACAACTATACTCTATCTATGTCTTAACAAATATTACACCACAATCTTCTTGACCTTTTAGCCTTTAACTTGTCTAATACTCCCTTGACCAGTTTATCCACTTATATTGCTACCTTTGGGGAAACTCGGATATGTACACTGAATTCTATTACTCAGTGTTTTAAAGGGTTCTGCTATTTTTTATGTTTGTCCTCCCAAATTCTCATACTTCATTTACTCTTTTCAGTATTAAGTTTTATCTTCCATTTCTCTGTCATCTTACAAACTGATAAACATTATTCTGTAGACAAAGACAACTCCCCTTGTTTCTAACAACTGCAACATAGTTCAATCGCCTACATATTTGCTGGTCAGACAGTACTTTCTGCATTCACCTCCATAACCTTAAAGTAAATAGCAAACAGCAAGGGTCCCACACCTACTTAGACCATAAGACATAGGAGCCAAATTAGGCCATTCAGCCCATCGAGTCTGCTCTGCCATTCCATTGTGGCTGATCTTGGCTCCCATGCAACCCCATACATGTGCCTTCCCGCCATAACCTTTGACGTCCTGACCAATCAGAAAATGATCAATTTTTGCTTTAAATATACCCACTGACTTGGCCTTCACAGCAGTTTGTGGCAGAGGATTCCACAGATTCACTATTCTCTGGCTAAAAAAATTCCTCCTTACCTCCGTTATAAAAGATCACCCCCTCAGTTTTGAGTCTGTGACCTCTAGTTCGGGATACTTCCACCATAGGAAATATTCTCTCCACATCCACCCTATCTAGTCCTTCCAACATTTTGTCAGGTACAATGAGATCTCCCCGCATTCTTCTAAATTTCAATGAGTACAGGCCCAAAGCTTTCACATGCTCCTCATATGTCAACCCCTTCATTCCTGGAATCATTTTCTTGAACCTGCTCTGGACTCTGCCCAATGACAACACATCCTTTCTGAGGAATGGGGCCCAAAACTGTTGACACTACTCTAAGTGCGGCCTGACTAGTATCTTATAAAGCCTCAGCATTAACTCCTTACTTTTATGTTCTATTCCCTTGAAATAAATGCCAACGTTGCATTTGCCTTTCTACCACAGACTCAACCTGTAAATTAACCTTCTGGGAGTCTTGCATGAGGACTCCAAAATCCCTTTGCATCTCTGATGTTTGAAATTCCTCCCCGTTTGGATAATAGTCTGCATCATTGTTCCTTTTATCAAAATGCATTATCATACATTTCCCAACACTGTATTCCAACTGCCACATTTTTGCCCATTCTTCCAATTTGTCTATGTCCTGCTGCAATCGCATTGCTTCCTCAGCACTACCTACCCCTCCAGCTATCTTCATATCATCTGCAAGCTTTGCCACAAAGCCATCAATTCCATTATCCAAATCATTAACAAACGGTGCGAAAAGTAGCAGTCCCAATACTGACCTCTGAGGAACACCACTAGTGACTGGCAGCCAACCAGAAAAGGCTTCCTTTATTCCCATTCGCTGCTTCCTGCCCGTCAGCCATTCTTTCCTGTAACGCCATAGTATTTTATGAAGAGAGATTTAATTGCAATGTGCTTAAATGGAAAAGAAAAAAATAGACTATGTGTAGAGGGTGGTGAAATAGGCCAAGCTGGATGCTTGTTGTGCTCTGCTGGGTGGATCAGAAGTGGAAAGGGTGAGCTGTTTCAACTTCCAGGGTGTCAACATTTCTGAAGATTTATCCTGTGCCCAACATACTGATGCAATTACAAAGAAAGCACAACCACAGCTATATTTCATTAAGACCTTGAGGAGATTTGGTATGTCACCAAAGACTCATGCAAGTTTCTACAGACGTACTGTGGAAAACATTCTAACTGGTAGCACCACCATCTGCTATGGAGTGGCTATGCATAGGATCAAAAAAGCTACAGAAAGTTGTAAACTCAACCAGATTTCATCAAAAGATCACCCCTCACAGAAGATCCCTTCAAACAAACCATGCTGGTCAGCTCTTTCGTCTTATTGACGTTGAGTGCAAGGTTATTGCTGCGACACCACTCCAACAGCTGGTATATCTCACTTCTGTACACCCTCTCGTCTCCATCTGAGATTCTACCAACAATGGTTCTATCATCAGCAACTTTATAGATGGTATTTGAGCCATGCCTAGCCACACAGTCAATAGTATAGACAGAGTAGAGCAGTGCGCTAAGCACACACCCGTGAGGTACACCAGTGTTGATCGTCAGTGGGGAGAAGGTTTCAACACCAATCCATGCAGATTATTGTCTTCCAGTTAGGAAGTTGAGGTTCCAATTGCAGAGGAAGGTACAGAGGCCCAGGTTCTGTAACTTATCAATCAGTATTCTGAGAATGATGGTGTTAAATGCTGAGCTATAGTCAATGAACAACGTCCTGACAGAGGTGTTTGTATTGTCCAGGTGGTCTAAGGCCATGTGAAGAGCCATTGAGATTGCATCTGCCATTGACTTATTGTGACAATAGGCAAACTGCAGTGTGTCTATGTCCTTACTGAGGCAGGAGTTCAGTCTAGTCATGACCAACCTCTCAAAGCACTTCATCACTGTAGATGTGAGCACTACTGCGCGATAGTCATTAAGGCAGCTCACATTATTCTTCTTAGGCACTGGTATAATTGTTGCCTCTTTGAAGCATGTGGGAACTTCTGCCCGCAGCAGTGAGAGGTTGAAAATGTCCTTGAATACCCCTGTCAGTTGTTTGGCACAATTTTTCAGAGCCATACCAGGTACTCCATCAGGGCCTTCCACCTTGTGAGGGTTCACCCTCTTTAAAGACAGCCAAATCTCGGTCTCCGAGACAGAGATCATAGAGTCGTCGGGTGCAGCAGGAATCTTCACAACAGTAATTATATTCCCTCTTTCAGAGCGGGCATAGAAGGCGCTGAGTTCATCTGGTGGTGATGCATCTCTGCTATTCATGGTATTGGGTATTGCTTTGTGGGAGGTAATGGCTATGTTTAGCCTTCAGCAGAAGACATACCTCCTGGTTCAGCCATGACTTTTTGTTTGGGAATGTACAGCAACTATTCCCAGAATCTTCAGCCATCTCCGCTCTGCCGTCATACCCATCAGTATTCTCCTCCAATCTACCTGGTCAAGCTCCTCGCTCATGTCTCTGTCATTCCCTTTATTCCATTGTGATATTGATACATGTGACTTAAGCTTCTCTCTCTCAAACTGCAGTATGAATTCTGTCATATTATGATAAGTGTCTAAGGTTTTCTTTACATTAAGCTCCCTAATAATATTCGGGTTATTACAGAACACCCAATCTAAGATAACCTTTCCACAAATAGGCTCAAGAACAAGCTGCCCTAAAAAGTCATCTCATAGTCATTCAACAGATTCCCTCTCCTGCAGTTTGACACCAACCTAATTTTCCTAAACCTCTTGCATATTGAAATCCCCCACCACAATTGTGTCATTACCCTTATTACATGCCTTTTCCAGCTCCCTTTGCAAACTCAATCCCATATCTTGGCTACTATTTGGAAGCCTATATATGATTCCCAAAATGGTCTTTTCAGCCTTGCAGGCTCTTAACTCCACCCACATTCTCTGACCCTATGTCACCTCTTTCTAAACATGTAATTCCATTTCATGTTTAGAACCACACCACTGCCTATACCTTCCCACCTGTCCCTTTGATACGAAGTCTATCCTTTGATGATAAGCTCTCAACTATGACCTTCTTTTAGCCACAACTCAGTGATGCCCACAACATCATACCAACCAATCTCTAATTGTGCCCCGAGTTTGTCCAACTTATTCCAATGTGCATTTAAATACAGCATCTTCAATCCTCCAAGCACAGATGATGTGGTCTTTTCAACCACTGATTCACAAGCCACAGCGATTCGCTTTGGAGAGCGTTATCATACTCTGGGTCAGACAAGAGATAACCCAGGTCAGGTTTCAGACCACAGTACCCAGGTAGATCCTTCGCATGATGGCGGTGGTGAGGAGGTAGAGAAGAAGAGGAAGGTCCAGTGGCCAGCAATGGCAGATGAGGAGGCTTGGCGTGTATTTGATGAGAATATCAGTATGATATTGGAGAACACTCTCAGGGGAACATCAAAGAGGAAGTTGGAAGTGATGGGCGATATGACTTACGATGTTGGAAAGTACAGGTTTGGATTGGTTGAGTTGAAGAAAGCAAAGCCTACACAGCAACCAAGCAGGCGCCAGAAGGAGATTAGTAGGTTGAGGAGAGAGCTTAGATCGTTGAGACAGAGGTGGAAGGTAGCAAGTGAGGGTGATAAGCCAGGGCTTGCTGATCTCCGAGAGCATTTTCGAATAAAGTTAGCATCATTCCATCGTGCAGAGTCACAACGTAAAAAGAGAAAGAAGAGAGAGAAGGCAAAAAAGTCGTTCTTTGAGAACCCTCACAGGTTCAGAAAGAAACTGTTTCAACAAAGTAAGAGCGGGCAGCTTAACATCTCTCAACAATAACTTGAGGATCACCTGGCAAGCACTTACTCTAACGAACAGCGGGAGGCTCCTTTGCTTGATATTTCAGGGCTTGTGAAGCCTACCAAGCCAGGAGTGAAGTTCGATCTGTCAGAACCCAAATTGGCAGAAATCAAACGGTTCATCAGAAAGGCAAAGTCAGGCTCAGTGCCAGGACCTAATGGAGTGTCATATAAGGTGTTTGAGAAGTGTGAAGAGCTGAGGAAATACTTGTGGAGATTGTTAAAGGTGGTGTGGAGACAAGGTGTTGTTCCTTTGTCATGGAGTGAGGCTGAAGGAGCATATATCCCAAAGTAAGAGAATTCTTCTACATTGAATCAGTTCCGATCAATTTCACTCTTGAATGTAGAGGGGAAGATTATGTTTGGCACTCTGGCAGAAAGAATATCTTCATTTGAGATAGAGAATGGATTAGTAAGTACATCTGTGCAGAAGGCAGGAATACCAGGCTTCCCAGGCTGCCTTGAACATTCTAGTATGATATGGCATACCATCCAGGAGTCAAAAAGGTTGAGAAGAAATCTGGCTGTAGTTTGGCTTGATCTGGCAAATGCATATGGTTCTGTTCTTCTCCATGTCCTGATTGAGTTTGTGATGGAATTCCTATGGATTCCTGCTAAGGTGAGGAACTTTGTTATGCAGTACTAGAACGATTTCCGGATGAGGTTTTCCACTCAGCAGTTTACATCTAGGTGGCAGAGCTTGGACGTTGGAATCCGAATGGGATGTGCGATTTCACCCATCCTTTTTGTGTTAGCCATGGAGGTTATTGTGAGGGCTGCAGAATCAGTGGGACCAGGTGTCGCACTTGATGGCGGAGGGGAGTTACCACCAATAGGAGTGTTCATGGACGATCTCACCCTTTTGGGTCCCAGCACGGAGGCAGTGGAAAATGTACTATCTAGACTTGAGGAGCTAATGGATTGGGGAAGAATGAAGTTCAAGACCAAGAAGTCAAGGATCCTTGTTCTTAGGAGAGGAAAGCTGGTTGACTTTCATTTCACCCTTTGTGTAGTGGAGATTCCATCCATTCAGGACCAACCAATTAAGAGCCTCGGGCGATGGTGCACAGAGGAGCTGAGAGACACCAAGAGGGTTCAAGAGACAGGAGAACAGATCAGCAGAGGTCTGATGTCTGTTGACAAGTGTGGCTTGCCTGGCAAGTTGAAGTTATGGTGCTTGCAGTATGGACTGATGCCACGGATAATGTGGCCACTAACTGTCTATGAAGTGGCAATGTCCCATGTTGAGGCAATGGAATGGAAGATCAACAAGTATGTGAAGAAGTGGCTTGGAGTACCGAGCAACCTCACCAATGTTGCAATCCACAGTAGCCAGACAAAGTTTACCATCCCAGTGCAATCCCTTGTTGAAGAGGTCAAGGTTGCCAAGGTAAGATCATTCTTGATGCTTCGAGACTCAAAAGACCCTGTCATCAAGAATACCCAGCCAGATGTGAGATCAGGCAAGAAGTGATCAGCCCGTGTAGCAGGTGATAAGGC
Organism: Mobula hypostoma; assembly: GCF_963921235.1. Taxonomy (NCBI): domain Eukaryota; kingdom Metazoa; phylum Chordata; class Chondrichthyes; order Myliobatiformes; family Myliobatidae; genus Mobula; species Mobula hypostoma. The sequence goes on from NC_086101.1 coordinate 174,440,355, forward strand.
AGAGTCTAGATTGAAGCACAAGGAGACGGTTGGGGCTATCCAGCTAGGCCACCAGGGACTTGGGTGGGTAACCCACAAGTGGTGGTCATCTTCTACAGGTAAGGAGCACCATGAGCTTGTAACACAATAAGTACGAGAGGTAGAAGAGGAGAAGAGGTTAACTAAAACAGCTGGCCTGGCCAAACAAGGGGCTTGGACCCGGTGGGAAAGTGTTGAACAACGACATCTATCTTGGAATGTTCTGTGGCAGATGGAACTGCTCTGCATTTCTTTTCTATGCAGAGCAGCGTACAATCTGCTCCCAACACCGCCAACCTCAGCACCTGGTATGAAGATAAGACAGACAGGTGTGCTGCTTGTGGCGAGAAGGGAACACTTCAACATATTTTGAGTGCATGCAGAGTCAATCTTTCCAGCGACGTGTACACTTGGAGACATAACAATGTTCTCAAAGTTGTGACAGAAGCGGATGAGCAGAGAGTACTGCAGCACAACTTATCTCATGCCCCATGCTGCACAGAACATCGCATATCATTTGTGAAAGAAGGCTCCAAGTCAAGGGTGTACAGCGCAGACTCACGATCAAGCATACTTTCTTCAGCCAATGATTGGCGTGTCAAGGCTGACATGGACGGGAAAGGCAGTTTCCCAGAGCAAATATCTTTCACAACATTGCGTCCAGATATAATCGTATGGTCTGACACCAGTGGAGAAGTGGTAATTGGTGAACTCACAGTCCCCTGGGAAGACAACATCCATGAAGCCCATGAGCGCAAGATAACCAAGTATGCAGAGTTAAGATCAGAGTGCAGAGACAGAGGGTGGAAGGTCTCATGCTATCCATTCGAAGTAGGCTGCCGTGGGTTTATTGCGTTCACTTTCCAGAAGTGGCTGCATGACCTTGGCTTCACTAGAAGAGAGATCAAGTCAACCAGCAGGGCTGTAGCTGAGGCAGCAAAGAAAGGATCAGCATGGGTGTGGACCAAATATGTCCAGAGGGGCAGATAGTCAGACAGTGTATACATATCTTGCAAACCCTTCAGTAGTTGCATAGACACCTAAAATGCAGACTATCTGTTGGATGGAAGTGACTGATAGAGGCAGATGCCAAGTTTTTAAGTTCACCAGTGGGAGGTGGTGCTTTAGCACTGCTGGCCCGCCACTTCAAGGGAGTCTTGATCATAAGCGGGCTGAAACTCCTGAAGACAGGTGGCAGTTCATTAGTCCAATTGTATTTTTAACTCTGTATTCTTTGCCCTTATGAATTTTGCCTCTGTGGTACAATTTAACACTTTACTCTGTCTGCATTTGTATCCAATTACTGGCTAGTCTTTCTTTACATTAGATTAGATTATGTGGACACTCAGACCTCGTTTATTGTCATTTAGAAATGCATACATTAAAAAATGATACAACGTTCCTCCAGAATGATGTCACAGGAAAACACAGGACAAACCAAGACTAAAACGGACAAAACCACATAATTATAACAGTGCAAAGCAATACCATAATTTGATAAAGAGCAGACCAGGGGCACAGTAAAAAAAGGTCTCAAAGTCCCGATAGACTCATCATCTCACATAGGCGATAGAAGGGAGGAATTCTCCCCGCCATGAACCTCCAAGCGCCGCCAACTCGCCGATGCAGCACCATTTGAAGCACCCGATCGCAGCGGTCTCTGAGTCCGTCTGAAAACTTCGAGCCTCTGATCAGCCCCTCTGACACAGCCTCTCCGAGCACCATCCTCTGCCGAGCGCTTCGACCCCGTCCCGGCCGCCGAGCAACAAGCAAAGCCAAGGACTCGGGGCCTTCTCCTCCGGAGATTCTGGACCACACAGTAGCAGCAGCAGTGAAGCAGGCATTTTTGAAGTTTCACCAGATGTTCCTCCGTGCTCTCACGTCCGTCTTCATCAAATCAGGATTGTGCACAGCACCCCACTTGACAAATAACAAACATCACCACCAGAGTGGCCACTGCGAGCTGCGTTGCGCCGCCATCTTCTCCTCCCGCCATTTATGTTACATCCATCATATCCTCAGCTCAATAATACTGACTCTCATCCCCCTGCCATGTTAGTTTAAAACACTTCCAACTGCTCTTGTAAAGTTCCCTGCAAGAACATTGAGTGCCCTTGGATTCAGGCACTTCTCTGGTACACCACAGGTCACAAGCTACCAACCGCATATACTATCTTGACCAAACCCTTTATACCTACCAACAAACCACTTTTGGATGAAATAAGTCAGATTGCTCTGGATCCTGAGAGAACTTTACTTTTAGACTAGTCTTCGGTGTAGAAGCTAGCCAAAGACCTTACTGAAATTTACATCAATCTCAATATCATTGTCTCATTTAGTTACCTCTTCAATTACGTACCAACCTGAACTATCCTATCCCCAGGCCTCAACTGGGATTTTTCATAATTTGATGATGAAATAACATAGAACAGATAACAATATAGCACAGGAACAGACCAGTCATCCATAATGTCTGTGCCAAACATCATTCCAATTTAATTTAAATTTCTTCTGTCTGTCTGTTCCAAATATCATTCATACCCTTGGAAACAATTACCTTGTCTACCCTATCAAGAACGACCCTTTTATCTCTTCCCCCATGCATCAGAATAGACGTTAAGGACAGACTTTAAAGATGGTACTAACATTCCCTATTCCCTTCTTTCTCTTACTGACTGGAATGTATGAGGACAGTGCAAACTTTCCCACCTGAAGACAAATCATTACTCAACAATTAGCCAGATTGTACCAAATAAATAATGGTGCATGAATTATGCTATTGATGTACAAGTTGGCTTGGAAAACATGCACACCACAATCATATAGTAATGATCTGGAATTAGCTTAAGAAAATTCACATTTAGTTTTCACTGCACAGTAGTTGCCTACTAAAAGCATCGCAGAAAGTTAAACTTGGAAATTAGCAGCATATAGTAAAAGTACTTATCAATGGAATAGTGATTGCTAATTAACTTCTTTAGTCAAAAATGTGAACAATTGTAGTGTGACTCTATCAAGTCACCTCTCGTCCTCCTTCTCTCCAAATTGAAAAGCCCTAGCTCACTCAACCTATCCTCGTAAGACACGCTTTCTAATCCAGGCAATATCCTGGCAAATCTCCTCTGCTCCCTCTCTAAAGCTTCCACATGCTTCCTTATCTTGAGGCAAGCAGAAATTAACAAAGTACTCAGTGTGATCTAACCAGAGTTTTATAGACTTGCAACATTACTCGTGGTTCTTGAACTCAATCCCTCTGAATAACACACATAAAAATTGCTGGTGAACGCAACAGGCCAGGCAGCATCTATAGGAAGAGGTACAGTTGACGTCTCGGGCCGAGACCCTTTCAACTGTACCTCTTCCTACAGATGCTGCCTGGCCTGCTGCATTAACCAGCAATTTTTATGTGTGTTGCTTGAAATTCCAGCATCTGCAGATTTCCTTGTGTTTGCCCTCTGAATAATGAAGGCCAACATACTGTATGTCTTCTTAATCGCCCTATCAACTTTGCATGCAACTTTGAGGGAACTATGGACATGGACCCCAAGATCCCTCTGTTCCTTCACACTGCTAAGTATCCTGCCATTAACCCTGTATTCTGCTTTCAAGTTCAACTTCTAACATGAATTACTTCACTTCTCAAAACTGAACACCATCGGCAACATTTCAGCACAGCTCTGCATCCTATCAATGTTCTGTTCTCACCTCAAATGACCTTCTACACGATCCACAAGACTACCACTGTTGTGTCATTTGCAAACTTACTCTTTCACTTCCTCATTCAAGTCACTTACAACATTCACAATGAACAAAGATCCCAGAACAGATCCCTGTAGAACATCAGTGGTCACCAGTCTCCAGGCCAAATACACTCCATTTACTACGTCCTACAGGCAAAGCAATTCTGATCTATTAAAAAAAATCCACCTCAAATAACACAAAGTATCTCCAATGACTAGTTATAGCAACCATTCTGTGAAATCAGCCACAAAATTCAGAGGCATTTAAAATGATGATTTATTACATCTATTGCTTCGGAATTTGTCATTTTCAATGCCCACTTGAGATTGCTCATCATTCCGGATAGCATAATCAAAATCCTTTGATCAGTAAAATCTGGGTCCTGAAGCACATTCTATGTTTGCAATCATCTTTTCATGTGAATCTCAAGTACAATGAAATCCGATTGGTGGGGAAAGAAGTACAATCAAATTATTTCCCGGAGAGTTGAATAGAGACAAAACCATGTCACAGAGTAGTCACAGAATAGTCCTGACGAAGGGTCTCGGCCTGAAATGTCGACTGCGCCTCTTCCTATAGATGCTGCTTGGCCTGCTGCGTTCACCAGCAACTTTGATGTATGTTGCTTGAATTTCCAGCATCTGCAGAATTCCTGTTGTTCACAGAGTAGACGTAGGTTTTCCATTGTTCAGACCATTATGGGTTCATTATAGGTTCATTATGGGTTCAGTAGAGTTCTTTTATAATTCCTGCTGGCAAATAAAATTATAGAACTTTTCTGAGAACAGAAGGGAAAGGATGACATGCACAAAATGCTGGAGGAACTCCACAGATCAGGCAGCATCTCTGGAGAGGAACAAACAGTCAACATTTCAGGCTGAGACATTTCATCAGGACTGGAAAGGAAAGGAAAAGAAGACAGAATATTTATGTGTGTTGCTCTAGGTTTCCAGCATCTGTGGAATTTCTTGCATTTAGGAAAAAGGATAAGAGTCTATTTGCAATATTGCTTCATTTCTTCCCCTGCTTAACTTAACACGGGGACTGGTTGCTGAAATCAACACTTCGTATATTACTACAAGGCTGCCAGTGACCTGACAATGGCATGCACTGCCATCAGAAAAAACAAGAGGTTTGTTCAGGCATATTTGCATTTAACGACTGATCACTCAGTTGGTACTGAACTATTTTTGTGCATCCAGCTGAGATCTGAAATCTTATTGAAGGGATTGAGTCATTGAAATTTACAACCAGAATTATAGCATTTCACAAGTGATGTTATATTTTGCTTTTGATATGTCTGATTGCATAGGTAGCCATATCAGCCATTGAACAGCAGGATGGGAATGAGAGGCCAAGTAGCCCACTCTTGCTTCTATTTTATCATCTTCATACATTTAAAGCAGTTTTGATTCAACTTGAAGCTATCTAAAATAACATCTTCAATCTGAGTGTGAGCATTTTTTCAAAAATCAATTTGGCACCAAGGACAAAGCCAGTAATTATTCCCCATCCCTAATTATCTCTGCAGCGATAGTGCTGAGCTGTCAGGGTACATGTGGACACTGTTCCTATTAAAATAGAAGATTCAGGTTTCTGTCCCAGTGACAACAGTAATGACACAAAATACTCTGCAGATGCTGGGGTCAAAGCAACGCTCACAACACGCTGGAGGAACTCAGCAGGTCGGGCAGCATCTGTGGAAATGATCAGTCAATGTTTTGAGCTGGAACCCTTCATCAGGACTGAAGAGGGAAGGAGAGGCCCTATAAAGAAGGTGGGGGGAGGGTGGGAAGGAGAAGGCTGATAGGTTCCAGGTGAAAAACCAGTAAGGGGAAAGATAAAGGGGTGGGGGAGTGGAAGCAGGGAGATGATAGACAGGAAAGGTGAAGAAGAAATAGGGGAAAACACAATGGGTAGTAGAAGTAGGTGGAGCCATGAGGGAGGTAGTAGGCAGCTGGGGGAGGGGGGCAGAGTGAAACTGGGATAGGGGAAGGGAGGGGGAGGGAATTACCAGAAGTTGGAGAATTCGATGTTCATACCAAGGGGCTGGAGACTACCCAGACAATATATGAGGTGTTGCTCCAAATGGTAATGCATTTCCAGTCATGCACAGAGTTGGAAATAGTGGTGTTTGCATGTCTTCTCCCTATGTTCTCAGAGGTATCATTAGGGCATGGAACTGGGATCATAGGCATATTGTAAACTTCCAATGAGTGCATCAATTATAAACAATGTCTACATTTATTAGTGTCATATAAAAAGACATACTTGCATATTTATTTATGCATTAATTATATATTCTCATAGTTAATACATTGGAAATCCTTTGAGGAGAAAATTGATTCCATATGGTTGTTTTTCCTAATTTATTCATTTTTTGGCATCTAGGCATCATTGGGATGTGCAAAGTTCAGCTCTTTTCAGCTTCCTCAGAAAGAAGAGGCATTGGTAAGATCCCTTGACGGTGTAGGATTTGTTCCGGGACCATTAAAGGTTGTGAGTCAGGTGGACTCCCCGATGTTTAAAGCTGCTTGCAGTTCCGTTGTTGTGCCTCCAATGTAGAGGCTGGTGTGAGTGGTCTGACTTCTCCTGAAGTCGATAACCATCCCCTTTGTCTTGTTGACATTAAGGAAGCAGTTATTTGTCTGACAACAGGCCTCAAGCTCTTCCAACTTTCTCAATACAGTGTAAAGCATAAAAAAATTCTAGTTACAGTAAGAAATGTATAAAAATATTAAGCAGTGCAAAGAGGGGAAAATAGTGAGGTAGTGTTCATGGACCATTCAGAAATCTTATAGTGGAGGGAAAGAAGCTGTTCCTAAAACATTTAGATTGTGCCTTTAAGCTCCTGTACCCACTTCCTTATGGTAGCAATGAGAAGTGGGCCTGTTCTGGATGGTGGGACCCTTAATAATGGCTGTCGTCTTTTATGAGGCATCACCTTTTGAAGGTATCTTCAATGGCTAGTGCCCACGATGGAGCTTAAAGAGCTTACAACACTGCAGCTTTTTCGGATCCTGTGCATTGGTGCCTCCATACCATATGTGTCAGGTTAACTTTGCTTCAGGAGTTTTAGGATACTGATTTAATTTAGGGAACACCCAAAGAGAAATAGCTTCTTTGAAATTGATATCTGGTCAGTGGTACTGAACACAATATATAATCATGTCAATACACTGTCTTGTGCCTGGAATATTAAATCTCATTGACTTCAGTGGAATGAATTTTAGCACAAGAATACATTACAGCAGCATAGCTATGTAGCATGCTCAGAACTCCCATCTGGGGATGAATTTCCAGATAGCCATCTGTTCAAATGGGTGTCTAATTAGTAGCTGAATTCTGGAAATTATGGGTCAAATTAGGTAATAATATGGTAGCTATTTTAAAGGTATTCACTGGATACCACATTAAAGACCAGTGCCCAAGCTTTCTATGCTGTAGGGTGCTTTCTAAATATTTCACTACAGTTGAGATTTTGCATGTGTACATGGCTTTAAACTGACCCGGGTTCAATTAAAAAGTGGATCCCAATTGCAGGGTACTTCAAACTCAGCTTGCCACTCTTCCTCAGACAATGTAAAGAAAAAGTCCTTTAAAATGGGAACATGCAGGCCACTGATCTTCAGTTCAACTATTATAGCGCAAAGCTCCAATAATCCACTTAATGTGCTAACCAGATAAGACTGGGGTTATCTGCCTCTCTCTCTTACTGGTTTGCATGCTGATCAGACACTTTAGTGCTTCTCATCAAGGGTTTATTCTATTTTGTGAGATGATAACCGTGACATGGGATGCTTTTAAAATAATCATTTTACCAATCTGCTTCGCCCTCCCATTACACTTTACAGCATTCGATTTTACAGATTTTGAAAGGTGACGCTTCTGAAGGCTGAATGCCACTTTACCGTCACTACTTTCACCCCATCATCCTTTTGAAGTGGCAGCTTACAGAATCCGTTGGGAATTGTTGACCTATTCATGAATCTCTTCATCAGACCATCAGTGATTAATCTTTATTGTCAGGTTTAACTCTGAGAAGAAATTTTGACCGGCAGGTACTCAGAAGCTAAAACTAACATTCCCTTCATCGAAGAATTGGAAGGAATTAATAGGCAACGATGTCAGTCCACAGGTAATAGAATCATGAACCTAGCAGAGGATGGAGTGTGGCTTCTGTTCATTGGTAACCTTGCAAATATGTGCTTCCAAATGAATCCTTATACTGGTGGATCGTCCAATTAACTGTTCATTTTCAAACAAGCAAAACACAGCTTAAATACAAAACACATGAGATTATTTGAACAAGGATAGGCTTGAGAAGATTTTCATTTAAAATATGTTTGATATAATGAGACAAAAAAAAATCCTTGGTTAGTGGAACTGCATGTTAGTAAGGCATATTCTGTTCTTTTCTTCACGTTGTTCACTCATCCCTCCGTGGCGCTGAGGCTGTGAGATAGCTCCAGATTCTACGTGTTTCATGTCTGCGAGATTCACAGCAATTTGTCCCATTGTGTGATGAACTGAGACCGAGGCTTTGGGCCTATTCGGGCTGCTCCGGGCTCCAGGCCTATGGACTCAGTTTGGTTCAGAATGCTGTTACTTGCTTTAATTGTTTGCATGATTTGTATTTTATTTCTCTTTCCCTGCACATTTCCTGAGGAGACTGAGGTCCTTTAACATCTGCCGGACGATGCTGAGGATGTTCTACGAGTCTGTGGTGGCCAGTGCCATCATGTTTGCTGTTGTGTGCTGGGGCAGCAGGCTGAGGGTAGCAGACACCAACAGAATCAACAAACTCATTCGTAAGGCCAGTGATGTTGTGGGGATGGAACTGGACTCTCTGATGGTGGTGTCTGAAAAGAGGATGCTGTCTAAGTTGCATGCCATCTTGGTCAATGTCTCCCATCCACTACATAATGTACTGGGTGGGCACAGGAGTACATTCAGCCAGAGACTCATTCCTCCGAGATGCAACCCAGAGCGTCATAGGAAGTCATTCCTGCCTGCGGCCATCAAACTTTACAACTCCTCCCTTGGAGGGTCAGACACCCTGAGCCAATAGGCTGGTTCTGGACTTATTTCCTGGAATAATTTACATATTACTATTTAACTATTTATGGTTTTATTACTATTTAATTATTTATGGTGCAACTGTAACGAAAACCAATTTCCCACGGGATCAATAAAGTATGAATATGACTATGACTATGACTATGAGTGATGATCTTGCTTTTTTTGGGGGTTTCTTGCTTTGTGGCTGCCTGGAAGCAGACGAATCTGAAGGTTGTATAATTTATACATTCTCTGATAATAAACATACTTTGAATCCTTTGGAAGCTAATGAGACCGACACTCTTATACAGCAAAGAAACAGGAACTATGGTCCACCACATGCCAGGCATTCAGTACCATTCTATATTGGTCCTATTTTCCAACACTTGACCATTATCATTTTATGGTTTGATAACACAAGTGCACATCTAGATACTTTAATTTACTTTTGCGAGCCTTTGCCTTCACAACACCCTCAGATTTCAAGCATCCACTGGGTGAAAAAAATTCTTCCACAGGTTCCCTCTAAATCTCCTTCCCTTTATCTTAAATCTATGCCCTCTAGTTTTAAACACCTTTGCTTTAATGAAAAGTTTCTCATTATTCATCCTACAGGTATCTGTGCCCCTCATCTCACTGGTTTGTACATACCGGCTGAGTGGTTGAAAAAGCACAACAGAGCCTCTTTCTCCACAGACAATTGAAGAAGTTTGACATGAGTCCCCAAATCCCAAGGACTTTTTACAGGGGCACAATTGAGAGCATCCTGACTGGCTGCATTAATGCTTGTTGCAGGCCTGTAACGCCCTCAATTTCAGGACTCTGCAGAGAGTGGTGCGGACAGCCCAGCGCATCTGGAGAAGTGAACTTCCCACTATTCAGGACGTTCACAGAGATAGATGCATTAAAAGGGCCCGAAGGGTCATTGGGGACCCGAGTCACCCCAACCATAAATTGTTCCAGCTGCTACCACCTGGGAAATGGTACCACAGCACTAAAGCCAGGACCAACAGGCTCCGGGACAGCTTCTTCCACCAGGCCATCAGACTGATTAATTCACGCAGATACAATTGTATTTCTATGTTATATTGACTGTCCTGTTGTACATACTATTTATTACAAATTACTATTATTTGCACATTGCACATTTAGATGGAGATGTAACATAAAGCTTTATACTTCTCATGTATGTGAAGGATGTAAGAAATAAAGTCAATTCAATTCAATTCAGAATTTTGCACGTCTCAGTCAGGTTCCCCTCAGCCTCCTCCGCAAATGAGGAAAGCAAGCCCACCCTTTTAGGTCTATCCTTATAACTGGAATGCTATAGGCAACACCCTTGGGAAACTCTTCTGTACCGTCTCTGGTGCCGACACATCCTTCCTGTTGTGTGGTGACCAGAAATGCATAGTGCTCCAACTGAGGTTGACCTAATGCTGTTCACAGTGGTATTATAATCACTCTGCTCTTATATTCTGTAACCTGTCTCCTATACAATATAATTTATCTCTGCTGTCTTTTTCAGGGATCCTCAAACCTTACTGTACATTCTGTTCTGCCGTTCATTCTATAGATCTTTGCCTTGTCAGCCATTCCAAAATGCATCATGTCATATTCACTTGGAATAAATGCTGTCTGCCATCTCACCAACTCACCAATATAGACCAAACGGCTCGGACCACCTTTCTCACAATTTTCATATAAACAACAAACTTACTTATCATAACCTACATATTCACATCCAAATACAGTACTATTGGTCACAGGCTTCTAACTACAAAAAGAGCACTTTTCCTTTGCCCCTGCCTTCTAAGATCAAGACTATATTGAGTCTAATTTCATTCAATCCCATGGGCTCCTCTCCTCTGAAGCTATCTCCCAAGTGGTTAGTTGAATACCATAGAAACTGTATCAACCATACTCCCCTCATCAATCAACTGAAAAATTCAAACAAATTTGTCAGATATGATCTTAACATAACAAAGCTGATCTTATTATTTTTGATTAATCCCTACCTTCCAGATGTACATTAACACTGGGTGGCATGGTTGTGTAGTGGTTAGCCCCATGCTTTACAGTACAGGTGACCAGGGTTCAATTCCCACCACAGCCTGAAAGGAGTTTGTACGTTCTTCCCGTGACCATATGGGTTTCCCACAGTCCAAAGACATAACATTTGGTAGGTTATTTGGTCATTGTAAATTGTCCCGTGATTAGGCTAAGATGAAATTGGAAGATTGCTGGGTGGCATGGCTCAAAGGGCTGGAAAGCCTTTTTCACTCTGTATCTCAACAATTAAATACTGTTAGGTCTTTTCTCAAAAACTTCACTACCATTGATATTAGACTCACAGTCTTTTAATTATCTAAAGATAAAGATAACAATTAGCTTTATTTGTCACGTGTACGTCAACATATACACTAAAATGTTCCATTTGAGTGAAATCAAATCAGTGAGAATGTGTTGGGGACAGCTCGCAAATGTCACCATGTAACCAACACCAACAAAGCATACCATGCATACGACTTACTAATCCTAGTCTATATGTCTTTGGGATGTGGGTGGAAACTGGAAGAAACCCATACAGTCACATGGAGAACGCACAAAATCTTTACAAACTGCTGCAGCAATCGAAATATCTCCACTGCCCTTCTTGAATAACAAAACATTTTTCTGTTTTCTATAATTTGCTCCTTGTCTGAGGCCAGCAAAGATTGTGAAATGCAATGGGATTTTCTCTCATGCCATTTACTGCTGGTGATCAGAGAGAAAAAATAAATCTGCATTGTTTTCTTCCTGACTAGAAAGGTAAGGAAACAATCTTGACCAAGAGGTACGCCTGGGCATCTGAAACTTGAGATGCTGTAACATCACTTGAATGACTAAAGTGCGAACTTGCACAGTATCAAGGAAATGCTGTCCTACAATAGGTAGTCAGTTGGAAAGAGAAGTATTACACAAAAGCCCTGACTACTTTTCTCCATTCTCAGCTCAATACAAAAGTCTGAAAACTTTACTTGAAGTACAGGGGATATGTCCAATCAATATTTACTCCTCAATTGACATGACAGTAAAAACAACATCACAAATAACTTTCTTGTCTGTGGGGTACAGCTGTGCACAATCAGAGGATCAGAGGATGAAAGGGTCAGTAACTTTAAATTCCTGGGCGTTACTATCTCACCGGACCTTGTCCTGGACTAATCACATAAATATAATTGTAAAGAAAGCACGACAGCACCTCTACTTACTCAGGAATCTGCAGAGGTTCAGCATATCATGAAGAACCTCGACAAATTTCCAAAGATGTGTGGTGTGAAGTGTGCTGACTGGCTGCATTATGGCCTGGTATGGGAACACCAATACCTTTGAATGGAAAATCCTACAAAAAGTAATGGATTTGGATCAGTACATCATGGGTAAATCCTTCCTAACCATTGAGCACATCTACATGAAACATTGCCGTAGAAAAGAAGCATCCATTGTCAAAGATCCTCAGCAACCAGGCCATGCTCTTTCCTTGCTTCTGCCATCAGGTAGAAGAAACAAGAGCCTCAGAACTGACACCATCAGGCTCAAGAACAGTTACTACCCACAATGAGCAAGCTCTTGACAAAAGCAATAACTGCATTCATTTTACTTCTGGTGTCCTGACAATCGATGGGGTCACTTTAAGGACTCCTGATCTTATTATTTCATGTTCTCGTTATTTATTGCTATTTACTTATATTTGCATTTGCACAGTTTGTTGCTCACTGATCTTGTTTATAGTTATTGTTCTATAGATTTGCTATAGAATCTCAGGGCTGGATGTGGTGACATGTATGTACCCTGATAATAAATTTTACTTTGAACTTTGAAATTAAAAGAAGATATCAATTGTGTTTCACTTGGGGGTACATAATGTGGTCATGGATTTTTCTTTTAACACAAGTGACATACAAGGGACAATTCATATTGAGACCTGATCTGTTTGAAAAATGGCAAAGTGAAACATTGTGATGGGACATTATTTCTCAAATATTGCATTTCCATGAAACTGACTGTGATTTCTAGACTTCATCACCTTCTGTGGGTTAGTATCTTTTTCTTTCATGATACATTTTCTTTTTTTTAGGCACCACAGAAATGAACGTTCGTGTTCTGAGGTTGGGCTGAAGACCTGGAACATTGATTGCTCATCTTACCACGGATGCTGCCTGACATGCTGGGTATTTCCAGCATTTTTTGTTTTTATTTCTGATTGCCAGCATCTGCAGTCCCTTTTGATTTTTTGAAAGCTACTGTACTGGAAAATTGAATATGAGATCAGGGTGAAAGCTGCCAATAGTAAAGTCAATTACAGGTCGATCTTCACTAATCCGACTACCTGTAATCCGGTTCCTTTGATAACCCGGCACTGATTATGCTTAATGTGATCCTTCTGTAATTCGGCATTTTCACTAATCCGGCACTCTCCTCAGGTCCCAATGGTGCCGGATTAGTGAAGGTCGACTTACACTACATTTAAGGGGTATTTAAATAGACACTGAAACAGGGAAGGCTTTGAAGATACGTCCTAATGGGGCAAATAGAATAAATGCAGTTGGGCTTAAAGATCAGCTTAGATGTGGTGGGCTGACAGGAATATTTCTATACTGTACATTTCTTTGACATTATGATGTTTGTACTCTGCTGTAAGAATAATAATAAAAATAAATCCACACTATCCACCTAACAAGTGAAAGTAGAACACTGCTGACAAGTAGACACAAATATTTTAAAGAAGGCTCATTCACCTTTTGTTTTGGATTATATGATATATATGTACAGTATCTGAAATACATCTTACGGAAATGTTTGTTTGATGATAAAATTCAATAAAAAATAAATTACAAAAAAAAAGAAAATAGGCTGAAAATCCACGTTAAAATATTTTGTCTTTGTGCCCTGACTGGAGGGGGAAGGGGGAGAAGATTGTCCTGCTGTATAGTTACAGTCTTTCTTGCTGCCAAAATTTAAATTAATTTGCTGGTTTAAGTGTTATGTACAATAAACTCTCAAAGGCAAGAAGTCTTGTTTATTACCAATGTGCATCAGTTTGTCAAAGTGCTCAAAAATTCCATTTGCACTGCCTTGGCAGTGCAATGTGACTTCTGTTTTAATTTTCCAGACAATTTATTTTCTGTATCATTAAACTTTACAGGGAAGAGATGGTGGGAGAACAATGAGTGGTGCTTTGTACTGCTTATCCTATCTGTTTTTCTCTTTAATAGAGCTCTGTATATACTGGTGGGGTTGAAGTCATACAATATTGATTACATCAGTTCTAAATGAGGATGGGGCAACTGTGGCTGACAAGGGAAGTCAAAGATGGCATAAAAACAAAGGAGAGGGTATACAATATAGCAAAAATTAGTGGCAAGCTCAAGGATTATGATGCTTTTAAAAACCACTAGAAGGTAACTTAAAAAGCCATAAGAAGAGAAAAGATGAAATATGAAGGTAAGCCAATAATCTGAAAGAGGACACTAAAAGTTTTTTTTCAGATATATAGAAAGAGAGTAAAAGACAAACAAGAATGGATATTGGACTACTGGAAAAAGACACTGGAGAGGTAGCAATGGGGGATCAAAGAAACGGTGAACAGACTCAGTAAGTATTTTGTGTCAATATTCATCGTGGAAGACACCAGCAGTATGCTGGAAATTGGCGAGTGTTAGGGCAAAGGTGAGTGCAGTCACCATTACAAAGAAGAAGGTGCTTGAGAAGCTGAAAGTTCTGAGGTCAATAAGTCACTTGGACCAGATAGACTGCACTCCAGGATTCTGAAAGAGACAGCTGAAGAGATTGTGGCGGCATGAATAATGATCTTTCCAGAATCACTAGATCCTGGAATGGTTCCAGAGGTCAGGAAAATGTTACTCCAGTCCTTAAAAAGGGAGGGAGGCAAAACACTGGAAATTATAGGCCAGTTAGCCTGACTACAGTGGTTGAGAATACGTTGAAGTCCATTATTAAGGATGAAGTTTCAAGGTACTTGGGGGCACAAGATAAAATAGGCTGAAGTCAGCATGGTTTTCTTAAGGGGAATTCTTGCCTGCCAAATTTGTTAGAATTCTTTGAGGAAGTAACAGGCAGAATAGACAAAGGAGAGGTCAGTGGATTTATTTATTTACTATTTTTTCCCCTTTTTTTCCTCTCTCTCTTCTCTCCCTCTGTCCCTCTCACTACAACTCCTTGCCTGATCTCCATCTTCCTCTGGGCTCCCCTCCCCCTTTCTTTCTCCCTACGCTTCCCATCCCATGATTCTCTCCCTTCTCCAGTCTTGTATCCCTTTTGCCAATCATCTTTCCAGCTCTTAGCTCCATCCCTCCCCCTCCTGTCTTCTCCTATCATTTCTGATCTCCCTCTCCCCCTCCCACTTTCAAATCTCTTACTATCTCTTCTTTCGGTTAGTCCTGACAAAGGGTCTCGGCCCGAAACGTCGATTGTAATTCTTCCTATAGATGCTGCCTGGCCTGCTGCGTTCACCAGCAACTTTTGTGTGTGCTGCTTGGATTTCCAGCATCTGCAGACTTCCTCGTGTTTGAGTCAGTGGATGTTGTTTACTTGGATTCTCTGAAGGTCTTTGACAAACTGCCACAAACGAGGCTGCTAAATAGAAAAGATACTAGCATGGTTAGATGATTGGCTGGCTGGCAGAAGGCAAAGAGTGGGAATAAAGGGGGCCTTTACTTGTCACTCGCTATTCTACAGGGGACTGCTTCTTTTCACCATAAACAGGTGACTGTTGAATATTATTTTTTATCGTTAAAGTGCACTTGTGTGTACACCCTGAATGCTAAAATAGCACTTTAGAGAAAATAACCTTTAAGAGAAAACGGTGACATCATTATGCACTTGTGGAGTAGAAAGAAGAGTTACAATGTTCTAGAATGAACATTGAGTGCGATGAGTACTGGTCATATTGTGAGAAAAGGGGAATAAGATTTGATAATATCCATGTAAATTCATTTATACTTGTTTGTAAATCTAGAATATCAGTAATTTGATATGTTTTACATGTGGATGCTTTAGATCTTTGCGCGTTAAAGTATTGGCGCTGGATGGGGTGTGGTTGTGCGAAGTTCCTTACTGGCCGAGTGGGCTGGACTTTCTAGTGATTTTAACTACAAGGCAACATGTTGTAAAAAGTTTTGTAAAATTTTAGTTTTGTTTTCTTTTATTGTTTCATGACTGAATGTGAATGAAACTGAGTAATGTGAATGTGTTAATCTCTGTTCATGTGGTGTGAGTGAGGGGAATTCATTTCAGGGTCTAGCCAATATGTGTCTGGAAGTTAGCATTCAGGGTGTATACACAAGTGAGTATATCTCTTAGTTGAGATGTATTTATTCATATTTTCAATGTTGTGTACGAGGTATGGGGTTGGTGGGATTCCGAGGTTGTTTATATTGCTTTTTTATTGCATTGTTTTTGTACATTTATTTTCTTTCTTTTTTTGGCGTGTGCGTGCGTGCATGTGTGTCTGTGTCTGTGCGTGTGCGATGTTGGCGGGACGAAGTCTTTTTCATGCCTTTACAAGTTGCGGAGCGAGAGAGAGAGAGACTGTGTGGAGCGCCACTCCTCACACAGACATATTGCAGTGTTTTTCCCTTTTTCTTATTTTGCGATCTTGACACTCAATCCGGCACAGATGGGAAATGTACTCGGGGGCGGATCCAACTGGGTTCGAACCCGGGAACCTCCGTTCCAGAGTCCGGTGTTGATGTCATTGCGCAACCAGCCGGCCCAGTACATTTATTTTCATACTGCATACGTAACTAATTGATACACAAGTGTGTGGACTGAAATTAAGCTAAGATTGTAACAGCAGGGACTGTGTTTGTTTTAAAATACATTTTGTTGTCTTACTTTTGATCCCCTCTTTCTATGTTAAAATAAACATCTAAAGCAGGTAAAGGAATTAAAAACCCAAAAAAGTATTTGTTGTCCTAAGTGTGTGTTTTTTCCCAGGTTACAAAATTACTTTATACGTCAGTGATCTGGATGACAGATTTGAAGAATCTGTGGCCAAGTTTGTGGATGATACAAAGATAGGTCGAGGGGCAAGCAGTGTTAAGGAAGTAGGGAGTCTACAGAAGGACAGACAGATGAGGGGAATCATGCAGTTTGATAGAAGGAATAAAGGCAGCATAAAAGCAAAAAGGAGGACATATTTTTTAAATGGAGAGGAATTCAGAAATTGGAGGTGCAAATGGACCTGGGAATCCTAGTACTGGATTCCTGAATGGTTAACTTGCAGGTTGAGCCAGTAGTAAGAACGGGAAATGCAATGTTAGCATTCATTTCAAGAAGACTAGAATATAAAAGCAAGGATGTATTGCTGAGGTATTTTAAGGCACTGGTCAGACAACATTTGGAGTATTGTGAGTAGTTTTAAATTTTGAAGTATATTTATTATCAAACAATGTATACTGTTAGAGGCAAACAACAGGAATTCTGCAGATGCTGGAAATTCAAGCAACACACATCAAAGTTGCTGGTGAACGCAGCAGGCCAGGCAGCATCTGTAGGAAGAGGTGCAGTCGACGTTTCAGGCCAAGACCCTTCGTCAGGACTAACTGAAGGAAGAGTGAGTAAGGGATTTGAAAGTTGGAGGGGGAGGGGGAGATCCAGAATGATAGGAGAAGACAGGAGGAGGAGGGATAGAGCCAAGAGCTGGACAGGTGATAGGCAAAAGGGGATACGAGAGGATCATGGGACAGGAGGTCCGGGAAGAAAGACGGGGGGGGGTACCCAGAGGATGGGCAAGAGGTATATTCAGAGGGACAGAGGGAGAAAAAGGAGAGTGAGAGAAAGAATGTGTGCATAAAAATAAGTAACAGATGGGGTACGAGGGGGAGGTGGGGCCTTAGCGGAAGTTAGAGAAGTCGATGTTCATGCCATCAGGTTGGAGGCTACCCAAACGGAATATAAGGTGTTGTTCCTCCAACCTGAGTGTGGCTTCATCTTTACAGTATTCCTCCAACTTCCCGGACCTCCTGTCCCATGAACCTCTCGTATCCCCTTTTGCCAATCACCTGTCCAGCTCTTGGCTCTATCCCTCCTCCTCCTGTCTTCTCCTATCATTCTGGATCTCCCCCTCCCCCTCCAACTTTCAAATCCCTTACTCACTCTTCCTTCAGTTAGTCCTGACGAAGGGTCTCAGCCTGAAACGTCGACTGCGCCTCTTCCTATAGATGCTGCCTTGCCTGCTGCGTTCACCAGCAACTTTGATGTATACTGTTAGAGTGAGTCTTTTGGGGGTAGATGATTTGTTTACACTTAAATGACTTTGGCCACCAGACTTCTATTTGACAAAGTACTGTGGATTGAGTCCACAACAATGCGCTTCCTAAAAAGGTGTGAATACCAGATGCTTCTGGTGCCGTAGTTTGACCAGATGCTGTAGTTTCGAAGACAGTATTATCTATACATTATAAATATTAATTGTCTTCTATGTTAGCACGTAAAATGCCAAACAAGTATATTATGGATTTAACTGCATTCCTAAAGGCTGTGGATACCAACCCAGACATGCTGGAAGGAAGGGATAAGGTTAGGTGGCGTGATATTTTGTATGTAGCTTCAATAGGAATCATTGTCTATGCATTGTCTATAACTTTTTAAGTGGTGATTGCTTTTGTGTTTAGCATATAAATATCGAGCCCACATTGGGCTAGCAGACCTTTCCTCAGAAAGGGTCTCCGTCCGTACAATGCCTGTTGTACCTTGTTGTGTCAAATAAAGAAACTGCTTTGTATCTACCAGTGACTCTGCCTCTCCAGTGATTTCATCCACACTACAACATATACAATACACAGCCTTGAGATTCATCTCCTTACAGGCAGCCACAAATCAAAGAAAGCCATTAGACCACATTAAAACAAAGAAAACCCAATGTGCAGAGGAAAAACAAATCATGCAAACAATGAAAGTAAAGAAATAACATTCAGAACCAAAGGTCACAAAAGTGAGTTCACAATAATGAAGTCATAGCCAATTCAGGAGCCCATTAGTTGCAGACCACAGCCTCAGTTTAGCGCAGAGACAAGTAAACCTCACCAGGCAGCAAACTGAACACCAGCCTGTCCCTCTCCTCTGGCCCCGACACTCTGACCTTTTCAATCTAGAACAGCACTTAAAATGGCCAAATTTTGGCTTGTTCCTTGCTGTCAAATCCAGGCGGGCCCTGTTGCCACGATTTGACCTGTACCTAACCTTTCAATCTGGCCTAGTGCTTAAATTGACCAAACATCAGCTTGTTCCTCACTCTTAAGCCCGGGCCCCACCACCTCCACTCCGCTGCCCTCCAGCGTTCATTCTTTGCTGCCTCCTGTGTTAGCTCAGTAGCGCACTCTGGTGTTTGCTCAGTGGAAGAACAAGCTGGACCAGGACAACTTACTCTCAATTCTAGTCATGCCACTCAAGTACTTGGGCTAAGTTTTTTTTATGACTATATGTTTTTTTTAGAAATCATAACCATCTGCATTATTTGTGCTATGTGCTACGTGCAGTGTGCTGTTGCTAATGTGTTTTGCACCTTGGCCTTGGAGGAACGCTGTTTCATTTGGCTATATTTTATGTATGGTTGAATAACAATTAAATTTGAACTTGAACTTATTTATAATAAAAGCACTGTTACAAATGGTAAATCCATAGAAAATATACAGTAACTCACATAGTACATAACATTAAAAGCTTAACAGTTATAATTAGTCCCAATTAAATAGGACAATCAAAATAGTGAATATGCTACCCAAGTAGAATTTTATCCTGATGTGTGTCTACTGATTACCCAATGTCGTAACTAAGGCCCATCTGAAGTTTAGCTCCCTTGACTTCAATTTAATTGTAGCTGATGCATGAAACATGCTTGAACTCAAATGAAAGAAAGCATTGTGTTCCTAATGTAGGTCCTTGGGTTCAGTTTACCAGCCACCAATTAGTAATGGAGTTACAGTGTGTGCAGAGGTATTCTTGGCACAGTAAGGCAGTTAGGAGCTTTGATGCCGCACAGTTCCAACAACTCTGGTTCGATTCTGACCACTGATGTGGAACTTGAAATTCCATTTTTTTTTGCACTAATATCTTGTTTTTCCATCGTCTTTTTTTTCTTCACTGTCTTGTATAATTTATGTCCAATTTATGTTCTCTGTGTTGTCTGAATCTGTGCCTGTTATGTATGTTTCTCATTGTACTTATACCTCACCATACTTGTGCAAATAGCAAGAAACTCAACTGGACTTGAATTTATGGCATGACTGTCAGAGGTGAAGGGATTAAAATCAGGATGGTTCCAGACAGTATAGCAGTATGATTGTAGATATTTGGTGATTTGTCATTCTAGGGTTATTACAGTTAAAGGGGAAACAAAAGAGTGACTAAAATAGAGGGAACTGTAGACTAAAATTAAGGTTTTATTTATCCAGAAACCAGCAAAAGCCAATAAGCAATAACACAATTTGGTGTGGATAGAGGCACAGTTTTGTAATAGAGTTTTGGATGGTTTCACAATTACTTATCTTGAAGGAGGCAGAAGTATGAGGAAACACTGAAATAATCTAGAAGTCATAAGATTATGGGTGGGAATTTTAGCAGTAAAAATGTTGAAGTAGAGGTGAAATCACAGAAAGTTCTGAAATATATACCTTCAGGGAAGGTGCAGATATGGAGCTAGAATCATCCCTGATTTAGGGTCAGGCGTGGTGTGAACGAAAAACAGAAAATGCTAGAAGTACACAGCAGATCAGGCTGCATATGTTGAGGGGAAATACAAAGGTGATCTTTTCTGATGACAAATTCTAAGAATTCAGGAGACAACACTATCACCTACTTTTGAAAAAAAAATTCTTGGGTTTTCGACAACTTTTAATGAAAAGGATGGGTTGGCTCTTTTTCAGGGAACAGAGGCTGTAGCCAGAACTGAAGACAACTTAGCAGTTTGCAATACTTAGTTGGAGGAAGTTTTTAATTTAGTACTGGGTATTTGACAAACTTGAAAATAGCATAAAAATCTAGAGGATGGTTATGGTAAAGTGGAGCAGAGCATTGTCACCGTGTTTCGAAAGACTGATATATATTATCTTGCCTGACATGCCTTCTTTCAGATATACTGTATCTTCAGCTATTCTTAGGACATCCAAATGTCCTTCTCAGGAAAAGGTCAACTCAGTTAAACAAATTAGAAACACAGACAAACAGTTGGAATTCATTCCTCTGCCCAACTACATGCTGATCTGTTCACATCAGAAGAGACAGCTGCAGGAAATTTCAGAGCATTCCCTGGGTACAGATTCCTGTCAAAAGTGCTGTATACTCTGATGACCTTATAACGGCAGACAAATGTGAATTAGTTTGCAGAAAGCAAATGGAGCAGTGGGTTAAATTCACTTCCATGGCACACAACAGAAGTTCTAGACCATAAACTTTAGAAAGGAACTGATTTTCCAGCTTAATTGATACAATTGCTTGCAGGTTTTAATAATACAACTATTGCGAGCAGAATTTCAGATGGTTATAAGAGGGCGTACAGGAACGAGATTTGTCAGCAGATTAAGTGGTGTCACAGCAACAAACTTGCACTCAACGTCAATAAGACCAAAGAACCAATTGTGGACTTCAGAAAGGGTAAGACGAGGGAACACACCCAAGTCCTCATAGAGATATATTTATCCTGGGCACAATTTATCGATGCAGCTGCAAAGAAGGCATAACAGTTGCTATATTTCATTAGGAGTTTGAGGAGATTTGGTATATCAACTAAAACACTCACAATTTTCTACAGATGTACTATGGAGAACATTTCAACTGGCTGCATCACCATCTGGTGGGGGGAGGGGCTATTGCACAGGATCGAAAGAAGCTGCAGAGAGTTGTAAACTCAGTCAGCTCCATCATGGGCCCTAGCTTCCGTAGTATCCAGAACAAATTCAGGAAGTGATGTCTCAAAAAAGGCTGCATCCATCATTAAGAACCCCCATCACCCAGGTCATGCCTTGTTCTCACTGCTACCATCAGCAAGGAGGTACAGAGTCACAGAGTCAATAATCCAGGAACAGCTTCTTCCCCTCTGCCACCCGATTTCTGAATGGATATTGAACCCATGAACACTACCTCATTACTTTCTTAAAAATTTGTTTTAACTAATATATATATATATATATATATATATATATATATATATATACAGTAATTTACACATTTTCTCTATAATTATGTATTGTATTGCTGCCACAAAGACAACAAATTTCATGACATATGCCAGTTTATTAAACCTGATTAAGCCTGGATGTGAAATATAAAATTTTTCTGATCATCCCAGTGAAATATAATACTTATTTTGATGGTGTTTATTACTTAATACAATCCTTGGTTGTCTAGTTTATTTTATATTCCTTTCAATCAAAACAAAGGAACATTGAGGTAAGGTTTTATAAAACATGAGGAATTAATAAGTGCTTGAAAGGTAACTGTGAGGGTGGTACAACAATAATTCACCTCTGATGAAATAACATTCATTCTCCAGTCTGAACCATAGCCATAAGTGATTGCTTAAAATAATAGCCTGAGCTTTGACACAACACCCCTGGTTCCCCAGATATTTTATGCTTCTCCGTTTATGGCATGAAACTAAATGACTGAAAATTAGAAGAAAAATGCTTCTCAATTCATCTCCGCAGACAGGAGAAATGATTTGCTGCAGTATGTGATTTGTTACCATTCAGTTCTACCCAGGAAGCCAGTGAGTTCACTGCTCCAGGCACCTTGTACAACAAATTGCAGTATTTGGAAAGTAAAGCAGAAGATAAAAAGGGAAAATATGCAGCATGTCATGATGCACTAAATTGGCCATCTAACAACATTCTCTATTCATGGTCACAAAAAAAAACAGTAGTTTCTACAGGTAAAAGTGTGTGTATCCTGCTTAGAAAGTCAACCTTCCAAAAAGTTGGAGTTGTTTGTTGAAGCATTCTATTGTATCACTGGAAACAGCTTTGAATGTACACAGCTTATTTCTATTCTCTTCAATAGGTCACAGTAGATCAGACAACATAGGGTTCCATCATTTGAGGCAAAACAAGAGTACCAAAGCTGAAGTCACTCCAGACATCCCACCTCTCCTGGAAGTTCCGGGAGTCTCCCGCATATGAATAGTGGCTGCCTGATGCCTGCAAATTATATACAATATCACGGAAATCAGTTTTTTTGAGAGCGAGCGAGCAAGAGAAAGCAAGAGAGAGCGCGAGAGAGAAAGCAAGTGAGAGCAAGCAAGCCAGAGAGCGCGCGAGCGACCACGAGAGAGAGAGAGAGCAAGAGAGAGCAAGAGCTCGCCATGGCAGAGTGTTCCAAAAAAAAAAGAAAATATAAAACGTACGTCACCCCAGACTACACTAAAGTGTACCCCTGCCTAATAGGGGTCAAAAATAATGACAGTGTTGCTCACTGCGCTGTTTGCAAAAGTGACTTTTCTATCGCCCATGCTGGGCTAAGACTGTAAAAGACATGTTGAGGTGAGTTTAACAGGTGTCATTTGTTCATTAGCATAGCTAATGTTATTTAAACTAGCTGACTAGCTGCTAAAGAGCTACTCTATTGCAGACATCCTACCTCTCCCGGAAGTTCCGGGAGTCTCCCGTAAATTGATGGTGCTACCTCCCTGAAATGAGTTTTTGCAGGGTGGGATGTCTGTCACTCCATACTTCATCAGCTTTTATTCAATGGTTTTATTTTCTTCCTGTTGTTTAAAAAAGTATACAGGTTTCAATCATGCATACTAAATTGAATTTTCAGTTTCCACAGAATGTTGTCTTTTATCTAAAGTACACAAAATTCATTAATGTCCAGAATTAAAATGATGTCAGGAGGATATTGAGACTTGATTTGAGATTTACTCCTGTCGACGCACAATGTCAAAAGGCCACACAATCGCATTCAACTGGATACTCTGAGAAAGCTGGTAAACCAGGCAGGAGGGGAGTGTTCCACTCTTAGTTCTGCATACTGAAAAGGCCCTGTTGTAAACATTTATTAATATTCAAAAATATAATATTTGCACTCCCACAGAGTCTTGGAGCCAGGTATTTAAATGAGTTTGGCAGTAAATTATTTAAATAGCATTTTTTGTGATACAACTTGTCATTTTTACATTGAAGAAATTTCCAAAGTCACATCAAAAGCATGTTTAGGGACAAGTAAAATCCATTATGCAGAAGCTCACAAGACAAATGATTACAGATTTCCATCTTCTTGAAAGTAAGTTTAAAAAGTCATGTTTAAAAAAAGCGATGAACATGCATTTGGTTTTGAATAATACTTAATGAACACCAGCAGTACAACTGTGGAGTGGTATAGCATGAAATGTATGCCTCCGTTGTTGTCAGGATCGCATGGGAGAAATTCCTTATTCAACACCTTACACAGTGACTTTCTTTATGTATTAAACATTAAGGTGCTTCAATTAAAATCTCTTCAAAAATCTACCACGTATGCATAAAATAAGAAACCAATGCAGAAAAGTTCAGATAACAATCACTCTATGGTCGAACGTATTGCTTTTGTTTCTCTGTTATAAATTGTTAGGATTCTGAGCAATGAATTTTTAATTCATGTTGATAGAATTAATGAAAGCTTTGCAGGCTTTTTTACACTGTGGAGGGCATTGGGATGTTTACCTCACTCTTCATACAGAGTTTAAATTTGTTTACTCCTTGAGTCAAGGACTGACATGCAGCCTTTTAGATTTTTCACACAGTTATAGAGTCAATCAGCAGGGGAACCGACCCGATAGTGCAACTCTTCTATGATAACGCTCAGCTTTCTACATCTCTTCTACCCATACATTTACAAAGAAGGCTTTGATGTATTGCTGCTGTGCACAACTCAAC
The DNA here is from genome assembly GCF_963921235.1 of Mobula hypostoma. Classification (NCBI taxonomy): domain Eukaryota; kingdom Metazoa; phylum Chordata; class Chondrichthyes; order Myliobatiformes; family Myliobatidae; genus Mobula; species Mobula hypostoma. The sequence continues at coordinate 174,465,086 of NC_086101.1, forward strand.
CACTACTTCTGGCATCTCATTCCAAATATGCATCACTCTTGGTGTGAAGGAGCTGCCCTTAATGTCCTTCTTAAATCTCTTCTCTTTGATCTTAAACCTATGCCCTCTTGCTTTTAGCATCCTCTCCCTGTGAAAAAAAAACTATGTGCTTCACCTTGCCTATGCCCCTTATGATGTCATACACCTTTGCCAGGTCACCCCTCAGTCTCCTACATTCCAGATAAAAAAAGTTCTAGTCTACACTAACTCTCTTTCTTACTCAGGCTCCCAAGTCCAGGCAACATCCCAGTAAATCTTTTTTACACTCTGTCCAGTTTATTAATATCGTTCCTATCGTAGGGCAACTAAATCTGTTTATGATACTCCAAGTGCGGTCTCGCAAATATCATCTATCACTCCAATATAAGTTTCAACTCCTATTAAAAGTATAGATTGATGAACACCAGTGTGCCGAATGTCTCCTTCGCCACCTATCGATGTGACACTGTTTTTAGCCAACTAATGCACTTAAACTCCTAGGTCCCTCTGTTCTCCTAACACATTTTCTTTTAAAAAGGAAAAAATAGTGACAAATTGGATGCAATGTACCAGTGAAATAAGTTTGACATTTTCATTACATCCAGGGGACCAATTGGCCTCTTCACAATTAAGCTAAAAAGTTGGAGCATCAGTAATAGAAATGGAAACTGTTTTTTCCCTCCCCTCTCCACAAAGTCCCACTGTATGTGAACAAATTGCTTACATCCTGACCATGGGCATATAACACTGCAAAAGGGTCTGTTTGTGATAAATCTATTGTTCGCAATAAATCTATTTGCACCTTTCCCTTCTGCACAGCAGGAAGTGAGTAAATGCTACAGGAAGGATGGGATGGCAATAGAGAGAGCACAGAAAAGATTTATGAAGATGGGCTGGGGAATTATAGTTTCTACAAGTGACTTTATAGGCTATGATTACATTGAGTGCAAAAAAAAAACAACCATGCAGAGATGTAATTGAGGTGCACAGACTTGCAGGGATCAAGAGGAAGGACCACATCTCTTGGCAGGGAGGTCAGGAACTATTTATATTAATTGGCAGAAGGATTAAAGGGAAGTGAAAGAAAAAATCTGTGAGCATACTGGGGGTCTGGAAAGTGACACAGGAAACAGAAACATTAATAACATTTAAAAGGTCTTGTGGTGAACATTAAAAGAGATGCTACCTGTAAGTCCTTAGCTTGGGAGGTGGACCATGGAAGTCTTCCTTTTAGCTCCATTTTTATTTTACTTACTGTATTTATTTATTTTATTTAGGGATTATAGTGTAGAACAAGCCCTCTTGGCCTAACAAGCCATGCTGCCCAGCAACCCATCTATTTAACACAAGCCTAATCACAAGATAATTTGTAATTACCAATTAACCTACTAACCAGGACATCTTTGGACTGTGGGAGGAAACCAAAACACCCATAGGAAATTCACACATTCCACGGAGAGGCTTAATGTCTTCCTCCTACACTGTAAATTATTATTAATCTATGATAGAAGCTTTAGCTAACACATTCCTGTTCTCTTCAGTTCATCCTTTGTGGAAAAGGCCTTGAACTCTAATGTACTTTCCATAAATTCTACCTAATATTCCTGGATTTCACTCCGGCTTTAGAATTTGCCTTACTTAACTTCACATTTCTATTCTCCCACTATGGTTTGGCATTGTTCATACATTTTTTCCCTTGGCTTCCGCCTAAATAAAACATAATATCTATGAATTATTATAAATATATATTACCGAGAGTGAAATTGGACACAACATGCCTGTACTGTATCACTGCTTTGAAGAATAGCTGTGTGAACTTCTCTGCTGTCTGAATGAAATGTGAAGTAATTTAGGTACCTTAAATAATGTAAACATTGCATTTGTAGAAGTATTTTAAACAATGGGAACAGTACAAGGGATAGTCAAATGAAAAGATTCAGGATTTAAAAAAATGCCAGCCTTTGGCATTTGACTGTCCTAGGAAATTTCTCAATATGTCCTACCTAACTCTAAATTTAGTCAATGAACCTGGGTACCAAATGACAAAAATATTGTCTGAGCAGCTTTCAACAAGGATATTTCTTCGTTATGTTCTGATTTGCATATGGAAAGGAGAGAGGGCAGAGTGTTGGGCTGTTCTCGTGGGGAAAATCTGGCACTCCAGGCAACTAAAGTTGATAATGGGTAAACTGGGGTTGAGACTATGGAGAAATATTCAACTTGTTTCATTTCAATGTGATGCTCCTGTGCGTGATTGCTGCAATTTTCCTTGTTATTGCACCCATGAACTGTACACAAAGATGCACTGGTCTGAAGGGCCAACTGGCTAATTTCTCTAATGTCATCTCTTTGGAATATGATTAAATTGTCCACACACTTGGCAACAATGTGTAGACAGCAAGCCAATGAGAAAACTTGGTGCATCTGGAAGGATTATTTAAACAGGCTCACTGCAAAGGCACTAAATAGCATTGTGTAACTAACTTAGCACAAGAAATATAACTGCATTGATAGCATCTCAATGTATTTATGTATGACTTTGTTTAAGAGACTAACCTTTTAACAATGACGTGGACCTATTTAAAATAAATGATTTAATATTTTGTTTAACTAGCAAGAATATCAATAATAATTAATTTTGGTGTTAATATTGCACTATGGTTTTTCATCTTAATAATCTCAAATCATTTTAAGTATTAATATGTTCATTTATTGACAACATTCATAAACTTCTTGGAGCATAATTTATACATTTTATACATTAGAAAGAACAGATATATATTGAAAAGGAATCATGTAATTATTAAACTACTTATGACAAAAAGCAAAAAATAATCAAAAATAAGTGACTGTTAATGTTATTGCCAATATATTGAAATAATAAAGCACTAATTTAATGACACTTAACATAATGTAATAATGGTGTTACCATTAACCTAAAAATTCTGCCAATTTCATGGGAAATATGTTAGAATATAGACCATAACATTTAGGTGTAGAATTAGGCCAATCAGCCTTTTGAGACTGGTCTGCCATTTCATCATTGCTGGCTTATTATCCCTCTCAACTCCATTCTCCTGCCTTCTCCCCTGTAACCTTTCATTCTCTTACAAATTAAGGACTTGTTCGTCTCTGTTTTAACTATGCTCAGTGCATGGTATGCATAGCCATCTGTGGCAAAGATTTCTACAGATTCACCACCAAATGGCTAAAGAAAATCCTCTTCATTTCCATTCTAAAGGGATGTCTTTCTATTCTTTGGCCTCTGGTCCGAGACTCCCCCACTATAAGAAACATCCTCTCCACGTCCACTCTATCTAGGGTTTCAATATTCGACAGCAGGGCTTCTGGTGGATTTTGTTTTTTGTTACCCACAGTTAAGTTCAAGAGATGAGATTTTGAATTTAATGCCGAGTAAATTTCTTATAAATCTCATTACATTTTCATTATAAGAGAGTTTAGAGCTCATGATTTCTCAATATCCCACAGAACCTCTGCCTACACATTTAATCAATATTCAGACTCCAATTTCCAATTGAATGCTGACATGTTTCCACCACTGCACTCTAATCTATCAATAGATTATCATGCATTACATATGGCTCGTTGGTCACGCTCGTACTTTACAGTCAGTGTACCTGCTCAAACTCCTAGTTCATCACATCAACAGGACCAACATGTCGTGGAGGAGCCACACTTGGGTTGAGTTATTAAACCAAGACCTAATCCATCCTCCTATGTGATCAATGCTCTTAAGTGTGTAAAAGCAGGAGATTCTTCCTGGTGTAAAAACATTAATCCCTGATTTTAAAGTAGGCTGTTTGAGATTTTTTTTCCAATAGTTGCATGAGACACTTTGCACAAGTTGTCTGTCATGATTCATAGGGATTACTAGATCTTGAGCAACACACACAAAGAGTTGGAGGAACTTAGCACGTCAGGCAGCATCCAGGATTCTGCCCATTCTTTTCCAGTCCTGATGAAAGGTCTTTGTCCGAAACGTCGACTGTTTATTCAATAGATATTGTCTGACCTGCAGAGTTCCTCCAGCATTTTGTGTGTGTTGCTCTAGATTTCCAACATCTGTAAAATACCTTGCACCCCTGATTTCAAAGTGCTTTGGGTTGTCTTGGATCATTAATGTTGTAGAAATGCAAGTCTTCCATCAGAAAGCACATGGAAGGTGTTAGGATTTACTCCCCTTAGCCTACCTCAGAAAGCATGCCCACAGCAAGAAACTCATTGGTGGCAAATACTTCAGATTATAGAGCTTAGATGCACCACTCAAAGCAATAACCAGGAACCCCACTGAAACAAAAAATCACTCCATTGATGCCTTATATCTAAAGATTTTTAAAAAGCTACTGTAAAGAAATTTCTGCTGAAACCAGGAGCAGTTTATAAATATTAGAAAATGCCATTAAGTTTTATTCATATTCACGATTAGAGGACAAGCTGTTTCATTGCTTTAAGATATTTCCTGTTCCCCTGAGAGATGGTTATTTCACAGTCTAAATCAAGGATGTTACAGTAGTCCCTGCTAAAAGATTGTAATTGTAACACGTGTTTAAACCTGTTCTCAGATGGTGGGCGGGGGGGGGGGGTGGCGGGGTGGCGGCAGGAGGCATGGGATCACCTTGTAACTCAGTATTAAGATGTAAAAAAATAAGGATTGGGTAAAATTGCAATGGAGCAGATTTTGATGAGGAATATTGGTAGTTTTGTGTGTCACCACAAGCAATGTTAATTTTCATATGAATGTGAAATCCCCAAATGATACTCAGGCAGGGGTTCCCAACTCTTTTGTGTCATGATTAATATTATTATGCATAGGGCCATGGATCCCTGGTTGGGAATCTCTGCACTCAGACTTTCGCCATCTTTTTTATGATGACACTCAACAGCAAGCGAGACAACAAAGCAGTGATTCCTTAATACCAGACACAAGAAGTGCTGCAGCTGCTGGAGATATGGAGCAACACACACAATGTGCTGGAGAAGCTCAGCAGGTCAGGCAGCTTCCGTGGATGGGAATAAACAGTCAATGTTTCAGGCCGAGGCCCTTCATTGGCACTGGAAAGGAAGGGTGAAGAAGTCAGTAAGAAGCTGGGGGGCAGGGAGGAAGTAGTACAAGGTGAAACTGGGAGAGGGGGAGAGGGTGAAGTAAGGAGCTGGGAAGTTGATTGGTGAAGGAGATACTGGGCTGGAAAAGGGGGAATCTGATAGGAGATGGCAGAAGACCATGGAAGAAAGGGAAGGGGGAGGAGCACCAAAGTGAGGTGATGGTCAGGTAAGAAGTGAAGGTCTCAGAGGGAAATGAGAATAGGGGATGGTGAATTGGAGAGGGAGGGGTGGCATCACCGGAAGTTTGAGAAATCGATGTTCATGCTACCCAGACGGAATATAAAGTGTTTTCCCTCCAACCTAAGGAGTGATACAAATGCTCCCCAATACTAACGGAGTGGAATGTATACAAGCACTCTACACCAGAAAATTCAATAAAGAACTACAGCAGCATCCTTTGTTAAGTGTTAATTGAAAGAGGCTGTTTTAAAACTGAGCATTTTCTATTAAGTGCTTTTCTGTGTTTCATGTTTTATAAACTTTCGTAGCTTAAAAGATAGGTTTAAAGTTTCTGAAAGGTTTCAATCATTTTTAAAATATCATTAAATATTTTGGAATCTCTAAGACATTCAGAAATATTCATAGCATTTACGAGTAAGTCAGGATATATAATTTGTAAACAATCACCTTCTTTTTGTGACAGTGGCTTATCCTACCCATCTATCCACAACTATGTATGTTTATCTTCGACCAGACTGCTGTAACATAACGCAAACATGAGAAAATCTGCAGATGCTGGAAATTCAAGCAACACACACAAAATGCTGGTGGAACGCGGCAGGCCAGGCAGCATCTATAGGAAGAAGTACAGTAGATGTTTTAGGTTGAGACCCCTTGTCAGGACTAATGGAAAAAAAGAGATAGTAAGAGATTTGAAAGTGGGAGGGGGAGGGGGAGACCTGAAATGATAGGAGAAGACAGGAGGGGGAGGAATGAAGCTACGAGCTGGGAAGTTGATTGGCAAAAGGGATACAAGGCAGGAGAAGGGGGAATATCATAGGACGGAAGTCCTTGGAAGAAAGAAAGAGTAAGGGGAGCACAAGAGGAAGATGGAGAACAGGCAAGGAGTTATTGTGAGAGGGAAAGAGAGAGAGAAAAATTAAAAATTATGGATGGGGTAAGAAGGCTTCTCCAGCCTCGTATCCCTTTTGCCAATCAACTTCCCAGCTCTTAGCTTCATTCCTCTCCCTCCTGTCTTCTCCTATCATTTCGGGTTTCCCCCTCCCCATCCCACTTTCAAATCTCTTACCATCTCTTTGTTCCGTTAGTCCTGATGAAGGGTCTTGGCCCGAAAAGTCGACTGCACTTCTTCCTATAGATGCTGCCTGGCCTGCTGTGTTCCAGCAGCATTTTGTGTGTGTTGATGTAACATAAAAGACCTTTTGGATTCACAGGGCCTACTACAAGGGATGTAGCCAGCTCTAAGAACTGAGATGAGGAGTAATTTCTTTAGCCAGAGGGTGGTGAATGTGGAATTCATTGCCATAGATGGAGGACAAGTCACTGGGTAGGGTTTTGATTAGTAGGGCATCAAAGATTATAGGGAGAAGGTAGGAGAATGGAGTTAGGGAAAATAAATTAGCTACGATCAAACGGCCTAAGTCTGCCCCTATGTCTTATGGTCCCTTCACCACCAGTGAAGACAGGAGGCAAGGGTTGGGCCGATTCCACTCACACTCCCGCGATGTTCATTGCTCTCTTTCCAGCTCTGAAGCTGCTACGTGCTTTGTGGTGATTTGCCCTGCTATATCATAAACTGAAACCAAGCCTATGGGCTCACTCTGTCTCCTCCAAAAATTCAGGTCTACAGACTCAATTTGGTTCAGAATGCTGTGCTCGCCTTTATTATTTGCATGATATGTATTTTTTTTTCCTTCTGGGTTCTTTCGGGTTTCTTGCTTTCTGATTGCCTATAAGCAGATGAATCTCAACGTTGTAAAATTTACGCATGCTTTGATAATAAATATACTTTGAATCCTTGAATACTTTGAAGATCTCTCCAACTTCTGCAAGATCCTAATCGTAAGTTCATCTTCATAGGTAGTGCTGAATGCAAACATTTCATCAAAAATCAATGGTATGAAGTTTCGAGCTGCGAAAGAGTGCAGGGACTTAAATATTAGACATACTTGGAAATCAGTACTGAGGGCCAGTAAGTGCATGTTGTTGTCCATTGATCTGTGAGTGTAAACAGTTGGTTTGCTGTATTCAGAGCAACCAAGGTGAAGAGCTTTTCCTTGCATCTGAAACTTGCCATTTGGTTGACTGGCATTGGTAAGACAATGGTAATGTATAGTGATCAGCTCCACTAGTGGCAGTGCACGTGCATGGAAGGAATTTGGTACTTGGACCATCAGGTCAGATTCAATTCTCAGACCATCCACCTTTCATTACCCTGATCAGACACTAGAAAACAGGACAGTACGCAGCAATCCTTACCAACTTCCTCCCCACAGACATGAATCAGGCCTTTAAATCCCACCCAACAGATGGCTCATACTCAGGCCCTGATTTAGTGCTCCCTCTGATAGCTCTCGTGTCTGAATCTCCTGATCTAAACCTAGGCTCAAATCCCTCTGGATGTCCAGGTGTTCAACTGAGAATTAAACCCAGGCTCTTTTACGGGGCAATCAATTTCTAGGTCAAATGTTCTGCTGCAAATTGTAATGCTTTAGGTACACAAACATAAAAAAATTTAATATCTGATTTTTCTGATGAGAAATAATTAGAATTAGCATCCTTCTTTTAAAGTATGTACTGTATTTTTGTAAGTGTTTACCAGAGGCAGCACTGTGAAACAGGAACTGATATCTACACAGACAAAGCGGGTAGAATTCATTAATTTAGATTGTGTGTGCATTCAGCCCCTTTGGATCCAGTTTGGATTCAGTAACTAAGAGAGACAAAAGACTGCAGATGCTGGAATCTGGAGCAAAAAAAAATCTGAACTGCCAAAGGAAGTTAATAGGTCAATCGGCATTTACAGAGGGAAATAGCCTATCAGTACTAGGCTGAAATCTGGTTTGGGTCCAACTAAAGGGTCATGACCCAAAAAATCATCTGCCTATTGCTCTCCACAGATGTCATTCTAGGAACTCATTTTTTTGATTTGGATTCAGTAACTGCTTATTACAAGAGAGATAAATAAGATATGAAAAACAATCAGCAAACACAATTTTCACAATGCATTAATCATAACTTTTATTATGACTTATGACTTGCTTCACCTTAAAGAGATAATAAGTTTCAGTCAGCCAGCAAAAATGGTTTTGAAATCAATCATTTTATAAAGAGCAACAACAGTTGAGATTTATTGTTCCGATCATTCAAAATTGAGTGAAAGTTTCAACCTTGTTGTTTGACCTTCAGAGATGTCACATAAAATATTCAGAAAAAGTAATATTTCACTGTTCCATAAGACTTAAATATTGATTGAAGAACAAACATGTGGATTGAAACACAATATGATTATAGATTTCTTGCATTCCTAAATGAGATTAATAATAATCCTGTTAGACTGAGTCATCCCAACCGTGTCAAGTTACAAAGAACCCACATTTAAGTGAGTAGCTTGGGGCAAATAAGTTAAGAGAAACAGTGATACTTCATTTTACGCTTGCTAACCTCATGTCGTGACGTAGCTATAAACTTATTACTGGATCCCATTGCACCAGATAATGGTGGAGTAAATGAGCAGACCTTTTAAATCTGCACTTAAAATCTATGCTTTCTCATAATTCCTCTGAGGTTTGAAGTTATGGCCCCTTTCTTCATCTTTGAGAAATGAAATACACAGCCAAGGTACAGCTCAATCCAATGAGCTGGTGGCCATTTGTGAAAAACAATCTGCTTGAAAATTGAATTAGAGTATCTTATCTGTACAATTCAGGAACACTGAAGTGAGTCTTAAAGAGTTTTCTGCTTAACCCGTTCACACAATTTCTCCTCATCTAGGTGCCCTCAGCATTGTCAAAAATTCCTCCCATTTGTCCTTTAACCTCCTACCATCACACAGGAAGTACAGGAACATTAGGACAAGAACTGTTAGGATGGGAAAGTAGCTTCTTTCACCCAGGCCTTGAGACAACTGAACTCCCGGCCACCACCCTGTTCTCATCACTTATGAAGCACCAGAAAGGCTCGGGACAGACTTTGACTTTGATGTAGCACCAATAGCATTATACTGTTTACTTTTTTGACTTGTAAATGCACCTTATGCTAAATGCCAATCTTCTAGAATATATTTTAACGTTTAACTTATTTGTGGTAATATCACTTTATGCATTGTATGTAAGTTGCACGTATGGTGTTGTGCACATTGGTCCAGGGGAACATTGTTTCATTTGGTGGTATACATGTATACGATTGAATAACAATAAACTTGAACTTGATCAACCATTCATTCAAATCCTTTAGGAAAATTTCTCCAGGTACAGTTAATCTCCCAAATGATTATGAGAGATTTACATAGCAGACAGTTTTTCTTTCTTATGATCGAAATGTCTAATACTAGAAGATTTGCAAAAATGGTGTGCTGATATGTAGGTAGATTTATACTCTTTTTGACACAGAGTGGTGGGTGTTTGGAATGTGCTGCCTGTGGTGTTTATGGAGGCAAATGTAATGGAGGCTATAAACATGAGAAAGTCTGCGGATGCTGGAAATCCAAAGCAACACACACAAAATACTGGAAGAACTCAGCAGGTCAGGAAGCATCCATGGAAATGAATGGAAGTTTCAAGCTGAGACCCTTCTTCAGGACTGAGAAGGCAGCAGGGAGATGCCATAATAAAAAGGTGAGGGGACGGGAAAGAGGCTAGCTGGAAGGTGATAGGTGAAGACAGGCGGGTGGGAAATGAAGGAATCTGCTGTGGGAGGAGAGTGGAAACATCTTTCATTTGTAAATGAACAGAGAGTCAACGCAAAATTTTTATTGTTAATAACTGTATTGAATAAGGACTTACAGTCAACGAATGGTTTTCTTTTCTTGTATGTAATTATTTTTATTTTGTAATATTTCTGAATAAAGTATTTTTGGAAAAAAAAGAGAGTGGAGCATAGGGCAAAGGGAAGAAGGAGGGAACGCAGGAGGAGTAGTAAGCAGGTGAGAATGTATAACAGGCGTTTAAAATCCTCTTACATAGGGGTATGAATATACAGGGAATGGAGGGATATGACATGGTATAGGCAGAAGGGATTAGTTAGGCATTTAATTACCATTTTAATTAGTTTGGCATAACATTATGGGCCGAGGTCCCTGTTGCAATGCTACACTGTTCTATGTTTTATGTGCCACAAAGTGATTGATCCTTTATGTTTCCACAGTTCAGCGGCAACTGAGCATGGACCATAAATAGCAGCTTAGCCAGTGGCTTCCACATTCCATAAATAAAAACAAATGGATTATCCTTACAAACTCTTCCAAACAGTACATTCCATATGGCAATAGTTCACTGCCTACAGAAATAGTCTTGAGCCCTTTTCTGCTTCTTTTACTAATTTCCTGAACAGGCGACACAGTATCGTGGCAGTTAGCACAATTCTACAAATGTATTACAACTCGGCAAGTCAGATTTCAGGATTCAATCCTGGTGTCCCCTGGAAGGAGCTTCTAGGTCCTACCCATGGAATGTGAGGACCTTCTCTGGGTGCTCTGCTTCCCACTCAGTTAATTTGTCATTCGGTTAATTTGACAATAGTGATTGACACAATTGAGTGTCAATCAGTTAATTTGTCATTGTAAATTATCCCATGATTAGACTAGGGCTAAATTGTGGGTTTCTTTCTTTCTTTTTCAATCTTTTTATTAGTTTTATAAAATATAAACATAACATAGCAATAATACAAAATTGTTGGAAATACATTGTTATACTTAAGATGAGTAATTATAAAACCAAATAGTATAAACTGACAAAACTCCCAATCATGTAGGATAACAATGAATAACACAGGACAAAAAGATAATAACTAGAGAAAAATCATGAAAAAAGAAAAAATAAATTAAAAAAACAACCCCCACCCCCCCAAAAAAAACTAATCTAAACAGTATTAAAAAGACTTGGGCAACTTTAACAACGTAAAAATGGAAGGAAAAAACACCTTAGTGTCGACGACTCCGTTCCTCTCAATCAACACTACAGAGAAGTAAAATAAATTTGGAAATTGTCAAATTACATCATATGAAAATGCTGAATAGATGGCCTCCAAGTTTTTTCAAATTTAATGGAAGGGTCATAAACCACACTTCTAATTTTTTTCCAAATTTAAACACAACATAGTTTGTGAAGTTGTGGGTTTCTTGAAGGGCTAGTGGGCCCCATTCCACACTGTATCTCAAAACATAAAATGCTTCAAAGATTTCTAACAATGGTACAGCATGATTTGCATGTTGCTACCCAGGAAATGGTGCACCTTTTACGTGATAACATCATCATGTCAGACCAGCCTCTCAAAGCGAAACCCCAACTCAAAGTCAATGGTTGTGAATTATGTACGTTTCTCCCAATTATGTTACCCTACACACCCTTGAAACATGCAACTCATTTCTGAGGCAAGAACAGTACTGAAAACTCTGTGACTCTGTCCAAACACAAGAGAAGACTCTCTAATGGTAAAACAAAGTGTCAGATCGGAACCTCATGGGTTTTATAACCATCACATAAACAATTTAACAAATATAATTATTTTAAGCAGGCCTCAATCTTCATTAAAAGCAGAAACACTCAATGGGTCAGGTAGCTTTACCAGTATTAATTCCAGATTTCTGGCATCTGCATTATTTTTATTCTCAAACCTTCTTGCTGATAGAATATTAACAGGTTATATGCACGAGATTGACCTAAGAACCACAACCACTGCATGTCTTAAAATAAGGTACAGTTTTTCTTTTTGTGGTTATTCCTCTTCACAATATTAAGAATGTGAACTTCAAAAGTGGGAGTCTCATGAGTGACGTTTACTAAATCAAATATCAGTAAAAAGTCTTCCTGCTCCTAAAATAATCAATCACCTATTGTTCTAATTGTAAGAAGTGTGCAGTCATAGTTGAGATCAGTTTCATCCTCATATTTGTGTTAGTTTCATCGAAGGATCTTACCCAATTGACCTAATGCATTGAAAGAACTCAGCTGGTTAAGCAGCACTTAAGGAGGGAAATGGACAGTCTATATTTCAGGCTGAGACCCTTCATCTGGACTGAAAGAAAGAGGGGAGATAGTAAGTATAAAAACATAGAGGGGTGTGTAGCTTGCTGCTCTGCAGGGTTTACTTATCTCTGTGCTGAACGGAGGCTGTGGCCTACAACTAACAGGCTCCTGGGTCAGCTGCAGTGATGACTGGCTTCATGGCTGTGGACTCACTTTTGTGAACTTCAGCTGTTTGCTTACTTTTGTTGTTTGCACAATTTATTGTTCCCTCTGTGCATTTGGTGTTCGACAGTCTTTTTTATAAATGGGTTCAATTGTGTTTCTTTGTTTTGTGGTTGCCTCTAAGGAGACAAACCTCAAGGTTGTCCATCATATACATACTTTGATAACTGTACTTTGAACTATGAAATTTTCTGAATTCACCTGGGTAACCTGATTCGATTTAAATTTTTTTTTATCTCATATCACCCACCTCACCTGGATCCACCTATATTTTTTTTCCTGGGGAACCCTATTATATATCAAAGAAGATTGTTTTGATTGGAATGGAGGGTGTTTGTGGATTTTGGGAAGTGGAAATCAGGAGAAAGTGCATCAGTCCTCATTGAGGTCAGTGGTTAGAAAGGGTGAGCAACTTTAAGTCCTTGGGTGTCAGTATCTCTGAAAATGTGTCCTGGGCCCAACACATTGATGCAATCATAAAGAAGACATGCCAGTGGCTCTACATTGTTCGGAGTTTGAGGAGATTTTTTATACATCACCAAAGAGTTTCTATAGCTATGCAGTGGAGAGCTTTCTGATAGGCTGCATCACCACCTAGCATGGTGGCTTTTATTCACGGGATCGCAAGAAGCTGCAGAGGGTTGTAGACTCAGGTCAGTCCATCAGGAGTAGAACCCTCACCACCTTCAAGGGCATCTTAAAGAGGAGGTGCCGCAAGGGGTGACGTCCATCATGAAGTACTCTAAGTCTGAAAACCCACACTCAAAGAAACAAGGACAACTTCTTCCTCTCAGTCATTGGATTTCTGAAGAACACATGAAAATGACCTCATTATTCCTTCTTTCTTGCCCTGTTCATAATTTAGAGTCACTTCTTTTCTCATGTCGTTGCACGGCACTGCTGCTAGAAGACAGCAAATTTCACTTCGTACAAAAACAGTGAATACAAAGCAGATTGTGATTTGTAATATGTGCCTCCCACTTTTAGCCCTGTTTCAAAAAAAGCTACTGCATATAGGTAAAATATAATTCACAAGGAATACTAGCAAAGCTTTTTGCTTATAAATGTGCTAGATCTGGGTGAATAGATTTACCAATAAGTATGGGTTTCAGTTAGGGAGAAAGAAACCTTGATTCTGTACTCATTATGTGCATACAGAAACTGATTGGACAGGATTGAGCTGGTGAACACTTTGCTTTAATGGTTTTATTTATGTACCATTAAGAATTAAGCCATATTTCAGTTGCAGCTGCAGTAAAACAGATTAGATTTACTCAGTTTCTACACCGCTTTCATCTCCATTTCAATCCCCTTGATGGTATTTTGTTGTCGGAGTATTCAAATGACACAGTCTTTGACATGCTTTTAAAGCTGCTTTTATCTCTTTTATGAGCAGGTCCTATCAACCATACATATGGTTCCTTGAATCATACACTCAGTGGCCACTTTATTAGGTACCTGCTGTATCTAACAAAGTGCTCACTGAGCATATGTTTGTGGTCTTCTGCTGCTGTAGCCCTTCAAGCTTCAACATGTTGTGCATTCAGAAATGTTCTTCTGTACACCACTGTTGAAATGCATCGTTAATCTATTAACTTGATCCAGTCTGGCCATTCTCTTCTGACCTCTTTCACTAACAAGGGCTTTTTTGCCCAAAGAACTACCACTCACATGTTTTTTTTTTCAGTTTCTTGAATCTTTCGCTCTAAATTCTAGAGACTGATGTGCTTGAAAATCCCAGGAGATCATCAGTTTCTGAGATACTGAAACCACCCTGTCTGGCACCAACAATCATGGTCAAGGACACTTAGGTCACCTTTCTTCCCCATTCTCATGTTTGGTCTGAACAACAAATCAACCTCTTGACCACTTCGGCATACTTTTATGCATTGAGTTGCTGCCACATTATTGGCTGATTAGATATTTGCATTACAAGCAGGTATACAGGTATACCTAATAAAGCGGCCACTGAGTGTAAAGTACAGAATGTTTCAACTGTTCTTTCTCTTTTACAGCTTTGGTTTTCTATAGGTAGGCACTCCAGAAGGACTGCCTATGCTGTCCTAATCTCATGGTAAGCATGTCCCATCCTCTACAGGCTTCACAGATTCTGCTTGTTTTTTATACTCATGTCAGCAGCACAATTACATTGTCAAATTCTCCCTCTCAGACGTCTAATGCTGAGACAAACTAAAGGACAATTTATATTTTTGCGTCAAATCTATGCCATAGGTAGAGCATAGCGGCGTGCCCTATGCTGTAGCCTGATGTGCACCTCCCCAAAAATGTAACTACGCGTCGCGGTGACTCAGACTGAAACAACTGTGATTGGTCCACTTGCTAGCATCGTTTGGAGACGATGAACCAAATCATCAAACCCACCTGCCAACATCTGAAAATATTTGAAATGCATATCTTCGTTCATGTCTCTCAGTGGCTGGACAAGCACAGAAAATTCACCCTCCTTCTGCCTCAATCCGTTCAATGGTCGTACACACCATCTCCTCCGACGTCTTCTCTCTTTTCTGCGATGCAGTAATTTCAATAAAAGTAACTCTTGTTCAACATTAATTAGCTCCAACTCCAACATGATGCGTTCAGCCTTGTCGCCGTTGTTTAAAGTACACAAAGAAACTCCAACACGAAGAAACTCAACACAGTGGCATAGAAACCACACCGCCAACTAGCGTTTTGGCGGTGAATTGCAGAGCAACGCAGACACACCAATGCAAAAGTATAAATGCTCACAACAGCGTAGAGCCTACGCAGAAGTATAAATCCGCCTTAAGCCTATTAGTAGTAAGTAGAGACAGGAAATATGAGTTGGTGTCTATCAATCTACACTAACTATATAATCTTTGGCTGGATGTCATTGGCAAACAAAGATGCTTCATAATCTCATTCGGGAATTGGATAGTGATTTGCCAAATTCAGACAGAAACTTAAATTTTGGATTGTCAAGAGGGACTTGTATTCACCAGGTTTCTCCACCATCATAAGGCACCAATTCTGACACCAGCTTGAAACCCTTGTATTATGAACCTGATTTTGAAATTTGGCTGGTGTGTAGAGCAATGTTCGATATATTGCTTTTAGGGAAACTTGTAATGAAAAGTGTATACATTGCAATAATTTCTAAACCTTAACATATTCCAAATATCGCTGCTGTATTCTAATACACAGAAACAGATGTTTTTCCCTGTTCTCAGTAACATGCACTGGACTGGTATTGGAAAATTAAGTTAAAGCCTGGGTGTATCAGCATGGCATTCTTCCCAGAATCCTGTGGCCCCTCCTCGTCTATGCAGTTCCAATCTCGACAGTCGAAACCTTAGAGAGGAGGGTTAGCAACCACTTCAGGAGATGGCTGGGGCTGCCAAAGAGCCTGAGCAGCATCGCACTCTATGGACACCACAACAAACTGCAACTGCCCTTCAAATCCTTGGAGGAAGAATTCAAGGTAACAAGAGCCAGAGAAGTGCTACTGTATAGGGACTCAAGTGACCCGAAGGTGGCTAGAGCAGGGATCCAAGTAAGTACTGGCAGGAAGTGGAGGGCAGAGGAAGCTGTTCAGGAGGCAGAGGCGTGGCTGCGTCACAGGAGGCTGGTGGGAGTGGTCACACAAGGCCGAGCTGGGCTAGGATCCTTTTGAACTCCCCAAATGGACACCAGAGGGAAGGAAAGGCGTCGTCTAGTTCAGGAGGAGGTGAGGGCAGTAGTGGAGGAGATGAGAGCCTGTAAGGCGGTGGGAATGAAGCAACAGGGAGCTTGGACAAGATGGGAGAATGCGGTTGAGAGGAAAGTGACCTGGGCTGATCTTTGGAAAGCCGAACCACACCGCATCCAATTTCTCATCCAGGCAGTGTACGATGTGCTTCCAAGCCCATCAAACCTGCACACATGGGGCAAGGCAGAGTCATCTGTGTGCCCACTGTGCTCCAAGCGAGGAACCCTGGAGCACATCCTCAGCAGCTGTGCAAAGGCACTTGGTGAGGGACGATACAGGTGGAGGCATGATCAGGTCCTGAAGACCATCGCTGAAGCCATCAGCGCAGGAGTTGAGTGGGTGAAGCGGTCCCGACCCTCCAAGCAGACCATTGCCTTTGTCAGAGCTGGGGAGCAGCCAATACCTGCCAAAAGAACATCTGCAGGCATTCTGACCTCTGCAAGGGACTGGCAGCTGTTGGTGGACGTCGAAGGGCAGCTGAAGTTCCCCAAGCATATCGCAGCCGCCACCCTGCGACCAGACATTGTCCTAGTGTCTGAGTCTACTAAGCAAGTGGTGCTGCTGGAGCTGACAGTCCCATGGGAAGATAGCTTGGAGGAGGCCTTTGAAAGGAAGCTCTCCAAATACGCAGGACTGGTCAGCAACTGTCAGCAGGCTGGATGGAGAGCGACGTGTCTCCCAGTGGAGGTTGGTTGTAAGGGATTCATAGCCCGTTCTTTAGTGAGAGTCTTCAGCATTTTGGGCATCGAGGGAGAGAGGAAGAGGAGAGCCATCCGCAGTACCACAGATACGGCAGAGAGGGCCTCAAGATGGCTGTGGCTCAAAAGAGGGGAGCCATGGAGTCATAAGTAGCTAGCCATCTGGACACAAGCTGGGGTCTGATCAGCCCCGGCTGGGTCACCTGGAGGAGGTTGTATGATGTTGAAAGACCCGAAACACCCGATGATTCCAGGAACATCACTGAAGATGTGTCCAGAAGCATCAATAGATGTATGTACACAGTTGCTGTACCAATGTCCCTCCATGGCTTTGCCCTTCACTATGGGTGGACTGTAGTAGAAATTTCAAAATCGGTATTGTGGCACATTGTCTGCTGTTTCAGAGCAGACTTTAACTCAGCAGGTGTGTGACTGACGTTGTGGGCATCACTGAGTCGTGGTTGAAAGAAGGCCATAGTTGAGAGCTTAACATCACAGGATATATTTTGTTTTGAAAGGACAGGCAGGAAAGCAGAAGTGGTGGTGTAGCTCTGTTGGTAAAAGATGGAATTACATCTTCAGAGAGAGGTGACTGAGGGTCAGAGAACATTGAATCTTTGTGGGTAAAGTTAAGAAACTGCAAGGGTAAAAAAAATTATGGGAATCATATATAGGCCTCCAAATAGCGGCCAGGATGTGGGGTTGAGATTGCAATGGGAGCAGGAAAAGGCATGTAATAAGGGTAATGTTACAATGGTAATAGGGGGACTTCAATATGCAAGGGGATTGGGAAAACCAGGTTAGTTTCGGATCACAAGAGAGGGAATTTGTTGAATGCCTGTAGGATGGCTTTTTACAGCAGCCTGTGCTTGTACCTACGTGGGGAAAAGCTATCTTAGATTGAGTGTTGTGTAATAACCCAGATCTTATTTGGGAGCTTAATGTACAGGAACCCAAGGAGGCAGTGGTTGAATTTATACTGCAATTTAAGAGGGAGAAGCATAAGTCACATGTATTGGTATCACAAAGGAATAAAGGGAATTACAGAGGCATGGGAGAGGGGCTTGACCAGGTGGACTGAAGGAGGATACTAGTGGAGATGATGACAGAGCAGAGGTGACTGAAGGTTCCAGGAATAGTTCACAAGGCGCAGGATAGATCTGTCCCACAGAAGAAGTAGCTCTCAAATGAAGGGGTAGGCAAGAGTGGCTGACGAGTGAAGTTAAGGACTTTATTAAAGCCAAGGAAAGGGTATATAAGGCAGCAGAAGTGAGTGGGAAGTTGGATGATTGGGAAGCTTTTAAAATCCAACAAAAGCAAAAAAAAAAGCTATAAAAAGGGAAAAGATGAAATATGAGGGCAAACTAGCCAATAATATAAAGCAGGATACTAAAAGTTTTTTTTTCAGTTATATAAAGAGTAAAAGGGAGGTGAGAGTTGCTATTGAACCACTGGAAAATGATGCCGGTGAGGTAGTAATGGGGGACAAAGAAATGTCAGATGAACTGAATGGGTACTCTGCATCAGTCTTCAATGTGAAAGATACTAGCAGTGTGCCTGAGGTCAGTGAGTATCAGGGAGTAGGTGTGAGTGCCTTTTCTATTACAAAGGAAAATGTGCTAGGCAAACTGAATGGTCTTAAGGTGGATAACTCATCTAGACCAGATGGACTACATCCCAGGGTCCTGACTGAAGTTGCTGAAGACATAACGGATGCATTGGTCATGATCTTTCAATAATCACCTGATCCTGACATGGACCCACTAGACTGGAAAATTGCAAATATCATTCCACTCTTTAAGAAGGGAAGAAAGCAAAAGAAAGGAAATTATAGGCCAGTTAGACAAACCTCACTAGTTGGGAGAGTGATGGAGTCTATTATTAAGGATGAGGTTTTGGCATACAAGGAGAATAATGATAAAGTATGTCAAAGCCAGCCAGGTTTCTGTAAAGAGAAATATTGCCTGTCAAATCTGTTAGAGTTCTTCATGGAAATAACATGTAGGGAGGACAATGGCGAGGCAGTGGATGTTATTTACTTCGATTTTCAGAAGGCATTTGATAAGGTGCCACACGTAAGGCTGCTTAACAAGATAAAATCCTATGGTGTTACAGGAAAGATACTTACATTGATTGAGGAATGGCTGACAGGCAGGAGGTAGTGAATGGGAATAAAGGGGGCCTTTTCTGGTTAGCTGCCAATTACTGGTGGTGTTCCTCAGGGGTCAGTATTGGGACTGATTTGGATAATGGAACTGGTGACTTCATGTGTGGCAAAATTTGTGGATGATATGACGATTGGTGGTGGTGTAGATAGTGCTGAGGAAACAATGTAATTGCAGCAGGACTTAAACAAATTGGAAGAATGGGCAAAAAGGTGGCAGATGGAAGACAGTATTGGGAAATGTATGATAAAACATTTTGGTAAAAGGAGCAATAGTGTGGACTATTATCTAAATGGGATGAAAGTTCAAATATCAGAAGTGCAGAGGGACTTAGGAGTCTTCATGCAAGACTCCCAGAAGGTTAATTTACAGGTTGAGTCTGTGGTAAAGAAGGCAAATGCAATTTTGGCATTCAGTTTAAAGGGAATAGAATATAAAAGCTAGGAGATAATACTGAGGTACTAACAGGCAGCACTTGGAGTATTGGCAACAGTTTTGGGCCACGTAGCTCAGAAAGGACATGTTGTCATTGATGAGAGTCCAAAGGAGGTTCACGAGAGTGATTCCAGGAATAAAAGGGTTAACATATTAGAAACATTTGGCAGCTTTGGGCCTGTACTGACTGCAATTTAGAAGAATCTCATTGAAACCTACCGAATGTTGAAAGGACTAGATAGGGTGGAGTGGAGAGGATGTCTCCTCTGATGGAGGCATCCAGAACTAGAGGGTACAGCTTCAAAATTGAGGAGCGATCTTTTAGGACAGAGGTAAGGAGGAAGTTTTATTAGCCAGAGAATAGGGAACCTGTGGAATGCACTGCCACAGACAAGTGGTGGATACCAAGTCCGTGGGTATATTTAAGGTGGAAGTTGACAGTTTTCTCATTGGTCAGGGTATCAAAGGATATAGCGAGAAGGCAGGTGTATTGAGTTGAATGGGATATAAAATCAGCCATGATGGAATAGCAGAGCATTCTTGATGGGCTGAATGGCCTAATTCTGCTCCCATGTCTTGTGGTCTTATGGACTGCTCTCCAGGTATTAGGAATACTGTTTCATCCACTGGGAAATCATGAGAACAAGGACGTTAGGGGACAAATACCCTCTCTCAATCTTTGACACAAAGAAATAGTGCTGAATATGGGAACTTGAGCATGGGTCTAACTTCAAGCTTAACATTAGATCTTGCATTTAGTTTACTTGGGCCCCGTAGTCAATATAACTACAGCATCAGGTGCTTATTTACATGAATTATGTACTAATATCAGTTGATCTGTGGTGCAAAATATGACTGCAACAATTGGTACGTCAGAGATCATTTTTAAAGTCAGTTTGGTGGTATCACATAAAGTTTGCAATGTAATTTTGACAGTGAAAGGCTATAACTCCTCCCCAGGTGTGCACGTTAATATTTTATGTATTTTTTATGTGATAGTATTGCCCTGCCAATTTGAGAGATGAGTTGAGAATATTGTGCCTGATATTTCTTTTCTTGGAGGATTGTGGTCCTGTAATCTTAAAAGTTTTTCTTTCTACTGCACCTGAGTAACCCACATGATAGGCTGACTGATGCTGTCTGAAATTTAATATACACCCTAGAATGACGCCAGATTTGTCCCCAGAGTTTTCCAGGGCAACAAATAAAAAACCTCTAGCTGTCTATCCTACCATGTTCAGAAGGAATAGATTTGTAAGTGCATTGGAAAATTCTAAAACATCAAAATGTGAAAGCAGGCATCCAAATAAACAAAAGTGCAGTAGAATGGTGAGATTGTAGAGTCCCGAGATTTGGGTGACCTAATGACTGGTTTTCTCAAGGCTTGTCTGGAGGCAGAGCAAATAATTAGAAAAGTAAGCAGATGTAGTGATTGGTGATACAAGAGACAGCAGATGCTGGAATCTGGAGCAGCAAATAACCTGTTGGAGGATCAGTCGGTTGAGCAGCATTTGTGGAGGAAAGGGAATTGTTGACAGCTCAGGTTGAAAGCCTGCATCATGGCTGAGAGTGGAGAGGAGAGATAGACAGTATAAGGAAGGAGAGAGGGTGTAATGTTGAACGAGGAGCCAGAGAAAGTTAGTTAATTGAAAAAGGTTGAAAGATGAAGGTCAGGTTGAGCCAGGTAGGGGAGGTGGGGTGGGGAGGAGTTGGGAGACAGAGGCATGTAGATGATAGGAGGTTGCATACAAAAAAGAAACAGATAGAGTCAAGGGAGAGTGTAGAGAGTGAATGTGGAGACAGCTGGGAGGGTGATAATCAGGAATACAAAGGCTACCATGGTGGAATCTGACAAGGAATAAGGGTGATAATGGGAACCATTAGAAGAGAGGGGAATAGAAAATGAAACTAGATGGGAGAGGGTTTAGGAGTTGCCTGTAACTGTAATACGTGCAATAGATGGATGGAATGCAATCAATGAACACAAAATTCATGAGTTTATGTTTCACTTATAGATTTTGCCTGTCCACTCTCAGTCCTGATGTGGGGTTTTGACCCAAAACATCAAAAATTCCTTTCCTCCCATAGCCAATGCTTGGCTCGTTGATTTCCTCCAGCACATTGTTTGTTGCTTCATATTCCAGCACCTGCAATATCCTGTGTCTTCATTTGCATTGTCACAAATGTAAAATTGACCACGAACAAGTGAAATTGGGGAGTATAATAAAACGTAATTTGCTTTACACGATAAAAGTATTCCTTGATGTATTTCAGCAGTTAACCTGCTGTAGTTTTATTAACACAGCTGAAATGGGTTTGTAAGCAAAATAATTAGTTTTAATAAAAGTATCACATTTCCATTCCACTTGTAACCTGATTTATAATCATTAAAAATGTCTTAAAATAGTATAATACTCATTTAAGGACTTGTAAGTTTGTTTTGATATTATATCTTTGAATGAAAAAACTTTGCAAAAAGGTCTACTTGTGCCTGTGTACTGAAGCAAACGACTGGATTTTAAAGCACGAGTTTTAGCAGAGGTAACAGCCCTTCTTAGGGAGACCTAGGCTGAGTGAGTAAGCATTGAAGCAGGACGAAATATAATAAAGAACACTGGCATAACTGATTTTGGCTCAGGTTTAAGTCTGCTTAAAAATTTCCAAAGTTAATTGCTCTAGTCTTAGCAGAATTTCTACCAGTTATGAAGAGAAGCTGACCAAATATGAATTGTTTTCTTTGGCGTGTCAGAGGCAAGAGTCAGGGTTGGGCTGATATATAAGTTCACGAGAGACTTAGACAGGGTGGAAATGTCAAATACTACAGGGCGTAACTTTAAGTTGACGGGCAGGGAAGCTTAAAAGAGATTAACATGGCAAGTGTTTTTTTTACAAAGACAGTTGTAGGTGACTGGAATGGCAAAGAAGATACTCTGATTTGTCAATTGTATGATAGAGCTAATTGCAATTCTGAGTTATATCTATCCCATATAAATTACAAATTCCCTCTTGATTCAAGTCAACTATGATGAGGATTTTATTCAGCATATCTGGAATCCTTTGACATAAATATTCATCCCTCCATCAATGTATAATAGATGCAATGTATTTAAATTACAAAATGAACAGCATTTACCTATAAATGCTACTCCAATGGCGCTCCCAAACTGTAGGTTTCCTGCAAAGCCTCACAAGATTCTGACTTCTGCTGGATCTAAATCTTGAAACTCCCTATCTAATATCACTGCTGAGTATCATAACCCGAAGAACTGCGGTGGTTCAAGTTGGCAGCTCACCACCCATCTACCCATGGGCAATTTGCCCTGGATAATTAACATTGGCTTTGAACTCATAAATGAATAATAATAAATAATCTAAACCTCTCATCTCTATTAGTTTTAGATGCTCTTTAAAATATATCTTGCCACCAGACTTCAAATGACTCTGCATCTATGAGACCTCCGTGAAGTCATGCTTTATCACCTTCATGGCCCGATGTAAGTATGAGTTCTTTTAGTTGGGCAGAAATGTTTCTGTGCTGTTCACTATGTAACTGCATGGTTTACTTCATTTTGCCGCTAGTAGGCTTACATTGTTTCTTTCACATCAAGGGGAGACTTATCCTTGATGTATAAACCTGTCAGAGGGTCAGGGGTCTAATTCTAGTAAATGGAAAGCACCTGTTTCCCCGAGCATAGGGGTAAAAATCCTAGGAATATAGATAAAATTGGGAAAAGGATTCAAGGAGAGGATGAGGGAAGTCTCTTTCACTCATAAAACCCAAAATCCATTTTCTGAAAGGGCAGCCACAGCGGAAATCTTCATCATGTTTAAGCAGTACTTGATGTGAACTTTGAGCTCTGATATGCAGAGCCATGGACACTGTCCAGAAAAGTGGGATCAGATTGAGTCACTCTTTTCATACTGGCACAGACAAAACAGGTTGAATAATACATTTTTTACAAAGTTAACATGTCACACCAATCTGAAGGACTGAAGATTTTCCCCTTTCCTATGTTTTTGTGGCTTTTCCCTGGATTGATATTCAAGATATTCACATTTCATATTTTATGTCGTTTCCTGTACATAAGAGTGAGGAGAATGAAATAAATGTTACTCTAGATCAAATGCAGCACCAAAAACTCCCAACAAAAGATAAAGAACACAATAATACTAAAAAAGCACACAATAAATATAAATACATAAGATAGCTTATATACATAGATTGATAATATGTCCATTAAGTGATGCTAGTCTGTATGTGACTGATGGGAGATAATAAAGTAGTGGTGAAGTTAGTGGGTGGAGTGTTGATCAGCCTCACTGGTGGTGGAAAGCAACTGTTTTTGAGTCTTGTGGTCCTCGTGTAAATGCTACGTAGCCTCCTCCCTGACAGGAGTGGGACAACCTGTCCGTGATCAGACTGTGTGGGATCCTTCATGATGTTCCTGGCCCTCTTTTGGCATCTTTTTGTATGTGTCCAATGGCGGGTAGGCTGCTGCCAGTGAGGCATTGGGCAGTTTTGACTAACCATGCTGGAGCTTTCCTGTCAACCACAGTGCGGTTTCTATACCAAGCAGTGATGCTGCTTGTCAGGATGCTCTCTCCTGCACATCTGTCGGATGGCATGAGTATGGATGTGTGAAGTCTAACCCTCCTCAGCCTGTTCAGAACGTAAAGGTGTTAATAAACTTTGTTGACTCTGTAGGATGTGTCCCGGGGCAAAGAGAGACTGTGTGTGATGTACACTCCCAGGAGTTTGAAACTGCTTGTAGTTTCCACTGTTGTGCTGCCGATGCTAAAAGCAGTGTGAGTGGGGAGAATTCTGCTGAAGTCAATAACCATCTCCTTTCTCTTGTTGACATTAACAAAGAGTTCATTTGCCTGGCACCAGGCCTCGAGTTCTTCTACCTCCTCTCTGTAAGCTGTCATTGTTAGTGATGAGCCCCACCACTGTCGTGTCATCAGCAAATTCCACGATATGATTACTTGGGTGTCTGGTTGTGCAGTCACGTGTAAGCAGGGTGCACAGCAATGGGTCAGCACACAACCCTGGGGGGGGGAGGGGCAGCTGTGTTGACCATGATGGGGCAGGGGGAGTTGTTGTGCATCCTGACTGTCTATTATTTAGGAAGTCCAACACCCAGTTTACACAGTGGTGTATTTAGACCAAGGAGTAGGAGTT
Source organism: Mobula hypostoma (assembly GCF_963921235.1). NCBI lineage: Eukaryota > Metazoa > Chordata > Chondrichthyes > Myliobatiformes > Myliobatidae > Mobula > Mobula hypostoma. Next base: position 174,489,802 of record NC_086101.1, read on the forward strand.
TGTTCACCAAGGTCTGTGGAACAAAAGTGTTGAATGCCAAACTGAAATCCAGAAATAGCATTCTGACATAAGTGCCCTTGTTTTCTAGGTGTGTCAGGGCCTGGTGAGCGGCAGATGCTATGGCATCCTTTGCAGAGCAGTTCTATCAGTAAACATATTTGTAATTGCCCAGTGTCCCAGGAGTGGAGCCATTATCAGCCACTCAAAGCACTTCATGATGATTGTTGTCAGTGCTACTGGGTGGTAGTTATTGGGTTTGAAGGTGTAGATTTCTTTGGTACAGGAATAATGGCTGCTGATTTGACACACGTTGGAACAGCAGCCTGGATGAGTGAAGTGTTGAGGATGTCTGCGAAGACATCAGTGAGCTGCTGTGAACACTTCCTGAACACTCAGCCCGGGGTGTTGCCTCACCTGATTGCATTATGGGATTGATTCTCTGCAGAGTTCTTCTCACGTCTGCTGTTGTTGTAGACTGTGGCTGCTCACCTGGAAGCAAGTAGCTTTCATTGCTGGCATTATGTTGCGTGCCTCAGAGTATTCATAAAAGGCGTTTTGATCATGAGGGAGTAAGATATCATGAGAACAGTCAACATTGTTTTCTTTTCTGTAGTCAGTAATGTCCTTCATGCCCAGCCACATGTGCCAGGGAATGTTATCAGGTAGGTGTTCAAGACTGTGCACAACTATCACATGTGTATTATGCGTGAATTGTCTGTAAGACTGTACAAGTTCCCACTTGAAGAACTAGAGGGCTGATGATATGAAAGTCTTTAGGAGTCCTGTCATCAGGAAAGAGAGACATCTGAGAAAAAGGAAAGAAACAATGATCTACCTATTTAGGTGAACCCTGTCCCATTTCCTTTCAAATGAGAATTTCTTACTGAAGTATAGTTATTGATACCAGAGATGGAGTCACTTGGTGCAATGTGTTCTTGCAGCAAATTAAGAACTACTTAGCTAAAAATTAGTTGGCAACTAACTTTTTAATAGTTTACAGCTTTACAGCCATCAGTAAAGTTTCATCAACATATACTGCTCCAAATAACATTATAATCTCATCTTTTTCAATAAGTGATAGATATATCATATGAAAATATGCAAAGGCAATATTGCACTTGATATTAAAAAAAAATGATTCAGAGATGCATCTGAAATGGGCCCATGACCTCAAACTGGTACAGAACAGAGTGGAGTTCTTGTTGAATCATTTATTATCTGTATTATTGAATAAACTGCAGCCTCACTGCAGTGTAAAGATCGACAAGGGAAAAGAAAAATCAAGGCCAAGAACAATTGACTGGAACAAATCTGTCATGGAATAATAAAGGTCCTTGCTAACATTAAAGGAAAAATATTTAATTGACGGATAGAAAAAATGTATATTCTAGTAAGAAAATCAGAAAAATATGCCATATTCATTCATGACGCTTGTATAGATTTTGAAAAAAGCATTTCATGAAGTCTTGTGCTTAGGTAAAGAGAAATATAACCAAAAATATAAATAAAGTAGGATGGCTAGAGATGGATGTTGCAAAGAAATTAAGGATAAACATGGATAATCCATTATCTTGGATTAGAGATATAGTATTTACTCTGGATTGATGTAGCAAGCTGATGACACCAACCGAGGGTATTGGAGGACTGTGAACATATGCAAGGCGTATATAGGCTAACATGATGAACAAGTCAATGGCAGATGCTGATCAGTGTAAGGCATGTGAGTTAATACATCTTGGAAGAAAGGGTATGGGCAAAAATATAATGTTAAATAGAAGGAAAAAGGCATCATTTTCAAGAAATAAACTGCTATGATAGTGGCATCAAAACTAAAAGAGAAACTTAATATTTTCATACAGAATAATTTGCTACAGTATCACCAAAAAAGGTATATTTTCCTTTTGGAGCATTGCCTGGATTTAAAGATATAAAGATATTATAATAATGAGAGAAATACAACTTGTACTCACCTGTGGAATGTCAGGAATGCAAAATTATAGTTGGGGAGAGAAATCTGAGAAGTTGATTATTTTATGTTGGGATTTGGAAAATTAATGAGTAATCCAATAAAGAATTAACAGATTATATCATTGTGATAAGGAGCATATCTAATGACAAACATGACAGAGAGTACATAAACTCAAGATTAATATTGATCAGATGTTTGTAAATAATGTTTAGTTCCTTAATTTGGCAAGGTTGATGAAACAGAATGAAAACATTCTGTGAAGCGTATTATTGGTATTTTCAGTTCCTCTCCAGAAAATAAAGCAGATAATTATGAGTGGTGCAAATACCCATAAGACCATCTGACATTGGAACAGAATTAGATTATTTGACCCATCGAGTCTGCTCCTCCATTCAATCATGGTTGATCACTTTTCCCCTCCTCAGCCCCACTCCCCGAAATTCTCCTTGCAACCTTTGACGCTGTGTCTCCGCCTTAAATACACCCAATGATCTGGCCTCCACAACTGCTTGAGGTAACAGGTTCCACAAATTCACCACCCTCTGGCTAAAGAAATTTCTCATTTTTCTTTTAAATGGAAACCTCTCTATCCTGAGGCTGTGCTCACTTGTCCTAGAATCCCCCACCATGGGAAACACCTTTTCTACATCTACTCTCTCTAGGTGTTTCAAAGTTTGAAGGGTTTCAGTGAGAACCATCCTCATCCTTCTAAATTCCAATGAGTAAGGTTCCAGAGCCATCAAATGTTCCTCATAAGATAACCCTTTCATTCCCGGAATCATCCTTGTGAACCTCCTCTGAACCTTCTCTAATGCCAGCACATCTTTTCTTCGATGAGGAGCAAAAAACTGTTCACAATTCTCAAGGTGCCTTATAAAGCCTCAGCATCACATCCCTGCTCTTGCATTCCAGACCTCTTGAAATGCATTTGCCTTCCTTACCACTGACTCTACCTGCAAGTTAACCTTCAAGGTGATCTGCATAAGGACTCCGAAGTCCCTTTACATTTCAGATTTCTGGATTTTCTCCCCATTTACTAAATTGTCTGCACATTTATTTCTTCTACCAAAGTGCATGAACATGTATTTTCCAACATTGCATATCATTTGCCACTTTCTTGCCCATTTTCCGAATCTCTCTATGTCCTTCTTCAGCTTACCTGTTTGCACAACACTATCTGCTCCTCCACCAATCTTTGTATCATCTTCAAACTGGGAAACAAAGCCATCTACTCTATCATCTAAATCATTTATATACAGCATAAAAAGAAGTGGTCCCAACACTGATCCTTGCAGAACACAACTAGTCACTGGCAGCCAACCAGAAGAGGACCCTTTTATCCTCACAAGCTGCCTCCTCCCAATTAGCCAATGCTCCAACCATGCCAGAAACTTTCCTGTTATATTATGGGCTCTTAAATTGGTAAGCAGTCTCATATGTGGTACCTTGTCAAAAGCCTTCTGAAAATCCGAAAACAACATCCACTACATCCCCTTTATTTATCCTACTTGTAATCTCCATGAAGAGTTCCAACAGGTTCATGATGCACGATTTTCCCTTAAGAAAACCATGCTGACTTTGTCCTATCTTGTCCTGTGTCATCAGAAACTCCATATCCTCATCCTTAGCAATTGACTCCAACATCTTCCCAGCCACTGAGGTCAGGCTAACTGGTCTATAATTCCTTTTCTGCTGCCTTCATCCTGTCTTGAAGAGTGGTGTGACATCTGCAATTTTCCAGTCCTCTGGCACCATGCCAGAGTCCAATGATTTTTGAAAGATCTTTACTAATGCCTCCACAGTCTCTGTTGCTGCCTCTTTCAGAACCCTAGAAAGCAGTTAATCTGGACTGGCTGACTTATCTACTCTTAGGTCTTTCAGCTTTTTAAGTACCTTCTTCCTTGTAATAATAACTGCAGTCACTTCTCTTCCCTCACGCCCTTCAACATCTGGCATACCACTAGCGTCTTCCACAGTGAAGACTGATGTAAAATACTCATGAAGTTCATCTGTCATCTACTCGTGCCCCATTATTATTTCGCTGGCCTCATTTTCTAGCTGTCCTATATCTACTCACACCTCTCTTATTTTTCACTTACATGAAAATGCTTTTACGATCCACATTGATATTGTTTGCTAGCTTGCTTTCCTGTTTCATCTTTTCCCTCCTAATGATTCCTTTTGTTGCTGTCTGTAGACTTTTAAAAAGCTTCCTAATACTCTGTCTTCCCACTAATTTTTGCCTTGATGTATGCCCTTGCTTTTGCTTTTACATTAGCTTTGATTTCCCTTGTCAGCCACAGTTGTACTATTTTGCCATTTGAGTACTTCTTTATTTTTTGGAATACATCTATTTTGCACCTTCCTCATTTTCCCCAGAAAGTCATGCCATTGTTGCTGTGCTGTCATCCCTGCCAGCATCTCTTTCCAGTTTACTTCTGCCAACTCCTCTCTCATTATAACCACTGTAATTAACTTTACTGCACTGAAATACTGCTGCATCAGACTTTACTTTCCCCCTGTCAATTTTCAAGTTGAACTCAATCATATTGTGATCACTGCTCCTAAGGTTTCTTTTACCTTAAGCTTGCTAATCACCTCCGGTTCATTACCTAACACCTAAACTGGTGTAGCTGATCCCCCTCATAGGCTGAACGACAAACTGCTCTAAAAAGTCATCCTGTAGGCATTCAACAAACTCACTCACTCGAGATTCATTATCTACCTGATTTCCCAATCGACGTGCATGTTGAAATCTCCCATGACTATCACAGCATTGCTGTTTTGACATGCCTTTTCTATTTCCCGTTGTAATCTGTGGTCCACATCCCAGGTGCTTTTGGGAGGCCCATATATAACTGCCATCAGAGTCCTTTTACCCTTGCAGTTTCTTAACTCAACCCACAAGGATTGAACATCTTCCAATCCTTTTCCATCTTCCTCATGAGTTAATGCCATTCTTTACCAACAGATGCATGTCACCCCCTCCGCCTAACTTCCTATCCCTCTGATACAACTTCCTGACATTCTGCCTCCCAGCTACAACCATCCTTCACCCATGGTTCACTGATGACCACAGCATCATACCTACAATCTGTAGTAGTGCAACGAGATCATCCACCTTACTTCTTATACTTTGTGAATTAAGATATAACACTTTGAGTACAATATTTGCTATGCTTTTTGATTCTGCATCCCTAATGCACTGATACTCACCCAGCTGGCTGTAATTTTGTCCTATCATTTGCCCGCCCCTCCTGACAGTCCGTTTGCACACTAGCTCTGCTTTTTTTTAACCATTCATCCTATCCTGAGCCCCTTCACTCCATTTCCCAGCCCCCTGCCAAAATAGTTCAAACCCTCCCCAACAGCTCTAACAAACCTGCCAGCAAGAACGTTGGTGCTGCTCGGGTTCAGGAAATATAATGACAGCAGATAGATGATTTTTATGACATACAACCAAAAAAAACAAGAGGCATTCTTAGTACTTCTCAAATTTCCTACAGTCAACTGAAAACTACGGGAAACTGAAAAAGAAAATGCTGGAAGCACAGCATCTGTCGAAAGAGAACTAGAGTTAAGGGACAGAGTTCAGATTGAAGACCCTTTGGCAAAATAGGAAAAGTTATGGTTTCAGCGTTTATTTCAGGTTTTCAGATTCTACATTCTTTCTGTAATTTTCATGAGCTATGAAAGCACAGCTCTTGAAATAAAATAAAATACAATATCATTATGTTAGTTTCTACAAGTAACTGCTGAGAGTTGTGGGCACAGCTCAGCAGGTCACAAAACTCAGCCTGTCCTTCCACGGACTCTGTCTGCACCTCTTGCTGCTTTGGAAAAGTAGCCAATATAATCAAAGACCCCGTCCCACCCTGTACGTACTCTGTTCTCCCAGCAGGCAGAAGATGCAAACACCTGAAAGCACATTCCAACAGGCTCCAGGACAGCTTCCATCCTATTGTTATGAGACTATTGAATGAACCCCTGCTAGGATATTCTGAAGTGATGAAATGATCTGTGTGGATGGCAAGCAAAACCATGTTTTTCACTGTAACTCAGTTCATGTGACAATAATAAACTAATTTACCAATTAGTTATTATTGCAATACATGTGACTCAAATATTTCATACAGAAAGAAAAATTGTGTTATAGACTGTTATAATGATATTAGTTGAAGTTCAAATAAGGATTATTTGAATTCTTAACAATATAAAGAAATTAGTTTATATGAGTTTAGAAGAATGATGGGGGATCTCATTCAAACCTATTGAATGTTGAAAGGCCTCGATAGGATGAATGTGTAAAGGCTGTTTCCTGTAGTGGGAGAGTCTAGGACCAGAGGATACAGCTTCAGAATGGAAGGATATCCCTTTAGAACAGTAATAAGCCGGGCATTTTTTGGCCATGAGGTGGTAAATCTGTGGAATTCATTGCCCTAGATGTCTATGGAAACCAAGCCATTAGGTATATTAAAAGCAGAGGTTGATAGGTTCTTGATTAGTAAGGGAGTCAAACATTACGGGGTAAAAGCAGAAGAATGGGTTTGAGAGATAATAAGTCAGCCATGATGGAATGCAGAGCTGCCTCGATGGGCTGAATGGCTGAATTCTTCTCCAACATCTTATATTTTATGTCTTTTAATTTTATTTCAAAATATTATCAAAATATTAAGTGAAATGCCCACTTCACTGTCACTGTTACTGTGTGGTCTGGAATCTCCGGAGGAGAAGGACCCGAGTCCTTGGCTTTGCTTGTTTTGGTGGTTGGGTGAGGTCGAAGGTGTTCGGCAGAGAATGGCACTTGGGAGGCTGTATAGGAAAGGGCTGGTCGGAGGCTCGAAGTTTTTGGACGGACGGATTCAGTGTCGGCTGTGGTCGGGTGCTTCCAATGCATCGGCAGTTGTCGGTGGCTGGAGGTTTATGGCAGGGAGTTTCTCCCTTTGCTGCCGCTATCAGGGACTCGGGAGTCGATTGAGTCGGGGACTTTGAGACTTATTTTGTACCGTGCCCATGGTCTGTTCTTTATCAAATTATGGTATTGTTTTGCACTGCTGTAACTATTTGTTATAATTATGTGGTTCTGTCAGTGTTAGTCTTTGGTTTGTCCTGTTTTTCTGTGATATCACACTGGAGGAACATTGTATCATTTCTTAATGCATGCATGCATTACTAAATGACAATAAACGAGGACTGAGTATTCTCATAAACTAAAAAAAAAGAAATAAGGTAACATGGGGATGGAGTTAGAACATGAAAAAGATCAGAATGCCTCCCATTGAAAAATTAACTGATAATTAATTTAGTAATTTTACAATCTCTATTGATCTTCACAGGGAGAAATCCAATTAAACTTGATGAACATAATCCATAAGAAAAATGGAAGAATATAAATTATGAAGTTTGCCATCTACCTCATCCACAAGCCTGACACCAAAGATTTTAAAATACACAACCACAAATTCTAATATGGCAGCACATTTCCAGGAGAACTGAGAAAGCTTTTCCAAAGTTTTCTTGAAATCTCTGTTCAAAACTTAACATCCTGACCCATGCATTGGTTTCCTTGACCATGGCAGGAGTTGTGAACAAGCTATTACAAACTACCCATTTACTCAAAACCCCTTCCTCCATCAACACCATTTGCTGCATCTGTGATGGTGTGAGGAAGCCACATTATCAGGATCTATAAGACCATGAGATACAGGAGCATAATTAGGCCAATTAGCCCATTGAGTCTGCTCCATCATGGCTGATCTGATCTATCTCTCAGCCCCAACCTCCTGCCTTCTCCCCATTCCCTGGAGTTCAGGAGAATGAGAGGAGATCTCATAGAAACATTCCAAATGTTAAAAGGCCTGAACAGATTAGATATGGCAAAGTTGTTTCCTATAGTAGGGGAGTCTAGGACAAGAGGGGATGACTTTAGGGCTGAAGGGCATCCATTTAGAACAGAGATGTGGAGAAATTACTTTAGTCAGAGGGTGGTAAATCTGTGGAATTTGTTGCCATGAGCGGCTGTGGAGGCCAAGCCATTGGGAGCATTTAAGGCAGAGTTATACAGGTTCTTTATTAGCCAGGGCATCAAAGGGTATGGGGACAAGGCAGGGGAGTGAGGATGACTGAAAGAATTGGACCAGCCCACGATTGAATGGCAGAGCAAACTCAAAGGGCCAAATGGCCTACTTCTGCTCCTATCTTATGGTCTTATGGTCTCATAACCCTTCATGACCTGACCAATCAAGAATCTATCAATCTCTGCCTTAAATATACATAAAGCCTGGCCTCCGTAGCTGCATGTGGCAACGAATTCCACAGATTGACTATTCCCTGGCAAAGGAAATTCCTCCTCTTCTCTGTTTTAAAAGGAATTCTCCCTACTTTGAGGCTGTGTCCTCTAGTCTTAATCTCTCCCATCATAGGAAACATCTCTCCACATCCACTCAATCAATGCCTTTCACCATCCTATAGGTTTCAATGCGGTCACCCCTGATTCTTCTGCATTCCAGTGAATACAGGCCCAGAGCCATCAAACGCTCTTCATATGACAAGCCATTCAATCCTGGAATCATTTTTGAGAATCTCTTTTGAATACTTTCCAGTTTCAGCACATCCTTTCTAAGATATCAGGCCAAAAATTACTCACAATACTTCAGGTGAGGCCTCGCTAATGTCTCAACATTAAAAGAAACAGACACTACAACAACATTGCAAGCGTGCAGAAAATCTTATCTAGATGTCAATCAAAACATGGAATTCTTTCCCATTACCATCATTAGGGTCTAATCTATATTGCCTTGAAGTGGTATTCAGCCCCCACAACTACTGTCACATTTTACTGTCTCATTTTCTAAATGTAAAATATATTGAAGCGGGATCTTTTGAGCTGATCTGAAAAACGTTGTGCATCATGTCAAATCAAATGAAAATTTCAAAACCTGTCAACAATTTACTAAAAATTAAAAACCAAAATTGTGAGGCTGAAATGTATTCATTCCCTTTTTAATTGCTATGCTAACTTTCCTCAGGTGAAATATACTTTATTAACTTACCAACTCACCAATTTCTTTCTCCCTAGGCCTCCTGTCCCATGATCCTCTCATATCCCTTTTGCCAATCAACTGTCTGGCTCTTAGCTTCATCGCTCCCCCTCCTGTCTTCTCCTATCATTTTGGATCTCCCCCTCCCCCTCCCACTTTCAAATCTCTTACTAGCTCTTCTTTCAGTTAGTCCTGATGAAGGGTCTTGGTCCGAAATGTCGACTCTACCTCTTCCTAGAGATGCTGCCTGGCCTGCTGCGTTCACCAGCAACTTTTATGTGTGTTGCTTGAAATTCCAGCATCTGCAGATTTCCTCCTGTTTGCGTTTTTAAATTCACCAATTTTGTTGATGTCGAATATTTCAATGAATTCAGAAGAATAAATAGCCCCTCTCACTGTAAGGTCCAACAGGCCAAACCAAAATGAAGACAAACAAGCTTTCAAGACAGTCAAGGAAAATATAATAGAGATGCACAAATCTGGGAAGGGTACAAGACCATTTTAAAAGCACTGAATGTACATAGGAGCTCAGTGTAGTCCGTTGTGAAAACATAGCCACACGACCTAGGTCAAACCACTCCTCTAAACTTAGTCACCAGAGAAGAATGATACTTGTAAGACAGACTACTATAATGCCATCAGTCACTCTGAGTGATCTGCAATAGTCAGCGGCTGCAACTGGAGCTGTGTTCATGGCTCCACAATCGTTAGGGCCTTGCCCAAAAAGGGCACCTATGGAAGAGTGGCAAGCAAGAAACCCTCCCTAAGGAAAGCACATCCTTGCAAAGCGTCACATAGAAGATATTGTAAAGGTGTGGAAGACGGTCTTGCGTTCAGGTGAAACTGAAGTGGAACTTTTTGCCCTCAACGTTAAGAGAAGTGTGTGATGTAAATCTAATACTGTGCATCAGCAAGGTAACAGCATCCTACAGTAAAATATGGAGAAGGTAGCATCATGCTATGGGGATAGTTCCAGCAGCCGGGACTGGAAATATGGTCAGAACTGATGGGAAGATGAATGCAGGTAAATACAGAGAGATCCTCGGTAAAAACGTACTAGTCTTCGCCAGAAAACTTAACCTGGTGGTTCAATTAAGTACAGAGCAAAGGGGGATGAATACTTTTGAACTGCTGACATTTCATCTTTTGAAGTTTTAGTTTTTCATCCTTTACAATTTTCCCTACTTTTTGGGCCCTACTATGAAAAAAGGAGCATGTGATTCACAAATAAAAATTCCCAGTTAAATTTGTTCAAAATCCCTGATTGGCATACTCTTTTATATAAACAAAGGGTTGGGGCTGAAATACTTTTACAAGATACTGAATTCATTGCAGCAAAATTGGAAAATTCTTCAAAATGTGGAATATCAAATCACAGACGAGCAGATGAGCAAGCTAAAACGGCCCCCGTGAATAATCGCAACAGAAGCATTTGTACATGTGAACTACTTTCCTGCAAACTTCATATTCCTGTTTTTATGATGTTGAAACTGCAAACTTCCATGAAGTTCAAAAGGCACCCTGCAACCAGCAACGTAGATGCATATAGAGGCATGCATTATGTCTCTTCTGTTCTCTATTCCTATTTTAACTTCATGAAAGACTATGTTTTAATCCATGTTGGATCCTTACTCTGATCACCAGAGGATCTGCTTATACAAATGAAATTGCAGTGCCAAAGTATCCAAAACTTTCTATCGCTCAATAATTGGAAAGCTGCTAACTTTGCAAAAAATTCTATTTTAGATTTATGCAGACGTTCTAGAGTGATAGGCAAGTTGACAAGTCAGTAATTCAGCAACTCGTATTCCTCTACACTTGGGTATACAACCTTCATAGAAGCACTCACTGTAAATCATACTATAGATCACAGGATGATATTTATAAGCAGACAACTTTGACAACATATAGTGGGGGCATCATGTCATTTTACTGACATCTCATATATGAAAGTCTTGTAATTGCTTTATTCAGTTGTCAATAACCATGATGCAGCACATTATTACCTTAATTGGATACCCAAAATGCCTTCACGAGGACAAAAAACAGTTCTGAAATGTAAGACAGGAGATTGCAAAGAGTCTGCAATTACTAAAACTATATCTTACAAAAATCTACACTCTCTGCTCTGCAAAAAATAATCCTTTGTACGAGTTTGTAGAGCTAAACAGAAGGCTTTTAATCACGAATCCTGTTTGTTCGAAAGGAAGTGCATTGAGAACATTTTAAGACAACATAATCTACCAGCAATCACTTCATGTGCAATATTTATATATAGACCATAAGACATAGGAGAAGAATTAGGCCATTTGTCCCATCAAGTCTACTCTGGCATTCTATCAGGACCGATTTACTGACCCTCACAACCCAACCCCATTCTAACTTTTTCCCCGTAACTTTGACGCCCTTACTAATCACAATCGTATCAACCAATATACCCAATATCTTCATCTTTTTTTTTCCCAGTCCTGGTGAAGGCTCTCAGCCTAAGACGTTGACTGTATACCCTTTTCCATAGATGTTACCTGGCCTACTGAGTTCCTCCAGCATTTTGTGTGTGTTGCTTGGATTTCCAGCATCTGCAGATCTTCTCATCTTTACCCAATAATGTGACCTCCATAGGTGTCCGTGGCAATGAATGCCACAGATTCACCATCCTCTCGCAAAAAAAACTTCCTCCTGATTGCTGTTCTGAGGGGATATCTTCGTATTCTCAGGCTGTGCCCTCTGGTCCTAGACACCCCCACTATAGGAAACATCCCCTCTACTTTCAGTCTATCTAGGCCTTTCAATATTTACTAACATTCTAAGAAATCCTCCTTCATTCTTTTAAACTTCAGCAAGTACAGACTCAGAGCCATCAAGTGCTCATTCATTAACCTCTTCATTTCTAGGATCATTCTCATAAACCTCTTTATTTATGTAAGAATTATGACTACAATTACATGATTCCATGCTCCTAGAAGCAAAGTATAAAAAGAATAGTGAGAACTTCAATATTTTACATATCTGGGATCTGATTTGTTAGATAAAATTACACAATATGCATATGCATTTTTCTTAAACAAGGAGACTAAATATAAAATGGACAGATCGATTCATGAACATGAGGAAGTCTGCAGATGCTGGAAATCCATAGCAACACACACTAAATTCTGGAGGAACTCAGCAGCCTCGGCAGCATCTCTAAAAAAAAAAGTCGATGTTTCGGGCTGAGATACTTCTTTAAGACTGAGAAGGAAGGGGGAAGATGCCAGAATCAAAAGGTCGGTGGGGGGGAGGGCGGTGGAAAGATGCTAGCTGAAAAGTGATAGGTGAAGTCAGGTGGGTGGGATAGGAAAAGAGAGAGGATCATGGGAGAAAGAAAGTGGAGGGGGCCCGGGGGAAATAAACATAGGAGCAGAATTAGGCCATTCAGCCCATAGAAAATGTTCCGCCATTCCATCATGGCTGATCCAAGATCCCAATCAACCCCACACATAAGCCTTCTCACCATATTCTTTGATGGTCTGGCTGATCAGGAAACTATCAACTTCTGCTTTGAACATACCTATGGCATTGGCCTCCACCACAGTCTGTGGCAGAGCATTCCACAGATTCACTACTCTCTGGCTAAAAAAAAAATCCTCCTTACCTCTGGTCTACCTCATTTATCTCTGCCCCTCAATTTTGAGGCTGTGCCCTTTAGTTCTGGATACCCTCACCAGAGGAAACATCCTCTCCATATCCACTCTATCTCGTCCTTTCAACATTTGGTAGGTTTCAGTGAGACCCCCGCATTCTTATAAATTTCAATGAGTACGGGCCCAAAGCTGCCAAATGCTCCTCTTATGTTAACCCCTTCATCCCCTGAATCATCCTCATGAACCTGCTCTGGACACTCTCCAATGACAACACATCCTTTCCAAGATATGTGGCCTAGAACTGTTGATAATACTCCAATACAGTCTGACTGGTGTCTTAGCCTCAACATAATCAGAAGGCGGGAGGAGAAGATGGCAGCGCGCCTGCGCGTGCACAGCCCTCCGGAGAAAAATGATATTGTATCTGTTAAATATGGGCTGATTTGATGGAGAATGGACATGAAAGCACAGAGAAACATCTGGAGAAATTTCTGAAACGCCCATTCACTGCTGTCGTTACTGTGTGGTCCGGAATCTTTTAGAGGGTAGGCCTCAAAATCCCTGGCCTTGCCTGCTTTTGGCGACCGAGAAGGAGGTCGAATCGTTCAGATAGAGATGGTGCTCAGTACTCGGTGTGGGAGAGCTGATCAGAGCTCGAAGTTTTCGGATGACTCAGAGTCGGATTGTGGTCGGCATGGCAGGGAGAGTCCTTCCTTCTCCCGTCTGCATGAGATGTGGGACATTTGAGAAACTTTGAACTTTACTGTGCTCACGGACTTTCTTCATCAAGTTATGGTATTGTTACGCTGTTTGTAACTATATGTTATAATTATGTGGTTTTGTCAGTTTTTTCAGTCTTGGTTTGTCCTGTGTTTTTTGATATCACACCGGAGGAAATAATGTATCATTTCTTAATGTATGCATTACTAAATGACAATAAAAGAGGACTACGTGTCTTCATAATCATTATCTCCCTTGCTTTTGTATTTCTAAACGAGGAGAAAATCCAAAAATCTGAGATGCAAAGGGACTTGGGAATCTTTGTGCAGAACAACCTAAAGGTTAACTTGCAGGTCGAGCTGACGGTGAGGAATGTAAATGCAATGTTAGTATTCATTTCAAGAGGTCTAGAATACAAGAGCAGGGATGTGAAGCTGAGTTTTTATAAGGCACTGGTGAGGCCTCACCTTGAGTATTGTGAACAGTTTAAGCCTCTCATCTCAGAAAATATGTGCTGTCATTGGAGATGGTTCAGAGGAGGCTTACAAGGATGATTCCGGGAATGAACGGGTTATACTGGGAACATTAGATAGCTGTGGATCTGTACTTGACGGAATTTAGAAGGATGAGGGGGGGATCTCATTGAAATCTTTTGAATGTTGAAAGGCTGAGACAGACAAGTTGTGGAAAGGATGTTTCCCATGGTGGGGGAGTCTGGGACAAGGAGGCACAGCCTCAAAATAGAGGTGCATCCATTTAAAACAGAGATGTGGAGAAATTTCTTTAAACAGAGGTGGGAATTTGTGGAATTTATTACCAGAGGCACCTGAGGTTGTTGGTGTATTTAAGGCAGAGCTTGATTGGTTTTTGACTTGACTTGACATGGTATCAAAGGTTGTAGGGAGAATGTTGGGAAGTGGGGCTGAACAGGGGAAAATAGGATCAGCCATGATTGCATGACAGAGCAGACACGATGAGCCAAATGGTGTAATTCTGCTCCTTTGTCTGATGGTCTTATGGTCTTGTATTCTATTCCCCTTGAAATAAATGCCAATATTGCATTTGCCTTCTTTACCACAGACTCAAGCTGTAAATTAACCTTCTGGGAGTCTTGCATGAGGACTTCTAAGTCCTCTGATATTTGAACTTTCTCCCCATTCAGATAATGGTCCACACTATTGTTCCTTTTCCCAAAATGCAATACCATACGTTTCCCAACACTGTATTGCATATGACACTTTTTTGCCTACTCTTACAACCATCTACTTTTCTTTCTTGCATCCACAGAATCATTTATATGTCCCCGTAACTATAGAGTCCCCTATTACTGTAGCCATCATCTTCAGTTCCCTACCCTTCTGAGCCACAGGACCAGACTCAGTGCCAGAGGCATGGCCGCTGTTGTTTCCCCCAGGTAGGTCATTCCTACCCCCCCCCCCAACCAACAGTACACTCAAAATGGAGTACTTATCATTGAAGGTGAAGGCCACTGGGATGCTCTCCTATTTTCTGATGTTCTCCCTTCCCTCTCTCCTGACATTCACCCATTTAGAGGCAGGTGATAATAAGTTCAGAGTGAGGAACACAGGAAGTGGCAGGGAGTGCATTTGTTTGCCAGAAGGAGAAATTGTTATTTGTGCCATCAGGAACCCAGGTGGAATGTAAGGTGTTGCTGCTGCAGCCTGGCGGTGGCCTCATCTTGGCACAAGTGACTGACACGTTGGAACAGGAATGGGAATCAGATTTTAAATATTTGGCCACCAGGAAGTCCCGCATGTGGTGGATGGTGCGGAGGTGCTCTATGAAGTGGTCCCCCAATCTATGTGTAACGCTCAGCTATATTGGTTCGTATTTATCGAGGGGAAACCCCATCCGCCGCCCGCCTGGTCTCCCGGTTGTGTCAGTTGCTGTACAACTGCCACCAAATTCAGCTTCAAACATCAATCATCAGCGAGCACACACTGTACGTTTTACCAATTACACTTTATAGATATTACTAAGTCTATGAGTTTAATAGTTCAATACAAAAAAAGGAATGGAAAAGGTGCCAGACTTATCAAAGTTCAATTTCTTCGTGCACACGTTGGAGCTCGGGAACCTCTTCGGGACCCCTTTGACCCCGTCGACTCGCGGCTCGGGATCACCTGGAGTGATCAACCTGAGCTTTCCCTGCACGTCCCTCGTCCTCACGGTCTCTCCTCCGACTCCCCGCCAAAACCCCCGGTTCCCAGTCATATGAGACAGCCTATCACCCCAAGAAAGAATAACATGGACACCCATTGGCTGATAGTACACCTGCTATCTGTTATAACCCAAGCAAATTGCTAGCTAGAGGCTTTCTCAGCATTTAACATAACATAGAAGCCATTTTAATTCACGTACGTAGCAGTTTAAAAGATGAATACAAAGAAGCCATTTTAATTTTAACAGAACAAAGAAGAAACCCCGTATATATGACTGGCCTCAACAATGTAGAGGAGGCAGCACTGGGGCACTGGACATGAAATAATGTTTTAGCACTGAGTTATTTAAGGCATTGTTAAAGGGAAAAAACAGTAAAAACCAGGTGATATTGGAACTGAAAATTTTCCCTTCTCTTCAGTATAACTTATTCTTTTGCTTTTCCTTAATTTTTGTAAGTCAAATTAATTACAAATAATTTTAAATCTTGATTATTTTTGTAATTTAGTAGCTTAGTGATTGTAACAGTACTTTCTAGCGCAGGGGTAAAATGGTTTGCTTGGTGTAGGTTTATAATGAAATATTAAGGATAAATTTACAAATCTGGAGGTGACATGTTTTTTGATCAATAACTACCCCCAATGATATCTGTCAACAGAAGTAAAAAGAATCTGGCAAAATACAGCATTGCAGCCCATCCTTAATTTTTCATTCTGTATCCTGCTGCAATTTGATAATCATTCCCCTTTAGAGCAGCGTTTAATACAAACTGAGCTTCCCTAATGCCTCCTACCTCTTCATAAAATATGTTGCTGAAACCCAGTTTCACTCCTCAGAAGTAGCTGCATTGCAAAGGTGAATTTAACAACCACCATTTGGTCTTTCTACAATTTTGTTCTGTTTACAGGGTGTAAAGAGATACTAATAGTATGCAAAAAATGATCTTAAATTTATGAATATGTAACTTACTGAAAAAAATAATTGCTGTAATTCAAAATAAACAATTTTAACAAGTATTCTCTACATTACATCAGAAATGCATTTTTAACATTACAAGGGATACGTGTCCCACATTGTATTTGAATCAACACCGTTTGAGGGCAGAGATTTACAAATAGATTGGACAATAACACTTGATAGGAAGTACTTCTTCAAAGCAGATACTAGTTTCTCTGATCAACAACTGTGCTGAAAGCAAATCTTATTGGAAAATATATTTTAAAATAAACATGCAGTCATTTCATTCTGGGAATTGCTATGTAATTTGGGGGAAATAAAACCACATTAGATCCTGATTAATGACCCACATTTCCCAGAGAAAGGGAATTAAAAAACTATCCAGAATCACAGTCAACATGGATATTAAATGCATTGCTCCGCTAATTGATGTTTGAAATATACTGTATGTCATACTTTCTTGTCCACATGGTCAATATCAGTTCCTGGTGCTCTCGCTGTTCCTTTTGAAGAGAATCCTGAATGAATCATCATGTTGGATAATCATTGAACCTTCCTACATGTACGTAAGTACATGCTCTTCAAACAGGCAAATCGGAATTCCAAAGCTGATGGCTTGTTGGAGATGTCGGAACAGATTAGTAAAGCAGCTGTGACAAATCCTGGTTAGAAGATCTGCAAAATGGCTTAGACAACTAAAACTAACTTAAAAATATATATAATGTAACAACTGACATGTTTCAAGGGATTGTGGCAATGCTTCACAACCTCAGGGAAAAGTCAAAGCAATTGAAGTAAATAGTAACACGAAGAGATGATTCCACACTGCATGGCTTGTCATGTTAGATTCAACTTACTTAATATGATCAATTCAATTGTACTTCGTTTCATGAAATCAGTCCTTGTGATTTGGTCGAATGGCTTGCTAACGGATTTGCCAGAATAGTGACAGAGTGGTGGGTAGATATAGTTAGAGATTACAGATGCCACTGTTCTCACTAGAACAAAAAAAACATGACTAATAAAATACTAGATATTCTGCAGGTGCTGGAAATCCAAAGCAACACACACACAAAGTGCTGGAGGAACTCAGCAGCTCAGGGTGCATTTATGGAAATGAATTTGACATTTCGGACCGAGACCATTCTTCGGGACTGAAAAGGAAGGGGGAAGACACCAGAATAAAAGGGTGGGGGAAGATTAGGGGCAATAGAACCATAGAACCATAGAAACTACAGCACAGAAACAGACCCTTTGGCCCTTCTTGGCTGTGCCGAACCATTTTCTGCCTAGTCCCACTGACCTGCACACGGACCATATCCCTCCATACACCTCCCATCCATGTATCTGTCCAATTTCTTCTTAAATGTTAAAAAAGAACCCGCATTTACCACCTCGTCTGGCAGCTCATTCCATACTTCCACCACTCTCTGTGTGAAGAAGCCCCCGCTAATGTTCCCTTTAAACTTTTCCCCCCTCACCCTTAACCCATGTCCTCCGGTTTTTTTCTCCCCTTGCCTCAGTGGAAAAAGCCTTCACTCTATCTATACCTATCATAATTTTATATACCTGTATCAAATCTCCCCTCATTCTTCTACGCTCCAGGGAATAAAGTCCTAACCTATTCAACCTTTCTCTGTAACTGAATTTCTCAAGTCCCGGCAACATCCTTGTAAACCTTCTCTGCACTCTTTCAACCTTATTTACATCCTTCCTGTAATTTGGTGACCAAAACTGAACACAATACTCCAGATTCGGCCTCACCAATGCCTTATACAACCTCATCATAACATTCCAGCTCTTATACTCAATACTTCGATTAATAAAGGCCAATGTACCAAAAGCTCTCTTTACGACCCTATCTACCTGTGACGCCACTTTTAGGGAATTTTGTATCTGTATTCCCAGATCCCTCTGTTCCACTGCACTCCTCAGTGCCTTACCATTAACCCTGTATGTATGTTTGTCCTTCCAACGTGCAATACCTTACACTTGTCAGTATTAAACTCCATCTGCCATTTGTCAGCCCATTTTTTCAGCTGGTCCAAGTCCCTCTGCAGGCTCTGAAAACCTTCCTCACTGTCTACTACACCTCCACTCTTTGTATCATCAGCAAACTTGCTGATCCAATTTACCACATTATCATCCAGATCATTGATATAGATGACAAATAACAATGGACCCAGCACTGATCCCTGTGGCACACCACTAGTCGCAGGCCTCCACTCAGAGAAGCAATTTTCTACCACCACTCTCTGGCTTCTTCCATCGAGCCAATGTCTAATCCAATTTACCACCTCTCCATGTATACCTAGCGACTGAAATTTCCTAACTAACCTCCCATGCGGGACCTTGTCAAAGGCCTTACTGAAGTCCATGTAGACAATATCCACTGCCTTCCCTTCATCCACTTTCCTGGTAACCTCCTCGAAAAACTCCAATAGATTGGTCAAACATGACCTACCACGCACAAAGCCATGTTGACTCTCCCTAATAAGCCCCTGTCTATCCAAATGCTTGTAGATTCTGTCTCTTAGTACTCCCTCCAATAACTTACCTACTACTGACGTTAAACTCACCGGCCTATAATTTCCCGGATTACTTTTCGATCCTTTTTTAAACAACGGAACAACATGAGCCACTCTCCAATCCTCCGGCACTTCACCCGTAGACAGCGACATTTTAAATATTTCTGCCAGGGCCCCCGCAATTTCAACACTAGTCTCCTTCAAGGTCCGAGAGAACACTCTGTCAGGTCCCGGGGATTTATCCACTTTAATTTTCCTCAAGACAGCAAGCACCTCCTCCTTTTCAATCTGTACAGTTTCCATGGTCTCACTACTTGATTCCCTCAATTCCATAGATTTCATGCCAGCTTCCTTAGTAAATACAGACGCAAAAAACCTATTTAAGATCTCCCCCATTTCCTTTGGTTCCGCACAAAGCCGACCACTCTGATCTTCAAGAGGACCAATTTTATCCCTTACAATCTTTTTGCTCTTAATATACTTGTAAAAGCTCTTTGGATTATCCTTCACTTTGACTGCCAAGGCAACCTCATGTCTTCTTTTTGCCCTCCTGATTTCTTTCTTAAGTATTTTCTTGCACATCTTATACTCCTCAAGCACCTGATTTACCCCCTGTTTCCTATACATTTCATACAACTCCCTCTTCTTCTTTATCAGAGTTGCAATATCCCTTGAGAACCAAGGTTCCTTATTCCTATTCAATTTGCCTTTAATCCTGACAGGAACATACAAACTCTGCCCTCTCAAAATTTCCCCTTTGAAGGCTTCCCACCTACCAATCACATCTTTGCCAGAGAACAACCTGTCCCAATCCACGCTTTTTAGATCCTTTCTCATTTCTTCAAATTTGGCCTTCTTCCATTTCAGAACCTCAACCCTAGGACCAGATCTATCCTTGTCCATGATCAAATTGAAACTAATGGTGTTATGATCACTGGAACCAAAGTGCTCCCCTACACAGACTTCTGTCACTTGCTCTAATTCGTTTCCCAACAGGAGATCCAATATTGCATCCCCCCTAGTTGGTCCCTCTATATACTGATTTAGAAAACTTTCCTGAACACATTTTACAAACTCTAAACCATCTAGACCCCTCACAGTATGGGAGTCCCAATCAATGTATGGAAAATTAAAATCCCCTACCACCACAACTTTATGTTTCCTGCAGTTGCCTGCTATCTCTCTGCAGATTTGCTCTTCCAATTCTCGTTGACTATTGGGTGGTCTGTAATACAATCCCACTAATGTGGCCATACCTTTCCTGTTTCTCAGCTCCACCCATAAGGACTCAGTAGACAAGCCCTCTAATCTGTCCTGCCTGTCCTTCAATGCTAGAAGGTGATAGGTGAAACCAGGTGGGTCAAAAAGGCAAAGTGCTGGAGAGTACAGAACGTAATAGGAGAGGACAGTGGACCATAGGAAAAGTGAAGGGGAGGTGATAGGCAGGTGAGAAGAGGCAAGAGGCCAGAATAGTGAATAGAAGAAGGGTGGAAGGGGGGAATTTATTTTAAACTGAAAAGAGAAATTGATATTTGTGCCATCAGATTGGAGGCTACCCAAACAGAATATAAAGTATTACTCCTCCACCCTGAGGGTGGCCTCATCAAAGCACAAACGAAGGCCATGGACCAACATGTCGGAACGGGAATGGGAACAGGAATTAAAATGTTCGACAATCAGGAAGTTCCACTTTTGGCAGATGAAGCAGAGGTGCTTGACGAAGAGTTGCCCCAATTTATGACGGGTCTCAGCAATGTAAAGGAGGCGGCGTTGGGAGCACTAACCACATTAGTCAGATCCAGCGTATTCGCAGGTGAAGAAATGCCTCACATGTTTGAGGCCCTGAATGGAGGTGAATGGGCAGGTGTAGTATTCAGGCCGATGGCAGGGATAAGTGCCAGGAGGGAATTTCGTTGGGGGGGGGGGGAATGAATGGACAGTGGAATCACATAGTAATAAACAGAAATTAGAGGGAGAGAGAGATAAAGGGGGAGAGAGAGAGAGAGAGAGAGAGAGAGAGAGAGAGAGAGAGAGAGAGAGAGATAAAGAGAGAGAGAGAGAGAGAGAGATTGGGTGCAGGTTTTGAAATGAAAAGAGTAAGATGAGATGCAGAGGCTGAGGACTTTCAAACTTTACATCCTGGTCAGCTAAAGGCAAAACTACCAAACAAAAATGGAGAGAGCAAAGCTGAGAATGATCAAGCAACCTGGTTGATATCTTTTTGGGTATCAACATGGTTAAAAGGTGATTTAATGGAAGCTTTATTTTAATTGCAAAGGGCTTTGACAAGAGTATAGAAAATTAAAATTTCCTCTACTGGAAAGTCAGTAACAAATGCAGGCTGGGGTCTATCCGTGCGATATTCAACACCAACAGTACTTCCCTGCTGACTCACTCTGTCTGCAGACACTGGATAAATGGTTCCAGCATGTGCTGCCATGTCAATATTGAAATATTAATACATGCTTAATTACTCATGGTGTGCCATCTGTTCCCTGTGCAGGTGAAGGCAACAGAAATGAGCAAGAAGAGGCAACATGGGAAGATGAACATTTGTCATCCTCAATGTCACTGCACACCAATGACATAAAGCATGGTTCATCAGACCAAATGCTGCTTCAACTCCTCCCTTCTGCTGTCCTCTGCATTCATTCATCTCAGGAAGGGATATGGAGAAACAAGAAAATCCCAGGGATTTTGCGGAATTCCAGTGACAGCAAGATGCAGCAAGGTCTAAAATTTGAACATGCCAGTCAGGGCATTTGGTAACCGTTATTTATCACTGGGGAGAAGAGCTACAGACAAAGAAATCATTAGCATGATATCACAACTTAATAAAGTGATGAATATGCAAATAAAAATTTTAATCAGGAATAGAACCGAAAAGAAAATTATGTTAAACTTGCACAGATAACGAATAAGAGTACCATCCGTAAAATGCTGGAGGAACTCAGCAAGTCAGGTAGCATTTATAGATGGGAAAATTCCCTTCAAAAGATGCTGCCTGCACTGCTGAGTCCTCCCTGTGTATGTTGTTTGAGATTTCCAGCATCTATAGAACCTCTTAAGTTTTTGACCCAGCGTGGATAACTTCACTCACCTCAACACTGAACTGTTTGCACAATCTATAGACTTACTTTCAGACTCCACAACTCATGCCACAATGGTATTTATTTATTTATACACTTAGAATACTTCCACAGTTTTTCTTTTGCTCGGTTGTTTATCAGTCTTTGTGTGTAGCTTGTCATTGATCCTATTATATTCCTTTGTTCTAATGTGAATGCCCGCAAGAAAATGAATCTCAGGGTACTATATATACTTAGAGGATAAATTTATGTTGAACTTTAATAAAGAGCACACTTAAAATACATCCTGCATTGTGCTTCATTTAAATATAAAAACATACGGAAAAGTAGTTACAGAAATGAAATTAAATTCAGGAGGTCATCGAGTAAGACAGCATGAATCAGGCCATTCGACCTAACTGATCCATCCCAACATGGTGCCCACCAAGTTAGTCCAATTTACCTGTGTTTCACCCAAATACCTCTAAATGTCTCCTATTTGCGTACATTTAAAATGGTGTTCTTGTACCTGCCTCAGCCTCTTTTACTGGCAGCTCATTCCATGCATGCACCATCCTGCACATAAAAGCTGTCCCTTAAGATTTTTTAAAATCTTTCACTTCCCACCTTAAACCTATGCCGATAAACACACATATACATGACACTCTAAAACATATCTTAAACTTCCACATAAACTAGTGCAATTCTGCATACCCTAACACCATTAAACCATCTCTCATTCTAGACAGCAGTTCACAACCTGGGGTCCATGACCCCTCGTTTAATGGTATTGGTCCATGGCATAAAAAGGTTGGGAACCCCTTTCTAGAGAGTCTAATGAAGGGAAACAATCATTATCCATCCTGTTAAACACTTTTATGACTCCTTTATGGAATACCCTTGCTGTATGGAGCTGTTGAAATAAATTGCTCAGATCTATTTGAAGGAAATGGAGGTCAGGGTGTGAGGGAGAAACAAGTCAAATGATGAGCTACTGGGATGTGTTGGGCAGGAGGAGGGTTCAGTGAAGCACGTTGTAAATACCGATATTGATCATTTGTGTTGAATGGCCTTTTCCTTGGCTGTAAATTATATGTAATCTTGGGAAAGGTGAAGAAGGCGAAGCTTAGGAAAAAGGAGGAGGAGCTTAGGAGGGTTAATGGCACCTAACTGATGGATCCTTTGCTTGCATCTTTGGAAACAGCCCTATTTCCATCTTTAATGTCTCTGTTTTTCCCTTTCAGGGTTCTTTTGAAGACCCTGACCTGGAGTTACACGCTGACTACGGTTCTTTGTGGGAATGGGACCTGCTGTCAGGGTTTCACAGCTAGCCGTTGTTCGGCATGCCAAGGGCTCAGCCTAGGAGATCCACTCAGCTTTGGAGGACCGAGTTCTTGTGGCTCTGGAGATGGGGGGATTGGGGGTTGGCGTCTGAGCAGAAGACCGGTGTGTCATGGGAGATGGAAGTTCTAAGGCTATGTACTCAGAGACCCGAAATCTTTGGGCACTGAGCTCAGAAAAAGTGACGCAATGGACTTTTAACATCATAAAACAATGAGCTGTTAATGATGTCTCTCCTCCTGTTGTGAAATTGAGACATCCCTTTCTTCCTTACTAAGGAAGAAGCCTGTGGTATGTTGAATGCAGGGAGTACTGCAAGTCTGTGTCTTTGCTGTTGCCTTGCTGAAGCTTAAGTACTCGGTGGCAGGGGCCGACACTTTTTTTTGCCGACGGGGGGAGGGGGGATTGTTGCTTGCTGCCACTTACGCAAGGGAGGGAGGGGAGCTGTGGGGGACTTTGGGGTTCTAACACTTAACTGTCGTTCATTCTTTGGGGCACTCCTCTGTTTTCGTGGATGGTTGCGAAGAAAAAGCATTTCAGGATATATATTGTACACATTTCTCTGACATTAAACATACCTTTGAAACCTTTGAATATACTACATTTGAGAAATGTACTACATTCAGAGGGATAAATATTGAACATTAAAGCATATTCACCTTCTGCTTTTAATGTGAAAACATTAACACCTAATACTATCCAGACCTCTAGCTACGTATGTACCGAAGTTGCACAACTGATCCATCCTTAATCTGATGCTGCTTAACTTAAACTTTCTGCTATTCAGTTAGATTTACTGGTTAATTCATGTTTTTTACATCCCCAAGGAACACCAGATTCACAAGGTTTTGAAAAATGATACAAGACTGTGGGTGGTCTTTATTTTCAAAAGAATTACCTAATAGAAATCAGATGGTTAGAATAATTGCTGTGCACTACAAGAGAGAGTAATTACATCTCTTAAATCAGGGACATGAGCAAATTCCACAAAAGGATGTGCAAGTTGGAGTCATACTAATTTACATATGTTCTACATACTAATTGCCAGGGTTGCTGGCCAACATGAAGGTCAGCGTGCCACGTTGGGCTGTCATTAGCACAAATGCATGAGTGAATCTGTACTTGCATGAAGGGGAAAGAAAATTCAATGATCATTACCTTACTCCCCTGCAAGCAGACACCGTTGAATGTACTACCCACATAAAACATTGCATCAGCTAGCTGACTTGACCATTTCATTCTTCCCCGTGATGCTGAGGAGGTCCTGAACAACCAGTGTTAGAGGAACATTAACATTCCAAGACCCCATACTTTGCTGCTGATGTCATTCTAACAAGTTGGAATGAGATTCCTTCAAACAATGCGCCCTAGTATTGTGCCATCATGTTATCCATTTCTTGTTTACTATGGGTAACCTACTGCTTGCAATTTTGTAGCTTTAGAGGCAACATGTCAGTTTACCAAATAATTTGCTCATATTTGTTCTAATTGTCCAAAAAAATAGCCCATCAACAAAAGTTATTGTGTGGAAAAGAAGAATAAAGAAATAACTATCTTATAAGAATTATTTATTATTTGTTTTCCTGTATTTGCATAGTTTGTCTTCTTTTGTTCATTGGGTGCTTGTCATCTTAATTGATGTGCAGCTTTTCATTGATTCTATTGTATTTCTTTGTTCTATTCTGAACACCTGCACGATAATGAATCTCAGGGTAGTACATGTTAACAGAAATGTACTTTGATAATAAATTTGAACCTTGATCTTTGAAGAATTAATCTTGGAATTCAACACATCACTGATATATTCCAGGATCAATACTTTAAAAATATAATCATGGTGCAGTAGTTAAATTGCTGGACTAATAATCTACAGTGCTGGACAAATACTCCAGAGACCAAAATATTAAACCTTCAAAACAGTTGTCAAATTTAGATCCAATTAATAGCCTAGAATTTGGCGACTGACAACTGAACTTCATGTTTAACTAAACTTATTGGTTTCTCGGGAGAAGAAAACTGCAACCTTGCAAGATACTTGTGAGCAACACACATGAAGTGCTGGAGGAACTCAGCAGGGCACTCAGCATCTATGGAAAAAAAGTACAGTTGACGTTTCTGGCTGAAACCCTTGGGCAGGACTGGAGAAAAAAAGCTAGGACTGGAATACTTGTGAGGTATGTTTGTTATTCTCACAAGATCTAGTCTATGTACGACTCCAGAACCTTCACCAGTCATTAACTCTGAAATGCCCAGCAAGTCTCACATTTCAGGGATGATTAGGGTTGGAAAATTATTCCGGCCATGTCAGGGACATCCAGATCCTGAGAGCAAAAACAAAATAAATGAACCATCTTCAGATTAAATATAATTTAAAAAACACACAAAACACTTTGCAAAGGAATCTTGCCACTCTTACTATTTGGAGAATGAAACCAGTTCCTCTGGCACCATTTACACAACAGGACTGAACATAAAAATAAATTGTAATCAAAAGCTAATTGTTGCAAGGTGCATGAATAGGTGACAAGGAAGAGAAACCAATTTAAATAAATACTTGGAAAAATTTATACAACCATTTTGCGTAGTTTTCCCCCAGCATGTGAATTGTTGGATTGAAAAACTCTCATTGGTAAAGAGCTCAGTGTTCTATAATGAAAAAACAACCATCAATTATCAGTGTTTTTTTCTTCTTTCCTCTCCTATCAGGCAGAAGGAACAAAAGCTATACCACCAGGCTCAAGGACAGCTTCTATCCCATGGTTACCAGTTTCTTCAGCAAATCTCTTGCAAAGATCAGTACAGCAGATAGACTCTTGGCCTCACAATCTATCTCGTTGTGATCTTGCACTTCATCGTTTAACTGCACTGCACTTTTCCAGTAGCTTTTGCACTTTATTTTGCGTTGTTCTCATTTTACATTGTTCTAGCTTAATGCACTGTGTATACAAACAGTAAACAAGGCAAGCATTTCACTGTATCATAGTACATGTGAAATAATAAATCAATAGCAAAAGCAAAACAGGGTAAACTGCTTCGTGGTCATACTTTTGACTGTCCAGAAGTGCATTAGCGCAAATAGCGAGCAGCTTATTTATTTAAAGTAACATTGTGAAAAAGGTATTAGGGAGGCAGAGACATTTTGGCTCGGAATTCCAGATCTTTTGCCTAGGTATCCAAGGGCATAGTCCACTGATAAAGTGATTACATTTTGAGACGCTTAGAAGGCCAGAATTGGAGAAGAGCAAATGGTTTGGAATGGATCATTGGGATCTCTTCTGGGGAAGGTGGGACCTGTACAGATTGGATGGGTTGCACCTGAACTCAAGGGGGAGCAATATCCTTGCAGGTAGGTTTACTAGCATGATTCGGGAGGGTTTAACCTAATTTGCAAGGGGGATGGGACCCGGAGCGATACAGCAGTGAAAGAACTGCACGGGTAAAGCCAGATCTAACATATAGAGAGGCTTTGAGTAAAGAGAAGCAGAATAAATGGTGTAAAGGTAGTAAGGCAGAAGAGCTAAAGTGTGTGTACCTCCATGCAAGAAGCATCAGGAACAAAGGTGATGAACTGAGAGCTTGGATACATACATGGAATTATGATGTAGAGGCCATTACAGAGACTTGGCTGGCACCAGGGCAGGAATGGATTCTCAATATTCCTGGATTTCAGTGCTTTAAAAGGGATAGAGAGGGGGGAAAGGGGAGGAGAGGTGGTATTACTGGTCAGGGATACTATTACAGCTACAGAAAGGATGAGTAATGTAGCAGGATCCTCTTTTGAGTCAGTATGGGTGGAAGTCAGGAACAGGAAGGGAGCAGTTACTCTATTGGGGTATTCTATAGGCCCCCTGGTAGCAGCAGAGATACAGAGGAGCAGACTGGGAGGCAGATTTTGGAAAGGTGCAAAAATAACACGGTTGTTATCATGGGTGACTTTAACTTCCCTAATATTGATTGGCACCTGATTAGTTCCAAGGGTTCAGATGAGTCAGAGTTTGTTAAGTGTGTCCAGGACAGATTCCTGTCACAGTATGCAGACAGGCCAACTAGGGGGAATGCCATACTAGATCTAGTACTAGGTAATGAACCAGGTCAGGTCACAGATCTCTCAGTGGGTGAGCATCTGGAGGACAGTGACCACTGCTCCCTGGCCTTTAGCATTATCATGGAAAAGGATAGAATCAGAGAGGACAGGAAAATTTTTAACTGGGGAAGGGCAAATTATGAGGCTATAAGGCTAGAACTTGTGGGTGTGCATTGGGATGATGTTTATGCAGGGAAATGTACTATGGACATGTGGTTGATGTTTAGAGATCTCTTGCAGAATGTTAGGGATAAATTCGTCCCGGTGAGGAAGATAAAGAATGGTAGGGTGAAGGAACCATGGGTGACAAGTGAGGTGGAAAATCTAGTCAGGTGGAAGAAGGCAGCATACATGAGATTTAGGAAGCAAGGATCAGATGGGTCTATTGAGAAATATAGGGAAGCAAGAAAGGAGCTTAAGAAGGGGCTGAGAAGAGCAAGAAGGGGGCATGAGAAGACCTTGGCGAGTAGGGTAAAGGAAAACCCCAAGGCATTCTTAAATTATGTGAAGAAAAAAAGGATGACAGGAGTGAAGGTAGGACCGATTAGAGATAAAGGTGGGAAGATGTGCCTGGAGGCTGTGGAAGTGAGTGAGGTCCTCAATGAATACTTCTCTTCAGTATTCACCAATGAGAGGGAACTTAATGATGGTGAGGACAATATGAGTGAGGTAGATGTTCTGGAGCATGTTGATATTAAGGGAGAGGAAGTGTTGGAGGTATTAAAATACATTAGGACGGATAAGTCCCCGGAGCCTGACGGAATATTCCCCAGGCTGCTCCACGAGGCGAGGGAAGAGATTCCTGAGCCTCTGGCTGGGATCTTTATGTCCTCGTTGTCCACGGGAATGGTACCGGAGGATTGGAGGGAGGCGAATGTTGTCCCCTTGTCCAAAAAAGGGTAGTAGGGATAGTCCGGGTAATTATAGACCAGTGAGCCTTATGTCTGTGGTGGGAGAGCTGTTGGAAAAGATTCTTAGAGATAGGATCTATGGGTATTTAGAGAATTATGGTCTGATCAGGGACAGTCAGCATGGCTTTGTGAAGGGCAGATCGTGCCTAACAAGCCTGATAGAGTTCTTTGAGGCGGTGACCAGGCATATAGATGAGGATAGTGCAATGGATGTGATCTACATGGATTTTAGTAAGGCATTTGACAAGGTTCCACGCGGTAGGCTTATTCAGAAAGTCAGAAGGCATGGGATCCAAGGAAGTTTGGGCAGGTGGATTCAGAATTGGCTTGCCTGCAGAAAGCATAGGGTTGTGGTGGAGGGAGTACATTCAGATTGGAGGATTGTGACTAGTGGTGTCCCACAAGGATCTGTTCTGGGACTTCTACTTTTCGTGATTTTTATTAACGACCTGGATGTGGGGGTAGAAGGGTGGATTGGCAAGTTTGCAGACGACACAGTAGTTGGTGGTGTTGTAGATAGTGTAGAGGATTGTCGACGATTGCAGAGAGACATTAATAGGATGCAGAAGTGGGCTGAGAAGTGGCAGATGGAGTTCAACCCGGAGAAGTGTGAGGTGGTACACTTTGGAAGGACAAACTCCAAGGCAGAGTACAAAGTAAATGGCAGGATACTTGGTAGTGTGGAGGAGCAGAGGGATCTGGGGGCATATGTCCACAGATCCCTGAAAGTTGCCTCACAGGTGGATAGGGTAGTTAAGAAAGCTTATAGGGTGTAAGCTTTCATAAGTCGAGGGACAGAGTTTAAGAGTCACGATGTGATGATGCAGCTCTATAAAACTCTGGTTAGGCCACACTTGGAGTACTGTGTCCAGTTCTGGTAGCTTCACTATAGGAAGGATGTGGAAGCATTGGAAAGGGTAGAGAGGAGATTTACCAGGATGCTGCCTGGTTTAGAGAGTATGCATTATGATCAGAGATTAAGGGAGCTGGGGCTTTACTCTTTGGAGAGAAGGAGGATGAGAGGAGACATGATAGAGGTGTACAAGATAATAAGAGGAATAGATAGAGTGGATAGTCAGCGCCTCTTCCCCAGGGCACCACTGCTCAGTACAAGAGGACATGGCTTTGAGGTTAGGGTTGGGAAGTTCAAGGAGGATATGAGAGGAAGGTTTTTTACTCAGAGAGTGGTTGGTGCGTGGAATGCACTGCCTGAGTCAGTGGTGGAGGCAGGTACACTAGTGAAGTTTAAGAGACTACTAGACAGGTATATGGAGGAATTTAAGGTGGGGGGTTATATGGGAGGCAGGATTTGAGGGTCAGCACAACATTGTGGGCCGAAGGGCCTGTACTGTGCTGTACTATTCTATGTTCTATGTTACCAAGTAGGATAAGCACAGAAGCACTTGAAAACAAAATGGAGAATTTTAGAATTGATATATTGCTTAACAAGGGGTCAGAAGAGACCAGAAGGAACAATATGATGGATGTGTGGGTTTGATAGGAGTTATGACACTGTGAAAATCTGAGAGCAGAGTTATGAGAGACCTCTAGTTAACAGAAATAAGAAGAGGCACAAGTGTGCTGGCACAGCCAATTTGATAAAAGCTTTAATGAGAGCTACAGATACAGCTGAGAGAGAGGCAGATAGGGGTAAGGTGAAGGAAATGGATATAGGCAGTCTTTAGGACAGCAGACGTGGGCTCATATGGTTGGTAATGTGAAACTCTTGTGGCTAAAAATACAAGCAATCACAACCATAAAATCAGTTGCATTTATTAAAGAGAAACATCTAAAATAGAATATCACAGAGGAGAAGTTGAATTATGAGCAATAATCCATAAACCAATTTAAAAATCTGGAATTCTATGATTAAATACAAAATAATTTAATTTCTCACATTACAAGAAGTAGCTTTGACCTATCTTGATGTTGTTTCACATTTTTAAAGAGTTTGTCAGTCATTTGACGTTTTGTTTTAGCTTTCGTCAATTCCCTGGGTTGGCAAGTAAGGAGGAGGCTTACAAATAAATTCATCACAACCAAGTAGCAAATATTGACCTAGAAATTGGAACATGCTCAGTTCTGGCACAATTCCACGGTCACCCCTTGATAATTGGCCCACTAGCGTTTATATAATGATGGTCAACAAATTCTGGGTGCGATGATGATGTAGGAAGATGAGTGAAGTCTAAATGATATTATAGGATCGTGAGGAAGGCAAGTGGTGACCAGGAGTGCTTCACACGTCCCTTCTTTAGCACAGTCCTAGTACAAACTCTTATTAACCTGCCTTTGCTTGCAGTCAATTTCAATCCGCTAACATTACTTGTGAGATCATTAGTATCTTTCTGTCCCCATGTGTGAAGGACAAGCCCCTCCTTGGTCATCTGTTATACATTCGCTCTGAAGCCCACTTAACCTAAAAGCCTGACTCACTTCGAAATAACATTCACCAAGTGGTAAAAGAACCATACAGCATTTAGGTTTACATGTACATTTCGTTGCATGTAAAGAGAGGAACATGGTTCTTTTTTCACAAGGAGTTTCAAATTTGTTCAGTTGGAGAGGGGTTCTTTTCATGAAATTCTGCACCCTTTTTTCTCCAAACATACCTTTGCTCATTGCGGCCAAAAAGTTCTATTTTAACTTCATCAGTCCACAGGACTTGTTTCCAAAATGCATCAGGCATGTTTAGATGTTCCTTTCAACCTCTTGAATAGAACTTTTGGGCTGCAATGAGCAAAGGTATGTTTGGAGAAAAAAGGGTGCAGAATTTCATGAAAAGAACCCCTCTCCAACCGTTCAGCATGGGGGTGGATCGATCATGCTTTGGGCTTGTGTAGCAGCCAGTGGCACGGGGAACATTTCACTGGTAGAGGGAAGAATGAATTCAATTAAATACCAGCAAATTCTGAAAGCAAACATCACACCGTCTGTAAAAAAGCCGAAGATGAAAAGAGGATGGCTTCTACAACAGGATAATGAACCTAAACACACCTCAAAATCCACAATGGACTACCTCAAGAGGCGCAAGCTGAAGGTTTTCCATGGCCCTCACAGTCCCCCGACCTAAACATCATCGAGAATCTGTGGATAGACCTCAAAAGAGCAGTGCATGCAAGACGGCCCAAGAATCTCACAGAACAAGAAGCCTTTTGCAAGGAAGAATGGGCAAAAATCCCCCAAACAAGAATTGAAAGAGTCTTAGCTGGCTACAGAAAGTGTTTGCAAGCTGTGATACTTGCCAAAGGGGGTGTTACTAAGTGCTGCCATGCAGGGTGCCCAAACTTTTGCTTCAGGCCCTTTTACTTTTTTGTTATTTTGAAACTGTAAA
Organism: Mobula hypostoma; assembly: GCF_963921235.1. Lineage (NCBI taxonomy): Eukaryota > Metazoa > Chordata > Chondrichthyes > Myliobatiformes > Myliobatidae > Mobula > Mobula hypostoma. The sequence continues at coordinate 174,521,558 of NC_086101.1, forward strand.
AGATGTAAATAAAAAAGATTTCTTGCTTAAAATATTAAAGAAATGTGTCATCTTTAACTTTATGCCTTTTGGAAATCAGTTACTCGCTTAGCTATTCACAGTAACAGAAATTTTGACTGGCGTGGCCAACCTTTCGCATGCCACTGTACAAGGGAGGAGTGAGACAGGGGCTGATGGCTGATTGCTGATAGATGGTGCTAAACATGGGAGCGATGATGGGAATGCAGAATTAAGTGGAAAACTGGAGAAGGAAGGGGGGATCGGAAAGGTGAACAAAAGCAGATGAAACCTTGGTGGACAAGTGTGAGTATGGGACAAGAACACAGGGAGTGTGGGATATCAGAAATTGGAAAATTCTATGCACAATCCTTGGAAAGCTACTGAAGCACAATGTGAGGAACACACACAAAATGCTAGAGGAACTCAGCAGGCCAGGCAGCATCTATGGTAAGGGGGACAGTCGACATTTCAGGGCAAGACCCTTCATCAGAAAGATGAGGAGTTAGAGTTAAAAGCTGGGAGGGGGCGGTGAGGAAGAAACTCAAGGTGATAGTTGAATCTGGGAGGGAGGAAGGGGTGAAGTAAAGAGAGCTGGGAAGTTGGCTGGTGAGAGAGATACAGTTCTGGAGAAGGGGGAATCTGACTGGAGAGGACAGAAGGCCATGGAAGAAAGCAAAGGGGGAGAAGCACCAGAGGTAGGTGGTAGGCAGGTAAGGAAATAACCTGAGAGAGGGAAAAGGGAATGGGGAATGGTGAAAGGGGGACACTACCGAAAGTTCCAGAAATCGATGTTCATGCCATTAGGTTGGAAGTTACCCAGACGGAGTATAAGGTGTTGCTCCTCCAAACTGAGTGATAGTAGAGGAGGCCATGGACTGACATGTTGGAATGGGAATGGAAAGTGGATATAAATTGGGTGACCACTGGGTGATCCCACATTTTCTAGCAGATGAGGAACAGGTCTTCAGCGAAGCAATCTCCCACTCTATGTCGGGTCTTACCGGAACAGAGGAGGCCACACCGGAGGCTTTAGATGCAGTAGCTGTCCCCAACAGACTCACAGGTGAAGTTTCACATCAACCTGGAAGGACTGTTTGGAGACTCTGAATGGTAGTGAGGGAGGAGGTGTAGGGGCAGGTGTGGCACTTGTTCAACTTCCAGGAGAGAGATCAGTGCAAGAGAGTCATGTCGGGAGAGATCCCTGTGGAGAGCAGAAAGTGGGGAGTGGGGGGGGGGGGAGGGAAAGGTGTACTTAATGGCACCACATCTTGGCCTGAAACTTTGACAATACTCTTTTCCACAGATGCTACCTGGCCTGCTGAGTTCCTCCAGCATTTTGTGTCTTGCTTGGATTTCCAGCATCTGCAGATTTTCTCTTGTTTATGGAAGTACAATATGAGATGTTGTCCTCCAATCTGGCATTTGGCTTCTCTGAAACGATGGAGACGGCTGAACACAGATGGACAGTGGGAAGAAGGTTGAAAACAGAAGACAGTGGAAACATGGTTATTTCCAACAACCCACAGATCTGGACTAATGATAAACACTGTAGGTTCAAATGATAACAGGGAATGTAAATACACTAAATTAAATAAAAATCTAGAGGAAAGTTTAAGATCAGTAATGGTAACAATTGAACTGATGGATTGTGAAAACTCACTGACTTCCTTCAGAAAGAAACCTGCCATCCTACTCACTCTGGCTTACATTTAACTCCAGAGCTACTAACATTGACTCTTACCTGTTCACTGAAAGGACGCCATAACCATTCAGCACAAGGTTAACCGGGAACTGGGAAGTAAACGCTGATATTGCCAGCAACATCCACATACCATCAGTGAACAAGGATTGATTGTGAGAATAAAATAATAAGACCATACGACCATGAGACATAGGAGCAGAATTAGGCCATTTGGCCCAACAAGTCTGCTCCACAATTCAACCATGGCTGATCTTTTTTGCCCTTTTTGGCCCCACTCCCAAGCCCTCACCTTATAGCCTTTGATGCCATGTCCAATCAAAAACCGATCAAGCTCTGCCTTAAATACACCCAACAACCTGGTTCCACAGCTGCCTATGGTAGTAAGTTCCATATGTTCACCACCCTCTGGCTAAAGAAATTTTTCCACATCTGTTTTAAATGGTGTCCCTCTATCATGAGGTTGTGCCCACTTGTTCTAGATTCCCCATCATTGGTGTTACATACCCCGTGGGTATCTTGTGACTGTCTTATGAGCATGATGTAATGGTCTTGTGGAGGTCACATGATGTAATTTTCCTGCCAGTGTGAGGTCACATGATGACCTGTTCTCAACAGGTATATAAAGGGAAACCCTGGTGATGCAGTTAGTTTCAGTTGAGTTATTGTTTGCCTAGTTAGATACTCCGTTCTGCTGCGTATTTTTCATTACGCAGTTTCGTTTTAAAACGGAGTTTTCCCGTCTATTTTAAAGTGCAAAGATCGGTACTGGCAGTTTCGCCAACTGCTGCCAGGTTTGTGTGTTGCATCTATAATTTTCCTTTTTCAGTAGTATTGGAGAGTGAAGACTTTATTAAAGGATGGGAACCTGAAGGATTGAATAAAGTTGGAGTTGTTTTGCGGTTTTATAAAGAATCGACCTTATTTAGGATTCATTTCAGAAATGGTGACCTGTATCTGAGATAACTCCTACAAGAGCAGGGAAGCTTGAGCAGTGTCTACTCACCAGCAAAAAGTCAGTTCCTTTAAGCCGTTTTATTTCCTTCGTCGTGAATCCTTTGGAGAATCAGCAGTAGCATCACGTCTTTGAAGAAATTCGTTTCCAGAGAAGTCTCTCCTTATTGACCGTGTGAATCGCTTGGACTTTCCAATTTACCACTTTAAGAACTGTTTCCGCACTTACCCTTTTATGAACTGTTCCAGAGTTGCCATATAACAGTTAACTTCTGGTTAAGTTAGTCACTTGAATACTTTTCGCTATTTGTTGAGCAGAGTTTGACGAATGTTTATTTGTTTTTATGAACCTGCTTCAATTGATAATTCATTGTTGCCGATCACGTGACATGGGAAACATCCTTTCCACATCTATTTGGTATAAACCTCTCAACATCTGAAAGGTTTCAATGAGGCCCCCCCTTATCCTTCTAAATTCCAGTGAGTACAGACCCAGAGCTCTAAAACGTTCCTCGTACGATAACCCTTTCATTCCCAAAATCATCATTGTGAATCTCCTCTGAACCCTCTCCAATGCCAGCATGTTTTTTCTTAGATGAGGAGCCAAAAACAGTTCACAATACTCAAGGTGAGGCCTCACCAGTGCCTTATAAAGCCTCAGCATCATATCCCAGCTTTTCTATTCTGGAACTCTTGAAATGAATGCACACATCGCATTTGCTTTCCTCACCACTGACTCTACCTGCAAGTTAACCTCCCAAGTCCCTTTGCATCTCAGATTTTTGGATTCTCTCCCCAATTAGAAAATAATCTGCACATTTATTTCTACCACCAAAGTGCATGAACATGATTTTTCAGCATTGTATTTCATTTGCCACTCTCTTGCCTATTTTCCTAATCTGTCTAAGTCCTTCTTGTAGCCTACTTGTTTCCTCAACACTACCTGTTCCTTCACTAATCATTGAATCATCTGTAAACTTGGTAACAAAGCCATCTATTCCATCATCTAAATCATTGATATACAGCATAAAAAGAAACGGTTCCAACACCGACCCCTGCAGAACACCACTAGTCACTGGCAGCCAACCAAACATGGATCCTTTTACTCCCACTTGCTGCCTCCAGCCAATGCTCTAACCATGTTAGTAACTTTCCTGTGATACCATGGGTTCTTAACTTGGTCAGCAGCTTCATGTGTGGCACCTTGTCAAAGGCCTTCTGAAAGTCAAAATATATAGTATCGACTACATCCTCTTTATCTATGCTACATGTAATTTCCTCAAATAATTCCAATAGGTTCATCAGACAAGATTTTCCCTTAAGGAAACAATGCTGACTTTGTCATATCTTGTCTTATGTCATCAGAAACTCCATAACCTCATCGTTAACAATTGAATCCAAGATCTTCCCAACCACTGAGGTCAGGCTAACTGGTCTATAATTTCCTTTTTGCTGCCTTCTTCCTTTCTTATAAGAGTGGAGTGACATTTGCAATTTTCAGTCCTCTGGCACCATGCCAGAGTCCAATGATTTTTGAAAGATCTTTACTAATGCCTCCACAATCTCTACCGCTACCACTTTTAGAACCCCAGCATGCAGTTCATCTGGTCCGGGTGACTTATGTACCTTAGGTCTTAAAGGTTTTTGAGCACTTTCTCCCTTGTAATAGTAACTGCACTCATTTCTCTTCCCTCACATCCTTTAACATCTGGCACACTGCTAGTGACTTCCAGAGTGAAGACTGATGGAAAATACTCATGAGGTTCATCTACCATCTCCTTGTGCCCTGTTATTATTTCTCCAGTCTCATTTCCTTGCGGCCCTATATCCACTCTCATCTCTCTTATTTTTTTACATACTTGAAAAAGCATTTACTATCCACTTTGATATTTTTGCCAGTTTGTTTTCTTATTTATCTTTTCCCTCCTAATTACTGAGTACAAAACTCTACTGTATGTTTGCTAAAAGATTCCACTTGTATGTTGGACAATTCAAACTGACATTGTGTTTTGATGTCCCATGTACATGTTCATTTACTTGATTGACTATTTAGGTCACAAACAGAAAATGTATTTAAGCCTTTTGAATGTGAAATACGAATAAAATTGATTTCAGATTTTTATTCATTTGTGTATTGAATTTCTCACCCAAACCATAAGCAAACACTTCATGATTCACCAATTTTGTCAACAAAAACATTTAACTTGTCAAAGTATTACATAACGATTTCCTCTTATTTACTGTATTAAATGTATTTTAACCTTGTATATTCTGCATTTTTCATCATTATCTACCTGACATTTCCAAGTTTGCTTAACTGACAACATTTATATTCTACAAATAGAAAGATACTTCTGGCAGGATTCAGAAGGAACAGAAAAAATGGATAATACATCATTTCTAAGAGCCAAAATTACCCATGTTTTCTCATTGATAAATGACATGTTTCAATTAAACATTGACTGTCAGCTATTACTTAACTCAAAATAAAGATGAGAGGAATAATGAGGCCATGTTACATGCAAAGCTGGCAGACCAAGCCATTTTTCATCCAATCCAGTACATCAAAGATTCGAATCAATTCAACACCAGAATAATCTGTTCCTCCCCATCAGTTATGGTTGATCTTTCTTTGGTCCTATTACACATTCATTTAGAATCCTTAGCAAACTAAGAATAATGCCTTCTTTAATTATTTCTTCCTCATCAATCTTACTTTTTCTTTATTCATTCAAGACTTGTCACTGATAAGGCCCACCGCTAATTTCTTTGAAGTTACTAACTTCGTGTGCTATTTCAGCTTACAGTCACAAGCCAACTACATTACTGTGGGTCTGAACTCAAACAGAAGTCCAACTGATCTAATTCAGCAAATACCACTTCCTAAAGAATGTTAGTATATCAAATGCATTTCTACAACATTCTGGTCATGTCTTGGACACTATTATTGACTTTTTAAAATTTCCAGCTGTCATGCTTGAATTTCGCGTCCATTATTCCAGGTCTCTGGTATTCTGGTCATGTAACTTGCCTACTTGGTTACTATAGCCATGCTCTGCCATGGCTGAAAAAAAGAAAATTGTAAGGTTAATCCATCAAGAGTTCATGAAATTTATGCAGAATTAAAATATAATTAGAAAAATACATTGTAATCGATTAAAATATGCTGAAAATTGGAAAATAAAATATTATACAAGGATTATTTCATAATACATTCTCCAAATTGTATTCCGCATATAATTTCATTTTGAAGGACCTGTGTAGAATACATCAGCAAAACCAAAGAGCTGATTATTGATCACGGGAGAAAGAAACCGGAGGTCCATGAGCCTGCCTTCATTAGGGGATCGAAAGTCGAGAGAGTCAGTAACTTTAAATTCCTTGAATGAGGATCTATCCTGGGTCCAGCACACAAGTTCCATTACAAAGTAGGCACAGGAGTGCCTCTAGTTTCTTCGAAGCTCGTGCAGATTTAGTATGTCATCTACAGTAAGTCAGTGGGAAGCGTAGATGAAGTCAATGAAGGGGAAACTGGTATCTGAGCACACAGATGTGCTGGTTGGTAGATTAACTGTCTCCTCTAAATGACCCTTTATGTAGATAACTGGTGAGAGATTCCGGGGAGTGGTCACAGAAATGAACAAGGGGATAAATTACAAAGAAATAAATAATGAATGGGATTGATCAAATTCAAAGAAAGTATGCGTATGTCATCAAGTGCTATTTGCAATTCATTTTCTTGCAGGATTTTATAGAAAAATATAGAAATACAATAGAATTTATGAGCACATAAAAGAAAATTGTGCAAATAAATAGTACTGGGGTCGCTCTGAATGCTGACATAGATTCAATGGGCTGAATGATCTCCCTCTATGTTGCAAAGAAAACAGTGCTTGATAGGATTGCATTTCAGACAGGGACAAAAGAAACAGCAAGCGAATGCTGAGCTGAAGGTAGAAATATAAAAGCAGAGTGGAGGGGTCTTTAATGGTGTTTGAAGGCAGGGAGGGAGGAAGTTCCAGCCGAGTCTGAAATTGCTTCCAGCGGAGTGTTCGGGTTGGGGAATGAGAAGAACAGGGCAGTGGATAATAAAAGGACGGAAAATCATAGCAGGAGGTGAAGATAACATTGTTGGATTGAATTGTTTCTTCTGCTTTGCTTCTTTTTAATATTAGCTTCATTGACTATTTATTATTAACTGTGAACATTTAAACCAAAAATATCATTGGAAATTTATTTGTATTTTTTGAAATGGGATTGAGCAAGTGGTGAAATTCATTCTGTAAACAGTGGGGTCCAAATTAGCAATTGTAGAATGTAGGCAAATGATAATCTTTGGACGATTTTGCACTCTGAATTTAGAGTCTAACAGACACAACAGAAGTTAGTTACTTCCTGGCTACTCTGTTAACTATAATGTTGGCAGCTCCCTCTCCTCAGGTACCATCCGTCTCAACCTCAAATGTGCTTTTGACATGATTCATCATACTGATCTCCTCCAGCACTTCCCTGCTGTCATCCAGTCAGCCAGATTTACACTTGTCTTATTCTTTTCTTATTGATGCAGTCACAGCCAGAATTCACCTTCAGTGATTTCTCTCACTAAGTCCATGCTTGAGGTTTTTTTTTGTTGAGATCTACTGTTAATGGTTGGTTCATATGCCAGTTTTTGGCCCTTTACAAATCCTATCAGCTTTCAAAATAGACATCTATTTTCTTCCTTACTATTGAACTGTATATATATGAATGTTGGGTGGGATTACAACTAGAGGTCATGGGTTAATGGTGAAAGGGGAACTTGAGGGGCAACTTCTATGCTCAGAGGGCTGTGAGAATGTGGAATAAGCTGCCAGTATAGGTAGTGCATGCAAGCTCAATTTCAACATTTAATAGAAGTTTGGGTAGATACATGGATGGTAGGGGCATGGAGGGCTATGGTCCCAGTGCAGGTCAATGGGAGAAGGCAGTTTAAATGGCTCGGCACTGACTAGATGAGCCAAAAGGCGTGCTTCTGTGCTGTACTTTTCTACGTCAATGACTGTATGTAAAACAGCAGGATCAGGCCACTGGAGTTTACTCCACCATGCAATATAATTAGAGCTGATCCCTTGTAACTCACGTCCATATTCCTGCATACCCATGGTAACTTTTCATTGCTTTGTTTACCAAGAATCTATTTACATTTGCTTCAAAATTATTCCACTGCCTTTTGAGGGAGAGAGTCCAATGTTTCATGATCTTCTGAGACAAAAAAAATCACTTACCTTTACTTCTTTTAAAGTGACCCCTCGTTCTAGATTCACGCACAAGTGGAAATATCCGGCCCACATTCAACATGTGAAGGCACCACATTATAATTGAGTCAATTCCCACTCTTTTAAGCTCCAACACATGCAATCCTGACCTGTCCAAGCTTTCTTCATTAGGCAGCTCACCTTCTCTGGATATCACTTTTGGAGGACATCCCTGAACTGTTTCCGATGCATTTACCTCCTTCCTAAAATAAGCAGACTGAGGCTATCCTAGATAAATGAAACACAACCTCTTTAATTTTGCATTCAATTGCCCCAGTAATGATCAACTAATGGCATCAATGACCCCTTGTAAAACTTCTACTGGGGCACTGACACTCAGTGGCTACTTTTTCAGTACACCTACACATCAGCTCATTAATGCAAATACCTAATTAGCCCAGTGGCCACGTTGTTGAATCCCGTTTATTAGAGGTTGAATTCTGGAACTCAGTGTCATACACTCAGTATGAGAGCATGCGGGCAGTGGGAGAATCATCCCTCTTGTGCTTCTTGATCTCGTCACTCGAGATTCAGTGTCACGCAACCTTGCCCCTTTGATCTGGCCCACACCTTCACTATCCAGGTCCAACACTTGCCTTTATTGGATCATGCTCCTCCTTACACAAGTCATCGGGTTTGCGGGGTGTGGCCAGGGTTAATCCCCCTTGGATTTTAGGATTAATTTTAAGGGCAGGGTTGGTGGATGTATATGTGGGGCTGGGAGAGATAAGGTTGTGGAGTTTAGTGTGGTGAGGTATGTGGGGCTCTGGCAGATAGGGTAGTGTAGTGGAGCTACTTTAATCTGGCTCATGCCTTTCATTATCGTGGAATGATACTGAGTGTATTCGATATTGGCAATACTGATCAGTGATGGCCATTTTATTCAATAGAACTGTACACCAGCTCGTTAATGCAAATTTCCAATCTACTGATCATGTGGCAGCAACTCAACCCATTAAAGAATGCAGATGCAGTCAGGAGGCTCAGTTGTAGTTCCACTCAAGCATCAGAAAGAGGAAGAAATGCGATCCAAGCGGCGTTGAATATGGATTGAGTATTGGTGCCAGATGGGTGGTTTGAATATCTCAGAAACTGCTGATCTACTGGTGTTGTCATGCAGAACAGTTTCTGGAGTTTACAGAGAATGGTGTGAAAAACAAAGACATCCAGTAGCAACAGTTCTGTGGGCGAAAATACCTTATTAATTAGAGAGGTCAGAGGAGAATAGCCAGACTGGTCCGTGCTGACAGGAAGGTGACAGTAACTCAAATAACCACACGTTACAACAGTAGTGTGCAGAAGAGCATCTCTGAATGCACAACACATCAAACCTTGAAGTGGATGGATTACAGCAGCACAAGACATTGAACATAGACTCAGTGGCTATTTTATTAAGTACAGCACGTACCTAATAAAGTTGTCACTGAGTCTATACCCCTCTGCACCTCAGAACTCTGCAATTTCCCACCAGTTAAATATTATTGTTCAAAATGACCACTTTTCAAATGGTGCATTTCAAATTCCCCTTCATGTCAGACCCTAGCCCACTTACTTAAACTATCAACATCACTTTTGGCTTCCATGTGTCCTTTTCAAGTGTGAGAATTTAGTGATGTTGCAAATGCCCATCACAAAGAACATTTTTACTATTCCACCTGGTCTTGGAATTAATTAAAGAAAATGATAATCCTGCAACATTTTAGCCTTGGTGTTCAAAACTGCACCTCTTCAAAGAGATTCCAGTATACATTAAAATCTCCAATAAATGTCAATTCACACTTGTTTATTAATAGCAGGTAAATCTCACGTGCTTTTGAAGTTCAATTATCCATAAATAATTTCACCAAATCTATTCCAACACATAAAGTAATCTGAATAATTAAACCTTTTGCTTAGTAATGAGACTAAGCAGGTGTATATTCTATGGAACCTTGGCTGAGTAAACCTTAGAACTCATTTAATTGAATAAAACATTTATATTTTTGCTAAGGAAATGTTTTAATCAAAAGCATCAGTAATGCAGTATTTCTATAAATCTACGTGAGATCTATGAACAAACCATGTGTGTCTCTGTGAAATTCCTTTTAATAAGGCTGTGATTGAAGTAATATAAATTTACCAACAATCATGTACTGATGCTAAATACATTAAAACAGAAAATGCTGGAAATACTCAGATGAAAGAGAAACAGCCTCAAACTTGCTGGTTGATAGGGATACTTTTAAAGTGATGGAGGAAAGTATAGGGGGGATGTCAGAGAAATGCTTTTCATGCAGAGAGTGGTGGATGCATGGCAAGGTGGTAGAAATAGATATATTAGGGATATTTACGAAGATCTTAGATAGGCACACAGATGAAAGAAAAATGGAGAGGGAAAGATGAGATTGATTTTAGAGTAGCGTAAAAGTTCGGTACAACATCGTTGACTATAGGGTCTGTATTGTATTTTTCTTTTATGTTCTATGTTTGAAAACTCTTCATCATGACTAGCCATTAATAGAAGTTCTGACAAAGGGTGTTCACCCTGAAATGTTAACATTGCCTCTCTTTCCATAGATGTGTCCTGACCGGCTGAGTATTTCAGCACTTTCTGTTTATGTTAGATTTCCCATATCTACATTTTGTTAATGAATATCATAAAAAAATGAATCTTCAGTGTTTTCTTTTGTTGGTTGCCTGATGAAGACTTATCTCAGAAACTCACTGGTACAGTAAGCAAGATAGTTGAGACCATTAGAATTACTCCATACCCTGTGCTTAAACTTTCCCTGCCATTGAAAAGTTTGATGGCAGTAGATTGAGGCTGATCACAAATACCCCTTTTCCCAGGAACAGTGAAGGACCTTTGGGAAGCAGATGATGCATCGTGTATAGAAATGATAAGCTTACACCTCTTGTCACCTAATTACTCTCTTCTTACATAGTTGCTTGCATTTATTATTAATGAAAAATACTTCAGAATGTTTTGAACAAGAACTTATTCTGAATTCACAGCGTGAGCTGACTGGTTTATAGACATATCCACAACAAAATTGTTTACCCTCAAATATTTCAGTTAGCAGATCAAAACATACTCACACAAGAAAATGTATAAACATTTACCATTTCCAGCTCCATCACAGGCACAACCCTCCCAACCACTGAGGATATCTTCAAGAGGTGGTGCATCTTCAAGAGACGGCATCCATCAGCAAGGGTCTTCACCATTTGGGACAAGCCCTCCTCTCATTACTTCCATCAGTGAGGAGGTACAGGAGACTGAAGACACACACTCAATGATTTAGTCATAGCTTCTTCCCCTCTCCATTGGGTTTCTGAATGATCCATGAATTCATGTCCTATTTGTTTATGTTTGTAATTTATAGTTTATAGCTTTGCACTGTACTGCTGCTGCAAAACTACAAACTTCATGCCAACTAAATCTATGATAATAAATCCGATTCTGATTCATCCATTGATGAATGAATAATTTTATTAAGGACCTCCAGCAGCCAGGGCATGCCCTTTTCTAACTGTTACCATCAGGCAGGGGGTACAGAAGCCTGAGGGCACACACTCAGCGATTCAGGAACAGCTTCTTCCCCTCTGCCATCCGATCCATAAATGAAGATTGAACCCTTGGACACTACCTCACTTTTTTAATATATAATATTTCTGCTTTTTGCACAATTTTTAATCTATTCAATATACGTATACTGTAAGTGATTTATTTATTTATTATTATTGTTGCTTATTTTGCTTTTTTTCTTCTATAATGTATTGCATTGAACTGCTGCTGTTAAGTTACATGCCGGTGATAGTAAACTTGATTCTGATTCTGATTCTATTTCAACATTTTAGGCAGCTTTTCACTTTCACCTTAATGTACTTCAGCATTTTTGACCAACTTGTAAAGATCCTTCTGGTCATTCTTTCATGATGATTGATCTGATAATAGGCAAACACATGAAGAATGAGAGGATCTCCAGTACTTTTGCTGACATGGTTTGGCTTTACAAATGGAGATTCAAATATCAACAAAGCCGGAATTAATTTTCGAATCCTGATCCTTTCATTTGGCGTAAATATTTTTGACTTGCAAAGAACGTGATAAAAACTGAATAATTGTTTTAAGTTTGCAATGAGTTTAATGGACAGAAACAAACTATTTGACCCAACAAGTTTAAGGAGCTTTCTTTCTTTATTTATTTCAGATTATTATTTCCTTCAGTTAATTTCCATCTCATTCACTTCTCTAGTTTCTCCTTAAAATATCCATGCTATTCTTATTAACCAGTTCCCTGTAGATTCTTCCACGTTACATATTTCCTTAAGACATAAAGGAGGCTATTCTGCCAGCTCATAGAACAACACTATTCCACCAACAGCTCTATTTTCCTGTAACATTTTCTCTCCCCCTGCATTACTATCACCTCCCCTTCCCACTAGATTCTACCACTCATTTACTCTTGAAAGTTTAGTGTGAACAATTAACTGCCAGTACTTTGAACACTTGAACCATTATGCACCAGGACAGACTTTTCTTTTGCACTGCACTGTATGTACATGTACTTGTGCTTATGGCAATAAACTTGACTTTGACTTTCTATGGAAGAAGAGAGAGCATAGTAAAACTCAGATCACAGCCACTGTGAGAAGGCATCTCAGATGTCTGTATCACTGTGAGATCCACATTCTCACAAGTCAAGAAAGGGACAGATTTCAACACCAAAGGATGATCCTAAAATCTGTATTGTCACAAAGTATCACCTAATTATAGAATTTGCTTCAACTAGCTCTGTCAAGTTTCTCCTTAATTAAATATTAGATTTATTAAATTCCTTTTTCAATGATTATCTCACATTCTGATACCTCACACAATCAAGCAGAAGTATCTTTGCTCATTCCATCCGACCTTTTGATAAGTGTACAACAAAACTCTGCCATGGATTGTAGTTGATTCCACAGTGCCAAAGAGAGAGAATTTCATGTTAGTTATGAATTTCATAGGCATTACCACATGACCATAGGGAATCAGCTTTAAATCAGAACTTTGTTAAAACAAATATGATCCCTGTCAAATATCAAACAACAAAATTAGGCACAGTAGCATGGTGATTATGTTCAGTTCCCCACCACGATAGTTGGGGAATTACAAATTAAATTAAATAATCCTTGACGTTAAAAATACTCTCAGCAACACTAGCCATGAAACTGGTAGATTTTCCAGAAAACAAAATAGAACAGCTTCATTAATCCTTAACCTGCCTGGCATATATGTGATTTTATTTTTTTTATTAGAAATACAGCATGATAACATTTTAGAGATGACAGTAAGTGATTCCTAATTGCTCACTGGAATCACTGAGCAGCCCACTCAGTTCAAAGGGTAATTACAAATAGAGAATAAATGTTGGCCTTGTTAACAATAGATGAATAAACAATAAAAATATGAATCTAATATTAAATGACAGACTGGAATTTCTGATAAGCCATGATTGCAATGGTAACATTATACTACAAGTGCAAAACTGTTATTCTGTTTTTCACTCTGTTTTTTATTCAAATAGGAAATGTTCAATCTAACTGTTTTACTTTTATTTATTTTCAGTCCATAAGCTATGTGGGAAAGGTGAACAATTATTGTCCCTGCTGAAATGACCTTGAGAATTATTGAACCGCCACACTCCTTCTGTCGAAGGCATTCTCACAGTACTATTGGGTAGGAAATTCTAGATCCTGCAATGATTTATTGATCCAATTTGGATTGGATCAGGGATTAGTTCAATCATATGCCAACCGTCATATTATCTAAGGAAGAATGTACAAATGTATTTGATATTGAGAAAGTGCAGCTGATGTTCACTAGAATGAGCAAGAAACATCTGCTGGGGGATCTCAGTGGAGTCCTCCAGCAACAAAGGAATTGTCGATGTTTCGGTTCGAGACCTTGCAAGAGACCTTTCCCTAGAATGCAGATTGTGGTTGTTAATTCATCCAATGAGGAGAGATAATGCATGCCATGCCTATTCTGCATTCCAAAAGGCAATCTTTTAAACATGCAAAATTCTTATAGGCTTGAAAGGAAGAATGCAGGGATGTTTCTATTTGCTGGATCTCATAAACTACAGATGACGCTCTTGGGGTTGACTATTGAGGTCTGATATGAGTAGAAATGTCTTCACCGAAGGGACTGTGCATTTTTGAAATATTCCACACAGTTTGGCTATGAAGGCTCAGACAAATCAACAGAATTTTAGATTTTAAGTTAATCAGCAGATATGAGGTTACTGCAGGAAGACAGCACTGAGCAAACAATCAAGTAATGGTTTATTGAATGGAGGAGCAGGCATGAGGGGCTGAATGAACTACTCAGGTTTTTACTTCTTATATTCTTAGAATCATCCATTTTACAAGACAGCAAAAGTTCCACCACATTGGTGCTGACCTGGGTGGTGATTGATTGCACATTAAATGTGCCAATTAAGATCAGTCAAAACTTCTTTTTTCTCTCTTGAAAGTTTGTTTTCTGCTTCAATAGTTGGAGTTGCTGAGCTAAGACAGACCAAGTTCCATCACTTGCAAAGGCAAAGATTCATTAACAGCTCTGTGAAGTAGAACCAGGGATAGACTGTGCAAGTCACACGGTAATTAAACAAAATTCATTGTGAAGGCTTAGAGTTTACCCCAGTACAGGACTCTGTTTCCTAAGAGGAAGCTGGATGCTACCAGTGATCCCATGATGTCATGCAAGTGTCTTGAATAAATGCAAAATGAACTGTGGTCATCGTTGGAGTAATTCAGCCAATATTCTATACTTCCATCTATAGTTCCATCACAAGGCTTCCATAATACATTGCACTTCTGTACAAATATCTACGTTTCTCAGTACAGATTGATCAGGACAAGGAAATTATCTTTTTGCTTTGATAAAGGTTGTCATGGATTTAGTGGAATCATCAAACTAGTCAATTCCACATTTGTAACAGTGTTTTAAGATAGACTGCTCTGTATCAATAGATAAAGCATCCTCCAACACTTTGTCAATGTTCAGCTAATACAAAGCTCCTTGCAATTGCTTTCATATTGACAATGCCAATGTCTTTTCCATTTAGCTCATCGGCAATCCTTTTCTTGATAACATTTCAATGATTGATCAAAATCCTCATTGGTTAGTCTAGCTTCAAATCCAAGATTACAGAGTGGCTACAAGGCTCCAATGAGATACTTGTATAGCCAGAACCATCCTCTCAATATCTTGTTCATAGATCTACTTTAGCACTATTCCTGCTGAGTTGCTTGAACAATCCCAATGAGTGTTATTGGAAATCCATTTGCAAGTTCCAGTGCAAAAATCAAATATTCAAGTGCAACATTAGCAGTCATCTGGACAGACCCGCAACTTAAGCAGCAGAAAATTCTGCTCAACCAGTTTCCTGTCTTTTTAAGCAATTTTTTGCCCAATATTACTGATCAACAATGTTCATTTATTATAATGATTTGCAACTCCAGATACTGGCTACTGTAACATACCATGCACATCTGTCCCAAAACATGCCTTGAATTAGTTTCAATATTGATGTTAAAATCATTAATGTTATTAGCCATCATTATGAAAGATAGATGACTTAACTGATTGTCATCCCTCTCCTCCCCCTTAATTAACATTCTGTCACAATGTCAGATTGCTTTCTGTCGATGTGCACTCTGTCATTATAGTTATGTTGAATCATAGTACAGTCTTTCACTCCACTGATGCTTTATAAAGTAAATCCTGCATTATCTCATATTGTGCACATTCCCTATTTTGACTTCTTTTGAGAAGCACATTCCTCTCTGTATCAATGTCACATTCAGGCCAAGAATCTTGCCTATTTTGTCCTCTATTTTTTTTTCAATTTTACTGCTAAATCTCCTTTCTTTTACAGCAGTCAGAATTTTTTAAAGAACCAAAGTATGATTGTTGGTACAATTATAACAGGGACTCACGCTACTTGCAGTCACATGATGGTGTTTTCTTTTTGAGACCAGAGACTCATGAGTTGCCCATTCATCGTATCATCTGCGGTTGGCACAGAACGGAATTAGAATCATTGAGCTATACAGCAGAGAAACAGGCCCTTTGGGCCATCATGTCTGTGCCAACCACCCTACACATTAATATTAATTCCATTTTCCTGTATTAATTCCATATCCTTCATTGCTTGTCCATTCAAGTACCTGACAAAATATCTCTTACTTTTTGTTATTGTTCCCTCCACCAATATATCTGCTGGCAGCTCATTCCAGACACACACATCTTCTGAGTGAAACCTTTCCCCTCAGATCCCCTTTAAACATGTCCCCTCTCACCTTAAAACTAGATTATTTAGTTTAGATAGCGGGACTCTGTTCTCCATGATAAGGATGTCTAGTTTCCGACATCCCTATCATGGGAAACAGACACTGGCTATCTACCTTATATATGTGTCCATAATTCTCTGAACATCTTCACCTTCTCATTCCATCAGACAAGTCCTCGCCACTGTAATCTCTCTTGATAGCTTACCCTCCAATCTAGGGAACAAATTTGTGAATCTTTTCTGCACCCTTTCTTCCTTAAATATATTATTCCAGACCACACTGTTACGATATGCACCCGAATGCACCAGCTTCCGGGGTTTAGATGCTCTGACTCTCCGGAATATGGATATCCAGTATGGCCCCTTTAATGATTCAGGCCCACTCAGCTAATTGGCGGCCATGTTTTGGTGCCAGGGTTTTAATACTTAAACAGGACCTGAAATGAAGTTTGGGGTTCAATCATCAGCTCTTTGGATTCTTGTCTAGCATCTAATTTGGAGTCACGTCCTTGTTTCAGTCTCGTATCGTGTTTTGATTCTAGTCTCGGATACTCCAGCACTTGGGTCCTAACCATCCTCACCGAGGTGTCTCGTCACACCACACACAATGCTCCAAGTATGGTCAGACCAAAATTTTGTACTGTTATAACATGATGTCCTAACTTTTACACTCAGTTCATGAAGGCAAGTATGTATATGCTTACCTCACCACCCTGCCAAACCATGTTCTAACTACATACTTGAAAGCCAATGTCTCTTTGTTCAACAGTCTTACCTGGGGTCTTGCCATTATTTTTTTATGTGCTACCCTGTCTACTTCCCAAAAATCCATCATTTCAAATGTGTGTGAGTTGAATTCCATCTGCTATTCACTAGCCAACCTACCTGGTTGATTCATATCCTGTTGTAAATTGAGATAACCACTTCACTGTCCACGATATACCAAATCTCTTGCATTCATGGTTGCCATGTACCCAGAAATTAGAAATCTATGTGCCAAACCACTATGGAAGTTTCTTGCACCGAACAGCTCTTGTCTCCTCGATCACATACAAACGTATCTCTTCGAGCACTACTAAAAATTCTGAAAAGATACAATATTTTGTTTGGTCTCGGAGCAAAATGACCTAATTGCTCATGTTTCTTATAGCCTTTGATAATGTCAAATTTATATCTAGCAGCTCTGGGGCAAAGCATTTTTCTAACCTATGAAGTACTTCTGCAGGGCCACTGAACTTAATCATATGAAATGCCCCCATGCTGTAGCCCAAAGTTGTAGAAGTTGGTAACATGTTGATGTACATGCTCTAGCTGGTCAGTACTTCGCCATGGAGATGCTATCTCAATCTATCTCAATGTATTTTGATTAAATGTCTGTACTTTTATCACATATGTAAGGATAATTTATTTCTCTCAGTTTGATGAAGGGGTCCAGATGCAAAATATTCCACTTCCACACATGTTCATTGACCTGTTTAATTTGTCCAGCATTTTCTGTTTTCACTTGATTTTTTTTTTCTTACTTTAAAGAAGTAAACAACGGAGGTGGATGAGGAGAAATGTTCACAAGGTGTCCACCAAGACCTTGCCCTGAAGATATACTTTCATTTGTTGGGTTACTCACAAAGCTACATTGAACACCATGATATGAAATCCAACTCAAAATGATTGATCTAATCTATCTTACAATATTGATGAAGCAGAGTAACTCTTCATTGATCACTCAGAACTACAGCTAATTAGAAAATTCCTAATATAGATCAGTCGAATGTATACTTCACTGTCAAAATGTTTTGATGTGAGACTCTTTTGACTTTACTGTGAACAGTTCCCCTCAGCTATTCTTCAGAACTTGTGCTGGGAGGACCAGTACAATAGAAGTTTACTGTTGAGATTAGCAATGAGCTAAGAGTAAAAACTTTAGGTTCACTGGTTGAATCCAAGGACAAATACTATCCAAGAGTTGTTCATCCTAGGACCAAATGGATTTCAGTCTTCCTAAACCAAGTGGATGGATTAATAAAATTGCAGAGTAAATAGGTAAACATTACTGATGGTATATGAGACAACCCAATTTTCATTGCATGCATTCTAAGACTATAGGAATTCTGGCAGCACCTGACATCTGCACCAGTAGTTAAATTTCTGTCTTAATTTGTGGCATTTGTGACAAATGTTGGATCATGCTATTCTGAATGACGAGGGCCTTGCTTTAAAGCATAACTAAGTTAAGAATCAACCTGCGATAAAAACAAGCACACCTCAGCCAACTTATTATTTCCATATTTCATCCTAAAATTCCTTTGAAACTCCCCATTTCCCAATGAATATATTAACGAGTGGCAATACATCAATATACAAAAACATCCTGACCACCAGGAGACCAAGAACAATTCCTTGCAACACACACAAATTGCTGGAGGAACTCAGCAGGCCAAGCAGCATCTATGGGAAAAAGTAAACAGTCAACATTTTGGGCTGAGACCCTTCATTCGAACAATTCCTAATTTTTTCTACCTGATGCAAACCAAAAAACACAATCTGTCCTGCCAAAGGGTCTCAGCTCGAAATGTCAATAGTAATTTTTCCATAGATGCTGCCCGGCCTGCTGAGTTCCTCCAGCATTTTGTGTGTGTTGCTTGGATTTCCAGCATCTGCAGATTCTTATATTCGTGAAACATAATCTGTGCCCATGGATTCTAAACTTGATTCTGATTCAGTTTCCTTGCCACTTGGGTGATTTCACATTCACATGATAGTTCCGCAGATATTCTTTTCAGACAAACCTTCTAAAAGTATATTGGAGACATAGATCTCAGCTTTCCACCATTATTGCTGTAAAGATAAATTCCTTGAGTACATAAAACTCCCAAATGTAAAAAATTCAGTTATTGATATGCTAAATGACATTATCTATCTGGTCTGCAAGCTCCTTTCAACTAAACAATTTAAATCAGCTTATCTGTTCTAAAACAAGCCAGGTTAAATAAGACTTTGTCTTCTATTGTACTCACGAGCAGCAATTAATCAGGTATAGTGAGCTACAAAAACACAAGAGGAGCTGCAGATACTGCAAATTTAGAGCAATACACACAACATACTGGAGCGGTTCAGTAGGTCAGGCAGCATTTACGGATGGGAATACACAGTTGATGTTTCAGGCTGAGTCTTGATAAGGGTCTCGGCCTGAAATGTCGACTGTTTATTCCCATCCAAAGATGCTGCCTCACCTGTCGAGTTCCTCCAGCACATTGTGCGTAATGAGCTACATCTACTTTCCACAGACAGAGTATCTCCAAAATACAAAGCTTGTTTGCAAAGCTGTGTTTTTAACTTCAAGCTGATTATTGCTTTCCATTTCCATTTTAAGAACTGAAGGGTGACTCCCAATCATGACCAGAAACTAAACCATGCCTATTAGTTGGAAGTTTAGTTATATCTGTTTCCTCTTACAAGCGGCAACTGTTGTGTTTAAAAAGCAAGCTTAGCAAACATGAGCAAGAGGCCAATTGTCTGAAGAAGTGAGAGCCCAATACAAATCACAATAGATAACAACTAGTGTAAGAAAACAAACAGGGAGAGTTTGATTCTGTTCACTATGTTACTGATAGTGGGTCTTAGAGATGGTTAAAGCTGAGAGACAACAGGAATTCATGTGTAGTTTCAGCTCAGGTGAAGGTGACATTGCTGAATTAGAATCACAAAGTTCAAGGTTCTAGAGTGGAAGTATGAGGTCTTGGCTGGGAGGATGGGATCACGGTGAATGTGCTGGGATCACTGCGTAGCCAAAGCAAACCAAAGGGAAGAATTTATAGCAAATGGTAATTATTGATTTTAAAGCCTGCAAGCCATGAACAAGGAAAGGCAGTCTGATTTCAAGTTGCGTAGAATCAGTCCTATTTGCTAACACAATTGTTCTGCAAGCTGCAAATGAGTAAATACATTCTATAGAAATTTCTGTATGTCAAAATTGCTGTTGCTGGGCCTTTGTTTTCTTTATATCTCTGTCTGTCCCCAGATGTAAAGTACGTGAAGAATCCTGTTAAAAAATAGCTCCTTATAATTCCTTCTTACACTTTCATACTTTCACCAACAGATCCCTGCCCATTCATGATCTCTCTTCACCCAGACCAACCAATCAAGATCCATCAGGCTCGCAAAATTATTGTGAACCAAACCAACATAAGAAATAGGAGTAGGAGTAGGCCATCTGGCCTGTAGAGCTTGCTCTGCCATTCAACAATGTGACAAAAAAAGCCAGTTATCAGAAGATTGATGCCGATAAGAGGACAATGGGGGAACCTTCAGAGATGTAAATGAGAGACGAGAGGGATTAACGGAAAGGAGACACAGTTCCGAGTATTGTCAGAGATCGGGGGCTTTGAACCCTGAACTGTTTGAAGTGTGATGGACAGGCGATACCCCAGCAGGGGGATAAAAAGGGACAGGTTCGCTAAGGCAACAGACACACGATTCCACGAGGTAATGAGACCCTGAAAGCGGTGTGCTCCCCCACTAGTTGGTGGGAGTTTTTGGAGGTCTGGTCGCGGGACCAGCCACAGACGCACAGGGTAAAAAGGTACGGATCGGCGGGAACCTGGTGTGTGTGTCCACCCTTGCCTGGGTGCCGGGTTCACCGCAGAAGTACGATCGTATCTGGAATGGAGGGGTCACAGTCGGTGACCCCAGAAGACATTACAAAGGGCTTGCCCAAAAGCTGACTGCGAGGAATATCGAAGGTCTATTTGGAATCCGATTTGAATATTCATTTGTTCTCTCTCTCCCCCACCCCGCCCCCAATGGCACAACAGTGATTACTGTGAACTGAACTGAACTTTGCCTCACTTGAAACTGGTCATTTACCCCTAGACAGCGATAGAGCTTGATTGATCCTATTATCCTAGTTCTGTGTACATGTGTGTTTATCATTGCTGAACTGTTGCATTTATTATCCTTTCATTTAGAGTACTGTATTGCTTATTTCTTTAATAAAACTTTCTTAGTTCCAGTAATCCAGACTCCAACTAAGTGGTCCATTTCTGCTGGTTTGGCAACCCAGTTACGGGGTACGTAACAATGAGATCATGGCTGATCTGGCCATGGACTCATCTCCACCTACCTGCCTTTTCCCCATAACCCTTAATTCCCCTACTATGCAAAAATCTATTCAACCTTGTCTTAAATATATTTACTGAGGTAGCCTCCACTGCTTCATTGGGCAGAGAATTCCACAGATTCACCACCCTCTGGGAAAAGTAGTTCCTCCTCATCCCCGTACTAAATCTACTTCTCTGCATCTTGAGGCTATGTCCCCTAGCTCTAGTCTCACCTACCAGTGAAAACAACTTTCCTGCCTCTATCTTACCTATCCCTTTCATAATTTTATATGTTTCTGTAAGATCTCCTCTCATTCTTCTAAATTCTGTGAGTAAAGTCCCAGGCGAATCAATCTCTCCACAAAGCCTAACCCCCTCACCTCTGGAATCAACCTGGTGAACCTCCTCTGCACTGCCTCCAAAGCCAGTATAACCTTCCTCAAGTAAGGAGACCAGTACTGCATGCAATACTCCAAGTGAGACCTCAACAGTACAGTACCCTTTACAGTTGCAGCATAACCTCCCCGCTCTTAAGCTCAATTCCTCTACCAATGACGGCCAACATCCCATTTGCTTTCTTGATGACACTCACAACACGCTAGAGGAACTCAGCAGGTCGGGCAGCATCCGTGGAAAAGATTGGTCGACATTTTGGGCCGGAACTCTTCGTGGCCTGCTGCAGCTGCAAACCAATCTTTTGTGACTTACGCACAAGCACTCCCAAGTCCCTTTGTACAGCAATATGCTGCAATTTTTTTTACTATTTAAATAATAATCTGCTCTTCCATTTTTCCTTCCAAAGTGGATGACCTTGCATTTCCATCTGCTAGACCCTTGCCCACTCACTTAACCTATCTATATCTTTCTGCAGACTCTCGATATCTTCTGCACAATTTGCTTTTCCATTCAATTTGGTATCATCACCAAACTTCGATACACTACACCCGGTTCCCTCTTCCAGATCATTAATGTGTATTGTGAACAGTTGCGGGCCCAGCACCGACCCCCGCGGCATCTTGCTCCCTACTGATTGCCAACCACAGAAACACCCATGTATCCGAACTCTCTGCTTTCTATTAGTTAACCAATCCTCTATTTATGCTAATACATCACCCCAAATCTATGCATCCTTATCTTATGAATAAGTCTTTTACGTGGCACCATATCGCAGGCCCTTGGGAATTCCAACATTTCCTCTTCTAAGAAATATTGCTATGGCTTCACCAGTTCCCCAAACAGACCCTTCTCATCAATTAAAGCTCCAAACCTCCCTGGCTTTTGACAATTCCCTATTGCAGCTTATTTGAGCTCAGTTTCCTCACAGATACATGGACCAATTTACTCCACAAACTCTGCAGTGGCAGAGCAAAGGCTTTTGAGAGTATTTTCCATGCATAGTAACCTTGACTATATTTTTGCAATGCGGTATTTCTGAAAGGGTCACACATACAAGCAGGGTTTATTCTCTTGCAATCAGCTAGTTAAAGTGCTCTAGAAACCATCTACATGACTTCTTTTTGAATGCAAAATAACAAATTGATTTGTTTCTTGTTTCTCTTGTCCTGGTTCGATTTGATCTTATCTAATCCCAGCCTCAAGAGTCATATATTAAACCATTTAACTCAAACTGGGTGGTCACAAAACAGAGGGAGCATCTATGCTGTAGTACAGTTGTGGACTCTACTTCCACACTTCACAGTATTTCCCAAAATATTCAGAAAGATTTAGGAAGATTTAGGAGAGAAACAATGTTAAAATGCCAGACCAAATGCAGGGATACTTGTAAACTCCTTTTACATTATTTATAATAGAAAAGTTGTCATCCACTAAAATTGGAAACAGAATTCATGTGCTTTATTCACACAATTAAATATTTATCAATACAAAATCAAGGTATATTATCTTGTCTTTGAAGTTGCTGAATTATTTAATCCCATTCATAGTCGTTTCAGAAGTTGTTTACATTCTATTACCTTAATCTATTTAATGATATCCTGCACATTCAGTTCCATTCTGCTTTCCATATTCAGACACAAGGTTTTTAAAAACCTACTTCCTTGCCTTGTCATATAAAAAAAAACCAATAAAACATTCAAGCCAAAAAGAAAATCACTGTTTCAACATGGCTTTAGTCTGGCCGGTTTCCAGGTATAGCAGAAGATAAACCCATGTTGTTAAATCACCAGTCTTACGGAATTTCCTTTTGATATTCTGGGAAAAAAAAGAATTCAAGGGTAAAGCAAGCATTGAACTAGAAAAGGATCTAGTGCTTTCCCAGTTAATTGATGAATAAACTCTTCTTGAACTTCCAGCCAGGTACAGATATCGATTTTAACCAGCATTTCCATGACAAACCCACCATCTTGACCAGGGATGCATCTAGCTGAGTACAGGTATCGATACAGATACTGGGTACAGATGTACCCCTGATGAAGACAGCAGAGGTTGTCATTGAAACATCGAATAAAATCGATATCTGAACTCAGCTGGAAGTTCGAGAAGAATTTGTAAGCATTGAAATGATTTGGAAAATTCTACATAGATATTACACCTCATTTTATTTTGTGAAATATTTATTGTTTAGAGATACGGGATTGTAATAGGTTTTTCGGACCCAAAAAGCCCAGGCTGCCCTATTGCACTGATGTGACCAATTAATCTACTAAACTGTATGTCTTTGGAATGTGGGAGGAAACCGGAACATCTAGAGAAACCCATACGGTTACAGGGAAGATGTACAAACTCCTTACTGACAGTGGCAGAATTGAACTTCAGTCGTGGGCAACAGTTTAATAGTGTTATGCTAACCATCACAACACCGTGACACTTAATCATAAGACCATAAGACATAGGAGAAGAATTCAGCCACTCAGCCAGAGTCTGCTCTGGTATTTCATTATGGCTGATTTATTGTTCTTCTCAATCCTATTCTCCTGTCTGCTCCCCATAATATTTGACGTCCTGACTAATCAAAGACCTATCAACCCCCGCTTTAAGTATACTCAATTATTTGGCCTCCACAGCCTTCCATGGCAATGATTTCCCCAGGTTTATTAAGCTGTGATGAAAGAAATTGCTCCTTATCTCTGATCTAAATGGATGTCTGTGCCCCCTGGTCCTAGACTCACCCACTATAGGAAACATTCTCTCTACATCCACTTGATCCAGACTTTTCAATATTTGATAGATTTCAATGTGATCCCTCCCCATTCTTCTAAACTCCAGTGAGTACAGGCCCAGAGCCATTGAACACTGCTCAAATTTCAACCCTTTCATTCCCAGAATCAATCAGATCTCTTACTTTGTGGAGAGCTTGAGGACTGTCGCCCTTGGGACTGTTGTCCTCGGGACCTTCAGAGTAATTGGTAATTGGTTTTGTACTGGGTGAGTATTATACCCTGAAAAGCTTTTGTCTGCATGCTGCAAGACATATCATTCCATATATTACTGTAGTTTGAGGTAGTCCAAAATGAAAAAAAAAATACAGAATGCGTCGATTAAAATAGATGTAATGAACAGATCTGCAGAGACCAGCTTGCAAAGCAAATGCGGGAAGCACAGCAAGGAAGATGTCAGTGAACATATGATGGATGTTTGTCTAACAGCTAGTCAGCATGAAAGGCATAAAAAGCAATTGTTTTCACCTCCAAGTCTGGTTGTTGTGTCGGTCAAGAAGCAATGACCTACATTAGGTAGACAAATATAGTAGTGGATTATCTTAACTTTGTCCCAGACGAAGAAAACCATAAAGAGCATATTTACATGACTATTTTCATATGAACTTACAAACTAGGAACACTAGGGCACTTGGACTCTTGAGCGCATTCTGTCATATAATAAGAAGGTAGCAGTTTGGCATTCCATCTGTTCACAGTGATCTTCCATACCTTGCTTATCTATCGAACCCTACTTTTAAATAATCAAGTATTGTGCTTTTAAGGAAGAGAGCTCCAAAGACTGAGGACCCTCAGAGAAATGAAAAGCAACATTAACTTTTTCTATTTTAAATAGAAAACCTACTGAAGTTGTGGGAAATGGCTTCTAACTGCATCCTCCTGTTGGTCTTTGCATACTCAATGTCGGAGTACTTTCAGGAAAGTAATGCTGAACAGTTGACGGCAACTCTGAACCCGCGTGGGTATCTTAAAAAAGCTGACAGGAACCATGGGGAAGTTTGGCCATTAATTGGATACGAGCCAAAATTTCTCTGAAAATTTTATGCCAAGGTAGATGTTGTCTATATGGACTTCAGTAAGGCCTTTGACAAGGTTCCACATGGAAGGTTAGTTAGGAAGGTTCAATCGTTAGGTATTAATATTGAAATAGTAAAATGAATTCAACAGTAGCTGGATGGCAGATGCCAGAGAGTAGTGGTGGATAACTGCTTGTCAGGTTAGAGGCCGGTGACGAGTGGTGTGCCTCAGGGATCTGCACTGGGTCCAATGTTGTTTGTCATATATATTAATGATCTGGATGATGGGATGGTAAATTGGATTAGTAAGTATGCGGATGATACTAAGAGAGGTGGTGTTGTGGATAATGAAGGAGGTTTTCAAAGCTTGCAGAGAGATTTAGGCCAGTTAAAAGAGTGGGCTGAAAGATGGCAGATGGAGTTTAATGCTGATAAGTGTGAGGTGCTGCATTTTGATAGGACTAATCAAAATAGGACATACATGGTAAATGGTAGGGCATTAAAGAATGTTGTAGAACAGAGGGATCTAGAAATAATGGTGCATAGTTCCCTGAAGGTGGACTCTCATGTGGATAGGGTGGTGAAGAAAGCTTTTGGTATGCTGGCCTTTATAAATCACAGCATTGAGTATAGGAGTTGGGATGTAATGTTAAAATTGTACAAGGCATTGGTAAGGCCAAATTTGGAGTATTGTGTACAGTTCTGGTCACTGAATTAAAGGAAAGATGTCAACAAAATAGAGAGAGTACAGAGAAGATTTAGTAGAATGTTACCTGGGTTTCAGCACCTAAGTTATAGAGAAAGGTTGAACAAGTTGGGTCTTTATTCCTTGGAGCATAGAAGGTTGAGAAGGGACTTGATAGAGGTATTTAAAATTATGTGGGGGGGTAGATAGAGTTGACTTTTTCCATTGAGAGTAGGGGGGATTCAAACAAGAGGACATGAGTTGAGAGTTAAAGGGCAAAAGTTCAGGGGTAACATGAGGGGGATCTTCTTTACTCAGAGAGTGGTAGCTGTGTGGAATGAACTTCCAGCAGAAGTGGTAGAGGCAGGTTCGATACTGTCATTTAAAGTAAAATTGGATAGCTATATGGACAGGAAAGGAATGGAGGGTTATGGGCTGAGTGCAGGTCGGTGGGACTAGGTGAGAGTAAGCATTCAACACGGACTAGAAGGGCCGAGATGGCCTGTCTCTGTGCTGTAACTGTTATGTGGTTATATGGTTAATAGTTTTAGACTGGCCATAAAGGTGATAAGACCTCACATGGAAAAAGAAAATTGTTCTATAAACATACAGTCTGCCACAAGGCAGCCATTGGCAAGATTCCGCAATGCAAGCGGTCATGTAATAGGCTGCAGGGGTTTAATCGAACATCAATGTTATCCATGTTGAAAGGCGAAAGTACTTATTTTCAGGAAAGAGCTGTCATGTTGGAATATGCTGATGTATTCAGATGGACAGGCTTGGTGAACACTCAGTCATGTAAGCTGTTTTCTGCCTCTAAATGCCTGGAAAATGACAAATGAAGCAGAATGAACATGTCAAGGCAAGAAGTCAGGTAGTGTGTCTGTTTGTGTGTGTACCATCAGACCACAAGACATGGGAGCAGAATTATGCCATTTAACCCAAATGAGTCTGATTTATTATCCCTCTGAACCCCATACTCCTGACTTTTCCTCGTAACCTTTGATGCTTATACTAACCAAGAACCCATCAACCTCTGATTTAAGTATACCCGGTGACTTGCCCTCTGTGGCAATGAATTCCACAGATTCATCATCCTCTAGCTAAAGAAATTCCTCTGCATCTCTATTCTAAAGGGATGTCCTTGCATTCTGAGGCTGTGTCCTCTAGTCCTGGACTCGCCCACTACGTGAAACATCTTCTCCACATCCAATCTATATAGACTTTCAATATTCAATAGGTTTCAATGAGATCCCTTCCACCCCACCCCCATTCTTCTAAACTCCAGTGAGTACAGGCCCAGAACCACCAAGCGTACCTCACATTAACCCTTTAACCCTTTCATTCCTGAGATGACAACACAGACATAGACAGGCTTCATCCACCTCCCCCCCTTCCCTTCCCCCCCACTCCACACACACACACACACACACGTAGGGCAGCATGGTAGTGCAGTGGTTAGCAGAATGCCTTGCAGCACTGGTGACCTGGGTTCAATTCCCACCGCTGCCTGTAAGGAGTTTGTATGTTCTCCCTGTAATCACATGGGTTTTCTCCCAGTGCTCCGGTTTCCTCCCACGGTCCAAAGACGTACCGGCAGGTAGGTTAATTGGTCATTGTAAATTGCCAGTTGGTTTGGCCAGCGTTCAATTGGGGGATTGCTGGGCAGCGTGGTTCGAGGGGCCAGAAGGGCCGATTCTGTGCTAGCCCAAAAAAAATTACAGTACGAATGAGTCTTCAATTCATTTTTCATACGATGTTGAGGAAAATCAAAAATAATATGAAATTGTTTTCTGACAGAGAATAAGGATCTTAGAGGTTTGCTCAGATATAAAAATAAAACCCTACAGAAACTTGACCTGATCCCAATTGCAAACATAATACGACCCAGAGGAATCTGAGGTGACGTGAAGGGAAAGGACTGCTCGGCTCCATGTATGCTGGATCATGCATAAAGTGAATCAAAACATTCTGACCTATATGGAGTCATGGTCCAACCACATCAAGGTTTCATTGCGGTGTACACCTGACACTTAAATTGGGAACCATCTAGCTTATGTCAAGGGCATGCCCTCTTCTCATTGCTACTATCATGGTGGAACTACAGGAGCCTGAAGACATTATTTTTTCCTCTCTTTTTCCACTACTTGGTTAATTTATTTTATATATACTTAATGCAATTTATAGTTTTTATTACTATGTATTGCAATGTACTGCTCATACAAAACAACAAATTCTCTGACATAGAACAGTAATATTAAACCTGATTCTGATTCAAGATTGCTTAATTCATTTTCTGTACAAGACTGTAAAGGAGAATGAAACATTAGTTATTCCAGATGCAATGCATCACAAAAAAGCACAATAAGATACAGAACAGAGTAATAAAAAAGGTACATTAAATATAAATACATAAGATAGCTTATATACATAGACTGATTAGAAGTACATAAAGTGATGCCAGGCACAGGTGTGTCTCTATACGAGGTGACTCTGACAGGTCATGATAAAGGAGTGGGGATGGGTGGTGTGGTGGGGTGAGTTAGTGGTGGAGGTGTTGTTCAGCTTCACTGCTTGGGAAAGTAACTGTTTTTGAGTCTGGTGATCCTGGCATGGATGTTGCATAGCCTCCTCCCTGATGGGAGTGGATGGGTTCCTTTACGGAAGTTACTGGCTCTTTTCAGAATCAGAATCAGAATCAGGTTTATTATCACTGGCATGTGTCGTGAAATTAGTTAACTTAGCAGCAGCATTTCAATATAATACATAATATAGAAGAAAAAATAATAAATAAATAAATAGATAAATTACAGTATGCGTATATTGAATAGATTAAAAGTCATGCAAAAAAACAGAAATAATATATTTTTTAAGAGTGAGATAGTGTTCAACGGTTGAATGTCCATTTAAGAATTGGATGGCAGAGGGGAAGAAGCTGTTCTTGAATCACTGAGTGTGTGCCTTCAAGCTTCTGTACATCCTACCTGATGGTAACAGTGAGAAAAGGGCATGCCCTGGGTGCTGGCAGTCCTTAATAATGCATGCTACCTGAAACAACGCTCCTTGAAGATGTATTGGGTACTTTATAGGCCAGTACACAAGATGGAGCCTACTAAAGTTACAACTTGCTGCAGCTTCTTTTGGTCCTGTGCAGTAGCCACCCCATACCAGACAGTGATGCAGCCTTTCAGAATGCTCTCCACAGTACATCTATAGAAGTTTTTGAGTGTATTTGTTGACATACCAAATCTCTTCAAAATCTGAATGAAGTATAGTCGATGTCTTGCCTTCTTTATAACTGTTTCGATATGTTGGGACCAGGTTAGGTCTTCAGAGATCTTGACACCCAGGAACTTGAAGCTGCTCACTCTCTCAGCTTCTGATCCCTCTATGAGGATTGGCAAGTTTTTCTTCACCTTACCTTTCCCGAAGTCCGCAATCAGCGCTTTCGTCTTACTGATGCTGAGTGCCAGGTTGTTGCTGCGACACCACTCCACTAGTTGGCATATCTCACTCCTGTACACCCTCTCATCACCATCTGAGATTCACCAACAATGGTTGTATCATCAGCAAATTTGTAGATGGTATTTGAGCTATGCCTAGCCACACAGCCATGGGTATAGAGAGAGTAGAGCAGTGGGCTAAGCACACACCCTTGAGGTGCATGAGTATTGATGTAAGCGAGGAAGAGATGTTATCACCAATCCACACAGATTGTGGTCTTCCAGTTAGGAAGTCGAGGATCCAATTGTGGAGGGAGTTACGGAGGCCCAGATTCTGTAACTTCTCAGTCAGGATTCTGGGAGTGATAGTATTAAATACTGAGCTGTAGTTGATGAACAGCATATTGACATAGGTGTTTGTGTTATTATCCAGCTGGTCTAAAGCTGTGCGAAGAGCCATTCTAGTGTCTTTCTGCAAATATGTCCTTGATGGCGGATAGGCTGGTACTGGTGATGCACTGGGCAGTTTTAATCTACCCATTGTAGAGTCTCCCTGTCCACTGCAGTGCAGTTTCTGTGCAATGCAGTGAAACAGCATGTTAGGATGCTCTCTACTGTGCATCTGTAGAAGGAGATGAGTATAGATATGGGCAGACCAGCTCTCTTCAACCTCCTCAGAAAGTAGAGGCCTTGGTGAACTTTCCTGATTGTCATTGTGATTACAACCTCTTTGAATACCCCTGCATATTCTTCTCTTTCATAGAGTCATAGAGTTGCACCAGAATTACCTTTGGCTCAACTCTTCCATGCTGACTATGATGTCTATTCATGCTAATTCCATTTGTTCTCATCAGGTCCAAATTTCCAGCCTCCACAGAATATCACGGGTCCCCATTCATGATCACACACCTACTTAATATCCTAATGTTTTTGGACTCCTTAATCTGTCTGCTGTGCTAGATTCCAAGGCAAGGCAAGGCAACTTTATTTGTAGGGTCTCGGCCTGAAACGTTGACTGTACCTCTTCCTAGAGATGCTGCCTGGCCTGCTGCGTTCACCAGCAACTTTGATGTGTGTCGCTTGAATTTCCAGCATCTCAAAATTCCTCGTGTTCGCGTTTTTATTTGTATAGCACGTTTCAAACACAATGCTGTTCAAAGTGCTTTCCATAAAACAAGATATAAAAATCAAACATTAAATTTCAGATAATATAAGGAAAATAAAATCACACATAAAAATAAAGCAATGAAAGCCACGGTGCAGGAAATTCTAATTAAAAGCTGCAGTGAAAAGGAAAGTTTAAGCCTGATTTAAAAGAGCTTAAAGTTGGTCAGACTTCAGATTATCTGGAAGTTTATTCCAGATTTGAGGACCATAGTAACTGAAAGCTGCTTCACCATGTTTAGTATTGGCCCTAGGGACAGTAAGTAGGCCCGCCCAGATGTCCTGAGAGCTTGGGAAGGTTCAGACTGCAGCAAGAGATCAGAGATATCTTTTGGCCCTAGACCATCCAGTGCTTTATAAATCAATAGTAATATTTTAAAGCTAATTCTCTGATGGACAGGAAGACAGGAAGCCTAGAACTAGAGTGATATGTTCTACTTTCTTGATCTTAGTGAGGACTCTAACTGCAGTGTTCTGAATGAGTTGCAGTTGTCTGTGGGATTTTTTACAGAGACCTGTGAAAATGCCATTACAGAAGTCAAGCTGACTAACAATAAATGCATGGAAGAGTTTTTCTCGGTCTTGCTGAAACATAAGCCCCTTAACTCTCATTATATTTTTAAGATTGTAGTAGGTTGATTTTGTAATTGTCTTAATGTGGCAGTTAAAATTTAAGTCTGAGTCCATCACAACACCAAGTTTTCTCTGGTTTGGTTTGTGGTGTCCGATGACAGGGATTCTAAATTAGCACTGACTTTGAATCACTGCTTTTTGGCACCAAAAACAATTATTTCAGTTTTTTCTTTGTTCAACTGCAGGAAATGTTAGCACATTCAATCAGTGATTTGCTCAAGACAGTTTTTTAGTAATTGTATGGGATCATAGTCAATTGATGACACTGTTATATAAATCTGAGTGTCATCTGCATAATTACGGTAAGATATTCTGTTGTTTACCATGATTTGAGCTAGAGGAAGCACACGTATGTTAAACAGAAGAGGCCCCAGTATGGATCCTTGAGGCACTCCACATATCGTTTTATTTTGGTCAGATATCTAGCTACCAATCGATACAAAATAGACCCTGTCCTGTAAACACAACTTAAAGCACTTTAGGATTGTACTGGAAAGTCCCACTCATTTTCCCAGTCTGTCCAGTAATTTGCCATGATCAACTGTGTCAAAAGCAGCACTAATATCCAGTGGAAGCAAAACTGAAATTTTACCATCATCACGGATTAAGTGGATGTCATTTGAAACCTTAACCAGAACAGACTCAGTGCCGAGGTGTTGTCGGAATCCAGACTGGAAAACATCCATACAGTTGTTTAGAGCCAAAAAAAATGCTAAGTTGCTGATGAACAACCTTTTCAATGATTTCAGGAGGCAGAGACCCTTCCTTAAAGCAAGATATCTCACCAGAGTGGTCAGTTTTAATTATGGCAATTTTATTTTCCAAAGTTAGACATTTCTAAAATAGAATTGAAATGTATATTGTGATATTTGAATTACAATGGATATTGTGAATTCATTTGATGCAGCTAATTGAGAAGTGCTCTTTTTTTAATTCATGAAATAGCACATGTGATAACTTTAAGAACTGCTTCGACACGCAGTGACATGAATCATTTGTACACCCCACCTAAGGTGGTCAAACTTAAATTCTTGCTTATGCTCTGGTTTCACTAACTGATGTCAAATGGAATGAAAAAAGGCAAACTGAGTGGGGCTAAGGAAATATTTGATGGACAAGGTTAGAAAAACTAGTCCAAGAAAACATGTTTGAAAATGATTAGCAGTATGGTGAAAATCCAGATTCTCTCAATTTGTCAGGTCCTGTATCTATTCTGTTGTTGAGCATCAGATTGCCAACTGAAACAAAATTTCTTGCACAAGGCTGATTCAATTTTGTCTTTGATATGGCAAACCTCTGAAGTATCTAAGAGTAATTTCCAGTCTTATGCACCGAGGGTCACATAGTGTTTATCCAGCACAATGCATCACAGCCCAGGTCAATGTCAAGATCAATATCTGTCATTTAAACGAGAAAGCAAAAGAACTGTACAGATTCCAATCAAAGGTTCACCTGCTAACTGCTAACCCTGACTGGCCATGCATGAGAGTGCAGGACCTGCTGTTCCTGCTGACCTAGATTCCACATAAGGCTAAAGAGGGTTACTTGCTGTGAAGTCATTGTGTAACTCTTAGTAGACCCAGTTAAGCAATCGTTTAAAAACGTGCTATGGGAGATTCTGCACACGAACCAAGTGGCTTGAAGCTGAAGCCATCAGCTTCATTATCACTGAATATAATTTCCTACCTCTCTGAAACCTCTGGTGTTCTCTTCACCATTGACAGAAGCATCAAAACAAGCCAAGTGCTTCCTCAAAGGAATTTTTTTTTATATTTCAAAAATAAACTTCATTCAATATAAGAGAGACCACCCTGTCAACTCAGCCCCTCCATATCAAGTACTGGAAGGATCTTAGACTGTGGTCTTTCCCTACAGAGCCTTTATATTGGCTGCTTGGTAGATTCTTCAACATGTATTCCTGCAGTCTGGGATAGGCCAGCTGACAGCATTCCTGAATGGACATCTCGCAAGATGATGGATAGATGGCTTTGTGATGAAGGAATAGATGGCTTTGTTGCCAAGTTTGCAGATGACGCGAAGACTGGTGGAGGGGCAGGTAGTGTTGAGGAAACAGATAGGATGCAGAAGAACTTAGACAGATTAGGAGAACGGGCAAGAAAGTGGCAAATGAAAAACAATATTGGAAAATGCATGGCCATGCACTTTGGTAATAGAAATAAATGTGCGGACTATTTTCTAAATGGGGAGAAAACCCAGGAATCCAAGGTGCAGAGGGACTTGGCAGTCCTTGTTCAGAACACCCTGAAGGTTAACTTGCAGGTTGAGTCAGTGGTGAGGAAGTCAAAAGCCATGTTAGCATTCATATCAAGAGGTCTAGAATACAAGAGCAAAGATGTGATGCTGAGGCTTTATAAGGTATTGGTAAGGCCTTACCTTGAGGACTGTGAACAGTTTTGGGCCCCTCATCGAAGAAAAGATGTGTTGGCATTGGAGAGGGTCCAGAGGAGGTTCACGAGGATGATTCCAGGAATGAAAGGGTTATCATACGAGGAATGTTTGATGGCTTTGGGTCTGTACTTGCTGGAATTCAGAAGGATTGGGGGGAGGGGGGATCTCATTGAAACATTTCCAATATTGAAAGGCCTAGACAGAGTAGATTTAGAAAGGATGTTTCCCATGGGGGGAGAATCTAGGACAAGAGGACACAGCCTCAGGATAGAGGGGTGCCCTTTCAAAACAGAGATGTGGAGAAATTTCTTTAGCGTGAGGGTGGTGAATTTGTGGAATTTGTTTCCACATGCACCTGTGGAGGCCAGGTCATTGAGCGTATTTAAGGCAGAGATTGATAGGTTCTTGATTGGACATGGCATCAAATGTTACGGGTAAAAGGCTGAGAACTGGGGTTGGGGAGGAGATAGAGAAAAGGATCAGACAAGATTGAATGGCAGAGCACACTCGATGGACCAGACGGCCTAATTCTGCTCCTATGTCTTATGATCTAAGTACAAATTGAGAAAGACTTATAAAAATCTTCTCTAAGCCTCTCTGGTATATTGATTCAGATAAAAAAACAAACATCCTCTTGTTCTGGTGAAATGCACAGAAGGAATCACTGAAAGGATTAGAGGAGAATTGGGGAAGGAATAATACTTCTCAAGCAAAATGGCACTGGAAAGATTTCAGAATTCAGTAAGTGTAGTCAGTATCTCTGTAAGGTGTCTGAGAACATATTTTCATCATCAGAAAGGCATAGATATTAAAACGTGTGCTTCAAATAATTCTTATCCATTTAGACTTTGGCATTAAAGGTTTACGTGATTATGTCTAATGGCAAGTACAACTTGCAGAGAGAATGTCTTGTACCTTCCCCTTGTGGCTGTATGAGTTATTTGGGAGTACTGGTTCTCTCCTGGATGTGCTGGTAGATTAACTGGCTCCTATAAATTAGCCCAAATGCAGGAGTCAAAAGTATCATAGGGGATTTGATGGGCATATGAAAGTGAGTCGGTTATAGTATATATGAGAATTTTCATCTGGGAGCCAACTGGAATTGATAATCTCCATGTATACCAAAATTAGAAAGTCAAACTTCTTTGCAAAATGTACAGTTTTGATATCTGTTTCACTTTAGTTAGCTGGAAAAGTAATGATGTCCCATCTGTTGTTCTTTTATTTTCCAAAATGTATTGTTCTTAGAACAAAGAATACAGCCATTCGGCCCATCTAGTCTATGCCAGCTGTTAAAGCAAGTTAATCAATTACATTCACCCACTTGTTTCTCTGTAATTTTTTTTTCCACAGGTCCCCAACTCCCCACAATTCTCCCACCACTCATCTGAACAAAGGAACCAACTAAGCTGCCTGGGGCAGTGGCAGAGGCTGAGACTCTCAGATAGGCACAGGGATGTAAGACAAGTACACACAAAATGTTAGAAGAATTCAGCATGTCAGAGAGCATCTATGGAGAGGAACAGAGTCATCGTTTTGGGCCAAGACCCTTCATCAGGACTGGGAAAGAGGGGAAGAAGCCAGAATAAGCAGGTGCAGGGAAGGGAAGGAGTGCCAGCTAGAAGGTGGTAGGTGAAGCCAGGTGGGTGGGGGAGGAGTATGGAGTAAGTAGCTATAAGGTGAAAGGTAAAGGGCTGGAGAAGAAAGAATCTGATAGGAGAGGAGAGGGGAGAATGGGAAGGAGGAGGGGCACCAAGGAAAAGTAATAGGTAGGTAAGGAGAAGAGAAGGGGTAAGAAGTGGGCCACAGTGCAGAAGTGAAGAAAGGGAGGGGGGGAAGGTTAGAAAAATGTAAGAAAAATGGAGGGTTATAGGATATTTAGGAGGGAAAGGTTAGACTGATTGCAGAATAAGTTTATATAGGTTGGGCCAGCCTTGTGAGCCAAAGGGCCCATACTGCTATATTTTTCAAAGGTCAAAGTACATTTATTACCAAAGCATGTATACTGTACACTACCTTCATATATTGCAGGCAGCCACAAAACAAAGGAACACAATACAGAACATAAACTGCAGAGTCCCCAAAAGTGAGTCCATAGCTGGGGAGCTATTTCAGCGCTGAGATGAGGTGTTGTTTGCTCTATGTTCTAACATCAAAGGTCAGTATCAAACCTTTGTTGCTGAAACTGACAGGTAGCAGCACTAACTACAGCATCACTACACTGCCTTTGGTTACATTTCCTTATTGTGGTAGTGTATGGTAATAAGGATAGAATTAATTATAATATGTGAAATAAGCCTAGCCTTCCATGTTCCTGTATTCTATTAACATCAACATGCTGCTATCTACAAAGTGTTTGGAGAGCTCTGTCAACCAAAGTGTAGTGAAGGCCCACCAGTAGGTTAGGCACTCGTTCAAACATTCTATCTTGTTCAGGGATTGGTCGCATCATTGACAAGGTCATCTGTCATAACCCATCGTTCATTGTCCCACAAGATGAGTGGCTTGCTGCCTCACTTCAGAAAAGCATTTCATGATCAATCACATGGAGAGGTCTGGAGTCAATGCAGAGATGGCAGGATTCCTTCCCTTCGGGATATTCATACACCTGGTGGTTTCACGGTTACCATTACTGATCCTAGCTTTTTAATTCCAATTTTATTTAACTATTTTGGATGTAAATACCAAAGAAAGGGTGCTGAGAAGATTTACAGGGATATTGCCTGGATTGGGGAGCATGCCTTATGAGAATAGGTTGAGTGAACTCGACCTTTTTTCCTTGGAGCGACAGGGGATGTGAGGTGACCCGACAGAGGTGTATAAGACGATGAGATGCATCGATCATGTGGATAGTCAGAGGCTTTTTCCCAGGGCTGAGATGGCTAGCACTAGAGGGCAGAATTTTAATGTGCTTGGAAGCAGGTACAGAGACTATATCGGGGGTAAGTTTTTTTACGCAGAGAGTGGTGATTGCGTGGAATGGGCTGCCGGTGACAGTGTTGGAGGCGGATACAATATGGTCTTTTAAGAGACTCCTGGACAGGTACATGGAGCTCAGAAAAATAGAGAGCTATGGGTAACCCTAGGTAATTTCTAAGGTAAGGACATGTTTGGCACAGCTTTGAGGGCCAAAAGGCCTGTATTGTGCTGTAGGTTTTCTATGTCCTATGTTTCTATTTTTAACACACACACACACACACACACACACACACACACACACACACACACACACACACACACACACTCTCACACAATCTTGATGGGATTCAAATTCAAGTTTCACATTCCAAAGTTGTAACCCCAGAATATTTCATTATTTCATACAGGTCTAATTTCTTAACCACTATACTACATAATTGTACCCTAGCATAGTAAGCCACAAAATGGTTTTAAATACAAAGGATTGTATTGACTAATTGCATTCAATTGTGGTTGCTCCATTTATAGGACGAATATGGAGACTTTGGATAAAGTGCAGAAGAGGTTTACAAGGACGCTGCTGATTCAAGGACGTGAAGTAAGGGGAGTTTGGACAAATTTGGGCTGTTTTCTCTGGAGTGGCAGTGGTTGAGGGGAGATCTGATAGAAGTTTATAAGATTATGATAGACATAGATAGACAGCTGGTATTGTTCACCTAGGATTGAAATGTCTGATAGAAGAGGGCATACATTTAAGGTGAGATGGGGTATGTACAAAGGAGATGTGTGGGCAGGTTTTTTCACACAGAGAGTTATAGGATCATGGGATGGGCTACTGGGATGACACTTTTATGAGGCTTTTAGATAAGCACATGAAAATGCAGAGAAAGGTGGGATATGGACATTGTGTAGACAGAAGTGATTGTAGCTCAGTTAGACATTTACTAGGTTCATTACAGAACTGTGGTCTGTAGGGGCTGTTCTGATGCTTTGCTCTTCTATCTAGACAGCACTAACGTGAACATAATAGATCAATGGATTCTGCAACATCATAGTTCACAAACATGAGACCGAGTGTTTTCAGTCATGATTACAAACCTGGGAGGGGGAGGGAGGGAATGTCCACTCAGACCATGGGTTTTGCGCCGGGCATTTTCATGCCTTACAAGGCACAGATTGGAAGTTTGGGTGGGGCGTCATTCCTCACACAGACACAAGAGCAATGTGTGGTTAAGTGCCTTGCTCAAGGACACAAACATGCTGTCAC
The DNA here is from genome assembly GCF_963921235.1 of Mobula hypostoma. Classification (NCBI taxonomy): domain Eukaryota; kingdom Metazoa; phylum Chordata; class Chondrichthyes; order Myliobatiformes; family Myliobatidae; genus Mobula; species Mobula hypostoma. The sequence continues at coordinate 174,559,634 of NC_086101.1, forward strand.
AGCTGAGGCTTGAACTAGCGACCTTCAGATCACTAGACGAACGCCTTAACCACTTGGTCATGTGGGATGAGGAGGTTCTTTCAATCACATTGCTGAAAGAGAAGCCAGTTGAAAAAAGTTTCAGGCGACACTCAACAGCAGTCTATCTCATTAGAGTTCCGTAGTTTTATAATGGGGGAATATGTCACTATAATTAATCCATGACAAACATGCCAATCAAATTAGCACCGCATCACATTCAGCCAACTATGAATTAGAAAAGAATTTATGGGGTGAATGGCCTCCTCTTTTGTCATGATTCCATAAGCTTTAGCAGCAGAATTAAACCATTTGGCTCAATGAGTCTGCTCCTATATCCCATCACGGCTGATTTGTTAACCCTCTCAACTCCACTCTCCTTTAAAAAACAGTCATCGACGAATGTGTCCCCACAAAATTATTCAGTCTTGCCCAACTAGAAACCCTGGATAACCCATGAGATCTACAATCTTCTGAGGGCAAGAACAGTGATATTCAGGACTGGTACAATAGATACAAGAGGTCCAGGTACAATATCCAGAAAGCCATCTCACATGTTTAGTGGCAATTCCAGACCAAACTTGAATCACTGATGGATGCTGAACAGCTGTGGTAGTGCTTGAATGCTATTACCTCATATACTATGAAACCAAGTCTCAAAGGTAACACCAAGGCTTCACTCTCAAATGAGCTCAATGCCTTCCATGCTCGCTTTGACCATCGAAACATGGAGGAACCTTCATAAACACCCACATCCCCCAATGACCCTGTGATTTCAGTCTCTGAGGCTGATATGAGAAAGTATTTGGCCTAGACAGGGTACCTGGCTAAGTACTAAAAACCTTTGTTAATTAACTGGCTAGAGGGTTCACTGAAATTTTTAACCTCTCGCTTCAGCAGTCTGATGTACGCACCTGCTTCAAGCAGGCTTCAATTACACCGATGTCCCAGAAGAACATGGTAGCCTGCCTGAGTGACTGTTATTCAGTGTATTTGCATCCACTGGGATGAAGTGTTCTGAAAGGTTGGTGATGAAACATATCAACTCCTGCTGGAGAAGTGAGATGGCTCCACTCCAATTTGTCTACCAGCATAATAGGTCCACAGTAGATGCCATTTCATTGGCTCTTCACTCAACCCTAGGACATCTGAACAATGAAGATGCATACAGTAGGATGCTTCATGACTACAGCTTGGCATTGAATATTATAATTCCTTCAAAACTAATCAATAAGCTTCAAGACTTTGGCCCTAATATATCCTTGTGCAACTGGATCTTTGATTTCCTCACTTGCAGAGACCAGTCAGTTCAGATTGACAACAACATTTCCTCCAAGATCTCATCAACACTGGTGCAGCACAAGGCTGTGTGCTTTGTTTCCAGAACTACTCTCTCTGTACTTGTAACTGTCAGGCTAGGCACAGCTCCAATGCCGTATTTAAGTTTACTGGCATCACTTTGATTGGCTGGATCTGAGGTGGTGACAAATCAGCACAGAGGAGAGATTGAAAATCTGACTGAGTAGTGCCACAACAACAAACTCTCACTCAATGTCAGCAAGACCAAGGAACTGATTATCGACTTCAGGAGGACGAAAGCAGAGGTCCATGAGCTGTGGCATTTGGGGCATCAGAGCTGGAGAGGGTCAGTGACTTTAAATTCCTTAGTGTTAGCATTTCACAGGATGTGTCTTGTGTCCAGCACGTACTTCCTTAGAAATTTGCGAAAGATTCAGCATGACATCAAAAACTTTGACAAACTTCTATATATTGAGAGTATATTGACTGGTTGCAGCAAGACCTCGAATGGAAAATCTCACAAAATTAAGTAGACGTGGCCCAGTCCACTCTATGGGTAAAGCCCTCCCAACTATTGATCACATCCACATGGAACACTTTCTTAGGAGGCAGTATCAATCATTAAGGACACTCACTGTCTAAGCCATGCACTCTTCTCGCTGCCGCCATCAGGAAGAAGGCACAGAAGCTTCAGTATCCACACCACCAGTTTCTGGATCAGTTATTACTCCTCCACCATCAGGCTCTTGAACCAGAGGTGATAATTTCACTCAACTTCATTCACCCCGTCAACATACAATTCCCAAAACCTCTGGCCTCACTTACAAGGTTTCTCGATCTCATGTTCTCAATATTTATTGCTTATTATTCCTTTCTTTTCTTTTGTATTTGCACAGTTTGTTGTTTTTTTTGCACATTGGTTGTTTTTCCAACCTGTTGGGTATGGTCTTTCATTGATTCTATTGTGATTCTTGCATTTACTGTTCATACCTACAAGAAAATGAATCTTAAGGTTCTATATGGTGACATATATGTACTTGGATTATATATTTACTTTGAACTTTGCCTTCTGCCATCACCTTTGATGCCCTTAAGAATCAACAATGTACCAACCTATTCCATGAATTTCATAGCTTCCAATCTATAAGGAGTTTGAAAGAAGAGAATTTTAAAAACGCCACTCATCATTGGGAAGTTACCAGCAATGGCTGTGGTCATTTCTGCTTTGATTGACCAGGGTGTTTTTGAAACACATGTCAGAACTCTACCAGTTCAGCTGTCTGTGGTGGTAAGTCAAAGTAAACCATGGTAGCAGATTGGATATTGGATATGGTTAACTCAGGGTTGTGAAGGAGAAATGCCTCTGTTTATTTGACACCTCTACATGTGTGATATAACACCCATGCAAGTTGCAGAGTTTATTTTTGCTGTGCTCGACTAAAGATGAGAAACTGTGTCAGAAGCCTAGGATTAGGTGGTAAGGGATATGATGTACCTTCATCTGTGAAGTATCAAAACCAACACAACTGACATTCATAGAATGTAGATCAGCACAGCACAGCACAGGAGCAGACTGTATTAAATGACACTGCCAGAACATGATCTGAATCTCTCCATCCCCTGCATGTTTATGTGCCTGTTATAAATGCTCTCCTTTTGTACTTTATTTCTTATTGTAGGTTAAAGCTCCATCATGAGTGCTAGCCTCCCCAGCATTCAGGACACCTTCAAAAGACAATGGCTCAAAAGGGTGTCATAATCTTTGAGGACCCCCATCACCCAGCACATGCCCTCTTCTCATTGCTACCATCAAGAAGGAGACACAGGAGCCTGAAGACACACACTCAATCTTTCAGAAACAGCTTCTTCCCCAGCACAATCAGATTTCTGAGTAGACAATGAACCTATTAACACTACCTCAGTATTTTCCCTCTTTTTATGCATATTTTTATATATATTTACAGTAATTTGTAGTTTTTATCATTGTGTACTGTACTGCTGCCAAAAAACAACAATTTTTTTAACATATGAGTGTGATAATAAACCTGATTCTGATTCTCAATTCTGCCGTCCTGTTCGCTATCACAAAACCTCTGGAAGTGCATTCCTTTCATTGGTTTCTTTATTTATCATAATAACTAAAAAGTTTAGATTGGATTTGCAACAGCATGCCAAGGGAGAATAAGTCAATAACGGAAAGAAAGAGAAATTATAGTCATAATCATATATATATTTGTCTATTAAAACAAGACTGTCTAGCAGTTTGAACGGATCACCTTCCATAAATTCATCAGTCTTTTATCTTCAATAAAATCAAAGGCCATACAGACATTCCAAAAGTTCCTATCTGTCCATCTGCCTATCTCAAAACTGTATTCATGATAAAATCTCCCATAATAAGATTTTCAGGCTCACAAAACTCTTGACACTACACTGGTGTATATAAGATTAGCTCATTACCAATAATTTCAGTTTACTTACTGCAAATATGGTGAATGCCCAATTAAATTTGTAAAGTTGAATCTGTCCATTTATTCCAAGTGATTTTTTTTGTCATAGTAACTAATGTGACAACCCTGAGTAATCAAATCAATTTGGGACAAGGGGTTGGTTATGTGAATAAAGAGTCTTTACTCAGCACATTAAAAACTTTTGCAATGCTATAGAGAAGGATTGTAGATGTTGTGTCACTAAGTATTTTCAATACCAGGATTGATGGATTCTTTAAAGGAAATCAATGGATGTGGGAAACAAGTAAAAAAGGATAAAGTGATCAACCAAAGGGCTAACTCCAGCTGGATGCAGCCCATGCTTACTCAGATTACATGTGAGGCAACGCCTGCTTTACTCAGGGTACACCCAGTGAGGTGTTCTGAGGCCTCAAGGAAGAAGTGCTGATGCCCTGTTCCTGGGATGCCATGAACTTGACAGAGGACAAAGCTGTGGGCGAAGTCATGCACTTTGGTACAAGGAATCAAAAGCCAATCATCCAGGTGGAGAAATACTATAAGGGAAGCTCAGAGGAAGCAAGTTGTTCATGTGTATGAACTGTTTCCATCCAGGGGGTCAGTGTGGACATGGTGGAGGATTACAAATACCTGGGGATACGAATTGACAATAAACTGGACTGGTCAGAGAACACTGAGGCTGTCTACAAGAAGGGTCAGAGCCATCTCTATTTCCCGAGGAGACTGAGGTCCTTTAACATCTGCCGGACGATGCTGAGGATGTTCTACGAGTCTGTGATGGCCAATGCGATCATGTTTGCTGCTGTGTGCTGGGGCAGCAGGCTGAGGGTAGCAGACACCAACAGAATCAACAAACTCATTCGTAAGGCCAGTGATGTTTTAGGGATGGAACTGGACTCTCTGACGGTGGTGTCTGAAAAGAGGATGCTGTCCAAGTTGCATGCCATCTTGGACAATGTCTCCCATCCACTACATAATGTACCGGGTGGGCACAGGAGTACATTCAGCCAGAGACTCATTCCACCGAGAAGCAACACAGAGCGTCATACGGAGTCATTCCTGCCTGTGGCCATCAAACTCTACAACTCCTCCCTTGGAGGGTCAGACACCCTGAGCCAATAGTCTGGTCCTGGACTTATTTCCTAGCATAATTTACATATTACTATTTAATTATTTATGGTTTTATTACTACTTAATTATCTATGGTGCAACTGTAACAAAAACCAATTTCCCCCGGGATCAATAAAGTATGACTATGACTATAAAAATATAGCAGGCAAGATTCACAGGTAGCCAAGATGACCAATGACTTTCTGACCTTGTGCAGTGTGTGTCAGGGCAAGTCAAGGTAGAACTTGAAGATCAAATTAGAATTCAGCTGAAAGAAAGAGACCATAAAAAAGCCAAAGTGGGAAACTGAAGTAAGTTCACCGACACACCGTGAGGAATGGAAGTGGCAATATAGAGCCGAAAGGTTTATGGCATAGAAACAGGCCCTTCAGCCCACCACATCTATGCCATCCACTTTGCCCATGTACACTAATCCTATTTTCTTTCATCTGTCTATAGCTTACCTATATAATTTTGTAAAGGAAACTAATGTGTATTCATGTACTAACTCTGCTTCGGTAAAGAATCCCTCATGAAACAGAACTTCCAACAGTTCTTTGGAATAACTTTTTGTTGGAATCAATCTTTCATTTGAAAAACATCAATAATACATTTGCACTTTACACCATTATAGCAGTTGAGATGCATCTGAAATAATCATCTTTCTGCTTGTAACATATAATCTGAGATATGTTTTAAATGCTTCAATACCCGATGCACAAAAAAGGTTTCGTAATTCTAATGTGGAAATGTTATCTTCTGAACATTACAATTACAATCAAAATTTCTCCTCTGATACACTGAATAATTGACACCTCAACACACCGTGTCCTAATCAGATTTGAGCAATTTGCTCCTTCCTTGACCAGTGCCTGCTCAGATTTTGCAGTTTGACAGTGTTTGAGGACTTGGAGCCACCTACTGGATTATGAAACATTCACAACCTCAGAGCAGTTTCCATGGATCTGTTACCTAAAAATACCCATCGACAAACACAAAACCACCAGTTTCGCCGTGCTGAAGATAGGTGGAATTGGAATAAATAACCTGGGCTTCCAAGCAATTCTGAAGACCACTGTTCAAATATTCTTGAAACCCAGAAATTTGTATACATCTGGTGGGTTGATCATTATGGAGATTAAAGCGAGTGGCTTTATTTGTCGCATGTACATCAAAATATACAGTGAAATGCATTGTTTGCATCAATTTTGTGAGGATTTCACTGGCAGAGTGCAAGTGTCGCCACGCTTCCAGTGCCAACATAGCAAGCCCACAACTTACCAACCCTAATCGTCACATCTTTGGACTGTGGGAGGAAATGGGAGCACCAGGAGGAAACCCATGCAGTCACAGGGACAATGTACAAGCTCCTTACTGACAGCGACAGGGGTCAGACCCCAACCTTATCACTGGCGCTGAAAAGCATAGTGCTAACTGCTGTACTACTGAGTCGCTCCCTGCAGCAATTACAGGAAGAATCATTGAAAAGAGAAAAATAACTAGGTTAAGCAATTTGAAATTGCATTTATTTGGGTTTCAAGGAAAGCGATGGTGTGGGTTAGGAACAAGTAGAAGTAATGATAGAGAATCTTTCAAGACCTTGAGATATTTCAAAACTCTTGGCAGCCAATAAATAGGTTTTTAGAATATGATTGCTCTTTTATAAGGAAGTAAGATGGCTAATAAAATATCTAAATGACAAGAGGTGTCGATCAAAAAGCTAGCCAGAGACTTTTTTTCCAGGGCAGAAATGGCTAATACGAGGCCAGGTGTGATGATAGAGACAAGTACATTAGGGGTATTTAAGAAACTCTTAGATAAGCACAAGGATGACGGAAAATGGATGGCGATGTAGGAAGGCAGGATTAGACTGATCTTAGAGCAGGTTAAAGTGTTGGCATAACATCATAGGCAAAAGGACCTCTACTGTGTTGTAAAGTTCTGTGTTCTGGGTTCTAACATACACATCACAAGTTTGGACAAACACCCATAATTTTGATTTTAGTTGAGAACTATCCCAGACACCAGAAAATACCACCAACCCTTACGTTTGAAGGAAAAAAGAAGTGCTACCATATTTGTAAACTGCTTTTGGATGATGCATTAACACAGGGAATACATATCTAATCACTGACCCTTTTAAGGAGCTCCATATCTTTGTACCTCATCAAAGAGGTGACATCCCATTAACATGTTCATGTAGATTTATTGCAAGAGACATGTAATGTCTCCATGAGGAATCATAGGAGACAACTGATTGGAATACAGACTGGAAGTTGAAATGTGAAACTTTTCATGTTGTATAAAAAAAAAGACTTTTGCTGCATTCTAATATGTTCCATGGCCGATTTATCTTTAAACACTCTACGACAACTGTACAATAACTCTACAATAAAGCCTCTCATCCCCTATGGAATGAATGTTACTTTTAATGTTACATTTAATTATGCTCCCTCATGTTTTGTGCATCCTCTAGTGACTGAGTAAAAGAGATGAAAATGCAGAGGTCTCACAGACCAGGAGATAACAAGTTTGCAACTGGGCCAATGTAAAGAAGCCATACACAGAGAATGGTGGAGGAACTCAATAGTTCAGGTAACATCTACGGCTGGAAATAAGCAGTTGTATTTCAGAACTTTCATCAGGACTGAAAAGCAACAAGCAGAATCCAGAATAAAATGGTGCACAAAGGGGGGAAGAGTACAAACTGGCAGTTGACAGGTGGGACCAGGTGAGGGAGAAAGTGGGTGGCTTGGTGTGGGAGTGGATATGGTGTGAGAAACTAGGAGGTGCTATGCAGATGAGGTAGAAGGCTGAAGATGAAGGAATCTTAAACGAGAAGACAATGGATTGAAGGGAAGGAGATAGAGAAGCAGCGGGAGATGCTGAGTTCCTACAGCATTTTGTGTGTGTTGTTCAAGATTCCCAGCATCTGCAGAACCTCTTGTACTTCCAGTAAAAAGAAAACTGGGAATGTTGCATAACAGGACATCATTGCAAACTATCTCATGGAGATCTCCTCTATCCATCCTCAGTTGTATTCCCATATTTATATCATTCCTGTTCCATTGGAATAGATGCATCTCTATGTCTTTGTTTACATGCATACTTCCTCATAACAAAATCTGTATCATATCTTCTTAGTTAACTCTATATTTTGCATTATAGGCATTTGTACAACTCTTTCTGATGTTGTTTTAATAATGTTTAACTTATTTTCCTATGACACAAAGCCAGCCATTCAGTCCACCTTTTTCATCAGAATCAGAATCAGATTTGAGATCACCGGCGTAAGTTGTGAAATTTGTTGTTGTATGGCAACAGTACATTGCAATACATAATAAAAATCTATAAATTACAGTAAGCATATATTTAAAAGTTAAATTAAATAACTAGTGTAAAAAGCTTAAGCATGTAGATATTAAGAAAGAGGATATGCTGGAGCTTTTGGAAATCATCAAGTTGGATAGGTCACTGGGACCAGACGAGATATACCTAGGCTACTATGGGAAGCAAGGGAGGAGATTGCTGAGCCTCTAGTGATGATCTTTGCATCATCAATGGGGACAGGAGAGGTTGTGGAGGATTGGAGGGTTGCAGATGTTGTTCTATTAGTCAAGAAAGGGAGTAGGGATAGCCCAGGAAATCATAGACCAGTGAGTCTTACTTTAGTGGTTGGTAAGTTGATGGAGAAGATCCTGAGATGCAGGATTTATGAACATTCGGAGAGGCATAATATGATTAGGAATAGTCAACATGACTTAGTGAAAGGCAGGCCTTGCCTAAAACAAGCCTGATTGAATTTTTTGAGGATGTGACTAAACACATTGATGAAGGTAGAGCAGTAGATGTAGTGTATATGTATTTCAGCAAGGCATTTGACAAGGGACCCCATGCAAGGCTTATTGAGAAATTAAAGAGGCATGGGATCCAAGGGGACATTGATTTGTGGATCCAGAACTGGCTTGCCCATAGAAGGCAAAGAGTGGTGGTAGACGGGTTATACTCCGCATGGAGGTCGGTGACCAGTGGTGTGCCTCAGGGATCTGTTCTGGGACCCTACTCTTTGTGATTTTTATAAATGACCTGGATGAGGAAGTGGAGGGATAGGTTTGTAAATTTGCTGATGACACAAAGGTTGGTGGTGTTGTGGATAGTGTGGAGGGCTGTCAGAGGTTACAGCGGGACATTGATAGGATGCAAAACTGGGCTGAGAAGTGGCAGATGGAGTTTGACCCAGATAAGTGTGAAGTGGTCATTTTGGTAGGTCAAATGTGATGACAGAATATAGTATTAATGGTAAGACTCTAGGCAGATGGAGAATCAGAGGGATACTGGGGTCTGAGCTGCGCAGGTTGACTGTGTGGTTAAGAAGGCATGCGGTATATTAGCCTTCATCAACCATGGGATTGAGTTTAAGAACTGAGAGGTAATGTTACAGCTGTAAAGGACCCTGGTCAAACCCCACTAGGAGTACTGCACTCAGTTCTGGTCACCTCACTATAGGAACGATGTGGAAATGATAGAAAGGGTGCAGAGGATATTTACAAGGATGTTGCCTGGATTGGGGAGCATGCCTTATGAGAATAGGTTGAGTGAACTCGGCTTTTTTTCCTTGGAGCAACGGAGGATGAGAGGCGACCTGATAGAGGTGTATAAGATGATGAGAAGCGTTAATCGTGTGGATACTCAGAGGTTTTTTCCCAGGTCTGAAATGGTGAGCACGAGAGGGCACAGTTTTAAGGTACTTGACAGTAGGTACAGAGGATATGTCGGGATAAGTTTTTTTTTTACACAGAGAGTGGTGAGTGCATGGAATGGGCTACCAGCGATGGTGGTGGAGGCAGATACAATAGGGTCTTTTAAGAGACTCCTGGACAGGTACATGGAGCTCAGAAAAATAGAAGGCTATGGGTGACCCAAGGTAATTTTTAAGATAAGGACATGTTCAGCACAGCTTTATGGACCAAAGAGCCTGTATTATGCTGCAGGTTTTCAATGTTTATTTGTTCAAAAAGTGAAAAAATTAGCAGTGAGGTAATGTTCATGGGTTTAATTACCACTCAGAAATCTGACAGCAGAGGGGAAGAAGCTATTCCTAAATCATTGAGTGTGTGTCTTCAGGCTCCAGTACCTCTTCCCTAATGGAAGTAATGAGAAGAGAGCATATCCTGGGTGATGGGTGTCTGTAATGATGGATGCCATTTTTTTTGAGGTTGTCCTGGATGCTGAGGAGGCTAGTGCCCATGATGGAGCAAACTGAGTTCACAACTTTCTGCAGCTTATTTCGATCCTGTGCAGTGTGTGCACCCCATTCCCACTCTTCAGACAGTGATGGGCCATTTAGAATGCTCTCTATGGTACATCTGTAGAAATTTGCAAGTCTCTTTTGTGACATACCAAATATATTCAAACTCCTAATGAAATATCGTCACTGCCGTTACATCTTTGTAACTGTTGGGCCCAGGGTAGAACCTCAGAGATGTTGACACTCAAGAACTTGAAATCATTCACCTTTTTTACCACTGATCTCTTGATGAGGACTGATGTGTGTGACCTCATCTTAAACTTTTTGAAGTCCGCAATCAATTCTTTGGTGTATACTGACCAAATACCCATCCAAGCAACCCCCACTTGGCCCTCAAACAACAGGGATTCTGCAGATGCTGGAAATTCAAGCAACACACATAAAAGTTGCTGGTGAATGCAGCAGGCCAGGCAGCATCTCTAGGAAGAGGTGCAGTCGACTTTTCAGGCCGAGACCCTTCGTCAGGACTAACTGAAGGAACCCACTTGGCCCTGTTTGGCCCACATCCTTCTGCACATTTTATCTTCAGCTTAGTTATCTTTCACTTAGGTTCCTTTCTCTCAAGTGCCCATTAATTTCCCCCTAAAAAATCTGTAACCTACCTACGCTAAAGGGTCATCTAAAGTGGTCTATTAAATAACCAGAACATCTTTGGGATATGGATGGAAATTGGAACACCTGATACAAACATTCGCCTTCATTACGAAAATGTTCAAATTGCTGACAAAAGGACCCAGGCTCAGTATCAAACCTTGGTCACCACAGCTGTGTGGCAGCAGTGTCTTTTAGTGATACCTAGAATACAAAAGTTGAAATAAGATGCTGTAGGAATCAGGGTTAAAGCAAATCTTTGATAAGTAATATTTGTAAAATATCGCAAGGAAGTATTTAGAATATTATCAGTATAATTATTATTCATGTCCAGCCAATACTTAGCTTTCAAGTAACATTGTTAAAAATAATATCTGGTAATTATCACCCTTCTTTCAATGGGACTTTGTTGTATACAAATTGGCTAATATTAAAGAAGCGGCCAGGCTTCAAGAGTATTGCACTGGTGTTTTTTGGAGGTCCAGAGGTCATGATTGGTGCTGCTTCTTTTTAAAAGGGTTTCTTTTTAGCAGAGGCTAGTGACTTTATCAGCTTGAGATATGGATCTTAAAGGCTTCTGAACCTGTTTGGTGGATACCAATTGGATCAATTCCAATTCCTCTGGTAAACTGCCTTTAAATTTACATTCTCCAACCAGTTTCAAATCTTTTTTTTTTTGAGTCCACAAGCCATCTTCATTATTAGTTTGTTTTCAATCTTTTTGTTTGTCCATGGATTTGTGAAGCTTCAAGCAGTTCATTAAACAAAAAAAAAAATCAATACGCATCTTGTGCAGCCTTTCAATCTCCATTTAAGAGCTATTTATGAATCCACAAAAGAATGAGGTTCTGAAGATTCACATGTATCTGAAATTGAATGTGTAGGGACAAAAAGCCTACTAGAAATAAGATGAATTGTGACCACAGACCAAAGACTTTTTTTTTCCTGTTCATCTGCAGGAAACTTACTATGACCATCAATTCTTACCATAGACTACATCTACAAGGAGCACTGCCACAAGAAAGCAGCATCTCATCATCAGGGACCTCCACTACCCAGAACATGCTCTCATCTCACTGCTGCCATCAGAAAGAAGATACAGGAGTCTCAAGACTCACACCACCAGATTCAGAAACGTTAGTACCCCTCAACCATTGTTCTTGAACCAAAGGGCATAACTTCACTCAAGTTCACTTGCCCCATCCTTGAAATGTTCTCACAACCTAAGAACTCACTTTCAAGGATTCTTCATCTTATGTTCTCAATATTTATTGCTTATTAATTTATTTATTATAATTTCTTTTTATTTGTATTTGCACAGTTTGTTGTCTTCAGAACTCTGGTTGAACACCAAAGTTGGGTGGTCTTTCATTGATTCTGTTATGGTACTTATTCTATAGATTTATTGAGTATGCCTGCAAGAAAATGAATCTCAGGGTTGTATATGGTGACATATATGTACTTCGATAACAATTTCACTTTGAGGTTTTTGAACTTGGAAATTGTCAACAGATACAATGGTTTGTATCAAAATGTTGAAGCTTCACTTTAAAAATTTAAACACAAAACCTAAACTAATGTTTTCATGTGTTTAAAGAAGTATATAGATCGTCATGTCACTATCATATTTTTATGTGTGAGATCACATTTTCCTGTGTACTACATGAATTCGATTTGAATGAGCTTTGGAATGTCCTGAGCTTGCAGAAGAAAAAAAAACATGTTGTACAAATTTGTTCTTTAGTTGTGTAATATTCCTAAACATCACTTAATTTGAAGGATCACTTTGTGTAGATTTATAATCGCTTGAAAAATAATGTGATTCAATAAAAAAAGATCGAAGTGTGGATCAATTAGTAAACATAAATAAGAAACAGAAATGAAGGCTTACAATTCCCTTCAAAACTGCTGCTGATTACAGTATAGTTTTGCTCTCCATGTATGCAGTAAATCTCTAAACAACTTTAATTTTGCAATCAGTCATACTCCCGCACTGGAAGGAGGAAGATCAAGAGAAGGAAAAAAAGATGCAAGTGGATCCCAGCCACTTATACTTATATACCGTACTTTAAAAGTAATTTTCAAATAATTGGCAAACAATCTAGAAATCAGATTTACACAGTACTGAAGGTACATTGCCTCATTGACCTTTGAAGGTACTATACATTGGGTAGACCAGACCCATCTTCTCACAGGCATAGAAAAATGAGTGGAAGTTGCAGTTTAACTTCCATATTTTTTACAGAGCTGTACAAGCCAGATGCTGGAAGGAAGTTTGTGCAATGGAGATGAACAGGGAGATACCACATTTGCTTCACAAAATTTGTCTCCCACCAAGGTATGATGATCAAATTGAATTAATTTGGTTTATATTCAATATTGAGTGAATCTACAAAGGTAGATATGAGCTACTATTTCCTTCCATAAGGAAACAGATAACAAGTGCATATCATCTTAAAATCTGTGCTAGGCCGGATGGGGTGAAATGAGGAAACACATAAATGGTTGTGGAAATTTGGAACTCTTTCCTGCAAGTCACTCAGAGCCTTCAAGATGTTTAATTGGCAAAGATAAATAAAAGAAAATAAATTTCAGAGTGCTATATGAACTTTGAAATGAAGCAAACTGTACAAATTGAGAATGTTCCATTTGAATAGCAGGGCCAACCCAAGCACTGATAAGGCCTTTCATGATTTCAACTGCTGCGATGAAACTGGAGGATCTCGAGTAGAGAAACTGCCTGAGCAGACGTGTGTCATCTGCATCATAATTGCTTCATGTGTGCTAATTGATATTGTCTCATTATTATCAACTTCCTGCAAGTATTTTCTCGTAATGGCTCAGCAATCAGGGAAATTGGATTTCTCTATTTTATGATCTATCAATCTGCATAGACCAGAACTCAATTTCACCAAGTTCAGCCATTATAAAAGTTTCCTTATTAAGTGAATTAACTTAAAAATAAGAGCTATTTCATAAATTGAGCTTGACCCTGGCCATATCTCATTGAATATTATCATTCATTCTGAATAGCTGCTTGTAAAGTTCAGCACTGTCAGATGAGCAGTGAGTTAATACTCATCCTAGTTACCATCCACTATGTGGACAAAATGCAGAGATTTCCCTGTTTTTATCAGCTGACTGGTATCCAAATCAATGACCAATTGAGTGTGCTCTTCTATTTCCTCCCACCTTATCAGTGTGTTTTTTTCTAAGAGCAATGGTGGATTTGCATCACTGGCAAGGTCAACAGTGGGGTCAGCTGTAATTCCCAGCTATATTTTATTGCTCTTCATGTGAAATAGTAAATACAGTGGCATTTTACAATTGTACAATTGTTAAAACAAAGGTCAAACAGTTCAAATTGTTATCTTTGCATTTTGCTCATCTCACTGCTTTGTGATCAAATCAGGTCACAGTATAATACAAGAAAATATTGGCACTTTGCACCATGTTGGCATTCTTCAGGCCACTGAGGTCTTTCAGATGCACTAAGGTCGCTCTGGAGTTGGGGTGAGAGGCCTATGCGTGTGAGGGGATGAGAGGGTGGGACATAGTCTTATTTTGCTCTTATTGTCTTGCCATGTCCTGTTGTTGTTACAGCTTGTGTTGTGTACTGTGTTGAACATTATGGATGTTGATATGTTGGTACTGGAATGTGCAGTGACTCATGTGGGCTGCCTCCAGCACATCCCATGACGTGCTGATTATTAACACAAATTTCACATTTGAAGAAACAATGGCACCTAACGGCAACTCCTTTGCTTACATCTTCAGAAACAGCTCTATTTCCATCTTTAATATCTCTATTTGTCCCTTTCAGGGTTCTTCTGAAGACCCTGACCTGTAGTTACACGCTGACTTCGGTTCTTTGCAGGAATGGGACCTACTCACGGGGTTTCACAGCTGACCATTACTCGATTTGCCAAAGTTGCAGCCGAGGAGCTCAGCTCACCTTTGGAGGGACAAGATCTCACGGAGATGGGTGGATCAAATGTCGGTGTCCTGGCAGATTGGTGTGTCATGGGAGTCGGAAGATCTATGGCTGTGTGCCCAGAGACCTGAGATCTTTGGGTACAGAACTCGGAAAAAGTGACGCAATGGACTTTTAACATCATAAACCAGCAAGCTGTTTGCTATGTCTCCCCTCTCGCTGTGAAACAGAGACATCTCTTTCTCCCTTATTACAGAAACACCCCTTTCTCCCTTATGTTGAATGCCAGGTGAACGAGTAGTCTTTGGGGTTCTGCAAGTTTGTGTCTTTGCTGTTGCTTTGCTGCACGCTTGAGTGCTCAGTGGTGGGTGCCAATGCTTTTTTTGGTTGGTGAGGGGAGGGGGATCACTTATGCGCAGGATGAAGGGGAGCTGGGCGGAACTTTGGGCTTCTATCATTTAACTGTCATTCATTCTTTGGGGGCTCTTCTCTGTTTCTGTGGATGGTTGCGAAGAAAAAGCATTTCAGGAAGTATATTGTATACATTTCTCTGCCATTAAATGTACCTTTGAAACCTTTGAAACATTTCACAGCATGTTTCAATATACATGTGATGAATAAATTATAAGCGGAATCCCAAGAGTACCACAAACCCTGGACTATTGAAATGGAGGCTTGTTCATCAGAGATGAAAGTAAAGTGATTAATTAAATCTGATGGCCATGAAACTCTCTGATCATTCCAGAATAAATTTGCTTCACTAATATCCTATTGTCATAGTCATTGAGTCAAAAAGCATGCAAACACTGTCCTTCAGTCCACTAGAACTACTCTGACCATCTACCATCATTTACATTAATCCTAGATTAATCATTAATTTTGTTCTGCCAAATTTACCTGATCTGGCCCATAGTGACTTTGCTTCCACCAGTGGAGTTGAGTCTTAACTACCCATTGCAAGAATAATTAGAGATGTACAATAAAATTCAGAATTGTCAATGCATCCAATCAATGAATATATACAAAAATAGAACAGAGCATTTCAAGGTGTTCTCTGCTCAATAAAGGAAAGTTGAAAAGAAATGAAAATCATAGATTAGGCAAACAATTTATGCAGATTCCAAGTAACTATGATTGCAAGCAGATAGCTGACAAAATCAGAGAGTTATTGGTTGGGGCTGAGGGACAAATATAGGCCAAGACTGCTGGAAAACACTGTGCTCTTCTGTGAAGAATGTCAGGGGATAGTTCTGTCTCATCTGGATGACAGGAGGGTGCCTAGTTTAATGTCGTATTGTAAAGAGCACCAAGTTACACTTTATCCTTCTTTACACATGGCAGATGAGATGCACTGGCATACGTACATTGAATTTCACTCCTAAAATTTAATTCCATTGAAGTCAAGGGACTAACAGCAAATATTGTATCTACCTGCATCTCCTATTGCACCTCGACACCATCCCGACAATCTATTTACCCTCACTGCTGAGGTAGATTTGGAGTGCAAGTGTGGTACCCACTCTCAAGTCACAGAGGCAGTGAATAGAGGAGGCGTTAGTATTACTGATCCAAGTTTATGTGACTACATTTTGAATCAAACATAAACTAAACTTTATATTTATTTCTCTTTCCCCTCTTGAAGCTGTCAAACTTGATGAGCATTTCTCATATTTTCTGTTTATGTTTTAGATTTCAACATCCACAGGATATTCTGTTGCACCTTAGCATATCCTGATTGCAATATCATTTCGAGGAACAATAATAATGATGTCCTATTTATTTTGTGAAATAAAGTGAGAGGCATTCTGGAGGTATTGATACTAGATGTTATGTTACTGTTTCCTCTTGCTGGAGAGTATCGAACTGGATCATAAGCACAAGAGGTTCTTCAGATGCTGAAAATCTAGAGCAACAGACACAAAGTGCTGGAGGAACTCAGCAGGTCAGGCAGCATCTATGGAAATAAATAAACAGTTGATGTTTCAAGCTTCATCAAGACTCTTTAATGTCAATACCGTTTATTAGTTTACATAGATGTTGTTGTGTGTATAGCATTTTGAGTGTGTATAAAACTGGGTAGCTTTATGTTAGGGTGAGGGGGTGAGAGGAGATTTTTTTCATGTTGGAGGATAAATATGCAAAATTAACTATTTCACAGGCTGAAGAAGCTTACTGACCAAGTATATTTAAGGTTGAGGTAGATTTTAGAATAGTACAGACATTAGCGGATGCATCATTCAGCCCATTGCCTTGAAGAACAGGGTTGGCCATGACCATATTGAATGCCTTTATGATCTCCGCTTGCTTCTATCTTATGTTCTTAGGCCAAACATGTTTTTTAAAATAGTTTGCAAAGGAAGAAACTTGTGGCCAAAACTCATTGGAAATACTTAAAGTAATTGAAAGACCAATAAAAAACTGTAGATGCTTGAAACCTGATATAAAATTAGAATAAGATGGAAATGTTCAGTGGGTTGGGAGAGAGAAGTAGAATTGAAACTTCAGGACAGCAACTTCTTCAAAAAAACATTACAAGGAATTGTCAGTTTTCAATATTTTATCTTTTCACTAAAGGCAAAAGTTGCTCAGGTGGAAACTTTTTTCTGAGCTTTTCAGTAACCCCAACTTTATTGTTACAAAGTTTAGAACTAAATGTGCAAAGATAAAAAAACTTATTCACAGAAGTAGAGATGATACCTTTGAATTGCCGGCTGCATCCCTACTGGCTGTAACCTTCTGCTAGTTCATTGAAGATAATTTCCTAAGCAGAAGGTCTTCCTATCATTTGGCTTAGACATTCTAACATATAATCCTGAATGATTCATTGCTATAACTGATGACAGTGCATATGGCTGGGCAATTGGATGCCACAAGAAGACTGAATACAATTTGTCACATGGGACAATATTGTAGGAAACAAACTTCGAACTATTTTTTTCTTTACTCACACACATACACATGCTATTGAAAAAGGTGGCTCACCAAAGACACCATTATACAGTAATCTATTTCTTTTCCTAATTAATGATTTGATTTGCAACAGGACTGCCTGTGGCTAAAACATTACTCTGCTATTAATAGATTTGTGATAGTCCTCTTTATTCTATCTTCAATTAATTCATGCTGATTGCCAAAATGAATAATTATTGTAAAATAAGGAAACAGATGTTATGATCATTATGAAACTCATCCAAGTGAGTTTTATTTGTCTTCCATGCTATAGTCTGTAATTCCACTTTTAGTGACTGAACATTTAACTTGGAGGTTTGGTCACATCATGGTTAGGTTAATAGAGAACTATCTTAATCTGGAAACATCAATTCAAATTGCACCTTGGGAACTGGAGACATTTTGTAAAGGTGAAAAACAAACTGTATTGCTCATGTTCATTGGATGGGAATTGAATACAAAGGGATGGGACATCATGATATAGCTGTTCACGATGTTGGTGAGGGTGCACCTGGATTAATCTGTTCAAGTCTATTTGCTTAGCTATTAGAAGGAGGCCAGTAAGCCGGAAAGGACACAACAAAGATTAACAAGGATGTTCCCAAACTGAAGGGCTTGTGTTTTTGAAGAACCAGATAGGCAGGGGCTTTTTATTTTACCCCCTGAAATATAAAAGGTTGAGAGGTTATATTATAGAGGTTTATAAAATTGTTAGGACTACAGATAAGGTAATGGTCATAGTCTTTTGCCCCAGAGAAGGTGAAACAAAAACTAGAGTGCATAGAAAGGAAGGGATCAGGATAAGAATCAGAATCAGATTTATTATTATTGACATATGTAATGAAAGTTTTTGTTTTGGTTTTTGTAGTAACAGTACATAGCTAGATATAAAAAAAACATGTCACAGTAATGGATAGATAATAGATAATGCAAAAGAGGAAAAAAGAAGTCGTGTTCATAGCTTCATGGACTGTTTAGAAATCTGATGGCAGCAGGGATGAAGCTGTTCCTGAAACAGAGTGTGGGTCTTCAAGCTTCTGTACCTCCTTCCTAATGGCCATAATAAAGCAGTGGCTGATTGGCAGGAGGCAAAGGGAGTCTTTTCTAGCTGCTTGCCAGTGACCAGTGGTGTCCAACAGGGACCAATTCTTTTTACATTACATGTCAATGATTTGGAGGATGGAATTTCGTTGCAAAGTTTGCAGATGATATGAAGATAGGTGGTGCGGCAGGTAGTTTTGAGGAAGTGTAGAGGCTACAGAAGGACTTAGACAGATGAAGAGAAAGGGTAAAGAAATGGCAGATGGAATACAGTCATGCACTTTGGTAGAGAAAATACTAAAAAAAAACTGAAGTGCAAAGGGACTTGGGAGTCCTTGTGCAGGATTCCCTCAATGTCAATTTGTAGGTTGAGTCTGTGGTGAGGAAGACAAATGGAACGTTATCATTCATTTCAAGAGGACTAAAATATAGAAGCAAGGTTGTAATGTTAAGACTTTATGAAGTCTTTGTTATCAAATTTATTATCAAAGTACATACATGACTTGATATATAACCCTCAGATTAATTTTCTTTTGGGCAATCACAGTAAATAAAGGAAACACAACAGAATGAATTAAAGACCACTCCCAACAGGACAGGTAACAACCAATGTCCAAAAGAAAAAAAAACAATGAAATGTACAAATACAAAAAGAAAGAGAAAAAATAACAAATACTGTAATAAGCAATAAGTATTAAAAACATGACACAAAGAATCCTTGAATGTGAGATTTCATAGCTGGTGGAAACTGTTCAGTGATTGGGTGGAAGTAGTTGAGTGAAGTTATCCCCTCTGGTGGGGATGATGGTTAGGGGATAATAACCATTCCTGAAATTGGTGGTGTGGGTCCAGAGGCTCCTGTACCTTCTTCCTGATGGCAGCAGTGAGAAGAGAGCATGGCCTGCATTGTGGGTGTCCTTGATGATGGACGTTGCTTTCCCGCAACCACAGTCTGTACAGATGTGCTCAATGGTGGTTGAGGCTTGACTCACGATGGACTTAGAAAGATGGGATTTGACAAACATTACATACACTCAGTGGCCACTTTAATGTACACCTGTACACCTGCTTGTTAATGCAAATACCTAATCAGAGAATCACGTGGCAGCAACTCAAAGCATAAAAGCACGCAGGCATGGTCAAGAGGTTCAGTTGTTGTTCAGACCAAACATCAGAATGGGAAGGAATGTGATCTAAGTGACTTTGAGAGTGGAATGATTGCTGTTGCCAGACAGGGTGGTTTCAGCATCTCAGAAACTACTGATCTCCTTGGATGTTCATGTGTAACAGTCTCTAGGGTTTACAGAGAATAGTGTGAAAAGCAAAATAAAAACATCCAATGAGAGGCACTTTTGCAGGTGAAAATGCCTTGTTAATGAAAGAGGTTAGAGGAGAATGACCAGAATGGTAAAAGCCAACAGGAAGGAGACAGCAACCAAATAAGCATGTGTTACAACATGTTGAACCTTGACGTGGATGGGCTACAGCAGCTGACCACAGCAGGTTTCATGCCTGTACCTAATAACTGGCCACTGAGTATAGTTTATGGTCATCAGAACTGTGCTTCAGAGTTTTGAAGTATTAAAATTATTTTCACCAAAGTCATGTTACCTTGGTTTACAAATAACTTTTCAATCAGATGTATTGGTTCCTAACTGAGCTGTGGCCAATGTCCTTGCAAAAAAGTTCATTAACCTTCAGCCATGAAGGGTTAAGAGTTTAGCCACTTTTGGCAGGTAAACAGTCACTACGATGAAGCACTAAGAAGGAAAAAAGATACTAAAGAAGAAAGACAGCACTAGTCCAACAGAAGCTTGCATTCACATAAAAGCATAATGCATATTGCACAAGGATGGAGAGTTGCACATGCCATTGAAGTGTTGGATTGTGATGTTGTGGTAATAATGGAAATCAGGCTAAAATAGGAAAATATTAGATGTTAAATATCCCTATGCACAAGGTGTTCAGGAAAATTTGGATGGGAAGAGAGAAAGAAACATTGGATTTTTGATAATGGAGAATACTCCAATGCTGGAAAAGCAGAATGTCCTGGGGATTAAGAATTAATAATTTCTTGTGAGATCCTTGTATAGGATTTCCTAAAGGTAAACTTTCAAGTTTAACTGGTGGTAAGGAAGACAAATACAACGTTAGCTTTCAAATAAGAGCAAGGATGGGATGCCAAGACTTCATAAAACATTGGTTAGACTGCACTTGGAGTATTCTGAGCCTTATCTAAGAACAGATGTGTCCAGAGAAAGTTCACAAGAATGATTACAGGAATGAAAGGGTTAAAGCATGTGATGACTCTGTGTCTATACTCGCTGGAGTTTAGAAGAATGAGGGGTGACCTAATTGGAACGAATTGAATATTAGAAGTCCTAGATACAATGGATGTGGAGAGGAAGTTTCTTATAGTTGGTGGGTCTAGGACCAGAGGGCACAGCCTCAGACTAGAGGAACATCCATTTAGAACAATGGATGTGGAGAGGAAGTTTCTTATAGTTGGTGGGTCTAGGACCAGAGGGCACAGCCTCAGACTAGAGGAACATCCATTTAGAACAGAGATGGGGAGAAACGTTTTTAGTCAGAGGGTGTCGAATCTGTGGAATTCACTGCCATGGACTGCGGAGGCCAAGTTTTTGAGTACATTTGAAAGTGGAGGTTGATAGGTTCTTGGTTAGTCAAGGCATCAAATGTTACAAGGAGAAGACAGGAGAATGGAGTTAGGTGGATAATAAATGAGCCATGATGGAAATGTTAGCAGATTCTACAGGCTAAGTGACCTAATTCCGCTCCTACGTCTTATGGTCTTATAAAGTACCATTAAACTGACGAGTGCATTCCATGGAATGCAAATGTGTGACGAGGATTCCTCTGAGAAAATTTGAATGGATATTCCAGCAATGTGCAGGCAATGAGAATGAGAGATCTATTGTTCCTTAAAATATTACAATTAGGGCACCGTGACTATTGTACTGTATGGTTCAAAATGGTTCTGGAAACATCTAGTGCCCCTTTTCCAATGGACAAAAACTATATAGCAACTACATAGCAAAGAAGCCATCACAAATTAAACTTAATGCACAGGCATCTTTCACTCCTGATAAAATGAATGTGGTAAATGAAGCAAAAGGGACCCAAGGGATACAGTTTTGTGGATGGAATCAGGAGTAGGAATGTGGAGAGATTGCACCATAGCCTTAAAAAGTGAAATGGTTAAGGACATAAATGGAAATAATTTGCGGAGCTCAAGGGAGCGAACAGGGATATGGGACTAGCTGAACAACTCTTGGATATATTCAGTTGGGATGTAATTCTCTGATAGCTTCTTTCCTTTCTGGAGCAGTTCTGTGATTTTGTTTTCATCCTCAAAAATCTGTTGAAAATAGCACATGAATTGCTACAAATAGTTAAGGAAGATAATTCAACTATGAACACCAGTCTCTAGCTTAGCAATTGTTCTGAAATAGCTTAGGAGCAGGAATCATTTCCCCAGTGTCTTGGCTAAATGCACAATATATTTGAACTTGACTTCTGAAAACTGATTCCATTGAACTGAACGGAACTGAAGAAGAATGCAGCATAAATGCATTACAATATCAAGCCTTAAGAGCATACAACAAAAAGCAAATTTCCACCTCCTAGATTTTTCATCCCCCGTTGCTTTGCTTACAAATCACAACAGACAGCAATCTCAGGTTTTGTAGATTTCCTCTGTTAGCTGATCTAAATTTGGCTTTTGTAAATGATAATGCTGACCTGCTTTATTTGAAAATATTATGCAGATCGTACATGAAAGTGGGTTAAAAGGACTGGATTTATGCCATGACAAGGAAAGGAGAATTGAAAAATAGTAAGCTAATATACATATATATCAAGTGCAAGAAAAACCTTGCCATTAAGAATTTACTAATATGGTTTCCAACATGGGATGGACCCCCTCAGGGTGAGAATCTTCAAGGAACAATGCCTCACAGACATGGCACCCATCATTAAAGACCCCCATCACCCAGGTCATGCCTCGTTCTCATTTCTACCATCAGGAAAGATGTACAGAAACCTAAAGGCACACACTCAGCGTTTCAGGAACAGCTCCTCCTCCTCTGCCATCTGATGTCAGAATGGACATTGATCCCGTGAACGCTACCTCACTACTTTTTTAATTTCTATTTCTGAACTACGTTTAACTATTCAATATATATATATTCTTACTGTAGATCAGATTTTTTTCTGTTTTCCTGTATTGCATTTTACTGCTGCTGCAAAGACAACAAATCTCACAACAACAGGAATTCTGCAGATGCTGGAAATTCAAGCAACACACATCAAAGTTGCTGGTGAACGCAGCAGGCCAAGCAGCATCTATAGGAAGAGGTACAGTCGACGTTTCAGGCCGAGACCCTTCGTCAGGACTAACTGAAGAAAGAGTGAGTAAGGGATTTGAAAGCTGGAGGGGGAGGGGGAGATGCAAAATGATAGGAGAAGACAGGAGGGGGAGGGATAGAGCCGAGAGCTGGACAGGTGATAGGCAGAAGGGGATACGAGAGGATCATGGGACAGGAGGTCCGGGAAGAAAGACGGGGGGGGTGACCCAGAGGATGGGCAAGAGGTATATTCAGAGGGACAGAGGGAGAAAAAGGAGAGTGAGAGAAAGAATGTGTGCATAAAAAAGAGTAACAGATGGGGTACGAGGGGGAGGTGGGGCCTAGCGGAAGTTAGAGAAGTCAATGTTCATGCCATCAGGTTGGAGGCTACCCATACGGAATATAAGGTGTTGTTCCTCCAACCTGAGTGTGGCTTCATCTACACAGTAGAGGAGGCCGTGGATAGACATGTCAGAATGGGAATGGGATGTGGAATTAAAATGTGTGGCCACTGGGAGATCCTGCTTTCTCTGGCGGACAGAGCGTAGATGTTCAGCAAAGCGGTCTCCCAGTTTGCGTCGGGTCTCACCAATATATAAAAGGCCACATCGGGAGCACCGGACGCAGTATATCACCCCAGTCGACTCACAGGTGAAGTGATACCTCACCTGGAAGGACTGTTTGGGGCCCTGAATGGTGGTAAGGGAGGAAGTGTAAGGGCATGTGTGGCACTTGTTCCGCTTACACGGATAAGTGCCAGGAGGGAGATCAGTGGGGAGGGATGGGGGGGACGAATGGACAAGGGAGTTGTGTAGGGAGCGATCCCTGCGGAATGCAGAGAGAGGGGGGGAGGGAAAGATATGCTTAGTGGTGGGATCCCGTTGGAGGTGGCGGAAGTTACGGAGAATAATATGTTGGACCCGGAGGCTGGTGGGGTGGTAGGTGAGGACCAGGGGAACCCTATTCCTAGTGGGGTGGTGGGAGGATGGAGTGAGAGCAGATGTACGTGAAATGGGGGAGATGCGTTTAAGAGCAGAGTTGATAGTGGAGGAAGGGAAGCCCCTTTCTTTAAAAAATGAAGAAATCTCACAACATACGCCTGTAATATCAAACTTGATTCAGATTCTGAATTTTTCCCAGAATAAGGACAAGTTACTTGATATATTACACCGCAGCTGGGGCTGGTGGAAAGAGCACTGGTAACATTTGAGAAAAAATTGGTACAACAAGGGAGATTGTGGCATATATATATCAAAAGGGGCAGTGCAGTAGCGTAGCAGTTAATATGACATTATTTCAGTGCCAGAGACTTGGTTCCATTCCTGCCTATGTCTGTAAGGAGTTTGTATGTTTTCCCTGTGACTTTTCGTAGGTTAATTGGCCACATGGGTGCAATTGTGCAACACGGCTCATTGCGCCAGAAATCGCTAAACAAACAAATAAATAAATAAATAAGGATGAACTGTGCTGAGCTAAGCCAATGATCTTCTTCTTCATTTTCTCTGTTTATTGCCCTAAAAGCCAGGCGCACAGTAGCTATTGCAGAGTGAAACTCCATCTAAAGAAGTATACATGTAGTTATTTAAAGCATACGATTCAGATTCATATATTCATTCGGATACATTTATTTACCAGACATCACACAGTGAAACACGTTGTCTGCATTATCAAGCAACACAACCTGATTGCAGCCAGCCTGCTGCACATTCTGGCGTCTGCATAGCATGCCTATCATGTTCACCTGAGCAGCACAATCAAAAACTACAGCAGAAAAGGAACACGCCAGAACAAGCCCCTTTCTTCCTCCCACCTAACTACCCACACTAACAGCCTTCCAGCTCTAGGAAAGGCCACTTGTAGCCTTCAGTGGGCTGTTTTGGAAACTGGAGTTTAGTGGAGTTTCAAAAACTATTGCTGTACTGAGGTTGTGACTAAATGAGATTTGTTGTGCTATTTGATAGATACAAGAGCTGATTACTTTTCTAAGTTCCTCAGTAATCAGTCTCAAATTATGGTTCATTGTCAATGGCAAATCAAGGAACACTCCCCAAAGTCACGACATTATCATTAAAAATGTGTGAAGGTGTCAGACCTTGATTGAAGCACAGCACATAATCCCTGATGAGAGCTGCATCTTTGTCATATGGTGGAAAGCAGGTCACTGCCATGAAAACCTTTCCCGAATAATTTTCCGAACATTGTAGCAGCCTGAAGGACTGCCATAGAGGTGAAAAACTGCAGGAAAAAGCGACATGTGTGCTCAGCATGGATTGTCACAGTGCACATTCCCTGCCACTTTTCATCATCTTCACAAGTTCCATGATACACATTGCCCTACAGAACTGTAAGGCACTGACTTGTCACTCAGTCTGCAGCATAGCCTTGCAGAGTGCGATTTGGAACATCTCCAGTGAGATCCAGCAAAGATGTTTCACAACTAGTTTCCTTGACCAACATCTTCCCTCTGTGTGTTTGCATTCAGAGTTCAAACCTTTAACCAGCTACCTACCACAAGCAGTGTCCCACAATCAAAGCAAAAATGTCCAGTGATTTCTCTGCCAGGAAACTGTATTGCCACCAAAGCTGTGCAAAGTATTAATATGCACTGCAAAATCTAGTGATGTATGAGAATGTGAGTATCATTTTTGAGCCAAACACCAGCGTCCCCAAGACTATTACCCATGTTATGAAAAAAAAAATTCAAACACAGGTTTCTATTGATTCTCATCTAGGGACACGTTTTGAGGACATTGTGTTCCTCAATACAATTATGTGGAAAATACAAACTAATTAACACAGCATTCAACAAAATAGATAACCTTCATCTTACATTTAAGAATACAAGAATATTTCATACAAACCTGAAGCGTGTCACTTTTGTTAGGATGATATTGAATAAGTATTGTTTGCAGTTCTGCTCAAAGTAGCTGGAACTCTTATACAAGAGAGCAAGAGGCTGTATTTTCATGAAGCTAGCCCAAAATAAAAGAGAGAACTACAAATTCCTGCAATTGTACAGACTAGAATAGCAAATACTAAATGTTCAATGACGCATCCTAGATAAAGCCATAGTGCAGAAATTACTCGAAGTTGCAAAGGTTAGCAGATCAGGCAAGGCAGGAATTAATTCTTAGGCATATTAAAATGCTGATAAAGGAGATGTGCTATATATATATTACTGCAGCAAGAGACTCTTTAGATTTGAGGTTAGGGATAATTCAGTTAGAGATAATCCAATGCTTCCAAGTTTTCAATGCATGCCTTCATCCCAGTATAATGTCCAAAGATTCCTGACATGATTTCTATGACAGATTGATCTATCAATATGCGACATACCTTGACAAAAAGTTTGGAGCAAAGTTAGTTTTCTTTTATTCAGCTAGACTTGAATGACAAGGGAAAGCACACTTCTTTTCCAGCTGATGGTCCCTGGAGATTCCCTGTGAGGAAAGGAACATACAGATGAATTATAATAATACATGTGAGCCTTGGGAAACACAGCTTTAAAAAAATAGTGCATTCCAAAATCAAATTACAGTTTGAACAGTAGGAAAATAATTTAAAATTCAACTTCCTTTGATACTAATATTGTTTCATGATGGATTTGAATGTGGACAAAATAGGACCAATATTTTTTCTTGCAGTCATTCTAACCAATAACTTAATTTAACAAAAAAAGCATGAAAGATTAATGGTTGTTAGAACAGAACTTCCCTCATCTTTAATTACTCAAAGAGCAAAGTCTTCAAGTGCTATCTTTGTTGACTTCTTTCCTCAAAAATCTCCAAACAATATTAAACTCTATGCAATGAATCATTGCATACCACATACTACCTCCTGTCTGCCAATTTCTACCAACTCTTCCTGACCATTGTATTTAAGTTCCAGAGCTTCACTTTCAACTTGCTTTGTGAATTTGTTCCTCTTTATCTGATTGAGCTCCTCGAGTGGGCGATCCTTCAGATGCCGGACAATGCTGAGGATGTTCTACGAGTCTGTGGTGGCCAGTGCTATCATGTTTGCTGTTGTGTGCTGGAGCAGCAGGCTGAGGGTGGCAGACACCAACAGAATTAACAAACTCATTCGTAAGGCCAGTGACGTTGTGGGAATGGAAATGGAATCTCTCATGGTGGTGTCTGAAAAGAGGATGCTGTCTAAGTTGCATGCCATCTTGGTCAGTGTCTCCCGTCCACTACATAATGTACTGGGTGGGCACAGGAGTACATTCAGCCAGAGACTCATTCCACTGAGATGCAGCACTGAGCGTCTTAGGAAGTCATTCCTGCCTGTGGTCATCAAACTTTACAACTCCTCCCTTGGAGGGTCAGACACCCTGAGCCGATAGGCTGGTCCTGGACTTATTTCATAATTTACTGGCATAATTACATATTACTATTTAACTATTTATGGTTCTATTACTATTTATTATTTATGGAGCAACTGTAATGAAAACCAATTTCCCCCGGGATTAATAAAGTATGACTATGACTATAATGTGTTATTCTTAAATTATTTTCCAAAATAAGCTTTATCTCCGCTTCAAAACCTTTCCCCTTGAGGAACACTAAAGATTGAAAAGGAGGAGGTGCTTGCTGTCTTGAGGAAAATTAAAGAGGTTAAATCCCCGGGACCTGACAGGGTGTTCCCTCGGACCTTGAAGGAGACTAGTGTTGAAATTGCGGGGGCCCTGGCAGAAATATTTTAAATGTCGCTGTCTACGGGTGAAGTGCCGGAGGATTGGAGAGTGGCTCATGTTGTTCCGTTGTTTAAAAAAGGATCGAAAAGTAATCCGGGAAATTATAGGTCGGTGAGTTTAACGTCAGTAGTAGGTAAGTTATTGGAGGGAGTACTAAGAGACAGAATCTACAAGCATTTGGATAGACAGGGGCTTATTAGGGAGAGTCAACATGGCTTTGTGCGTGGTAGGTCATGTTTGACCAATCTATTGGAGTTTTTCGAGGAGGTTACCAGGAAAGTGGATGAAGGGAAGGCAGTGGATATTGTCTACATGGACTTCAGTAAGGCCTTTGACAAGGTCCCGCATGGGAGGTTAGTTAGGAAAATTCAGTCGCTAGGTATACATGGAGAGGTGGTAAATTGGATTAGACATTGGCTCGATGGAAGAAGCCAGAGAGTGGTGGTAGAAAATTGCTTCTCTGAGTGGAGGCCTGTGACTAGTGGTGTGCCACAGGGATCAGTGCTGGGTCCATTGTTATTTGTCATCTATATCAATGATCTGGATGATAATGTGGTAAATTGGATCAGCAAGTTTGCTGATGATACAAAGATTGGAGGTGTAGTAGACAGTGAGGAAGGTTTTCAGAGCCTGCAGAGGGACTTGGACCAGCTGGAAAAATCGGCTGAAAAATGGCAGATGGAGTACTGACAAGTGTGAGGTATTGCACGTTGGAAGGACAAACCAACGTAGAACATACAGGGTTAATGGTAAGGCACTGAGGAGTGCAGTGGAACAGAGGGATCTAGGAATACAGATACAAAATTCCCTAAAAGTGTCGTCACAGGTAGATAGGGTCGTAAAGAGAGCTTTTGGTACATTGGCCTTTATTAATCGTAGTATTGAGTATAAGAGCTGGAATGTTATGATGAGGTTGTATAAGGCATTGGTGAGGCCGAATCTAGAGTATTGTGTTCAGTTTTGATCACCAAATTACAGGAAGGATATAAATAAGGTTGAAAGAGTGCAGAGAAGGTTTACAAGGATGTTGCCGGTACTTGAGAAATTCAGTTACAGAGAAAGGTTGAATAGGTTAGGACTTTATTCCCTGGAGCGTAGAAGAATGAGGGGAGATTTGATAGAGGTATATAAAATTATGATGGGTATAGGTAGAGTGAATGCAAGCAGACTTTTTCCACTGAGGCAAGGGGAGAAAAAAACCAGAGGACATGGGTTAAGGGTGAGGGGGGAAAAGTTTAAAGGGAACATTAGCGGGGGCTTCTTCACACAGAGAGTGGTGGGAGTATGGAATGAGCTGC
Source organism: Mobula hypostoma (assembly GCF_963921235.1). Taxonomy (NCBI): domain Eukaryota; kingdom Metazoa; phylum Chordata; class Chondrichthyes; order Myliobatiformes; family Myliobatidae; genus Mobula; species Mobula hypostoma. The sequence continues at coordinate 174,588,713 of NC_086101.1, forward strand.
CAGACGAGGTGGTAAATGCGGGTTCTTTTTTAACATTTAAGAATAAATTGGACAGATACATGCATGGGAGGTGTATGGAGGGATATGGTCCGTGTGCAGGTCAGTGGAACTAGGCAGAAAATGGTTCAGCACAGCCAAGAAGGGCCAAAGGGCCTGTTTCTGTGCTGTAGTTTCTATGGTTTCTACATCCAACACCAGTTTTTCATGTCTCTGTTCCACAACTGCTCTTCTCGAAAGTTAAGGCAAACACGACATTCTCGAATAGAGGAGAAAGTACAAGTTTAGTATAAGTGAATGTGCTGTGACAACTAAATTTCCCAGAGTGCCCAGAGTGAGAAGGAGTTGATTTGGCCTGAAACTTCCCAGCAGAGGTTACACTGCACCTTTAAAGGTTATAAAAAGCATCAGATATAAAATTTATTTTTGATGTTTTGTTTTTGTTCAAGGATAAAGAGAACATACTGCAAGAAAATAAATGTTGTATGGCTGCTTCCATTCTACTTTGTAGGTTGTCATATGAGCTTTAGCAGCAGCTATCTTTGTCTTTTTTTATTTCAGAGTTAACACTGCAGGATGATTAAAGGTTATTTGTGCATTTTGAAGTTGGGGGATTTCTTTTCATCACTGCAATATGTGGTTGATATGTAAATTTGAAATGTAGAGCAGTTTTTCATGGAGTGACCAGGTTGGAAACTGGCAGAAAAATGCAGGGTATGTATGACTCACAAACGGATCTCTCAACTTGTCCTTTTTCTCCTCTTATAAATGTATAAAGAATCACATTCCAAAAAAGCATTTTTGACAAGATGGGAAAGGTTTGGAATGATTGGGATCGAAAATTTCTCATATGTTTTTATACAATAACTGATATTTAAATAACAATTTCAGAACATAAGTGCATATTTAAAATTTTAAAGTCAAATCAAAAATGTAACTGGAGTTCAGGAGATCTTCATGGACTGAAAGTAAAGTGAAACTGCAAAGAAAGATTTTGTTCTGAAACTTTTCCGGAGATGATGACTGATCTGCTGAGTTTCTCCAACATTTTGTGAATAGTAGGGCACCACCAATGGAGTGAGAAACAGAGTTAGTGGTTCACCTTGTCAAGTAGTTTTTGTGGAAAGGGAAACAGCATAAATGTTTGAGCATTATCATCTTTCCATAGATGCCACCTGATCAACTGAATGCTTCCATCACTTCTTGTCATATTGTTTTGGGGGTTGGGGATCGTGATGTTTGTTTTTCCCTGGACACCTTACCTTTCAGTCAAGTGCTAATACAATATCAATCTGAAATGTTCACTCTCTTCCTCCGTACATGTGAGGGCTTCTCTTTTTGGAGCAAAGGAAGATAGAGGTATACAACATGATAAGAGGTATAGATCAAGTAAACGGTCAGAGATTTTTTTCCCAGGGTGCAAATGGCTAACCCCAGGGGGCACATTTTTTAAGGCAATTGGAAGAAATTATAGGGGAGAAGACAGAGGTTAGATTTTTTTTTAACACAGAATTGATGGTAATGTGGAACACACTACCAAGCATGATGATAGAGGCAGATACGTTAGGAGCATTTAAGAAACTCTTAGATCAGCGCATGGATGAGAAAATTGGAGGGCCTTGTAGGAAGGAAGGGTCAGATTGATCTTAAAGCAGGTTAAAAGGTAGGCACAACATCATAGGCTAAAGGGACTGTACTGTGCTGTAGTGTTTTATGTTCTATATTCACACATGCTGTTGAATGTACCAGCATTCTTTGTATTTTAGTTTACAAACATATATTGTTATGTGCTTTTGTATTCTTTTCAATCCTATCTGGTGAAGGTTGAAGAAATTTTTACTTCTGATTCTACACCTAAAATGTTGGAAATTCTCAAAATGAGCATTAAATGATTGATTACAATAGTTTTTTTTAATTACCCTGTCACTGCGACTTAAAAAGAGTCATGAAAACTTATATTGAGCAACATTGTTCACACATCTACTTTTGCCAAAAAACACTTGGTTACTTTATTTTGTCTGTAGTCTTACTGCAAAATCGTCACACTGGCAAAGAAAAGTTAATGATTCCTGATACATTCAAACTGAAAACATCAGTGATGATAGAAGGAATGAACCTTCATTTCAGGAGGGTGAATTTTCCAGCCCTTAAATAAAGGCAGAAAGACATGTATAGGGCTTCCTACAGCCAGCAGATCTAATTTATGCAGGTGAAGCTAGACTGGGTGATCAGCAGAGGGTAAGGCAGGGAACAGCACAACAGTAACTTAGAGCTTATAGAAGGACTCTGTTAGAGGATGCAGAAGAGGACAGTTAGCTAGCTGGAAGAAACATGGAAACAGAGCTGGCAAGTTGGATCACATGAAGTTCAGCCCTGAGAACTATGTTCTTCAAAAGTTTTATGTACTTTTATTTTGAGACACAGAACAGTAACGTGTCTTTCCAGCCCAATGAACCCACACTACCTGATACACCTATGTGACCAATTAACCTGCTGAACAATTAACCTACTAACCAATTAATATCTTTAGATGTGGGAAGAAAGCAGAGCACTAAGATGAAACCCATGTGATCACAGGGAGAGCATACAGACTCCTTAGAGACTGTGACAGAATTGAACCTGGGTCACTGGAGCTGCCATAGTATCATGCTGACTGCCATGCTACTATGCTGCCCTTATAGAATAAATTCTCACAAAGTTGCCAAGTGCATTGCTATGCAATGGCCTTATCATGAGTGGTCTTTGAATCATTGAACGTTTGCACAAGTGCAATGAAGATCTGTAGAAAAAGTTCCAATGCTGCTTGTCCTTCTTGCAAGGAAGTTCATTCTTCTCTCAGGTGACCCTGAGCCAAGCCTTGAACGGCTCGACATACTTGCTGTAGCTAATCCCTATCTGTATGCTTCACTAGCTCTGTCAGGCTGCTAAGACCAGCTTTGATCCATTCTGAGTGCTCAACAGGATACCTTTGATCCGAAGCTGGCAAGAAATGAACCTCCTCTATCCAGACAGATTTTACCTTTCTTTTCTAGTGGATGCCTGATGCACCTGAAGGAACCAAAGCCACTGCAGTCGCCCTGTTAATGCCATGCAATGTTGAATGCACGTGGTGCAGGATTTACATTAACATTTTACAAATACAATTTTTAAATTCACAAATAACCCCCAAATTCGAAGGGAATAATTAAGACTGAAGGAGACTATGACAAGTTACTGAGATGTACTAAAACACTTGCAGAATTGCTGTACAATTGGCAAAAGGATTCCAATAGAGAATTGCGGGAATATTTTGTGAGCAGGCGGGGAATAGAAGGTTGAGGGGCCAGCCTGACAGATCTTTCAAAGTTGAAACCAAGTTGACACAGAGCGTTGCCACTGTGAGGAACAGCACAACTGAAGACCATCAATAAAAGATAACGTCTGAGTCATGGAGAAAGTAATTTCATCCAGAATCTCTTCCCTCAGAGAGTGCATGTGGAGCTGGTTTTCAAAAAGTGATTCTGAGAATGCTGGTCATGTATTTAAACACATGAAAACACAGAAGAAAAAAAAAGCAGGGGTGGTAGGCCACCTGGCTCCTGAAGCCAGTCCTGTTATACAATATGATAATAAATGATCCACTCCAGGTCTCAATTTCTTCTCTCTGTTTGATGTCCAAAGCTCTGATTTTCAAAAATGTATCCATCTCTACTTTAAATGCTAATGATCTGGCATCCACAATCCTCTTAAGGCAAAGAATTGCAAAGTTTCATCAGTCTCCTTAAAGGGGAGGTTGGTTAAGGTCTGCATTTATACAGTACCTTTTGCAATCTCTGGATGGAATCAAAGAAGTAATTTTTAAGATGGGAAACATAGCTGATAACTTGAGTGCAGCAAGCACCTCACAAACAGCAATATAATGTAAGGAAACAGTCTGCATTTCAGTGTTGAATATATATTGACAAAGGTACCCTGGTTAACATGAGGCTGCAGATGCTAGAAACTAGAGCAACATGATGGAGAATTTGAGCAGTTCAGGCAGTATCTGTGGAGGAAAATGGTCAATCAACTTTGGACAGTTATCAAGACCAGCAAGTTGTAAGAACCTAACCCAAAATGTTGCCTGTCCGTTCCTGGCCTTTTGAGCTCCTCCGACACCTAGTTTGTTGACTCTGGTCAATACCCTTCTGCTTCTAGAAAGCACTAATTAACTTTTTTGAAAAGAATTATGAATCTTAAACATTAGCAGGCACAATGCTATATCCAGAGCTCACTTGTGCCTGAACATGCTCAAGGGACAAGGTCCAAGATGTCATCAACCTATTCACCAAAGTACAAATACCATCTCAAATACTACTTCTTCAGTTAAGTCATAAGCGAGGATGGCCTCGTACTCAATGTGCACAAGACCAAGCAGCCTGCCTCTACTACACTAAAACTAAGTTGCCCTCTAACAATAAAGGTTCACGCAGAAGACTGGAAAAACTTAGACCACACCTAACATCTCAGGGATTGACTCCCATTAATTCATCACTGTCTTCACTGTACCAACACAGCCTTTAGTCGATTGAAGAAAAACTGAAGATCAAGACTTCAGACCTGACTAAACAAAAACAATCATATTTGCCCCTCTATATGCTTCTGAGACCTGGAATACATATGGAACTCATCTTAAGACACTGGAAAAATACTACCAAGGTCAGATCCCAGCATCAGAGATGAGGAAGAATTTCTTTAGCCAGAGAATGATGAATCTGTGGAGTTTGATGCCACAGGTCGCTGAGGAGGCCAAGTCATTGGGTACGTTTAAGGGAAAGGTTGATAGATTCTTGCTTAGTCAGGACACAAAGGGACATGGGGAGAAGGCAGGAGATTGGGACTGAGAGGAAAAATGGATTAGCCATGATGAAATGGCAGAGCAGACTCGATGGGTCAAATGGCCTAATTCTGTTCCTATATATTATGGTCTTATGGTCTTGTCTTTCAAATTCACTGGAGAAATAGGCAAATTTACGTTAACATCTTTTAAGCCTCAGCAACCACTTGACAGCCCAGAAAGCAGGAGTGTAAACAAAGCATATTCAACCCCAAGGAAGAGACATTTTGATGCTAATTGTGGAATAAGTATTGACCAGGTCACTCAAGGTAATCCCAATTCTCTTCCAAAGATTATAGTTCAACCGCCCTTAAAAAAATGCAAATCATATTTCCAAAGTCAAATGAAATAGATGTTTTTGGCAAGTGACAACATTTAATCAGATATTTGTGTTACCCATTATGAATTGGAGTCCCTGTCCTCCAGAATAGGTTTTCTGTTCATTGCAAATGATTACCCTTGTTTCATGCTTTATTTATAAGGTGCATCACAGAAATTAAACAGTGTGAAATGGCTGCAGGCTGACAGAAATCTGTGATGTGATGAAAAGGAAATTTATGCATATATAAAGTTTTTCTTCCATATGTGATAAAACAAAGATCTTGAATTTTATAAAGCTTTTTATTAGGGTGCCCACAGTACCTTCAGCTAATTAAGGACTTTAGGTACTGTTGCATTGTAGAACATACTTCAACCAATTTAGGCCAAACAAGATGCTATCAGAAATGCAATAAGGGAAAGACCAGGTAACTTTGAATGTGTAATAAATGTTAACCTACTGTTCAAATAATATCATGTGAAACCTTATGTCAGCCCACAGGAAAGACAGGATGAATATCTCATTCTAAAAGTGGTAACATGGACAGGCTAATTCAGCATTTGCACGAAGATATCAGTGAATACACATAGTTGGTTCAACTGATCAGTCAGCTTTTTCCATTAATGCACACCATTTCCCAGAGTTAACACATTAAAAGGAAATTAAATCAACAAAAATAATTAGCGTTAATTTAGCCACGTGCACTAAAGGCTGAATTAAAGGGTCATTGATTAATGGGCTCAAGGCTACTTTATTTATAAAATGGTATTATTCTTCTAATTCATACGGCAAAATGCACACTGTGCTTATTCCATTATTGTCTTCATTAAGGCGAAATGGGTCCTTATATTAATTATTTTAATACCTAAAAAGCGGAATAGTACAAGTTTAAAATAATAGCCCATAGTTTTGTCAGCTGGCTGTTATCATTTAATTCTCATCTCTCACTGCACTATATGGATATATTTTAAATAAACATGATCCTACTGGTGTGAATTTCTAAACTTGTGTTTTGCATGGTCTAAGATCTTCTAACAACAAAGCAGGTGAATACAGCTTTTAAGAAAAGTATCCGCAACCAGTCATGCCGAAGGGTTTCGGCCTGAAACGTCATCTGTACTGTTTTCCATAGATGCTACCTGGCCTGCTGAGTTCCTCCAGTATTTTATTTGTGTTGCTCAGGTTGACAGCATCTACAGACTTTCCCTTGTTTGTCCCCAACCTGTCTATAGGGTCTCAGCCCGAAACATCAACTGTTTACTCTTTTCCATAGATACTGCCTTGCTAGCTGAGTTCCATCAGCATTGTGTGTGTGTGGCTGTCTATACAGGGTTGATTGAAATGAAAAAATGAATTGCTTATATCATACTATCTTTTTACAATGTTGTTGAACTTGACCTTGCTTCCAATATCTTCTAAATTTACACTCAGTGGCAACTTTATTAGGTAGACCATTCTAGTAGGGTAGGACCATGCTGCTGTAAGTGCATCCATTTCAAGTTTCAATGTGTTGTGCATTCAGAGATGCTCTTTTGCACACCATGATTGTAATGTGTGGTTATTTGAGTTACTGTCACCTTCCTGTCAGCTTCAACAAGTCTGCCCATTCTCCTCTGACTTCTCTTATTAATAGAGTGTTTTTGCTCACAAAACTGCCACACAATGGACATTTTTTTTCTTTTTTTTTTGCACCATTCTCTGTAAACTCCAGAAACTGCTGTGCGTAAAAATCCTAGGAGATCAGCAGTGTCTAAGATGCTGAAACCACACTGTCTGGCACCAACAAACATTCCATGGTTAAAGTCATTTAGATCATATTTCCTCCTCATTCTGATGTTTGGTCCAAACAATAACTCAACCTCTTAACCGCGTCTACATGCTTTTATTTATTGAGTTGCTGGCACATGATTGGTTGATTAGGTATTTGCAGTAACAAGATGTACAGGCGTACCTAATAAAGAGGCCACTCAGTATATATACTTGATAAAAAAAATTACCATGTTTCATTGTCGATATTGTAACCCATTTCAGTTTGCACAATTTCGGACAAGAATACAATTGAATAATGGAAATCAGGCTAATAAGGTGAGCAAACTGCAGGTACAGTAATCCCAATAACTTTTAGGGTGGGTAATCCTTTATATGTGATGACCGACACCAACCCAGTATCTTCAGAGCACTACTGCTCATCATAAACATGTTCTGAAGTGTAAGCGTAAAATGAAAATAGATAAACAGCAGATCTGAAATAAAAGTAGAAAATGGTTGAAACACTCAACAAGTTAGGCAGCGTCTGCAGAAAGGGAAACAGAGTTGATATTTCAGATCTGAGACTCTTGCAAGAGGACAGGCCCTTGATGCAAGTCAAATTGCCCAGCCAGAGAAACAAAGACAATGACAGCACAAAGCTGAAGACTGCTGTTATAAAATTATAGATATAGTAGGTGCTTTCAATGGCAAGCTTTTATGAGGAATGAAATTACAAGACAGCCAAAAAAGAAAGAGATGGAGAGGTAGGTGTGGAAATAGAATGGGCAGAGACACTGAATCCGAAAGAGGCGAGTTCAGAGTAGTTCAGCTGAATAGCCTGTTACTGTTATTGATCAGAGTTTTTTTTTGTCTTGAGGCTCATGGAAGTTACTGTTATATTGGAAACATTAAAATATAAAAACACAAATTATATCAGAATGAATAAACTTGGGAATTAGGTGTAATTTATTCAAAGAATTCATAATAATTTTACATATATTATCAGAAAATGTAAGTGTTTTATGAACTCTTTCTAAAATTCCTGCTCAGAGTCCAGGGATAAGAAGGAATAACTTCCTAGGCATCAGTTACCATAGAAAATAAACTTGTCCTTTATTATCCATTTTAAACATGTACCAAACTCCTCTTCTGAAGTTCAGCTACATTGAAGTGAAATGAACTCCAGAAATGAATATTACTAGATTTCACAGTACATCAGAGGATTAGTACTATGCTAAGCTGAAGCTACATTTCTAAGTAGAAAGGACTAATGATCTGGACAGAGCTTCGGTGTAATGTGACAACTGAATGACAATATATGTCCTGCCACATAAACTTAGCCTTCCATCATCACAGTTAACGCTCGATAACCATCAGAATTTGTCCAGCAAGACATTCCATTGCATCAAAACTTCTCGAAATTGGTACATAGTTACCATAATGAGATGAGGAATTAATGTTGAACCTGCTGATGATGCCCATTCAGAGTCCCTGCATAAAGAGACAGCAATCACAACACCACAAAGCACAACAAAGAACTATCCAGCCAGCTTCCATGTGCTGATCCTGGACTAGTGAGTGAAACCAAAATCTTCTGATTCAGAGTCTAGATTGGTGACACACAGCCAACTGGCATGCTGTATGATCAGTCGCTGCTAATACATAAACTTGTTTATTATGCTGCTAAAATAGAGAAGCAAATCTCTCTGCATGGAAACGTCCAATCACCTGTTAGTTCTACAATACTTATTATTAATGTCTCTTTTAAGTGCAGCATATCAAAGCAGAAAATATACATCACAAGTAAATAACTTATTAGTTGTTGAAGAACTTTAAATATTCAGAACTTTGTTAGCTGCCACATCAATTCAAGCCAATTTTGCTTTGGAATAAGAAGTAAATGTCAGCAGCACGAAACGCTGGATCAAGTCTGACTAGTGAATTTGAAGTCAAAAGTAAATTTATATCAAAGTTCAGTAGCATGTTATCATATAGTACTTTGAGATTCATTTTCTCACTAGCTTTACAGGGGAAAAAAACAAATACAATAGCACCTTATGAAGATCTGTGCATGCATGGAGAAAGGCTGATAAATACAAAGGAAGACAAACTATAAATAAAATTAATACTGAGAACATAAGTTGTAAGCTACTATTTCCATGTGTCTCAAACCTTCTTCCTGCCTGGTGGTCAAGACTGAGGCTTGAAGATGTGGTTGCAGTAAAAGCACTGCATTTTATGTTAATGACAAGGAGCATGAGGATAATGCCACATAAATGTCAAGCAGACTGGCAAAGAATACAATGGGATATAGATCAGTTGCAGATATGGGCAGAGAAATGGCAGATGGAGTTTAAACAGGCCAAATGTGAACTGCTGCACTTTGGTAGGCTAAATACAAAGAGACAGTATACCATTAAGGGCAAGACCTTTAACGGTGTTGAGGAAACGAGAGTTCTTGGAGCCCAAGTTCATAAATCCCTGAAAGTGGCTACAAAGGTTGATATACTGGTGAAGGTGGCATGTGGAATGCTTATCTTTATTAGTCGAGGCATTTTTTTCCCCCAAAAGTCAGGACATTTTGCTGCAGTTAGGCCACATTGAGAGTACCGCATATAGTCCTGGTCACCCCATTACAGGAAGGATGTTTGGCTTTGGAGAAGGTATAGAAGATGGTTACCAAGATGATGCCTGGATTAGAGGGCATGTGCTACAACTACAGGTTGGATAAACTTGAGTGCTTTTCTTTGGATTGGAGATCTGATAGAGACTTCTTAGATTAGGAGAGGGACAGATAGAGCAGACAGACAGCATCTTTATCTCAGGTTTGAAATGTCTAATACCAGAGGGCATAGGTTTAAGGAGAGAAGGAGTAATTTCAAAGGAGAAGAGGGTCAAGTTTTTTTTTAAACACAGAGTATGGTGAATGCCTGGAATGTGTTGCCTTGAGTGGTAGTAGAGGCAGAAACAGTAGGGACTTTTAAGAGATGTTTTGATAGGCACATGAAAGGAAAATGAAAGGATATGGACATTGTTTAGGCAGAAAAAGTTAGTTTAGCTGGCCATTTGATTACTAATTTAATGGGATTTGGCAGAACATTGTGCATTGAAGGGTTTGTTCCTTTGCTGACACATTCTATGTTCGAATTTCTATGTTCATACTTGGTTATGTAATCTCTTGTTTAAAAAGATGATTGTCTGTCATTTGCACAAACACAAGAGATTTTGAAGATGTTATAAATCTTGAGCAACACATAAAAAGCTGGAACAACTCAGCAAGTTATCTACAGAGGGGAATAAACACTTGATGCTTCAGGCCTAGACCCTTCATCAGGACTGAGGTAACTCGACTCGCCTCAACATTGAACTGAATCAGCACCCTATGGATTCACTTTCAAGGACTCTACAACTCATCTTTTCAATATTCATTGGTTTGTATTTGCACAATTTGTCTTCTTTTGCACATTGGTTGCCTGTCAGTCTCTGCTTGGGTGTGGTTTTCCATTGATTCTACTGTATTTCTTTATTTTACTGCAAATGCCTGCAAGAAAATGAATCTCAGGGTAGTGTATGGTGATAGATAAATACTTTGATGGTAATAAAGACTTTGAACTTTGGAAAGGAAAGGGGCAGAAGACAGAATACTGTCTGTGATTTGTCATTTACCAGCCCACCTCTATTAAGTGTAAGGACACCATTTTGCATGGAGGAAACTAATTTTTTTTGGATTACTGAGACCACAGCATCAAAATGATAGCTGCACTTGGAATTATGCTTTCGGATAATCACACACACACACACACACACACACACACACACAAATGTTTAATTTCTCTCACAATTTAGCACATGCATTAACCCACTTAAAATAAATGGTTTAGTAGAGCTGCCAAATTAGCAGACAAAGGCATCTCAGATTAATGGAGAAGCATTCTGATGTGATTCACCCACAGTGTAATTACAAAGCCAATATTTGCTCTTGTTAAATCCACAAACAGCACGAATTGAATAATATTCTTTGGTTTAGTGCATTGTTGAACTCACTGGAAAACATCAATCATGAGAAATTATTGGACTAGTTCTATGAAAGATAGCAATTACAAATGCCAGCAACTGAAAGATTTGTTCAATGTTCCAATGGTTCCATTGCAGGAGCAATTTTTCAGGCTCTGAGATGATACCATATTTTTTTCCTATAACCCATTGAGCAGCTGTTCTCTTAAAGGTATAAATAATGTATTTTTATGCTTGCATTTTTTTTCCTCTGCATTCTTTCCTGTAACTGTATTCTAAGTCTACAAGACTTGTGAGAAGTTACTTTATCCTCTTGTTCATGGTAGAGTTGTTAATGGATTCTTTACCCATGAGTTGCAAATAGTAAAGAGAGGCAATCTTGCCCTGCATCTGTTTTTCTGTATATAAATTTCACTCTTGAAAGGCAAGCACTGCTTGGCTTTGCGAGCCAAGGTCAGCTGGTGCTTCATATAAATGCAATCAACTTGCTTACAAAAATGAAACTGCTTAACAAGTGAAAGTCTGTGTTGATAAAAAAAATGTTCTATTTACCATTAAACCTTTCTTAGAGTATTTGTGTTCAAGACCATTGGGGCAAGAATAGATCTGCAGTTGCTAGTGCTAAATGCTTTTGAGAGCGACAGATTTTGGTCCCCACACATTCCACTGGATCAATGAAACCAAATGTGCAATTGATGGATGATTTCGTATTGCCAGCCTTGAAGAAATTTCTCCATGCACTGGCTTGCAATGGATATTTCTGAGTTCCCTTCCCATCACATAGTAAAATGCCAGTTATGCACTTCCATAGCTCTCCATGCACTTAGTATAATATTATTGTAGATGGCAAGTCTAATTTCTGCAAGAAAAAGCAGAAAATTAAATGTTCAAACTACAGAAGCTTTCCTGAGCCTTTGATCAGTGAGTTTCAAGGAGGCAGTTATGGATGTGGATCCAAGAAAGATCAAAATTCTAAATGCTGGGATGAAACTAATAAGATCTAACTACCTCCTTCATATTCCTTTGAATGCTTTAGAAACTATTATTAAAAGTAAGTGATCCAATTAACACGTTGCTGAGGAAACAGATTGTATTCAATAAAGTGTTGGTTTTGTCATCACAGAAGTGCCAAGGAATCAACAGGGGCAGCGGAGAAATGACTGCGATTTAGAAGAAAGGAAAAAAATAACTTGCTTTATGAAAGACAGCAGCTGATAAAATATGACAGTTTTAGAGCGCTGCATTTGGAAAGGGAAAAAAAATCACCCATATGTATATTCCACAATGGTGTTGGACCAGCCAGAATTATAACTGAAAATGTACAGAAGCTGATAAGTTTGGTGAGCAAATATAAAAGATTAATTTCTATTAAAAATGAGATCTAATTGTCTACTGCTCTGGTCAAGTAAAATATTAAATTGTGACAACTTTGAGACCCAAGAGATGTTTTTGTTACACACAAAAGAGCTATGAAGGTCTTGAGGTCATGGAGTCAAAGAGCACAGAAAAGGACTATCAAGACTTTACTTTAATCCTACACTAATCTCATTAATTCTCTCCACATTTCCATCAACTCCCCTCTTTCTCTAGCTAGGGTCATAGGCTAATTTACTGACCAACCAACCAGGACTACTTAGGATGTAGTAAGAAACCAGAATACCCGAGGAAAAGTCATATGGTCACAGTGAGAAATTGTAAACACCACACAGAAAATAACAAGTCACAAATTTGAGGTATGTGTGGCTGGTCTACAAATTGCAAAATGCTTCTATTGTGTTCCTATTTTATTAGTTGCTCCATCAGGAATCTCAAGTACAATGCTATGCTTCTGGCCAGCAGTATATCAGAGTCCATGAGGAAGGGCATCATCACCCTCATCTACAAGCAGAAGGGGGAAAAGGAGGACATTAGAAATTGGAGACCCATCTCTCTCCTGAATGTGTATTACAAGATCCTGTCCAAGGCTATCGCCAACAGGGTCAAGTCTGCTCTGGGACAGGTTATCCACCCGGACCAGACCTGTGCTGTACTGAGCAGGAAGATCTCAGGCAGTCTCGCGCTGCTGAGGGACACCATCGCCTACGTGCAGGACAGGGGGGTGAACGCCTGCCTGGTCAGCTTGGACCAGGAGAAAGCCTTCGACAGGATATCGCACACGTACATGGCGGACGTACTCTCCAAAATGGGATTTGGGGAGGGAATCCGGAATTGGATTAGACTGCTCTACACAGTCAGCCATAGTGCAGTCCAGGTCAACGGGTGGGAAACAGACAGCTTCCCGATCAGGTCTGGAGTCAGGCAGGGCTGTCCCGTCTCCCCTGTCTTGTTTGTCTGCTGCATAGAACCCTTTGCGGAAGCCATCAGGAGGGATGAGGGCATAAGAGGGGTGATGCTGCCAGGCAGTGGAGGGACCCAAGTGAAAACCTCCCTGTACATGGACGACATCACCGTCTTCTGCTCTGATCCGAGGTCAGTTTGCAGGTTGATTGACATCTGCGAACAGTTTGAGCTAGCGTCGGGGGGCAGGGTCAACCACACGAAGAGCGAAGCCATGCTCTTCGACAACTGGCCCAACCAATCCAGTATCCCCTTCACCATCAGGTCTGACCACGTGAAGATGTTGGGGATCTGGTTCGGAGGGGCCGAGGCGTGCAGCAAGAACTGGCAGGAGCAGACTGCCAAGGTGAAACAGAAACTGGGACTGTGGGGAGGGTGCTCCCTGTCAATAACGGGCAAGAACCTGGTCATCAGGTATGAGGTGCTTTCAGAGCTCCTGTACTTGGCGCAGGTGTGGCCCATCCCCGCTCCTACAGCTCAGAAATCACCAGAGCTGTCTTCAGATTCGTCTGGGGATCCAAGATGGAGCGGGTGAGACGGACCGTCATGCACAAGTCCCTGGACAACGGGGGCAAGAGCGTCCCCAATGTCGCCCTCACCCTGATGGCCAGCTTCGTATGTGGCTGCATCAGGTTGTGTGTAGAACCCAGGTATGTGGGCACCAAGTACCACTATATGCCCAGGTTCTACCTGTCGCCCTGGCTACAAAGGATGGGTCTGGCTCCACTCCCGTGCAACGACCCAGTCAGCTGGTCGTTGCCGGCATACCAGTCCTACGTATAAAAGTTCTTCCAGTAGAACGCCTTTGACCACAGGGCCATCAGGCAGTGGTCAGCACGTAATGTCCTGCAGGCACTGCAATAGAAGGACATGATGAACACTGTGGGGTGGTTCCCTGAGCAGACCGTCCAGTTCATCTGGCAAAATGCCTCATCGCCAGATCTCACCAACAGGCACCATGATCTCGCCTGGCTGGCGGTGAGAGGGGCCCTCCCAGTCAGAGCCCTCCTGTACGCCCGGAACGTTGTCTCCGCACCCCACTGCCCACGGGAGGACTGCAGTGAGGAGGAGTCTGTGACCCACCCCTTTGCACACTGTCAGTTCACAAAGAGGGTGTGGAGGAGGATGGACGGGCTAGTGTCACGTTTCATCCCCAGCAGTTGCGTAACAGAGGACTCTCTGATCTACGGGCTGTTCCCGGGGACGCACACGGAGACCAACATCCGGTGCTGCTGGCAGATCATCAACTCGGTGAAAGACGCTCGTTGGTCAGCCCGAAACTTGATGATCTACCAGCACATGGAGATGTCCGTGGGAGAATGCTGCCAACTGTCACATTCTCGGCTGCAGGAGTACGTGCTGAGGGATGCACTGAAACTCGGCGCAGCCACTGCAAGGGCCCGGTGGGGAAGGACCACAGTATAGGTTTCTCCACCCGTGGGAGTGGGAGGGGTCGGGGGGGTGGGGAGTATGCCCCTCAACAATGAACAATGATGTGGTAAAGTGAACAACTGGAGTGCCATGTGGGTGGCCATAAGTATGGATATGTACTGACTATAATGGAAACATATGTAAAGGATGGAAAGTTATTGAATGGTTTATTGTATATAATTTTATTTTTGAATAAAGTATATTTTGAAATAAAAAATCTGAATATAAGAAAAGTTTGAAGAAACTTGGGCTTTGGAGTTTGAAAAAGTGGTAGATATGTGATCTAAAAGAATCATATAGGATGATTGAGATAAAGGAGATGTTAATTATAAATATTGTTTTAAACTGAGCATACAATGAAAAAACACCAAATGAAATCATCTGCAGTATCATTTCAGGAAATCATTTTTCATACAAAAAAAAAGTGATCATAACATTTCCGGGTGTTCAGTATAGCTTTCTGAATAAAATAATTAATTTGTACTGAAGGAAATTTAGGTTCTCTCTGGGTGGATGAGTCATGACAGACTGATTAATCTTTAATTATTATGATAGACTGATCAATCTTTGCATGCTGTGATCATGCAAGATGGTAGAAATTAGGCATATCTCAGTGTATTCTGTCAACTTGCACATCCACATATTGCTTCAATAGATCACGCTTACACCGATATATGAGGTACCTGGATAAGGAGAATGCAGGATGTGTACCATGTCTGATGCTGACAAGTCAAATCCTGAAAAAAAATGTGTTGGTAAAAAATGCATTTTTAAATTTTATTCACCACTGATGATTATACAATAATTCTTGTAAGGACAGTTGAGAGTTAACAGCAAGGCTGAGCTTGTGCTTTGACAATTTTATTTCCTTGTCCAATATCAATGATTCCGATGAGTTTTTTTTAAACAACAGTCTAACAATCTCATATCTGCCATACCAATACCAATTTTTACCTTGTAGTTTTATTGAATTATTTAAATTTTAAACTTCCCAACAGCTGTGGTGTGATTGCAAATTATCTTCATATCACAATACCAGGTGTGGTGTCATATCTTCAAGCCAGCTCGAGGAAATGTTTTTCTGTTCTCTGTTAAGTGAGTTACTCTTAGTTGCAGCAATAACACTGGAGATTACAATTTACCATGATGACTTCAGGAGGAAACAGGAAAACTTGCATCAGTATCAATATCATCGAAAACTATCCCAATAAACTGGAAACAGACCTATCAGCCTGTAACCTGAAACACTCAGTGGCCACTTCATTAGGTACACATGTTTGTTAATGCAAATATCTAATCAGCCAATCATGTGACAGCAACTCAATGCATAAAAGCATGCAAACATGTTCAAGAGGTTCATTTGTTGTTCAGGCCAAAATCAGAATGAGGAAGAAATGTGATCTGAGGGATTTTGACCATTGATTGTTAGTGCCAGATGATGTGGTTTGAGTAACTCAGAAACTGCTGACCTCCTTAAATTTTCATGCACAATAGTTTCAGAGTTTGCCGAGAATGGTGTGAAAAATAAAAAAAAATCTGGTGCACGGCAGTCTGTGGGCAAAAACGCTTTGTTACTGAAAGAGCTTAGAGGAGGATGACCAGACTGGTTCAAGCTGACAGGCGACAACATCTCCAATAACCACACTTTGCAAAAGTGGTGGGCAGAAGAGCATCTCTGAACACACATATCGAACCTTGAAGTGAATGGGCTACAGAAGCAGATGGCCATGAATGTATACTCAGTGGCTACTTTATTAGTAATGGACATAGCTAATAAAGTGGCCAGAGAATGCATTTTCTAATTATAACCTGGGAGAATCTGAGTCTCCAGTTACGGAATAGGTAGATATTCCTAGAATATAGAGAAAAAACACTCTTGGGAAGTGGGAGTGATTCCTTAACAGAGTGCCTCATCGTCCCATCCAGTTTGATAAGACTTGTTAAGGGTTTAAAAACAGGAAATGATTTAATGATTAAGGTCTTCCATTTGAGGTTGAACATAAAATACAACTTGGTAAAAATACTTAAGTCCTTGAAGTCTGAGCCCTTTCTGCATTGCAAACTTGCAGGAGAGTGCTGAAAATTTTACCTAGAAGCGTGATTCAGTTGGGTGTTGATGAAATGTAATATGGCACCACTGGGACAAGTCAGTGTTGTGTATTTACATGTTTCATAATAAAATGAGGAAGCTGATAAACAGAATGTTATCCCACTGTTCCATGCATAAAAAGGCATTGGCAATAACTCCATTCTGGAGCTAGTGAATTGGTACTGCATGCTGTCTGTATCATTATTATTTGAAATAACAAAGAAGTAGGCCCCTGTGTCCATCAAAGGAAGAATCTAATTGATCTTCACGCTGCTATCAGCTGTCAAAACCACAGCAGCATTAACAGGAAGGGACTATGGAGAACTATTTAAATTTTAATTCAAACATTTACACACGTCTCTGCCAAAGGAGGTGTAAGAAGCTCCTTCCCTCCGTTACCCTGCAGGTCAGCTTTGGACCAGGTGTAGCACCTGCCTAGACCCACATTCAGGGTCATGTGAAGCCATGGGAGCAGGTGGTGGATGGTCGTATGAGCAGCTGGTGCATATCACAAGTCTTGGTTATGCGATCACCGACGCCAGGCAGACAATCTTTGAAGATATTGATAATGGCTGGGATCTCCTGCCTTGTAAAGACACCGCCCAGAAGGCAATGGCAAACCACTTCTGTAGAAAAGTCTACCAAGAACAATCATAGTTATGGGAAGACCACGATCACCTACGTCATACGACAGAGCAGGTTATGAACGAAGGAATGAGAATGGAGTCAAAGACAGGACTGGTGAGAATCAGGAGTGTGGTTTGCCATGTTAACAACAGTTCCAAATTTCACCACATAGCTAGTGGAATTCAATAAAACAGGAAGAAAGGGTTAACATCAGAAATATTCACCATGAAATTACAGGGTTGTTGTAGAAACACATGCAGAACATGCCAGACACTCTCAGTTAGTCATGTAGCATCAGGGGGGGAGAGAAGAAGGGTCGATGTTTCAGTTGAAGGACCATTCATCAGAACTGGAAAGATGAGAAAACTTGTGTTAAGCTGCAGAGAGGGTGACAGAGAAAACAAAGAGAATGTCTTTGATGGGGTGACAGACAATGGCACAACATTGTCAAAGAAACAATTACTACAGAACTGTCTGCTGGAAATAGAAAATATAAAAATAAACAATTTAAAAGGGGAAGGTGCAGTCACATTATTCCGCCCCCCCCATCTGCTCTGCAATTTTAGGCAGGTGTCTCCTTCTTCCAGTCCTTGTGCCAGAATGTGTGGTGACACCTGCAGGATACCCCAGCACACTCTTGGGTATGTTGGTTGCTACCGCAAATGAGACATTTCTCTGTATGTTTCGAGCTACATGTGATAAATAAATCCAAATCTGACCGTTTCTCTTCCCATTGATGTTCCTTGACCAGAACAGGTGAAATGTATATTTGCTTCATGTCCACCTTTCACTCCATGGGCTTGGTTCTCGTTGCTTTGTATGTGAAGGGGTTTCTTCTGAATTTCCTAATGGATTTATAATCTGTGACAATAGTGTACATCTAGAATGTATCTTTTTTGTCCTTATGGTGTTTTCTTGGGGGAAAAAATGCAGAATTCAAAGGTTCATTTATTATCAAGGTATATAATTCTGAAATTATTCTTCTCCAGATAGCCACAAAGCCAAGAAAGACAAGACTGGCAACATGACGATATGATGATTCCCGCCCCCCCCCCCCGAAATCCTCCTCTACCACATAAAAAACAAGAAAGATCAGGCAAAAAAAAACAAATACTCCAGGCACAGCCGCCGGCCACACAGTCTCTCCTCTCCAGCAGCAGAATGATCCCTCCAGCAATCAAAACAGGCAGCTGACACTCACCTTCTGCATTTGCCTCGATATTTCAATCATTCTTGCCGCTTTAACCGGTAAACAATGGAAGCTTTAATCGCCTCACACCCCCCACAGCTTCCTTGCCACGAGGCTCGTGCTCGCTGTCTCCTGGAATCCTCTCAGGGACAGCAAAGTATTGTATCACCCAAACAATCTCCAAACTGCAAATCACGGGCTTCAACAGTTCCAGAAACACATTACAAACAAAAAAAACAGATGTAAAAGACATAAAGGAAATGAAATAAATAGTTTTATGGTCTATCCAGATGTCAACTGTGGGAGCATTGTACACAGGTGCCATCTTGAATTTATGATTAATATATGTTTTTCTTGTAAATGCAGTTTATATGATGCTGTGATGTTGCTGTAAGTAAGACTTTCATTGCACTTGCATGTACCTATGAATCTGACACTAAGTTTTAGCTTTATTTGTCAAATGTACATCAAAGTCTGCAATGAAATGCATCATTTACATCAACCAGCACACTCTGAGGCTATACTGGGACAGACGACAAGTGTGGCCATGCTTCCACCATCAACATAGCATGCCTACAACTTACTAACTCTAACCCGTACATCCTTAGGAATGTGGGAATAACAACAGCTTTAGACAAAAGGGCAAATGGCAGCACCAGGCTAGTGATTGGTCACCGCATCTTACACACTGGACCAAGTGCATTTTCA
The DNA here is from genome assembly GCF_963921235.1 of Mobula hypostoma. Taxonomy (NCBI): domain Eukaryota; kingdom Metazoa; phylum Chordata; class Chondrichthyes; order Myliobatiformes; family Myliobatidae; genus Mobula; species Mobula hypostoma. The sequence continues at coordinate 174,608,028 of NC_086101.1, forward strand.
TTGGGACTTCTTGTTTTTGGTGCTGAACATGCCACAGTAGCATAGTGTTTAGCACAACACTATTAGAGCTTAGGGCAGAATTAGGAGTTCAAATCCAATGTCATCTGTAAAGGACACGTATGCCTTCCCCATGGAATGCGTAGGTTTTCTCCAGGTGCTCTGGTTTCTTCCCACAGTCCAAAGACTGTGAGGTTAGTAGGTTAATTGGTCATTGTTATTCCTGCCTTGACTGAGCTGGATTTAAATCGGGAGTTGCTGGGCTGTGTGACTTGAAGGGTCTATTCCATGCTGCATCTCCATAAATAAAACTCCAAGCGCCCCTACCCCACATTTCTCTCTACTGCAGCATCTTGATCTAGTGTGCATTTTTTCAGTCTCTAGATTTCTTTGTACAACATTGACAGCTTTTATCTTCCCTTTCGGTGATTCCTTGCTGAAGCTATGTTTAGCTTTAACTCACTAATAATGATCTAAGCAAATGTGAGGTGTTTCACTTTGGTAGACTAAGTGTAGGATAAATGTACAATGATCTTTAAAGACATTGATGCACAGAGGTGATCATGGGGCCTAAGTACAAAGCTCCCTGAAAGATTACTGAAAATGGCAACACAAGCAGATAAGGATGGCAAAGGCAACATTTGCCATACTTGCCTCCATCAGTCAGGGCATTGAGTGTATTGGTGTCATATTCTGCCTGTATTTGAACTGAAATGTTCAGTTCCAATTGCTCCATTCCAGGAAGTATGTAGAGGCTATAGACATGGTACAGAAGAGGTTTACCATGGAGATTCCTGGGCCAGAGAGTAGAAGCCACAAGGAGAGGTTGACCAGCTTGGATTGTTTTCTTTGGAGGCTCAAAGAATTGCTGACTGAAATCATGTGTGTCATAGATAGGTTAGATGGTCAGAGTCACTTTCTCAATGTAGATTTGTGAAAAACCAGAGAATGTGATTTAAGGTGTGAGCAAAATATTATGAGATGTGTGGGGCAATTAAAAAAAAATATAGAATGTTTTAAGTGCATGGAACGTACTGCAGGGATAACGGTAAGAGGAATATTGCAGGCAGATGGTTTAATTCGGCATCACGGTGAACACCGACATCATCGGATAAAAGGCTGTTCTGTATTGTTTTATGTCCAGAATAAGAATCATTTTATTGCCAGTATGTGAAACATACCAGAGTTAATTGTGGTTTGGTGCCAAGCATAAAACACAGGACAACACTATTACAGACAACACAATAGCAACCAAAAATTTACAAGACAATAAATAGCGCAAACAGCCATGAGCAATCAACAATTAGCAGAACGGTCTCACGCACAAATATCAATAATCAAACTTAAATAAATGTGAACATATGAACAGACTTAACAATTATCAGCAGAACAAGGATTTATAATCTGCCAGATAAAATGGAATTTTTCCCAGGGTTCCAGTATTCATTTTCTGTTTTTCACCCCACTCTATATTATAATAACACAAAAAAATGCAACCATCTATTTACTGCCAGGCCATCTAGTCTCAAGATTCCTGCAATGTGTTTCACAGTAAGGATGGAACAATAGACTTAATTCACAGCATACGCTCAGTGGCCACTATCTCCTCTACCTAATAAAGTGGTCACTGCATGCATGTTCATGTCTTCGCCTGTTGTAATCAATCCATTTCAAGGCTTGTCATGTTGTGCATTCATGCTCTTCTGCACACTACTGATGTTTATTTGAATTATTATCACTTCCTTGTTAGCTCGAAGCAACCTGGCCATTCTCCTCTGACCTCTTGTTAACAAAGCATTTTCACTCTGGTGCTAGCAATCATTCCACGAGCAAAGTCACTTGGATCACATTCCCTCCTCATTCTGATATTTGGCTTGAGCAGCAATTGAACCTCTTGACCATGTCTGCATGCACTAAGTTGCTGCCACACGATTAGCTGATTAGGTATTTGCATGATTGAAGTGTACCTAATAAAGTGGCCACACGGTGAGTTCCAGAATTCAATCCCCGCTCAGTATTCAGCTTCTATCACTTACCACTAGCCTTTCAAGCAAGCGCTTTCTGCTTTGTTCATAGCACTGGTAGTCATTAATGCCACAGCAAATTCCCACCAGACTCACTTATTTGATTCTCACAACTCTTGATTCTTTGTTTAATTCAGAACCAGGGAAATCAATTTCACTCCCCACCTAGTAAGAAATGCATAGCACTTGTCAATTCTCAGTTCTCACTCTTTCCTCAGGAGTTTTATTTTCAAAACAAAAAGGTCTCAGTTGTATTGTAGGTTTTCAACAGAGTTTCTGCATCGCAGGACAACATTCTGAATTAGGAAGACTGTCAGAATTGCTATTTCTCATTTTGGTCGCACGTAAAATCAGAGAAGTTGGAAGCAGCAGTTCTTTGTTAACGATAATTTTAACTTCATACATAACGTCATAAGTAATCTTGGTTTTCCATTAGATTCATAGAGCCATACAACATGGAAACCAGCCCTTCAGCCCAACTTTACCACGCTGACTGTATTGTCCAGAGCTAGTTCTGTCTGCTCATGTTCAGCCCATTGTCTTTTAATTATTTCATATCCCTGTGCTTATTTGATTGGTTGTTAAATGTTGCCAATATACCTACCTCAGCCACTACTTCCAGCAGCTCATTCAAAATACACAGAACCCTTTGTGTGAAGAAGCCGCCCCGATACCCTTTTTAAATCTCTCAGCTCCAATCTCAATTCTATGCCCTCTTGTTTTTAAACATCCTCTCCCTGGGAGAAAAATTAAAGACAGTGTGCTTTCACCTTTTCTATGCCCCACGTGACCTTTTATCACCCCTCAATTTTCTACCTTTCACAGAATAAAGTAACCTCCCCTTGTAACTCAGGCCCCCAAAGTCCAGGCAATATGCTGGTAAATCTTTTTTGCACTTTCGAGTTTAATAACACCTTTCTTATGACAGGGCAACAGAAATTGTACATAGCAGAGTGCAGTAATGTTTCCAACTTCTTAAAAAAACACACATTAAGCTCTATTTACTCCTGAATAAACATTACAGCATTGAAGTAGTCATCATATATTGAGAAGACTGCTACAGATGCAAGCCTGTACAAAGAGGTTCCTGCTTGGGATGCCCATTAAGTTTAAGAAAACAAAACATTTTGTGCGTGGTTGGAGCCAATCTGGGATTGATCCAAGCGATATATGATATAAATCAAGGATGTGCTGCTCATCATCATTTAATAACTTCCTGGAGCCTATTATAAGAGCATATGGTACACTTGAGAAAATGGCAAGTGAAGAATGATTGCCCACTGAATCCTACCCATTTGCAAAGGATGGAAGATATATGAATTTTAACCCCTTGAGGAATATTTCTCCTTTGCTGCTAAACAAAAGGATTAAACTAAATGCTCATGAGACTCAATGAAAGAACAAGTGCATGAGGGGAACTGAGTTTTAGGTAAGATCCATACATGCAGGGCGGGAGAGCATGATTGAGATTACAGGTAGTTGTGCTATAACATAATAGCTATGTTCCTAAGAAATGCTGTGTTACAGAAAGCCATGTTACAGCAGAATAGGCTCTGGCTGGCTTCAAAATACAAGTCTAAACAGGTTTTGCTGATCACAATGGTGCTACTACCAGTGTGGCCTGCGCAATGCAAATGTTGCTCCCCAATGCATCAACTGCGTTGCAGCCAATTTGCGTGATGACACATGTAGTATGAGCAACATACATCAAAGTTGCTGGTGAACGCAGCAGGCCAAGCAGCATCTGCAGAATTCCTGTTGTTTGCATGTAGTATGAGAATTGTTTTCACAAAATAATTAGGAAATGCCAAAAGGTCAACAAGAAGGCATATAAGGAACTACAAAATTAAAGAAAAACATCATTGTTAAAGAACAAAATATTATTTTATAGACATTTCAATAACAAAAACAAAATGAGATCTGCGATATAAAATTATTACTTTGCTTCATTTTATCTGGAACTGAGAAGAGGGAGAATTATTTTAATTGAATGAGTTTTAAGGTAAGTGCATTTAAATTTTTTAAAAAAGTTATGTTAAATAAACTAATCAAAATCAGTTTGTTGCAGATCGATAAGATAGCAGAGGCATTATTTCACATATTTAGTAGCTCATTAGAAAATAGTGCCAAGCACTTGCAGCTCACAAAGATAAAAACCTATATTTAAGATGGAGGATAGAACTTGTCCTGGGAATTGTAGATTAATCAGCTAAACAGAGAAAGATGAGATAATAGAAATACCATGAAAGGAAATATAGAAATATGAAGTATGATCATGAATTGCTCAAATGTATACTATTTATTGAAGAAGTGACAAAGAGAAGACAATATCATGAGACACATACAACTTATCTGGATTTTCAAATGGCCTTGGGTAAGGAACCATGTATTAGGGCAACGAATAAGATCAGAGAATGCAGAGTCAGTGGACGGGGCAAGTTGATGAAAAAATCAACCATGACTGAATTGCATTACCTATTCGATGGGCCAAATGACCTAACTGAGCTCCTATATTTTATGATCTTGTAGTCTGAGAGGCAGAAGGTGTTTCCTTGGAGAGAACAGAGGAATAGGTCTTCACAGTGGAAGGAGGGGTTGTGATCCCATAAAGATTAGTGCTAGGATGGCTGCTGTTCATATTATAAATTAATGATTTGGAAACTGGAATCAAATTCACTATGTTTTTAATTTGGAGCAGTGAATTTTAAAACAAAAAAATTTGCAGATGTTGGAAATCCAAAACAACATACATAACCTGCTGGGGGAACTTTGCAGATGAGGCAGAATCCATGGAAATAAACAGTTGTTTATTGGGCCAAGACCCTTCTTTAGGCAAGAACAGTGGTCAAGACTGAGGATGCTTGGTACAAATTACAGGAGGGCATTAATAAGCTTCCAGAATGGACAAATAACTAACAATTGAAGCTCAATATAGATAATGTGATGGTGCCTTTGATGGACTTTATCAAAGCCTTTGGCAAAACCCCATATGCACCTTCCAGAACATTCAGTTGCTTGGTATTCAGGATGAAATAGCAAACTGGATTTAACATTGGCTTTTTGCAATTTGTGTTCAAATAGAAGCCAGAAAGTGGCAGTAGATAGCTACCTCTCTGATTAGAGCCCTGAGATTGGTATTAAGCAGGAGAGATAGGTGCTGGATCTGTTGTCATATGTGGTAAACTGGATCAGCAAATTTGTGGATCACACCAAGATTGGGGGGCATAATGGATCATGAGGAAGGCCATCAAAGTTTGCAGAGGAATCTGCAACAGCTGTAAAAATGGCCAAAAAATTGCAGGTGGAATTTAACGCAGACAAGTGAGGTGTTATACTTTGGGAGGTCAAACAGGTGTAGAATTTAGATTAGATTAGATTAGATTAGATTATGAGAACACTCAGTCCTCTTTTATTGTCATTTAGAAATGCATACATGCATTAAGAAATGATACAATGTTCCTCCAGAGTGATACCACAAAAAACAGGACAAACCAAAGACCAACACTGACAGAAACACATAATTATAACATATAGTTACAGCAGTGCAAAACAATACCACATTTTGATAAAGAACAGACCATAGGCATGGTAAAAAAAAGTCTCAAGTCCCGATCGACTCCTGAGTCCCCGATTGCAGGCGGCAAAAGGGAGAAACTCCCTGCCATAAACCTCCAAGGCACCGACAACTTGCCGATGCCTTGGAAGCAGCCGACCACAGCCAACACCGAGTCCGTCCATCCGAAAACTTTGAGCCTCCGACCAGCCCCTCCGATACAGCCTCCCAAGTGTCATCCTCTGCCGAACGCCTTCAACCTAGCCCCAGCCTCCGAAACAAGCAAAGCCGAGGATTCAGGGACTTCGGCTCCGGAGATTCTGGTTACCACACAGTAGCAGCGGCAGGAAAGCGGGCATTTCAGAAGTTTCTCCAGATGTTCCTCCATATTCTCACATCTGTCTCCATCAAATCAGAATTGTGCACGGTCCCCTACTTGACAGATTACAGATATCATTCACCAGAGAGGCTGAGCGCACTGCATCGTGCCGCCATCTTCTCCTCCTCCTCCTCCTCCTCCAAATGGACTGCGAATGGTAGGGTGCTGAGGAAAATGGTAGAACAGAGGGATCTGGGAATAGAGATCCATAACTCCTTGAAAGTGATATCACAGCTAGCTAGAGTTGCAAGGAGAACTTTTGGCAAATTGACCTTCAGAAATCAAAGTACTGAGTACAGGAAATGACATGTTATATTGAAATTTTACAAGTTGGTGAGACCAAATTTAGAGTATTTTGTGTATTCTGCTCATGAGATATCAAATGGATTGAAAGAGTAAGAGAGGATTGAAAAGTTGGGACGTTTTGCTAATCATGACAAGTTAGACAATGCTTTCAGTCTTACACAGAGCTCTGATTGCAATATTGGAGCGTGCATAGAGATTTATTAGGATAGCATTGTAAATGTGAGTGCACAAAATAAAAGGAGCAGGCGTAAGTTATTCAGGCCTGCTCTTCAATTCGGCATGATCTTGGCTGACCTGCCCAAGGGTCAAATCTTCCACTGTACCAGTTCCCCATAGTCTGAATTCCCTATTCTTTCAAGCAGTTTATTCACTCGCTCTAAATACTCGGTGGGACGAGAAGATGACACGCGCCGCGCGTGTGCAGCTCTCCGGTGAAAATGATATCGTATCCGTTAAACAGGGGCTGTGGACAATTCTGATTTGATGGAGATGGACGTGAAAGCACAGAGGAACATCTGGACAAATTTCTGAAACACCCGTTCGCTGTTGTCGTTACTGTGGTCGTGAATCTTTCAGAGGGTAGGCCTCAAAATCCCTGGCCTTGCCTGCTTTTGACGACCAAGAAGGAGGTCGAATCGTTCGGACAGAGAAGGCGCTTAGTACTCGGTGTCGGAGAGCTGATCAGAGCTCGAAGTTTTCGGATGACTCAGAGTTGGATTGTGGTCGGCATGGCAGGAAGAGTTTTTCTTCCTTCTCCCGTTTGTGTGAGATGTGGGACATTTGAGAAACTTTGAACTTTACTGTGCTCATGAACTTCTTCATCAGGTTATGGTATTGTTACACTGTTTGTAACTAAATGTTATAATTATGTGGTTTTGTCAGTTTTTTCAGTCTTGGTTTGTCCTGTGTTTTGTGATATCACACTGGAGGAAATAATGTATCATTTCTTAATACATGCATTACTAAATGACAATAAAAGAGGACTACGTGTCTCCATAATCCTAATACCTACATTGATCTAGCCTCCAAGTTCCTCAGGGCTGAGAATTGCAGAGATGCACCATCTTCTACAAGAAATGGGTGACTAGATCAGATCATCCTCATAGTGGCTTTAGACTTACAGCCTTTAACACAACGAAAAGCTTTAATTGTGAGGTTGCTCAGAAGTTGGTTCCTCCCCCCCCCCCCACCATATTAGAGCCCTCCCAATTTGATCTGTGTGCAATACTATCACCCAAAAAAAGATAAATGGTGACCTCTTCAGTTTAAGGAAGCAATGTGGCACATTTCTTCCTTTGAAATCTGGTAGAAAATGATATATGCATTCACAGGTAACTTGTAAGCCAGCTGTGACACCTTTCCTGTGTTGTCTGCTGGGAAACAGGTGGACACTTGTTGAATCTTTCTCTTCATGGCTGATTTCCATCTGTGAAGGATATTAGTGCTTGATTTTAAGATCATCCAAGAGTGTTATGGTCATTATTCCAGACTTATTCCACATGAATGGATTTGAACAGACATCTGTTAATTATTAGCCTTGGCCTCTGATTATTGTGTAGAAGCAGCCATTGTGCTACCAAATTCCCATTGAATTAGAGCTATTTTCAGCTTGACTTTTATGGTTTTCAGATGTACCTGCTTTTTAATTGCATAATTTGAGGATAAGGACTCAAAAAGGTGGACAAATAGATACCAAACTACCAATAGGAATTGTGCATGTAACACAAAATATCACATTCTAAAGAGTGCAGTGAATTCCTGGGCTAACTGGTCCAACGTCAATAGATATGATCACCATGTTTCACTTTTGGAGTCATAGTGTGATAGAACACAATAGCACAAAGAGGCTCTTTAGAAACATCGCAAACCTACAGCACAATACAGGCCCTTCGGCCCACAAAGTTGTGCCGAACATGTCCCTACCTTAGAAATTAAGAATTATCTCTGGCCCATCTAGTCATTAATGAATTATTTGGCTTTGTCCTATCAAAAGGCAGCTGCATCATCGCCTTCTATACTCTTCCCATCCATGAAATCCAAATTTCTCTTAAATGTTGAAATCAAACCCACATCCAGCATTTCCATTGGCAGCTTGTTCCACACTCACCACCCTTTTTGTGAAGTTCATATTCTCCTTATAAACTTTATACCTTTCACCCTTAACCCACAACCTCTTGTACTAGTCTCACCAAACCTCAGTGCAACATGCCTGCTTGCATTTACACTATCTATATCCCACATAATTTTGTATACTTTTATAAAATTCCTCCTCATTCTCCTATGCTCCAAGGAATAAAGCATAATTTATTCAACTTTTGCCTGTTCTTCAGGTCTTCAAGTCTTGCCAAGGTCTTTGTAAATTTTCACTGCATTCTTCCAACCTTATTGATATTGGTCCTGTAGAGAGGTGACCAAAACTGCACACTATACTCCAAATTAGGCCTCCCCAACATCTAATTCTACTTCATTATAACAACCCAACTCCAGCACTCAATACTTTGATTTATGAAGGTCAGTCTGCCAGAAGCTCTCTTTATCTCCCTATCTACCTGTGGCAAAACATTCAAGGAATTATGGATCTGTATACCCAGTTCCCTCTGTTCTACCACACTCCACAGTGCACTACCACTCACCGTGCAAGTCCTAACCTGGTTTGTCCTCTCAAAGTGCAACACCTCAACATTGAATTCCATTTGCCAGTTTTCAGCCCATTTTTCAGCCTGAGTCAGTGGTGGAGGCAGATACACTAGTGAAGTTTAAGAGACTACTAGACAGGTATATGGAGGAATTTAAGGTGGGGGCTTATATGGGAGGCAGGGTTTGAGAGTCGGCACAACATTGTGGGCTGAAGGGCCTGTAGTGTGCTGTACTATTCCATGTTCTATGTTTGTTTTTCAATCTGGTCCAAGGCCCACTGCAAGTTTTAAAAGTCTTCCTTGCTGTCCACTACACCCCCAAACTAGGTGTCATCCACAAATTTGCTGATTTAATTCACATTGGCCTTGATGATTAACACCCAATAGACCCAACACCAATACCTGCAGCACACCTTTAGCCACAGGCCTCCAGGCAGAGAAGAAACCATCTACCACCACTCTCTGGCTTCTCCCTTGAAGCCAATGTTTAATCCTATTTGCTACCTCATGCCAAGCCACTGAAACTTCTTGACCAATCTACCATGTGGAACATTGTTAAAGATGAATTCCAGATGGGCTTAATTTCCCCTGAAGCAGGTATTAATATTAAACAAATATATTAATTTTATTGAATTCAATGAGAAAAATCTTTTTGATGTATCACTTTAGGGGTTCCGAAAGGCTTGGTCATCTTCCACAGCAAGCAAGACACAAGATCGAAATAGAGAAATCATGCAAAATAATCATTGGATTCCAAATGATGTTCACAATTTATGTACCATGTCCAATGAAATCTATTAGCTGGTGAATATTGCCCACATCAGAAACCTTCACACTGGAGACGGACATCAACATCAAGGCTAACATTCTAGTGTTGTGAACTGGAGGAAGTATCTCATGCTTTCTCTAGTGATCATTCTTATGTTCAGTCACTATATCAAGGAATACCAGTGCAGTCATCTTTTGTACCATGATCAGGGATTATTTGTTGGTCAACACAAAAGAAGAGCTACGTGGTGGTAATAGTAATCTATCTGCAACAGTTTGTCATACATATTGGTTGGATTGTTTACAATATTACAGCAGGGACAGAGCTCTTCCATATCACAAGGATTGGTACTACTCAGAAAAATAAGCTCAAAAGAGATTGCAACCATGAAATGAAAGATTATACAGCTGAGGGACAATAAAAATAGGAATAATTGTACTACATTACTGTGAAAGGAAAAAGGCAGCTTGTCTACAGGCAAAGATATTATGATTCACAAGGAAAATTGGTGTGAAAACACACCCAGCCCTGAGACACCAGACAAGATCATTTGATTCCAAACAATTGGTTTATAGATTATTACAGAATGTCTCGATGGTGCTTTCCACTTTCCCCCCTCCTTTTCCCAACCATGATTCCCTTCTCACTGCCCCCTTCCCTTTCCTAGTCCATAGTAAAGAATTAGGTTTATCACTTACTTACATTACGAAATGTGTGTTCTTTTTGCAGTGGTACAATGTAACACATAAATTTACTACAGTACCATGTAAAAGTCTGAGCACCCCCAGTGATTGTGTTATTGAATCCCCAGTTTATTGGGGATTGAATACTGGAGCTCACAATGTCATACACTCAGTGGCCACTTTATTAGGTACACCTGCTCATTAATGAAATATCTAAGGAGTCAATCCTGTAGCCATACTTGCAGCACAATCCTCACAAATTTGATTTGACGCAAGTGACGCATTTCACTATGTTTTGATGTACATGTGGCAAATCTCTCTTGCTAAGTTATGTTGTATTAACAATTGATCAGAAAGAGTGCAAAATTAAATGTAAAGGATAAATTAAGCTGGGAGCACAACATATTACTCATTACTATTCCTCAGATGCAGTATTGGTTTGTACTGTCATTGTCACTGTTCTTTCCAATAATTTTTAAATATAATAAATTTAAATAAGTTTAAATTTATAAGCACAATTGAAAGTTTGGATTTATTATGAACACAATCCCATGCCTGATTCTGGGTAATATGCAAGCTGAAATCTCTTCTCACTACCAGCACAGTTGCTGCTGCAGAGACCCCATAAATATTCTGTGATGGGACTAGGTACAGGCAGGGGAATGAGATACTCAGGTAAATGGTGCCATCACACTTTGAAGATTGTGATGTTTTCACAATAACTGAAACAAGACATACAAAATGAAAAAGATGAAGTGAAAATGGTAGAAACGCTCACCCAGTCCAAACACAATAAATCTTAGCCATTCCCACATTTGTAGGAGAGAAGCAGATTACATTTCAGGTTCTTTAATGGTGTTTTTTTTTTTAAATGTCAGATGAAAGATTTCAAACCCAAAATATTGTCCGTTTCTCTTTTCACAGTTACTGTCAAGAGATTGAGTGTGCACAGCATTTTCCACTATTATTAGGAACCACCTGTCTTGTGATCCTTTGAGTCTTAACATGTAGGAGTTTAACTTGGGAGCTTGAGCAGATTTGATCTGTCAACAAAGATTCCTACAAATTTCCATAGATGTACGGTAGAGACCATTCTGACTGGTTGCATCACAGCCAGCTACAAAACCCCCAATATTCAGGATTGAAAGGGGTTGAGATGTTTGTAGACTCAGCCAGCTGTAGCACGGATACAAGCCTCCCCATCATCAAGGACATTGTTGGCACATCACTATGAATGGTCCTGTCTAACCGCAGTAATATTGTTTCATCGACTTGCTTCTCAAGTAGCTATTTACCTCTGCCTTCAAAATGTTCAAGGACTCTCCTTTTACTGTTCTTTGGTGGAGAAAGTCGTAAAAAAAAAGTAGAAAACTCCATCTGTTAATCATTCTGTTAAAAAATGATTTCCATCTTAAAATTTGACGTTTTGTATTCAATGGCCTCTGTTCAAGATTCTCCCATGAATGGAAACATCTTCTACACACCCACCCTATGAAGGATCTCTCCTTCTGTTATGTCACCTCCGCTCGTCTAAATTCCAATTGTTACAGATTTAGGCTGTCCATACATTCTCCACAAGCTAACATTTCAAATCCATTTCAAAACCAGTAAACCTTTAATGAACTGCATCTTTTTCATTAACATTCTTCTTCAAATAAGACCAATATTATACATAGTACTCCAGCTGTGGTCTTACTAGTATCCCATTTATCTAAAGCATAACCTTCCTACTTCTATGCACAGTTCACTTTGGAATAAATATTAATATTAGCTCTCCCAATTATTTTCTACAAATCCTGTCACACCTTAAACTGGCCACCAGTGGGAGGTGGGGATGAGAGCCCCTTCTTACTCACCTGCTTATTAGGCTAATTATTAGTTCATTGTTATCACCTCTGTCTTGTTCTTAGCCCTACACAAATTCCTTGTTTCTTTGCTTCGTCTTGGAATCTTGCCTGTGTGTGTAGGAATCTGTAGTTTCTGAAACACTAGTTTAATGTGCTTTGGATTTTGACTTTGTTTGTATCTTGTCTTCTAAAGTATCCAGTAGAGCCTTGTTGGATTTTTTCCTTCAAATTCTGCATGACTTTTCTCTGCAATTGGGTTCACCACTCTTCAGTGTGAGGGAAGTTAAAACTGAAGTTATCTAGTCAGCTGTGACAAATCATGCTGTAGAATTCCCTGATCCCTTTGCATTTCAGAGCCCTGTAATCTCTCACAATTTAGCCAAAATATTTTATTTATC